>NC_087348.1:42351190-43582261 GCF_030014295.1 Loxodonta africana
CTGAATTTCTGCAACAAGATGATGTAGAAATTCTAGAAGCAAAAGCATTGTTCTTTGTTCCTGTTTACACATCTGAGAAGAAGGTACTGTAATCTCTATCACAGAGCTGGTAAATAGTAAGTTCTCTACGATTCTTAGCTCTTATAACACTTTTAAAGGTAGAAAAGAGCAATCTGTTTTCTTTTGGCTCTTGTGGTACTCAGAGATGCCTTTACAAGAAAGAACACACTTCTCATCAGCGAGGAATGTGGTTAGCCAAAAGATTCCAGTAGTTAATTCCTTCAGCTTCTGCCTCAGCTAAGTCAAGGTCATACTCTTCTGGAGATGAACCTTGACCAATGACCAAGAAAGTCAATGGCAGCTGAGGTCACTTTCTTCTTAGAGCAGCCTCCAGCCAATAACTGAGTAAGGGAGTGAGTGGTATAAGGCGGCATAAGATTTAGTCATTTCCACTCAAATTGGGATTCCTCTTATGGGCAGCCTTTGTTTCAGAGCTCCTCATTGGACTGGAAGAGATGTTTTCAGGTCTATGTCCCAATCTGAAGGCCCTCACTGCCCAATTCTACTTTCACCTTTGCTTTTTCAGAGATGTTACTCTTCATCTCAGCATGCAGTTAGTAGAGAATACAACTGACCCACTCCTTAACGCAGCTAATAAAGGCTGAATACAGGCCAAGGTTTCTCAACTTTAGTACTACAGACATTTTGGGCCAAATAACTGTTTATTGTGGGGGCCTGTCCTGTGCATTAAACAATGTTAAGCAGCATTGCTGGTCTCTATTCACTAGATACCTGTAGCATCTTTCATCCCCACTTATAACAATCAAAAATGTTTTCAAATGTTTCCAAATTTTCCCCAGTTGAGAACCACTGGTTTAGGCCAATTCCTTCAGTTTATCAACGAGGAAAATACAACCCAAAGTGCTAACTTTATCTGTCCAGGTCAGAACTAGCCAAATATCAACAGATCTGGACCTAGAAAACAGGCTTCTGTTGTATCTAATACAGGGAACTTTTAGATTTTGAATATTAACAACCAAGAACTGATAAGAAAGCTACCTTTATACTCTAATTTCAGGCTGGAATAGCCTCAGGGGACAAATTCTAGAAACCAAGTCATCTTTCTTGGTTGTTTTTCTTGTTTACACCTCCGAGAAGAAGGTGCTGTCACCTCTACCACATCACGGCTCTTAAAACTATGACAGTCTTCCACCACCTGGGTTGCAAGTTTAAATTGCTTCTGCTTGTTTGATTCCTTAAGGAGGCACTTGAAAGTCATTGTGGTTCATTATGTGTGAAACTGTAAATTGGGCTTCCTCCAAACAAACGCATCTTCTAAGTATTTGTCCTGTGCAGATTGGCCTGCTATACAACATTCAGAGCCATCTCTTATCAAAAGTTTTCCAGGGCAATCCAGTTACCTTATCTCTGTGCTGAGATGCGGAGCTCAGGGTTCACACACTATCCATCCTGTGCCCACACAGCCAGAGGTCTCAGCAGTCTCCATTACTGTCCTCTGCTTGTCTGATTTTTTTCTTCCACCTTGAGTACGAGGGCCTAAGCCTTTCAACATATAACACCTAATTCCTGGATTCCTAATTCAATAAAAGTGTTTGGAATGAATGAATGATTAAGTGAATAAAAACTCGTGTCAGTATACCAAGTCAAACATAGAACATTCAGGAGTTTTCTGTATTCCTTACTCTACTCTTGACTACGTGCACACACAAAATTAACAGAACAGTGTTTTGAATCATTGCTGTCTAAATTAATAACGCGATTGCAAAGGTATGCATGGGGCATTCAGTTCCATGCTCATCTAAATGCTATGTGGGCAGATCTGTTCACACCTTAACCTGAGCCATTCCTTTTTCTTGTGATGCCTATTATTCATTTTAAAATGGTAATATTTTAGCCAGAATTTTCAAGTATTGGCTGTGGGATTTTCAAGTTATCATTGTCAGACATTTTGCCAAATACAGAGCCATATTTATAAACACTAGGTATCAAGGTTATAATAACATCGTAAAATATCTTAGACAACATTCTCTGCTTTCTATTATTTTCAATTATTTGTAAATGATAGGGATTTTCTGTTCTTTGATTATTCTGATGGTGGTGGAAGGGGAAGATGCTAAGGTCGGGCCTAACCCACCTGATTACCTAATGCTGATCACCAACTTGTTGCTGATTTCTTGACTTTCAGTTATGAGGCAGAGACACAATGTGGAGTAGAGATAGAACGTAGCTAGAAAGCTCTTTTTTAGATTTTCCTCATCCGTGTTAACTGGTATCATTCTACTCTTAAACACAGTTTTCTTCTCACATTTGGATCCAGCCATCTCCTATCTCTGAAGAGATTCTCACAGTTCTGTTAATATTCCTCTCTCTTACATAGTACGTTCTACCTTGGAGGAAAGGTAGGGGATAGCTAGTAACTCCTGCTAGTTCTTGATCCTTTCTATCTCAGATAAGTATTTATTGATGAGTCGATTGGAGAATTTGAGTTAGTTCATTTTTTCAAAAATTGCTTGTCAAAGGCTGTGCAATCAAGTGAAAGTTGTTACATGGTGGAAAAGCAGTCCTCAGTGCTTATGCTACTGCTGTGGGGCATCTGGAAACCCTGGTGGTGTAGTGGCTAAGTGCTGTGGCTGCTAACCAAATGGTCAGCAGTTTGAATCTGCCAGGCGCTCCCTGGAAACTCTATAGGGCAGTTCTACTCTGTCCTACAGGGATGCTGTGAGTTTGTAATCGACTCAAAGTCAGTGAGTTCATTCGTTTTGGTGGGGCACCCAGTAAGAACCACAGGTGACATTTTTTTATGAGACAATGTAGTGGCATAGTGAGATGCTTTTATGCTCAATCTCCATCTTCATTAACTTCCCTCCCCAGTCTTTGAAATGAACCTTAAGTTTTTCTCAAACTTATGTACACTATTATACAAATAAAGTTCCAAGGCCTTCCTTACTACTAGATTGCCAGCCCAAGGACTTTTGTGTATAGAAATCCTCAAGTATTGTACTGTATGTGCCATTCACTGTGCAATGTATTGTATTACAACGAATGAAAATATAGAGAACCTTTTTACACAAAGAGTATTATGTATTGGAGCAGACAGTAATTAAGAGAATAATTAATAATAGTTGTGACCCTTTCTTACTTTGCAAGTATACACATACTTGGCTTATATTCAGCCTATAATTATGTAACAGATTGTTTTTAATGATATCTGTTCTGAGAAGAACAATGTCTATTTTGATTTGTCAAGGTCCATGCTGTACTGGATGTTAAATATTTTTATTATTTCCTCTGTTTGTGTCCTCTGAGAGCCCAAAACAGTATCACTTGACATTTACGATCATTGTTTCTCCTTCTCCATTTCCCCTCTCAATGCAAAAACCTGAGTAATTTTTCCTAGATCCATGGGCCAATACCTGTGTCAAACCTGTAATGTCCAATGGAGTAGCCAATACAATGGCCGCTAGCCATCTGTGGCTCTTGAACACTGGAAGTGTGACTAGTTCAGATTGAGATGTGCTGTAAAAAGGAAGATGCACATCACCTGTAGAACACTAAGTATGAAAAGAAGAATTTTAAATATCACGTCAATTATTTTTATATTGATTGCATATAAAAGTAAAAAATGTTGAATTGGAAAATGCCGTTACCTATATTTTTACAACAAGACAAAAATATGGAATGAAGAAACAGAAAAAAAATGAGACTCTTCTTGATATATTGGGTTAAATAAAATATAGCTTTAAAATTGGTAACATCTATTTCTTTTTATCTTTCTTTTGATTGGCTATTAGAAATTATTAAAATTACACATGTGGCTCGTATCATACTTTTATTGCATAGCAGAGTCTAAGACCTTAGTTTTACTCACAATTATATTTGAACTCCTTTATTTTTTAGTTCTTTAAACTCAGGTCTGGTAATGGGAAATGAGTTATCCAAGAACACAGAATAAGATAATATAAGAAATAAGCCAAGTTGTGGTCAGAGATTTGCCATCTAATGCCCTTTCCCATAGTCAGCACTAGGTTAGTCATGTCATCATCAAAGGGTGACACGTTAATATAACAACTGCTTTGATGATATGAAACTTTATCTCTTGAACATTGATCATAAAAGTTTTTATAAGAGAAAAGAAAAATGCAATCATACACGTTTATTGTTTCTTACCATTTCTCTTACAACTGGTTTCAGGAAACAGAACAAATCAATACAAAACCCTTTTGATATTTTATGAAAATGTATACTTCAGATACCTAACAATTGTCTATTTTTTAGGCTGTATAAATGGAATGACACAGGCAATCAAGAGACCTAAAACCCCTTATAAAACTAAATTGAGTTATAAACTTGGAATTCTTATGTACATTTTGGGGGTGGGGTGGTGTGGAAGAATTTTCTTTCAGGATTTTTATTGCATATATTTAAGTTAAATGAAATTGCATATTCTATCCCCATACGGCACCTAACAATATAACAATAGCCCTGTGCACATTTGCCATTAAGTATGTGGGCTGTAATCATTCTCGGGGCTCATATATAACTTAAGAAAAATATTGAAACATTACATTTAAATGACAAAATGATTACACTTTTTCTAATATACTTGCTAAAATCAAATAAGATTTATAAATTTTAGAACTTCTAAAACCAACGGTGGTCTCAAAGATACAAAGGAAATAATCATTCAGAAATGTCAAGGAAGGTTATTTAGAATAATTGAAAAGTGCTTTGCGAGGAAATGTGTTCATCTGGGATTAGAAGAGCATACTTTTTCCTTGAAGATAGTGCTTTCCACCTCAAGATTTTATCCTGTCACATTAAGACAGGTGGACGTTGACGCTATAGGGTTGCTGTGGCAGCTACATGAAGCCATCAGGGACACAGGTTTCCTCCAGCTATCTGTTCTACCATTCCTGTGTTGAGTGTCCTGATGATTCAAGATAGTAGGCAAAATTCAGAGCCATGTTTCAGCAGGAAGAAGGAAGTGTAAAGAAGTACATCATCCCTCCCTTTGAGGAGATGTCTTTGTAATCCTACAGAATCCTTCCACTTAAGACCCATTGGCCAGAACTCAATCAGAATGCCACACTTCCCTGTATGAAGGTAGGAAAATGTGATGTTTTAGCTGAGCAGGAAAAACACTACCAAAGATTGAAGCTTTTATTACTAAGGAATGTGAGAGAATAGATTCTGGGGTCAACAACCAGCAAACTAAATCCCAGTCCATACTTTTGCTTCCCAGATAGATTATGAACAATCTTTCTCCCTAAACTTCAAAACTGTATCTAGTTACTGTATCCACTTAAAGTAAAGGAAGTGTAGGTGTTGAAAAACCCTCTACTACATTTTCAGATATGATTTCATATTGTCTGAAGACCTATAGATTAAAAAATGTCAGCTATGGGTTGCTAACTCATAAAAAGTGAATAAGGAAAATAATTAAAACCTCTTTTTCTGAAAAGGAGAGAATAAAAACACATGGGTAGTCATGAGTGAATCACAATGATCAAAGGCTGCGGGGCAGGAGTAGTGGTGGCTCCTTGTTCTGGTCCTGTTCTCCAGGAAGTTTTTCACTTTCCACTAATCCTCAAGTTCACATTTGAGGTAGACATTGGAGAATATGTCCTTCTTGGGGGGATTAGACTTCTTGATACAGGATAGAGAAACCAGAAAATGTATTTAGGATTAATAGTCACAGGCTTGGTATTACTTGGGCAATACAATTCCCCCCACAGTTTGTTAAGTATCTGGTGTATTGGCTTAAAGTCTATCCCATGTACAAATAACCATATCCAAAGATCTTGTCTAATGTGCATAAAGCCACATTGGTCAAGATAGTCAGAGTCTGGAAACTGTGTGGAAATAGTGCCAAATTGGATGAATGTAGCTTAACGAAAGGACAGAGAAGAACATGGTAACCATCTTATAATAATGATAAATGTCCATGTAGCAGAGAGGAGAAAATTTATCTTGCATTATTTTGGAAGGCAAGGACAATCTCTAAGAGAAGTAAATTACAGGGATACAGATATTGATGAAATTTAAGAGAAGCAAAGCAAAGCAAAACAAACAACCTTGCCAATAATTGGAGCTATCTCAAATCAGGAAATCTGCCTGGTGAGGTTGCCTCATTTGTTCTCAGGGCTGCTATAGAGGGAATTTCTACAGTGCAAGAGGTTAAATTAGGTAATCCCCAGGGTTCCATCTAACCCAGCCTTCTATGTTTCTATGACTCTATGAATCCAAAGACCAGGACTGGACAAATATTGATTCAGAAGAACCCAGAGAGGCATGAAGTAACTACAGAAACATATCCAACTGTCTTGCAAGCTGCCATTAAACGTAAATGCTACTCTTTTAAGAGCAGCCCAAAAGTTTAGATTGCTCAATCTTTATCTTTTTGTTGGCTGTTTGATCTTCTAGAATTTCTGACACAAGGTTTTGAGAGTTGTCAGAAGACAAAATCTCTATAAGTTACTTTTTGTTCAATAGAAAATACATTTTGCTATAGCAAATGTATTTATCTTTTTGTAAATGCCTATAAAAAATCTTGGGGTTTGTGTCGGTGGGTTGAGACAATTATATTTTAGAAACATCTAAAATGTAACAACTGTATTTAAAAATTATGTATTGTTTCCTATTGCATTGAATTGTTCACATGAACAGTGTATGAGTTTCCAATCTACACGTGTCTTTAAATTCAAAAAATTTCACAGAATTCTTTATTAAAGATACTCTACTACAACAAGTTTTAGGTAAAAAAAAAAATCTGATTTTTCAGCAAGGTATGTGGTGCATTAAAAAACTGTGTGACCACATCTAAGAGGAGATTAGGACATTTTGCTCATTCAGCAAGTATTTACTGAGCTCTTAAACACCTATCTGGAAACTCTGGTGACATAGTGGTTAAGTGCTACAGCTGCTAACCAAAAAAGGGTCAGCAGTTCGAATCCGCCAGGCACTCCTTGGAAACTCTATGGGGGAGTTCTACTCTGTCCTACAGGGTTGCTATGAGTCAGAATCGACTCGATGGCACTGGGTTTGGTTTTTTTGGTTTGGTATACACCTATCTGAGCCCTAGTGGCACAGTGGTTAAGTGCTGAACTGCTAACCAAAAGGTCAGCAGTTCTGATCCACCAGCCACTTCTTGGAATCCCTATGGGGCAGTTCTACTCTGTCCTGCGAGGGTGGCTGTGAGTCAGAGTCAACTCCACGGCAACAAGTTTTGGCTTACACCTGTCATGTGCCATATACTGAACTTGGCATTGAAGATAAAATGGTGGAGGGACTGGTGGACCAGTGGACCCGATCTTTGAGGTGTGTTTAGTCCAGCCAATGGGGAGTAATACAAGTCATGAAAAATACTGTATTAGGGAGGGGAAGGTGTTGATACTAGGAAGGTATTGAATCAGAAAGTGATGTTATTTTGCAACCTGAAGAGTGAGGAGGAAAAGAGAAGACTGAGGGAAAGATGCTTAACTGGTTTCTCAGCTGCTCTATTGTCTCTGTCCTAACTTAACACCTGTGCATAATCAGACTCTTCATTTCTTGTGTTTGTGTCTGTGAGTATATACATATATATATATATTTTTTTTTTCCTTTTAAGAGTGGACTTAGGTAATGTGCTGACTCTGATTTCCTATGGAATCCATAGATAGTCATTCTATCTGCACCTCTACTAAGCCAGGATTATTTCTGAGGTACATAGATGAAATGAATTTTCTAAAAGCTCAGCAAAAAGCCTGAAGGTGAAAAAGTCCAAGTCCCTGTGTACCCTCTTAAGTGTTACTAATCTTGGCCACCACATTGCAAACAGGCTATGTTTTCACGAGAACATGATTTGTCTGAGATTTTATCACACTGACAAGCAGCAAGGTTAATTTGCTCTTGCACTGTGTGATGCTAGCTTACTGCCATAGCTAACAGAACTATAGGAATAAGATTAAAAATCCATCATTGAGGCATAATGAAGAAATTTAAGTGTACCTGAAAAAGTTTCACAGTTGGGACATTTCTAAGCTTTGCTGTTGATAATAGCTTTCCTGTCAGATAATGAAGATTATCTACAAAAATGGACATAGCTAGAATTGGTCCTCAAGGTGGAGGCAATCCCAGTAGGAAACCACTGTAGGCGTATCACTTCCAGTGGAAAAATCAATGAGATAGTAAACAGTATCAGTCGCCGTTAAGTCAATTCTTACTCATGATGACCCTATGTGTGTCAGAGTAGAACTGTGCTCATAGAGTTTTCAATGGCTGATTTTTCTGAAATGTTTTGTCAGCTCTTTCTTCCAAGGTGCCTCTAGGTGGACTAGAACTTCCAACCATTTGCTTAGAAGCCTAGTATGTTAATGCTTCATACAACTCAGGAACTCCAAGATAGTAAATATGCAGTATAAGTGTTGTTGTTGTTGTTAGGTCCCATTGACCTTTGCACAACAGAGCCAAACACTGCCCAGTCCTGTGCCATCCTCACAATCATTATGCTTGAGCCCATTGTTGCGGCCACCATGTCAATCCATCTCCTTGAGGGTCTTCCTCTTTTTTGCTGACCCTCTACTTTACTAAGCTTGATGTCCTTCTCCAGGGACTGATCCCTCCTGATAACATGACCAAAGTAGGTGAGGTGAAGCCTCGCCATCCTTGCTTCTAAGGAACATTCTGGCTGTATTTCTTCCAAGAGAGATTTATTTGTTCTTTTGGCAGGTGGTGGTGTATAAATGTTAGTGGTAATTAATATTCTCACTTATGCTTTTAGAGACCACCCACTGCAGTGATCAGCAACTCTCAACTTGTCTATTTGAGATTTGACCCAAAACATAATCTCAGGAATAGGAAAAACAAAAACCATATTCCTTCATTCAATCAATATTTATTGGGCACATGCTATATGCAGAGAACAGGAATATGATAGACAAACTCTATAGCAGAAACATACATTGCATGTGCTTAAAATTAATTTTTTATATATAGCTACTTTGAGAAAATAAAATAGGGTGATGTGATAAAGAAGGATGGATGGGAGACAAGTATTTTAGGAGGTCAGGATTTCTCTCTGAGATTGATATATATATCCTGAATAATGAAATAATTAGAAGAATGAAAGAATGAGCTAATCAGAGGTATTGAGTAAGAGAGTTCCAGACAGAGGAAAATGCAAACATCCTAATGCAAATATCAATTTGTTGTATTATGGAAATGGAAAGAGAGCTAATGTTGGTGAAACAGAATGAATAGAGTCAAGGTTAGTAGAAGCTTAAATAGTAGAAGCAACTTTTCTCCACCTGCTTCCCAATCTCTTAATTGGGATTTTTAAACCCCTTTTGTGTGGCTGAACTCTTAATTTGTGTCCTCTTTCTTAAACCCCTCACACTAGTGTATTTTTTTAATAGTCAATGTTTTCAGATTAATATAAGATGGTATTTCAAGACAACTAGTATTTTCTGAAAATTTTCTTAAGAAAACTTAAAAAAAAATAGAAACAATAAAATAATTATCAATTGCAGTTGCAGATGTTCTATTTCATGAAGATACATGTATAGATATAGATAAAGATATGGATACAAAGATATAGATACATATAATTTCTTTCAAATGCAGTCCACGCTAAATTCTACCCTTGAATTGATACTCATAAAAGTGGTTCCTCATGATTTGTCTAATTCTGATTCACTGATGGGTAACCTGAGGTCCAGAAGGGAAAGTGGTAAAGTTGACCAACCAGATGTTGGCCTGCACCCTTCTTTCCCCACATCTTGCAGTTTTGCTGCTGACAATTCTATGACATATCTATGTGTATCACTGTGTTTTATTTTTTAAAGCACCGTTGATGGAAATGAGTTAAAAAAAAAATTTCTTGAAAGGCAAGGGTACTTACCTGTGCAGTCACATACAACACGACGATCAAATCAGTTAGATGCAAAGGTTGTTCTCTTTAGAAACACATCTCTCCCATGACTGTTTAGTATTTGGATGAGGGTATGTTCAGAAAAGGAAGTCTATGTGTGGTCACAGCAATTTACCATATATCAGTGTCTTAGTTATGCAGTGCTGCTGTAACAGAAATGCCATAAGTGGATTGCTTTAACAAACAGATTTATTCTCTCACAGTTACCCAGGAGGCTAGAAGTCTGAATTCAGGGTGCCAGCTCCAGGGGAAGTCTTTCTTTCTCTATCAGCTGTGGGGGAAGGGTCCTTGTCTTCACTCTTCACCTGATCTAAGAGCTTCTCAGGGCAGAGACCCCTGGTCCAAAGGACATGCTAACTCCCAGCTCTTGTTTCTTAGTGGTAGGAGGTCTCCACGTCTCTCTGTTCGCTTCTCTCTTTTATATTTCAAAAGAGATTGATTTAAAACACAATCTAATCTTGTAGATTGAGTCTTGCCTCATTAACATAACTGCCTCTAATCCTGCCTCAGTAACATCACAGAGGTAGGATTTACAACACATAGGAAAATCACATCAGATGACAAAATGGTGGACAATCACACAATACTGGGAGTCCTGGCCTAGGCAAGTTGACACACATTTTTCGGGGACAACCAGTTATGCCACATACATGCAATCACAAGATCCAAGAGGGGGAGTAATTTTGGCTTTTTTTTTTTTTGATCAAGGCACAAATTTTTACTATGGCTGAGAGGACGCTGATGCTAAGAGAAAAGCCCATCTGTAGGGCAAGTGGCAGTTCATCCCAGCTTTGCCCTTAATTTTGTACAATACATCTTATATAGTTTTGAAGAAACTTTCCTTCTTCTCTTTAAAAACCAAAAAAACAAACCCATTGCCATCAAGTCAATTCTGACTCATAGTGACCCTGAAGGACAGAGTTGAACTGCCTCATAAGGTTTCCAAAGAGCACTTGGTGGATTTGAATTGCTGACCTTTTGACTAGCAGCCATAGCTCTTAACCACTACACCACCAGGGTTTCCTTTTCAGAGAGGAAAATGTTCTCTTGCAGGGCTCTGTTGCTGATGATGAAAATGAAGAGTTCTGGTAAGATATTCCTAGAAAAAAATGAAGCTATTATCAAACAAACAAAAAACCCAAACCCATTGCTGTCAATTCCGACTCTTAGCAACCCTATAGGATGAGTAGAACTGCCCCATAGGGCTCCCAAGGCTATAATCTTTATGGAAGCAGATTGCCACATCTCTCTCCCACAGAGCAGCTGGTAGATTCAAACCTCCAACCTTTCAGTTAGCAGCCAAGCGCTTACCCGCTGTGACAGTAAGGTGCCTATTATCAAAAGCCTTAAATCTTCCAGTGGCAAAGAGAATATGGTGATGGAAGTTGGTAAAGGTCATGAGTGTACAATAAAAGAAGAGATACCATATCCATTTTTCCTATAATTTGTTCAATGTTAAGTGAGAGTATCATAAGGAAAGATCTTAGGGTTTTTATCACAGTTAAGTAGAAAGGTAAATTCAGCCAGCAGAGATTTGGATTGAACACAGACATTTATAAAGCAGAAGTACAGATGACATCCCCTTGCCAAAGTACGAAGTAGCACAGCCCAATCAGAACTTGAAACGTGAGGCCCTCTGACCTGAAGTCATTAGAAAGGTGTTAAGAATACCAACAAGGCCTGACTGAAACACAA
This sequence comes from Loxodonta africana, assembly GCF_030014295.1. Classification (NCBI taxonomy): domain Eukaryota; kingdom Metazoa; phylum Chordata; class Mammalia; order Proboscidea; family Elephantidae; genus Loxodonta; species Loxodonta africana. The sequence goes on from NC_087348.1 coordinate 42,362,814, forward strand.
TAAAGGGTTTTGACTACTGGAAATCACACGAGTGCTGATTAAAGGTCAATTTTTGCTCCAAAGGCAAAAGAAACAGAACAGCAGTAACAGTAGGACTTGTGGAGAGAGGGCTGACCACTGAGCTTCAGTTTCGAGGCTACTGAAGAGTTACCACACCTGGGCCCAATGGCCTGAGATCCAAAAGCAGGGGAAAACAGGCCCTCTAGAATTCTTGGACTTTGAGGATGAGACTGCAACACTTTTGCTTCCCTTGGTCTCACTTCTGTTTTGATTTTGTTTTAATAAAAGGAAGCCTTCCTCTGAGTTTCTAGCAGGCTGCCTCCTGAAACTCTAAAAACGCATTCAGTCTTAGTACGTAATTAACGGATTTTATGAATTCAGCATATGTATGGCGATTAAGAGAAGCCCTGGTGGCACAGCTGTTAAAGCACTCAGCTACTAACCAAAAGGTCAGCAGTTTGAGTCCACTGCTCTGTGCGGGAAAGATGTGGCAGTCTGCTTCTATAAAGTTTTATAGCCGTGGAAACCCTATGGGGCAGTTCTACTGTGTCCTATAGGGTCGCTGTAAGCTGGAATCGACTTGACGGCGTTGTTTTTTTTTGTTGTTGTTGTTGTTCTTGTTTTGGTATGTTGATTAAGAGAAAGGGAGAAGGAGTTCATTCATTCATTCATTCGTTTTTTTTTTTTTTTACCCAGCAATACATTAAATGGGTTTAAATGAAATCTGCCAAGAAAGTGTCTTGACCCCAATCCAAAAGATGGGCAACCCAGAACACACAACCTATTCATCATTTTATACTTCCTTTAAAAATACAATGACCATAGTGCTTTGAACCAGGGAGATAGGGGTTAGTACATTGAACCAAAGATCAAAACTGAAGCTCACGCCCTTAAAAGCTACCATCTGAGACTCTGTCTTTTCCTGGTATTCCTCTTCCTTGAAGACAAAAACCAAAAATCAATTTCTCTAGCCCTGCAGTTTTTACAGCCTTTCTTCCCAATACGTTGGCTTTGGGACAGACATAAATTAGAAGTGAATGCAGGGAGGAAAAACCTCTCCAGTCTCTATCCCACTCGGCCATTATTTTTAAAATATACTTAAAATACAACTTTAACGTCTTACTGAAAGTTCGTCAAGGTTTAGTTTCTCTCCTTTTCTGTCCTGTATTTTCCTGTCTCATTATAGGTTGATAATGATGAACAACAAGCTTTGTTCTGGTACTGGTACGCAAAAATATCAGTAGAAAATACGGAATGGGAGAGAAAGTTCTAGCTTTAAAGACAAGGAAAAGAAAGAGTGTTAAGAGGTACCATGCCTCCATTACCCAAACTTTATTTCTAGGTGTTATTTTGTGTGTATGTTTCTATGAGTGTGTATGTGCATTGTTTTTTCTTTTTTTATTTTTAAAGAGGGAAAGCAAATGACCACCTACTGATTGGGGAAATATAAGTTTGGAAGATTGCCAAAAATGTATTTATCAAGTACAACTGTTCTCTGTGCTTTAAAAAACTGGTCTCTGAAGTCACAGCAAACAACATATGTGATTTTAGTGGCGTCACTAGAGGGGTGCAGGGGTACAGATGCACCGGGTGACTCCATCAGAAGGAGTGACACGAGTGCCCCCCAGTGCGTAGCTTCGCCAAGCCCACACCCACCTCCAGTCCTTGCAGTCTGTCAGACCTCGGAGGGCCGCTGGGTTCCCAGAGGGCACCCATCGCCCAACCCCGTGGCGCGGCCAGGCCAGGCTGCAGCTTGGGTGGGAGCTGCGGCCTGAGGGCAGAGAGGGAGCTGGCGGTGGGTCTGTGGAGCCCCGGAGCTCAGAGAGGCCTCGCAGTTTGTCCCTGAGCAGGGGGGGCGTTGCCCCCGCGACCTGGCCGCTGGCCTGGGTCCCTGTTGCTGGAGGCGGTGCGGCTGCTCCACATGCCCCTGCAACAGCAGGCTGTGACCCTCGGGACAACCAGCTGCCACCTCCTGCAGAGCTGTCCCCCCCCCACCCCCGCCGCTGTAACCACCTTAAACTACGTAAATGTAAATACAGTTAGGCTGTACTTATGATAATTTTACCTCTCCTTGGAAACCCTATGGGGCATTCTACTCTGTCCTACAGGGTGGCTATGAGTCGGAATTGACTCCATGCAAAAGGTTTTTTTGTTTTTATGGTATCGTAATTTAAAAGTTCAGTTTAATTTTACTAGTTCTTCGTGTCACTACTACTATTACATTAAGTGATACGCAGGAATTCCGATTTAGGAGTAACGTTAGTGCAAAAACATTAGTAAGAATTCTGTATCGACTGCTATGGGGGAGGGTAAGTAACACCATGAGTTATGGTACTGCGTGACATCCACCCTAGTGACAACACTGTGTGATTTACCTTACAAGGAAATGAGAAGAACTAAATGCAGCAATCTTTGGGCCCAAATGTCATTTATAAACATATTAATAACTAGGCAGGACCCTAGGGATCATATCAGTGTCACCAGAATCACCTGGGAACCCTTGAACAATGAATGTGTCTTGGCCTTATCTCTCAAAATTTGGATCCATGGATTTGCAGTGGAGCCCATGGGTTTGCAGTGGGGTCCAGGTCCATGTATTAAAAAAAAAAAAGTACTGGGGTAATTGTGATGAACACTCAGAATTGAGAACCACTGATAATCCAAACTTTTCCCAGATGGGGGAGTGTTTATCTATTGCTGCATCACAAAGTACCCTAACTTGGTTGCTTAAAACAACATGCATGTATTATCTCACAGTCCTGTGTATCAGGAGGCCAGGCAGAGTTTGGCAGGGTCCTCTGCACAGAATCTAACAAAGCTGCAATCCAGGTGTCAGCTGGACTGCACTCCTTTCTGGAGCTGGTGTCCTCTTCCAGCATCTCTAGATTGTCAGGTAGAATTTAGTTTCTTGAAACTGTAGGACTTTGGTCCCTGTTTTCTTGCTGGCTGTCGGCTCAGGGCCCCTCTTGGCTCCTAGAAGCCACCAGAGTTCCTTCTCAGGATTCCTTCTCACCAGCCTTCTCAGACCACCTTATAAGCCCTCTGCCAATATGGCAGCTGATTTCTTCAAGCCTAGCAGAAGAATCTCTTGCTATATATACTCTGCTAAGAAGGAGTCTTACATCAAGTAACAAAATCAAAGAGTGACTATCTGCATCACCTTTGCCAAATTCTACTGGCTAGAAACAAGTCACAGATTCTGCCCATATTCAAACCAAACCCATTGCTGTCAAGTCGATTCCAACTCATAGCGACCGTATACGACAGCATAGAACTGCCCATTAGGGTTTCCAAGGAGTGGCTGGTGGATTCGAACTGCTGACATTTTTGGTTAAGCAGCGGTTAAGAGCTATTCAACCCACTACAGTGAGCCTTTTAATTGAACTTTTTATAGAATGTGAAAACAGCAACTTATGGTTTCTTATTTTCTTCTTGCATGTAGGTAAAATATTAGTGTAAAAAATGCTAAATAGTTAATTTACAAAGAGCCTCTAGCCCTGACACATGGCAGTGGTTTAGAAAATAATAATTTCTGCTAACATCTGATTTATTTCTGTTGAGTGTAACCATATTTTGAATAGTCTGCAGTTCTGACTAGAATCACTCAAGTGGTAAACATTTTGGCCTAAAGGAAATTTAAAATTTGGCAAAAACCATAGATGATAATCTGACTTAAAGTAGTTTCCCAATTTATAGCATTTCTATACTTACGTAAATGTTTTTGAATTTAGCCTTTCACAACATTTGAGGGCACCTCAGGAGGAAGTTAGTTATTTTAATTGACCACTGGCTAGGGTGATATACACAACTCTGAAATTTAGTCAATTATCATGTTTTTGTTTGTTTTAAATAATATTTTATTGTGTTTTGGTGAAAATTTATGCAGCATATCAGATTTCCTTTTGATAACTTCTGTTCATATTGTTTAGTGACATTGGTTATGTTTTTCACAATATGTCAACCTTCTCATTATTTCTGTTCTGGTTGCTCGCTTTCCATTAGTCTAGCTTCCCTGCCCCACCCCACTTACGTTCTCATGTTTGCTTTAGGGTAACTGTTGACTGTTAAGTCTCACATAGGTGATTGTTTTAAAGGAGCACTGTACTTACAGGTGATATTGTTTATTTCACGAGCCAATCTGTTATTTTCTGAAAGGTGACCTCCGAGAGTGGTTTCAGTTCGAAGTTTAAAGACTATCTCAGGGCCATAGTCTCAGGAGAATTATCTGTTTTTAAATCTCAAAAGTTTTCTAATTATGTATTTGGGAAGTTCTGTATATCTAACTTTTTTTTTTTGTTTAGTTTAAGGTTATTCCATCCTGACGTATCAATAATAACCATGTGCATACGTTGAATGTGTTTGGAGAAATAGCAATTTTTCTACTGTAATATTAGGGCATTTAAATACAGTTACTATTAATAATATTTCTCCCCTCTCCCCAAAGAATAGTTCCTAAAAGTAGTTCACCAAATTTGATTAAGAAATCATTTTTGAGATATTGAAAACATATAGATAACCTGTGTATCCAACACTCAGGTATGCCAAAGGCTTTCATTTTATCAGATTTGTTTTATCTTCTTTTTGGAAGGAAATATAATTTTGTAGATATAATTGAATCTTCACTAGCCTCACCATCACGTCCCCCTTCTTTACCAGGTAAGGATAACCAGGTGTCCTAGTCATCTAGTGCTGCTATAACAGAAGTACCACAAGTGGATGGCTTTAACAAAGAGAAATTCATTCTTTCACGGTCTAGGAGGCTACAAGTCCAAATTCAGGGCATCAGCTCTAGGGGAAGGCTGTCTCTGTCTACTCTGGAGGAAGGTCTGCCTCGTCAGTCTTCTCTTGCCGTAGGATCTTCTCCTTTCAGGAACCTCAGGTCCAAAGGACATGCTCTGCTCCTGGCACTGACTTCTTGGTGGTATGAGGTCCCCATGTCTCTCTGCTCACTTCTCTCTTTTATATCTCAAAAGAGATTGGCTTAAAACATTATCTAATCTTGTAGATCTCATCATAACTGCCACTAATCCATCTCATTACATCATAGTGATAGGATTTATAACACATACGGAAATCACATCAGATGACAAAACGGTAGACAATCATACAATACTGGGAATCATGACTGAGCCAAGTTGACAGATATTTGGGGGGATACAATTCAATCCATGATACCAGGATAGAGAGAACCACTGTTGTGAAGCTTGTATGTATCCTTACCATGCATATTTTTTATAATTTAACTCCACATAAGTATACAAATAAAGATACCGGAACCAAACCCACTACCATCAAGTCAATTCCAACTCATAGTGACCCTATAGGACAGAGTAGAACTGTCCCATAGAGTTTCCAAGGAGTGCCTGGTGGATTTGAACTGCTGACCTCTTGGTTAGCAGCCATAGCACTTAACCACTGCACCAGCAGGGTTTCCACAAATAAAGATAGGTAATATATTTTATGTACTTTTTTTATTTGCATACATTCTATAGATATCCTTTTTATCTTGTTTTTTGCAATCAGTGTTTTAATAGTGCATTCGTAAGAACTTAGTTCATTCATTTTGATTGTTAAATAGTATCCCAATATGTAACTATACCATGGATTATTTATTTACTCATTTTCCAAATGAAGTTGATTCAATTATTTACCATTTCTCATTGTTATTTAAAAAAAGAAAAAGAAATGCTTTATTGAATATTCCTGTAAATGTTTCCATTTGAGAGTGTTTCTCTAGAGAAGTTGTTCTTAAATTTTTGGACTGTATCTATAGAAAGAAATATATGTCCTCTTGTTTCCCACAACATGCACGCTGCACGCACACACCCGTGTGTGGAAATATGCTTACCTTCACTACTTTTCCATGGGCAAGGAATTCATGGAGCTAAGGGAATATACTCACCTCCAGCTCCAACTTCCTTCTAGAACATACTTCAAATGTTAATTAAGACTTGGAATCCCCTGCTAAACCAAATCAAGCCAAACCCCTTACCATTGGCTTGATTGCAACTCATAGGGAGTCTATAGTGACTCTATGGGACAGAGTAGAACTACCCCATTGGGTGTCTAAGGCTGTGAATCTTTACAGAAGCAGGCTGCCACATCTTTCTCCTGTGGAGCACCTGCTAGGTTTGAGCCATGGACCTTTGATTAGCACTTAACCACTGCGCCACCAGGACCCCTTAATCCTCTGCTACCAAACCAAAAACCAAACCCACTGCCGTCGAGTCGATTCGGACTCATAGTGACCCTATAGGACAGAGTAGAAGTGCCCCCATAGAGTTTCCAAGGAGCGCCTGGTGGATTCAAACTGCCGACCTTTTGGTTAGCAGCCTTAGCACTTAACAACTACACCACCAGGGTTTCCTCTGCTAAAGGACCCCAAACTCTCTTTCAGGGTCTACATAGGTTGTGTTTTTTTTCTGCCTCAGTTTTTCCTCCTAAGAACAGATACCACTACTGCTTTGTGTACCTCTAGACCCAAAGGAGAAACCCTGGTGGCGTAGTGGTTAAGAGCTACGGCTGCTAACCAAAAGGTCTACAGTTTGAATCCACCAGGTGCTCCTTGGAATCTCTATGGGGCAGTTCTACTCTGTCCCACAAAGTCACTATCAGTTGGAATCGACTCAACAGCAACGGATTTTTTTTAGACCCAAAGGTATATGACTAGAGTTTGGACATGTAGGCTAGAGTGTCCACATTAATGCATATGAAATTCCATATACAAAGCAGGACTGAAACCTGCTTTAGGAAGAACTGTAAGTGGAAGGCCGGGCATCCAGGGCTTCCTTTCTTTATGCCGCCTTCTTCCAGCATAAAACTCCAAAGAATTTAAAATTTGAACCTGACCTTGCAGGCCATTATGAAAATATATTTGTCAGGATAAGATGATAAAATGGTTTAATCAACCATTTGTTTGCTTCAATTGTATCTTTTAAACATTCATTAATTTGTATGTGAGTCTTGATTCATTGGGTAATGGCAAGGGTAATGATGGGCCTGGGTAACACTCACGCTGCCTATCTGTAAACTTGCCTCTAATACGAGTGTGTTTCATCATATTCGAGGAACCAGATTTAAATAAGTGTCTTTGGAATATGGAATCCTTTCTTTACTTTTCTATGAGAATGCTCCAGCTTCTTTATTTTTGAGGTTTGGAGTTAGGATTGTGTATGACAAGAGGATTGGCACATAAACGGTTCGCCATCAAGACACAAAGGATTGTGATTTCATTTGCATGTCACCCAATGGAAGGCTTTTTAGGCATTCAATGAATGTTCATTAGATAAGGGAAAATCAATAGCTACCATTAATTGAACAGTTATTATACATCAAGAATGATGTTTTTTGCTTTCGGTAGGATATTTCATTTAATAAACTTCTAGTTAAATACTGTTACTATCCTCTTTAACAGATAAAAAACAGGCTCAGAAGGTAAGTAGCTCAAGGTCACAAAGTCAGTGATCTACAGAATGTCATTTTGAACAAAGACAGTAGGATTCTATAACGCATGCAGAAGTTTATAATTTTATTTTGCCTCCCAAAGAATGAATGCACGTAAAAATGACCAAGACTTTCCTTGAAGTCAATCTTATTTTGAAAACCTTGCTGAAACAGTAGTTGGATTTGACATAATCATATGCCTTGCACATCTTATTTTGATGCTTTACTTGGCAGGTGAGATTTGAGTATCTAACTTCACTATCATAAGTAAGTTTGAACTTAGATTTTGTTTCAAAATATATAGGGAAATAGGCTGTGGGAATGAAATGGAAGCAAGACATCCGTTTCTTTTTTGAAATCAATACATTAACACATTTGCTATTGAGTTATGTGAGTCATGATTATTTATCAGGCTTCTGATTTGAAGATGCCACATGTGACATTGTCATTATAAATATAATAATTTAGTTATTGATTATATGTTTATGTAAAATGTCCCATTGAGATTTGGAATGTTGATGACACAAATGTAATAAGAAAAATCTGTTATTCGTTTATACTCAGTGAAATAATATTAGAAAATGATATATTCTCTCTTTCTTATGGCTGGCAATCTCGGTCTCATGATTCTGTATTGAATTTATTATTTGTTGGGATATAATTTGCAAAGATTCTGTCTTAGCATTCTTGTCTCTACTTGGGCTTTCTTTATAAATTATAAGTGCTCTCACCCAAATGGTGAAAAAGTATACAGATAAAAACAATCATGGTAAATGGGCCACAGCAACTGTTTTGTTTGAAAAGGAGCTGGACGATAGCGAAAGTGATGACTGCCTTGACTGATAAGAGGCTTTAACCCTGCGCAGAAGTCAATGTTGTCAGGACTCTAAGAACCCGAAGGGGACCCTTGCATTCTCATTTTTCTTAACTCCTTTCCTGTGATATGTTCAGCAGGATCAGCAGAGTCAAGTGGCAAAATGCACAGCTGGAGACACCAAATTTACCACTTGTTAGAATAGAACCCTAAGATAGGCCTGCTACCAAATGGAAGGAGATGAGTCATTATAGTATTTAAGCATTGTGCTGCCACCTTAAATGCAGCTCCTTTAATTTACATAATAACCCCAGATATTGGAGAGGAGTGGGGAGTAGGTGGTATAAACTCTGTATGAGAGGTCTGAAGCCATGTTTGCCCACTGTGATACCCAAAACCATAACTTTCCTACTATATGAAGGACACATAAAAAAACCCAGTGCCGTCAAGTCGATTACGACTCATAGCGACACATATAAGCAAGAGTTAATATTTATCCTGGATTAAAATAACTCCAGTTATTTTCATCACGTAGTTTTTTCTTGAAATATTAGCTCTTTGACTCAGGCATATGGAAAGACCACAGTGATTGAGTGGATATAGAAAATGGTCAACTTGCATCCTACTTCCATCTAAGAAATCCAGCTTTATCACTGAATGTGTCTTATCCTTGCTTTTTGCTTTTAACCCAATTATATCAATAACGCAGATCCAATTGGTTGCAAGAGTAAATGGGAGTTTCTTCATTTCCTTTAGAAAGAACATCACTCTCCTTGAAGCATCTTTCTCTGTGTATTACATATTACTTAATACATATTTATACAAGAAAAGTAACGTTTGGAATGATCATTAGACTAAACATTGTTTAAGTAAAAAGAGCTGTGGTAAAAGTGAAAAAGAACATGAAAGCTGATGTTGTTGTTAGTCACCAACTAACAATTAACAAGTTGATTCCAACTTATGGTGACCCCGTGTGTGTCACAACAGAACTGCGCTCCATAGGGTTTTCAAGGCGGTGGTCCTCTGGAGGCAGGTGTCCTGGCCTGGCTCCCAGGCGCCTCTGGGTGTTAGTCAAGTGTTAACTGTTTGTGCCACTCAGGGACTCAGAAAACTGGCGTGAAGTATGGGTTTTAATGTTTGTTAAAAGAATCGATAGACTTATAAACCCGCTGCCCTAGAGTCAATTCCAACTCATAGCGGCCCTATAGGACAGAGTAGAACTGCCCCATAGAGTTTCCAAGGAGCATCTGGTGGATTCAAACTGCCAACGTTTTGGTTAGCAACCATAGCTCCTAACCACTATGTCACCAGGATTTCCAATAGACTTATAGCCTCAGCAGAATTGTGTAGGGTCACTAAACATTAGTTTCTTCATATTTAAAAATGATGCACTCCAATTTTGTCCTCTTTAAATTGTCTTGAAGTTTAAATGGAACAATGCATACAAAAATACCTTTTTACTTTGCTTGCCTGCCAGCTCAGAGGTAGCTAAACAGAGCCTGCTAAATGAAAATAAATGCATGAATATTTGAAATACACAAATGTGGGAGGTTATGTTCATTAAATAGTTAAGTTTTTTCTAAAATGTGTTTTCATTATTTGTATTTAAATACAAGCCGCAATTCACCACTGCGTAATTTACCAACCTCTCGAGGGGTTCCTGTTGTCCTGGGAGTGGTTTGACAAATTTGGTGGCCTCCTGATATCCGGGTTATATTTTAACAAAGAGATCAACTGCTCATCCCAGCACCTTTGACTCTAGAGGAAAATAACACTTTTAGGTGGAAACCTGCAGTACACTTGGACATCTGCATAATGACTTAAATTAGCATAAGTTTGGATAGTACACAACGGCATCAGAATTTTAATGCCTTGGGAAGTAACAGAAGGTTATAAATTTCCTAAAGGGAAGTCTCTGGAGGGTTAGAAGACCTGAAATAAAATCAGCCCAATGGAAGAGGCATGTTGTGAATGGCTGAAAGGGCCAAAAAAAAAAAAAAAAGTTCATCAAACAATGTGTGTGTGTGTGTGTTTGTTTTCTAACCAAAAAGTGACTCAGTACTCATTCTATGATATTAAGCTCTGTCAGCTTTTAAGAGATTCTGATAACAGTTGGCCTCTCTCTCTGTTTGGCTTGTTGATAGGTGACATAGACTAAATCTTCTCACTAGGTACATACAGCTATAGTTTCCTCATAGAAGTACTTGTATGAAAGGCGAAGAGAAAAGCCAGGGAAAGAGAAGACAAAATGGGAAAAGAGGGAAGAAAGAGTAAAGGATGAGAGAAAAGCCCAAAAGGAGAAGAATATAGAGTTGGAGGTGGATGGGCAGGAAAAGAAAGAACATCATAGAATCTGCTTGATTTTTACAGTTTAACCATCACGAGCATGTGGCCCCAAAAGTGTACTAGACCATGGACATATAAGAATCTAAAAGGTAGTTTATTTTCCCAGAGGTTTTGAGACTTGCCCAAGTCTTCAGTCACACTGTACAAATGGAGATGATAAGAAACAAGTTCTTTCAGTGATGACTGGGAATTTGTACTTGAACAAAAATGACTTAAGTGCAAACCCGTCCAGGACAGCAAGTTTCTGTAGAGGACGTCAAACTCCATGGGCAGTACAGAACACAGAAATGTGGTTTCTAAAATTTTGAAAACCAAATATTGATCCAGTGGTTTCTTTCTATCACATGAACTCTGTAATTTGAAACCCACCCCACTATGAAGCAGACTCTGTGGATTTAATAATACTTCATCTGTTTCCCATATTTTTATTAATCAGATAAATGTGGCCTTTATTGGCATTCCAGATCCATATTACAGAGTGTGAATATCTCCCTGAGTTGATGTAATTCCATCTACAAGCAAAGACACTTGACATTTTATAAACACTTTGTATTGTTTTGGATAATGTTGTTGTTAGCTGCAGTCAAGGAGGATCTGACTCATGGCAACCCTAGGCACAACAGAAGAAAACACTGCCTGGTCTAGTGCCATCCTCACAATCATTGTTATTTTTTTTTTTTAATAATTTTTATTGAGCTTTAAGTGAACGTTTACAAATCAAGTCAGTCTGTCACATATAAGCTTATATACACCTTGCTCCACACTCCCACTTACTCTCCCCCTAATGAGTCAGCCCGCTCCCTCCTTCCAGTCTCTCTTTTCGTGACCGTTTTGCCAGTTTCTAACCCTCTCTACCCTCTCATTTCCCCTCCAGACAGGAGATGCCAACACAGTCTCAAGTGCCAACCTGATACAAGTAGCTCACTCTTTGTCAGCATCTCTCTCCAACCCATTGTCCAGTCCCTTCCATGTCTGAAGAGTTGTCTTTGGGAATGGTTCCTGTCCTGGGCCAATAGAAGGTTTGGGGACCATGACCGCCGGGATTCCTCTAGTCTCAGTCAGACCATTAAATCTGGTCTTTTTATGAGAATTTGGGGTCTGCATCCCACTGATCTCCTGCTCCCTCAGGGGTTCTCTGTTGTGCTCCCTGTCAGAACAGTCATCGGTTGTGGCCAGGCACCATCTTGTTCTTCTGGTCTCAGAATGATGTAAGTCTCTGGTTCATGTGGCCCTTTCTGTCTCTTGGGCTCATAGTTATCCTGTGACCTTGTTGTTCTTCATTCTCCTTTGATCCAGGTGGGTTGAGACCAATTGATGCATCTTAGATGGCTGCTTGTTAGCATTTAAGACCCCAGATGCCACATTTCAAATTGGGATGCAGAATGTTTTCATAATAGAATTATTTTGCCAAATGACTTAGAAATCCCCTTAAGCCATAGTCCCCAAACCCCCGCCCTTGCTCCGCTGATCTTTGAAGCATTCAGTTTATCCCGGAAACTTCTTTGCTTTTGGTCTAGTCCAGTTGAGCTGACCTTCCTTGTATTGAGTATGGTCCTTCCCTTCACCTAAAGTAGTTCTTATCTACTAACTAATCACTAAAAAACCCTCTCTCTCCCTCCCTCGTAACCACAAAAGTATGTGTTCTTCTCAGTTTATACTAATTCTCAAGATCTTATAATAGTGGTCTTATACAATATTTGTCCTTTTGCCTCTGACTAATTTCACTCAGCATAATGCCTTCCAGGTTCCTCCATGTAATGAAATGTTTCACAGATTCGTCACTGTTCTTTATCGATGCATAGTATTCCATTGTGTGAATATACCACAATTTATTTAACCATTCATCTGTGGACGGGCACCTTGGTTGCTTCCACCTTTTTGCTATTGTAAACAGAGCTGCAATAAACATGGGTGTGCATATATCTGTTCGTGTGAAGGCTCTTATTTCTCTAGGGTATATTCCGAGGAGTGGAATTTCTGGGTTGTATGGTAGTTCTATTTCTAACTTTTTAAGAAAACGCCAGATAGATTTCCAAAGTGGTTGTACCATTTTACATTCCCACCAGCAGCGTATAAGAGTTCCAATCTCTCCGCAGCCTCTCCAACATTTATTATTTTGTGTTTTTTGGATTAATGCCAGCCTTAAAAAAATATTTTTTTTTTATTTTCTTTTGTTGGAGTGAGATGGAATCTCATCATAACAATCATTGTTATTTTTGAGCCCATTTTTGTAGCCACTGTGTCAATCCATCTCATTGAGAGTCTTCCTCTTTTTAGCTGACCCTCTACTTTACCAAGGAAACCCTGGTGGTGTAGTAGTTAAGAGCTATAGCTGCTAACCATAAAGGCTGGCAGTTCAATCCACCAGGCACTCCTTGGAAACCATATGGGGCAGTTCTACTCTGTCCTGTAGGGTCTCTACGAGTTGGAATCAACTCAACGGCAACGGGTTTGCTTTTGGTTTTCTACTTTACCAAGCTAAATGTCCTTCTCCAGGAAATGATCCCTCCTGATAATAAGTCCAAAGCACCTGAGAAGAAGTCTGGCCATCCTTGTTTCCAAAGAGCATTCTGGCTGTACTTCTTCCAGACAGATTTGTTCATTCTTCCGGTAGTCCACGTTATAGTCAATATTCTTCACCAACACCATAATTCAAATGCATCAATTCTGCTTTGAACTCCCTTATTCATTGTCCATCTTTTGCATGTATATAAACCAAAACCAAACCAAACTCGTGGCCATCAAATTTCCATAGCGATCCTAACCCGTTGCCGTCAAGTCAATTCCAACTCCTAACAACCCTATAGGACAGAGAAGATCTGCCCCATAGGGTTTCTGAGGAGTGGGTAGTGGATTCAAATCACTAGCCTTTTGGTTAGCAGCTGAGTTCTTAACCACTGCATACCAGTACTTCTGCATGCATATGAGATGATTGAAATAGTGATGATAGTCACTGCCTTTTTGAAGTATTGAAAAGTAATGCACAGTATTGCTTAAGTATTAGAGTAATCAACACATAAAATTATAGTATTAAAGTAGAACGACAAATGAATTCAGAAAAAATCTTCAAATAAACTGGATAATTAATAACCTGATTTATGAGATTGTAAAGAGACTCTTGAATTCTTTTGGTAGACCCTAGTAAGTTTTAGGAGCCCTGGTGGTGCAGTGATTAAGAGCTAAAGTGAGCTATACCTGCTAACAAAAATGTTGGCAATTTGAATCCATCCGCCACTCCTTGGAAACCCTATAGGGCAATTCTTCTCTGTTCTATAGGGTCACTCTGAGTCAGAATCAACTCAATGGCAATGAGTAGTAAGTTTGAAGAATTTACCCCTCTCCCTTCTCACTGATTCTGGCTAGTCTGGCCCATTTCCTTCCTTACTGGTTAAAGATAATAGGAAAGATGCAGTGTAATGTAGAAGCAATGGATGGTAACTCAGCCCCTGCTCATAGCTACATGTAAGACACAAGAGTCCCTCTACCTCCCTGAGCTCTGTTTTTCTGTCTAGAAAATGAGGACAGTGGTCTGTATGAATAGGCTATCTCTTCGTATTCTAAAGTGGTGTGATTTATTTTTTAACATCACTTTTTCTCAGCCTCATTTTTTTTTTTTCTTATCTATAAAAATGGGATGGCTGCCTACAGGGTGATTTTGAGGACTAAAAGAGAGCGATCAAGTACCTCTCCCTACCCAAATCTATTTGGTTCCTGAATTTAATTAGCCTGAGTTCATAGAGTGAGGTCAGATAATGAGGGATTTCACACTGTCTGAATCTATTTGAGTTCAATATTTCATATAGCAAGTGGTGAGTTTAGGAGAGTGAGGATTTATCAAATCTTTTTAGGTCCTAGATATACATGGAAGCAGCTCACATATAGGCAACTCTCAGTAAACATTTATTCCGGTGTCCTTGACCTTAAGGATAGAGATTTCCTTGTTCGTCTTTGTACCCCAGCATCTACTACAGTGCCTAACAGTCAGGAGGTGCCTAGTGGGTGTTCACGGCCCTCAGGAATGTCATAGGACCCTGCAGAGCCTCAGGGTCATCATCTGTAAAATGCACGCAGCAATATCTATCCCCATTGAAATGTTACAGAGAATGGCAAAATATTTTCCAAAAAAAAAAAAAAGGTAAAATCATGACTATTATGCAAACATAAAATGAACATGTATTAAAGATTTTATATAGCCCATTAATCAGTGAGAGAACTAGAAGTGTTAAAACCATTTCAAAGGAAAAAAAAAAAAAAGACATATAGATCAGAAGTATTGACATGAATATGTGAATGGCATAAAAACTAGCTTCTTCCAGAGTGAAGAGGGAAGTCCATTGAACTCTACTAGACAGGAGAAAATTTGCATGTCTATAGAGAAGGATTATTTTGCATTGCTATCAGTAATTTACAATTTATAATGTGCAATTTAATAGTTGTAAAACAGCTTCAATGGAATCAGCATCAGATAAGCAGAAGGGTGTACTATAGACCATGTCATAGTTTTCCATTGCAGTGCAAGATTTGCCCTACAGGAATAAATTAGATAATGTATTTCAATCACTTAAATGATTCCTAGACTTGATGCACTGAACGCTAGTGATAGAAGACCAGACTAGTTGTGGGATGACATCAAAGACATCATACATGAAGAAAGCAAAAGGCCATTAAAAAGACAGGAGAAAATAAAGAATTATAATGAAATATGCAAAGACCTGGAGCTTCAAAACCAAAGACGAAGAAAATGCTCAATGTTTCTCAAGCTGAAAGAACTGGAGAAAAAAATGAAATCTTGAGTTGTAATGTTGAAGGATTCTATGGGCAAAATACTGAATCACAGAGGACACTTCAAAAGAAGACAGAAGGAATACACAAAGTTACTGAACCAGAATGAATTGGTCAACATTCAACCATTTCAGAAGGTAGCATTTGATCAAGACTTGATGGTATTGAAGGAAGAAGCCCAAGCTATACTGAAGGCATTGGCAAAACAATTCCCCAGGAATTGAAGGAATACCAGCTGAGGTGTTTCAACAAATGGATGTAACCCTGAAAGTACTCACTTGTCTATGCCAAGAAATTTGGAAGAGAGCTACCTGGCCAACTCAGTATTTGTGCCCATTCCAAAGAAAGGTGATCGAACAGAACACAGAAATTATTGAACAATATCCTTAATATCATACATAAGCAAAATTTTACTGAAGATAATTCAAAAATAGTTGCAGCAGTATATCGATAGGAAACTGCCAGAAATTCATGCCAGATTCAGAAGAGGACATGGAAAGAGGGATATCAATGCTGATGTCAGATGGATCTTGGCTGAAGGCAGAGAATACCAGAAAGATGTTTACCTGTGTTTTATTGACTATGCAAAGGCATTCGACAGTGGACTGTGTGGATCATAGCAAATTATGGATAACATTGTGAAGAATGGGAATTCCAAAACAATTGTGCTCATGTGGAACCTGTACGTAAACAAAGAGGCAGTCCTTTGAACAGAACAAGGGGATACTATGTGGTTTAAAATCATAAAAAGTGTGCCTCAGGACTGTATCCTTTCACCATACTTATTCAATCTGTATGCTGAGCAAATAATCAAGAATCTGGACTATATGAAGGAAAATGCAGCAACAGTTTGAAGGAAGACTCATTAAAAGCCTGTGATATGCAGACGATATAACATTTCTTGCTGAAAGCAAAGAGGACTTGAATCACTTGCTGATGAAGATCCAAGACTACAGCCTTTAGCATGGATTTTGCCTCAATACAAAGAAAACAAAAATCCTCACAATTGGACCAATACAGAACATCATGATAAAGAGAGAAAATATTGAAGTTGTCAAAGACTTCATTTTGCTGGGATCCGCAATCCACATTCATGCACGCAGCAGTCAATTAATCAGACAACCTATTGCATTGGGCAAAATCTGCTCCAAAAGACCTCTTTAAAGTGTTGAAAAGCAGGGATGTCACTTTGAGGACTAAGATGTGCCTGACCCAAGCCATGGTATTTTCAATTGCCTCATATGTATACAAAAGCTGTACAATGAATAAGAAAGACTACAGATACATTGATGCCTTTGAATTATGGTGTTAACAAAGAATGTTGAATACACCACGGATTGACAGAACAAATGAATCTGTCTTGGAGGAGGTACAGCCAGAATGCTCCTTAGAAACAAGGATGAGGAGGCTTTGTCTTATATATTTTGGACATGTTCTCAGGAGGGACCAGTCTCTGGATGAGGACATCATGCTTTGTAAAGTACAGGGTCAGCAAAAAAGAGAAAGACCCTTAATATGATGGATTGACACAGTGGCTGCAACAATGGTCTCAAACATAGCAAGGATTGTGAGAATGGCTCAGGACCAGGTAGGGTTTTGTTCTGTTGCACATACGGTTGCTATGAGTCAGAATTGTCTCAAAGGCACCTAACAGCAACAACAGCATCATATAATGAACCTCTGATAATAGTTTTTGTTGTTTCTGTTGTTGTTATAACTTGTAGCGGTGAAAGAGATTTGAGTATCTTATAGATTCTTCATAAATTGAATGACATTTGGAGCCCTAAAATCATTTAGTCTACTTCCAGATTTGGCATTTATCCTTCATGTAACTTAAGGTATCCTTTTTTTTTCTTTCTTTCATTTTTTCCTCCTTCTGTTACTATCAAAAACAAACCCACTGTCTTTGAATCAATTCCAATTCGTAGTGACCCCATGGGGTTTCTGAGACTTTAAATCTCTATGGAGGCAGACTGTCATGTCTTTTCTCCCTAGAAGCCACTGGTGGCTTCCAACCACCAACCTTTTGGTTAGCATCACCAGGGCTCTGTTTATTTATCATGTACTAGGAAGGTTCTGTACATTGCTGAACGCATTTAGACATTTCCTTGAAGGGTTACTTATTTTTCCTGAGGGAAATTCCTACAATAACAGGGAATGAAAATCAACAAAACTAAGTTTGAGACATTATTAATAAAGGCTGCTCATTCATAAACTTGTGGCAGGGGACTCATCTGCCATCACTTTCGTTTCAGCAAGTGTTCAGAAGGGAGAGTAAGTTATGAAGTAAAAAGAAGAAATAAAGAGAGAGTACTTAATTGGCAAGCATTCTATTAAGATGGAATTATTGGAGGCCAGGGAGGATTTTTAATTGGTACATTTGATTGTACTTGGTTGGTTGCAAAGTATAAAGTGATCAGTTTGGGGAAATTTCAAAAGAGAAAAAAAATTGTTCACTGTGAGTGGTGGAGAGTTTATGTGGCTGGTCATCTCCTGGAACAAAGGAATTTTAATGGGATGCTTTTCGTTCCATAATGGACCATAGTAGAGAGTAGGGGACTGTCATGGTAGACGGTTTCTAGGTATAAATCAGTTAAAAAGAGAATATTAAATAAATAAATAATATGGTTTAGATACTGTCGGAGCCCTAGTGGCACAGTGGTTAAGAGCTAAGGCTGCTAACCCAAAGATCAGCAGTTCCAGCCTCTCCTTGGAAACCCTATGAGGCAGTTCTACTCTGTCCTATAGGGTCACTGTGAGTCAGAATCAGCTTGATAGCAACGGGTTTGGTTGTGGTCTTGGTAGATCCTATTATGAATTGAATTATGTTGCCCTAAAACAGTGTTGCAAATCTTAATTTCTATGCTTGTAGTTGTAAGCCCATTTGGGAATAGATAGTCTTTGTTATGTTAATGAGGCAGGATTAGTATAGGATGTATTTTGAATCAATCTCTTTTGAGATATAAAGGAGTAGAGATGGGTAACACAGATGCCAAGACACATGGAGATCTCCAAGTTACCAGCAAGCAGGAGCTGAGGAGACAAGGACATTCTTCCAGAGCCAAGAGAGGAAGAAAGCCTTCACCTATAGCTGGCCCTCCAAATTTGAACTTCTATCCTCTTAAACTGTGAGAAAATAAATATCCTGTTTGTTAAAGCTATTCACTTGTGGTATTTCTGTTACAGCAGCATTAGATAACTACGACAGATCCACATAACATGATTTTGTTGAATTTATTTGAAAGAGCCCTGTGAATCCAAAGTAAATGTGCAATTTCAGGCCAAAACAAATGTAATGGGGAGAAAAAATTGTGGTTCAGGGATTTGGCTATGATTATAACATGATTTGTCATTACACAAACTTTGTTATCATTTTTTCTGTTGGAATTCACCATAGTCCAATGTTCAAATCACTCCTTTGTCTTATGCCAGGTCCAATGTACAAAATGTTTGTATATTAATTATTTAAACAAAACAATAATCTATGGTCCTTTCTCAGACCCAAGTAAGAAAAGAATAAGAACAATGGGTTCATGCTTTATTGTTGTTTGTTGTTATTGTGTGTCTCGAAGTCCATTCCAATTCATACAGACCCCATGTTTCAGAGTAGAACTGCTTAATAGGGTTTTCTTGGCTGTAATCTTTACCAAAGCAAATTGTCAGGTCTTTCTCCCACTGAGCAGTTGGGTGAGCTCAAATCAGGAGTCTTTCCATGATTAGCAGAGTACTTAACCCTTGTACCACCATGTCTCCTTGGATTAATGCTTAGCAGGTTTTAAAACCTGATCTCCTCTACTTACAAAGTATAAAGACTTAGGATACTCTCTCCTATCTTATGAAAACTGAAGCTAATAAAAACACCTACGAGACAGAGAGCTGTGGATTATAACTGCCTAGAAAGGTTGTACTGACTAAATAAGACAATTTTTTTTTTTTTTTTTTATGTGAAGGCAAGCAGTCTTAAGTGCTGGATGCCCTTCTCAAATGTTAAATTTCTTCCCACCTTCTAGGGTATTAGTTGGAAGCAAATTTAGTCATATTATTTTATTGAATCTCTAATCAATACATGTTTATTGAGCCTTCACCATTCACTTGGACTTCTACTAGGTGTATTTGTAGATAAAAAACCACCATATAATGCAGTATAGTTTTTAAAAGAGAAAATACTTCTTCTCATCAGTTTTTATTACACGAATGGTACCTACACCAAAGCCAATTGCTGCTGAGTCCATTGCAATTCATGGCAACTTCATGGGTGTCGGAGTAGAATTGTACTCCTTAGGGATTTCAATGGCTGATTTTTCTAAGTAGACTACCAGGCTTTTCTCCCAAGGCACCTCTGGGTGGACTCAACCTGCCAACCTTTCAGTTAGCAGCTGATTGTATTAACTATTCACACCACCCAGGGATTCCACACAAATAATAAGAATAGCCAAACATTTCCTAGTGTGAGTGATGGGTGCTAAAAGCTAATCAATGAACTAGCACTAATTGAGCATTATGTAATCTTAAGTATATTCTTTGATTCTGTTTTATATAGGACTTACAGGAAGAGCAGGACTATCCAGTATAGAGTAACAATATGGAAACATCCTGAAACTACTTTGAAGTCTCAGTAAATTAATTGGATTCAAGTTTCAAAAACAGGAAAACTGGTCCACAGACAATTTGCTAAAGGTAAGTGGGAAATATAACTTACTCCATTAGAATCCTTCAAAGATCCATTGACTGCAAGGTTGTTAATTACATTTCAGATAATTATAATGTTCCTTTGGTACAGCTGACAGCTTCTCTTCCCTCCCTTACTTACACATGTGGATGCCAACATATGGCTAAATGTCTGGCCATTTCATCGTGTTCATTTGGGCTTCAGTCAGTTGCAAAAGGAGGAAGCAAAGAGAAAAGGTACCCACCTCATAAAACTTTTACTAGTAATGATTTATGCAGTGGGGCGGAAGTCAAACTGTTCCTCAAACAGATGTTTTGGTACACTGCCCTGGGAGTTGAAACAGTGGCAGATTGGGCTGCCCAGGATTCGGATGAAACAAACATATAAATGGTGATACTACCCTCCTCTTTTGAAATTGAGACAGCAGTTAGGTCATTAATATGGAACAAAGCGTTTGGCAAAGGTTGCTGCTTTTTATTTTTCCTTTGAAAACCTGGTGAGAATGGAAAGCTTGATGTGGTGATGGCATGAAAATGGTTTCTCTTGGTCTTTGGGGAAGCTGTGCTTGTCGGCACGAACTGGTGGGGAGGAATGAAAGTCACTGGGATTCAGAACAATTGGCAGTTTGTAAGCTGGGGGGCATGGGTTGTGGCATCCTCTGTAGCTAAATGTACCAACAGAGTCAAGGTCACTCAGGCTTTTACATAGGAGCTAGCCAGCTCTGTCAAAAGAAAATGTGTTCATTCATCTGTGGGTTTCACTGTGTTGAAGGTTTAAAAAACAAAAGCAAAAAAAGATCAAATTATAATGACATCAAGATCCACCCATGGCAAGAGAGACACTTGTCCTTGCCATTTCAGTTAGTAAATCCTTACTTGATTTATTCATGCTGTTTTAAGGGGGTAGTAGAAATGCTATATCATGGTAAATGGAGAAAATACAGAAGTTGTCAAGGATTTCGTTTTACTTGGGTTCACTATCAACAGCCATGGAAGCAGTAGTTAAGAAATCAAAGGACATATTGCATTGGGCAAACCTGCTGCAAAAGACCCCCTTAAAGTGTTAAGAGCAAAGATATCACCTTGAGGACTGGAGTACATCTGACCAGAGTCATGGCATTTTCAGCCTCTTCATATGCATGCATAAGCTGGACAATGAATATGAAAGACCAAAGAAGAATTGATGCATTTGAATTATGGTGTTGACAAAGAATATTGAATATACCATGGACTGCCAGAGGAATGAACATATCTGTCTTGGAGGAAGTATAGCTAGTGATGCTTTTTAGAAGTGAGGATGGCAAGATTTTGTCCCATGTACTTTGAACTTGTTGTCAGGAAGGACTAGTCCCTGGAGATGGACATCATGCTTGGTTAAGAAAAGGGTCAGTGGAAATACAAAGACTCTCAACAAGATGGAATGACACAGTAGCTGCAACAGTGGGCTCAAGCATAGCAAGGATGGTGAGAATGGTGCAGTGTTTCATTCTGTTGTACCTAGGGTTGCTATGAGTTGGAACCAACTCCATGGCGCCTAACAACATCAGAAATGCAATATGTGAACCCGGAACCATAGTACAAGGAATCACTGATACATTTTCCTGTTAATATTTTGCTGCCTCTGCACTGATATAAAGCAGCTGTCTGTCCTGGATTCATAACTCAAGAGCTTCCACGAAGACAACTACTCTTTGTTTTCTTCAGTCCATCGCATTTTATAGATTATGCTACATAAAAGATATGTTATCTGTCTTCAGGGAGACCACTTTGTTTTGAGAGTCACCGGGGAACATAGATATAGATGTGCTTTGCAGAGTATGAAGTGTTCTTTAAAGGTGACGAGGCACTGGTAAGTACCAGCTACTCAAAAAGACATGAGCTGGTAAAGAGAGAAAAAGCTTGAAGCTCTTTTTAAAGCAGATGTGATTGTCCCCTTCCGTTGCCTTCAATCTTATTCTGTCTTCACAGAGAGGAAGGTATGGTTTTAGGTAGGTTCTTTTTTTCTTTTTTTTATAGGGTAGAAATACTCATTCCAGTGACTACAATGAAAAGGGGATGTTTCTGGTAGAACATGTGGACTGGCACTGAAACAGAACTGGAAAACAAAGGAAGGGGGAAGCAATTTTAGGACCTTTTAATATGTTGGTCTCATTCTCACGAACAAACGAGACCGTATCTTCTTGGCAGCTGTCCTTATCCCTGGACTTTTTTTTTTTTTTCTGGGTGGGGGGAGGTCCCCAATTTGTTTTTTTAGCTTTCTTGTATTTGCTATTTTCATAATTTTGCAGCACACAGAGCCTCTCATGGACTTTCTAGCCCCTCCTCTCTATTAAGCTTTAACTCCCGGTATTACAGGCCGGCATCAGTCAGGGGACAGTCAGGAAACAAAAACCACAACAGTTATTTAGACAGAATTTAATCTCGAGGGTTGTTAGTCAGATATTAGTGAGTTGAATAGGCAAAAAAGAATAGCCAGGTATCATAGAAGTAATAACTCACCTACCGGTGGGACAAAAGGGAAGAATTTCATATTATTAGAATTTAGAAGAAATTGGAAAAGGGGACCTGCAGAACTGGAACTCAGGTTGTATTCTATATGATTCAGTTTTTTAAATTTGCTGAAATCTGTGTTATAGTTCAGTATATATTTTATCTCGTGTATTTCTGTGGGCACTTGAAAAAAATGTATCCTGTTTTGGATGGAGCGTTCCACACATGTGGATTAGATTCTTGTGGTTGATGATGTGGTTGAATTATTCTATACCTTTGCTGATTTTCTGTCTAGTTATTCTGTTGTTGAGAAGGAGGCACTGAAGTCTCCCAAGTATAATTATGGATGGGTCTACTTCTCCTTTCAGCTCTATGGGGACTTATTTATTTATTTATTTATACGTGCATATTTCACAAGGAACTCTGATAGTACAGTGGTTAAGCGCTCAGTGGCTATCCAAAAGAATGGCAGTTCAAACACACCAACTGCACCTGCTCTGTGGGAGAAAGGTGTGGCAGTCTGCTTCCATAAAGATTTATAAATGCTATGGGGCAGTTCTGTCCTACAGGGTTGCTATGAATTGGAATTAACTTGACAGAAAAGAGTAGTTTGTTTGTCTTTGGTTATTGTTATTTGTTTTTACATATTTTGCAGGCATGTGGTTTGGTGCCTGTACATTTAAGGTTACTATGTGTTCTTGGAAAATTGACCCTTTTCTCTTTATATAATGTCTTTCTGTTATAGCTTATTTCTTTGCTCTGAATTCTATTTCAGCTAATATTAATATAGCAACTCCTGTTCTATTTTGAATAATGTTTGCATGATATATATTTTTCCATCCTTCTGCATTCAACATGCTTATCTCAGAAGCAAGTTTCTTGTAAACAGGCTATAGCTGGATTGTGTTTTTTGGTTTATTCTGCCAATCTCTATTTTTATTGGTGCATTTAGATCATTTACATTTAATGTAATTATTGCTATGTCAGGGTTTAAGCCTGAGGGGTTTTTTTTTTTTAACCTTTTGTTTGTTATCTCTGTTTTTCATTTCTCTGTTTTCCTTTTTTCTGTCTTCCTGTGGGTTACTTGAAGATTTTGTAGAAGTCTACATTTATTTACCTATGGTGTTTTTTTGTGTATCTTTATTTGCATAGCTTTTTTAGTGGTTGCTCCAGGTATTACATTGTACATACATATCTTATTATAGTCCAATGGTGTTGTCTGACAGTTTGAGAGAATGTAGAAGCCTTACCTCTTCATGTACATTTATACTCCTTGTTCATGATAGAATTGTCTTAAATATTTCCTCTATATACATTTAAATCCACAGAAAACTGTTATAGTATTTATTTCAAACTTCAGACATAATTTGAAAAACTCAAGAGAAAAAGGAAAATCCATATTTTTTGTTTGTCATATATATATACATTTCTCCTGATATTTCAAGATTCTTTGTTTTATCATTCGTTTTCTGTTTAGCACACTTCCTTTACTCATTCTTTTAGAGTGGTTCTGCTGGTGACAGTACCGTTGGCTTTCCTTCATCTGAGAAAGTCTTGAGTTCTCCTTCATTCCTGAATTTTTTTCATTGTATATAGAATTCTGGGTTGACGGTACTTTTTTTTCCAGCACTTCAGAAGTGGTGAGCTTTTTTCTTCAGACTTCCATGGTTTCTGATAAAAACTCAATTGACATTTCTCACTTGCTGCTTTCAAGGTTTTTTTGGGGGGGTTATCTTTAGATTGCAGAATTTTGACTATGGAATATATTTGCATATTTCTCTGGGTTTATCCTGTTTGAAATTTGGTCAGCTTCTGCAATCTGTAGCTATGTCTTTTATTAAATTTGGGAACTTTTCATGTTATTTTTTCAAGTAATTTTTCAGCCCCACCCTCATTCTCTCCTGCTTGTAGGACTCAAGTGATACAATTTTAGATCTTTTGTTATATTCCCGTAAGTCCCTGAGGCTCTGCACTTTTTTATTTTTTGAAGCCTATTTTTTCTCTATTATTCAAACTATTTAATTTCTTATTATTCTGTCTTCAAGTTTACTGATTTTTTTTTTTTTTTTTGGTCCATTTGGCTGTTTAGCACTTGTTATTTATTTTTTAATTATTATTTCAGTAATTTTTTTATTTCTAAAATTTAGTTCTTTATTATATTTTCTTTTTCTTTCTACTTATTTGCTGAGGTTCTGTCTCTCTTTTTCTCTTTTATTGCTTTAGACATGTTAATATTTGCCCATTGAATTATTTTTATGATGGCTAAAATCTTTGTCAGATAATTCTAACATCTGGGTCTTTGTTGTTGTTTTCTACTGATTGTCTTCTCTCGTTCTGCTTGAGTTCTTTCTGATTTTTTGGTATGATAAGTGATTTATGATTGAAACCTGGACATTTTGAATGGTATGCTATGAGATTCTGGATCTAAATTAAACTCTCAGTTTTAGCTGGTTTCCTCTGATATTGCTTCAGCAAGAGAAGTAGACCACTGCTTTATTAATCTCAGGTAGAAGTAGAAGTTCAAATTCTCCACTTAGCCTCTGTTGACAGCTGAGTGCTGGTGCTCTTTGTTACTGATGGGTGGTGGAAGGAGTTCTAGCTCTTCACTAGGTTCCCACTGCCACTTCCCTGGCTGGGAGGGGTAGGAGTACCTTGTTACTTTTTACTGTTTTTTACATGGCCAGCACTGACTTTGAGGGAGGGACGACCACATTATTGTTGGAGGGCAGTGAAAGCCCTAACTCTCCCCTAGGCCTCTTCTGACATCTCCTGGCGTGGAGAGAAGGAAAGACATCTTGTTGCTGCTTGTTGGGAGTGGAAACCCAGGCTCCCTATGTCATTTCCAATATACTGCAAGGGTTAGGACGTTGCCTTATTACTACCTGACAGAAATGACAGCCCTGGCTCCTTATGTGGCCTTCTCTGACACCTCTCTGGTTAGGGCTAGTGGTGCCTTTTCATAGCCTGGCCAAGTCTGTGATCACCACTTGGCCTTTGCTGACCTGAGTATCAAAAAAAAAAAAAAAAAAAATCAGTGGTCACTTATTCTTTTTTTTTTTTTTCTGTGCTATTTAGCTGGGTCAGAATAATTTTTATCTGAAACTTTTTGGTCTTGAAAAGCTGAGCAGCTTTTTTTTTTTTTTTTCTTTTTCCTGTCTGTACTTGTTGGTGTTTCTTCTTTGCTAGACTCTTCAGCTTCAAACCTTGGATATGTGAGGCAAAATCGACACTCAGAAACTCCTCATCATGTCATTTCATGATCCAGAGTTCCCTAGCCAGTCTGTTGTCTTTTCTTCACCTTTCAGGGTTTTCATAAATTTGTTTTATATATGCTGTCCAGAGTTTTTAGTGGTACTTAGTGGTACAAATAGGGAGAAAGTATGTCTACTATTTTGTCCCAGAAGTGGAAGAAGTCCTTTGGGAGCATCTTTGGATATATTTCGATAGGCCTATTCTTTTTTTTTTTTCTAAATTTCTGAAATTATAAACAAGGTAGAATCATAAAATCATTAAAAAAATTTTTTTTTCACTAAGTCCATTCCCCTATGTTTGGCTAGGAATACATGCAAAATCATCTCAAAGAGATGCTGCACACAGTAAGGATTTAAAAATAATTATTGAATGAAAGATCATTAAATAAATGCATTTAACAAATTACCTCTTCTGTATTAAACAGAATTCTAGGCACTGAGGAGGGCATGTATGTACGTATGTATGCATACATCCGTTGCTGTCAAGTCAATTCTGACTCATAGAGACCCAAAAGGACAGAGTAGAGCTGCCCCATAGGATTTCCAAGGAGCAGCTGGTGGATTCAAATTGCCATCCTTTTTGTTAGCATCTATAGCTCTTAACCACCTTAACTACTGTGTCAGATACAGGTATGCAGATATATATATATACATATCTGAAAGACGTAAGTTACATAAGGTCCATTAACAGATCTAAAACAGAAAGGCCAATATGACCGTATTATGCAAGTTGTCGTCCACCTCCTTAGAGAATGGCAGTACCTTGTTTATCTTCGTCTGGTGCTCGTGCCTACTGCAGTGCATTACTCATCATACATGACATGCTATGGGAATTTAGCAGAAGAAAAGAGAGCACTTTCAGCCGTTGGGAAGTAATCTGTCTTATGTTTTTCAAAAATTGTGCAGAAAAGGAGTCCTGTATCATATATAGGTGTTGCCACATTTCACATTTCTTTACCAAGTCAGAGGATTATTTATGCAAAATCCTGTTTCTAAATATGAACTGTGGTGCTTATTTTTATGGCCCTGGTAGAAGCAGAGGTGAGATAAGCATCGTTGTTAATACATATGCATTTATATATTTTAAGATCAAAGATCCCCTCTGTCTCATCATACATGCTCTTTCCTCAAATATCACCTACAATAGCCCTGAATTAAGTCATGTGTACTGACTAGTGGTCTTTGCATCGAATGCCAATCCTATCCACCCTATCACATACTCTCATACACTAATAAATAGCAAAAACAAACAAAAATAGTGGCATAAGGGACAAGCTGTCCTTTAAGGCAGGCATTAATTTTATCCTTAAATGTAGCACAGAAGGGGCTCTGAATTTCATCAAATTTTTATGAAGTCTATCAAGCTATCAGAGGGGATCACTAACTCAATAGCTTTTTAATTACCTAAGCTTCAGAAAGTCAGAATTGCTGCTAAAAAAAAAAAAAAAAAAAAACTCTTCAGCTCTTTCTTCCTAGACCAGGGGGTGCCAGACACTTAGGAACTCTGATACTAAGAACCCTGATGGAACAGAATCAAGTCATGTTTGAATCAAGGCAAGGAGTGTGTTGCCTATACAAGAGAGTTCTGCTCATTGGAGACAGATGAAAAGAGGTCCTTCTGACCTACATTATGTGACTCTTAGAGTGTATTAACTTTAATTTTGTAGATTTGATAAGAAAGGAATACACTTAGGGGCATTTTAAATAATGAACATTCATAAAAAGCCAAACCAAACCCATTGCAGTTGAATCGATTCTGACTCATAGCAACCCTATAGGACAGAGTAGAACTGCCCCATATGGTTTCCAAGGAGCGCCTGGTGGATTTGAACTGCTGGCCTTTTGATTAGCAGCTGTAGCTCTTAACCACTATGCCAGAACATTCATAGGAGTGATGAAAAAAAATAACCTTGCAGGTTTTTTTTTTTTTTTTTTTTTTTGGGTGGGGGGAGGCAAGATGGCTTAAACAAAAAAGGCCAGTTCTTTGGGTGAAAGCTTTTCCATAAGTGCCTAGTGCTTTAAATTAAATAGAAAGAGCAAGGTTTGACGTAGGGTGAGTTCTACTTCATAGCTACAATAAATTTATATTTACAAATGATTTTCAGTGAAAGATCAGAATAAGGGTAGCACATTGAAATAGGCAGATGATATTTATGCTTGGTAAACCTTGCTTCATGGAAATTTACTTTCATGCCATTCCCTCCGTATGAAATTAGGCTGAGAACTCATACCCTCAAAACTTCCAAGAAATTGAAGCCTTATGGCAGCATTCTGTCATTTAAACTTTGTAGTTGCCACAGATTAAGGTGGGGAAGGTATCATGCAGCCCTTGAGATAAAAAGTAGCCTATGTTAACAGAAAACTATCCTATTTTTGTTTTTATATTAACAGAAAACTATCCTATTATGTGGTATTTAAGTTTACAAAGGTCATTTGATTTTAAGATTTTGCCATCTGTTATTGTCTTTTTTAGAATGATTTTATTATATTCTGAACTAAAATATCTTTAAAATATATATTCTGGTATTACAGAATTACAAAAAAAATTAAATTTCTATCATTATAAACTTAGAAACAAAATAATAAAGATGACAACCATTTTGCTAAACAAGAGAGATTTCTATGCAATATAACTTCTTTAAAGCTACTTTATAACTACTAAAATGGTAGCTTTTGGTTTGCTTGTGTTTTTGAAAACAGAAATAGATTGAGGTGTATCTCTTTGTTTTTCTAGGTCTTTTAGAAGCCTCAATTCTTAAAGAAAAGTATGGCATCTTTTTTTTTTTTTTAAAGAATGTAACATAGTAGAGGCAATGGTTGATGGCAAAACACAAATCTAAAAACTTGTATCCCAGAATATTTTTTCCACATTGGGGTAAAAAAAGAAACAACAATAAAAGAGAAATGACTTTGGTGAAGTGGTTGGGAAGTTGAGATAACATAGAAAATCCCTTAACAAAATATTCATTTTATTTCCAAAGTTAAACTCCGATAAAGGGTTTAAAGACATCAAAAAGATATGTGTGAAAGAGTGGAAGATACTTTTTATTGCTATGGTCTTGAATGTGATTGTACAGTTTTTCTGACTGTATAATATAAGATTTTGCTAATTTTTCTGAGGTATCTTTACATGACCTAGTTGAGGCCTAAGAGGCGATGGGTGAGCAACTCAGAGAACACAATCAGAGTGATGGTATCTCCTTGCCATATTCCAACTTATTAAACATAATTTCCTAAGTTTCCAGGTGTATCTGAAGCACCATTCAAAAGAAAAATTAGCTCATGTCTGTGAAGGATGGAGAAGTCAATTTCTACCCCTATCCTATCAGCTTTACCAGGTACTACTGGCGGCACCTCAGTTTTCTCCAAATTTTTTTCCCAGTGACAAATGTGCTGAGTGCCACGAGAATTCCTTATGCTTGATTTCTTATATTTTACATCTTTAAGCTTCATATTCATGTTGCAAATACAATGAAATATCTCTGCAGTAAAGCAAAATGTTTCACAGAGCGCATTGAGTGTTCAAGAAACCAAGCCATAAACCAGAAATTTCAAGGCAGTAAAACAATTTGCAACAAGCATTCTATTCAACTGAATGGTATTCATCTCTTTCAGAGAGCAATTCCTAAATAAGGCGCCTTGTGCAGAGAAGCATAGCAATAACAAATAGTGGAATGAATGGTTATTTTATACACTGGAAATAACGAGGTCGCACCAGTGGTGTGCTGGAAAACCAGCTCTCTGAGAAAAATCACATAGTTCTGATCTGTGGTATTTGCCTATTTCTGTGGTGTAAATATTCCCACTATGGCTCATTTCAACTGCTGCTGTGATGTCCGAACCCTACTGACCACAGAGTTGGAAAGAAATATACAGAATCATCTCTCATAGGCTGGAACAAGCCAGCTCCAGTATCCCTCTGGTAAAAAACCCTTGATTTGCCTTCATATGATTTTGCAAAAGAAAATCATGCCACAAAGTTTCTTGTTGGTTAACTAGCTGAAGTGGTTTTGCTAGAAACTAATGTTGGGTCTTTTCCTAGCAATGATAACAAAGTGTTATTTTTTTCAGGTAGGTTACTCGTAGTAACTGTTAAAAGCATGCCTCCCCTCTAGTTCCCATGCTTTTTGATAGCAAATAAAAACCGAGGAAGGCTTTAAGGATTTTCCTGACTTTGAAAAAGAAATCTCTTTAACAAGGGCCTCCTACTTTTGGAGTATGGGAGCTGTTAAGCATGCCTTGAAGAATCCTTATTCTTAGTCGCTGCAAGCTCAAAAACTGAATAGGAAAGTCCTAGGCAAAGCACTCTCTCAGCAACACGATATATTAAGTCTCACAATTTATAAAATCCTTCCAATCCTCCACGATGTTGAACTACTTTTGAAGTTAAGACTTCTAGTGCATAGAACTAAAAAAATATATATGTAGACTACTTTAACTCCAGTTGAAACAACCATCCGGTGCCAAACTCTGAGCTGTACATTTTAACATGTTATTTTAAACATTTTATTTAATTCATGTGCATTTACTCTTTGTGATGAAAGTCAAATTTCCTCCGTTTAATGAAGATTGGAAATGTCTATTTCAAAAGGCTATTTTATATAATATTTTATCTCCAACAACAGCAATCAACATTTGGTTAATATCTACTATGCCCTAGGTATTTTGCATTTATCACTTTATTTAATTCTCTTAACATTATTTCTATTTTATAGAAAAGGTAAATAAGGCTGAGAAAGGGTTAGTGTTTTGCATGAGGTCAATAGCTAATCGTTTATGTAGAAGGGACTGAATCACAAATCAGTTTTTCTCCTAATTCATTGCTTAAAAAAACCTGTTGTCTTTGAGTCAATTGTGACTCACAGTGACTCTGTAGGAAAGAGTAGAACTGCCCCATAGGGTTTCCAAAGAGAAGCTGGTGGATTCAAACTATCAACCTTTTGGTTAGTTGCCAAATGCTTAGCCACTATGCCGCCAGGGCTCCTTCACATGTAAATTAATTACTTCATCCCACAGATATTTATTGAGCACCTACTATGAGTCAGGCACTGTTCTAGCCTTTATGGTTACAGTGCAGGACTACATGAATACAAATTCTAGCTCTCACAGATCTTATATAGTAGTGGGCAGAGACAGTCATTTAAACAAATAAGTAAAACAAAATAATAATAAGTATACATGTTATTTAGATGGTAGTAAGTTCTGCAGAAACATATAAAGTAAGGAAGAGATAAGTAGTGCTGGAGAGGTGGTACTTTACTATTTCAAAGTGATAGTCAGGGAAGGTACTGAGAAGGCACAGTTGAGAAAGACATGACAGGTTAAGACATGCAAATACCTTGGAACAAAGATTTTTCAGTAGAGGAACCAAGTGGGGAGCCCTGAAGTGGAAACATCCATAGTGTATTTCAGGAACAGCATGGTCAATAGAGTAGCTAAACAGAAGTGAGCAAAGGAGAAAGTGACAGGCAGTGAGGTCCTTAATGTGAGAAGTGTGAGGTAGAGAACCAGATCCCTCTGCCTTCTGTGAAGGGTAATGGCTAAAGGGAGATGAAGACGGAAGAAGAGGAAACAGTTAGGAAGCTATTGAAATAATACCTGGGAAAGATAATGGTGTCTTAGGTGATGGTGGTAGAGGTAAAAGTGGTTGGATTCTGAACATATTTTGTGTAGAATTTGTGGAATTATTAATGGTAGGATATAAGGAAGAGATATTAAGAATAGCCCTTAAGTTTTGGGGCCTGAGCAAATGGGAGTTTGGAATTGCTATTTACTGAGATTTGTGGGAGGAGAACTTTGGGTGGGAAAAACAAACAAACAAAAAATTAGGAGCTTGTTTTTAAAAATGCTAATCTAAAGATGGAATAAATGCACGAATTTAATGATATACTCTTTCACCATAATATTATAACTTTGAATAAGGTAATCTATGTGCAGACAATTTACAAATGTTGGTAGGCCCTTCTTTCATCCTGTTCTTAGCAGTATGATCTAATTGTGTTGAAGCTGAGATTTAGAAACCAGGTGTTATAGGATTGGTGGGCTGTTGATGCCTATAACTTGTTTAAAAATAGAAAAGGAACAATTGTTTATTTGGTTTAAAAAAAAAAAAATAGGAGAGGTCAGCATGTACTTGTGAATACAGAGGTTCCCAGAATACAAGGAAGATTCAAGAGATGAAGAAATTGGCATGCAGTTGGTCTTACCAAAAAGTCATTTTTAAACCTATACCCAGTAGTTAGGATCAGAAAGAGAAGGATCTGGTTGGCTAAGCTCAG
Source organism: Loxodonta africana (assembly GCF_030014295.1). NCBI lineage: Eukaryota > Metazoa > Chordata > Mammalia > Proboscidea > Elephantidae > Loxodonta > Loxodonta africana. The sequence goes on from NC_087348.1 coordinate 42,394,886, forward strand.
GGCCTAAGTCATGTTGCTTGTATGGCATCTTCTTCCTTGTTTATGCTGGAGGGTTTTAATTGGTTTTCTGAGATATGATTGGCCCTAAGATGGTACAGTTTCATAGCTCTAATTTTAATTTTGCTAATTCCTAAAAAAAATGATTTAGTGCTCCCACCTGGCCCTCTCTTGTACATCAGCCACACCCCTTGGGCTGGGTCTTTAGACTCCCAGAATTTAGTTTACTTCAGCTGTTCCATGGATTCTTTTTCCATAATGGGTAGAGGCATGCTGGAAGCTTACTGCTGAAACAGGTGTCTAGTGGGAGAATACCTCCTTGGCTGAACTCATGCAACCTACCTGAGCAACAAGTGTCAGATGTTGCTTTCAGTGCTCTACCTGGGAACAGGGCTATCTCTGACAGACCCTAGTTGGTTGCTCTAAAGTCTGACGGGTCAATGTTTTGCTGTACATCCTGGAAAAGGCACACCAGGCATAAAAATGACCCTTTTGTTTCTCACATCCACCTTTACTCGTATTATTTTTGTGCTAAATTGCCTTTTCCCCTGCTCTCCTTTCAAAACTCAACCTCTTCCTCAAAGCCTGGGGCAAATATCATATTTATGAAGTTTCTCAGTTGTCTCCTACTGAATGTGTTCTCCTTAAATGGTCTTTGCATTTGGTTTTTGTAGTATCAACTTAAATATACTACTTTATAGGTGTCTGTACACATGTCCTTTATCGCCTATTTGAAGGTGAGCTCCTTCAGTAAGGCTTGAACAACAAGCATCACTTAGCCCTCAAAGCTTGGGAATCCCTAGGGCAACTGAGAAATGTAATGAGGCCCATAGGCCAGGAGCCTGGGATGTGTTAGGAAAAGCTTAAGAAAATATCTTCTTGTAGACAACTAGCTTTAATTATAATCAAGAATTAAGTTCATTTCACTAGCATGTACCCACTTGGGGTTCTAGAGCTCAGGATTGTGAATTTCATCATGGATTTCCAGGGTGAAACAGGCAAGAGAAAAAGGGATGGAAAACATTAGCAGGGTGCTAAAACCTATTGCAGTTTTATTTATTTTATTATTAATTTTGTTGGAGGGGACATAGATGTTGTGAATCTCTTTGCAAAGATGCCTTAGGCTATGAGAAGAAGTCTGTGAGTGAAAGAATAAAGCCTTCCAATTTGTAGCAACTTGATAACATGTCTGGTAATCAGCCATAGATCTTTTTTTCTGCTTTTATTTTTTCTATATGACTAGGATGTGATGTTTTTTAGGATATGTGATGAGATGAATCTAAAGAAGTAGAATCTACATTGTTGGTAACCAAAAAGAAAGTAAAAAATAAAACATTTATTTCTAAATAAAACTATGTCTAAATTCTGACAAACATCTTAATTGTCAGATTTATCAGAAAGTTTAATTTTTCTCCACGTACATAGCACTGTAGTTGTTGTTAGGTACCACTGAGTCCATTTTTGACTCATAGTGACCCCAAGTGACGGAGTGGAACTGCCCCATAGGGTATTCTTGGCTATAATCTTTCTGAAAACAGGTCACCCAGATCTTTGTCCTGCAGAGCCCCTGAGTGGGTTTGAACTGCCTGCTTTTTGGTTTGCAGCCAAGTACTTAACCATTGTGCCACAAGAGCTCCTTATATGGCACTAAGGATACTTAAATATTTGATTCAGATAGACTTTTGCAGAAAATTTGGGAGGACAATGTACTTATTTAACAAAATCTATAAACCCAGAAGACACCTTCCTTTCATCTGTAATGAACTTCAAGATTCTTGGATATATATGAAGTAGCCACATCTTCAGCTGTGAGAAGTCAAGCTCCTGTTAGCATATGACATAAATACCAATCCAGTGGCCTTTAGGTTGGAATTAACTAAGAATTAGGACTTACCAGGGAAATGGCCATGCAGCTTGTATTGTTTTCCTACGAGTCTCTACCCTTTATTATTCAGTCCTTCTTCATTCTACTTTCACCGCATGCTATCACGGCCTTTGGCCCTGAAATCCAGAAAAATAAAAATGTGGCAGCTAAGCATAACAAATAGAGAGTCTTAAAGTGTGACTGTATATAACCTGAAATAAAACTGTATCCGCTATTCCATACAGGAAGGATGGGGGAAACATGCATTTACAAGTACCTGTTCTATACCTAACTGTGCATCCATTTCATTTAGTCTACAAAACTGACTTCTAATTTAGGAACTCTCTTATCAATTTATTGATTTTTTTTAACTTTATCAATTTTCCACCAATAAAATTCTCACATAAAATAATTAAAATCAAAAACAATATAGGAGAATATAGCATCAAAAGTCAGATTTCCTCATAACTCCATATCCCCCAAAATAATGTACATTGTTTGCCTGTTTCTGTTAGGTATTGTCTTAGTCTGGGTTCTCTAGAGAAGCAAAACCAGTAAAGCATATAAATATATATGTAGAGAGAGATTTATATCAAGGAAATGGCTCATGTGGTTGTTGAGGCTGGAACGTCCTAAGCCCATAGGTCAGAATAGAGGCTTCTTCTGATTCACATAGCCACAGGGGCTGGAGAACCCAAAGTTGGCAAGTCAGAGAGCTGGGCTGTTGCTCACAGGCTGCAAAGATCGATGAATCCCAAGATCGGCAGGCAAAACCACAGGTAAACTGCTAGCTGAAGTCCCAAGAATTGGAGGTCAGAAGAACAGGGGCCAGCAGCAGGATTTAGAGTGAGCAAAAGCCCACAAGCCTTGCCAGAATGTCCGCTTATATTTAATGCAGGCCACACACCCAAGGGGACTCCCTTTCAACTGACTGGCTACTCACAGCACTTGACATCATAGGGGTGATCATATTTTATCAAATCTCAACATGGGAGTGATCATGACATCATACATCTCCCAAATCACTGAGAATCATAACCCAACCAAGTTGACACACAATCTTAACCATCACAGGTATTCTTATTCCCATTTTATAGAAGAGGTAAGTGGAGCTCAGAAATGGATTTTGCATGATAAATAGATTAAAAAAAAAAATAGCTGCCCTTAAATTGGCTGTTACTCATGGCAACCTTGTGTACAGCAGAACACAATGTTTTCCAGTCCTGCATCATCCTCACGATTGCTGGCATGTCCGAGGTCCATTGTTGTGGCTATTGTGCCAATCCATCTCACCGATGGTCTCCTTCACCCTCGATGCCCTCTTCTTCACCAAATATGATGTCCTCCTCCAGTGATTGATCCCTTCTCATCAAAGGAAGCAGGTTGGACACAGTTCTATTATCATCCATAAGGTTTCACTGGCTAATTTGTGGAAGAAGTTTGCCAGGATTTTCTTCCTAGTCTGTCTTAATCTGGAAGTTCCATGGAAACCTGTCTACCATGTGTGACCCTGCTGGTATTTGAAATACCAGTGGCAAAGTTTCCAGCATCACAACATCACTACAGTATAATATACTGACAGAATTTAGTACACTGATTTGAATCAAGACATCTTATTACAAAGCCAATGGTATATGTTTTGTGTGTGTGTGCCTGTGTATGTGTGTGTATGTATTTCCATTCCTTCACACTCAATGAACAAAGATAGCTTCATTATTTCTACCACTAGGGTTCTTTGGGCCCTTCCTGATTATTCATTCATTTGTTCATCCGTGCATTCATCCTATCACTTATTGGATAATAAATGTTTGCAAAAAAACAAAAGCCAAGTTGATTCTGACTCATATCAATAACAATCCTATAGGAAAAAGTAGAACTGCTCCATAGAGTTTCCAAGGAGCAGCGGGTAGATTCAAACTGCCCACCTCTTTGTTAGTAGCCTTAACTCTTAACCACTGCACCACCAGGGCTCCTAAATATTTGTAAGAATTAGAAAAAATATAAAATTTAAGAAGAGAAAAAAAAAGAAATAAAATGATTGGAAAAAGGGAACAAAGTAGGCTTAGCAAAGATAAAGGAATGAATAAGGATAAATTAAGGAGGAAGGAGCTGATTTTGAATTAAAACAAATTCCAATTCTTAACTCCGTGCTGCAGGAAGCTTCTTAGCTCTGATGAGCTCATTCAACTGATATGTTTCCCTGAAGGTTTTCATTACTAGAGCATCTCCATTGCTCAGACCCTCCAGAGTCACAATCCCCTGGAGGGGGAAACCAACACTTGCCGAAGACCAGACACTATCATGGACACAGAGGTTCAAAATTAAGTAAGATGAACTCCATATCCCAGTCCAATTAGGGGAAATCCTCCATGGCACTGGTTTGTTAGGTTTTGCTACAGCTTCCTCAGTGTTTGTAAGAGTTACCTTCAGTGTGAAAAGCACATATAAAATTCAGATTGTCACTTTCAGTTTGTCCCCACTTCCTTGTCCCATGCCTGAATTTCCTTCACCCCCTCCTTACATAAGCTTGAGTTAATTCTGTTACCTCCAAAATAAAGACATGCAGAGGCCAGCAGAAAGAATGGGAGGTGTCAGGGAACAACACCATCACTCTACTTCTTTCTCAGCCTCCAGCAACTTTTCTGATGCTTTGGTTCAGTTACCTAAACCGTGTATGGTTGTCTCAATCATTCTGCATGTATGATCTTTGAAGTGTTATTTTTGGCAGTTTAAGAATATGTCTTCAGCAAGAAAGATCACAGGGAATATTTCACTTGTGAGTCTGGACCAGCCTTTTCAAATCAAATACCTGATTTGTAATTCCTTCTCCAGTACACAGCCCTATTTCCCATTCGTTCAACTCCATTTAACAAACCTTTTTTGAGTGGCATAAGGTGGTAGGAATAGCAAAGTACTTAAAATCAGAATTTCTGGTGTACCATCTAGTGCTGGCGCTTACTAACCATGGAAGCTTGGCCATGTCATTTAGCTTGTCTGAATCTCAGGTTTCTTTTTGATAAAATAGTGTTAATATCACCTGTCTCAAGGGGTTATCATGAAGTTCACATAAGACTACGTTTGATGAAAGGCTTTGTTGGTAGTATCGTGTTAAGTACCAGTTATAAATTGTAATAATAACATCCCATACTTCAGGAGATGCTGAAATATCATTGCCAATAAGATATTACAGGGACCCTGTGACTCAAAGACATTATTTTTAGACAACTGTGTTTTATAGGGTTGCTATGAGTCAATTTTTTTTTTTTATTTTATATATGTGGCATAATTGGCAAACATTAAAAATAAAACCAAAAAGCAGTTGCCATCAAGTCAGTTCCAACTCATGGTGACCCCATATGGGTGAGAGTAGAACTGTCCTCCATAGGCTTTTCCATGGCTGACTTTTAGGAAACAGATCTCTAGGCCTTTCTATGTCAGTGCCTCTGGGTGGAATTGTACCTCCAACCTTTGGATTAGCAACCAAGTATATTAACCATTTTCACTACCCAGCGACTCCTGGCAAACATTAGAAGACATTACCATGGCTAAGGTTTCCATATATGCCTTTCCATATATTCCATTCTAACTAAATTAGGCAAATCCTAGGCAAAACCTTTCACAGTGCTATTCCAAGTGGTTGTTTCCCTAATTGCTTGATTAATGCAGCACGGATATAATCCTAACACAACACCTGTGTAACCCATGAGGATATCTGTGTTAGGAAAAAATCCAAATGAAGTGAGAGAAGAGGAGAGAGTCCAAAGTAAGAGAGTCCAAAAACTTTCTGAAGCCTCCAATATGAAAGTAACTTGATTCAGTATTGGGAGAGAGAGCAACAGAGTCAGAATTCCCAGGGTAAAGCAATTGCCTTTTCCACTTTGCAGCCATATGTTTGCCACAACATTGAGCTGTCACCTCTTGAGATTGCCAGTGTGACATCGTCATCCGTTTGGAACTGACTCCAGCCAAAACAGCTCTGGCAATTACCGGGGCACCACCCTCGCCCCATCCCCTGGCAGCTTAAGGGAATCCGTGCTCTTCATGCTGGACGCTTCCCCAGTGTGATTTAACTTGTGTGGGCATCAGCCAACACTTGGCACACATAAAAAGCCCAATCAGCTTCATCCTCACTTTTAACGGTGATAAGAGCCCAGAAAAGAGCATCAGATAAGCAGAAGATAGTCCAGCTCATTTCAGAGAGTAAAAGCCACAGCTGCTTTCTCCTCGCAGTTAAAGTGCCTATAGGACATTCAAGAAAGGGATTTCGAAAGTCGGGGAACTCTTCCGTTATTCCCTAGGGGAAGCCCAGCGAGTTCCTCTCTCTCCTCTTAAAAGACTCCTATTTATTTATTTATTTTTACATTATCACTATTTCACATTGAAAAATTACTCATTGAAATGGAAATTAATTCCTCTGAAGATGCTATGAGTCAGAATCAACTCGAAGGCATTGGGGTTTGCGTTTGAAGATGCATGGAAACTGTGCCCCTATGGAAAAATGAGCATATTCATGAGTGGGTTATGAAGCTATAAAGCACATTTCATATCATAAAAATCCCTATGCCTGTTACAAAGTGAAAAAGCTTGAAATTGTGGCAAGCTGTTGGGATTGTAAAGGTCGTTGATGTTTGGTCAGTTTAGCCACATTTTGAAAGTCAAGCAAAGTATTCAACTCAGTTGTGCTTTGGTGAGAGTAATAATTTAGAGGATCTGCTTACATTTAAATCGTGTTGAGATGTTATTGTGCTATTGTGTAGCAGCTCTGAAGTCAGAATCCCAGCTTAACCACTTTTGAGTTGTTTGACTTCCAAAAATTTATTTAACCTTTCTGAGACTGAGTGTGATGACCTACCAAGGGACACCAATTAGAGAACATACCTCACATTGCTGTTTTTAGCCGCTATTGAGTCTGTTCCAACTCATGGCGACTGTACGTTTAATAGGACAAAGCATAGTTCCATCTTGTATGATATTCATGATCATCTGTATGTTTGAGTCCAGTGTTGTGACTATTATGTCAATCTATGTCATCAAGGATTTCCCTCATTTTCTGTGACCCTCTGCTTGGCCAAACATGGTGTCCTTTTCTAGAGATTTATCTTTACTGATGATACATCCAAAGTAAGCAAGCCAAGGTCTCACCATCCTTGTTTCTAGGGAGCATTCTGGTTGTACTTCTTTTAAGACTCATTTGTTTGTTCTTCTGGCAATCACATTGTTCTTACCATGCAAATCAAGTATATGAAATGTTTAGCTCAATGCTTAACATATGGTAAACTCCCAGCGGATATCTCCTAATGTTGATGGATGGCAGTAGTGGTAATCTGCAACAAAAACAAGCAAGTGAACTCAACAAGTAGTAAAAGTGAGGGAATGTAAATTAAAGTTCCGGACCTCTACTATACATATATGATTTCAGTGTAGTATTCTTTTCCCCTTTTGATTCTTATACTTGTCTTTTTCAAAAAAACACAAGTTTTTTTTCAAAGATGGTTTTGGCTTTGTCCATATGTAGGCACTTTCATGTAAGGATGTATCAAAAATTCACAATTTACAAGTAGAGGTTAAAAACAAAAAAAAGTACAATACAATCTCACTTCAGAATAAAAAATTTAAAAAATTCACAATTTACAAGTAGAGATTAAAAACAAAAAAGTACAATAAAATCTCACTTCAGAATAAAAAATTAAAAAAAAATCTCACTTCAGAATAAGATATGAGAAATATTGGTGATTTCAATACTGAGGAAAATTTTAGGCAGAAGATGTAATTTGGTACCTGATACTTTCCCATCAAATGATCAACTCAATTTTCAAATATGCTCTGTATCTGTGTGAATTTATGGCATCCCTGGGTGGTGAAAATTGTTACCTCTCTTGGCTGCTAACCAAAGTGTTGGAGGCTTGAGTCCTCTCAGAGGTGCCTGGGGAGAAAGGCCTGCAATCTACTTCCAAAAAAATCAGCCACTGAAAATCCTGTGGAGCATAGTTCTACTCTGACACACATAGAGCTCTTATGAGTCAGAATTGATTCAACAGCAATTGTTTTTTAATTTTTAATTGTTTTCTAATACAGATTTATAATATAGGCTGTCTATGTAGACAGGTAAAAAATGTAGACAGGTATAGATATAGATATTTGGATAAAATAGAATTCGAGACAAATATTAACCTCTGTCATCTAAATTGTTGTGAGCAGTGGATGACCTGCGCTGTCAGGAAAGGGATCAATGAAGTCAATACCATTCCATGTGCATGTGGATGAGGAATCTGTACTCTGTCAAGTGTGTGCTCTCAGTATGCTCAATCGAAGCTGTAGTGACACAGGTGAGGCCTGACAAGTAAGTGCACATGACTTAGAATGAATCCATTCCTGTCACTGGAAAATGTATTTCCTGAAGCATGTGTCTTTGATGTCTATCATTCCCTTAAATTATGAAACGTTACTTCAGCAGACAGAATTGTATCTTAGTTTGGGGAAAGAATGCATAGAATTAGGAAGGTCAATGGTGAGAGACACCTAGATTAGAAATAGTCACATAATATGAACAGTCCAGTCTGCCCAGTTATGGCATACCTGGTCAAGGCATTAGGGTCTCTATAAGCATTTGGTTGGGACACTCAAAAAGTAAGTTAGCCCAATAAAAACAAACGACAACAACAACAATAAAATGTTGCTGTTGAGTCGATTCTGACCCATAGTGACCATATAGGACAAAGTAGAACTGCCCTGTAGGGTTTCCAAGGAGTGGCTGGTGGATTCAAACTGCCAGCCTCTTGGTTAGCAGCTGAACACTTAACCACTGCATCACTAGGGCTCCAGTAAGCCCAACAGACCTTAAAAAAATAATAATATCTGTTAGAAGGGGAGTGGCTACAAAAAGCAATTTATTTTTATAAGAGTGAATGGTTAACTACCAAAAATATTTGAATGGCAGATTGATTCTTACTATCAGTAGATTTAAATCAGAACCAGTCTTCACACAATATCATAAAAATCGGCTTTATTATTTTTATTTTCTAAAGTTAAAAACAAAGAGCAAAGATGGTTTCATTGTAACTTGATAAGGAATTTATGGGAAGTTAGTCAAACGTTTAAGGTGAGAACTCAGATATTTTTGTTTGTTAATTTGCTTTTTTTTTTTTTCTCATAAGCCAAAATGTATTGAAGTAAAAAATTAAAATCAAACCAATGTTTCACGTCCACAGTTGAGAAAATGCATGCCTTCTACTTCACATAAGTATATTTAAGCATTGGAAAACTAACGAATGTATTAGCTCATAATTCAAATTTTAAAAATGTGTCAGACTTAATACATACATCACAAAAGTCTTCCACAGATTCTCTAACTACTGATTAGAGCTTCATTCATTCATTCATGGCTAGGTAAAAAACATTCGTAATACATCAGCTTTGCGAAAACTTCCAAAATTCAAAAGTCTGTACTTCCAACTGTTTGTCAGTTAGACCTACGTTATGACGCTGAAAATATATGAACTCAGGACCTGACACTTTACAAAGCTCTTTCACAAACATTGACCAACAATATCGTTGTGAGGTAGGCAGCGCCATTATCCCTAATTTAATTGTGAATAAAACCAAGTGTGGTTAAGTGATTCCCCCAGAGCCTCACACTCTAAAAATGGCCCAGTCAGGCCTTGATCTGTATACTTTGGACTCCACATCCTTTGACATTTTCTGGTAATATACAATGTCATTTATGTGGCATGGTAAAACCCACTCTTGGTAGAAAATTACTATCTCAATTATAAAATCTTACAGTTGCTAAAGTACTCTATACTTTTAAAGGATCTTTATGTCCACTAGCAGATTAGATACTCAAAACCAACCTGGATAGGTTCAAAACCTCTCTTTTACACGTAGAAAAATTGAGATGCAGAGGAAATTAAACAGTGCCCAGTGACCAAGCCAGGGCATCATTACAAAGTGCCTGCCTCTCTGTCCTGTGCTGTTTCTGCAACATGAAACAGAATTGAAACCTTTCTAAAGAAGGAGTAATATGATGGGGCTGCAATTCTGAAACTGAGTTGGAATTCAGGAAAATCCTTTTTTCAATTTTGAGTTTCATAGTATTTAAGCACTCAAATGTGAGAAAAGAGGCAGAGTATTCTCTGGCCTCTGTGTTCTCCCCAGGGAAGTAATCACATCAATCATATACACAGAAGGCGTAGGCTCTTTTTCAGGTACCATCTGGAAGGAATTCCTGAACTCTGAAAATCAGAGTACGGTTCGCTTCCCAGACAAATGCAGCTTGTGATGTATTTTTTTCCCCCGAGCAGATTAACCAGAATTGTATTGCCTAAGTACAAAGTCCTTTAAAATTTTTATTTTACAAAAATGAGGCATACTTAAGGCTAACTTCATTCCAAAGTCAGATACTCATTTTCACAATGCTCGATAAACGAATACTAAAGACATTCAACTGTAGACCCCTATCGTTTCCAATTTTGCAAATCATAAGCTGTATTTCAAGCTATTTCCTCTGCCTCATTTAATTAATGACTACTGACTCTTATTCTCTCTCTCTCTCCCAGGGAAACACAGCTTGCTAACAAAAGAAATATTTGCTGATTGTCATTCTGTGTTATTGTAGGAATCCCCCTTAGGGTAACATGTAGCCTTAGATGGAAATGTCAAAATTTGTTCAGCAATTTGTAGACCTTTCCTAGAAAGAAACACAACAGAGTTGTTGTTTAAAAAAAAGAAAACCCTGAGTTGCATGGGGATGAACACTAAAGAAATACGAACCCTAAATTGTGTACAGACCTAGGAAGCTTAAATAAAAGGAGGGAAGAAGTGGAATTGGGAAAGGGAAAACAAGCATTCTTGTTACATGAAGAAAAAAGAGTCTGGTTCATGTTTTACAAATTGAAGGACGTGTCACCCAGGCTGACATGGCATGTAAATGGGGAGTACCTGGGCTGGGTCAAGGCAAAAGGAATATGGACCTGAAAGGTTGTAGCTAGAGAATGAACTCAAGTTACTGTCAGTTTAAGAAAATGGTTTCTGGCACAACAAGACTAGAAACCTAGAAGGAATTGATGTGTGTGGAATCTGGATGATGGCTATCAAGACCAAGTGTGGAGCTCAATAGGAGCTGAGCAAGGAATATTAGAACCTAGACATAGATGATGTACAGATCTTGGGGCTCCTTTCTAACATAATGTTAAGTGTATTGACTGGGGAACAACTAAGGGGACTGAACAGCACTGAGCAGTAAAGGAGACATTCATTCATGAAGTATTTATTGGAAGCCTACGATCTGTCTAGCGCATGTCTAAATACTGGGGATGTAGCAGTTATCTAAAGTTCTCACAGAGCTTACTTTTGAGCAGGCAGAGAACGTAACATACGAGAAAAATCAGTGAAATGCTTTGTATTCTGATGGTTATAAGAGCTAAATAGAAAAATAAAGTGGGAAAGAAAAGCAGGAAGTGTCTGGGGTTGCAGTTTTAGATAGAAGAGTCAGAAGAGGTAGAACTGAGATGATATTTGAGTAAAGAGAGAGGCAAGGGAGCAAGCCTTCAGGATACGTACTATGACTTCAGGAGAAATATGGCTGGCAATTTTGAGGAAAGTCAGGGGGCCGCTGTGTTTGAAGCAAAGAGCTTTAGTGATGCAGTGGTTAAAGCAATCAATTGCTAACCAAAAGGTCGCGGTTCAAAACCACCAGCAGCTCTGCAGGAGAAGGATGTGGGAGTCTCCTTCCATAGAGATTTGCAGCACTGGACGCCCTGTAGGGTTGCTATGAGTTGGGATCGATTCAATGGCAATGAGTTTGGTTTGGTGGTTGTTTGAAGCAGAGTCAGGAAAGAAGAGTGATGAGTTCAGAGAAGATGTGGAGCTAGCAAACGGTGGAGGTGGACTGAGGAGAAGACAGCTCTATTCTTGTAGTCTACTGAAAGTGATTTATCACTTTTTTCTTTTTCCCTCGTGGGTGGAAAAACCAACAACAACATAAAAACCTTGGTGAATTTTGAGCAGAACGCAAACATAATTCAACTTGTGATTTAATGGAATGGCTTTGGGCGCTCTATCAAGATAAGAATGGGAAGGGGGTTAGGGAAGAGAAGCAGGACAATTAGGAAAATATTGAAATAATCCATAAAGAAGGTAAGTATTGATAAGTCTGGTCAAGACTGGTCATATACTGGATATTTTTTGAAGATAGAAATGGCTGGATTTTTAAAAATTTATTTATTTTGCTATTGTTGAGGATATACACAGCAAAACACTGATTCAACAATTTCTAAATGTACAATTCAGTGACACTGATTACATCCTTCGAGTTGTTTAAGTATTCTCAATTTCCTTTTCTGAGTTGTCCCTCCCCCATTAACATAGACTCACTGCCCTCTAAGGTTCCTATCTAATCTTTTTGGCTTGCTATCAATTAGATCCCATATAGGTAGTTCTTAAAAGAGCATAATGTTCAAGGCAGACATTTTTTACTAGTTAAACTAAACTACTGTTTGGTTTTAAGAAAACTTCAGTGGATAATTTGGGTTTAAGGTTTAAAGATTATTATCTCAGGGCAATAGATTCAGGGGTTCATACAACCTCCACAGCTCCAGCAAGTCTGGAATCCATGAGAATTTGAAATTCTGTTCTGCATTTTCACTGTTTTGATCAGGATTCCTCTACAGCATCCTTGATTTAAATGGTAGCGGTAGCTGAGATTTAATTTACATGATGAGTGGGAATGGACTAGATGGCAATGGTTTTGTTTTGTTTTAAGTCTCTTTTGAAGCCCTGGTGGTATATTGGTTTAAATATTTGGCTGTTAACCAAAAGGTTGGCAGTTTGAATCCATCAGCTGCCCCTTGGAAGCCCTATATAGCAGTTCTACTCTGTCCTATATGGTCGTTATGAGTTGACATCGAATCGACAGCAATGGGTTTGGCTTTTAAGTCACTTTTGGTTAGCTACTTTAGCAGTGAAGGTAACATTTCTGAATGGAATTTGAAGAAAAATGAGACACTTTGTAACAGTATATGATATGGTATACACTATTCAAAATGTTATGAGTTTCTAGAAAAGAAGATATTGTGGCATCACTTTATCTTATTTAGAGTTAGAGGGAATTAATTCTAATTAAAATATACATAGTGATTAAGAGCCTGGAATCTATAGATGACATATCTAAGTTAAAATCTTGGCTTTGCCAGTTATTAGCCGTGTAACATTGTGTTACTGTACATGTTTACTTTTCTTTATCTTCACGAAAAGAAAATGATACCAATACCACACTATTACTCTCAATATTTTAAAGGTTTGATTTTGGAAATTTCTGGATTATGGTGAATGCTGAATAACTGTTAACTATTAACTTTTTCTTTTATTAACTTGTGATAAATATTATTTTCCATTCATCTGAGCTTCCTGTGGTCTCAGAATCTTGCTGGGTTTTGTAGTAATCTATGACCAAAACACTTGCAATTAGACCAGAAAAACACTAGACTTGAAAGTCAAAATCTCTTAAGTTCAAATCTGGTGGGCACTTATTGTGTGGTTTGTGGATATTAAGGTTTTGTGACTTCGATCGAGTGCTTTTTTCCTGTTACGCTATAATTTCTCAGGGACCCAGGTTGCTACTCTCTCCAACAAGGGTCCGAGGCTCTGCGTAGGTAGGTAATCCTTGAATGAAATAACCAGGTAATTGACTCTCCATTGGACAGGAATAACTTGATCTGACAAATCACTCAGCGTCACTTTTTGGCACAATGTTGGTGTCTGTGAATTGTGTTGGCGCATCATTAGACAGCCAAGCTGGAGGCTCAGAAATTGTCAAATAAAAAACATTTGGGACACGTCAAGATTGACTTTGTGTCCCGGAACTAATGCTGAAGTTACCATGGTTACTGGGGCAGGATGCTGGGAGTACAGTTCAAGATCTTGGGAATTATGCTTTGACCACAGGCTGTAACACACTATCAAAAAAATTACATCCTTTTCCATCATATGACTTTAAATCCAGTTGGAATTATCCATATGGGACAAGTGAACTAGAAGTTAAGTTCATTTAGGCAACTTCTCTTTTAACCAAGTTCTATAACTCCCTCTACATCCGTAACATAACCTGGGGTCAAAACAGATATCTCACAGTAATTGCAGAATAGGATATTGGGGCCTGTCTGATCAAAGAACATGTTTTTAACGATATGTTCAAGAGTTAAACACAAACATAAAATGAGGAAGTACCCTACTTTCCCAAGCTCTCTTTATTTTGAATGAATGGATATGTTTGAATATTGAAGTGGCTTTTTAAATTCTGAAATGCAGAAAAACAATATCCTCTGTTGGAAGCTGATGTTTGCACCCCCCCATCCCCCTTCCCCCCCAACACACACACATAAAATTTTGGAAACAAATCAGATTTTCAATTTTATATATATATATATATATTACCATTTTAACACATTTAATTTTAATTTGATGGTACCTTTCATGTAGAGTCCCACTATAATAAAATATTGTTTTGACTCTTCTCTGTTAGAACAGGAACAGAGTTCCAGCGCTATTGTTGAAAAACAAAACCTCTCACCAGGAAACACATTTCCATGTATTCTTCATGCAGTGTTTTCATAAAGGAAGTAATCCCCTATTATCAGGAGATAGCACTTGTGTGTTACTCATGCTCAACTTGTTACCCTAAAGCCATGGCATTGTTGGAATAGGCATTCTTGGTGTGTGGAGCACTCATGTAGTCTCCAATGTGCAGAAGAAATTAATTTTGTTAATCAAAAATCAAAGTTTTGGTGCTTGACACCAGTGCAAATAAAGACCAAATCCAAAAGAATATTACTTTACGGATTAAAGGAATTACTTTAGGCCTCTCGAATTTCTGTTAGAGTTTGAGTAACTGGCAAGTGAATGAGTGAAAACCAAAAAAATTCATTTTCCTGGTGGGGTAATTATACAAAGAAAATTAGGCGAAAGAGATTTCCTATTGCTGGAACTGCATCAAGACCATCAACTGAAGTTATAACAGAGAAAATGATTTCTGTACCTCAGACTTTCTTGAACTGTCTCCCCCTGTAACTCCATTTCTATGAAATGTCAATAGATGCTCTCTTAAAAGGATAATTTTTGAGGTCAAATAAATGTTGTAATCTATTGATTAAACAATATCTACAATTATTTTTAACTGCAAAATCTTTCTGAATTTCAAGTAGGACACATAGTATGAAAGCATTTTCTATTTGACAATGGAAACCTCTTGTATCTTATCTGTTCCTTTTTTATTATAATTTCTCTTAATATTGGACAGAATTCATGCTTCTGAGAACACAGTTTGGGAAAACTAGTCTCTATGATTCCAAAGCAAATTGTTAATTTAGTAATTAAATAAAATTAAGTGTTTGTCCAACATAACTTGGCTTGATTAAATGTATTTAGATGGCAACCTGATATAGATGTTGCCTGAATATTTCCTATATGCCTCAAAGGGGACAAACTTCTGGTTAAACATTTTAAGAAGTATTTCCTGTGTATGCTGATTAATCACTGTCGTTTTTTGAAAACTTCCTATATGCCAAAACCCATGCTAAATATTTCAAATGTATTAACTCAGTTAATTCTTACCACAACCCTATGAGGTAAGCACAATTATGATCCTTATTTTAAGAATGAGAAAACAGAAACACAATGAGTTCATGTGATTTGCCCAATATCACACCTAGTGAGAACATGGGCATATCAACCCATTTTTTCATTTGAATACAACTTAGTGATCCTCTCATCTTTTCCAATTCATTTAACAAATGAGAAAATGGAGACTAACTAACAAGATTTTGGAGGATCTGAACCAAACATAGAAGGAATTACATTCTGGAGGTACAAATATCTGTAAAGTAGCCTCTAACAAAATTTACAATCATTCTATCATTAAAAAAAAAAAAAAAAAAAGACTACAGCAGACAATGAATGACGGGCATGCGGATGGCGATAAATAAATAAGTGTATGTATTATATATTTATAACAAATTACCTTACCCAGTGGCTCTGTGGGAAAAAGACCTGATGATCTGCTCCCATAAAGATTACAACCTAGAAAATCCTGTGGGACAATTCTTCTCTGTTACAGAGTAAAAAACCACCGAGTTGAAACTCGACTCAATGGCACCCAACAACAATAACAAAAACATCATAATAAATGATAAATCTATATAAGTATATATGTGTGTGTGTGCACAGGCATATGGTTTACTATTGTTACCTGATTATTGAAATAATCGCTAAAATAGTCATTTCTAAGATTTTATTAGCTATATACTATTCTAAGCACATTACAAGTATTTCATGATATAGAGTCTGTGCTTAAACTATTTTTAAAACAATATTTTATTGTATTTTCAGTGAAGGTTTACACAGCAGTTTAGGTTCCTATTCAAAAATTTCTATACAAGTTGTTCAGTGACATTGGTTACATTTTTCACAATGTGGGAATAGTCTCATTATTTCTGTTCTGGTTGTCCTGTTTTCACTACATTCTCACTTTTGTTTTAAAATAAGTGTTGACCATTTGTTTTCATACAGGTGATAACTTAAAGGAGCACAGTTCTTATGTTGTTGTTGCTGTTAGGTGTCGTCGAGTCAGTTCCGACTCATAGCGACCCTATGCACAACAGAGCAAAACAC
The DNA here is from genome assembly GCF_030014295.1 of Loxodonta africana. NCBI lineage: Eukaryota > Metazoa > Chordata > Mammalia > Proboscidea > Elephantidae > Loxodonta > Loxodonta africana. Next base: position 42,411,408 of record NC_087348.1, read on the forward strand.
TGCCCGGTCCTGAGCCATCCTTACAATCGTTGTTTTGCTTGAGCTCATTGTTGCAGCCACTGTGTCAATTCACCTCGTTGAGAGTCTTCCTCTTTTCTGCTGACCGTGTGCTCTGCCGAGCATGATGTCCTTCTCCAGAGACTGATCCCTTCTGACAACGTGTCCAAAATATGTAAGACACAGTCTCGCCATCCTTGCTTCTAAGGAACATTCTGGTTGTACTTCTTCTAAAACAGATTTGTCCATTCTTTTGGCAGTCCATGGTATAGTCAATATTCTTCGCCAACACCACAATTCAAAGGTGTCGATTCTTCTTCGGTCTTCCTTATCCGTTGTCCAGCAGGTGATGCGATTGAAAACACCATGGCTTGGGTCAGGCGCACCTTAGTCTTCAAGGTGACATCTTTGCTCTTCAACCCTTTAAAGAGGTCCTTTGCTGCAGATTTACCCAATGCAATGCGTCTTTTGATTGCTTGACTGCTGCTTCCATGGCTGTTGATTGTGGATCCAAGTAAAATGAAATTCTTGACAGCTTCAATCTTTTCTTCATTTATCATGATGTTACTCATTGGTCCAGTTGTGAGGATTTTTTGTAATGCTGGAAGCTATGCCACCAGTACTCAGATACCAGCAGGGTCACCCATGGAGGACAGGTTTTAGCTGAGCTTCCAGACCAAGACAGACTAGGAAGAAGGACCCAGCGGTCTACTTCTGAAAAGCATTAGCCAGAGAAATCCTTATGAATAGCAGTGGAACATTGTCTGATGTAGTGCTGGAAGATGAGCCCCCTAACTTGGAAGGCACTCAAAAGATGACTGGGGAAGAGCTGCCTCCTCAAAGTAGAGTCGACCTTAATGACATGGATGGAGTAAAGCTTTCAGAACCTTCATTCACTGATGTCACATGACTCAAAATGAGAAGAAACAGCTGCAAACATCCATTAAAAATCGGAACTTGGAATGTACGAAGTATGAATCTAGGAAAATTGGAAATCATTAAAAATGAAAAGAAAATGAAATGGAACACGTAAACATCAGTATCCTAGGCATTAGTGAGTTGAAATGGACTGGTATTGGCCATTTTGAATTGGACAATCATATAGTCTACTATGCTGGGAATGACAACTCGAAGAGGAATGGTGTTGCATTCATCGTCAAAAAGAACATTTCAAGGTCTATCCTGAAGTACAACGCTGTCAGTGATAGGATAATATCCATACGCCTACAAGGAAGACCAGTTAATAGGACTATTATTCAAATTTATGCACCAACCACTAAGGCCAAAGATGAAGAAACAGAAGATTTTTCTCAGCTGCTGCAGTCTGAAATTGATCGAACATGCAATCAAGATGCATTGATAATTACTGGCGATTGGAATGCAAAAGTTGGAAACAAAGAAGAAGGATTAGTAGTTGGAAAATATGGTGATAGAAACAATGCCGGAGATCGAATGATAGAATTTTGCAAGACCAACGACTTCTTCATTGCAAATATCTTCTTTCACCAACATAAACGGCGACTCTACACATGGAACTTACCAGATGGAACACAGTTCTTATAGGTTTGAAGTGTATCTCAGGGCAGTAGTCTCAGGGAGTCCTCCAGTCTCAACCAATCTAGTAGCGCTGTTTTGTTTTTTTTTTCTTTTTTTACATGTTTGTTCCAGGAATTTGAGGTTCCATTCCATATTTTTCTTCCATTCTGTCAGGGTCTATCTATTGTGTCCTAATGCCTGATTAGAATGTTTCCAGACTGCTGTCCCATTCCATCCTCTCTAAAATCAAATACTCTTCCTCCCCTGAGTACTCTCCCTCCCGTCTTTGAGTTCCATAATTCGCTGCAACATCTCTTAGAGCTCATGAACCAGATCTCAAGAAAATGGCTCATGTAGCTGTGGAGGCTGGCAAGTCCCAAATCCATGGGTCAGGTACCAAGCTGAAGGCTTTTCTGGACCTATGTGCCTGCAGCAGCTGATGAACCCAAACCAGCAGGCAAATCAGATTAGATGAAAGGCTACTGGCTCAAGCTGTGAGAACTGGAGGTGGGATGACCAGGAACCAGACGCAGGATCCAGAGTTAGAGAATGTCCCCAGGGCCTTCATATAGATGTGATGTAAGCCACATCCTCAAGGAAATTCCTACTACTTGAGAAGGCTCTGACTTGAGTCATGCCCTTTAGTAAGGTGAGTGACTGCGGTATGTATGGTGACTTGAGTCACACCCTCTAGTAAGGTGGTGACTCAAGATACTATTCCTAATCCTGCCTCATTAACACGACCATAAGCATAGAAGCTCATATTCACAACACATCACAAAATTAAGGATAATTATGTCAGATCATAAAATGGAGGACAACCATTCAATACTGGGAATCATGGCCTAGCAAAATTAATACATAACCCCAACCATGACAATTTCCATACACCTTATTTGCATGATTCCTCTCAATCACTGTGTGTGAGTCACACACAAAGGTTATGGCTAGAAGGGTCATATTGCACATCAGGATGGTAGCTTGACACTATCAAGTTCTTCTGGTCTTAAGGTAGATGAGGCTGTGGTTCATGTAGAATGTTTGTCATGTAGACCAGTTTCTTCTTTGAGTCTTTGCATTCCTCATTTCTCTTTTGCTGCAGATGAGTAGAGACCAATAGCTGTATCTTAGATGGCTGCTTGCAAGCTCTTTTACAAATGAGAAAACAATAGAGAAGCTAAGTATTTTGCCTTAAGTCTCATAATTAGAAAATAGTAGACCTGGGGCTCAAACCTAACGTTCTTCTCCACTCTATATATTGCTTCCTTTAGCAAACAATTAAAAAATCATAAGCTTGGGTTCATTCATTCAGATTTTTCACAAAACCGTCATTCTAAGGAATTGAAATACACCTTCAAAAGGGCACAAGAACCATTTCCTTTAAGTTAAGAAACTTTCTAGAAACAAAAAGCTGTACTGTGGTTTGATGCCTCTACTTATCTTTCTTAAACTATCTTCTTTCTTGGCCAAGAGACAAGTCTAGTTATTCTAGACATGGAGTGTTCTATGGAGCAGAAGGCAGAAGCATTCCTGGACCTTATTGCTACCTTCAATGTCATTTTTGGTCATTGATTCTGTTTTAGTTGCTTACATGAAATCATAATCAAGCAAAGCTCTTGCCAGTTGGAAGAGTGGACTTATAGTATAAAATTGGCAGTTGAAAAAGATATAAATATAATCCATAACATGTGCATAAAAACAAACAAACGAAAAGAGATGCTTAAAATCATAAGAAATCCTCGGAAATCCTGAGAGTTTGGTTTTAGTTGCTTTCTTATCTCATGTTAGGGTGGAGTTGGGATCAACCCTAGTCCCGTGTTCTCTTAGAGCACAAGCTCTTGACTACACTGCCTGGGTTCAGATTCTAGCTGTGCATCCCAGCTGTCTTTAACTTCTCTATGTCTCAGAGTTATTACCTGGAAAGTGAAAATTGAGCACCTAACTTGTATGATTTTTACAAAGCTGAATGAGTTAATACTTAAAAAGCTCTTAGAATACACAGCAGTACCCGGTGATATTTAGTGCTTAGTAAATGTTGAAAATTATTTATTTTAAATCCTTTGAACAAACTTAATTGGACACATATTGTGTTGTGACACTGAACAAAGAGCTAGAGATAAAAGAAGAATAAGACAAGGTCTCATCCCTTGTGTAGCTAGTAGATTAGTATGCAACATGAAAATAAATATAACCATTCAATGTGATTCAATGTGAGATGCATGTTAATAAAAGTGTCACATGATACAGAAGTAGTTTGAACAAGAAAGCGATTTATTCTCAAGATTTCATAATAAAACAAGACTTTGACTAGTGAAAGGTGGGCAATGGGAAGAAAGTCTTTGGGTGAACATTGAATGAGCAGTAAGTACAAAGTTATGAAGTATACAGACTCTTGGTACATTTAAGCAATTCAGGATAGTTTGTATTGCCGTGGAGAGGAAGTGGTGAATGGTAAAGCTAAGCTTCTAGCTGTAGGCAAGGACCGGATACAAATAGATTTTATGTCATGCTAAAAGGTGAACCTATTATCTTAAGGATAAGAGGAGTCAATATTGTTGTTGTTCAGTACCATTAGTCGATTTTCAACTCATAGCCACCCCATGTGACAGAGTAGAAGTGCTCCACAGAGTTTTCTAGGCTGTAATCAAATTCACCAGATACTCCACAGGAGAAAGATGTGGCAGTCTGTTTCTGTAAAGATTACAGCCTTGGAAACTTTATGGGGTAGTTTATCCTGTCCTAGAAGGTCTCTGTGAGTTGTAATCGACTCGATAGCAAAGTGTGTGTGCGTGCGTGTGTGTTTGTGTTAAGCTAATTTTTACAGGAGCAGGTTGCCAGGTATTTCTCCTGCATAGTCACTGGGTGTGTTCGAACGCCAACCTTTTGGTTAGCAGGTGAGTGCTTAACCATTGAGTCACCAGGCTCCTTAGACAGATCATTAAAAGGATTTACATAGAGAGAATAAATGATCAGGTTTTAGGAAGCTCACTCTAGGCGTGTTGCAATCTTAATTGGATGGAGGAAAGAACGAGAAGAAAAGAGCAAAGAGATGTTATTCTGATTCGTAAGAGAAATCAAAATGAAAGCTGAAGGAGCAGAAGAAAGATGTGAGCTCACTGTCCTCAGTTTACTTGCTTAAATCCAGTGATACATGTACTCTCCAGGCCTCATCACTTATTAGAAAAAGCAAACGGTAGAGCACATGAAGTGAGTTCCCTTCTGGACTCTGGAGTCTCTGAAAATCAGCGGCAAATTGACGATAAATATTGCTGCTTCTATCCTCCTGTATGTCATAGTGCAGCATCTTAGCTATTATTGTACTTTCCCTGCCAATGCAAAGAGAAAATCATGCAGTGTTAGAGTCCTTCTATGCAACCTTTAAAGACTGCAAGGGTATTTCCTAAATAATCACTGTATAACAGAGAAGGAAAGTATCACTGTCTCTTAAATACATTTTGTTAACTGAATACATAATAAATAGCTGCCTGAATGGGGCTGCTTTGAGACTGAATTCCTTCTAGTCTAAAGTGATGAGAATTTATTCACACTTCTTTGGCTTTTTATTTGTAGCTCTAACCTATTATTTCATGTTCCACAATGAAGGCCAGTTTTGAGCAGGACGTTTATTTTCTTCACGTACTATTGTTAAGAATCACGATATAACATCAATTGAATCAAAGAAATGTAAGAAGTTGAAAGGATCTTAGAATACTTTTTAGCTACCTCCTTCCTGACAGGGACCAATTTTTGACTCAGAGAAGTTTAGTGGCTGGCCTAACTTTGTCAAACAGGAGAGAAACCGAGTAGAATTCAAGACGCCTCAGTCTGCTTTTTTGTCCACTTCACCAGGCTCTTATAATTTATTTATTTATTGTAGTGGCTTATAACCAATTAATTTCAGATATGTTCACTAACACATAAAATGGGATGAAAGGCACAGAGGAGGCCACATAGAGAGACGCCTGTCTTATCTCTGAATGTAGAAGCAGACTGCAAGAGTTAGAAGGCCAGATCTGTAGCTCGGCCATGGAGAACACTTTGCTGAACAGAATCACCTTAGCTCTCATCTGGGCCTTTCCTTTCCTTTCATGTATGTTTTCTCATAGACTTCAATTTTTCACATCTAAAGATGCTGCATAGGTAATGGACTTTTTCATTTGTTGGCTAAGGTATTCGTAACAGTACATTTTTGCATAAAATGTAAACCACCTGCAATGAATAATAACCATCAACAATATGCACTGTCAGCAAATTGAATAAATGTGTCATGACATATCCTGTGTGCCCACTAGTGCTTCACCCAGAACACAGAGGAAATGGGTTGGAAGAAGCCATATTAAAGAAAGAACTACTGATATGTTATAGAACATTGCATTTTTCTATCTTGAGAACTATAGTTTCCATTTTTCTCCCCATGGCTCAACTTGTAAGCAAAGAAAAGTACTAAGAGAGATTAGGCTGTAGACCAGATCATTGTCACTAAGGAGAAGGCAGTAGGACAAGGCAAGAATCCAGCCACAGAATTTTAAGAAAAATACACCGAATCAGAAGAAAATGATAGCTGCAGGTTGCTAAACTGCAAGTAGTAAGTAAGTAGACATCTGGAAAATCCATATTTTTCATGAACTCTTAGTAATAAAAGAACTGTTGGGGTAGTTTCCTAGAGCACTAAGTTATGAAAGAAAATGAGGCTCTATCCAGGCTGAGTTGTAAGGGTTACAGTGATTTAACAGAAGTATATGGAACTGGGAATGGAGAGTGATGACACTCAGGCCTTGTATGATGACCCTAACTCTGGTCCACCCTACCATTTAAAGATGAAAGACAGAGATTTCCAAAATGATCTTAAATTTACATAGTTATCCAGTGACAGAACCTGGCCTAGAGGACAGGTATTGTAGTCACCCCATTGAAGTGGTTAAGATGCTGAAGCTGTTGATGCCACACACAAACTAAGAGGGTATGAAGAGATTTGTTACTCACAAATGAACCTTTCTTGGAATAGTACGGCAGGCTCCCAACCAGGCCTAAAAGTAGCTTGAGAGAACAAGGAGGAGCCACTAGCTCTGGCTTTTATTTTGGTTACATGTTGGAGCTAGAATGAAGGTTTCCATGTGTGGACCAGAGTTTTTGTGGTGTGAGCTTCCCATCAATGCCAAAAAAAAAAAAAAATAGCTCATGGATGTTCTTCTTATGCCTTGTCCAGATGTGGGGAGAGGAAAAGGATGAGGTGTGTGACTTAAAAGCTTTTGTCAGGCAAACATCAAAAATGGAATCAGATTCTTTATTACAACAGGACTCTTGGTTCCTGTTTTTTTTTTATGTTCTTTACTTAGCTAACTAAGTTTCCCTATAAGAAGGATGAACCTAAAACTTTTCTTTCAACTTTGGACTCATGACAGTGAAAAGGGTGCTGATTTATCTATAAAAACTATGTATTATTCTGTCCTAGGCAAATATGATCAGAAGACCACTCTACCCAATAATAAAAGAATCTAGAATTTGAACATGTCCAAAGATCTTTTGCAGGTAGATAGATTGCATCAATCAAGTAATTCATTCTCCATAGTGCTGGACATCAGATGAGTAGAGAGGTAAGCATAAGGAATGTTAGAAACCAAGCAGGACCCCAGGAAAAGGATTTGGGATATCCAAAAAGAATGCAATTATGATAATTAGGATTTCAGATAGGGCACTGGGCTCGGAAATATGGCACAGGGCCATTTAATTCAGCATAGGTAAAAAGTAACAGTGGACCCAGGAGCAACGTTGAATTGATGGTAAGTTCCCAAGTATGGAATTGCAGTAACTTTGAATGGACTCCAGCACACACAGCATGGATGAATGTGCAGATAGGAAAAAAAAAAATGAGAGGAGCTGTGGGGCAACGTGGAATGCAGGACCTATAAGAACAGTAGATCTCAAGTCTATCAGACCTTGTGACTAGTTACCATCGAGTCAGCTGGACTCCTGGTGACCTTACTGAAAACAGAAGAAAAAGTTGTCTGGTCTTGTGCCATCCTCAAGATAGTTGTTGGTATATTTGAATCTATTATTGAGGCTATTGTGTCAGTCCATCTCATTGTCAGTTTTTCTCATTTTCGCTGACCTTCTGCTTATGCAAACATAATGTCGTTTTCTACCTTTGGTTTTTCCTTATGTCATGTCCACATAGGAAAGGCAGCCCTCTTTGTATAACAAATATCTTGTAATCTCCTTTTGCGACCCAGAAACGAAATGCATGATGAACATTAGCTACTCCATAGACACAAATTAGAAATCAGTAGGAGTCTAACTGTAAGAAAAGGAGACTTAAAAAGAAAGCAATTTTTAAAAATCGTGTGTTGACAGGTGAATGGCCAGACTCTTCCACACCAGGGACCATAAAAACAGCAGTCAGATACCTCCACCTAGCTGTAGGGTCATCATTAATGAGATACGCACAAATGGCAGTCCATGGTATTGGTGACTTCAACACCATGAGTGTAGTGGCCACCTGGGATGTAATTTTCTGAAATGATGAATAACTCTTAGTAAATACTGAATCAAAAAGAATACTCTCTTCCTTTGATTTACACGGTAGTTGCGTTCTTAGAAAAGTCACTGTATATTTACAGTTTGCAAACCTATTTTAATTTACATGTAAAATGAACTCCAGCCTTAGATAATTGTAAACAGTTTTTTCACTTATTTGAGTGTCAGATGGGACACATCTGTTTCCAACACTCGTGGTGACAACCAAAAAAAATATCCTTACAAATATTCAAAATGCTCCTGCGGCCTATTAGAATAGATCTAGAAGCTTCTAGATTTAGAGAGAATGTAGTTCTTCCTGTACAGCAGGTGTTTACTGGCAATTTTTAATGTAATTTTTGAAAACTGCCAATTAAAGCCAATTTTAACAGGTTCTGTCAGTCATAGAAATTGAAATGCCCTCACCTTTCTAACTTAGATTTATTTAATGCTGTGAAAACAGCTTCACTTGGCTGAGAAAGGGAGACTCCTGTCTGTTGGGGTTTGTTTGATTTAATCAAATGGAGATTAGGGTCGTCTAGTAAATATTGAGGTGGGTAAGACCGTGATGTCCCAAATAGCTTGGGATGGAGAAATGGCAGCAAATTTCTGACCTGATATTTCTAAAGCTAGCGATTAGGGGCAATATATGCCAGCTTTATTTTCTAAAAGAAGTGGAAATGGAGTTCAGGGTGATGCAATGCTATGTCCGGAAACTAAAGTGAAGAAATTGAAATATTATTGGGACCAGGGCCACACACTTAATATGAACACACAATAATAATTCATCTACTGAGAAAGAGTTCATAGAAATATACTCACACACACAGACGTGTACACCTCTATACATAGTTGCTAATAATATATATAAAATATAAATATGAATATAATAATTACGTACTTATTATGCACTGTAAAATAGAAGTATAGTGTCTAGAAAATTTTCTTCCTTGATCTCACATATTTTACTATTATGTTTATTCTGGAAACCACATTTTAAGAAGATAGACTGGAACATGTCACAAAGGAGCAGTAAAAAGGAAAAAAATGCTAAAAACGTGTGTGTGTGTGTGTGTGTGTGTGTGTCCATGCACACGCACAGACCCATACAAATTTTCTGTGTACACAGACCACCAATCCTGAAAAAAAAAAAGCTCACGTTTCACATTCTTACCACAATTTTGCATTCAAGAAAAGCACAACCCTGCAGTCAAAAATAAAATTCTTATCTTTACCGGTGTTTCACAGATCACATAAAATCTATTACTGCCGAGTCAATGCCGACTCATAGCGACACTGTAAAACAGGGTAAAACTGCCCCATAGAGTTTCCGAGCCTGTAAATCTTTACGGAAGCAGACTGCCACATCTTTCTCCCAAAGCAAGGCTAGTGGATTCGAACCACTGACCTTTCGGTTAGCAGATGAGTGCTTTAACCACTGTACCACCAGGGCTCCCAGAAATCACATTAAGGACATGTAATTTAAATAATATTATTTCCTTAAAAATCCCTTTGTGCCCCGACCCCTTACAGGAGCTCTGAAGTCTCCCTGTTTCCCTGTCCTTCACCCTCAACTTCCACAGAAATGCTCTCAATACAGCATTTGCCGTTTTTCCCATCTCTCTCTGTGTCTCTTTCCCTTGCCTCTTCACTCCAGCTGCTTTCAGTTTTCCTACACTTAGCTCACTGCATGGGAGCTCCAGAAACAGAGGAGAAAGGACCAGGATCCCTGAGCAAATACCCTCCCTACTTGGAGAATGTGGGCAGACAGGCATTTATAAGAGGGAGGAGTGCTGTGCACATTCACGCGTATCAACAGTTTAATTCCAGTGCCTTCTATGCTGCTTGTTTTTCTTTTCTTTCCTTCCCTTCTTTTCCTTCGTCCCTTCCCTCCCTCCCTTCCTCTGTTCCTTCCTTCCAAACATCCTGCTTTTCTCTCTTCTTTCTCTATGGTATTCTCCCACCTTAGCTTCTTTGTGAAATGGAGCAGAATATTAATTAGTTAAATAAATATAACACCTTTGTATTGTTCATTTTACTTTACAAAATATATTTCTTTTGATTACCACTGTGTGTGATATTATTATTTTGTAACTCCTGCTTCATAAAAGATTTAGGCAAGATTACAAAGCCAGAGAGTGACGAACTTAACTCAGACCCAGGTTTAATCACAAATCACCTACTCTTTCCACTATGTAATTATTTTAAATGAATTCTCTGTGAACCACTGGAGGAATGTCCTTACCTGTAAAATGGAGACTTAATAATTCCTATGTTAAAGGGTTCTTGTGAGACATAAGATAGGAAAGGTATATAAGGTGATATTATACCCAATATAGCATCACTGCTCAGTAATATGATAATATTATCTAAAGTAAGAAAGGGAGTGAGGAGTGAGGAGTGAGGGAGGAAGAATATAAAAAACAAAACAAAACTTGATGCCGTCCAGTCATTTCTGACTCATAGCGATCCTATAGGACAGAGTAGACCTGCCCCTATAGGGTTTCCAAGGAGTGGCTGGTGGATTCAAACTGCCAACATTTCGGTTAGCAGCCAAGCTCTTAACCACAGCGCCATCATTCTGTTGTCCAAGGGGACAACTCAGTGATACCTAACAACAACAACAATAATCAAACTGAAAACTCCCTTAAAGAATACAGTTTTAGATAATATTTATCTCTTCAAAGATTCCTTTTTGTAAGTGTTTTGGTTATTTTTATATTTAATTTTGCAATTTAATTGCAGTTTGTGTCTTTGTGTGATGTGATACACATTTTTCTCTCACTTTGTTTTCATATGCATTTGTGTGTGTGATTGAGTTGTAGGACATGAATATAAGTAGATTGTTTTTTATGATGACCCAGGGTGAATACACTAACGATTCAAAGAACTCTTAGCCAAGAGTTATACAGAATTTTTAGTACCCATGTAAGCAGGCCCAAACATTTTGAATTGTTGTATCCGATTTTTGAAGTGTTTATATGATTTTATTGTTTTCTGTCATTTTGTGCTTTCTAACAGCTCTTTACCACTTCAACTTCCAGCTTACTGTGAGCTGCTGTGACTTGGGTATTTGATAATCACTTGAGTGAAATGTGTCCCTAAATTACAAATAAATTGGCTCTTAGTCAGGCCCTGAGGGCCACTTCTGTGTCGTAAAGTGAATAAGCTTGGCAAGGCACTTTCTGCCATGTAGAGGAGATTTCTACCTTATTCTAAGATTTTCACCATATTTTAGAGAATTGGGGTTGCCCTGAATCTCTGTACATAATCCGTATCTGCTCGTCAGTCAGCACTGACATTTAACTGCTGTCTGCTCTGTACACGAGCTTTGCTTTTTCCATACTGAGATTGGTATTGGATTTTCTATATTAGCATTCCAAGTTTGTGTCTGCACACCTTACATGCAGCGTTGCTGGGAATTAAACACACTTGAATATTAGGACAGGGGCCAAAGCACTCATAAGATGTGACTGACACACAGGAAGTGAGTCTTGGCAGTAAGGGGTTCTTTTTCTTGCCTGCCTTGGCAGCTGCTCAGCAGCCCACTTCAACTCATGCATCAATCTCCAAATCATAATTCCTTGGGTAATTATCAAGAGTTGTTGCCAGTGTAATTTTTGGAGGAAGGATTACGCCCTAGTGGCTTGATGTTACCATAACTGTATATCTGGTGTTCAAAAGACTGCATCCTGCATTGCTAGTGAAGGAACCCTTGCGACGTAGTGGTTAAGTGCTTGGTTGCTAACAGAAAAGTTGGAAGTTTGAATCCACCATCGACTCTGGAGGAGAAAAGACTTGGCAATCTGCTCTTATAAAGATTTCAGGCTAGAAAACCCTATAGGGCAGTTCTACACTGTCCTGCGGGGTTGCTATGAGTGGGAATTGACTTGATGGCCTGCACTAACGACAGCCTTGCTAGTAATTATCGTCAGGCTTACTTCCTCTCCCTTCTATTTCTTTGCCTCCTGCCTGTGTTCCATTCCCTTTAGCCACAGTGATATTGGTGTCTCCAGTACAAGATCTCATGATCATAGATACTTGGATTGCCTTTTGCCTTTGTCCTTTTAAGGTTTCCCCTTATTTTTGTCCCGTGTGCATATATTCCTCCCTGGGAAGTCACAGCATGGCAGGGGGGCTAGTGCAGGCAGATTCAGACATTTCTGGGGCCCATAGCTGAAATAACATCAAGAATCATGATCAGAAGCAGATATAAGAGGCTAATAAAAATTAAATTTCGAACTCCAATTTTTTTTTTTTTTTTTTACACACAGGGTGCCTTTCAAGATCCAATACTTTATTATTTTGAATTATATTATTTAAAGAGGACCCCCAGTTGGAATAAACTATAATTGTTATAAGATTTATCCCTCATAGCTTGTATGTACATTGCTCATGAAGACCCTTGACTTCTTTTGTTCCCTTCTCTTCTTCCTTTCAACTCGCCATTCCTTTTATCCTTCTTGATTTTTTCTCACCCTCTTCTCATTTTCTTTCTTTTTCATTTCTCTTTCTTCCTTCTCATCTTTTTCTCTCTTACAATAATTTAGTATATTATTTTTAACTTTTTTTTTTATGTTTACCATCAGTGTATTTATCATTTGACTAAAAATACCCACTTTTTGGAGACCAGCACTTACTTTCACTTTGGCTCTGTTCTCATGAACACAATTTGTACACATGGATTTTCACCTGTATCAAAGCTATACAGGGTATGTGTCTCCAACTGGGATTTCAAATGAGTTTATCAGGAAGTTTATTGTACCTGCTAAAATATTTTTTGAGGCCAGCAGGATCCAAGAATAAAGCGCTGTTAAAAGTTCCTGAAAGTTAGTTCACTGAATAGCTATTCTTACCTTCCTTTGAGGGAAAAAAGAGGTATACCACCTGTACGGTTTTGTATTCCAGTCTAGAATTGGTCATAGTATAGTAAAATGGAATACTTTGTTTATTGTTAAAATAAGAAATATTTTAGTATATGTATTCTTTGGGCATAAGAAAGAAATATCAATGTGTGAATTATTGAATAGAACCTTACCAGTAATATACAACGCATTCATCCAAAAAATATTTAAATGCCTTCTATAAACTGGGACCTTGATGGATGAGGCATGGATCCACCCATCAAGAAAATTTTAGTGATGTATGAAATGACTAAATGATGATTATGGTGATAATGATGATAAAATGAAAATGAAGCTATTAACCGGTACAAAATAATTAGATGCACCAGTTCAGTGCTTCCTGAACCTGGTTGATCAGAAATCACCTGGCTTTTTTTTGTTTTTTTAAATAAAGATTTATGGGTCCTACTGCAAACCTACTGAATCAGAACTTCTGACAGATGTAGGAATCTGTCCTTTCAAAATATCCACAAGTAATTCTGATCAACCAGCTTGAGGTATTACTGATAAGGACAAAATGAGCTCCAGGACTTTAGAGGAAGGAGAAATGGTTTTAGGTTCACATAACCAAAGAAGGAGGAAAGATTTGGCTGTTGAAGAATTGGTAGCTCTTGGATAAGCTGAAAGTAATCAGAAGGAAATTCTTAGAAGAGGAATGAAAAAGCAAATGTATGAAAGTGGAAAAATAAAAGACATCAGAGAATAGTACCGATACTACATTGATGGGAATTAACGATCCTTGATGAGGAGCAGAAGATAAAGTTGAGCCTTAGGTGAGGTCTAGATTGTACAGAACCTTGAAAATCAGGAAAGAGAAAACTCCAAGAACTTAATCAGTGGGAAGCGATTGCATATGTTAGAGTAGGACATACCATTATGAAAGCAGCATTTTAAAAAGATTTCTCTGGTGACAGTACAGAGGCTGGACTGGAGAGGAGCTGATACGGGCATCAGAGTCCAGTTAGTAGACTATTACCCTATCCAGGTCAGAGTACTCAAAATCCAAGTTGTATTTCTGTATCAAACACTGATTCTACTTTTGACATTTCAGTGACATTTGTATATATGACTCTCCACATGATGAAGATGTGTTTATGTTTAAGATGATATGTTCCTGAGACTATAATCAAATCAAACAAATACAAAGATGCCATGTGCTAAATGTACCAAGGGGAATGTATTGTTTGCCCTATTCAAATGTCTTATTTATTCATGGTAGATCTATGATAGCAAAATTCCATCGAATTTCTCAGTCCAATATGGCCCTGAGGGATATAGTTATATCTAATCTTGGAAGTTTGAATTATCTGGAAGACTAAAGGTACAGACATCTCTCTACAGGTCCTAATGCAGTGGCTCTCAGTAGAAGTAGGACAGTGCTACTGGAGTGTCAAAGCATTTAGTGACAGGTATTCCTGCTAAGCAAATGATATCCTTGCCAAAATGTCAGCAGTGTCCTACTGAGAAACGCTTAGGAAGGAAGTGGTTTTGAGTCTGGGCTTGCAGTTAAGAAGACCTGGTATTGACCTCTAGGTGCACCACAATTTCCTTTGTGAATTTAGGCAGCTGGCACAATCTCGGTGCACCTCAGTTAATTCTTTTGTCAAGAAGAGCAAAAGTGATACCTAAACATAATAGTTTTGTGGGATCAAACAAGATAATATTTCTAAATGGTTTGATATAATGACTAGCCCAAAAAAAATGTCTCCATGTGAGTGGCTACTGAGTGGGTATGAAATCCCTAAATTGAGACATATTCTCAAGTAAACTGGCATCTTCAGATTTCATCCAGGCTGAGTCTGTTTTTATTTCCAAATGCATGGATAGAGAGCATTTATTAGTGTCCATCCTTGCACTGTATTTTTTTATCCCTGCACTGAGAACAGACTAGCCCCATCGTTTTTCACTTGCCATCCAGACAATGCCTTCTAGAAAATCTTGCTGGGAGTCAAAATTCCCTTGTCTCTCATCTGCTGGTCTTGTTGTTGCTGTTGTTAGGTGCCATTGAGTTGTTTTCAAGTCATAGCGACCCTATGTATCACAGAACAAAACACTGCCCAGTTCTGCACCATGCAATCATTGCTATGCCTGAGCGCATTTTTGCAGCAACCTTATAAATCCATCTCTTTGAGGGTCTTTCTCTTTTCCAGTCACCCTGTACTTTACCAAGCATGATGTCCTTCTCCAAGGACTGATTCCTCCTGACAACCTGTCCAAATTACGTAAGACACAGTCTCACCATCCTTGTTTCTAAGGAGCATTCTGGTTGTACTTCTTCCAAGATGGATTTGTTCGTTCTTTGGCAGCCCATGGTATATTCAATATTCTTCACCAGCATCATAATTAAATTCAATTCTTCTTTGATCTTCCTTATTCATTATCCAGCTTTCTCATGCATATTATGCCATTAAAAATACCATGGCTTAGTTCAGGCGCACCTTAGTCTTCAAGGTGACATCTTTGCTTTTCAACGCTTTAAAGAGGTCCTTTGCCACAGATTCGCCCAATGCAATGCGTCATTTGATTTCTTGGCTCCTGCTTCCATGGGTGTTGATTGTGGATCCAAGTAAAATGAAATCTTTGACAACTTCGCTCTTTTCTCCATTTATCATGATGTTGCTTATTGGTTCAGTTGTGAGGATTATTATTTTTTTTTTTTCCTTATGTTGAGGTGTAATCCATTGTGAAGGCTGTGGTCTTTGATCTTAATCAGTAAGCACTCCAATTCCTCTTCACTTTCAGCAAGCAAGGTTGTGTCATCTGCATAACATAGGTTGTTAACAAGTCTTCCTCCTATCCTGATGCCTCTGCTGGTCTTGGACTCTATTTAATCACCTAACACTGTTGCCTTTGTGCTGAAATGAATATTTGACGTGGGCCACATTTGGCAAAAACTCTGCTTTTATTCATGTTTCTGCCCAAATTCCCATCTATTCTTCAATTCTAATAAACTCAGCTTGGTCTTGTGGAAAGCTTAGGTACCTCTTATAACTCCATCCCTTTTTTTGTTCATCCTTCCAACAACTCTTTATTGAACACCTACTATATGCTAGATGTCATTCTAGGACACAAGGATATGGCCTTGTAAAAGGCAGACTCTATGTCTGTTCTCATCCAGCATTTATTCTATTGGAGGAAGTAAACAATTAAAAAATGCCAAGTTAATAAATAGTGTAAGGTACTACGATGAGATTCCATCTTACTCCAACAAGGCTGGCATTAATCCAAAAAACACAAAATAATAAATGTTGGAGAGGCTGCGGAGAGATTGGAACTCTTATACGCTGCTGGTGGGAATGTAAAATGGTACAACCACTTTGGAAATCTATCTGGCGTTTTCTTAAAAAGTTAGAAATAGAACTACCATACAACCCAGAAATCCCACTCCTCGGAATATACCCTAGAGATACAAGAGCCTTCACACAAACAGATATATGCACGCCCATGTTTATTGCAGCTCTGTTTACAATAGCAAAAAGCTGGAAACAAACAAGGTGTCCATCAATGGATGAATGAGTAAATAAATTGTGGTATATTCACACAATGGAATACTACGCATCGATAAAGAACAGTGACGAATCTGTGAAACATTTCATAACATGGAGGAACCTGGAAGGCGTTATGCTGAGCGAAATCAGTCAGAGGCAAAAGGACAAATATTGTATAAGACCACTATTATAAGATCTTGAGAAATAGTATAAACTGAGAAGAACACATACTTTTGTGGTTACGAGGGAGGGAGAGAGAGGGTTTTTTACTGATTAATTAGTAGATAAGAACTGCTTTAGGTGAAGGGAAGGACAACACTCAATACATGGAAGGTCAGCTCAATTGGACTGGACCAAAAGCAAAGAAGTTTCCAGGATAAAATGAATGCTTCAAAGGTCAGCGGAGCAAGGGCGGGGGTCTGGGGACCATGGTTTGAGGGGACTTCTAAGTCAATTGGCAAAATAATTCTATTATGAAAACATTCTGCATCCCACTTTGAAATGTGGCGTCTGGGGTCTTAAATGCTAACAAGCGGCCATCTAAGATGCATCAATTGGTCTCAACCCACCTGGAGCAAAGGAGAATGAAGAACAACAAGGTCACACGACAGCTAAGAGCCCAAGAGACAGAAAGGGCCACATGAACCAGAGACCTACATCATCCTGAGACCAGAAGAACTAGTTGGTGCCTGGCCACAATCAATGACTGCCCTGACAGGGAGCACAATAGAGAACCCCTGAGGGAGCAGGAGATCAGTGGGATGCAGACCCCAAATTCTCATAAAAAGACCATACTTAATGGTCTGACTGTGACTAGAGGAATCCCGGCGGTCATGGTCCCCAAACCTTCTGTTGGCCCAGGACAGGAACCATTCCCGAAGACAACTCATCAGACTTGAAAGGGACTGGACAGTGGGTAGGAGAGAGATGCTGATGAAGAGTGAGCTAATGATATCAGGTGGACACTTGAGACTGTGTTGGCATCTCCTGTCTGGAGGGGGGATGGGAGGATAGAGAGAGTTGGAAGCTGGCAAAATTGTCACGAAAGGAGAGACTGGAAGGGCTGACTCATTAGGGGGAAAGCAAGTGGGAGTAAGGAGTAAGATGTATATAAACTTATATGTGACAGACGGACTTGATTCGTAAACGTTCACTTGAAGCTCAATAAAAGTTAATAAAAAATAAAAAATAAATAGCTTAAGGTAATTTCAAGGAGACAAAACAAAACTACAACAACAAAAAAGTCAAATGAGAACAAGACAAGATAATATGATGGGGAAGAAAAGATAGAAGTAGGGAAACAAAGTGCTTCTCACTTCCCCGGAGGAAGGCCTTTCTGAGGGGACATTTGAGTTGAAACATTAAGAGCCATTTAAGTGAAGATCTGGGGCTAGGGGAGGGAAAATGTTCCAGGTAAAACTTCTTGTTCCCCAGGGTCAAGGAATAGGAAAAAAAAAAAAAAGGCAGTAGAACCATAAAACTATACAAAGGGGGAAATTGCAGGCAAGGTCAGAGATGCAGCAAGCCCACTTCTGTATCACCATTTAGAGGTTTGAATTTTATTTTAAATATGGAGCAGAACCAGCATTAAGCTGACCTCCCCATCTTTATTCTCCTTTCTCCCCAGCATGGTCCTGCTTAGCTTCCTGAGCGTAAGAGCACCCCTTATGTTGTGACTTCCTACTCAACCCTTCACCAGCATCCCAACCCCACATGTTCAGAGCCAAGTGAACTGTAGAGAATGATTTTATAGCCATCTTTCCTTCATGTCAGAACCACCACCTTACCGACGCCCCCTTGGAAAGCCAAAATGAAGTTATAAGGAAAGATGTGCATCTAATAGAATGCTTAAATGCAATTAAAAAATTAAAAAAAAAAAAACAAAAAACTAACCTAACCAAAACAGCTGCAGCAGTATATCGACAGGGAACTGCCAGAAATTCAGTCTGGTTTCAGAAGAGGACATGGAACCAGGGATCTCATTGCTGATGTCAGATGGATCCTGGCTGAAAGCAGAGAATACCAGAAGGATGTTTACCTGTGTTTTATTGATTATGCAAAGGCATTTGACTGTATGGATCATAACAAACTATGGATACCACTGCAAAGAATGGGAATTCCAGAACACTTAACTGTGCTCATGAGGAACCTTTACGTAGATGAAGAGGCAGTTGTTCGGACAGAACAAGAGGATACTGATTGGTTTAAAGTCAGGAAAGGTGTGCGTCAAGGTTGTATTCTTTCACCGTACCTATTTAATTTGTATGCTGAACAAATAATACGGGAAGCTGGACTATATGAAGAAGAACGGGGCATCAGGATTGGAGGAAGACTCATTAACAACCTGCGTTATGCAGATGACACAAACTTGCTTGCTGAAAGTGAAAAGGACTTGAAGCCCTTACTAATGAACATCAAAGACAACAGCCTTCAGTATGGATTACACCTCAACATAAAGAAAATAAAAATCCTCACAACTGGACCAATGAGCAACATCATGGTAAACAGAGAAAAGATTGAAGTTGTCAAGGGTTTCATTTTACTTGGATCCACAATCAACAGCCACGGAAGCAGCAGTCAAGAAATCAAAAGATGCATTGCACTGGGCATATCTGCTGCAAAGGATGTCTTCAAAGTGTTGAAGAGCAAAGATGTCGCCTTGAAGACTAAGGTGTGCCTGACCCAAGCCATGGTATTTTCAGTAGCATCATATGCATGTGAAAGCTGGACAATGAATAAGGAAGACTAAAGAAGAGTTGACGCCTTTGAATTATGGTGTTGGTGAAGAATATTGAATATACCATGGGCTGCCAAACGAATGAACAAATCTGTCTTGGAAGAAGTACAACCAGAATGCTCCTTAGAGGCAAGGATGGCCAGACTGCGTCTTACATACTTTGGACATGTTGTCACGAGGGATCAGTCCCTGGAGAAGGACATCATGCTTGACAGAGTACAGGGTCAGCGGAAAAGAAGAAGACCCTAAACAAGGTGGATTGACACAGTGGCTGCAACAATGAGCTCAAGCATAACAACGATTGTAAGGATGGCTCAGGACTGGGCAGTGTTTTGTTCTGTTGTGCATAGGGTCGCTATGAGTCAGAATAGACTCGACAGCACCTAACAACAACGTAGTAAATAAAAATATATGTAATAAAAGTCCTATTTCTATAGTACAGAAAACTGAAATCTTAAGAGTACAAGATTAATCAGGGTAAAGTCCATATGTTTTTAAACACATGGAAGACTTGGACTCACTGTGAACATGGCAGAGAACAGTCCAGATTGCTCTTTACAGTAATAAGACAGTTTATTGTGACCTTTTCTTTCTCCCTGACATTTAACAGTTAACTTTTTTAAAGTGCTTATTATGTGCCAGGCAGTGAGGTAAATGCTTTGTCAGTATCTTGATAATGCCATGAGTTGGAATCAACTCACAGGCAATGGTTTTTAGTTTGACACCATGTAGAATGATTTTTTTTCTTTTCTTTTTTGTCAAGGCAGCAGTTGAGATAATAAAAATACTTTCCTTAAAAACATAACTTTTTTTTTTTTTTTTAATGGAACAAAATCATCCTTAAAGGTTTTCTTGTCTGATCTAAAGTCTAATGTGATTGAGTATAAGAAAGCTGTATAAGCATAGATACTTTGGAAATCTTTTTCTTTCTTTTCTTCCTTGTGGGAAGAGAGTAAAAGCAATGCTTTTCTTAGTTTCATCACTAAAAATAACCAGACTTTCAGGTATTTTGCGTGGCCTGTTTTCTCTAAGGAATAGTTTTTCTGCTATTTAAGAGGGACGCTTTGAAAAAACACCTATGAGTGACAGAGGATAATGGATTGCACTCCGAACCATGTGTCCAAACAAATAAAAATGACTTTCAAACTTTAACTGATCAAACCTCACAATGGTCAGCTGAACTGCAGGCTTGCTTATAGGCTGGAAGTTAAAGCTCTTTCAGGAATGAAAATATTATGCAAATCATTGGCCAATTCTGCTCATACCGTCAGGCCCTCATTGACTACAGCCCCTGTTCATTACTGTATCATTATGGGTCTGATTGCCAAGTCAATGTATACAAGTGCAGACAGCAAGGGAAAGATGCAGGGGTCATCTTTGCTCAACCCAAGTGTCCTGAAGCCCTATTTACCAACTCAGCTTTTTCCCCCCAAGTAGCAGTCCTTGATCAGGATGCTCCACTATGTTCTTTCCATGAATAGGGCTTGAATAATGGAATCTGTGGCAGTGGATTCATTTCCATCTGTTGGGTGTTCCTCAAGCATTGCTGGTACATATGTGGCAGTATTTTGTGCAAATACAATAAACATGGCATTAAAAAAAAAAAAAAGGTAGAACAGTGAAATAAGTCAGAGTGTCTTTAAGTCAGGAGACTCTGAGAGGCACAAATGGTTAACCCACTTGGCTACTAACCAAAAGGTTGGTGGTTTGAAGAAAGGTCTGGTGAAGGGCTTCTGAAAAATCAGCCATTGAAAACCCTATGGTGCACAGTTCTGTCCTGACACATAGGGTCACCATAAGTCAGAATCAACTCAGTGGTAACTGGTTTGGTGTTTTTGTTTTTGTTTCTGTTTCTGTCTTTATAGTAGGACAGTACGGAATGAGTCACTGTGGAGTAATGGGTGGGTAAATTCCCAGGATATGATTCTTAGGTACTTTTTCATTGAAGTGAAAAGACCACACAGGTGATTTAGAATCCGTACAGATAGGGGTGGGAATTCAGGCACCACCACCAAACTGTGAGAAACTGCACAAGTCACTTAGCCCCTCTGAAGCTTAATTTCTTGATTCACACAATGCAAATATTTGAAGGTATTCATTGAATTCAAGTACATAAAATAAAACAAAATAAAAAAATTTTACAAGTGCTAATTACCATTTTTCTTACCCCGGGTCCAATCACAGAACTTGTCTAAGCACAGATGGCATAGAATTAAATGTGATTCCAGAGCCGATGATTTTTCCATGAATATATGTAGCAGTATGAGTTTCAGTCCATAAATTCAGTAAACAATATCACATTTTTTTTTTAAATATTACATTTCCATTTTTCAGGAATATTACTGACCTATTTTTTTATAGGGTCGCTATGAGTCAGAATCGACTCGACAGCAGTGGGTTTTTTGGGTTTTTATTACATTTCTCTTTGTTAAGAATAAAAAATATATTTCTATTCTTTTTTAGTAAATAACCTAATTTTGTATCTTCATTTTGCTGGAATCGTGGGTTGTACATTTTTTAGATCACCTCTTAGATTTGTGCTGTGGGTTCTGGGGTTTTAATGTCATACAAATATTGTTTTCCTACCCTGGTGCCGTTGCTTATCCATCCATAGTGCTGTGACATACCTTTTCCCTATTCGTAATCCATCCAGTTCTGGTGGTTCTGTGCAGATGCTGTTCTTCACTAGGAACACAGAAGTTTTTGGTGAAGATGTGTGCATTAGATTCCTATGGTTACTGTAAGAGGTTACCACAAGCTGGGTAGCTTAAACCTGGGTGGTTTATTCTCTCACAGATCTAGACACTAAAATCAAAGTGTCATCAGGGTCATGCTTTCCCTGAAGGCTCTAAGGAATAATACTTCCTTACCTCTTCCTAGCTTTCGGTGGTTGCTGACAGTTCTTAGTGTTCCTTGGATGGTACCTGCATCTCTCCAATTTCTGCATCCATCCTCAAATGGCCATCTTCCTTCTGTGTGTGTCTCTGTTCAAATGTCCTATCTTTTATTAAGGCACCAGTCATTGGATTTAGGTCCCACCCTAATCTAATATGACCTCATCAATTCTTGATTACTTACGCGAACTTCTTTCCAAATATGGTCACATTCACAGGTACTGGGGTTAGGATATCAGCATATCACTTAGGGAACACAATTCAACCTACAACAATGGGAATCTCCTGTCTACAGTCTTATGCACCCAGCAACAATCCTGTTCTTGGATTACTATCCCCTGTTTTGCTATAAAGGATCTGAATTAATCAGGCACTACCCTATATGTAGGAGTCCTGGTTGCATAGTGGTTAAAGCTCTCGGCTGGTAACTGAAAGGTCAGTGATTTGAACCCACCAGCTGCTCCATGGGAGAAAGAAGTGGAAGTCTGCTTCCATAAAATTTACAGCCTAGGAAACACTATGGGTCAGTTATACTCTGTCCTACAGAGTCCCTGTGACTCAGAATCAACCCCATGACAACGGGTTACCCTATAGCTGGAATCCCTGAGTGATGCAAAGGGTTAATGTGCTAGGCTGCTATCTGAAAGGTCGGAGGTTTGAGTCCAATCACAGGTGCCTTTGTAGAAAGGCCTACTAATGTACTTTTGAAAAATCAGCCACTGAAAACCCCATGGAGAACAGTTCTACTCTGTCACACATTGGATCTCCCTGAGTCAAATTCTATTCCACAGCAACTAGTTAGTTAGTTACCTTGTACCTATATTCTCCTTCCCCTAGATTCTTCCAGGCCACGCTGCTTTGCATATTATTAATCAGCACAGTAGGTCAACAATAAACTTTTTTTTTTTTTTCTGCTCTTCCTCCTGACTATTAATTAGGGAGGCAGCAGAGAGCTGTAGAATGGGCACAGAGTCTCCAATTAAAGAAACCTGGAATCAAATCAAAACTTTGCAAATGTTAAATATGCCCTCAGTCAAGGTCCATAGTATCTCTGAGTTCTGCTTTTCTCACATACCAAATGAAGATAATTATTGTACTTCCCTCACAGGGAAGATGTGAGGATTATGTAAGCTAATGGCCATAAATGTACATATGTAATATGTATACAAGATAGTACCCGTTGCCAATTCTTACTCGTAGTGGCCCTATAGGACAGAGTAGAACTGCCCCATAGGGCTTTCAAGGCTGTTATCTTTATGCAAGCAGACTGCTACATCTTTCTCCTGCATAGCAGCTGGTGAGTTAGAATGGCAGGCCTTTCTGTTAGCAGCCAATCACTTAACCACTGTGCGACCAGGACATATAGCAAGGGGTCAGTAAATATTAGCTCCTTCTATCTTTTCTGTAGCTCTGGTGGTACACTGGCTTAGAGTTCAGCTGCTAACCAAAAGGTCTACAGTTTGAATCCACCAGCCACTCCTTGGAAACCCGATGGGGCAGTTCTTCTCTGTCTCATAAGTTGTTAAGAATTGGAATCGACCCCATGGCAATGAGTTTTCTATTTTTTTCCATCTCTTAAACCGCCAACATTTAAATGAAAAAATGTGTTGTGATAGAGATTCTCATGGATAAAGGGATTGGTTGGGGAGGTGGATGGTTAAAGTGAGATGGAAAGGCGTTGTTTGAAAACAAAGCAGGCCAAGGGCTATGGCGTTGAAAGTGACCTAGATAGTATTTGAGCTTCCAAAGCTTCAGCAAGTAAGCATGCTCCCCATTGTTAGGGATATTATGTAACTGGAAAAAATATGATCTGTACATTTCAAAATAGATTTTCCTTCTAAAATTATCTTCACTTTGATTTATTTTTGTCGAACTTAAATCATTTTTAAATTTTAAATAACAGTAAAGGGTATTTTCATCTTGATTAAAACGAGGCATGTTTTTTTCAAAAAAGGTGAAAAGGGGAGAATTTTCAATCTCTTCTTGCAGGGGGAGAAACTATCAAAGATGAAATATATCTCCAATTTTCAGTCTTCTAAATATAGTTTGTATACCAGTCCCTGGAAACCCTGGTAGCATAGTGGTTAAGAGTAAAGGCTGCCAACCAAAAAGGTCAGCAGTTTGAATCTACCAGGCACTCCTTGGAAACCATATGGGGCAGTTCTACCCTGTCCTATAGGGTTGCTATGAGTCAGAATCGACTTGACGGCAATGGTTTTTTAATGGGTACCAGTCCCTGGAGAAGAACATCACACTTGGTGAAGTAGAGGGTCAGCGAAAAAGAAGAAGACCCTCAACGAGATGGACTGATGCAGTGGCTGCAACAATGGGCTGAAACATAGCAAAGATTGTGAGGATGGCACAGGATGGGGCAGTGTTTTGCTGTACATACGGTCACTACAAGTCAGAACCAACTCGATGGCACCTAACAAATATACAGGAAACAGTCTAGAAAATTCTTTAGATAGCATATCCAGTACCCTCATTTTGGAGATGGGGAAATCGAGGCCTAGAACAGATCATTGTTTTGTCCAGAGTTGCACAGTAACTGAATGTAAGCTCTACAAACTAGACTCTAGGCCTAAGACACTATTCACAACATCACTGCAATCTCTGTGCTTGTTCTTTTCTATTTCTCCCTCATTACACATACACACACATAATACGCATGTATTGTTTTTGTTATATATATGTTTTCGTTAGTTGTCCTTGAGTTGATTCCAACTCGTGGCAACCTCACATGTGCAGAATAGAACTACTTCATAGGGTTTACAAAGCTGTGACTTTCAGAAGCAGATTGCCAGGACTGTCTCCTGAGGTGCCTTGGGGGGGTTTAAACCATCATGCTTTCAGCTAGTAGTCAAGTGCTTATTGAAACCAAAAACCAAAACCATTGTCGTTGAGTCGATTCCAACCCACAGCAGCCCTATAGGACAAAGTAGAATTGCCACGTAGGGTTTCCAAAGAGCAGCTAGTGGATTTGAACTGCTGAAACTTTGATGAGCAGCCAAACTCTTAACCACTGTGCCAACTTATATATGTAGTTGGCAATTACATCATGTCTATGTACATATAGAAGTGTGAATGTGTGTGCTTGTGTGTGTTTGTAGAGAGTGTGTGGGATAGAAAGAAAAAAAAAATCCTAAGAGAGATTATTTTTTCAAGCTCTAAAGCATAATGTTTGATAGCTTTCTTAAAACTGTTTAACCCAACATAGCTCTTAAGAATATTCATTTATCCCTAGTCTTATAAATATTTCCATCTTGAGCCCCTCTAAAACAGTCGCTTCCTCTGTCTGATGTATTTGCATAGCGTGTCTCTCTGTGGTTTCTTTCTGCTCCTCCAGTCCTGAGAGTTCAGCCTGTGAATAATAAACCAGCAGAGGCTGTGCCTGGCTGGCCCCTTTACCAGTTGAAAAATTGTAATTTGTATTGATTAGTAAATTCGCCCTCTTCAAAGGCATATCAGAAAGCCCCACTGGGAGTCAGAATTTCTGCTATATTAGTTCAAGGGCACTCTTGAGAGAAGGAATGTGTTTTTAGTAAGATTAAGTCCTCCATCTCAAAGAAGAGGGAGAATATCTTGAAGCGTTGCTTAAAATAGTCAGCATTCTCTCATTCAAAGACAAGCTACACCAGGCAGAATTGGCTCACTTTTTGTAGGTAACAGGGCTGCCGTTTGCCTTTTTGCTGAAGTGCAACCAGGCAAGCGATCTGTAAATCCCAGAGTGGGGGATGGCAAGAAGGGCCTAACACACTGGGAGAAAAGGCTACAAGTTAGGAGACCTGAGCAGTGGTCCCCAGTCTGGCATTGGCTAAGAGTGACAAGGGCAAGTCACTGAACTTCTCACTCTTATGCTCTTCATCTGTAAAAAGACAGTGTTGTCTAGGTGGTTGTGGAAAGAGCACAGAATGTCATTGATCTCTCTTCTCCCAGGGCCTTTGCCACACTGTTTACTTAGCTTTGATGTCCCGTGGTTCTCCAAGTGTGCAGCACCTGATCAGATAAGAATTTGCTATCGAAGAGAATTCTCAGGTCCCATCTGAGATCTATCCTTCAGAAACTCTTGGAGTGGGGCTCAGCCATCTTTGTTTTAACGAACCCTCCAGGTACTTCCTGCTAACCAAAAGGTAGGAAGTTCAAAGCCACCAGCCACTCCTTGGATACGCTATGGGGACAGCTCTACTCTGTCCTGTAGGGTTGCTATGAGTCAGAATCCTCTCAACTTGATGTCAATGGGTGTTTTTTTTTTTTTTTTTTTTTTTTTTTTTGCTTTTGGGTCTAGGTGCTTCTAAGGAGCCCTGGTCACAGAGTGGTTAAATGCTCAGCTGCAAACCAAAACATCAGCAGTTTGAACCCAGCAGCCACTCTGTGGGAGAAAGATGTGGCAGTCTTCTTCCATAAAGATTATAGCCTTGGAAAGCCTATGGGGCAGATCACTCTGTCTTATAGGTTTGCTTTCAGTCAGAATCGACTTGATGGTGACAGGTTTGGTTGCCTCATTCTTCTAATACAGGCAGATGTTTGAGAACCACTGCCATAGTTAACTTCAGTTTGCCCTTTAAACTTTATTCACTTCCTCGGGTAAATCATTTCTGTGCTGTCCGATTAGATCAAATTCATTCAGTAGGGGCTATTTTGATACTTCTTTTAGCGTTCCATGGAGTTGTTGTGTACAGTGAATCATGTGATTATTTGATTGCTCCATTGGGGCAGGACCATTGTCTGTTTTGGCTCATCATTGTTCTCCCACCCAGGAAAGCACCTGCCGCATAGTGAAAACACAGTCCCCAAACTAAACACGTTGCTGTGGAGTTTATTCCAACTCATAGTGACCCTATAGGACAGAGTAGAACTGCCCCATAGGGTTCCCAAAGAGTGGCTGGTGGATTTGAGCTGCCAACTTTTTGGTTTGCAGCCAAGCTCTTAACCACTGTGCCACAATAACCATTTGCTATTTAGATGAAAGCTACTGACCTTGAGTAAATCATTTAAACTTGGGAAGACTCAATTTCCTTTTCTTTCAAATGGATGTAATCAAGAATACCTTGGGAGATGGAGAATAAATGAGTAAAAACCCATTGCCGTCAAGTCAGACTCATAGAGACGCTATAAGACAGAGTAGGACTGCCCCATAGGGTTTCCAAGGCAGTACTTTTTATGGAGGGGCTTTGGTGGTGCAGTGGTTAAGAGATTGGCTGCCAATCAAAAGGTCAGAAGTTCAATTCCACCAGTAGCTCCTTGGAAACCTTATGGGGCAGCTTTTCTCTGCCCTATAGGGTCGCTATAAGTTGGAATTGACTTGACAGCAACTGGAGTCTTTACAGAAGAAGACTATCACATCTTTCTCCCACAAAATGGCTGTTGGGTTCCAACCACTGACCTTTTAGTTTGCAGCCCAGCCCTTTAACCACTGTGCCACCAGGGCTCCTTTTAAGTAAGTACCCAAAGACAAAACCCAGTGCCGTCGAGTCAATTCCAACTCATAGTGACCCTATAGGACAGAGTAGAACTGCCCCATTGAGTTTCCAAGGAGCGCCTGGTGGATTTGAACTGCCAACCCTTTGGTTAGCAGTCGTAGCACTTAACCACCATGCCACCGGGGTTTCCTTTAAGTAAGTAAAAAGATAGTAATGCAAATCTCAATTAACAAACTCTTCTCTGTTCTTTTTTCCCTCTATCTACTTTTTGAAATATTCTATTTCTTAGTTCCTCACCAGAAATCCCATTTTGCTGCTGGTTATCTAACAGTCTGAGTCTTCCTTGTGTGTGTGTGTGTTTGTGTTTTTCCCCAACACTGGAGTGAGCACTACTCTAGTGTTTTATGCCATACCAAGGTGCTCTAGGGCGGGGTTAGGAAAATATCTTATCCTCTGATTTTATGCTGTGGAAGGAGCTGCTCAAACACCCATATTCTCAATCTACATACTGCCCCTTAAAAATATAGCTGAAAAAAAACTTTGCTTTCTCTCAGCATTACTTATTTCTTAAAAATCTGTCTGCAAAGACATACATGGTAATATTTAAACCAAAAAAAAAAAAATTGCTGTCGGGTCAGTTCTGACTGATAGCAACCTTATAGGACAGAGTAGAACTGCTCCATAGGGTTTCCAAGGACAGCTGGTGGGTCTGAGCTGCTGACTTTTTGCTTAGCAGTCAGGCTTTTAACCAATGAGCCACCAGGGCTCTTTGGTAATATCTACTCAGGTTCATTGTACTCCTTCTGTTCTGGGGCCTTGCTTGTTCTCCAGGGCATTGGCCAGGGCATAGGATTCCTTCTGTCACAGAGTCCAGAAAGTTCTGTGCTCCCATCCCCACCTCTCACATCCCTTACTGCCCATGGGAATCTCTTTTTCAGAAGGCTGATTTTCTTTCTTCATGTGTCCTAGATGCTTTCTCCCTTGCTTTTGGTGAATGCACTCCCTCTCCAACACCAGACACTTTCTTCATTCTGGAACTTAAGCTTTTGGAAGCCAAAGCCAGGAAAACTAGCAGGTGTTTTGTTTTGTTTTTTTAAGTTTTTTAAATCCTGTCTTGTTTTTCCCCTTGGATGGCAGGATCAAGGATTTCTACTGAGATTTGGGGGGAAGGTGAATATTATTATCAAAACAGCAGCCCTCCACACCAGAAGTTCTCAACTGGAAGCATTTTTGTCCAGTATGGGACATTTGGCAATTACCTGGATGACATTTTTGATTGCCAAACTGAGGGGCAGGAAGCATTAGTGGCATCTAGTGAGTAGAAGACAGGTATTCTTTCCAAACATCCTACAATGCACACAACAGCCCTCCACAAGGGCTGATCAGATCCAGAATTTCAACAGTGCCATGCAGAGGTTGTTAGAGCCTGCTCCATGTGAAGCTATGTGAGAGCACCAATGACTGTGAAGAGTGTCTGGCACAAAGCAGGTTTTAATATATGATTGTTGACATTGACTCTATGTGTCTCACGTATCTGATCATTTTGCCTCCTTGACCAATTGGAGAGACTTGAGCAAGTCACTAAGTTTAGCATGAAACATTAGTCCCGAGGTTTCTGCCATACTGCCGATGAGCAGACTACCACAGCATGTGCCTCAGTTGCTCATCCTTTAAAAGCTATATGTCTCATTCTCTGTGATTGTCCTGATTGCATACCAGTTTATTAGGCCTCATTGAGTACCAGCTACTAGAGAAACTGAGGAAGGGGAACTCCCCATAACCATAAAGAGAGATAGGTACACTACCAAGATATATTACGATGAAAGATAAATTACCATGTGAAGTGAGTGCAGAGCACTAAAGAAGCAGGGAAGAGGAAACTACTAAATACCACATGGATGTGCAAGGGGTAAGTATGGAGTAGCGTCTTAGTCATCTAGTACTGCCATAACAGAAATACCACAAGTGGATGGCTTTAACAAAGAGAAACTTATTTTCTCACAATCTAGTAGGTTACATGTCCAAATTCAGGGTGATGCCTCCAGGGTAATGCTCTCTCTTTCGCCTCTGCTCTGGAGAAAGGTCCTTATCCTCAATCTTCCCCTGGTCAAGGAGCTTCTCAGGCTCAGGGACTCTAGGCCCAAAGGATAGGCCCCACTCCTAGCTCTGCTTTCTTGGTGGTGTGAGGTCCCCAACTTTCTGCTTGCTTCCCTTTTTATCTCTTCAGAGATAAAAGCTGGTGCAGGCCGCACCACAGGGAAACTCCCTTTACCTTGGATCAGGGAGGTGACCTGGGTGAGGGTGGTATTATAATCCCACGCTAATCCTCTCAACATAAAGTTACAATCACAAAATGGAGAACCATCAGACAGTACTGGGAATCATGGCCTAACTAAGTTGACAGACACATTTCTGGAGAGTGGGTGGGTATAATTCAATCCATGACAAGTAGGAGCATCCTCAGCAGAAGAGGAAAAAAAAAGATATTGAGTTAGCATAAGTAGAAATGTTCCACTCAGCAAATGAGGAACTGTAGACATCAGCAAGGATATGGTGTGTCCAAGACAGAGAGATGAGAAAAATGATTGGAAGTTTGATTCAACTACACAGCAACAGGTTTGTGTTTTTTTTGTTTTGTTTTTAAAAAGACTGCCCACGTTTGTAGCACATTGGTGGTTCAATGGTGAACTTCTCGCCTTCCATCCCAGAGACTGAGCAACATTTTGTTCTGTTGTACCTGGGGTTGCCATCAGATGGGCGACTCCATGGCAGCTAATAACAAACAAGATGGCCAAGTAATTTGCAGGACTCAGTATAAAATGAAAACTCAGGGCTCCTTGCTCAAAAAGATGGAAAAGTATGTTATTAAAGATACTAAAATATACAACATTTTTCCTTCTGCAGCCTCACTGTCTCATCTGTCTTGTTTATTTTGTTCAATTTTAATTTTCTATTTAATGTTGTACTCCCTGGAATATGGTGATACTTACAGGGTGAGTGAAGACCCTCGCAGGCACTCAGGACCTCTGCCTTGACCCAGGGTACACAGCCCACTGACTGTAGAGTTCATCCTCCCGCCACCCCATTGGATTAGCACTCTGTGCCTCAGCCAGTGGTGTGGAAGTCAATTCCCCTTCCAAAAGGCCTACCGGCTGTACTCACAGGATGAATAGCTTCCTGTGAGTGCCAGGACATGCTCTACCTGGATCAGGGGCATCTGAGGTCTCCACTGAGGGTCTTCTACATGTAGCATGGGGCCGCCAGCCTGGGGTGTGGAAAGCCACTGCCATACCCCATCCCAAGGTGCTAAAGTGTGTACATGTCCAACTTGGACCCTTCCAGCACCTGTGCCCACCTGGAGACAATGGAACTTAAGCCTCCCCTCTGCTGACTCTGATTGCCACTCTGGGAAGAGGGAAGCAGTGGTCTCATGGTGGGGATGGGGAGGCCAGATGGCCTGGGGTACCAGAGAATAAATGAGAATGGGTCCTGGAATTCAAAACAATGGGGAAAGAAGGTGGTTATAATGATAGAAAGGGCTCTTGTCTGAAGTGTTCCCCAGTGTGGAGGCTCCAAGTCCCAGTGTTCTGTTGTCCCATCAGATCCCTCATACAAAACACTTTCAAAGATAAAGCTATTAACAATTCCAAGACAGCAGCAGCAGAACATTAACCTCAAGGGTGAGACCCTTTTGAGAGGCTGCACTGCACTGGTCCATGACGCTGGCTCTGGGGTAGTGTTCAGTTGTCAGAATGTACTTTTTATCTTTGGTCAGCATGGTTACCATATTCTTGCCTCAGTAGCAAGAGTCTGTGGTCTAGGTTAGAATAGAGAGGGAAGAACTGAGGAGCCAGGAAGAAGAAACAGGCAGTTTAAATGGTTTAGATTATACAGTTAGGGACACCGGAAGAGCATCTTAGGTTGGGTATATAACGTTATCAGGCATGAGATAACATGAGAACTGATAAAATGAGAAAAAATGAGTAAAGGAGAGGGTATGAAACTGAACAAGGTGGAGAATTAGGTATGATGAGAAGAAAGTTCAGCTCTTCAAACAAACAAACAAACAAACAAACAAAAAACTAATATGGGTTGGTATAAGCCTATCTGGGACTGAAGCAGGCAATCTAATTTTTCTTATAAAATCAAAAAATTTTAAGTATGGAGAAAATCATTATTGAATACTATCTGTCTCATGAGACAAATTTATAACACTATTTTACAACTACGTATTTGCAAGTCTAACATTGACATGATCACTTTTTACTTGTAAAATTAATTTTATAAAGGCACAGTTTGGAAAGTGGAACAAAATTTTACAACTTTATCTAAAGTTATGATTATTTGTATATATTCCCTTTCAGTGTCTATGGATTAGCAGCGATATCTTTATAGTATTGAAATAGCAAGATATATACTGCTCTTTTTTTTTTAATTTAAGGTTATAGCTGCAGTGTTAATCTTCATCGCTTTTGTTGCTATTTAATATCTTATTGGATAGATGGGATCCCGATATTTCTAAGTCATCCGCCCATTGTTGGACAATTCGGTTGACTTTCTTGAGATTTCTGATGTATATAAAACTTTGGGAAACTTTAATTGTTGACATATATCACTTTATCAATGAGATAAACTGGCACAATGGCTGCAACGATGGGCTAAAACATAACGATGATTATCAGAATGGCACAGGACCGAGCAATGTTTTGTTCTGTTGTAATAGGGTCACTATGAGTCAAACAGAACTGACTCAGTGGTCTCTAACAACTACAGCATAGCTTTATCCTTCTTTTTTATGTTTAAGCGCTCTTTTGCAAGTGATTTTGTTGGCAAATGGCAAGGCAACATACATTTCTTATAAAATAAAAATAAAAATTCTCATAAGACCAGACTTAATGGTCTGACTGAGACTAGAAGGACCCCAGTGCTCATGGCCCCCAGACCTTCTGTTGGCCCAGAACAGGAACCATTCCTGAAGCCAACTCTTCAGACATGGATTGGACTGGACAATGGGTTGGAGAGGGATGCTGGTGAGGAGTGAGCTTCTTGGGTAAGGTGGACACTTGAGACTATGTTGGCATCTCCTGCGCGGAGGGGAGATGAGAGGGTGGAGGGGGTTAGAAGCTGGAGAAATGGTCACAAAAAGAGAGAGTGGATTGAGAGGGCAGGAGGTCTCATTAGGTAGAGAGTAATTGGGAGTGTGTAGCAAGGTGTTATGGGTTTTTGTGTGAGAGACTGACTTGATTTGTAAGTTTTCACTTAAAGCACAATAAAAATTATTAAAAAAGAAAACATGCAGGGATTACTATTGCCAAAGTAACTTAAAAGAAAAAGAAAAACAACAAACCAGAAAAACCCACAAGCAAAGAAAAATAATCTGAGTGCCAAGCTTACTAAGAAAATAAGCTGGTTTTAAAATAGGGAGAGCATCAGCTCAGCTGACGGCTAGTCTCTGAAGACAATTGCATTAACGACAATCACCAATATTGTTGGAAACATTTATAATGAACCAGTATGGTCCAATGCCCTGAATGTGTTTTAATCATCAATTTTGCAGAAGAAAACTCCAGTTTTACAGAAAAGAAATTACCAAAGAATTTGCACCAAGTTGTAGGCTTCACCAGAGTTTCTGTAGTTGAACGCATTGACTTTTGATGGTGCAGTTTTCTGTTAGTGTAACTAGCCACTTTAGACTTACTGAAGTACATTTGTTATGCCCCAAAGATAATGGCTTCAGAGACGAGGAAGGGGGAAAAGTACAAAAAAATGAAAACAAAAAGACCAGGCTTGATACACGAAGAAGGCAAACAGTCTACAAAAATATCAATATTGCTTGTTCGCACAATTAGTCACCGAAACAGTATTTGGGAGTACAAGGCCATAGTTAAATGGCATGATATATCCGAAAGAGTTCATTTCACAAAAAGAAGCAGTATTACCGAATATAAGGTAGCTATCAAAACTTGTTTAAATACTTCAGAACAAAATATGGAGAGGCAAGGATTTACAGTGGATGCCCATGTATCCAGTTCTTTATCAAATGAAAGACCTGTTTGTCCAAGTTAAGGTTTTTGAATTGGACTGTTACCAATGCCATAAATTTCATCAGCAATGATTCTTTTTGAAGTGCTGAGCTATTCAAGATTTGATAATTGAGGATTTGCCTTTTAATGGGAAATCTACATCTGCGTTTCATTGTAAAGAGGAAACACGCCACCCAGTTACTCCCTGAGGCGGATTAGCATATGTATCTATTTAGTTTTGGTTATGGATATGTGCAAAGTAGAAAAGCTAAACATCATTGCTGACTTATTTTGGGAATGAGAAATTTCAGACATACACTCAAAAAAAGAACATGTACACTTAATACTCAGAGGACAGCTGGCAAAATTTGGAGGGTTCCAAGGATTTTACATGGTTTTGCTTATCCTCATCCCCTTCCTTGTCTTTCACTAAATGGAGAAACATTAATATGACAGTAAAACCCGTTGCCATGGAGTCGATTCCGACTCATAGCGACCCTGTAGGACAGAGTAGAACTGCCCCATAGAGTTTCTAAGGAGCACCTGGTGAATTCGAACTGCTGACCTTTAGGTTAGCAGCTGTAGCACTTAACCACTACGGCACCAGGGTTTCCAATATGACAGTGGCAGTATTAAATATAGGTAACGTGTAGAGTTTTCTTGCTTAATAAAAACACCAGAGAATTTTAGATTTTTTTCCCCCATAAATAAAGAAGGGATTATTTTAAGTGCAGATATATTGCTAAATTTCTGCCTTAGTTTTGTTATCTGCTCTTCGAGGGTTTGGCCTTGATTGCAAAACATTGCAAATGTTTTGATAATTTTTATTTCATGGCCTTTTTGGGGTGAAAAATCAACTTGGGTGAGAACATTAAGTAGAACATACAATTTCTAATCACCTATCAGCTGGCAACTTGAAAGCCAGAATGACGGCATATTTTTCTCCTTAGAGGGGCTGACCCCTGAAGCAGACGTTTGATTTGTTGTTAATGTAGGAAATGGTATGCCTGCTTGGTACTCATCGCCTTTGATGGACGCTTCATGTTTCCGGTGAAACTATTAATTGAGGGGATGATATGCACAATCAGATAGTATTGTACAAAGAGCACTAGACAAAGGCCTCAATTTTAGTCTTAGTGCTTCCACTCATTCTGTGATCTTAATAATACAATATGATATTATTGGGACAGTAACTGAAACAATGCCCCAGGAGGATAGAATAATAATATATATATATATATATATATTTTTATTAGTATACTGCTTATTAGCAGCTTTTTGGGGGTGAAAATACTACACAGTAGATGATAAACATTCTGATTACCAGAAATTATAAAATATAGAACGAAGTATAACTTACCAATATCAATTGCTGTCGAGTACATTCTGGCTTATGGCAACCCCATGTGTGTCAGAGTAGAACTGTGCTCAGTAGGGTTTTCATTGGCTAATTTTTTGGAAATCGATCATCCACCTCCGGTGGCTTGGTGGTTAAGAGCTCGGCTGCTAACCAGAAGGATGGCAGTTCCAATCCCCCAGCTGCTCCTTGGGAACCCTATGGGGCCATTCTACTCTGTCCTATAGCGTAGCTAGGAGTTGGAACTGACTTGAGGGCAATGGGTTTGGCTTTGGTTTACTGGGTCAAACCTCCAATCTTTCTTTGGTAGCAGCCAAGCGTGTTAACCACTTGCACCACTCTGGGACCTCAAGTGCAAATTATATACCAGGAAATAAAAAAAGTTCAATATAGCTGGGGTGGGTAGGAATGGATAGTACCAGGGGGTGAGGGAGAGGTTAAAGATCATTACTCTTAGGGCAATGGGGTATAAGAGTGGACTTGATTCAAGAAGGAGTGACATAATCAAATTTTGGTTATAGAGACATTACTCATTCTCTGTGTAAAGACCTAGCTAATTGGCCTCTAGCAATGCTAGGGGTTGGGCAACTACATTTAAGAGCCTGTGGCAATAATCCTGACTAGAAATATTATTTACTAGATTAAGGTAGAAACAGTGCAAATGGAGGAAAATTGTTAGATTAAAAGTGTGTTTAGAAGGCAAAATTGTAAAGACTTGAGAATTCATTAAATATAAAGTCCAAAACATTTTGCTTTCAGTTCCACAAGTATCAAGGCCTCTCTCCTGCACTCTCCATTTTAGGGTTCCATTTCCCCAAGGCCAGTACTATTTTTTTTTCTCACTTCTTTTTATTCTAAAAACTACGCGCACCTGCACACACACACACACACACACACACACACACACACACCCCTAAAAAGCACCCATGAGCAAATCAGCTCTATTACTGCGTGTCCTCTTGGTTTTGGATCCCAACTTCTGTTATCGCTACAACCTTTCCTCAACCCTAGTTTTACCAACCCCAGGTGAGTTATTATAACTGACATAAACTTTGGACCAAAATCAAAATTATAAAAAAACGGAGTAGGGGCTGTCTACTGCCTTTTTTTTTTTTCCCTTTTGGGGGCTTTTTCCATTGGAGAATGACTCTATCAAGACTTGCCCAAATACATAAGAAATTTAAACTAGGACAGAGGGGCAGGAGCAGGGAATCACTTCAAATAGGCACAAGATAACTTTTTTGGGCTGAAGGGAATATTCTAAAGCTGGACCGTGGTGATGGTTGCATGAGTCTCTAAATTTGTTAAAAATCATGGGGTCTTAAAAGATGATTGCTTTTTAAACTCTGTGAGGGAACTTCGTGTGTGTGTTCATCTGTTTGTGTGTATGATGAATAGGAGAAGAAGAAAGAGGTAAGTCATTTTATGACTAAAAAAAAATATTATTGGTAGGATTGGCTTTTACAAAAGTCATCTTGAAATAGATGGCCTGTAAATACTTGCAGTTGAATTTAATAAAAGTAAGGAAATCTAGACTATTTAAATATAACCGAAATTTTAAAAAGTTGCCAATTCGTCAGGTCTATTTCTTGACAAAAAAATATCTTGTCTCATATATGTAAATTTTTTTTTCATGTATTTAAAGCTCACCTGCTTGCCAGAGGCCAGATTTAAAAGCAAAGTTCAGATATGGGAAAGCAAAATGGTTTAATAGATACACTTTTCAGAAAGCTAAATCCCCAGCCAGGGTGGAACAAACTAAAAGACCAAGCAATTTTAAAACATATTGAGACAGCATACAACAGGGTTTCTGAATAGTGGCACTATTGACATTTTGGGCCAGATAAGTTTCTTTATCTGAGGGACTATACCGTGCATCGTAAGCTATTTAGCAGCATCCCTGGCCTTTACTGACTTGTTGCATTTCTCCCCCCAATTGTAACAACGAATACTGTCCACAGACATTGACAATTGTCCTCTGAGGGGCAAAATTACTCTTCATCCTTCCCTACTTCCCCACCCTCCACCAATGCCATTGAAAGCAACTGGTATAGAATGAAGGGCTGTAGGAGATATAGGGTAACTACATGCCTGGGAAAGCTCTGGTTTACGTGGTTATTCTGCCATAATTATTAGTAGTGCTGCCTTTCACTTTCAAAAGTGTCCCTGTTTGTAATATAAATTGTGTGTTCATTCTGTAATAGGTCCCTTTCTCTGAATCTGCATTAACGACTTCATGGAACAGTGCCCAGGTGTTTGTAGTACAGAGGCTGAGGAGCTTGATTTTTTCAATAGCCTTTCTTTTCTATTAGGCCAAGTAGGAGTTGGCTGTATTAGGTTTGGGTTAGGAGTATTAGCTTCGGGTTGTGCTCATTCTAAAAGTTTAGATACCCCTATCACTTACTGTCACAGGTACATGTTTTGGGCCACATTGTGGTAGAAAATCACCTCAGTGTACATATGTCTCTGGTTTTGGGTAGTATATTTTCATCCTGATCACATAAGACTAAATTCACTCATGTTTATATTATGGAGTTCAATCTGGTATTAAAGGCCTCCTGTGATGAAATTCAAAAACATATAAAATGAAGTTAATTTGCCATAATGATAGCCTTGAAGACTGAAATTATAGTAATTCATTTAGTCAATCATTCGTTGATTTCCCAATCATTTAATGAGCATCTACTGTAGATCAGACATTGAACTAGGTGCTAAACCCACAGCTAGGCTGATTTAATTCACAAAGGTAAAAAGACCTGATCTCCACCTCTAGAGAATCATGTATCCTTCTATCAAAGGAGATTAATGGAGGAATAAATAATGGTAAGACAATGTGATTATTTCCCTAATAAGGTCATACAACAAGAGCGATAAGGAGACAGTAAAAGAGACAAGAATTCTACCAAAGTAGCAGAAGGAATAGTCAGCATAAGGATTGAGGAAAGGGTGATGTGACATAAATAGACAGATGTACTCTAAAGCTTCTAGTCCATTCTTCTTTTGAAAGTTAAGCTGTCATAAATACACTGTTTGGGAGTCTCAGAGGATATGAGCAAATTGTATGCTACCACGTCCAGGGATCAACTAGTTAACACCCCTAAGTACTCTCCAAGAATAGTGTAGTCTTTGGGGGATGCAGGCTGAACGCTAGAGAAGGTGTCATGTTATAGGCAAGGAATCCAGGCCAAAAATTAGAAAAGGAGCTTCTCTTGGAGCACATATTTCAGCCATGAGAATAAGACAATGACCGAGAGTCCTGATTCCAAATGCTGAGTACTAGACCTAGCTTGGTTCCACAGTTTGACAATAAAATGCAGGGTGTTGATGCTTGTTGTCCTCAAAAATTACTAGTTAAGAAGCCCCAGTCCAGGTGAGCAGTTGATAATTCATACAGGTGTTTCATGCTCCTCATCCCTCTGTCAGAGATCTTTGTCTTGACTTACTTCTTTTCTTCATAAAATTAAAATAGCGGACATGTTTCCAGTAGTCCTATTTCAGGGTCATTTGCTTTACTGCTTGGGAGGCAGGAAAATAAAGATAAATTGGAAGAAAATAAAAGAAAATGAGAACGTGGGCAGGAAAGCTGTGATTCATCTTCCGTGTTGGCTATTTTATTTGCCCTCCATTGGGATATAACTTTATAAGGAGAAAAATGCACCCATTAAATTAGATTGGGCTAAAGATGAAGCCACATTTCATGACCTGTCCATCTATATTACCTAATCCACCGCTTTGTGGAGAAGCTTTTCCATCTACTGCCTATAATAATGTTATAGCTTATAAATATTTCCTTATCCTCGGAAAAAAATGTTATTATCCTGCTTATTATTATTTGCCACTGATAAAAAAAATCATATGTCTTTTAAATAAGGTCTGTCAATGCTTTTGTGGGCTATTAAATCTTAGATCTTGTAGGAAACCAAAATCTTCATTTTCTAGATGAATTCGGACTAGAGAGGCTTACCATCACATTGCTAATTAGTAGTAAACCTCATTCTGGAAATGTAGAAACTCTATATCTGAGTATGTGCCCTTTCCGATGGCTAAGATTTTCTAGTAAGACAATTTTGGATCCCTCCAACTGTAAAAGTAGGGTGATGGACTCATGGTGTTTGCCTGAAACTCTTTTAGTTAGTTAGCACTGAAAGTCCTAGGATCCAGGGAACCCCTCAATCCTGGGAAAACCAGAATGGTTTGTCACCCTGTGACACAGAGTACTTATATCATTCTCTTTCTGTCTCTCTTACTCACCCATGCAACTATGGGCTTGAAAACCTGAGGTTTTCTTCTGTTCTAGTCTCTTTGTTTCCTTTCTTTCATATCGTGTTCTGAAAGTGCTGACTCTACTGCTGTTAGACATGGGCAAGAGGAGCCCATATCTTAGGCTTATGCTTTGAAGGACCCTGCCCTAGCCATCCTCTGATCAGCCACGCTTGAGCACACAAAGTGAGGAATCTTGTTTTAAGCAACACTTGAGCTGCCAGGTACCATGAAGATTCCTGCTCCTATTGCCCAGAGTCCCTTCTGGGGCATGAACAGATCTGGTGTGGGCCTGTCCATGGTCATCGTGGCCAAGGAGCAGCTGGTTGCAGGGAACTTGGAAGGAGAGTATAGAAGGAACTCGAATAAGAGAACTGGGGAGACTGCATGCCTAAGTACAAGTCTCCTGGCGGTAAGGAGAGGATTCAGGAATGAAAGGGGAGGTATGGCATCAAACCAGATCCAGCACCAAGATGCAGCATCTGAGAATTCTAAATTTAAACCTAGCCTTCCAGATTAGTACGAAAGGGCATTTGTCAAGGGAGGAGACTTGAACACATTTTATTTCACAGGCAGTTAGCTTGATTTATAATTTTAAAATAGTTACACAGATGGTGTCTGGGTCTGCATTTGAACAATTGTCCCAGGCTATGTAACTTTTATGGGAGGGCCTTTTTGCTGCCTTCCCTCCAGTCGAATCTGCTCCTGATATCACCTTCGGATGTATTTAGAAATAAATGTTGGCTTTCTGAGCAACACAACAATCAAATGAACTTAGGGCACAAGGGCACCTGTATTGCCGGCTTTTTATATCAAGGTTTCAGGGTCCGTTTTTGTTTTTCTTTCTTTCTTGGACCCTGGATCCATTATTCTGCCTGGCACACAGCTGCAGTAAGAGAAGTTTGGTTTTCTGTCTGCTTATCTTCTTTACTGAAAGCAAATAAAAATTTTCTTCTTAGGATAGATCAGGATGGAGGGAGTTGTTGTCTGGAGATTGATATAGTGGAGTCAGTAGACTGCATTTCTCTGGGGAGAGTGATACATATTTTTTTCCACATCATTCAAGTGCAAAAGGGATATTTCATGTTTTATAACACACACGTTGTTTCTCACATACATACTCAGTCTTCAACTCACATGTTGCTGTGTCAGTAAATTACTGTGCTACTTTAACACAGTTGCCAAATGCCATAAATCCCACTAGGAAATTGGGGGGAAAAAAAACAACAAAAAAAGCAGCAGCCACCCTTCACTGAGCATTTAAGATGTACCAACTTAGTTTTAAAGGATCTACATATAATTTCTCAGTCAATCCTTGCAACAGCCTGATGACTGTGAGGTTTCTTTTTTGTCAAATGAGAAAACTGAGACTTTAGAGTATGTAAGTATCTTGCCTAAGTCACACAGCTAGTGTCTAGCAATATGTCCTCTGCTAAGTCAATAATGGAGGCCTGGTGCACAGTGGTTACTGTTCAGCTGCTAACCAAAAGATCCGCAGTTTGAATCTACCAGCCGCTCCTTGGAAGCTATGTGGAGTAGTTCTACTCTGTCCTATAGGGTCGCTATGAGTCGGAGGGTCTCTATGAGTCAGAATTGACTGGGTGGCAATGGGTTTGTTTTTTTGGTTTTGGATGACTGACTGACCCATCAATTTTGACTCATAGTGACCCCCCCGACTCATACTGACCCTATAGGACAGAGTAGAGCTGCCCCATGGAGTTTCCAAGGAGCACCCGGTAGAATCAAACTGCTAATCAGCACCTGATTAGCAGTCAAATTCTTAAATGCTAGTCACCAGGGTTTCCAGTCAGTCATCAAGCCATTAATAAATGTATTCAGGAAATATTTATTGAAAACCTTTAGTATGTCATGCCCTGTGTGGAATGCATTAGGTGCCTATAGTTTGCAGGTTAAATGGGCAATGAAAGTGGTATTTATGGAACTTACTGTCTTGTGGAAGAACTAGGATTCTTTGGGACATCAGAAGAGGGATATTGAACTCAATGCTGGGTAGAGCAATCATCTGAGAAGGTTTTCATGAGGTGCCACAACTTGATCTCTGTCTGAAAAGAAGGAACAGGTGTCACCTAAGGTTGATGAAGTGAGAACACAGTTGCTAGGCAGAGGGAATAGCATATGCAAAATCACAGAGGCATGGATGTTCCTGGAAGGGTTTGCTATGATGGTCAAGCGAGTATGAAGAAGGAACAGATGAAGCTAAAGCTTTTAAAAGGAGCTAGAGGACATTGAAGTCATTCTTCCTGATGTAGAAATCACCAGTGATATTTGTCTTTATAGGTCCATAGCTGTGTAAAACATTAGTGCAAGAAGAATGCCTGAGGTCTTACCATTCACTCTAACATCTGAAAGTGAAATGAGACCTGGACAATTTCAAGTGAGTTGCCCCATCTGAGAGCAAAAAAGTGATAGCATGCTATTCTCCTGAATACTGAATCCCAAGGCTATGATGGTCACCTTTGAAAATATTATCTTACTTTCACTAATTTAACAAATAAATTGAAATCCAAAATGAATGAACATTCTCTAAGTGCAAACTGGATTTTATGGAATAATATTGTAAGAGATCAAAGAAATGTGGGTAGACTGGGAGGAGAATGGCTGTCTAAGAAGATTCATAACCATTTTACCTTTCAGTAGTCATTCTGTGTGTTGAATGCAAAATACTGTTTTAATGGCAAATATTACTTTCAGTGCTGGATGTAATAATGCATGTGTTTTCTGAATGTTGACTGAATGCTTATAGTAAAGGCAAGCCATTTTTGATCATCCTGTCTCAACAATTTTGGTCCCAATTCTAAGGCCAATCCTAACCTTATATGGAAGGGATGAAGTGTCAACACTTTTGACTGATGTCCCGATTTAAGTAGACAGGCCTTTGTCTCTTTCAGTAAACCAGGTCCCTTCTCTCTATTCTACTTCTTATAAATAGGTCCCTGTATTGATATCTAGGCCTGCCCTTCTCTTTCCTGACTTTTCGAAAGATGTTGTACTTACTGTAAACCTCAGCCTATAATTGAACCTCACTTCCTTTTTACACTTTTCCTTCTACAGATATTTTTGGTACAGCCATCTTCCAGGATTTATAAACACACACTCATGGATGACCCCTTCCCACATGGTGGGACATAACACACTGTCTATTAAATCCAGCTGATGCCTTCTTTTACTCTTTCCCTTGAATAGCGTCCAGTTTGATGGCAGGGTTAATTCTGGATCCTAAACCTGGGCCTGGACCCTTAATGTCTATTCAAGCCTAGTGACTAAGTACTAACATTGTCTAGCCTATTCTGTCTACCTTCAGTTATCACTACAAAATTTTATTAAAATATGTGTATATATATAATAATATTTTTGTTCCCCATAGGAACATAAATGTACCTGCCTTAGATTTATCAATTGAAACAGGTGATATCCTTCCCATAATGCAAACATGGTAGTCCTTTGTGAAAGAGGAAAATATGGAACAGTGGAGTCTAGAGGAGAAACGAGATTGTCAGGAAAGATTCCTTTCGGAGGATATTAGGGTTCCAGGCAGGTAAAGTTAAGGATGCTGACTTTCTGGTAGTCAGCTGTATCCAGGGAGAGTTCTTCTATCCAAAAAGTACATGTGTGCCAACGCTCCAGGGAAAGTTTCTCTTTGACAAGTGACTTAGAAAACCTGCTAGACTCCCCTTTTCTTCTTAGAATTGGCCTTCTGTGTTTGCCCAGGTCTCATTCTTTATAAGAAGCAGTTGCCAAAAGAACCTGAAGGTCTCACTCTGGGGAAATGCTCTAAGCCATAGGAAATATGTAAAGATCTGTAATTGT
Source organism: Loxodonta africana (assembly GCF_030014295.1). Taxonomy (NCBI): domain Eukaryota; kingdom Metazoa; phylum Chordata; class Mammalia; order Proboscidea; family Elephantidae; genus Loxodonta; species Loxodonta africana. The sequence continues at coordinate 42,454,365 of NC_087348.1, forward strand.
CAGGAAGAACAGATGCGAACACAATATAATGGAAAGATTGGAATGAGATATTGTTTTATTTAGAAAGAGCCTTTGAAATCTTTCTAATTATAGACAAAGGAAGACAGTCTGGCAGAGAGATCATTGGCCTGGGAGTCAGGAGTCCTGTGTTCCAGTCACATTGCCTTCTCTAGCAGGTTCTAGAAGGTGCCCTTGACTAAGTCATTTGAGTTACCTGGGCTTCAACTTGTCCAATTAAGTTGTTGTTAGGTGCCGTCGAGTCGATTCTGACTCATAGTGACCTTATGTACAACAGAACAGAACACTGGCTGGTCCTATACCATCCTCACAAATGTTGCTGTGTTTGAGCCCATTGTTGCAGCCAATGTGTAGTCCATCTCATTGAGGGACTTCCTTTTTTTTTTTTTTTTTTTTTTGCTGGCCCTCTACTTTGACAAGCATGATGTTACTCTCCAGGGACTGGTTCCTCCTGATAGCATCTTCAACGTACATGAGGCAGTCTCACCCTCCTTGCTTCTAAAGAGCATTCTGGCTGTACTTCTTCCAAGACAGATTTGTTCATTCTTCTGGCAATCCATGACATATTCAATATTCTTTCTCAATGCCATAATTTGAAGGCATTAATTCTCCTTTGGCCTTCCTTATTCATTGTCTAGCTTTTACGTGGACATGAAGCTATATAAAATATCATGGCTTGGGTCAGGCACACTTTAGTCCTCAAAGTGACGTCTTTGCTTTTAAGCACTTTAAAGAGGTCTTTTGCCCCAGATTTGCCCAATGCAATGCCTCTTTTCATTTCTTGACTGGTGCTTCCATGGGCATTGATTGTGGATCCAAGTAAAACAAAATCCTTGACAAACTCAGTCTTCTCTCTATGTATCATGATGTTACTTATTGGTCCAATTGTGAGGATTTTTGTTTTCTTTACACTGAGTTCTAATCCGTACTGAAGGTTGTAGTCTTTGATCTTCTTCAGTAAGTGTTTCAAGTCCTCTTTGCTTCCAGCAAGCAAGGTTGAGTCATCTGCGTAACACAGGTTGTTAATGAGTCTTCCTCCCATCCTGATGCCCTGTTCTTCTTCATATAACCCAGCTTCTCAGATTATTTGCTCAGCATACAGATTGAATAAGTATGGTAAAGGGTACAACCCTGACACACACTTTTATTGATTTTAAACCGTGCTTGCTCTATTCAAATGACTGCCTCTTGGTCTGTGTACAAGTTCCTCATGAGCACAATTAAGTGTTCTAGGATTCCTGTTCTTCTCAGTGTTATCCATAATTTGTTACGAGCCTCAGAGTGCAATGCTTTTGCATAGTCAAAAAAAACACAGGTAAACATCTTTCTGGTATTCTCTGCTTTCAGTTAAGATCCATCTGATATCAGCAATGTTATCCCTCATTGTACATTCTGTTCTGACTCTAGCTTGAATTTCTGGTAGTTCCCTGTCAATGCACTGCCACTACCATGTATTTATAGAAATTAAGGGTTTGTTTTGTTTTGTTTTATTTTTGTTTTTTCTGTCATTTTCATTCTGGAAATTCTGTTAGTTCGTGAGGATACGTGAACATTATTTATAAATGTTATTAATGAACAGTGGAGGTTACAATATGATTAATGAAAATACACTTAAAAATTAACAAAAATTGTCAATTTTTATTTATTATACTTTAGATGAAGGTTTATAGAACAAACAAGCTTCTCATTAAATAGTTATTGCACACACTGTTTTATGACATTGACTAACTACCCCATGACATGTCAACACTCTCCCTTCTCAACCTTCGGTTCCCTATTACCGACTTTCCTGTCACCTCCCGACTTCTAGTCCTTGCCCCTGGGCTGATGTGCCCCTTTAGTCTTGTTTTGTTTTATGGGCTTGTCTAATCTTTGGCTGAAGGGTGAGCCTCAAGAAAGACTTTGTTACTGAACTAAAAGCGTGTTACTGAACTAAAAGTCCAGGGGCCAGACTCTCAGGGTTTCTCCAGTCTCTGTTAGGCCAGTAAGTCTGGACTTTTTTTTTTTTTTTTTTTTTTGTGGGTTAGAATTTTGTTCTACATTTTTCTCCAGCTCTGTCTGGGCACCTCTGTTGTGACCCTTATCAGAGAAGTCAGTGGTGGTAGCTGGGCACCATCTATTTGTACCAGATTCAGGCTGGAGGCCATGGTAGTTGTGGTCCGTTAGTCCTTTGGACTAATCTTTCTCTTGTTTCTTTAGTTATTTTCATTCTGCCTTGTTCCTGAAGGGATGAGACCAGTGAAATATCTGAGATGGCTGTTCACAGGCTTGTAAGACCCCAGATGCCACTCACCAAAGTAGAAAGTAGAACATTTTCTTTATAAACAATATTATGCCAACTGAGCTAGATGTTCCCCAAGTTCATGGTTCAGACAGCCCCCATCCTAGCAATTCACTCCCTCAGGGAGTATGGATGTGTCTATGGAGCTTTCATGACCTTGCCTTGTACAAGTTGTGCTGGCTTACCCACTATTGTGTACTGTCTTACCCTTCGCCAAAATTACCACTTACCTATAAGGTCTCTATGAGTCAGAATCGACTTGATGGTAATAGGTTTATTTGTTTGTTTGTTTTATTGTCTTTATAGTGTGTTTCTATCCCAAAACCTTCCCTCCCTTGTAACCATCAAAGATTGTTTCTTTTTGTATGTAAACCTTTTCTAAAATTTTTATAGTTGTTGTCTCATACAGTATTTGTACTTTTGTCATTGACTTATTTCACTCAGCATAATGACCTCCAGATTCACCCAAGCGATGAGATGTTTTGCAGATTCCTCATTGCTCTTTATCACTGAATAGTACTCCATTGTGTGTATGTACCACAGTTTATTTATCTATTCATCTGTTGAGGGGCATCTAGGTTATTTCCATCTTCTTGCTGCTATGAACAATGCTGTAATGAACATGGATGTGCATATATCTATTTGTGTGCAGCTCTTATCTCTCTAGGATATATTCCTAGGAGTGGAATTGCTGGATCATATGGTATTTCTATTTCTAGCTTTCTAAGGAAGCACCATATCATTTTCTAAAGTGATTGTATCACTTTGCATTCCCACCAGCAGTGCGTAAGAGTCCCAATCTCCCCAAAGCCTCTCCAACATTTATTTTTTGTTTTTATTTTTATTATTATTATTCATGCCAGTAATGCTGGCATGAGATGGTATCTCATTGTGGTTTCGATTTGCGTTTCTCTAACAGCTAGTGATTGAGAGCATTTTCTTATGTCTGTTAGCTGCTTGAATGTCTTCTTTGGTGAAGTGTCTGTTCTTTTCCTTTACCTATTTTTTAATTGGATTTTTTTGTCTTTTTGTTGTAGAAGTGTTGGATTTTCCTATAGATTTTAGAGATTAGAACTTTGTTGGGTTTATAATAGCCCCAAATTTTTTCCCAGTCTGTAGGATCTGTTTTTACTCTTTTGGTGCATGCAGTCTTTTGGTGAGCATAAGTGTTTAATTTTTAGAAGATTCCAGTTATCTAGCTTATGCTCTGGAGTTTGTGTGTTGTTACTTTTGGTTTATATCCTGTTAATGCCATGTATTAGGGACTCTAGCGTTGATTCTGTTTTTAATTCTATGATCTTTGTATTTTTTGGTTTTATATTTGAATTAGTTTTTGTGTGTGGTGTGAGGTATGGGTCCTGTTTCATCTTTTGCAGATGGACATCCAGTTTTGCCAGCACCATTTATTAAAAAGACTGCTGTTTCCCCATTTGATGGACTTTGGGCGCTTGTTGAAGATCAGGTGACCGTAGGTGGATAGATTTACATCTGAGTTCTCAATTCTGACCCATTGGTCAATGTGTCTGTCATTGTACCAGCACCAGGCCATTTTGACTACCGCTGTCGTATAGTAGGTTCTGAGATCAGGTAGTGCGAGTCCTCCTACTTTATTCTTCTTCAATAGTGCTTTACTTACCCGGGCCTCTTCCCTTTCCATATAAAGTTAATGATTAGTTTTTCCATCTCTTTAAAGGATGTTATTGGTATTTAGATCCGGATTGCATTGTATTTGTAGACTGCTTTGGGTAGAATTGTTTTTTTCTCAATGTTGGGTCAACCTATTTTTGAGCATGGTATGTTTTTCCATTTCTATCGGTATCTTGGTTTCTTGCAGCGGTGTTTTGTAGTTTTCTTTGTATAGGCCTTTAATATCACTGGTTAGATTTATTCCTAAGCATTTTATTTTTTTAGGGACTAATACAAATGGTTTCGTTTTTCTGATTTCCTTTTAATCATTCTCTTTATTGGTTTATGGGAATCCAAATGATTTTTGTGTGTTTATCTTGTATCCTGCTAGTCTGCTGAATCTTTCTATTAGTTCCAGTAGTTTTCCCATGGAGTGTTTTGAATTTTCTATTTATAGTATCATATCACCCACAAATAGGGACAGTTTTATTTCTACCTTACCAATTTGAATGTCCTTTATTTTTCTGGCCTTATTGCTCTAGCTAGGACTTCCAGCACAATGTCAGATAGGCTTGGAGATAGAGGGCATCCTTTCCTTGTTCCTGTTCTCAATGGAAATGTTTTCAGCCTCTCTCCATTAAAAATGATGTTGGCTGTTGGTTTTGTATAGATGCTCTTTATTAGGTTGAGGAATTTCCCTTCTATACATATTTTATCGAGAGTTTTTATCAGGCATGGGTGTTGGACTATGTTGATTATCTTTTCTGTGATGACTGAGATGATCATGTGATTCTTTATGTGGTGAATTACGTTGATTGATTTTCTAATGTTGAACCATCCTTGCATGCCTGGTATGAATCCTACTTGGTCATGGTATATTATTTTTTTGATATGATGCTGAATTCTATTGGCTAGAATTTTGTTGAGAATTTTTGCATCTATATCCATGAGAAATATTGGTCTGTAATTTTCTTTTCATGATATCTTTGCCTGGTTTTGTTATCAGGGTTATGCTGGCTTCACAGAATGAACCCAGAAGTATTCCTTCCTTTTTTATGTTCTGACGTAGTTTGAGTAGTACTGGTGTAAGCTCTTCTATGAATGTTTTGTAGAATTCTCCGGTAAAGCCATCTGGGCTAGGGCTCTTTTTTTGTTGCTGTTGGGATTTTTTTTTTTTTTAATTATCTTTTCAATCTCTTCCCTTGTTGTGGGTCTGTTGAGATTTTCAACATCATTTTTTGTTAGTTTGGGTAGGTAGTGTGTTTCTAGAAATTTGTCCATTTCCTCTAGGTTTTTAAAAATTTGTTGAAGTATAGTTTTTCATAGTACTCTGTTATGATCCTTTTTATTTCAGTTGGATCTGTTGTAATGTCACCCATTTCATTTCTTCTTCAGATTATTTGCATCCTCTCCTGTTTTTGTTTTATCTGGCCAGTGGTTTGTCAATTTTATTGATCCTTTCAAAGAAGCAACTTTTGGTTTTGCTGATTCTATTGTTTTTCTATTCTCTGTTTAATTTATTTCTGCTCTGATTTTTATGATTTCCTTTCTTCTGGTGTTGTGGGCTTCTTTTGCTGTTCTCTATTTGTTCAAGTTGTGTAGCTAATGTTTTGACTTTGTCCCTTTCTTCTTTTTTGATGTGTGCATCTAGTGCTATAAGTTGACTTCTAAGTACTACCTTTGCTGTGTCCAGAAGGTTTTGGTATGATATGTTTCATTCTTGTTTGATACTAGGAATTTTTTGATTCCACCTTTGATTCCTTCTATTATCCAGTGATTTTTAAGCAGAGTATTATTCATTTTCCATTAAATTGATTTTTGTTTCCTTGCTCTTCCTGTCATTAATTTCTGGTTTGATGGCATTGTGATCAAAGAAGATACTTTGTATTATCTGCGTGTTTTGGATTTTATTGACTGTTGTTTTGTGGCCTAAGATGTGGTCTATTCTGTTGAATGTTCCATTTGTGTTGGAAAAGAATGTGTACTTTGTAGCTATTGGTTGGAGTGTTCTATCTATGTCTATGGGTTCAAGTTAGCTGACAGTGGCCTTTAGGTCTTCTAAACTTTTGATGAGTTTCTTCCGAGTTGTTCTGTCCTTTACCAAGAGTGATGTCTTTAAGTCCCCTACTATTATTGTGGAACTCTCAGTTTCTATTTTCAGTGCTTTTAGAGTTTGTTTTTACGTATTTTAAAGCCCTGTCATTGGGTTCATAGGCATTTATTATGGTATGTCTTCATAATGGATTATCCCTTTAGTCTTTATGTAGTGTGCTTGTCTTTTCTGGTAGACTTTGGTCTGAAGTCTATTTTATCTGAGATTATTATTGCTACTCCTGCTCTTTTGGGGGAGCTGTTTGGTTGATATTTATTTCTTTCCACCCTTTGATTTTTAATAAATTTATGTCTTTATTTCTAAGGTGTGTCTTTTGTAGACAGCATATTGATGGATCCTGTTTTTTTAATCCATACTGTAACTGTCTGTTTATGGGTATATTTAGGCCATTTACGTTCAGCATAATTATTGATAGGTATGTTTATTGCTGTCATTTTGTAGTTCTATTTTTTTTTTTTTTTTTTGGTTCTGAAGTTTTCTTTGTTCCTCTTGCTCCCTCTGTGATAAATTCCTTTTGTTTGTGGGTTTTTTTTTTTTTCCATTTCTTTTGTTTTTGTAGATTTTGTTTTTAATAAGACTTTATGTTTTTCTTTATTTTGACGAGTAGGTTTGTTAACTTTTTGTTGTTGTTGTTTATGTTGATATTTACCCTTGTCTTCCTAGGTTTTGACCAGCCTGTTATTACTAGGAATCACCTTGCCTTCCTCCCCATTAGAAAATTCTATACCTACACCATTTATTCCTTCTTTTATTGTTCTGACATTGTTGTCATTTACAGACTAACCTCTCTGGTTCCCTGTTGTAAATCTTTTGGTTTTGAATAGTCCTTGAAAGTTCATTTCCTAGTTTGGTAACTGGCTGGTGTGATCTTGCATCCTAGATTTAGGCTGAGGTCTGATACTGTTTGTTCTCATACTGAAAAAAAAAAAAAAAAAAAGACTCCCTTTAATAATTCTTGTAAGTTTGGTTTGGTTTTTACCTAGTTCTGTAATTTTTGTCCATCTGGAAATGTCCTAATTTCACCATCGTATTTGAATGAGAGTTTTGCAAGGTATATTATTCTTGTTTTTTTTTTTTTTTTTTTTTTTCTATCAAGGTTTTATATATGCCATTCCATTGCCTTCTTGTCTGCATGGCTTCTGCTGAGTAATCAGAGCTTAGTCTTATTGTTTCTCCTCTGTATGTGACTTTTTTTTTTTTTTTTTCCCTCAAGCTGCTCTCAGATTTCTTTCTTTGGCTTTGTTTTTAGTGACTGTGATTGTGATATGCCTTGGTGATTTCCTTTTGGGGTCTATCCTATACAGGGTTTGTTGAGCTTCTTGGGTGGTCAGCTTTTCATCTTTCATAATATTAGGGACGTTTTCTTTCAGCAATTCTTCAATGATCCTCTCTGTGTTTTTCATTTTCTTCCTCTGTTCGGGAACTCCGATTACTTGCAAATTTTTGTTTTTGATCGTATCCCACATAATTATCAGGTTCTCTTCATTCCTCTTAGTTCTTCTTTCTGATTTTTCCTCAAACAAAGTGGTATTCAAGTATTTGTTTTTGATTTCGCCAATCCTGTCTTCCATTGTTTCAAATCTACTCCTCAAACCTTCTACGTCATTGTCCATTTCTGAAATCTTGTTGTTTATCTTTTGGATTTCTAACTGTTGTTGTTGTTTGAGTTCTAGTTGTGGATTTATTTTGACATTTTGTTCCTATATTATTTTACTGAGTTCTTCCATTTTTTGACCTGTGTTTTCCATGAATTTGTCTATTTTTTCCTCATTTTTGTCTTCTTTTTGCTTCAACTCTTGGATATCTCTGAATATTAGAGATTTGAATTCCCTGTCAGGTAGTTTGAGTGCCTTTTCTTCTACTGGAAAGTTATCTGGTGTTTTACTTTGGACATCTATTTGAATCATTCTGTTCTTTTTCTTATATGTATTGATATTGTCTGCTATCTTCGGAACATTCGGTAATTATTTTTCTTTGTTTATTGATTGTAGATTTGTTCATTTCATCCTGCTTTTTTGTTTTATTTAGTTTTGTCTGATCAGGTGGGTTGTGAATTCTTTGTTGTTTGGTTGTCTGTGGGAAGTATATTTTTCACCTCCTTGTCCAATGGGAAGGGCTAATCACTCACCTATGGCACAGCAAGGCAGGTCCAGCTGAAGAGGGGGGCCAGGATGGATTGTTTGTTGCATGTACTGGTGCTGACAAGGGGGGGTTGGGGATCTGTGCAGGGAGTTTCTGGTAGGCTGTGCCTGTGCTGCTCAGGGGTGTGATGTTCAGCACAGCTTGCAGATAAGCAGGAGGGTGAGGTACAAGCTTGTGATGTGTGGAGCTAGGCTGGGTATGGGAAAGAAGAGAGAAACAGGAGCAAAAAAAAAAAAAAAAAAAAAGTGCTGAGGAATCCTGCTGTTGGGCCAGAGAGACAAGTAAAATTTTAAAAAATGCCCCCAGGGATCCCACTGGTGCAGTACTCAGACGGGGGAAGTGGCTTCCAAGCTGTGCAGCACAGCCCAGCTAGAAGGGGTGGAGATGGCACACAGCACCATGTATTCAGAAAAAAAGAAAAGAAGGTAAGTAGAAAGAGATGAGAAAGCAAGAAATGAAGAAAAATAAAAGGGAGAAAAGAAAAAGGAAAAAAAGCCCCCAGGGACCCCATCAGTGTGGTGGCGTGGACCAGAGAATTGTTTCCCCAGCCAGGCAGCACTTCACAGCCTATCAAGAAGAAGCAAAGATGGGACACCCAGTCAGGTGTCTGAGAGAAAGGAGGGAGAGGGAGTGAGAGGCAGGGAATAAACCAAAAAAAAAAAAAAAAAGCCAAAAAAAGGCAATACCAGCAATAAAGTAACGGCACTGAAGGAGCCAGCCAGTGTGGGCAGGGTGAACCTGCACAGCATGGATATGGCACCTCCTGGGTCACCGTCACTAAGCCTGCGGGGAAGTGGCAGGTTAGCTCATAGGCAAGCAGTGGAGACCGGGCAGGGGGAAAGGGGCGAGGGGGTGGGAAAGCCTCTATCACTGGTTTCTGGGTGCTCTGTCTCCTGCTGGGAGCTCTGTGAACCTGCTTTCCCATACTCCCTGTCTGCTGATCTCCAGTAGGAGTCCAAGGTGGTGAATCCGGGCTGTGTTAGCTGATAGGAGACCTCCACTCATATCTTTCCACTCTGCCCTCTGTAAGTTTCTTATTCCATTTTGTGCTTGATTGAGTTCTTTAAATCTTCATTTGATGCTTAGGGTTCCAAGGTTGATATTCGTCTCTGTTTTGCTTAGTTTTTCTGGTCTTTGTTGTGGAGGGATGGAGTGGTGCTTCTGTCTATAGTGCCGTATTGGCTCCACCTCCTAAAAATTGTTAATTTTTATCAGAAGTGAATATCAGCATGCATTTTAGTTTTCAGTTTTGATTCGAATGCATTCAAATATCAGTTACCCAACAGGAAACTTTATTTCTATTCTTATCCCCTTTGAGACCTTTTCTGCATATCTGGCATGATCTTCTTAAAGCTTAAATAAGACCATTATATGCTCCATTTTAATACCCCTCCCCCACTATGGATCCACATGGCTGTTAAGGCAACAGCTAACTATCTCATCATGGCCTATGATGGTTACTTTTGTGTCAAACTGTCTAGGCTATGGTGGCCATTTCTTTTTTTCTTTTAAATCACACTCCGGTGTAGTTGCTGTTATAACATGGTTACTAAACCAGTTGTCCTGCAGTAGATTCTATAAAGTGGTTACACGTGATTAAATTCATTGGCCTTTAGTAAAGCAGATTGCCCTCCATAATATAGGTGGGCCTAGTTCAATCAGTTGACAGTCTTAGGAGCAAAAGAGAGGTTTTCCCAAGGGGATATTATACCTTCAGATTATAAATAGACATCTTGCCAGATCCTTTTCTCTACCATCACCTAACCTACCAGTGTGAGAACACAAGACTGCTTCAGTTTCTAGACTGTCACCTAACCTACAGACTTTGGCCTTGCTCACTCCATAGTCATGTGAGCCAATTCTTCAATATCAGTCTCTCTCTCTCTCTCTGTATATACTTGTATATATGCATGTTTTTTATGTTTATTATAGACATGTGGATATATATTGCTACCTTGTTTTCCCTTCTCTTTGTTCTGGTCTATTTTTTTCAAGTTCCCTCCTCCCTAGGGTGATACTTAATTAAGCCTACACAAACAACCTACTGATTCTATTTCTCAAGAGAACCCTGACTAAAGCATGACCTCTTTGGTCGTATAAATAAATTAGTCTCTTCCACCCAGTCTGACCTCCTTGCTTACAACTCATAAAAAAAAAAAAATACCCACCCTTTATGTTCAATTATAAGAGCATTTTTTCAATCCATAAATACCAAAAATGTATGTCCTATTTAGGATTGTTGTCCATCCTGTTTCTTCCGTATGGGATGCCTTCTCTAAAATCGTGGCATCATTGATTTATCCACACTATTTAAGTCTCATCTCTACTGTCATCTTTGCAAAGAGACTGTCTCCAACCAACACAGCTAAAGTAAACTCCATTTTTTTTACTTATCTCTATTCCCTATTATTTCTGTAAAGCATCCATCTTTATCTCATGTGATGTTTCTGGCTCAGTTAATATTGGTCTCCTTCCACCAAAATGTGAACTCCATATTGGCAAGGATTTTATCTTGTTCACTGTGGTGTCCTCGGTCATCAGAATAGTACCCTGCTCATAGCTGGCATTTACAGAATATTCATTAAACTAATAGATGTTTCAATTAAAAGAAATCCAGCCCTTACAAAATAGACCACGTGTATGCTGTTTATGGAAACCATAATTAAATATAATTGAATATTCTGTATTACTAACATTGATGCAATTTTATTCTAATCCAGTTATATCTTCATGACACTCTTTAGGTACAAAAGAGGGGATCATCAGAGACATTATTTACATGCAGGACAACAATTTATACTCAATAAATTCCCAGATATATGGTTTTGTATCAGTGAAAAAGGCAGCAAAAAAAGAAAATTTTATGGAAATTTGTATTTTAACATCTTCAAAGGTCTTTCTTGTCATTCTGTCCTTTTAATTGTTTTCTTAATTTCTCCTTTCTTAATTTTTTTTTTTTTTTGTGTCTTTGTTTCTTTCTTTTACTTAATGAATCAGACACTTGATTTCACATTCCCCTTCTCTGAAATGGACACCTGGTAGTGCAGTGGTTAAGAGCTCAGCTACTAACCTAAAGGTCAGCAGTTAGAATGGGCAAGCTTCTCCTTGGAAACCCTATGGGGCAATTATACTCTGACCGATAGGGTTGCTATGAGTCGGAATCGACTCGGTGGCAATTTTTTTTTTTTTTAAATATTCAATATTCATAATGGCCTATAATACAGAGAAGAATCAATTTCAGTCTCAGAAGTCTTCAAAGATAAGCAGGGAAAAGCACCTTTTGGAGCAGATGTTATAAAGAAAATATCTCAGTTTCCTAAGTTGGTAGCCAGTCAATGTTACCTGGTATTTCAAGCAGGATTATAAAGCCAGGGCTATTTGGGATCAGGTTTGTGCTCAATTTCTACTTGGCTTTCCCTTCTCTTTCTGTAGTCTATTTTTTTTTTCAAGTTTTTTTTTTTCCTCCTTGTAATATGATTCTCAATTAAACCTATGCAGATGATTCAAAGAACATTGAAATATAAGATTATAACAAACCAGAAACAAAAAGCATCATATCAACATCCTATGGATTAATATACCTACACCTGTGTTTTTTGTAGGTAGGTATGAGCACACCCTATGTTAGATCCATGCTTGGTACTTTCAAAAGTGTTATAAAATTTAATCCTCACATCAGCTTCACAAAATTAATAGTATAAATGTCTCAAATGTGTAGATGAATAATTGAAACCGCAGAGCAATTGTATGTCTTGCTTAATATTAAGCAGCATGTTATTAGTTGAGTCAAAACTTAAACTCAGATCTTCTTTTTTAAATTAAGCAGGTGACAATAAATTATAAAGCTTTTCAGTGTCAAGAATTATCATTAGATTCTAATTTATTGGGTCAGTTTTGGGGACGAAATAAGACCCGGAAGCTTGCTACCCCCAGCGTGAGAACTCCGAGAGAGAGAGTTGACTAGCAAAATGGAAGGCATAATCTTTTTGGAACCTAAGCCCAGAATTGACATGGCATCACTTCTGCCATATTTTATTCGTTAGACACAAGTCACTAGGTGTAGCCTAGATTTGAAGGAAGGAGAATATACAAGAGCATGAATATAAGAAAATAAGGATCAGTGGGAGCCAACTCAAAAGTTGCCTGCTACAGAGATAAAATAAAGAGAAAAAAAAAATCTTGTTGCCCTTTAGTCGATTCTGACTCACAGCGACCCTGTAGGACAGAGTAGAATGGCCTCATAGGGTTTCCAAGGAGTGGCTAGTGGATTTGAACTGCCAAGCTTTTTGGTTAGCAGCCGAACCCTTAACCACTGGCACCACCAGGGTTCCAAAGCAAAATGAAGGAGTTGATTTTTCTGATTATGGGCTTGTAAATGTCTTCTTTGGATAGATATTATTTGAACAGTACTTTGAGGAATATTGCCTTAAAGGAAAAGGGGGATTTCACAAGACGAGAAACATGAGAGAAAGGGTACCAGCAAAAATAAAGACATAAAGGAATCAAAGTTCTGGAACTTATTCATTCAAATGACATTACAGAGAGATGATTATATGCCAGAATAATAGTCTCGTTGGGCTAGAATAGAGGACATGTATTAAGTCTTACCCGACTCTCAGCAGAAAGGCCATTAACCCAGTGTTCTTATTGCTGCTAAATGACGCTACATTATTTTTCTAGACCAATAACTGTATGTCAAACTTCACTATAGAAGCATGGGACTAGGGAGTCACGTAGCTTATATCAGTTTATGGAAAAAGAATGGGATTCAATATCTGAAATACCTGAATCCCTTTTGGGCCACTTATCAGCTTTTTCCCCAAGTCATGTAACCTTAATAATTTTAAGCATCCATGGCTATAAAATGGAGCAATTGTAATTACCTCACACTGCCGCTGGAAGGATTAAAGGAGATAACATTTGAGGAAACATGTAGTTCAATGCCTGGTATATAATACACACACAATAAACTTTTGCCTTGGTTTCCTTCTGCATTTCTTTGTCTCTTTCTATTGTTATTATTATTTTTCCTATCTCTATTTAGGAATTCACTTAAATTATTACCAAAAAAAAAAAAAAAAGATTACCAACTTTTATGGATTGAATTGCATCCCCCCAAATATGTTAATCCTAATTTCTGTGCCTGTGGTTATAATCCCATTTGCAAATGGGTTGCCTGTGTTATGCTAATGAGGCAATATTAGTGCAAGATATGTTTTAAATCAATCTCTTTTGTGATATAAGAGAGATTAAACAAACAAAAGAGAGAAGCAAAGATGGGGGAAGAGAGATGACAAGCTACATGAAGATATCCCAGAAGCAGAAACTCAGAAGAGACAAGGACCTTCCTCCAGAGCTGACAGAGAAAGCCTTCCCCTAGAGCTGGCACCCTGAATTTGAACTTGTAGTCTCCTAAACTGTGAGAAAATAAATTTCTGTTTGTTAACACCATCCACTTGTGGTATTTCTGTTATAGCAGCAGCAGATAACTAAGGCACCAACTAAAATCTCCAAGGAAAGTTAGCCATTTTTATATTATTCCAATGCTTAGAAATCTTTACTATCTTAGACTCAGTACACTTAAGGACTGTAAAATTGAGAAAAAAAACTAACCTCTTTTTAATTCTATTATACTTAATAAATATGTTGCACATAACATCAATAGATGTTTCCTAATTAAGTGGTTTTTCATGTTGGAGACAAAAGTAATATAAATTTTCTGAGGGTACAACTAGCACCACTAATTGTACAAAACTGAGAGAACTATAATAAATACTAAGCAAACAGATGGTTAGTTTAAATGACTTAAGAATCCGTGCATTTTTGTCTTAAGAGAGACATTTAATACCTGGGCTAATTATAGATACAGCACTGCCTGACACGCTGTAATTTATGCTTCTATTCTGATTTCTTCCTTATTTAAAGAAATTAGGTTCCTATGCATGAGGTACTCCATGCATCTGAGACTGTTATACAAACTATGACTAAGTTTTATTCCAATATTTAAAAATGATCTCAGCAATAATGTTACCTTTAAACTGCACCTGCCTTAGGAGGAGAAAACACACATATTGAAATTGCTGGTTGAGTTAATTAGCAATGAAGGAGGGAAAACAAGATATGCTAAGAAGTAAAACAAACTCAAACTCTCCTTTGCTAGCCCCCTTCCTCTGAAAAAAAAAAAACCCTCTTCCATAACATATTTAAGTATATGGCCTGTTGAAAGTTAAGTTAGGAAATATTTTGTAACCCTGGATCAATCCAATTTCCCGTAGTGAGTCTATAATATCTTATAGATCATGTCTCCCTTTGTCATTATCAACATTTAAAGATTATGTGCCATCATCTACTTAACCATTGTAGCTTTTATTTGATTTCGGTCTTATTCTGATACATACAGTAGAAACTTATACAAGACATGAACATTTAAGTTTTGATTTTTTGAAAGCAACCCAGGTCCTTGCAATTTTGTTGAAGAACTAAAATAAGTTATGGAATTGATCTGTAAGGGTGACACGCAGATTTACTTAAAAATGAGTGAGCCAAGTTGAATATCCAGCATGCCAGCTTCAAATGTGGCTTTATTCTGCTTAATACCACCTATCCAGTGCTTCTAGTGAAGTGGGCAAAAACTTTTTGGAGGAAAAACTGTGACACAAGATAAAGGGAAAACCTTAGTGAAGGTTGGAAAGACAACTAATTTATGAAGAGACATAATTGAGCGATAAACATATGGTTTTAATGGATAAATGAATCTCAGTACAATCAACAAAGTACCTTTACAAATATTTCTCTAATGGGCATTTGAGGAAATTTGAAGTTCAGTGGGCGTACCTATCTCAAATACTAAAGACGTTCTGTATAACAAGATAGTTTGTAGATCCTCAATTTATAGAGACTTTTTCTTCCATAGTCAAAGAAGTTTAACAAAAAAGTGAGGGCTTTCCATATAAACAAAATCTTTACGGAACTTGAGAAATATTTTGATCCTTAAGGTAGTGTATCCATTTGTCATATCCAAGAAATGAATAAAAGTGCTGGTGGCACAGTGGTTAAAGTGCTCAGCTGCTAACCAGGAGTTCAGCAGTTCACGCCCCCCAGCTGCTGTGGGGGAGAAAGCTGAGGCAGTCTGCTTGTGTAATGATTTACAGCCTTTTAACCACCATTTCACTATGGGGCAGTTCTACTCTGTCCTATAGGATTGCTATGAGTCGGAATTGACTGGAAGGTAGTGGATTTGAGTTTTGGTTAAGAAATGAATGTCAAGTCATAATTAGATGAGGTATTTCAGAGGAAATACCTCTAAATAAAAAGGGGGTTGGAAAGGCAGAAACAGCAGGCAGGGAGAGTTTCAGACTACAAAGTGGTTCTGACACCTGTGAAAGGAGTGACAGGAAGCAGGGGAGTGAGGTAGAAAGAGCCTTGTGCTGCAATGCTGCTCTGAGAATATCGCAGCCAGGCCAATGGGTCACTCAGAACAAAGATTGCCCATTAAGGAGGGCCATATTGGGCAGAAATGACCCAGATCTGGTTCTCCCTCCCATCCTTTGTTTTCAGTCACTGGATGCAAGCAGCCATGGAAGAGTGTGGCATTGGCATGAAATCTGCAGCGAATGCTGAAATTGAAGCCCTGATTACTTGCAGCGAATTTTCTTGTGAAGGGAATTCTGAGAGGCAGAAGGGAATTCCCATGGTAGCCACCCCCTATCTCTTGGAATACACAAACTCTTACTCCTTGGAAATTATTTTATGTACCTATCCTATTGTTTTTTTCCTGAAAGAAATTCTCCGAAGTACTGTATGTGTGTTTAATTCCCCTCTCCTTACTTAAGAGATAAGACAATTGAGGCTGAAAGGGTTATGTGGCCTCTACAAGGATATATAGTTTATAAATACAGATATCTGTGATTTAAAAGCCATTACTCCTCTGCTGATGATAAAAAGAGAGCATCTGACTCATGGACACTGGACCAAATCAGAAGAATCATCTTTGAATTTTTAAATGGTGTCAAAGAGTTATGGAGAGGAATTGGAGGATGGGCCAGAGTGGCCCGGGATGGTGGATGAGAAGGGGGCAGGCCCTGGGTGGAGCCACGGGAGTAGCACAGGTTCTCAGGGAGGCAAGATGACTTCTCTCTCCCCAGATTGGAACAGAAGAAGGAAACAACAATACAAGATGGGAATAACAAAGGTCTACAAACTCACCTTCCACTAAATGGGATGTCTTAGGCTGGGTTCTCTAGAGAAGCAAAACCAGTGAAGCATCTATATATATACATATATGTGTAGAGAGAGAGAGAGGAAGAAAGGGAGAGATTTATATCAAGGAGATGGATCACAGGGTTGTAGAGGCTGGAAAGTCCCAAGTCCATGGGTCAGGCTGGAGGCGTCACCTGGCCCATGTAGCTGCTGCAGGGGCTGTTGAACTCAAGATCTTCAGGTCAGATAACAGGCCTCTGGCTCACAGACTGTGGAGGCTGATGAATCCCAAGATCGGCAGGTAGGCTTCTAGCTCAAGTTCCAAGAGCCAGAGGTCAGACGAACAGGAGCCAGTTGCAGGGTCCAAAGGGAGCAAAAGCTCACAACCTTGCCAGAAAGTTCACCTATATTGGATGCAGGCCATACCCACAAGGACACTCCTTTTCAACTGATTGGCTAATCACAGCAGATCCCATCATAGAGGTGATTACATTATATTCGATCTCATCATGGCGGTGATTACATCATTATACAACTGCCAAACTACTTCGTACCTCCCAAACCACTGAGAATCATGGCCCAGCCAAGTTGACATACAATCTTAACAAACACAAGGGCTTTGGGGGCAACAATGATGAGCTGGACATGAAGCCCAAAGTGTTTTCTCACATCAAGCTCAGACACATTGTAAAGATTGCCCACCCCAATGATGAGCATAGCCCTCTACTTTTGTAGGTCAAGAAGCTTAAGGAAGACTTACAGAAAGGGACTATCAGTGTGAACCAAACTGTGACTCAGC
This sequence comes from Loxodonta africana, assembly GCF_030014295.1. Taxonomy (NCBI): domain Eukaryota; kingdom Metazoa; phylum Chordata; class Mammalia; order Proboscidea; family Elephantidae; genus Loxodonta; species Loxodonta africana. Next base: position 42,471,543 of record NC_087348.1, read on the forward strand.
TGTTCTGACTAAGACCTTATCAAGATATCTATGTGAATGTTGTGGATCCTAAGGATATGATCCTTGACCTGGTGGAATTAACCTTTAATGATCAATATTATTGGCTGTGGGCATATGTAATGACTAAAGAAAAGCTTGCTCAGCACATGTGCTTCTATCACTCAGAAGGTGGAATTTTCTGGTATCAGAGCACAGGCAGCGAGCTGTGTGTGGGTCATGGATAAAAAGATCCTGCGTGGTACATCAGTGAAGATGCCAGGGTGGTGGTTTGCATTTTCTGTCAGCTATGGTTTACATATTTATTAAGATGAGCTGTGAAATGTGGAATTTTTATATTTATGGTACTCTTTCTAAGTGCTGGTTTTAACTGCCTCTGGGGAGAATTTTCTGTTACCACCAAGTTGGTATCACTTTACAGTAAGCTCTTGACATTCTTTAAAGATGTATCCTGAGACCCTTACAAATCCTCAAATGCTCCAGAAAACAGCTATCTAATGAATTCCATGAAATGTAGTCAGATATTAACGGAAAACTTTACTCCTCAGATCTTTAGTTATTCTATAAGTATAGAATGAAAAGTTGTATAGAGAGTAACTCTATAGCTAAGAACCAACACTTTCTTTAGTATCTTTCATTTCTCTTCTATCCTCTCAAAAACCATCACGGTTGCCTCCTTTTATTACAATTACTGTGTAATGAGTAAAGAACAATAAAGCTGTTATGAAGTGTGGGTACTGTCTCTAGCACTTCAGCCAAAAAAAAAAAAAAGGTGTCATATATAATCATATACATAATAAATGGTACAACTGGAGCTCAACCACCACCCCGCCATAACCAAGTGGGCTTCTAACTCCAAATCTTTTTCTCTTTTCTCAAAACAATTCCTTTCCCTATTTCCCTCCTTATTCTTTTCAGATAAGACCTATCAGTAAGTTTTCCTACTGCATTTCTTCCCTCAAATATAATTACACAAATGAAATTAGAAAAGTATCGGAAAGAAGGAAAATTAAAGTTTCACTGGGAAATGAGAGTATGTATAAAATACACGCACATGTGCTTTCATACACACACACACACACACACACACACACACACTCAGTCACTACTGGTTGATTAGGTTCATTTGAATTGAATTAATTCTTGACATGATGCTGCTGTAGCAAATGAATGAGTGAGTGTTTAATTGATTTTGGAAATCTTCACTTGGTTGTGGAAACCCTGGTGGCATAGTGGTTAAGTGCTACAGCTGCTAACCAAAGGGTCGGCAGTTCGAATCTGCCAGGCGCTACTTGGAAACTCTATGGGGGCAGTTGTACTCTGTCCTATAGAGTTGCTTTGAGTCAGAATTGACTCGACAGCACTTTGGTTTTTTTGGTTTTTCACTTGGTTGTTGTGGGTGTAAGGGTAACAATGACTGATGCGATCCATGGGTAAATCATAATCGTATTCTATGACTTGATGTGTGCTATCTGGCCTCAGTATCAGTTAGATTAGAACTGATTGGAGTGATAGGATACTCTACTAAAGGTAAGTGATAGCATGCACCCAAAAGATGAGAACATTCCCAGAACTAATCACCCAAAATGTCCTCAGAGCACAGCCCTTCAAACAGGCTACAGGATTTAGAAGAAAGATTTTGAAGTGGGCTCTTGGCTGGGGATCTGAATCATTCTTGGCTGTTACTCTGAGAAGGCTTCCAGGTGTTCAGGGGACAGTTTTCCCATTGAGGCAGTCATAAACCCTGAAGTAAGGAATCCAGACATAAACACAAGATGTTTTCATAAGTGTTACATATCTGTTTCTTTTTGTTCTCCCCCACTCCATCCATTTTAAAATCTGTATCTGTCTAAGATCAAAGGAAACAAAGGCCTAAGTTCGTGGGCATGTTTGGCCAAGATTAGAACACCAAAGGGGAGACAGTACACATTTGGGAGCAGGAGTGGTATTGTGATGACACAATTGACAAAAGTGAGAGATCAAAACCAAACCAAACCCATCGCAGTTGAGTCGATTCCAACTCATAGCAAGAACAATATCTTAGGGAGAGTTGAAGTTTTTCTTAATGAGTTACTTTTTCTCTACCTAGAAATCCTTTCCTTGCAGAAAGGCAGGGCGGGGGGTTGGGGGGGAGGGCCTTGGAGGTACCGGATTTGGATATTTGAAATACCCCATAGTGACCCTATAGGACAGAGTTGCACTGCCCCATAGGCTTTCCAAAGAGTAGCTGGTGGATTGGAACCACCAACCTTTTCCTTAGAAGCCCAACGCCTAACCACTGTGCCACCAGAGCTCCAGAAAGTATGTGGATAATGCGATATGGCCATAAAAGAAGATACAGTCTAAATGAACCAAACATGCTTTTTAGAATTACTGTGCAGATTGAAACTCTTACTTCTGCAATGATAGGATAGTGGCTAAAGATGATCTGCCCAATTATCCAGTCTCTGAAACAGTAAATTAAAAGGCTTGAATGTTTTAAGAATTTATTTTTTCAAATATGATTCTTTTCATTCATTCAGTCCATCCATTTAATCCTGGTGCCTAATAAATTACGTGCTTTCCATTTAGCATTCCATTCCGTTTGAGTGTTTGAGCTTGAATTTCTGAGCAATAATTACAGTGCAAAGCAATTACGGTAGCTGGTGTTCAAAGACAAAGATCTTTTCATGAGAAGTTCAAGTACACAAAGTGAATTATTTTTACAGTGGGCTAGGATTAATTATGATGGTGTTGCCTTAACATATTTCGTGGGTTTAATTATTATTAATCTGGATAAATTTTAACTTTAAAAATGCTAATTTAACTCACCAGGTCTCCTGGCTCATTAATCTCCTCAATAGGGCCACTTAGGATAAAATGGCTCATCAAACAATAGTGATTCAATCATAAATGTGTGCAATAACAGCCACACTGAAGGCTCATAGGATTCAAAACATTTTTCACTTCTCAGCATTCTTCGTCTTTAATAACATCAGTCATTGTTGGAGATTTTCCTACTTCATTAGAAAATAATAATCCATTAATATGAATTTGATTTCACACACGCACCACTTTAGAGAACAACAAAAAAAAAATGGCAAAGAGAGCTGCCCTTTTTCTTCTTGAGAATGGGCTTAACCTGCCTTGTCTGCTGCAAAAAGTATTTGAAATAAATGATTCTTAAAATGACAAAGTGTCATAATAATGTAAACAGGCATAATTATTGTTATTGTCGGGCATTGTCTTGTATCCTAATTCCAAAGATAATTTTTGCTTACGATAATCCTAACTTCACGCCAGATACTGTGTTTGTGTGCTTCAGATACAATAAACAAAATCTCCACCATAACCCAGTAAGATTGGTGGTGCCGTTATTTCCAGTTTGCACATAAGGAACATGAAGAGACCAAAGGACTTGCTCATTATCAATGATAAGTAAGCGGTGGAGCCAAAGCTTATAGCTAGATCTGCTTCTAAAATCCCTATTCTTTCTACCATCTTTTCCTGCATTATTCTTTTGCTGGAGGTTCAGTTTAAATCTTATTCTTATAATTGATTCTCATGTAAAAATGGCATGATAAGAATAATGCGCTATTTGTGTTAAGGGATTGGTACTAAAAATAGCCAGGATTTTATTATAATCTTAATATGTGTTAACGGCTTTACATAAATCATGTCAGTTTACTCTCAGAGTAGCATACAAACTTTTTTTTTTTAACTTTTGTTTGCTTTTTTAAGGATAAGGAAATTGAGTATCAGAGAAATTAGTGGCTGATGATGCCCCAAATAATATTTGGCATGAATGAGTTTCTAGTCCTGACCTGTTTCACTCTAAAGCCCCTACTTTTAATCATCTTGTTGTAAGAAAGTGCTCTCTAAGCCAAAACATGCCATTCAAATGCTAGTGCTGTTATTGCATTTTGGATTTCTGGTCTTTTGCCTATTTTAATTAGCCATTGACTTGAGCTGTTAATGTGGATATCAACTCTTTTGTGTGAATTACTTTATTCTGATTTTCTTTGGCTGTGGTTACCATGCCAAGTCCTTATGGCAGAGTGCTGCAGCCCCAGAGACAGCCAGACCTGTCTAGTAGTTCATTCAAAAAGCCCAGCTCCATGAGAAACCAGTGATTTACAATCGACAGGCAGCACAGAAGTAGGAGGATCAGTTGGGCTCCAGAGCCTATTGAGACATGTACAAAACCCACTTACACATGTGATGGATGTCATTTGGGACACAACTGATAATCTTCCTGAGGCTATAGACCAGGCTTTTTAGTCCAGTGAATGATAGTGTCTCAGGATTTATTCTTCTAGCTAACTTTTTCTCTTTCTATATCCTCTCTGTAGTTTTTTAGGCTCACTAAGGGAAATATCTCTGGCTTCAGATTTATCATAACAAACAGAAGTTAGTGGGAAAGCTAGAGCCATCTGTTTTCTAGAAATTAAATGCTTCGATTACAGACCCCTACAGAATATGTATTTCAGAAAGGCATGGCAGATTACTTATGTGAAAGCACGTATTTCTTGCCATGATTTAAATATGGAAGTCTGTTAAGATGCCTCTTAAACTATTAATTCACTGTTTTATTATTGTTTGCTTTAGACATATTGGAACAATTTCTTGTGCAGGGAATAAGTCTGGGAGTTAGATAACATTCTAGCTGGGAAATGAGGAGGGAGAGCTAAAGAGAGAGAAAGAAGAAATCGTCTCATTTTTTAGATTAGGTCAAAATGAGAATTTTTACCTTCTTAGTTCTCACATAATAGAAAATATATATATAAATGCATTTCAAGGTCTAGATATTTAAAATTTGATTCCTGATGAATTCTTCATGATGAGGATTTACATGAAATTTCATGAACTCAATACAATGTTACTTGTGGCTTCCTTCAATTTTCAGTAGAAGACAATGCCCCATTGCTCCTTGAAAGTTGCAAGGAGGCCTGCTATATAGTCTTTGATTCTTCCTCAAAATTAGCTGCATGTGAGTCAGTACTAGGAAAGGTTTAGAAAGTATATGTTCATACAAGTTGAAGGAATATACGCTCCTCTGGTTTCTGGTCTTCAGATCCAGAATAAGAATTAAAATAATATGAATCGAGATACGTAATTCCTAAAAATAGCCGAACATTTCAGAGGGTGATTTCACCCCAGTGGAGCAGTGGTTAATTGCTCAGCTGCTAACCAAAATGCTGGCGGTTCAATCCCGCTTCTGTAAAGATTTACAGCCTTGGAAACCCTATGGGACAGTTCTACTCTGTCCTATAGGGTTGCTATGAGTCAGAATGAATCCATGGCAACGGGTTTGGGTTGGGTAGGTTTATTCATCTTTCCAGCACCAGTGACATAGAATTGTATTAAAAAGGGCAACACACCAATAAAATTAACATTAACTCACTGGCAATCTGGCAATTCTTCTCTTCCCTTGGATAAGATTATCACCTTCATGGACGTGAATGTAGATGATTAATTGGAACGGCCACAGGTGGGTATCTTAGTTATCTAGTGCTGCTATAACAGAAATATCACAGATGAATGGCTTTAACAAAGAGAAATGTATTCTCTCACAGTCTAGTAGGCTAGAAGTCCTAATTCAGGGCACCAGCTCTAGGGGAAGGCTCTGTTGGCTCTGGAGGAAGAACCTTGTCTTCAGTCTTCCCCTGGTCTAGGAGCTTCTCCAAGCAGAAACCCTGGGTACAGAGGACGCTGAGCTCCCAGTACTGCTTTTTAGTGGTATGAAGTCCCCTGTCCTTCTGCTTGTTTCTCTCTTTCATATCTCAAAAGACATTGGCTTAAAATACAACCTAATCTTGTAGATTGAGTCCTACCCTCATCAACATAACTGCCACTAATCCCACCTCATTAACATAAGATTTACAGCCCACAGGAAAATCACATCAGATGACAAAAAGGTAGACAATCACGTAATACTGGGAATCATGGACTAGTCAAGTTGACACACATATTGGGGGGACACAATTCAATCCATATACTGGGATATATTCTCTTACTGCTATTTTGCTTGTTCGTTGGCTTACATTTTAGTTTTTGTTTTATTTACAGCTATGATTTTCTTGGTGTTGGCAGTTTGTGCTCAAATCCTCATCCTCTGGAGTCCTCTGAGCCATGCTCCCCAAATAACCTTGGGATGCCTTCAGTTCTCTATTTTTTCTATTCTCCCTCTCCGCCTTATTTTATTTAGACCTTCATCATCGCATTTCCTTTCTATCATTTTCTCGTCTCTCTTCAGATGATCCTTCCATGCTCCGTAGGGATTCCTAGGCCACACATTTACACTGTTCTAACGATACCATAAAAGTTTGGGTATGACTGGAGGCATCAGTTAGAAAATTGATTGTTTCTGTGTATTGTAGAAGGAATGCATATTTCTTTCAGAAAAGTGGAAAATACGAAAAATAAGTGTCAAACCATTTTCCCTAATCCCATCTCAAGAGTTAATATCTACTGCTGTAAGAAGCAAATATTTAAGAGTTAATTAAAATTTCCTGAAATGTATCATTCCTTCATGTTTAAATGTTGTACTCCTTTGTATCAGATGTGACGGTGGTATATTTGTAAAATCTGGGATCTATTCTTAGTGATTTAGCAGAAGCATTCCGGTATAGGAAGAATCCTGCTTACTAACAGTTTTGCAAATAATATAGTTCTTCTGATGGTGAAAATAGATTAAAAGGTAACTTCGGAGTCTGTGATTCAATTTAAACAATCATGTATAATTTAAGAATCTAGGGAGATACTTAAAATTCTCTTGGACATGTGATTATATAAAATAGCATTTTAATATAAAGACCTTTTAATGTATCCTTAATACATGAATTTCAGTGCTTCTGGTAGGTTTTTGATATGCAGAAAAATATGTATATGAAAAATGTATGGATGAAAAAAATTCGACATCTTTACTGTCAAAATCTGACACCATAGTTTATCTCTCCTTATTTTTATTTTTCAAGTCTAAAGTGATTATTAGAGCTCAGGAGCTTTATTGTTCCATATGTCAGAATTTTGATGAGGCAATTAGTCTTTAATTAGGGGCCTGATAATATAGATTAATGTTTCTTAGAAAGATAGAAGCTATCTATTATATAGACTGTCGCTCTTATGTTAAAATTTATATAAATTGGGACACTTCAAAATTAGACATCAAATTATTCAGGATTATTGTTTTTTTAAAAAAGGAAACCCCCACCTTTTACCAAGGTGAATATTCTGTGTTAACAATATTACTCTTTCTGACCAGGGCAGTTGTGGATAGATCTGTGAACTAGACTCATTCTCAGATTCACCTTCACTACTCCTGTCTGCTTGTCATCCAGTTTCCTTATGGGCCTGATTATTGAATAGAGCTCCAGAAGGGTCCCCTGCATTGGATTGGACTCCGTAATAGTGTATCGTTTCTGCAGCTCAAGTGTCCCTCAAGGCTTACTTGTCTTGGGCCCTGTTTCCACTGGGCTTTGGTGTCAGTATGGTGTATAGGAGACTGCCTGAGCATCGGCTTTCAAAGTAATTGGTTGAAATTCCAGGTCTTCTATCTGGCTGTATGACCTTAAGCAAGTCAATTAATTCCTCTCAATTTTAGCTTCCTCAAAGAGATTGCTTAAGAATTCGTAATCCATTTAACAAATGCATTTTGAGCTCCTTCTCTGAGTCAAACACTCTTCTAGGTGTTGGGTGTTGATTGATTAATAACATGAGTAGAAACTTCTGCAATTTGTGGAGCTTCTTTTCTAGCCAGTGAAGAGAACAAAACAAATAATAAATAAGTAAATCATGATAATTTATATTTTAATGACAGGTTATAAAGGGAAAAGCCTTATGAAAAAATAGTTAAGGGTGACAGTGATCAGGAACGAGGAATATGGGGAACAGAACAGACAAGTGAGGAAAGACTAGACGGTGGAGTAGGAGTTAGCCATGTGGATATCTGGGGACAGAGTATCCCCGGCAAGGACTAACCTAAATGATTTTGCTTATTTAAAACCCCTGTAATGGAATGGCTGCCATAAAGCAGGTGATCATTAAATATGGCTTCTCTTTCTCTTTCTAGTCTCTTAAGGGATTAAAATTAACTCAATAGTGCTTAGGATCATGAGATGTTGGAATGGGAAGAAACTTTCAAAATTACCTTACTCAGCCTCCTCATTTTACAGATGAACAAGTGAAGGGCAAGAAGGGGACCGTCTTGCTAAAATTCAAAATTTGGTTTGTGACAAAGTTGTGTCTTGTGTGCATAACTGTTGGCTCCTAAATTCCTGTTTTGTTCATTCAACCGTAGATTTCTTAATGCAAGACCTAGAACCAAGTAACACATTTTGATTTTAACAGGAACCTTAACGCTTAAAATGGGAATCACATGAATATCGGAGTTTAAAGGCTAAAATAAATTGGAGGGGAAGGAAGCCTGGGCGGTGAGAGGTGCTGGAATCCCTGTAATTCTCCCCAGTATGGCAGTTGACTACCCATTCAGGAGGTCAGGACAGAAGTGAGTTGATTTCTTCTTGCTTTCTTGAGTAAAGCGTAATTGACAGAATCCATCAATCAACTCTCTCCAGTGGGGGAATGTGCCTCTTTATACATAAAATTTTATCTAAGCTGATTTTCCCCAACTTTGTCTACAACTAGAGCATGTTAGACCTGTTACTATGTCTTCCTTAGGTGACTCCCAACAAGTCTTTCTTCTTTTCCACCACCAAATTAGAGGTCCCCTCAGCTGCAACCTGTGTTGAATGAATAACCCTGCGGTGGTCCTTACTGAGCAGACAAATCAAGGGCAATGCCAGTCAGCCTCTGCTCAAATGGCTTTCTGGGAACTGCTGCTGGATCATCCTTAATATACTGTAAATAACACTTACTGTTTGAGAAGCTGGATTGAGGAATGCAAATGGCATTGTTCAAGTTTATGAACATCAATTAATATTCATGCATCTGTCTCTCTGTACTTCCTGCTTCTCCACTTATGCAAATAGGGCTTTCAATTAGTCTGGAGGGTGGCAGACCATTAAAGGGTCTTTTGCTGAGATGTGTTTGTAATACATAGGCTTTTTGTTTCCTTTTCTTAGGAAAGATCCTTATGAGACTGACTGTAAAGTCTGGAAACATAAATAACTTAGTTACAACAGAGTTGGTCTCTGCATCCACTGCAAAGAAGAAATGTTCAGGGAAGGGGATGTATTTGAGGTGCAACCTGTGTAAGTAAGCCTTCCGATCAAAGGAAGGAAGAGGATTGCTTTTAGGAGAGAGGCAGACACGGGATCAAGGGCTATGCATTAAAAGTCTGCCTCGGTATCATTATTAAATTATACAATTAATATTATTTAATAATGCATATTAACTTATTTAGAGTGAATAAGCTTGTTGACCTCTCGCTGTATAATTTCCACATCAGGTCCCTTGATATGTGTAGCCTATTAGTTTTAAAGGCGTGTCATCATTATTATTCAATTAAAATTCTAGGTGTCTTGGGGAGACATGAGATGAAGATGATAATTAGGTTTAAACCATGGCCATTTCATTGTTGTTGTCAAATAGACAGCATGTCTGTTTAATTTTGTCTGTTAAGGTTTTCTTATAATGTATATTTCAAGAGTAATGAGAGTTTTAATCTGATATAATTTGCTACAATACCATTAGTGTCTATGTATTACCTAATGAAATTATAGCCTAAAATTATATGATCCAATACATCCAACAGTACTTAAATGCTGCTCCTTCCAAACCTCCTTCCCCCACATATTTTCACTTACATCTGGAGTACTTAACTCACTAATTGAGCCTGTGTCCATGAAGTCATCAGGGTTTCAGATACTACTGGTTACAAAGTAGAAATTATCATGTGGAGAAATTTATGAGTTTACCTATTCTCCAAAAATAAGAGGCCTCTGTCCTCTTGTTTCCCTAAGCACCATTGATTAATCATTGATAAACCATATCCTAGTTACAAGTAGACTCAGCTTCTGGAATGTGAAGTTACTTTTTCTTACACACTTACATCAATCAGCCCATAAACTCTGTTCATATCATCCTGTTTTATGTACTATGGTTATACACCCAGATAAGATAGCATGGCTGTTCCCATCCACATATAATGAGACCAATTTGTCATAGCGTCTATTCCCTGTATCTGCGCATGGCAGGGGTTGCGGGGAGGATAAGTAGGTCATCCAGTTTGTACTCCCAATTGTATCAAATCCAGTCAAAATTGTATTATGGTTAATGTAAGAAAAGTAAAGACAGTTCTAGAACATTGTTTCAGGAATAGTGTGCTATCCATGCTGTCTCATCTCCTGATTGTGTCTTGAGCACCAAGTCATGTCTGTAGATAGAGAATGAGGTAAGAAATGAGTTTCTTTGATTAGGACAAATGTGGTTTAAGTATTAGATCTTCATTCAATCTACATAAACTATAGAGAAGCAGTTAATTTGGAATCAGATGTTGTTGGCTCAGGGTACCTTTTTTGGTCAATTCCCAGTTTTGTAACTTTACCAAGAGCATTTAACTCTCTGGAATTCAGCTGCTTGGAGGGATGCGTGATGCACACACTCACACACATGTAACATGCACACACACACGAGTTTCACCACTGATTACACAAGGTCATAGTAAAATTCAAATGAAAAACTAACATGAAAGTACTTTGTTAAACACAAAGCACCACAATAAAATAAGTTACTGTTTGTGTTCATTACTTAGCTACTTAGTGCTGCCATAACACAAATAGCACACATGGGTGGCTTGAAAGAACAGGAATTTATTTTCTCACAATTCTGGAGGCTAAAAGTCCAAATCAGGGTTTCAGCCGTGTCAATTCCTTCTATGAGCCTGTCTTAGTTGCTGGTGTCTCCTGGCAATTCTTGGAGTTTTTTCTTATTCCTTAGCAAATGACTTCCTCCTGCGTGTTTGTGTTTATCTATTCTGGTCTTTTATCGCTCAGAAGTCATTAACTTTTGGATCCATCCTGGACTGATAATGACCCCATTAACCAAACAAAAGAAAAATCTTATTTCTTAACAGGATCACATCCACAGGTACAAGGGCCAGGAATTCAACACATGTTTTGGGGAGATTTGATTCAATCTATAACGCTATTAATACCCCATTCTCTGCCAGTCATGGCCTCCTTGCTCTTTCTTGAACATCAGGAATGTTCCTTCCCAGGAGCTTTGCATTTACTGATCTCTTTTTCCTCAAAGAGCTACATGACCCCCTCAAAAACACCAAAAAACAAACCCATTGCCGTCAACTCAATTTTGACTCATAGCGACCCTATAGGATGGATTCGAACTGACCTTTTGGTTAGCAGACATAGCACTTAACCGATATGCCACCAGAGTTTTTCCATGGCCCCCTCAGGTGAGTTATATGAATTTCCTGCAGGTCTATACTCATTAATGAAGACTTACCTGGTCATCTCATTTAAAAATTCACCCCCATTACTAGAAACACATATGTCCCCTCTTCCTCTTCCCTATTTCTCTTTACCACTTTTGATATACTATTTATTTCAGTGATTGACCTAGTTTATTGTCTGACTTCTTCCACTGGAATAAAACTCCATGGAAGTAGGAACATTGTTTTTTGTTTTTGTTTTTTACTTAATTGCTGTATCTTCAGTTGCTAGAACAGTTCCTGGTGCATAATAGATGTTCAATAACGTTTTGCTGAATGAATTCTTGTACATGTTCTGTACGTCCTCTTGGCCTTTGTGAAAGATATAAATAAGACAATATTGTCATACCTGCCCTCTGGAAACTCATATTCTGATTCACATCATCTTTCCTCTCCACGTCTGAGTAGATGAGAGCACCCAACGTACCTGTTAGGGTTCCATTAAACAGCCCATTACTGGAGAGCACTCAATGTCCCACATTATGTTGAAGTTCAATGTATTAATCAGGTACATTTCTGAATGGGAAAAAAAGCTGAAGTAACAGAAATGTAAGGCCAACATATATTTTACCCTTATTTGTTAAGCTACTACAAAGCTTTGAATATGGGAAACATACGTATACATAGCTTCAGAGGCAGAAAAAAGACATTTGAGGGGTCAGACACCAGGTGGTGGTGAGAGGACTCTAGGGAATTTCCCAACTCTTAAGTGTTCACATCCGCGTGTCTGCTCACTGCTTGGAAGCCTTGTAAGCCTTATAAGCCTTGTAAGCCTTGACCACCATGCTGGATTCACATAGCAATAGGGCTCATTAAAATAATTATGTCTCTCCACCTAGAATTTGGCTTCAAAATCACTTATGGTACCTTCAGCCTTTTGGTGCCATGATTCTAGAAAGAAATGAAAGGCAAGCCTTTTTTTTTTTTTTTTCTCCAGCCCTTTCTCAGCAAATGAAGCTCATAAAAGTGCCAGTGACAAAATAAATCAGTTTTCTGGTACTCTCAGCAAATATAGCTTCTGTTATTGTTAGCTGATACGCCTCTGGGGAAAAGACATTTCAGAAAGGACTAAATCCACACATAGTGTTGCTGTAATAGAATAACATTTAGCAAAAAAAAAAAAAAAAAAACTACTTTAGGAATACTATATTAAGGCTGGAAGCTAATTTACAAGGAAGGCTATGCAAAATCTGTTATTTTAATGTCACCTATCTGCAGTGTATTCAAGTGCTGCCAAGGTGAGGTGTGAATTCAAGCTATTGCCATTTTCTGGTTCAGGCTGCATGGTGTGCCAGAAAGAACTTGGGCTTGTAAGTCTAACAACTGGAGCTCAGCCACTTACTAACTCTCTGTTTAACCTCTGTTTTTCCACGTTTAAAATGAAACTAATAGTATCCCCTCCAGACATATCTGTAAGGGTCAAATTAATTTACTTGAAGAGGATGCAAGTTGGTTTCATTTCTGCTACTCTGGTAATTGGTTCTATAAGTCTGCCATTTCCTCAGCTACGTCACTATGGCTTATTTCTCCATTTCAGCATACACATTGTAACTGTTTCTGCAGGAAGGGTGACTATCAACACATTAGTTAAATTCTCTAAGACGCAGTTTTCACATCTGCAAAATGAGAGATCAATGTTAATGATAATTGTAATAACTAACAATTATAGAGTGTCCACTACATCTAAGGCAACGTGGTTAGAGTCACCACAACCAGGTGAAATTGGTCCTATTATGACGCTATTTTACAGGTATGAAAATTATAGCTCACCAACTTTAAGTAGCTTTCCCAAAGTAATACAGATAGAAGATGGTATAAATGTAAAACACCCAGGATACTGTCTGGTAGAGATTCAATGACATTATTATTATTAATAACGCCATCAACATTATAACCCTCATCCTCATCTCCTCCAGAGTTTTTTTTTTCCCCCTTCTTTTTTTTTTAACCACTGTGTGATCTCTGTGAGAATGGGGTGTATGCTACAAGGATGCTTTTTTATTTTTATTACCTAAAATACTGCAAGATACTCAATAAATGCTCATAGAGAAAGAAGGAAGGAAGGGAGGAAGAGAAAAAAGGAAAAAAATGCATGCAAAGAATACATCCATATTACTCTCTCATATATCTGCCATCGTGTTTTTGACCTATTGACAATTTCAGGAGAGCTTAAATGTTTTACTCCGCCACCCCATGATTATATATGGAGCCCTGGTGGCATAGTGATTAAGTGTTTGGCTGCTAACCAAAAGTTTGGCAGTCCAAATCCATCAGCCACTCCTTGGAAACCCTATGGAGCAGTGCTACTCTGTCCTATAGGGTCACTTCATAGTGACTTTGTATGTGTGTGTGTGTGTTAAATATGTAACATACCAGACCTATTAACCACTATGATTTCCGTTGATAGCATGCCATTTTCCAGCATGCTTGTACAAATGAATGTTACAACAAGTTGCTCTATTTTTTTAGTGACTGCCCAAATTCTCAATGCACAGCCTCAGCCAGCAAGTACCTGGATGAACCCAGAAATACTTTGACATGACTTTGATCAAGGTTCTCTATGTAGAGATTCTAAACTGCAATTTATCGGAAAAAATATTTCTCGCTTTATTATCAGGCAATGAGAAATGGCTTTTGGAGGTTAAGGTCCAAGGGAGACTATTGTTTTTCCCATGAATTCTTGTTTATACTTAATATGTGTCTCTGGCTGCTGTACTACAGCAATGAGGGGGTCATCCTGTCCTAGCATTCCTGAAAGAGTAGGCTAAAAGATTTATGTCTTGCCTGATCTGCAAAATCTATGTCCTCTGAACCCATACTTTCAACACTAGCTATTAATTTCCTTCCATTTTCTCCCCACACTCTCAATTTTTTCTTTAAGGAAAATTTCTTTATTGAAAACGTAGAGTGGTATTCAGTAAAAATACAATTTTTTGATAAAATGACAAAGAACATCTTATCAAAATGTTTGAAAGCAATGGAGGAACAGTTTTTCTCTTATTTTAATCTACTTGTTCAGTTGTTCATTCCCAGCGTTTTTCAATAGACATTTATTGAGTGAATATAATACGCCATGCTCTGCGCTTAAGAACTGGTGGTCTAGTTGCATAGAGGGGAGCACACAGACATATATATTGATTGCTGTGAACACACAGGAGAGATACTGTCTTCCTTTGCTTGAGAAACCATGGGAGTCTTCAGAGAGAAGGTGCAGAACAGCAAACATTAATAGCTTTAGGATATTTTAGATGTTGTTTCATATGATATAGCCTAACGTGGAATTCTAGACATTTTAAAACTATCTTTTCTAGGAACAAATGAAATGGCAAAGTTTGCATAACTAAAGAGTATAAACTTGAAGCTGGTAGTCTATAAAGTGTCTTTCTTTTCTTTATCATCTGCCTAAATAAAGATGTTAGGAGCATTTTTTTTTTTTCTTTCCTTAAGTAAACTCTCTTTGACTGTCAGTGATATATGACTGTGGAATATAGAAGGATAAAATAAAACGGAAAAGGGCTCTAGGGACTGATCTCCCCACTTCGTATAGTAAACCACCCATGTATTTTAATGCAAAATGGATGCTCTTTAGAAAGACCACTGCTGAAGGTACTCCTTTCAAAATTACTTAAAAGAGAGTTACATCTTGGTCATAAAACCCAAGGCCATAAAACATCTTAAAACTTAAAAGCTCTAACTCATTCTCCTGCTTTTTCCATTCCTTATAGCTCTTACCACTTTGACCTACCTAACAAGAACATGGTAAACTTTAAGAACAACTATATTATTTTTTTCTACTTGGAGAAGTTAAGGACTCAACTGTCCATTTTTTGCCACCAAATTCCCGTTTCAGGAGACCCTCTACCATGCCTTCTTTATTCAAGATTGGTGAATATTAGAAACCAGAGAGGATTTATTTCAATTCAATGAATAGTTTCTAGAATATCTATGTCCATGGCCATCTCTAGTGGGTTGATAAACAAAAGAAGTATAGGATAAGGCAGTGGCCTTCAAGCAGCTTATGGTTTTGACAAGCGTACAGCTTGGATAACAAGCACATAAGAATTTCATGCAAATACAAGACACTATAAGTCAGAGGTTACAAATTGGCTACTTTGTCCTTCTGATTGTTGGACTTCACACTATATTTGCTTTCAGTTTTTTAATTAGTTGTCAACATTAAGAATTATTAGATTTCACGTTTTAAAAGGCAGACTTGTGGATTGTCTAAAAATTAGAAGTCCTGAAAATACCAGGATAACCTTTCTGAATGGCAATAATGAGGTGATAATTAGTACCAGATTCCCCTTTAGAAGAGTTTGTTCTTTAGAGTTTGCCACACTGGCCCACTCATCTTTTCCCCCAAATATCTGCCTTATGTTCCATTCAGGTGTCAATTACCATTTAAAATTATGCTTCTACTTTTTACCCCATATACATAGGCCACATCACTTTTTCATATCACCTGACTAACCCCATAAAATTAGAGGTTACAAGCATTTTTATAGGCTGTGTTGTTTACAGTAAAATGAATTCACAATGATAGGGCAAGATCTGTGGTTGTGAACTAAGAAAGCTTCTCAAAGAACAGAAGGCTTGAACTGGTTCCCAAAAAATGGACAGAATTTGAACTCAGGAATTGTCATTTGCAGGTGATTTTGGATATCCTCAGGAGTGCCCACAAAGGCTTAGAAGTAGAAGTAGAGTTCTGTGCAGAAGACTGAGAGGGTCACATTGACAGGGAAGGATAGGGCAAGATTTTGTTGAAAGTCCTATATGACCAGCCTAGAAGTTTTGATTTCTTCCTGGAGGTCACAGAAGAGATTAAGGTGATATTTTCAGATCATTATGATGACCGTGGTATACTAAAAAAAAAAAAAAAAAAAAAACTAGATATCCTATATTAAAGGGGGGAGGGGGAGCAGAAAGTAGCCTATCACTTAAAAAATTTTTGACAAATCCAATTTCCAGCAACATGGATACCCATGTGCTAAAACAAAACAAAACAAAACAAAAATGAAGGGATAAATTTTAAAAACAGCTAATATTTTGTAAAAATATATATTAAAATTAATATATATATACCTATCAGTTTAAATGTATATCTTAGCTCATAAGTACATAAATAAATGCTCAAAAACCAGAAAACAAAGAGGCAATATGAGCTATCACTTGCATTGTACTATGGGAGAGAGGGGAGGGTAAAGTTTGAATAGTTACATGTGGTTCAGAAGAATAGGTCTTGGGCCCATAGATTTGGGATGTGGATTTGAGATACGTGCATAATGGCATTCAAAGGGATGCTTTCTGTGATTCCTTTTACAACAAAGAGCCAAAAAAACAAGTGAAACGATTATATTTCTGACAAGCTAGTAGCCCTGAACATCAGAGGCAAAGATAGAAAATGGACTGAGTGGCAGGGGAAGGCAGAAATGGTTCAGAAGCAGAGAGGAATTATGGGACCTAAAACCCTGGGATCCCTATGGCACCATTCCTGGGAGCAGCTGAGGTGGACTGGTGGTAGTGTTCAGCCAGTTTCCTCAGGGAGAAGCAGCCAGCTGCACAGCCTACTCAAACCTCCAAGGCCAGAGAAGAACTGCACTTTGAGCAAAAGTTAAGCACTTGCGTATATTTTACCATGCCCCACAGCTTCAATGGCTGTTGGTTTCCCTAGGCCTGAGATAGGCTGTGTTGAGCACCCTGAGCCATCCTCCCAGCCTTGGAAAAGGAATAAATTCACAAATGGGGGAAAAAATAATTTGCCAGCTCCACTAACCAGGGAAGCTCAGGACAGAAGCAACTCCTGTCCAGGCATAAATGGTCCATGGACTTTGAATACCTTTCTCTCTTTCATGGACCTGTGTGGGCCTACTTCAGGAGAATAGGCCCTTGCTTGCAGACTGCGACCGTTTTCAGCTGTGCAATGAAGAGGTAGGTGTTTGATATTTGACAAAACTTTGCCTATTAAATAGGGTTCTCACCTACCGACATCAGGGCCATAAGGACTGGTGGCTCCAATCAGGTCACCCAACCACCCACGACAGGGGTCCAAGGATAACTGGTACCTCCCAGTTCTTACAAACAAAAGCATTGGGTCTCTACGGTCCATCTGCAGAACCCATCCACCCGTATGCTCTAAGAAACAGGGATGTGATTTCCTCAGAGACACTCAGAGAACAGTTCTCAGACCCCTGCCTTGTTCTGAGCGTGACCCCTGCTGCAACCAGATACCAGTACCTACACCAATCACCTCTGCCCATCTAAGACTGCAGGACAGAGCCTGCACCACACACTTGATGATCAGCAACCTGAACACCTAAGCTGAATTCATGCAAGAAAAGTGAATGGGCTCCTAGACTGAAATACCTAATAACAGCTCTAGCCATCTGGTGACAGGATGTCAGAGCTTCAAAGGTGAAAATAATCAAGCTAGCTCACTCAAGCAACCCATCTGGGCATATCAAAAGAAAACAAAGCAAGAAGCTAGGATACAGTAAGCAAACATAAAATAAACTAATACAATAACTTATAGATGGCTCAGAAACAACAGTCAGTATCAAGTCACATAAGGAAACAGACCATGATCACCTCAACAAACTCTAAAAACAAAGAATCAATGTATCTTCTGGATGAAGGCACCTTCCTGGAATTGCCAGATGTAGAATTCAAAAGATTAATATACAGAACTCTTCAAGATATCAGGAAGGAAATTAAGAAGAAGATCAGACAATGTGCAGAACAAGCCAAGGAACACACAGATAAAGCAGTTGAAGAAATTAAAAAAGTTATTCAGGAACATAATGAAAAATTGAATAAGCTGAAAAAATTCATAGACAGACAGCAATCAGAAATTCAGAAGATTAACAACATAATTACAGGATTAGACAACTCAGTAGAAAGTCAGAGGGAACAGAATTGAGCAAGTGAAAGGCAGAATTGGTGAACTTGAAGACAAAGTTCTTGACACCAATATATTTGAAGAAAACTCAGACAAAAGAATTTTTAAAAAATGAAGAAACCTTGAGAATCATGTGGGACTCTATCAAGAGAAATAATCTAAGAGTGATTGGGGTGCCAGAACAGGAAGGGACAACAGAAAACACAGAGAAAATTGTTGAAGATTTGTTGGCGGAAAATTTCCCTGATATGTGGAAGATGAGAACTTATCTATCCAAGATGCTCACTGAACTCCACATAAGGTAGATTTTAAAAGAAAATAGCCAAGACATATTATAATCAAACTTGCCAAAACCAAATATAAAGAGAGAATTTTAAGAGCAGCTAGGGATAAATGAAAAGTCACCTACACAGGAGAGTCAATAAGAACAAGCTCGGACTACTCGGCAGAAACCATGCAGGAAAGAAGACAATGGGATGACTTATATAAAACAATGAAGGAAAAAAAAAAGCCAGCCAAGAATCATATCTAGCAAAACTGTCTTTCAAATATGAAGGCAAAATTAGGACACTTCCAGGTAAACAGAAGTTTAGGGAATTCGTAAAACCCAAACCAAAACTACAAGAAATACTAAAGGGAATTCTTTGGTTAGAAGATCAACAATATCAAGTAGCAACTAGAACACTGGCAAGAACAATCAGATGTCAACCCAGACAGAGAAATCACAAAAATAAATCCAGATAAAAAAATGCTCAAAACAGGGAAACAGCAATATTATTATGTAAAAGAAGACAACATTAAAACAATAAAGAGTGACTAAGAAATGTAATCATAGATCTTTCATATTGAGAGGAAGACAAGGCACTATGAAGAAATAAAAGTTAGGTTTAAACTTAGAAAAATAGGGTTAAAAATTGAGGTAACTACAAAGGAGACTAACTATCCTACTCAACAAAATAAAACACAAGAAAAAAGTAGAGACTCAGCAGAAACAAAATCAACAACGATGAATGTGAGGAAAAGTCAGTATATAAAGATAAACTACCCAACACAAAAAATTAAGTGGGGAAAAAAAAAAAAAAACTGTCAACAACACACAAAAAAAGACGTCAAAATGACAGCACTAAACTCATACCTATCTATAATTATGCTGACTGTAAATGGACTAAATGAGCCAAAAAAGAGACAGAGAGTGGCAGAATGGATGAGAAAACACGATCTGTCTATATGCTGCCTACAAGAGACACACGTTAGACTTAGAGACACAAACAAACTAAAACTCAAAGGATGGAAAAAATACATATCAGGCAAACAACAATCAAAAAAGAGCAGGAGTGGCAGTATTAATTTCTGACAAAATAGACTTTAAAATTAAATCCACCACAAAGGACAAGGATGAACACCATATAATGATTAAAGGGACAATATATGGGTTATACCATGAGGATATAATCATATTAAATATTTATGCACCCAATGACAGCGCTGCAAGATACATAAAACAAACTCTATCAGCATTGAAAAGTGAAATAGACAGCTCCACAATTATACTAGGAGACTTCAACACACCACTTTCGGTGAAGGACAGGACATTCAGAAAGAAGCTAAAGAAAGACACGGAAGATCTAAATGCCACAATCAACAAACCTGACCTCATAGACATATACAGAACACTCCACCCAACAGCAGCCAAGTATACTTTATTTTCTAGTACACGTGGAACATTCTCTACACTAGACTACATCTTAGGTCATAAAGCAAGCCTTAGCAGAATGGAAAACATTGAAATATTACAAAGCATCTTCTCTGACCATAAGATCATAAAAGTAGAAATCAATAACAGAAAAATCAGGGAAAAGAAATCAAACACCTGGAAACTGGACAATACCCTGCTCAAAAATGACTGGGTCATAGAAGACATTAAGAATGGACTAAAGAAATTCATAGACTCCAATGGGAATGAAAGCACTTCCTATAAGAACCTTCGGGACACAGTGAAAGCAGTGCTAAGAGGTCAATTTATATCGATAAACACACACATATAAGAAAAAAAAAAAGAAAGGGCCAAAATCAAAGGATTATCCCTACAGCTTGAACAAATACAAAGAGAGCAATGAAAGAAACCCTCAGGCACTAGAAGAAAGCAAATAATAAAAATTAAAGCAGAATTAAATGAAGTAGAAAATGGAAAAACAATTGAAAGAATTAACAAGACTAAAAGCTGGTTCTTTGAAAAAATTAACAAAATTGATAAACCACTGGCAAAACTGACAAAAGAAAAACAGGTGAGGAAGCAAATAACCCAAAGAAGAAATGTGATGGGCAATATCACAACAGACTCAACTGAAATGGAAAGAATCGTATCAGATTAGTATGAAAAATTGTACTCTAACAAATTTGAAATCCTTGAAGAAATGGATGAATTCCTAGAAACACACTACCTACCTAAACTAACACAAACAGAGGTAGAACAACTAAATAAACCCATAACAAAAGAAGAGATTGAAAAGGTAGTTAAAAAAAAAAAAAAAAACTCCCAATTAAAAAAGCCTGGGCCCGGACGGCTTCACTGCAAAGTTCTACCAAACTTTCAGAGTAGAGTTAACACTACTACTACTAAAGGTATTCCAGAGCATGGAAAAGGACGGAATACTCCCAAACTCGTTCTATGAAGCCAGCATAGTCCTGATACCAAAACCAGGTAAAGACTCCACAAAAAAAAAAAAAATGAAAATTACACACCTATATCCTTCATGAACTTAGATGCAAAAATCTCAACAAAATTCTAGCCAATCGAAATCAACAACATATCAAAAAAATAATTCATCATGACCAAGTGGGATTCATACCAGGTGTGCAGGGATGATACAACATTAGAAAAACAATTAATGTAATCCGTCATATAAATAAAACAAAAGACAAGAACCACATGATTTTATCATCTGATGCAGAAAAGGCATTTGACAAAGTTCAACACCCATTCATGATAAAAACTCTCAGCAAATAGGAATAGAAGAAAAATTCCTCAACATAATAAAGGCCATTTACACAAAGCCAACAGCCAACATCACCCTAAATGGAGAGAGCCTGAAAGCATTTCCCTCGAGATCAGGAACCAGACAAGGATGCCTGTTATCACCACTCTTACTCAACATTGTGCTGGAGGTCCTAGCCAGAACGATTAGGCTAGAGAAAGAAATAAAGGCATCTAGATTGCTAAGGAAGAAGTAAAAGTATGTCCATTTGCAGATGACACGATCTTATACAGAGAAAACCCTAAGGAATCCTCCAGAAAACTACTGAAATTAATAGAAGAGTTCAGCAGAGTATCAGGATACAAGATAACCATACAAAAATCAGTTGGATTCCTCTACACCAATAAAAAGAACATCAAGGAGGAAATCACCAAATCAATAACGTTTACAATAGTCCCCAAGAAGATAAAATAAAAAAAAAAAAAATACTTAGGAACAAATCTTACCAGAGATGTAAAATACCTGTACAAAGAAAATTACAAGACGCTACTGCAAGAAACCAAAAGAGAATTATCTAAGTGGAAAAACATACCTTGCTCATGGATAGGAAGCCTTAACATTGTAAAAGTGTCTATTCCATCAAAAGCTATCTATAGATACTATGCAATTCCAATTCAAATTCCAATGACATTTTTGAGTGAGATGGAGAAAAAAAAAAATCACCAACTTCATATGGAAGGGGAATAGGCCTTGAATAAGTAAAGCATTACTGAAAAAGAAGAACGAAGTGGGAGGCCTCACTCTACTTGATTTTAGAACCTATTATACCACCACAGTAGCCAAAACAGCCTGGTGCTGGTACAACGACAGCTACATAGACCAATGGAACAGAATTGAGAATCCAGACATAAATGCATCCACATATGAGCAGCTGATATTTAACAAAGCCCCAAAGTCAGTTAAATGGGGAAAAGATAGTCTGCTTAACAAATGGTGCTGGCATAACTGGATCTCCATCTGCAAAAAAATGAAACAGACGCATACCTCACACCATGTACAAAAACTAACTCAAAATGGATCAGAGACCTAAATATAAAATCTAAAATGATAAAGATCATGGAAGAAAAAATAGGGACAACACTAGGAGTCCTAATACATAGCATAAACGGTATACAAAACATTACTAGCAATGCAGAAGGCACTAGATAATGGGGAGGTCCTAAAAATTAAACACATACATGCTCATCCAAAAGGGTAAAAAGATTACCTACAGACTGGGAAAAAGTTTTTAGCTATGACATTTCCAATCAGCGTGTAATCTCTACAATCCACGTATACTGCAAAAACTCAACTACAAAAAGACAAATGACCCAATTAAAAAATGGGCAAAGGATATGAACAAGCACTTCACTAAAGAAGACATTCAGGTCGCTAATAGATACATGAGGAAATGCTCTCACGATCATTAGCCTTTATACCCACTGCCGTCAAGTAGATTCTGACTCATAGCAACCCTATAGGACAGAGTAGAATTGCCCGATAGAGTTCCCAAGGAGTGCCTGGCAGATTCGAACTGTCGACCTCTTGGTTAGCAGCCATAGCACTTAACCACTATGCTACCAGGGTTTCCTATTATCCCTTAGAGAAATGCAAATCAAAACTATAATGAGATTCTGTCTTACTCCAACAAGGCTGGCATTAATCAAAAAAACACAAAATAATAAATGTCAGAGAGGTTATGGAGAGACTGGAACACTTATACACTGCTGTTGGGAATGTTAAATGGTACAACCCCTTTGGAAATTGATTTGGCGCTTCCTCAAAAAACTAGAAATAGAATTACCATACAATCCAGCAATCCCACTCCTTGGAATATATCCTAGAGAATTAAGAGCCTTTACACAAACAGATACATGCACATCCATGTTCATTTTAGCACTGTTTACAATAGCAAAAAGATGGAAGCATCTAAGGTGCCCATCAATGGATGAATGGATAAATAACTTGTGGTATATTCACACAATGGAATACTAGGCATCGATAAAGAACAATGATGAATCCATGAAACATCTGATAACATGGAGGAATCTGGGAGGCATTATGCTGAGTGAAATTAGTCAGTTGCAAAAGGACAAATATTGTATAAAACCACTATTATAAGAACTCGAGAAATAGTTTAAACAGAGAAGAAAATGTTCTTTGATGGTTACGAGAGGAGGGAGGGAGGGAGAGTGGTTTTCACTTTTTTTTTTTTTTTTTAGATAAGAATTATTTTAAGTGTTGGGAAAGACATCACAATACAGGGGAGGTCAACACAACTAGACTAAACTAAAAGCAAAGAAGTTTCCTCAATAAACTGAATGCTTCGAAGGCCAGCGTAGCAGGGGCAGATGTTGGGGACCATGGCTTCAGGGGACATCTAAGTCAATTGGCATAATAAAATCTATTAAGAAAACATTCTGCATCCTACTTTGGAGATTGGCTTCTGGGGTCTTAAACCTCAGCAAGCGGCCATCTAAGATGCATCAATGGGTCTCAACCCACCTGGAGCAAAGGAGAATAAAGAACACCAAAGACACAAGGTAATTATGAGCCCAAGAGACAGAAAGGACCACATAAACCAGAGACTACACCAGCCTGAGACCAGAAAAACTAGATGGTTACAACTGATGACTGCCCTGACAGGGAACACAAGAGAGAACCCCTGAGGGAGCAGGAGAGCAATGGGATGCAGAGCCCAAATTCTCATAAAAAGATCTGTCTGACTGAGACTAGAAGAGCCCCAGAGGTTGTGGTCTCCAGACCTTCTGTTAGTCCAAGACAGGAACCATTCCCAAAGCCAACTCTTCAGACAGGGATTGGACTGGACTATGGGATAGAAAATGATATTGGTGAAGAATGAGCTTCTTGGATCAAGTAGATACATGAGACTATGTTGGCATTTCCCGTCCAGAGGGGAGATGAGAGGGCAGAGGAGGTCAGAAGGCGGCTGAATGGACACAAAAATAGAGCGTGGAGGGAAGGAGTGCTGTCTCATAAGGGGGAGAGCAATCAGGAGTATAAAGCAAGGTGTATATAAATTTTTGTATGAAAGACTGACTCTATTTTTAAACTTTCACTGAAAGCACAATAAAAATTAACAAAAAACCCACTGCCGTTGAGTTGATTCTGACTCGTAGCCACCATATAGGACACAGTGGAACTGCCCCATAGGGTTTCCAAGGAGTAGCTGGTGGGTTCAAACTGCCCACTCTTCTGGTTAGTAGCCATAGCTAATAGCCATAGCTGAGAATAAATTCGCCCACCGGCCAGAAGCTTGTCTGACAGCCTGTGCTCTGGTGAGAGAAAGGAAGGAAGAAAGAGATAAAAAGTGTTTCCCCTGTGAACACAGAGCCTGTGCTTGGGAAACTTCCAAGTTAAGAAATTACTATGAAAAATGGTCTCAGTTGTTGTTACCTCTGTCAAAAATAAATGAAGAACCCACCATCTGGGCTTTTAAAGAATCTTCACAAATAAAAAGCCATGTAAGGTATACTTGCGACCTAAAATTACAAATCGTACTAAAAGGGAATATCTTCAGACTCTATAGACATACAGTCCAGAGCTTTAACAGCATTTTTAGATAAAAAAAAAAAGAGATGAAAAAATAAAAAGGTTAAAAAGGATAGCATATTCTAGAAGCTAAACATGAAATCCCATGTGAAACTAGTGATCTCCCCGTTTAATGGCCTCACTTCTTCATTTTTGTGGGGGCGGGGCGGAATTGTGCAGAATAGGTGTTTTGCATGCAACCGTGTAGTTTTTTTTTTTTTAATGCAAGAACAAAATGTAGAATTTCTCTCTTCTCGCTCTAGGATCACACAGGTCTGGGTTAAAGTGGTCATATAAAGAAATGTGGGAGGAAAACAAAAGAAGAAATAAATAGGAAGCCAACACTATTTGATGATTCTTTAGGTTTAAGACAAAAAAAGAAAATCAATTACCAACGACCACACAAAAAAAAAAAAAACTAGGTAAAAGACTAAGATTTAAGCAGAGCGACCTGTTTATAAAAAAAAAAAAAAAAAGGTGTGGAAATACCATAAAAAAAAAAAAAAAAATGGCAGAGTGTTGACTTTCCTGTCCATAGCATTCTTGGCTTTTATATACTTAACCACCGTTAACTTGGTACCTACTGGGGGTAACCATCACCTGTCTGTCAGTTTGTCATACTGTGGTGGCTTAAGTGTTTCCATGATGCTGGAAGCTATGCCACGTGGTAGACAAGATTCAGCAGAGCTTCCAGATTAAGTCAGACTAGAAAGAAACACTTGGCAATCTACTTCCAAAAATTAGCCAGTGAAAATCCTATGGATAGCACAGGATAGAGTCCAATATATTGCTGGAAGGTGCATTCCCTAGGTTGAAAGTCACTCAAAATACTCAGTGGCCACAACAGTGGATTAGAGCATGTCAGCAATTGTGAAGATGGTGCTGGGCTGAGCGGGGTTTTTTCCTGTTGAACATGGGGTCACTGTGAGTTAGAGCCAACTCAAGAGCAACCAACAACAACAACAATGGGAAAACACTAAGATTAGCAAGTGTTGAAAATACGTAGATTATTGATTCATATCTGTCATTTAAGAAATACGAAATTTAGTGAAGTGGTCAATAAGTGCACACATACCTAGGGGAGTTAGCCAAGGAGGGTGGGGAATGCGCTGCGTACAGGCTAACCAGCCTTATATTCCCACAGAACATGGAGACTATGATGAGAAGAAATAGTTCTAACCCAGCCTAGAGTCAAGACCGTTGTTCAATTAAAAATGGTATAAAAACCACCAACCCACTGCTGTGTGAATTTCCTAAATTCGATTTATTCCTCCTTTCCGATCTGAAATCACATGATAGAATCTTTTACCACTTTTTATAAAAGGATCCAATTTTTTTTTTTAAGAAAGAACAACCTACCAGCTAACCTTCATTTATAAATTACTGACATTCTATAAAACTACTACCATATTTTACACAAATAACAGGCATGTTATACATTTTTTTGCCAACTATGAAACCCCCTCACACATCATTTTCCTAGGCAAGCTATGTGCATTTTACAAGTAGGCTCATTATTTAGGTGGGCATGTTATTTGTGGGGAAAAAAAAAGCAATTATTACCACCTCCAATGTTTTGTTTTATTTCTAGTAGAGAGGTGAAGGATCCTTTCAGAAATATGTGTCTCAGTTGAAACTTGCAATAAAGTTTTTGATTTCCAGGTTTTACTTTGATATGGACGTTAACAGCAGGAACAGCTTCACAAAGTCAAGATGTTCCACTCTGTGCAGGTTAATGCGGGCTTTTGGGCATAGTCACTGCCAATATGTCAGGTTTGATGCAAGGCTCCTAGTGGAATTACTTGAGCATAAACATCCCATTTACAGGGCTCAGGCTGCTAACTCAAAGGTCAGCAGTTCAATTCTACCAGCCGTTCCTTGGAAGCCCAGTGGGGCAGTTCTACTCTGTCCTGTAATGTCACTATGAATTGGAATCGACTGTATGGCAACAGCATGAACTCTCTTACAGAAGAGAAACTCCTTGCAAAAGGTATGTTCTAGGGAAACTAAACAACAACCATCAACTGTCTGGTTGAAACTATTTGAACCTATTTCTCCCAGGAACGCCAATGTTGTTGCTGTTGAGCGCTGTTGAGTTAATTCCACCTCGTAGCGATCCCATGTGACACAGTAGAACTGCTCTATAGGCAAGGAGAGATTACCCAATAAGCAAGGTACTAAAAAAAAGTACGGGAGAGCTTAATTGTGCTTACTTGCTTATCTGCACTGCACATGTGAAATTGTGCCCTGCAAATGAGTAAATTAAGCCCCTGTGCACTTTGCTTACTGTAAACCAGTTTGTACCTTGTTCACTGGTTAATCCACTCCTGTCTATGGGGTTTTTTTGGCTGTAATCTTTACAGCAGCAGATTGCCAGGTCTTCTTCCTGCAGAGCTGCTGGGTAGGTTTGAAGCACCAACCTTTAGATTAGCAGTAGAGTGCTTAAACATTCCGGGCACTGGATGAACAAAAGAGTCCCTGGGTGGTGCAAAGTTTAAGTTCTTAAAGACTAGCAGAAAGGTTGGCAGTTTGAACATTCCCAGAGGTGCTGCAGGAGACAGGCCTGGCGATCTGCTTCTGAAAGTTCACAAAGCTTTGAAGATCCTATGGAACAGCTTTACTCTGCACACATGGGGTTGCCATGAATTGGAATCAACTCAACCTCAATGGCAACTAATAACAACCACAGATGAACAAGAAAGAGAGAAAACTAGATATACACTATATACATACACATATTATATATAGTATATTATATACACTATATATATGTATTTTATATATATAAAAGCCATAAAAACAAACCCTTCCCATCAAGTTGATTCCGACTCATAATGACCCTATATTATGTATTAATAGTGAGGACCAAAATTGTCAAGCTGATTTTAGAAGGAAGACTTTTCTAACCCAGATTTCAGAACACTCTGGGTGGAGGTGTCAGGGCAGCAGGGAGCTCTGGTTGGCTTTTATCCTCATTCAGGTCTTCCTCCAATGTATAAAATAAATTGTTGAGGGTCTACAATACTTCTGACAAAGACGAAGCTTCAGAAAGTCTTTTGAAATAGAATGGCCGGCTGTTAGGGTTTGGAAAATAAGAAGCCAGAGGTGAGGTTGACAGGTTGTGTGGGGGGAAACAGACAGGCCTGACAGTTTATTTTTAAGCATTTCAAACTTTGGCGGATCAATTTTCTGAAAGCGTTTCCTTCTGATTGTTCTTTTGAAAGTAAGAACTGCCAGGGCTACAACAGAAAGTTGACACCTATTCAGTTCAGCACTTAGAAAAAGCTAAGAGGGAAAAGAAAGACTTTCAATTCTTGTCCCTTATATTTACTGAGGTGTTCAAAGCAGTGAATAGTGGAGTTGGTGCTGAAAAGCATTTTCTATTCTATCTACTGCTAAGTCTCAATGAGTCTCAATGAGCAGGGAGAGTCAGAAAGTAAAACTTTCTAACTGCAAGAGCTTGCAAGTGCCTTCTCACAGCACACTGAGCTGGGATATCCGATTTGGGCCTAAACCTACATGATGAGACCTAAAAAAATTAAGTTTTTTAGGTTATAGCTATACCATAATGCTATCACTGCATATTGATTTTTTTTTCATGGAGATTATGCATTTGCTATCTCTTATCTTTCAGGAATAAAATGTGGGAAGTATTGGTGGCCGTTAGTCTGAATTAATCTGCTTTTCAATGAGACTCATTTAGCATTTTATCTGTCCCCTCATCATAAGGTTTCATCATCCCAGGATTATATGATAGTTTAATTTTGTTTTGTTTTGGCTTGAGTATGAGTCCATGTTCTCCGCTAGATTATAAGCTAGTAAGAGGGCACTTTGTCTGCATTGCTATGCTGCAGAGGATAACCAGCATGGTGCTTTATTGCTGTTACATGCACTGGAGTAGGTTCCTACTCCAAAACACAAAACACTGCCTGGTCATGTGCCATCCTCACAACAATTGCTATGTTTGGCCCATTGTTGTAGCCACCGTGTCAATCCATCTCCTTGAGGGTCTTCCTCTTTTTTGCTGACCTTCTACTTTACCAAACATAATGTCTTCCTTCAGGGACTGGTTCGTCCTGTTAATATGTCCAAAGTACACGAGGTAAAGTCTTGCCATCCTCGTTCTAAGGAGCATTCTGGCTGTGCTACTTCCAAGACAGATTTGTTCATTCTTCTGGCAGTCCATGATACATTCAATATTCTTCACCAACAGCATAATTCAAATGCATCAATTCTTCTTCAGTCTTTCTTATTCATTGCCCAGCTCTTGCATGTGTATGAGATGATTGAAAATATCATGGCTTGGGTCAGGTACAACTTAGACCTCAAAGTGATATCTTTGCTTTTTAATACTTAAAAGAAGTCTTTTGCAGCAGATTTTGCCCAATGAAATAAGATGTTTGATTTCTTGACTGCTGCTTCCATGGGCACTGATTATGAATCCAAGTCAGATGAAATCCTTGACAGCTTCAGTCTTTTCTTCTCTTATCATGATGTTGCTCATTGCTCCAGTTTTGAGGATTTTTGTTTCCTTTTTGTTGAGGTGTAATCCATACTGAAGGCTGTAGTCTTTGATCTTCTTCAGTAAGTGTTTCAAGTCCTCTTTACTTTCAGCAAGCAAGGTTGTGTCATCTGCATATCACAGGTTGTTAATGAGGCTTCCTCCAATCCTGAGGCTGAATTCTTCTTCATATAGTCTAGCTTCTCAGATTATGTGCTTAGCATAGACTGAATAAGTATGGTGAAAGGATACGAATCTGACCCACAGCTTTCCTGGTTTTAAACCACGCAATATCCCCTTGTTCTGTTTGAATGACCACCTCTTGGTCTATGTACAGGTTCCCCCTATTCATGCACAATTAAGTGTTCTGGAATTCCCATTCTCGGCAATGTTATCCAAAATTTGCTCTAATCCACTTTGCACATGATTATATACCCAATATACTCACTAAACGTTCAATGGATTGGACATTTGCAACCACCCTCCTCCCTTCATTGTACTTTTTTACCTATTCAAATTGAGCACACCTTTGGAATATAATGTTTGACTAGGGATGCAAATTTTTGCAAACTCAAGAAAGGACAGAATTTCAGACTTACCCACTTAAGCAACAGTTATTGAAGAAGATAGCTGAGGATATACGGTAAATGAGACAATCTATTCTCTTTAGGACTCTACCAGATAAAAGAGACCATATATATGTATAATATAAGCTATAATATAGGGCTAGAGATCAATATAGAGTACTGAGCATCAAAGAGATAACTTTTTACATCCAAGCAACACTAGGCAAACTAGACGTTAAGATGGTGAAGCACGTGAGCAGGATAATTTCTTTGGTCTGAAATCAGTGCGTGCAATCATTCTGCAGGTCCTGATAAATGACTCACCAACCACTGAAAGCTCTGTTTAATTTGTGTCATATTATCAGCATCATGTTTCTCAATATGACATTTGGTGGAGAGTGTGGAAAACTCTACTGCAATTTGGTTGGCAGAAGCTTATACTTCTCTTGAGCAAGGAGCTAACTGATTGTAGAGGGACTAAAGAGTTAGATCAAAATAATGAGTGCTGCTGTTTAGATATACACCCAGAGCAAATAAGGCATCTATCTCAGGGTTGGCTGCATGTTAGAGTCATTTGGAGAACATTAAAAAAATATCCTGACCGCACCCTAGGCCAATTCAGTCATAATATCTGGGGATGGGATACAGATTTTTTAAACTCCCCAGATGATTCCAGCGTTTGAGGATCAGTGGGCTAGTGCAGCGTTTCTTACACTGTAACATGCCTGAAAGCCACCTGGGATTCTTGTTGAAATGTAGATGCGGAATGCATAGGTCTGGAGTGAGACCTGAGATTCTGCATATCTAACAGGCTCCCAGGTGAGTAGTAAGGGGTTACTCAGGTGTTGGAAAAGCTTTCACTTTGTCTACCTTTTAATCTCTGCCCAAACTCTGGAAGGCAAGGTGACCGGAACGGTCATGTGTTTTTAATGTAATGGCTTTCCTTTCATCTTTTCCTTCCCAGATGCTTGAGCTATAAGACTTGGGATTTTGAGATTTTTGTATTAGAGGTTGAAAGGTTCTAGCCATGATCCACTTAAAATATTAACATATGTGATACGTTTTTGGGAACCAGAAGGAATGCAGGTCAATCTCCTAACATATAGAAGTGGGTGATGTGTTGCAATGATATTCATTGGAGAGGAAATTAGAAAATTATTGTTACTTTTTGAGTCTGTATGATCTTTGTGAAAATACTTCTCCAAGTTAGCTTTGTTTTGGAACTTTACCTGACCCTAATATAGCCAAAAAATATCTCCTACATCCCCCATGTAATTCAGGATATAGCATGGTAAAAGGGCAAAGGTGTAGTCTCTGAAGGCAGATTTTGTGGTTCAAACCCTGGCTAAGCTGCTTTCTGGACAAGACTATCCAGCCTTTCTCAGTTTCTTTAAAACAGGGATAAAAATAAGACCTACTATATGTGGCTGCTGGGAAGATTGAATGACATGGTGTTTCCATGGCACTGAGAACAGTACAGGGCTTTCGCCAGCTCCAGACTTTCATCAGAGAGACAGAACCTAAAAGGAGAGGCCCCAGCCATTCCACAAAGCAGGAAGCCCATTCTGAGAATTAAAATTTGTGGCCCTTCTTTGTTCAGTAAATTACATAGATTTCTTCAACTCTATTTACACTCCCTTCCCTCATGAAAAATATTTGTAGTCTTCAACTTGACAGAGTTTATTCATATTTTAAACATATATTTGTTATGTACCTACTACATGACACAGCACTGTTTTAATTGCTAGGGATACAGCAGCGAACAAAGCAGACCAAAATTCCTACTCCAGTGAAGTTAGCATTCTAGAAGAAATGACTGACCATGGGAGGAAAAAAAAAAAAAAGAGAGAGAAAATACAGTCTGCCAAATTGATGATAATTGCTATGGAGAAAATTAAAGTGGGGAAGTGGAGGAGGAGGGTAGAAAAGATTAGCAATATTAAACAGGGTAATCAAAGAGGCATTGTTGAGAAAACCACGCTGTGCTCATCTAAGGGAAGTAAATGAGAAAGCCTTTCAGGGATTTGAGGAAAAAGCATTCCAGGAAGAGGGACTAGCAGGTACAAATTTCCTTAATTGGGAAGGTCTGGTATATTAGAAACAAGGAACCAATATGGTCACAGCTAAGTGAGTGAGGGGGAAAGTAATAGCAGATGGATTGGAGCAGAGGCCTTCATACTTGTATGTGCATCGGAACCACCTGAATATTTTGTTAAAACATAGACTATTGGACCCCATGCTCCAAGTTTCTGATTCATGAGGTCTGGGGAGGGGCAAGAGAAATGTAATTCTAGTGAGTTTCTAGATGATGCTAGTGGGGACATCACTGAGAGCCATTGGATCAGACTGATAATAGCGGCAACAAGATTGTGCCGGGTCTTATGGACCGTAAGGGTTTTTTGGTTTTTATTCTAAGTGAAAAGTGAAACAACTGTGGGATTTTCATCATAGTAGTTACTTGATCAGATGAAAAGTTACACAAAATAATAATGTATGATAGGTTAGGTACTATGTCTTCCTGGTGTTCCACACAGTGCAATAGTTTTTAGGAAGTTGAACTCCCAAAGGCACATTTCACCTTATTATTTATACTCTGTAGACTTATGTTTGACCTTCTTCCCTCATGTCTGGTCAAATGAGCGGAAGTTCTACAAAATATCAAACATAACAATAAATTAGTTCAGCCTGGCTTCTATCCAAAGTCAATCCAGTACGTATCTAAACCGGATCATTCAATGACACATAATTTACTACAAAAAAAAAAAAAACTTTTCAGATAATTATGTTGGCATCCTATGGACAAGGTCATCGTGCTGATACTATCACTATTTAAATATTACTTTGCCCTGGTTCGTTATTTCCCTGGGTGATGCAAATGAATACTATTATTATCATCATTTTGTGGAACTTTGATGCTATCTTTGGTACAAAGACACATTCAGAAGAGTAGACCTACTTAAGAGCAGGAAAAAAAAAAAAAAAAAAAACACTGTCCAATCGAGCTTTTCTTTTGTTTGATGTTATGATATTTTAAAATGAATAGTCTCTATAACATCTTTATTTTTACATAGACTTGTTGGAGGCAAACTTTGTAAAATGGACATGAATTAAGGACACCTTTCACTAACAATACGATTCAGATTCAGTGGATCAAGGTAGCCACTGTAGTTAGTCTCTTTGGCCTAAGGTGCTCCAGGTTTTTCTGTTTATTTATTCTGATTAACGTATCTCCAAATAGTAATTACAGACTTAATGCTACTTTTATTAAGCTTCATTTCGAATCTCTTGTTTGTCCTAGCAGAACCTATTTTCCAAGTCTGCTCTTTCTTTTTTTATTTTTTGATTTGCATAAAAAGATCAATTCTTTGGAAATCCGTTCTCCAAAGTAGATGACTGTAACTTCAAATCGAGGCACACTTAGACCCTTAACACACTGCCACCCACAAACCTGATTTCCTAACTTTCTAGGATACATTTTTTTCTTCCTGTAGCATTTGCCTTCCCGATTGCTTTGTAAGAAGACTGTACACTTTTACTGAAATAATAATTTCCGTGGACTGTATGCTTACACACTGAAAGCACAAGGTATACTCACGTTAGAGAAAGCAGTGTTTGCTCTACAGCAGGCTGTTTCCACTTTGTTTTTACCCCTGCTGAGACTTGGGTGGTGATATTTAACTGTAGCTAAATGCCATCTTTCTTCATAACCTACCAATGCTATCTTCTCCGACTTTCTGAATTTTGAATGGTAAACTGACAATTTGCCCGAAAACTGAGGAGAATGTCAATAGTAACTAACATTTATTGAGAGCTTACTACGTGATAACTTGGGCTGATCATGTATGTAATATGTAAAATGAGATCATTAAGATTCAAAACCACATCTTTCTGATTTTAAAACTGTGGCCCTACATACTCTGCCATACTACCAAATATTATTTATGTTTTACATTTTAAGATTTCTTACCAGAGATAAAAATTCAGGACAGTAATTCTGAATGATTAAGCATCCTGAATAATAAGATTCAAAACTAATTATATTTTACTGAGATCAGAATCTTAGAATTCTTGTGAAGTCTGAAGGCTTTCATCTTAGGAAATGTCTTTAAGAATGATTCTAATTCTTGACATTTGTTTTTTAATATGCCTAGTCTGAAATGTTCATCCGAAGTTCCATATTTTTAAATTGCTCTCCTAAAAACCAATAAGTCAGAATATGCAATTCAAGGGTCTTTGGTTTAAGTGAAAACTGCAATGTGTTTTGATTAACTAGCATAATTTTAGGCAACTGAAGTAGAATAGGAAAACCTGGTGGTGTAGTGGTTAAGAGCTACGACTGATAACAAAAAGGTCGGCAGTTCAAATCCACCAGGCATTCCTTGGAAACCCTATGGGGCAGTTCTGTGAGTCAAAATTGACTCGATGGCAGTGGGTTAGGGGTTTTAAAGTAGAACTGCAAGCAGACAAATAAAGCGTCAGTTTCTGCAATGTCAAACTTGAACCTTTTTCTTTAAGGAAGTTTTGGAAGATGATCAATATAGAGTTACTTGGAAGACAAATTATAAAGAGATTCAATTGGACCCACTCTCCCCTCTGAAAGAATGAAAGGGAAGAGGTGGGTTGTGATGCGTTGTTTTATTTTCACCCTGTTCAACTTACTGTTCCCAAACCAATGGTTTTCTTTCACACTGTTAACAGTACAGAAAAACTTCCATTCACTCATTCATTTATTGATTTATTCATTTAAGAAATATGTATTCAGCTGAATAAATGGACAATTACAATTCTCCTCTCACTTGTTATCTCAGCAGCAATCAACACTGCTGGCTATTACTTTTTTATTGAAGCTTTTTTTTTATTATTATTTTCCTTTTATGATCCATCTTTCTCCCAGTTTATTCTTCCTGTGTAACCAATCCTTTTCTGTCTTTTTTACTTACTCATCCCGTACTACCCTGCAAAATTCCTCAAGGCTTAGTCTTATGCCCTCTACATTTTTAATGCAATTTCAGTTTTAGTCATACCCATACACAGATAATGCACACATTTATATTTCTAGTCCAGAGTTCTCTTTGAACTCCAGACCTCTACACTGAACTGTCTAATTATCATCTGAGCCCTGGTGGTGCAGTGGTTAAGCACTTGGCTGCTAACTGAGAGGTCAGGGGTTTGAACTCACCAGTCACTCTGCAGGAGAAAGATGTGGCAGTCTGATTCTGTAAAGATAACAGCCTTGGAAACCCTATGGGGCAGTTCTAATCTGTCCTATAATGTCGCTCTGAGTCAAAATCAACTAGACAGCAGTGGGTGTGGTTACTCATGATCCATTTGGATGGCTCAATGACACTTCACCCTTAGTCTTTCCAAAAACAAACTCATAATCTTCCTTCCAGAGGACTTTGTTCTCTTGTGGTACTTAGTATTTAAATTCACAGAATATAGCATCACCGCCCTTCCATTTGTGGAATCCTAAGGCTTGAAGGTGACAGGTCTTCCCACTTTCCTCCCCTCATATCCAAACCGTCAGCAAGTCCTATTAATCTGCCAAGTACCCCTAATCTGTGCACCTCTTTTTCCAAATCCAGGAAACTTAGTGTCAACAGCAGTGCGACTGGGTTAATTATGCAAGTATAGGGAAAAAAACCTTACTTCACTGTTACTTGTTGGGGATTTTGAGTGTGATAATTAATCACATCCCTTTCCCATCTGGATTCTAAACGAAGCAAGAAGCAGACAGAATCATCAGATAGGAATCAAGATATCAACTTTATTGCTGTTCAAGCTAAAGTTAGATTGGAGTCTACCATTTTGAATGCATTGGAAAATGAGGCTTCTTGCTACTTCACCCTAAGTCCAGGCCCACCGGAAGGGGAAGTATGAATATCAGAAATTTACATTCCTCCAGATTGAGGGGCTATGAATGCGTGGCCAGAATGAAAATATAAGTGTTATATGGCTTTTAAAATTGTTGATCTAACCAATCAACGAATGGATGTCAGATTCTCACTGTTTTAACAATCAGATAAACCCCTCCTCTTCTCAAGGGGAAGAGTGAAATGCTAGAAAGGGAAGAGCCATGTGTAATGTTAACACTCTTTTCATCTGGGGAGTGAAGTGTGTGTCTTCTTATTGAACCCAAGTATAGGTGAGTAGCATCATACTTAACATTTTTTATAACCTGTCTATGATATAATTATCACCCTAATAAGAATTATTAAGAACCAGTGAGAAAGACTGTGGCATCATCTCATTATTTAAAGATTTTTAAAGATTCAAAAAAAGAAAATCAAGTTATAAGCAATATTGGTAAAGCTGTATTTTATAGACATTAAATTGGAGAGTGCTTAGTTTGTGAACATATATTTAACGTTCCTGAGTGACAAACATCTATGGGATGTAAAATCTATGATTCAACTGAACAAAATCGTGTAATCATGTGAACATTTAGTGAAGAGAAGTGAATCCATTATGAATAACTGAAGTTCTACCTTCCTTTTATAACATCAACAAATATTTATTGAACTCTTTCTGTGTCAGGAACTGTGTGCTAGGCTCTGGGCATACAGTGGTGAACCAGGTAAGTCTCATTGCCTGGAGCTTCCATTCTCATAAGGTAAACATACAGAAACAAAGAAAGCAAATACATATAAAAATATATTTTCAAGTTCTAATGAGAGAAATGTAGGTAATAAATATGAAGCTAAGTTGGAGCCCAAAGAAGGAAACCCTAATTTGAGTAAGACAGTCAATGAAGACCACCTTTAGGGAAATAGATTTAAACTGAAATCTAACCGAGGGAGGAGAACTATCTACATGCCCCCTAGAAGAAAGAATGTTCCATACATAGAAGAAAACCCATGTAAAGGTTCTGAAGTGGGCAATAGTTTGGCATGATCAAAAATCTAAAGAGTGATGTGGCTAAAAAGTGGTGAATAAGGTGAGAATGGCATTGTATAAATTTGAGGAGATGAATAGAACCTATAATCTGTGTTATATCAAAAGTTTTTGCATTGATGTTTACCACTAGCTACGTGGGGATACTGAACACCTGAAATGTGGTGAAGATAACTGAAGAACTGATTTTTATTTTCAATTAGATTAAATTTTAACTGGAAAAGTTTCATGTGGCTAGCAACCACTGTACTAGACAGTACAGTATAGTATAATAATGTTTAGATTTTATTATTAAAGCAATGGGGAGCTATTGAAACAAGGAGTGATGAGATCCAATGTATGTTTTAAGACTGCTTTCTGTGACAATTGCAATAATAAAAAGCAAGAGTTGGAGCAGAGAAAAGAGTTAACAGATGGTCACAATAGTCGATGGAAGAGATTACATGGCTTAGACTAGAGGAATATTGGAGGCAGTAGAAAGAAGTAGAACTTGAGATACTGTGAAGGAGAATATAACTAACAAGATTTGCCAGTGGGTTAGATGAAGGTGAGGAGAAGAACAAAACAAAGATAATTCCAAAGACTCTGATTTAAGTAACTGAGTGAAGAGTGGTACAATTTATTCAGATGAAATTGACTGGGACAGAGGAGGGGCAGAAATACATTTTGGGAAAAACTCAGAGGATATGTTTAGACTCTATACTTTTGAGAGATCTGTGGGATATTCACGTAAAGATGACATTAGCTATTTGGATATTTAAGTCTGGAAAAAGGAGACCAGGAAATAAATTTAGAAGGCTTTTATATGATATTAAATTGTTGATAATAGATTCCTTTAGGGAGAGAGTGGAGAACGATGAGAGAGCCCCAGAACCAAGCTCTGAGTGACCCTGACATGCAGAAGTAGGTTTAGGAAATAGTTCAAGTAGAACACCTCTCAATAATCTGTACATCCCTATAACATGCGGGGAATCCCTCAGTGATGCAAATGGCTAAAGCGCATGGCTGCGAACCAAAAGTGTGGAGGTTCTAGTCCAACTTCAGATGCACCTAGAAGAAAAACCTGGTGATCTACTTCTGAAAAATCAGCCACTGGAAACCCTATGGAGCACAGTTCTACTCTGACACGCATGAGGTCCTCATGAACTGGAATCGACTCCATGACAACTGGATAACATGTAGAATTGGTGTTTCCTATAAATATTGTTTCTTTTCGTATGAGGTGTCTTGGACTTCAACTTAGAGAATTGATATGGATGGAGTGTGATCAATTCTGTTATTTTATCTAAAATCGTAAATGTCAAAGATATTTCTGAACATCGCATCAGAGAGTATTCTAACAGTAAAACAAACAATTGCACCCTAACTCTTTGAAGTATTGTTGATTGCTATAAGGGAAATATCAATGTTTAGAGAGTTTTTTCTCTAGGAAATACAAATAATTTTAGGAATTGGAAAGGCATTAATAGGTGAGTAGATTAAGAGAAAACACAGAAGCTGAAAGCATGGCTTAAGCCTTTCTGAGCAGATATAGACCTTAAGAAGTTCTGGGAAAACCAGCCCCTATTATCTGTTTCTATCTCAAACAGAGAGAACCTTTTCCTGAAAAAAAAAAAAAAAAGTGTTCCTAGGACCTTTCTTACTTCCTTCCTCCTTTCCCCTCTCTCTTTTTTAATAGAGTCTATGAGAAAGGAGGTTGTAGTCACGATTTGTTATCTGCATGCCTGAATCAAAGGGCATCACAATTTGGAAAAGATAATGTCAGGGTGAAACAAGACAGTTTGTGATGATGCAGAAGATCCGAGCCAATATTCAGCTTTTCCAATGTCTTGCTTGAGCACACTAACTGGATATTTCTCTAGGCTTTGTTTAATTGAAATGAAAACAGTCTTAGTTCATTTTTTAATAAAATGATAAACACTGTGTTTTCACTGTGAAGCATGTGTTTTCATATCCATTACCTCTGGAATAATGCAGATTTTCTGCATTCATACACAGGACTCTTGAGCATAATGACTGTTCAGATATTTGGTGGCAAAGGCTATATAGGCCAGGAACCCTGGGTGTTAGCAGGTGCTGTTTGTTTTGTTTTTGTTATTGATGGTACTGACTCCTGTCTGCATACCCTGCTATGATAATATTATCACAAGTTTCCACAAAGATGCCGAAGGCATCCCTGATACAGAAATGCTGTCTGTCAGCACATTCCATCATTTTCTTCTCCATGCCCCCAAAATCATTCCTATGAATTTAGTTGTCAGCAGGAATATTTCAAATGATTCTTTTCAGAAGCTTACACATTTCAATAAATCATAAAGCTAGTAAGAGTTCGGTAAAATACAGAGTGCCTGATAGCATGGAATATTTAATTCATCAGAACTTTGGCATAAAAATAGTTCAGAATGAATATATATAAACATAGTCCACAATATCTCCTTTGAAACTACAAATGAGTGAATTAAGATTGAGTTGGCAAAAGGACGTAGTAACTAAACAAAGCAATAGGCTTGATCTCTTGAGGGTCACAGCTTGATACAGCCTACAGCATTGCTCTTGCAACTTATCTTAGGCATGTCTCTCATTCTTTAGCATTTTTACGGACTTGCAGATCATGATCTCATTTAACCCTCAAAACAACCTTTTATGTCTGTTTTACAGGTAAAAAAACAAAGATTGAGGAGGTATGGGTCTTGTAAGTGAAAGAGCTTAGATTCAATTCTAGATAGTTGGATTTTCTGTCCACTGATTTTTTTTCCAGCGGTCTACAGCTGCCTCGGATATTGTCTGTTATAAATGGTGAATTCTAGCTTTATTGTAACTCTTCTATCAGTTCTACCAATACACCACCAGGGCTCCTCTATCAATTCTAGGTAGGTATATTTGTCTGTGTCTCATTAACTCTGTTGATAAAGTTCTTCATAAATCGAATCAGGAGCTTTGTTAACGTTCTGGACCGTTAGATAGACTAGTCCTCAAGGAAACCAAATGTTTTAAAATACCAAACTATTTCCTGAATATGCAGCATCTATCTAAAAGGAACATTGCAAAGCCATGTGACTTGCTATATCCCCCATCACTTCAAAAGCAATGTACTGTGTTGTTGTTCTTAGTTGTCGAGTGGGCTCTGATTCACGGCAACCCCATGTATAAAAGAACAAAACGTTGCCTGGTGCTGTGCCATTTTCATAATCGTTGCTATTCTCGAGTCCATTGTTAAGGCCGCTGTGTATTTTGAGTGCCTTCCAATCAAGGGGACTCATCTTTCATCATTGTATCAGACAATATTCTGTTGTGATCCATAGGGTTTTCATTAGATAAGTGTTGGAAGTAGATCGCCAAGCCTTTCTTTCTGGTGTGTCTTAATCTGGAAGCTCTGCTGAAACCTGTTTATCATGGATGACCCTTCTGCTATTTGAAATACCAGTGGGATAGTTTCCAGCATCGTAGTAGCATACAAGCCACTACACTACAACCACCTGACAGATGGGTGGTGGATTGTACTATTAAAAAAATTAGGGAAGCCTATTTGGGTGGTAATATGTTCCAATCAAACTGGAGATGTACAAACAGAACACTTGGTTCACCCTCCCCTTTCTAGTCGAGTCTTCAACAAGTAAATGCAATCCTATCCTTCACGTTGTTGAATACATAAACAAAGGCAACATCTTTGATTTCTCTTTCCCTGAATAACCAAATCTTCTTTGTTCTCCCACCAAACTATGTCTCCACTCTCACTACTCAAGTTCACATCACCATCATCTCTCACTAGGACAACTTCAGCAGCACTTCATTGGCCTCCTGTATCCACATCACTGACTCCACCAATCATTTTTCGTAAGACAGTCAAAATGATCTGAGAGTTCTGGCCACCTCTCCAAATTTATTTCATAGCATCCCCTGCCTTGCTTATTAATCTCCAGCCAGATCTCTGGGCTCTGGTGTTTTCTAATTTGCCAAACTTTATTCTTTCTCTCTCTCTTTTTTAAATCTTTGCTCAAGTTGTTCCATTTGCCTGGAATGGTCACATCTACCTCTGTGTGGCTTGCTCTTCTAGCTCTCTCAGAATTGGTACAAATTCATCTCCCTTTCCCACCTACTCTGATTTAAACAATTTTGCCAAGCGCTCACTCTACTTTCTCTATGTCTTCCCTTCAGATGTTTACCACATTGTACAATAAATGATCCCTGTACCTGTTATTTTTGTTGTTGTTGTTTATTTATCCATTATTTTATATTCCTACTATTATATTGGGAAACCCTGGTGGCATAGTGGTTAAGTGCTATGGCTGCTAACCAAGAGGTCAGCAATTCGAATCTGCCAGGTGCTCCTTGGAAACTCCTTGGGGCAGTTCTGCTCTGTTCTATAGGGTCACTATGAGTCGGAATCGACTCGACAGCAGTGGGTTTTTACTATTATACTGTACATTTTGTAATAGTAGTAACGAGTACTGTGCATTACGTGAGGGCAGTGAGCATATTAAAAATAAAAAATTGCTGTCGAGTGGATTCAGGCTCATAGTCACCCTATAGGTCGGAGTAGAACTGCCTCATATGGTGTTTCTAAGAAGCATCTGGTAGATTTGAACTGGCGACCTTTTGGTTAACAGTCATAGCTCTTAACCACTATGCCACCAGGGTTTCCAGTGATCATATATGCTTTGTTAATTGTCCATGTACCTAGCTTCGTGTTTGTCACATAGAATATACTCAATACTTATTTAATGAATGAATTAAAGGAGTGAATGAAATGAATGCATGAATGAATAAAGAGTATAGCAGTTGTCTATAGAATCATGACCCTCAAAAGAAAGCTGATTATTATAAATGCAGCCTCAAAAATGAGTCTTCCTTATTATTTGCTCTTCATCAAGAATGTTTAAATGACTCATCAATTCACTATTCCGTTACAATGCTTCACGTCTCATGGATCTCCTTTTTTCTAAATTATATCTGAAGTGCGAGTGCAAGCTATGCAGATATTTTGTCAATTTTTACTTTAGGGGTTGCTTTTTATCAGAGTAAGCATGATTGTTTTGGACACTGATTCTCTCATCAGCTCTCAGAGTGAACCAAAATTTCATTATTCTCAAAATGGGAGAAAAAAATAATTTTTTCTTCACAAATGGTCCCAGGCTTTTATTAGCACTTATCCCCTCATTATGCCTTTCACTTACATATATGTGTCTTTATAGAAACAATAGATGGGGCTGGAATATTTTTTAAAAAAAGGAAATTATACTGATGGTCGAAGTTATTGCAAGAACACCAGTAACCCCAATACCTAGACTGAGTGCATTTTGTCCATTTACAATGAATTAGCAAGAAAATCAACCAATAATAAACCAAAACCAAAAAAAAACATTGTCGTAGAGTCGATTCCGACTCGAAGCGACCCTGTAGGACAGATCAGAACTGCCCCATATGGTTTCCAAGGAGCACCTGGTGTATTTGAACTGCTGACCTTTTGGTTAGCAGCCAAGTTCTTTAAGCACTGTGCCAACAGGGCTCCAAAATACTAGAAAATATTTATAATAACATTATTAATTAGAAGAAGGGTACAAGGAGAGTTGAGGAGGAGAGCCACCATTTCCTGATCGCTTTACCTCTCAGGTGCACTGCACACATCACACCTCATCCTAGAACTAGCCACTCTGAGTAGGAAACATAGTGTCCTGTGTAAAGGTAAAGCACATCACATTTCAGTGAATTCAGTTCCCAGAGGTCATGTGCTAGTAAATGTCTTATCCGAGATTAAATCTCAGAGCAGTCTAATTTCACAGCCTCAGGAATTCCTGCTTTATCAGGCTTGCTTTATTGGTAGAACTTATGTGTGAAGATGGATGTACCTCCGTAGTCCTGTCAGTGAGGTTAGAGTGAGCTGTTTAGAAAGCGGTAGTTATCCTTGAAGTTTTCAGCTGAAGGGAAGTTAGGAGAGGACCTTACCCCTCCTGCCTTCCCAAATGCATAACTTTGTAAAATTTCCATTTTTTGTTATGTAGTCTTTGTTTCTCCAAACATTACAAATTTGACATTATCTTCCTTTCCTGTTAGACAGTCTTTTGCTAGATCAATACCTTCCAGAATAAAAAAAAAAAAAATAGACACTGTCAATTTGGTGTCTCTTGTTGTCTCATTCTCTTTGATGCTGAAATGTACATACATGAAATGAGATTATAACATAATGTGGAGTCCCTGGGTGATGCAAATGGTTAAGCGCTTAACACTAACCTAAAGCTTGACGGTTCAAATCCACCAGAGGCACTTTGGAAGGCATTCCTTGAAAACCCTGTGGAGCAATTCTACTCTGCAC
The DNA here is from genome assembly GCF_030014295.1 of Loxodonta africana. Lineage (NCBI taxonomy): Eukaryota > Metazoa > Chordata > Mammalia > Proboscidea > Elephantidae > Loxodonta > Loxodonta africana. The sequence goes on from NC_087348.1 coordinate 42,514,661, forward strand.
ACACAGGGTCGCCAGAGTCAGAATCAACTCAAAGACAACTAACAACAAGGTAATAAGATGTATTACGCTGTATTTCAATTCTTTCATATATATATTAGCATATTGTATTTTCTCTCAAACAGTTATAGGTGGTCATGAGTATGTTAAGGAGCCCTGGTGGCTCAGTGGTTTAGTGCTCTGCTACTGACCATAAGGTCAGCTGTTTGAACCCACTAGCAGTAGCAGGGAAGAGAGATGTGGCAATCTGCTTCTTTAAAGATTTACAGCCTTGGAAACTCTACGGGGTGGTTCTGCTCTGTCCTTAGGGCTGCTGAGTCAGAATCGACTCGGTGGTGGTATTTTTTTGTTTTTATTTTGTTTTATGATTATGTTAAACAACAAAAGAAACAAATTCAGAGTTTAACTCTTAGAATTTGTGGTTTTGTATGGGAGGTGCAGCATCCCAAAGTTTTCAGACATGATGCACTGATTTACGAAAATTGAATCTTTGATCTTGGTCTTCAAAGGAAGTAGAGCCAGGGCCAGCATCAGGGTGATCAGGTGCCAGAAAATGACCGTTGCCCAACCATGTTCCACACTGATCAGTCACGTGCAGCAAATGGCCAGCCTTTCACTCTGACCTAGTTTGAAGGGACAATACCCTGCTCTGAGCAATGCTCTGTGCAGTAAGGGCTTTCAAGAAATAGTGCAGATCGTGTGTGTGGCACTTTTTGACAAATCCCCCTGTGAGTCAGAAATAAAAATCCACGTCATATAGAACTGAGCGCTAATTAAAGTGGGGCTAAAGCATCCATGCCAGCTCCAACCTTTTTATTTTTTTAAAATCATGAATTTATTTTTAACTTCATTTGGAGGTAATTTTATGCAGATGGGAAATTGAGCTGAATTCTGACACATTTGTGCCCTTATCTGTATACCCCCGTTTCTCTTCTTGCATGAGGCCCTGTTGGTTCCAGGCAAAATTACACGGAATGAAGTAAAAAGGGATTATTCCCTAGCCATGTGTCTGGTTTGTTTTAAACTCTCGTCTCTCCTACTCATGAGAAATGGTAGCCTTACCTTTTTGGAATTTATTAAGACAGGCAAAGAAGGAATAAAAACTAATCAAATATATAGACTATTTTTCACTGTCTAACAATGTCAAGCAGAGTCACACTGCTTGAAATTCTGTATTTGATTAGTTTAGCAATCATGTTCTTAAATGGGAGGCAGAGTGGTATAGTTGAAAGGAACGTGCTTGGGAGCTAGCTGGAATAAAGCTTTTCCTGATTCCATCACTTTGTTGCAGAATGACCTTGGACAAGTCCTTAGTTTCCTACTTTGTAAACTGAAATTAATTATCTATCCCTCATAAAGACAAAAATGATTACATAAATAAAAGACACAGAATGCTTTCCATCATGGTGACAGCAGCTAATATTATTAATTAACATCACTATGCAAGTAGCTGGTAGTATAGTAGAAGAAATAACTTGGTTTCTCAAATACTCTTTAAAAAAATAAAACTTCCCCAAATTCTTTGCTCAGCCAAAGTTTTCTTCACATCTAGCCATGAAGACAATCTCAAGTCTCTTTTATCACAAATTCTGAACGAATAGAGTCTGAGTTCATGAGCTTTTATTTCCTGGGTACCATCATAATTAAAAGGAATCTTAATTGTGTAGACAGAGCTACAAAAATTTAGCATCGTACTTTATCATGAAATCACATCATTTAAATATTGCACACATTAAATGCCCTTTCTTGGCTGCCATACTTGGTGAGACCTAACTGGTCAACTCCAAATATGACTGACAATATTTAAGAGGGATAAAAAATAGCTGTTTCCAAATAATTGTTAGAAGCTTTGCAGTAGCTGAAAATATTCCTGCCTAAAATATGTATATTTCATTCCTGAAAAAAACACTATAGATAAATTATTATTTTTTTTGTTTTGTTTTAACCTATTAAGTCTTAGAGTCTAAAAGATTAGTAGAAAGAACAAGCCATGGAGTCAAATATTTTTCAAGAGGTCAGTTATATCAGAATGGGTCACAAGATAAAAATTTGTAACATGAACACACTAACACTGTGCCATCTCAAAATCTGAGCTAACAAGTTGTCATAGTCAGTTTGGACAAACAATACTACTGTTATTCACATAGAGAAAGGAGAGTCATTATTTCTTGACTGCACATTTAAAATATTTTGAGCATTTTCTTATACTGTTTTCACCAATTCTCACAGTAACCCCAAGTTGTCTGGGGCTTTCCTTCCGGCAACTTTATGTCAAGAACGGGTGTTCTTTTATTACTGAAGAGAAATACATGAACTGTAGACAAATGTCTCTTCTATCCCTGATTTGCGGGAAAAGGTAAAAAAGAAATAAAAAAAAAAGAAATGGTTATTTATCAAAAACTAACACAGTTGCCCTGAAGTCAACTATGACTCATTGCAACCCCTTGTGTGTTAGTAGAATTGTACTCCATAGGATTGCAATATCTGATTTTTTTTTTTTTTGGAAAGTAGATTGCCAGGCCTTTCTTTCGAGGTAGCTCCATGTAGACTCAAACCTCCAATCTTTGGTTAATAGCTGAGTGTGTTCACTGTTTGCATCACCCAGGGACTCCAGTTTATTCCTACATGCTAAATAAATGTTACAAGACATGCTTGTTCACCGCAGGACTTAGACTCAAAATCAAACTACCATATTGAAATGAAAGCAGTTTTTTTTTTTTTTAAGAAGATAAAATAATAATACATGAATGTATAGTAAACTCAAAGGTATTATGGACTCCATTTAAACTGAAATCATTTCCATCCCATGGTTGATAGGCATTCAGCAGGATTTATGGGAGGAAGTGTGTGGATGTTTTCATATCAAGTTGATGGGTGTGACCACTGAGAACAGATGAGGTGGAGGATTTAAAAAAACTCTAGTCCTACATTACAAAGTACGTTAGTATGGGAAATTCTCAAAGTATTACTTCTTTCTTTATATTTCAACAATTTGTTTTATCATCATTATCTTTCTGATTGTTTAGATATTTGGATTATTTCAACTGTTTCCCCATTTATCTTGTCTAAATTTTGAGAGAGAGGGAGAAAGAAGGAAGTTGGTGGTAATTACAGGAACAAGATAATATATGACAGAAAGTTCCTGGTGAAGGAGGAAAGAAGAAGGAGAGGACTAAAGCTGTTGAGTGTTAATAATTTTGATAATAATAGCAGTTATCAGCTATTCAATGTGGGCTATATGCCAGTTACTCTATCAAATACTTTCTGTGGTTTTTGTCAAGTAATCTTCATAAAAACCATACCAAATGGGTATTATTATTTTATGTTCATTTTACAAATAAGAAAAAAAATTGATACTTTGAGGCAGCCAAGAACTTGCTCAAGGCCGCAGTGCTAATAATGGTAGAGCTGGGAATTGAGCCAAGACTGACTTGACTCCCAAGCATGTGTCTGAACCACAAGGATGTACTGCACTGGGCTAAGCCCTTTTTATGCACCGCCCCATTGATTTATTGCAAAACATTGGACATGTACTGTTAACCTCTGTTTTATTATCAGGTAAAAATTCTGCAAGTTCATTCAGCACAACCAGGGTTTAAACCTAGGTCTGCGTCACTCTCTGCTCCAAGGAACACTTCAGTTTGGAGGATAAGTAGATAGGGAAGAACTTTTAGGGCTTGGGTTTAAAGCAGACAAAGGAAAAGAAAACTTCAGGCATCACTGTTTGCCTTATTGGAGACTGCAAAAGATTTTGTAGTGGTGGTGAGGACTCTTTCCAAGAGCCATGAGTTTAAAGTGAGTCAAGTTTGGCTCTTTGTCTTGCCTCCCTTTTAAGATATTTTTTAGTTCTTTTGATTGGTTTTGATCACCCTTTCCTGTGAGTTGTTTTGGATCCAGAATCACTTTTATCTGAGTAAGAAAAAGAAAATGGAGGCCAGAAAACTGATTAGAACAGAGATGAAAGCAATTCTGCAAAGGCCTGTCCCAGCACTCCTAAGATATACGAGATAGAGAAAAGAAGTTCACCTCTCACCTAGAGGATTGTAGTAACCTCCTAGGTAGGAAAAGGTCATCCCTGATGTCTTCTCCTTGTCCACTCTCCACATTGCAGCTGGAAGGATCTTTTCAGGCTGTAGCCTCCTACTCTTAAACCTTTCAGTGGCTTCCCATCGCTCTCAAGTAAAGAGAAGGCAAGGATCCTATCAACCTCACCATCCTGACCTGCTGTCATACTGCCCCACGTATTTTTCAGTACCAGCCTTATTGTCTTTTTCTCAGTTTCTGGTACTTGTTATAGGTACCTGGGTGGCGCAAACAGTTTGTGCTCCGCTAAAGGTTAACAGTTCAAAAGCACCAGCGGTGCCATGGAAGACCTGTAGATCTCTTTCTGTAAAGATTATAGCCAATCTTATGGAACAATTCTACTCTCACACACAGAGTCACCATCAGTAGGGATACCAGTACTTCTCATAAGGATATTTGGCTAGTAGTTTAGTTACTTGAAACTTTTTTTTTTAAATACAGACTGCAGGGTGCTGTACTCATTGCCATTGAGTCAATTCCAACTCATAGCGACACTATAGGACAGAGCAGAACTGCCCCGTAGAATTTCCAAGGAGCGCCTGGTGGATTTGAACTGCCAACCCTTTGGTTAGCAGCCGTAGCACTTAACCACTATGCCACCGGGGTTTCCATCTTTTAGATAATACAAATTTGCCAATGATTCGTATCCTTATCTGTTTAAAAAAAATCACACTTAATGTCCATGAATTTCATAACTTTATAATTGTATATGAAGAAGAATGTTGCTTCAGTATTGGAGGAAGACTCATTAACAACCTGTGATATGTAGATGACACACCTTGCTTGCTGAAAGGGAAGAGGACTTGAAGCACTAACTGATGAAGATCAAAGATTACAGCCTTTAGTATGGATTACACCTCAACATAAAGAAAACAAAAATTCTCACAACTGGATCAATAAGCAAAATCATGATACACAGAGAAAATACTGAAGTTGTCAAGAATTTCGTTTTACTTGGATCCACAATCAATGCCCATAGAAGCAGCAGTAGAGGAATCAAATGACATATTACATTGGGCAAATCTGCTGTAAAAGACCTCTTTAAAGTGTTCAAAAGCAAAGATGTCACTTTGAGGACTAGGGTGTGGCTGGTCCAAGCCGTGGTATTTTCAATCACATCATACTTTATCATACGCATGTGAAAGCTGGACAATGAATAAGGAAGACTGAAGAGAATTGATGCCTTTGAATCTGGTGTTGCAGAAGAATAGTGAATATACTATGGACTGCCAGAAGAACAAACAAATCTGTCTTAGAAGAAGTACAGCCAGAATGCTCTTTAGAAGCAAGGATGGCAACACTTCATCTCATGTATTTTGGACATGTTATCATGAGGGACCAGTCCCTGGATGAGGACATCATGCTTGGTAAGGTAAAGGGTCAACAAAAAAGAGGAAGACCCTCAATGAGATGGATTGGCACAGTGGCTGCAACAATGAGCTCAAGCTCACAATGATTGTGAGGATAACACAGGACCAGGCATTTTCTCATTCTGTTATACATAGGGCCGGTAAGAGTAAGTACCAACTCGATGACACCTAACAACAACAACATAATTGCATGTGTTTGGAGCAAAATGGTAGTTTATTCATATTTGTGGGGTGAGGTGAAATCCGACAGGCTCTTGTGTAATCAAAAATATCTCCCTTCTTCACAGAAAAGTTTACTTGAAAATAACAGAATGCAGAAAATTGCATTCAATCAACACCTAGAGTTGCTAGGCACTGTGAACTCCACTGCATAAGGGAATTGTGAAAGTATTATGTACTACGTTGTTCCACTACACATGATAATACACTTGCTTAGGGTTCAGATCCAAGAACTCTTTACAAATTTTCCCCTTAGTGGTCATTTCTCTAGAAAACAATGTAGAGTAAAACACTAGGACTTTTAATAACGCTTAGCTTTTTCTTCACTTGGGAAATAAATTTAAATTTGGAAAAGAAAGAGAATTATGGAGAAGATAAAATGTGCCCATGATCTTACGACCTAAATATACTGCTAACAATTTATTAAATTTCCTCTTAGATCGTTTTTTCCTGCCTAAATAAGAAAAAATATTTCTCAACAAAATTGAATCATACACACGTTATTTAATCTTTTTTGTTTAGTAATGTTTCATGTACATTTTCTGATTTCCTACAGAATTATTTTTAATGACTACATGGAACACCATAATTATTTAACCAGTCTCCTGTTGTTGGCTATTATTTCTAATTTCTTTCTATCTTATAATTATGTTGGAATGAAATACTTAGATATTATTTCCTCAAGATATATTCTTAGAAAGGCAAGTATTGGTTCAGTGGATTTGCTTATTTTAAATGACGTTAACGCATATTTCCATGTTGCCTTCCAGAAAGATAACCATTTTTTACTCCTCCACAACACTGTGTTTATCAATTTTTTTTTAAGCTTTGTTAGTTTGATAGGCCAAAAGCAATATTTCCTTATTTTAATTTAATAGCTACATTTGAAAAACTCATGGTTATTACTTATGGTGATGTTTTTGTGCCTTCAGCCAACAGTCAAACAATAATAATTACCTTGAACGTACCCGTTGACAACATCCTTACATTTATTATTTCACATCGCATCCCCAGCAGCCCTGGAAGATAAATAGGGGAACCAATAATCGTTAAACTGTCACAAAGCATAACAATTCGTTCTACAAGTATTTTTCACACACATCTCCCTGTTTCAAAATTAGGGTGAATTTCTTCTGTAAGACCTGACATTTTCAGAGTGATATGAAAGACAGTGTTGGTTTCCTAGGACTAATGCCTTTTGGGTAAAGATGAAAAAGTATTGTTTCATCCTGGCCTGGTGAGTAGATGAGATAACTGCTGACTAGGTAGTTTATTTCTTCTCACGCTAAGGCTTTTGGACAGAAAATACATTTTCAATATATTTCAAAATACGTAATTTCAACGTATATAACATTACACAGTTGTTGTTAATTGCCATCAAAAAAAAAAACCAAGTTGACTCTAATTCATGGCAACCTTACGTACAACAGAACTAAACGTTGCCTGGCGCTGTGCCATCTCCAGGACCTTTGAGATATTTGAGCTCATGGTTGTGACTGTATTATAAATGCTACGTTCTATTTAAATCTAGGCATTGTTTTACCATGCCATCTGCCTACCTCTGTTTCTTTGTGTTTTTGTTGTAGTTGTTATTTTATTATATTAGCAACAAATCTTCACTGCAAAAAGTAATTAAACTACATATATACACGAATTAAAAAATAAGCATTTCTTCTCCTTTTGACTTCACCTCCATCCCCAAAGTAAGATGCCATTTATATTTTGGATTTATATACTTATATATATATCTATATATTGGATCATTTGGTGTTTTCTAAGCCTACATTTTTTACACAATTGGACCATCTACACTTACCATTCTGTTACACGTTTTCATCATTTTTTCTTATACAGTTTTCCATGTTGCTTCAGAATATTCCAGTGGAAGAATATAAGAATATTAATCTAGTCCATTATTGTTGAACGTTTATAGTTTCCCCCAGTATCCCTATTGTCAAGATTAAAGTAAGCATTATAAAACCAATCGTCGTAAACTTTAACTCATGGCTACACATGTTTGTTGGGGTAGAACTCCGCTCCAGATGGCTTCCAGTGGTTTGTTTTTAAGAAGTAGATTTCCAGGCCTCTCTTCCAGGGCACCTCTGGGTAGACTCAAAGCACCAATCTTTAGGTTAGCAGCTGAGCTTATTAACTATTTACACCACCCAGGGACTCTAAGCATTTTTATACACCAATATATTTTCAGGTTAAATTGCTACAATGGATCTTTTAACAACCAAAACTGCTAAAAGCTGAGTCAACTGTGATTCACATTTATAATTTTGATAGGTATTACCATGTTGCTTTTCAATACGTAGCCCCATCAATATCATATCAGAGTGTCTGTCCTCACACTGTAGTCAACACTAAATGTATATTCATTAGTTTTATTTTTTGCTCATCCTGATGGTGGAAAAATCTCACTGTTTTAATTAGCCTGAGGTTGACCATCTTTTTATATATTTAGAGCTATTTGGATTTCATTTTTAGCAAACTGCCTTTTCATAGCCATTTTATGGTTTTCTATTGGGGTTTTAGACTTTTCTTCCTAAATTATGAGCTCTCACAAAAATAGGCAGTTTGATCATGTGATACACATTTCCCAGTTATTATTGTTTTTAAAATATTTATGTAATTTTTGCTATTGAAAAAATTTGTTGTTTTTATGTAGCACATTTATCATTTATTTAAGGCTTTGTTTTTTCTGTCATGCCTATGAAGAAAGCATTCCATATTCTGATATTATTAAAATTAGTTGTTTTCATTGATGTACTGTTCTAAACAATGGTATTTTTTTCATTTTTCAGCTTTAAAGCTTGGTTTAACTAGAATTTGTTGTTGAGTAAAACATTGAGAACACATATTTAGGCGTATCCATTTCTCATATTTTACTAATGTCTTTCTACTTATGTACCTGTTTATCTATCCATCTACACATACAGACATACTTTTGCAAATAATAACTAGTATCACTTTGATGAACTTGACTCAACTGCCACTGTTACTGGTACTCATATTTATTAAACAATTCTAAATTATTTATTAAATCTTCACTAGTTTAAAATGACACCTTTACATATACTAAATTCATAAATATGTGTCTTTTTTGGACTTCTCTGATGTTCATTTGGAGTCCTAAACAGTACAGTTAACACACCCAGCTGCTAATCAAAAGGCTGTTGGTTCAAGTCTACTTTGAGGTACCTCAGAAGAAAGGCCTGGCAATCTAATCCAAAAAATAAGCTATTGAAAGACCTATAGAGCACAGTTCTACTCTAACACACGTGAGGTCGCCATGAGTTGTATTTGACTCAATGGCAACTCTTTAATGTTGTTTATCCATTGGTTTATCCTTTTGCCAATTTGTTATTTGTTAATTATTATATTTTTACAAAATATTTTATATCTATACCCGATACCCATTGCCGTCGAGTCAATTCTGACTCATAGCAACCCTACAGGACAGAGTAGAACTGCCCCACAGGGTTTCCAAGGAGTAGCTAGTGGATTTAACCTGGTGACCTTTATGGTTAGCAGCCATGTCAGTTAACCATGAAGCCACCAGGGCCCCATTTTATATCTAGTAGGGCTAATTCCATCCAATTTCTTTTCTTATTTTTTTCATGGCTTTTTGGAGCCCCTGGGTTCCTTGACTCATAAGTCAGAGTCGACTTGATGGCAATGGGTTTGGCTTGGTTTTTTGTTTGGGTAGCTTGACTACTAGCACTTGACTACTAGCTTAAACCCACCCAGAGGTGCCATGGAAGACAGGCCTGGCAATCTGTTTCCAAAAACTTATATCCTTGAAAACCCTATGGAGCAGTTGTACTTGGCATACATGGGGTGGCCATGAGTTGGAATTGACTTAATGGCAACTAGCTAACAACAACAACATTCTCATGTTATGAATTTCAGGTAAAATTATAATTTTTTCTTTAAGTCAAAAAAATTGCATGCGGATTAAGATTTTCACATCGAAACCTTGGGATAGCGGAGGGAGAGAGAGAACGCTTACTATTTCCTTTGGCCATGTTCCCATTGGCTGTTGAAGTAGATAAATAGTTTAGATTTGCAGCAACTTGCTTCATCTAATTGCCTACAGCTTTATTCATTAGTAATGATTTCACTCATCAGAGGAAATTTTCATATAATGAAATAGGCTAATTCAGTTTACTGAAACTGTATGAAGGAAGTAAAAAGACAAATTGTCATTCAGTAGTTAAAGATTTTTGCTCAGATGAAAAGGCACACAGCTGCTTATCGTCTGCTGGTTCTTGAATTCTCAGGGAAACTGAAAAGGCAAAGCAACAATCTACATGGAGAAATCGGAAGTCAGAGCAGTCAGTGGTTTCCATTTCAACTCATTATGAGTTGAATTAACTTGAATTAACTGGTTTTTTTAATAATAAGCCCAGTTTTAAAATTAGAGTCACTAAATGCAAGTAAAAGTGGAGAACATAATATATATATATATGGCTAACTTTCTAAATATAGAACATTCCTAACTCAAATATAGAGTTTGGGCTCTAAAAGTTCCATGTAAGTCCATTGTTTGAAACTTGACTAGTCCAACCACTGTTAGAAATGAAGTTTCTAGGAAGACCGCAAGACAGAATAGATGTAAAAGCCCAAGGCCAAATCTCCTTGTATAAATTTTCCACAGAAATTAAGGAAAACCAGTTTTAGCCTCTTGGAGTCTTTCAACCAGATAAAAGGTGTACAAAGATGTCAGAACGAGAAGAAAAGGAGAGTTTGGAAACGAGATTTTGTTTTCAAGGGAGCTGTTGTAGGCCTTTGAGATTCCCAGGCGCTCTTTGAGAAGAGTGTAAGGGTTTGCTACTTTCCCATTCTAAACCTAGTAAAAAGGGTTTCAGAGGATCCCCCAGACCATACAGAAATGTGTTTCCTACATTTAGGAGCCAATGCCTTGCATGCACCTGGGAATGCTAAAGTCAACTCTGGGATGGGGTTTAACTCCTACATAAGAAATTTTGAGGGGAAGGGGAAGGCTTTCTATTTGATGGTGGAACCAAGAGAGTGCACCCTCGCTGAAGTTGGTGTTCACTACCAGAGTTTATGAGGTGCGGATATGCATGAGTGTTTTTGGTGGATCAAAACCCTGAAGAGGGTGTCATGGATCCTGTCCAGTAGAAATACTTGAAAAAAAAAAAAAAAATGATACATAAGCAGAAAGAGGCTGGGGGTCTTTGTTATAAGACTGGGACAGAGGAAGGAAACAAAAAGTACCAGAATTGACTCGTATCTACTCAGGCCAAGGCAACTCCAAGTTATAGAGATCCAGAAATTAAGCCCTAATGAGCCCATGGAATCCTCTGCACCAGAAAAAACCATTAGCCAGGACCACCTAGGGTCACCAGCTTTAACCACCTGCCTTACATAAGAACCAGACACCACTAACTAAATGAAAACTTTCCTGTCTTCTTCCTTTCCCTCCCTTCCCTCTGCCCAGCCATCCCAGTACCCAGCTTTGACCTTATCCCAGTGAATCAGCAGATAGAAAGTAGAGGAAAAGGTACAGGGAAGGTACAGTGCAGGAAAAACAGCATGCTTCCCTTCCCCCACTACAGTCCTCATGGTCAAAGCTGGCCCAGTCTACAGCAGGAAAAAAAAAAAAAAAGTTACGTTAATTCAAATGTGAAATTCTGATTGATATTTTGGACTGGAAATGGTAACACTGTTATGTTACTTAAGGTGATCCTAGCACTGCTATTACCTAAGAGAGCATAAAAGCCATGGACCTTGTCACAATTTTGTGCAGGGACAGGGGAAGTGTATGTCCTCTAAATAAAATGTAAGATGACAACAAGAAATGTTTTGTTTTTTTTATTGTGCTTTACGTGAAAGTTTACAATTCAAGTCAGTTTCTCATATAAAAACTTATACACACATTGTTATGTGACCCTAGTTGTTCTGTATATAATGTGACAGCACACTCTTGCTCTCCACCCTGTATTTCCCATGTCCATTCAGCCAGCTCCTATCTATCCCCCTCTGCCTTCTCATCTCTCTTCCAGACAGGAACTGCCCACTTAGTCTCATGTGTCTACTTGAGCTAAGAAGCACTCTCCTCATCAGTATGTCTTATAGCTCAGTCTAATCTTTGTCTGAAGAGTTGGCTTTGGGAATGGTTTTAGTTTTGGGCTAACAGAGAGTCCGTCAGCCGTGTCTTCTGGGATCCCTCCAGTCTTAGTCAGACCATTAAGTCTGGTCATTTTACGAGAATTTGAGGTCTGTACCCCACTTTTCTCCTGTTCCATCAGGGACTGTCTGTTGTATTCCCTGTCAGGACAGTCATTGGTGGTAGCCAGGCACCATCTACTTCTTCCAATCTCAGGCTGATGGAGTCTCTGGTTAGCGTAGCCCTTTATGTCTCTTGGGCTCATATTTTCCTTGTGTCTTTGGTGTTCTTCATTCCTCTTTGTTCCAGGTGGGTTGGAACCAATTGATGCATCTTAGATGGCCGCTTCCTACCTTCTAAGACCCCAGACACCACTCACCAAAGTGGGATGCAGAACATTTTCTTAATACACTTTGTTATGCCAATTGACCTAGATGTACCCTGAAACTATGTTCCCCAGACCCCTGCCCCTGCTAATCTGTCTCTCAAAGTGTTTGGTTGTACTCAGGAAACTTAGCTTTTGTTTTATTCCAGTTGTGCTGACTTCCCCTTCACTTTATCTAAAATAATTCTTGTCCACTATCTAGTTGGTGAATACCCCCCTCCTTCCCTCCCCCCCGACATTTGTAACCATCCAAGAACTTTTTCTTCTGTGTTTAAAACTTTTCTTGAGTTATAATAGTGGTCTCATACAATATTTGTCCTTTTGCAACTGACTGATTTCACTCAGTATAATGCCTTCCAGATTCATCCATGATATGAGATGTTTCACAGGTTCATCATTGTTCTTTATCATTGCATAGTATTCCATTGTGTAAATATACCATAATTTGTTTATCCATTCATCCATTGATGGGCACCTAGGTTGTTTCTATTTTTTTTTTTAATTAACTTTTATTAAGCTTCAAGTGAACATTTACAAATCCAATCAGTCTGTCACATGTAAGTTTACATACATCTTACTCCCTTCTCCCACTTGCTCTCCCCCATTGAGTCAGCCCTTTCAGTCTCTCGTTTCGTGCCAATTTTGCCATCTTCCCTCTATCTCTATCTTCCCATCCCCCTTCCAGTCAAGAGTTGCCAACACACTCTCCAGTGTTCACCTGATTTAATTAGCTCACTCTTCATCAGCGTCTCTCTCCCCCCCGCTGACCAGTCCCTTTCATGTCTGATGAGTTGTCCTCGGGGATGGTTCCTGTCCTGTGCCGACAGAAGGTCTGGGGAGCATTGCCGCCGGGATTCCTCTAGTCGCAGTCAGACCATTAAGTATGGTCCCTTTATGAGAATTTGGGGTCTGCATCCCACTGATCTCCTGCTCCCTCAGGAGTTCTCTGTTGTGCTCCCTGACAGGGCAGTCATTGATTGTGGCCGGGCTCCAACTAGTTCTTCTGGTCTCAGGATGATGTAGGTCTCTGGTTCATGTGGCCCTTTCGGTCTCTTGGGCTCTTAGTTGTCGTGTGACCTTGGTGTTCTTCATTTTCCTTTGCTCCAGGTGGGTTGAGACCAATTGATGCATCTTAGATGGCCACTTGTTAGCATTTAGGATCCCAGACGCCACATTTCAAAGTGGGATGCAGAATGTTTTCATAATAGAATTATTTTGCCAATTGACTTAGAAGTCCCTTCAAACCATGTTCCCCAGACCCCCGCCCCTGCTCCGCTGACCTTTGAAGCATTCATTTTATCCTGGAAACCTCTTTGCTTTTAGTCCAGTCCAATTGGGCTGACCTTCCTTGTATTGAGTGTTGTCTTTCCCTTCACCCAAAGCAGTTCTAATCTACTAATTGATCAATAAAAAACCCTCTCCCTCCCTTCCTCCCTCCCCCCTTCGTAACCACAAAAGTATGTGCTCTTCTCAGTTTTTTCTATTTCTCAAGATCTTATAATAGTGGTCTTATACAATATTTGTCCTTTTGCCTCTGACTCATTTCGCTCAGCATAATGCCTTCCAGATTCCTCCATGTTATGAAATGTTTCAGAGATTCGTCACTGTTCTTTATCAATGCGTAGTATTCCATTGTGTGAATATACCACAGTTTATTTACCCATTCATCCGTTGATGGACACCTTGGTTGCTTCCAGCTTTTTGCTATTGTAAACAGAGCTGCAATAAACATGGGTGTGCATATATCTGTTTGTGTGAAGGCTCTTGTATCTCTAGGGTATATTCCAAGGAGTGGGATTTCTGGGTTGTATGGTAGTTCTATTTCTAACTGTTTAAGATAACGCCAGATGGATTTCCAAAGTGGTTATACCATTTTACATTCCCACCAGCAGTGTATGAGAGTTCCAATCTCTCCACAGCCTCTCCAACATTTATTATTTTGTGTTTTTTGGATTAATGCCAGCCTTGTTGGAGTGAGATGGAATCTCATCGTAGTTTTAATTTGCATTTCTCTAATGGCTAATGATCGGGAGCATTTTCTCATGTATCTGTTGGCTGCCTGAATATCTTCTTTAGTGAAATGTGTGTTCATATCCTTTGCCCACTTCTTGATTGGGTTGTTTGTCTTTTTGTGGTTGAATTTTGACAGAATCATGTAGATTTTAGAGATCAGGCGCTGGTCGGAGATGTCATAGCTGAAAATTCTTTCCCAGTCTGTAGGTGGTCTTTTTACTCTTTTGGTGAAGTCTTTAGATGAGCTTAGGTGTTTGATTTTTAGGAGCATCCAGTTATCTGGTTTCTCTTCATTTTTGGTAATGTTTTGTATTCTGTTTATGCCCTGTATTAGGGCTCCTAGAGTTGTCCCTATTTTTTCTTCCATGATCTTTATCGTTTCAGTCTTTATGTTTAGGTCTTTGATCCACTTGGAGTTAGTTTTTGTGCATGGTGTGAGGTATGGGTCCTGTTTCATTTTTTTGCAAATGGATATCCAGTTATGCCAGCACCGTTTGTTAAAAAGACTATCTTTTCCCCAGTTAACTGACACTGGTCCTTTGTCAAATATCAGCTGCTCATACATGGATGGATTTATATCTGGATTCTCAATTCTGTTCCATTGGTCTATGTGCCTGTTATTGTACCAGTACCAGGCTGTTTTGACTACTGTGGCTGTATAATAGTTTCTGAAATCAGGTAGGGTGAGGCCTCCCACTTTCTTCTTCTTTTTCAGTAATGCTTTGCTTATCCAGGGGTTCTTTCCCTCCCATATGAAATTGGTGATTTTTTTCTCTATCCCCTTAAAATATGACATTGGAATTTGGATCGAAAGTGCATTGTATGTATAGATGGCTTTTGGTAGAATAGACATTTTTACTATGTTAAGTCTTCCTATCCATGAGCAAGGTATGTTTTTCCACTTAAGTATGTCCTTTTGAATTTCTTGTAGTAGAGCTTTGTAGTTTTCTTTGTATAGGTCTTTTACATCCTTGGTAAGATTTATTCCTAAGTATTTTATCTTCTTGGGGGTTACTGTAAATGGTATTGATTTGGTTATTTCCTCTTCGGTGTTCTTTTTGTTGATGTAGAGGAATCCAAGTAATTTTTGTATGTTTATTTTATAACCTGAGACTCTGCCAAACTCTTCTATTAGTTTCAGTAGTTTTCTGGAGGATTCCTTAGGGTTTTCCATGTATACGATCATGTCATCTGCAAAGAGTGATAGCTTTACTTCTTCCTTCCCAATCCGGATACGCTTTATTTCTTTGTCTAGCCTAATTGCCCTGGCTAGGACTTCAAGTACGATGTTGAATAAGAGTGGTGATAAAGGGCATCCTTATCTGGTTCCCGTTCTCAAGGGAAATGCTTTCAGGTTCTCTCCATTTAGAGTGATATTGGCTGTTGGCTTAGCACAGATGCCCTTTATTATGTTGAGGAATTTTCCTTCAATTCTTATTTTGGTAAGAGTTTTTATCATAAATGGGTGTTGAACTTTGTCAAATGCCTTTTCTGCATCTATTGATAAGATCATGTGGTTTTTATCTTTTGTTTTATTTGTGTGATGGATTACATTAATGGTTTTTCTGATATTAAACCAGCCTTGCATACCTGGTATAAATCCCACTTGATCAGGGTGAATTATTTTTTTGATGTGTTGTTGGATTCTATTGGCTAGAATTTTGTTGAGGATTTTTGCATCTATGTTCATGAGGGATATAGGTCTATAATTTTCTGTTTTTGTAATGTCTTTACCTGGTTTTGGTATCAGGGAGATGGTAGCTTCATAGAATGAGTTGGGTAGTATTCCGTCTTTTTCTGTGCTTTGAAATACCTTCAGAAGTAGTGGTGTTAAGTCTTCTCTGAAGGTTTGGTAGAACTCTGCAGTGAAGCCGTCTGGGCCAGGACTTTTTTTTGTTGGAAGTTTTTTGATTACCGTTTCAATCTCTTTTTTTGTTATGGGTCTATTTAGTTGTTCTACTTCTGAATGTGTTAGTTTAGGTAGGTAGTGTTTTTCCAAGAATTTATCCATTTCTTCTAGGTTTTCAAATCTGTTAGAGTACAATTTTTCGTAGTAATCTGAAATGATTCTTTTAATTTCATTTGGCTCTGTTGTGATGTGGTCCTTCTCGTTTCTTATTCGGGTTATTTGTTTCCTTTCCTGTATTTCTTTAGTCAGTCTAGCCAATGGTTTATCAATTTTGTTAATTTTTTCAAAGAACCAGCTTTTGGCTTTGTTAATTCTTTCAATTGTTTTTCTGTTCTCTAATTCATTTAGTTCAGCTCTCATTTTTATTATTTGTTTTCTTCTGGTCCCTGATGGGTTCTTTTGTTGCTCACTTTGTATTTGTTCAAGTTGTCAGGACAGTTCTCTGCTTTTGGCTCTTTCTTCTTTTTGTATGTGTGCATTTATCGATATAAATTGGCCTCTGAGCACTGCTTTTGCTGTGTCCCAGAGGTTTTGATAGGAAGTATTTTCATTCTCGTTGCATTCTATGAATTTCCTTATTCCCTCCTTGATGTCTTCTATAACCCAGTCTTTTTTCAGGAGGGTATTGTTCATTTTCCAAGTATTTGATTTCTTTTTCCTAGTTTTTCTGTTATTGATTTCTAGTTTCATTGCCTTGTGGTCTGAGAAAATGCTTTGTAATATTTCGATGTTTTGGACTCTGCAAAGATTTGTTTTATGACCTAATATGTGGTCTATTCTAGAGAATGTTCCATGTGCACTAGAGAAAAAAGTATATTTTGCAGCAGTTGGGTGGAGAGTTCTGTATAAGTCAATGAGGTCAAGTTGGTTGATTGTTGTAAGTAGGTCTTCCGTGTCTCTATTGAGCTTCTTACTGGATGTCCTGTCCTTCTCCGAAAGTGGTGTGTTGAAGTTTCCTACTATAAATGTGGAGGTATCTATCTCACTTTTCAATTCTGTTAAAATTTGATTTATGTATCTTGCAGCCCTGTCATTGGGTGCGTAAATATTTAATATGGTTATGTCTTCCTGATCAATTGTCCCTTTTATCATTATATAGTGTCCTTCTTTATCCTTTGTGGTGGATTTAAGTCTAAAGTCTATTTTGTCAGAAATTAATATTGCTACTCCTCTTCTTTTTTGCTTATTATATTTTTTTCCATCCTTTGAGTTTTAGTTTGTTTGTGTCTCTCAGTCTAAGGTGTGTCTCTTGTAGGCAGCATATAGATGGATCGTGTTTCTTTATCCAGTCCGTGACTCTCTGTCTCTTTATTGGTGCATTTGGTCCATTTACATTCAGCGTAATTATCGATAAATAAGTTTTTAGTGCTGTCATTTTGATGCCTTTTCATGTGTGTTGTTGGCCATTTCGTTTTTCCACATAGTTTTTTGTGCTGAGACGTTTTTCTTAGTAGATTGTGAGATCCTCATTTTCATAATGTTTAACTTTATGTTAGTTGAGTCGTTACGTTTTTCTTGAGTTATGGAGTTGATATTCCTTTTTGTGGTTACCTTATTATTTACCCCTATTTTTCTAAGTAAAAACCTAACTTGTATCGTTCTATATCGCCTTCTATCACTCTCCATCTGGCAGTTCAATGCCTCCTATATTTAGTCCCTCTTTTTGATTATTGTGATCTTTTACCTATTGATTTCCATGATTGCCTGTTATGTGTATTATTTTTTTTTATTTATTTATTTTTTAGAGTTAATCTTAATTTGTTTGTTTTTGTGCTTTCCCTATTTGAGCTGATATCAGGACGTTCTGTTTTGTGGCCTTGTATTGTGCTGGTACCTGATATTATTGGTCATCTGACCAATCTCCTTTAGCATTTCTTGTAGTCTTGGTTTGGTTTTTGCAAATTCTCTAAACTTGTGTTTATCTGTAAATATCTTAATTTGTCCTTCATATTTCAGAGAGAGTTTTGCTGGATATATGATCCTTGGCTGGCAGTTTTTCTCCTTCAGTGCTCTGTATATGTCGTCCCATTCCCTTCTTGCCTGCATGGTTTCTGCTGAGTAGTCTGAACTTATTCTTACTGATTCTCCCTTGAAGGAAACCTTTCTTTTCTCCCTGGCTGCTTTTAAAATTTTCTGTTTGTCTTTGGTTTTGGCCAGTTTGATGATAATATATCTTGGTGTTTTTCTTTTTGGATCAATCTTAAATGGGGTTCGATGAGCATCTTGGATAGATATCCTTTCGTCTTTCATGATGTCAGGGAAGTTTTGTGTCAGGAGTTCTTCAACTATTTTCTCTGTGTTTTCTGTCCCCCCTCCCTGTTCTGGGACTCCAATCACTCTCAAGTTATCCTTCTTGATAGAGTCCCACATGATTCTTAGGGTTTCTTCATTTTTTAAAATTCTTTTATCTGATTTTTTTTCAGCTATGTTGGTGTTGATTCCCTGGTCCTCCAGATGTCCCAGTCTACATTCTAATTGCTCGAGTCTGCTCCTCTGACTTCCTATTGTGTTGTCTAATTCTGTAATTTTATTGTTAATCTTTTGGATTTCTACATGCTGTCTCTCTATGGATTCTTGCAACTTATTAATTTTTCCACTATGTTCTTGAATAATCTTTTTGAGTTCTTCAACAGTTTTATCAGTGTGTTCCTTGGCTTTTTCTGCAGTTAGCCTAATTTCATTTGTGATGTCTTGAAGCATTCTGTAAATTAGTTTTTTATATTCTGTATCTGATAATTCTAGGATTGTATCTTCATTTGGGAAAGATTTTGATTCTTTTGTTTGGGAAGTTGGAGAAGCTGTCATGGTCTGCTTCTTTATGTGGTTTGATATCGACTGCTGTCTCCGAGCCATCACTGGGAAACTAGTTTTTCCAGAAAATCCGCTAAAAAAAAAATGCAGTCAGATCCCTATCAGAGTTCTCCCTCTGGCTCAGGCTATTCGGATGTTAATGGAGCCGCCTGGGGAGGGTGGGGGAGGGATCAGAGAGCTAGGAGTGTAGCACCTCAGAATATAGCCAGAGTTGTTTGTCTTACTTGGAATGACTCTTATATCTGAGACTTCCGCGGGGCTCGTTGCCTATGCGTACTGGCTGTGTGGAGATTGTCCCCCGGGGGGTCTGGCCTGCTGGCCTCACGGTCACTCCCGACTCCAAAATCAGTCGCTGCCTCCCCGGGACTCCCTGTCCTGCCAGCCATGTCGTGCACCGCTCCCGCGAACCAGGTGAGCTCCCCGCCCCGGGGTCAGCTCAGGAGAGCGGAGCAGCTCCCCGGGCCTGAGCCGCGACTGCACATCCCGACTGGGACGCTGCCGTCCCTGCTCCAAGACCAGCCACTGCCTCCCAGGGACTTCTTCCACCGGCTGCGCCCCCACGCCGCCAGTGCGAACCGGCTGGGCCCACGCAAACCGGTTGGGACCGCCCCGGGGTCAGTTCAGGGGGATGGAGCTGTAACCCGCGCTCACGCCCCACCCGTACCCGCCAAAATCCCGGCGGGGCGGCTCCCTGGCTGGGTCGCTGCTCTCCCCGCTCCAAGACCAGTCACTGCCTCCCGGGGACTTCTCCCTCCGGGGCGCTGCACCGCTCGCCCGAATGGGTGGGCGCTGCCCGCGCAAATGGGTGGGTCCCCTCCCGGGGTCAATTCAGGGGAATGTAGCTGGTCCCCGCGCTCGCGCCACGCCCGCTCCCCGCCAAAATCCCAATGGGATGGCTCCCCAGCTGGGACGCTGCTCTCCCCGCTCCAAGACCAGTCACTGCCTCCCGGGGACTTCTCCCACTGGCTGCGCCGCCACTCCGCCTACGCCAACCGGGTGGGCTCCCTCCCGGGATGAGTTCGGGCCTAGGGCTGGGCCCCTCGTCTGTGCCATCTGCCCCCCTCGGCTCTGCCCCAAATCGGGCTCCGAAGGTCACCTGACTGGTACGCTGGCTCCTGGCTCTGAAAACAATTGCTGTCTCCCCATATTTGTTCGTTCTCTGTCTCTAAATCTGTGTTTGTTGTTCAGAGTTTGTAAATTGTTATGTATGTGATCGATTCACTTGTTTTTCCGAGTCTTTGTTGCAAGAGGGATCCGCGGTAGCGTCCACCTAGTCCACCATCTTGGCCCCACCTCTGTTTCTATCTTTTTGCTATTGTAAACAGTCCTTCAATGAACATGGGTGTGCATTTATCTATTTTTGCAAGGGCTCTTATTTCTACAGCAAGAAATGTTTTGATAACAGTGCATTCAAAACAGCTCAATTTACAGAGAACAAATAAAAAAAGAGTTATGAAATTGTAACTTAATTTTAATTCCAGTACAGAAATGGTTATTTCAACCTGTAATATAGCTGAAGTATTATCCAATGAGATGAATGTACACAATAGCCTTACCAATGGCTCAAACATGTCAAAGATCATGTAGGTGGTACAGGAGCAGGCAGTGTTTTGTTCTGTTATACATGAGGTCACTGAAAGTCAGAGCCAACTCAATGGCAATTAACAACATCAAATCCTTGAGTCTGGAAAAAATATCTTCCTTCTCCAAGTTCCTTTTTGTCTTAATCTCAAATTTTGTGGCTGGAGCTCTCCTTCCACTCAGCTAAGAATCTTATTTATAGATTTTAAGTCACTGGTCTGGAATCTGAGTGTAATTTCTTGAATTATGCCATCTTGGAGAACAGATCCTTGGCATATTTAGTTCATCCCATCCTGTCCATCTGAGCCTTCTTAAATGGCAACTGAAAACGGACAGTTATTCTTCTCTCCCCATAAAAATTTTTTCCATGACATAACCTTACCCCTAATTCGTTTGTGACTCTCTGTTGGAAAAGTAATGACACAAAATATTTGTACTTCTTCAACAGCAAAAGGGCTATATTCTTTCACCCAGCTATTGAGCCATCCATTCATTCATTTATCCATCTATTAATTTGTTCACTTAATATTTATAGAGAAATTTATAGCATGCCAGGTAGTAAAGGTGAAGAAAAATAGGAAAAGCTATTATAAGAGGGCAAATGGGAGGTTTTCAGTCTTGGAATTGTGGCCAGAAGTAAAATTTTCCACACATTTCAAAGAGAGGTGTACATCCAGCATTTATTGAGATGGCCCCAAACCTGTGGTCAATTACAGCTTGTCACTAATCTTTATCAGAGAAAGAGAGAGATGATAGATATGTAAATTTCTTATACATATATGTATATGTATAATTTATAAAAAGCCAATATGATAAGGAAGATTTATAGTGACAATTTCTTTGGAGAGGGGTGATGAAGGGCTTTGCATGTCTCCTCTTTTCCACAAAAGGCTAAGGTTTACTGCAGGAGTCTAAAAAAGGATTTGATAGATGGTCAGCCAGGAAGTGCACTTTCACCACAAAATGTTGCAAAAAGGTATTCACACAAGTGTCCCAAAAGAGCTTACAAACTTTCTTAGGAGAGAAAAAACCAGCATTTGGACATTTGGATTTTTGAGGGCACTAAATTCAGATTACAACTACACCAGTGAAGTAAGGCCTTTTCAATCCCTTTCATTGAATTTCTTCTCCCTGCTCAGCCAATGTCGAATGGACCGAAATTGAAGTGTGAAATGTAGAAAACAGTGGTGCAAGGAAATGAGTAGACTCAAAATATGCTCATTTACTCATCTTTCATCTTTGGAGCCTGGGTCGTGCCAAGGATTGTGACAGGGAGCAGAGAAGCTTTAAATTGAATGAGCAGTTGAAGTCTTGGCATTAGACTGTATTGGGCTTTTTAAAATCTGAGAATGGGTATGGGGGAAAAAAGCTTTTTCAGGAGCAGTATGGCTTTTACAGCAAATTTGCTATATAACATTTTTAACGAACTCTGTGTCTAGTTGTTGCTTCTAGATGCCATCAAGTTGGCTTTGACTCATAGTGAGCCCATGTGACAGAGTAAGCCTATCCCATAGGGTTTTCTTAGCTGTAGTCTTTATGGAAGTGTTTATCGCCAGGAGCCTAAGGGTGAGTTTCTTCCATGGAGCCACTGGATGGGTTCAAACTACCAACATTCAGTTAGCAGTCCAGCTCTTAACCATTTGTGCCAGCAAGGCACCTTTCATTATATATCAAATACAATTCATTCATTAAGCCAATATTTATTGATCATGTACTATATGCCATATTCCAAGAGCTGGGAATGTGGCCATTAACACAATTAGGTCCTTTAATATAGATTTAAGATAAGTACTTTGAAATTGAAGAGGTAATTAGCTCTGTCCTGGGAGCTCATTGGAAGGCTTCATAGGGAGTATCATTTTTATTATATCTTGACAGAAGTAAACTTTTGGAACTATCAGGCAGCAGAAACAGTGTATGCAGAGGGAGAAATGGAAAATCTTGAAACAGCATGGTGGCCATGGTAGCATGGTAGCAAGTTAGCATGGTGTTTTCTTCACTTCTTAAGTTTTTCTGAAGTATCAGAGATCATGAATAAAACATACCTCATTTAGTGTTTGGCTCATGTACCCTCGACTGTTGGGTCACTGGTATGATACCCCTGATACATCGAACTTGTCAAGGTTATGAGAGGACTTTTGATGTCTCCTAATATTCATTTTATTGATGTTGGGGATAATTCTTTCACTGATACTTTTGTCTAATACTATAACCCCTTCCATCAGGAAAGTCCTACTTTTTTTTTTTTTTTTTTGAGTGAGAATTGTTGTTGTGGTTAGCTGTTGTCAAGTTGACTTTGACTCATGGTGACCTTATGTATTGCAGAACTAAATGTTCTCCAGTCCTGTATTATTTCTCATTTTCCAGCATGCTTAAGTCCATCCTGTGGCTGCTGTGCCAATCCATCTCACCAACGGTCCCCTTTACCCTCACTGGTCCTCTACGTCACCAAACATGATATCCTCTTCTAGTGATTGAGCCCTCCTGATAACATGTCCAAAGCACGAGAGTTAAACAATGTTCTGTTGTCATCTATGAGATTTTCATTGGCTAACTTTTGGAAGTACATCACCAGGCGTTTCTTACTAAGTGGGGACTATTCCCCTCAAATTTCGATGAAGGAGGGAAAAGCCCCTAACCAGTCAAAGAAGCAAACCAAGCCATGATTAAGGAGTGAAAGTCATCATAACCAGATCATACACTGTTAGTCATAAAACGGAAGTACTTGTTTGTGGAGATACATTCATTGTTGTTGTTGTTACATGCCGTCTAGCTGGTTCCAACTCATAGTGACCCTGTGCACAATAGAACAAAACACTGCTCAGTCCTGCACCATTTCACAATAGTTGTTATGATTGAGCCCATTGTTGCAGCCACTGTGTCAATCCATCTTGTTGAGGGTCTTCCTCTTTTTTGCTGACTGTCTATTTTACCAAGCATGATGTCCTTCTCCAGGGATTGATCCCTCCTGATAACATGTCCAGCGTACATGAGACATAGTCTCACCATCCTTGGTTCTAAGGAGTATTTTGGTTGTACTTCCAAGACAAATGTGTTCATTCTTTTGGCAGTCCATGGTATATTCAATATTCAAAGGTGTCAATTCTTCTTTTCTCTTACTTATTCATTGTCCAACTTTTGGATGCGTATGAGGGAATTGAAAACACCATGGCTTGGGTCAGGTGCACTTAGTCTTCAAGGCGACATTGTTGCTTTCTAACACTTTAAAGAGGTCTTTTCCAGCAGATTTGCTCAGAGCAATGCATTGTTTGATTTCTTAACTGCTGCTTCCATGGCTGTTGATTGTGGATCCAAGTAAAATGAAATCCTTGACAACTTCAATCTTTTCTCCATTTATCATGATGTTGCTTATTGGTCCAGTGGTGAGTATTTTTTGTTTTCTTTATGTTGAGGTGTAACCCATACTGAATGCTGTGGTCTTTGATCTTCCTTAGTAAGTGTTTCAAGTCCTCTTCACTTTCAGAAAAGGTTGTGTCATCTGTATAATGCAAGTTGTTAATGAGTTTTCCAACATGATGCCCCATTCTTCTTCATATAGTCCAGTTTCTTAAATTGTTTACTCAGCATACAGATTGAATCGGTACGGTGAAACGATACAACCCTGACGCACACCTTTCCTGACTTTAACCCACGTAGTATCCTTTTGTTCCGTTTGAATGACTGCCTCCTGATCTACGTACAGGTTATTCATATGCACAATTAAGTGTTCTGGAATTCCCTTTCTTCACAATGTTATCCATAATTTGTTATGTTCCACACAGTCGAGTGCCTTAGCATAGTCAATAAAACACAGGTAAACATCTTCCTGGTATTCTCTGTTTTACCCAGGATCCCTCTGACAGCAGCAATGATACCCTACATCCTCTTCTGAATCCAGCTTGAATTTCTGGCAGTTCCCTGTTGATATACTGCTGCAGTCAATTTTGAATGATCTTGAATTAAATTTTACTTGTGTGTGATATTAACGATAATGTTTGATAATTTCCACATTCGGTTGGATCACCTTTCTTTCCTGCATGTATGTAAACAATCATAAATGGTCTTTATTGTGCAATGGACAATAAATATCATACAGTGGTCTAAGTATTCTAGATACCTTATCTTATTTAAACCTGCCAACCATTTCATGAAGTTGGTGTTTGTGATCCATACAGATAATTAAGGTGAGGATCAGAAAAGTTATGTAACTTATCCACAGCTCCACAGCTAATAAGTGACAGAGCCAAGAGTCATACCCCATTTTCTCTGACTACAAAACCTACAACCTTACCCATTGTGGAACACTGCTTTTTTCTTTTGCATCACTCTTTATCATAGGCATTTTCACCCCAACTTCCAGATTCTTACACCAATCACTGAGACCTGACCCATGGTCAGAGGGAAATTGAGGAGCTACCAAAGTATACCAAATTCTACCTTTCCACTGATTTCCACCCGTTGTCATTGGCTTGAACTTAACTAGGCTACTTCACTTTCTCTCACATCAGGGTGAGTTATTTATCTGGCACACTCCTTCAAGTTTCAGAGGTCACCCTTGTTAACTCTAGGGTTACCTGTCCCCTCAGTACACTCATTGTCCCTTCCACGTGTTACCTTGGCTCCCATTCAAATAGGCCTTTGGAGGTCCTTTCAACAACTTGATTATGTCTAAACTCCCAAGAGTTATACAGCTTAGGAGTTATCATCCCAGTTATTATCACCATTATCAACATCATTATCTCCATCACCATCATTATGTTGTTGGTGTTAGTTGCCATTAAGTTGGCTTTGACTCACATAGACCCCATGTATAACAGAACAAAACCCTTGCCTGGTCCTGTGCCATTGTCACAATTCTCGGTATGCTAGAGTTCATTGTTGTGACCACTGTGTATTTTGAGTGTCTTCAAGCCTGAAGGGCCTCATCTTCCAGCAGTATATTGGATAATAGTCTGTTGCAACCTATAGTGTTTTCATTAGCTAATTTTTGGAAGTACATTACCAAGCCTTTCTTTCTAGTCTGTCTTAGTTGGCAGCTCCAATAAAACCTGACCACCATGGGTTATCCTGTTAGTAGTTGAAATGCTGGTGCCATAGCTTCTAGCATCATAGTAACACACAACCTACCACAGTAGGAGAAACCGACAAATAGGTGGTGGATAGATATTAAAGCGTCGTTTGTGGTTGTTTTGTTGATATCAATAATCTGGAAGCATGTGAAATTCAATCACTTAAAAGGCAAGTTTTATGGTTCCTTTCCTACTCATAGGAGAAACTGTGGGTTGTGAGGGACTCACCCTTTCCAGTGGTTAATGGTGTGGCTCTTTCAATTGGAAATCCTACTTCAGAGATCAGATGTGTGATGTGCTGCCTCCAAGTCACATAGCACTTGCTGAACAGATGTTTGAAAATCCAGATGCATTTTCTGACTCTGTCAGAATGAGGACAAGTTTGTCTTCCTGGTGGCCATATGGAGGTTGTAGATGTTTGTTCAAAGGATTTGACAGGTTGTTTCTTTGGACAGCAGAAGCCAGGACATGCTCTTTACCTAAGTACTGTCAGTTTTGTCGTCAAATGTTTACAGTCTCTGCCAAGGCTAACATCTCAGCCACCCCTCCACTCTCAAGCAGAGAGGCTCCCTGCCAACCCCACTTAAAGTAACTCTTTCAATTGGGCCTAGTATGTGTTAATTCTTTTGAGGCAGGAGACATACTATCTCCACCTCTTCCAAAATTGAGAAACCCTGATGGCACAATGGTTGGGAACTCAGCTGATAACCAAAAGGTTGTTGGTTCAAACCCACCCAGAGGCTCCGTGGGAGAAAAACCTGTAAATCTACCCCCCGTAAAGATTACAGTCTAGAAAACCCTATAGGGCAGTTCTGCTTTGTCACATGAGGTCACTATGGGTTGAAATTGATTTGACAACAGGTAACAACAATAACACTTCATAATGAATAATATAGAATTAGAGTTCACTGACCACATGGGCAGGGGGAAGGAAGAATTCTAACCTTCAACCACTTCCAAGTTTTGATAGTTGCTTAAAAACTTTCTATAGAGTAATTGGTTTTGTCCTCTGTCGCTCAGTTAATTTAAAGGCTATTTTTCCAATAAATCTCACTTTATCCAGTAAATAGTTTCCCAAGTTTTATTGTATATATAAGTTTCTTATGCATAACATCATATTATAAACATCCTTATCTGTTGCCATCCAGTGTACTCCAACTCATAGCAACTCTACTGGACAGAGTAGAACTGCCCTATCGGCTTTCCAAGGAGCAGCTGGTGGATTTGAACTGCTGACCTTTTAGTTAGCAGCCAAACTCTTAACCACTTTGCCTTCAGGGCTCCATAAACTTTTTTTTTTTTTAATAACTATCCCTAAAAGACTTAATTATACCAACTTATATCATCATTGCTGTCAATATTGCTATCATTGCTTCAACACCTGTGTCATGGTAAGAATTTTGCATGTATTCTGAGTCAGTTCTTGCCACAACATTACTAAGTACCTATTATCCTCATGTTGCTTACGTGAAAACCAGTGGCTGAATATTATAATTTTATCTTCCAAGGCCATAGATCTAAGAAGGAATATAATTTTTTCAAGATGTGCTAATGTAAAAAGTGTATTCCTTCTCATCACAATGCTTTTCAATATTGAAATTAAAAAAAAAAAATAGGATGAAAACATTCATAAAATCAGTAAGTCTATGTAATGAAAAATATTACTCACGGATACAACTAACATGTTCTTTTTAATTTTTTTTATAGCATTCTTGGCCAGTAGGAATAGTGTCAGATAAGGGATGGTTACTATATCTAGAAGCTACTCTAGAACTCATCCAGTACAATTATGTTTTGAAGTAAGTTCCAATTTTGTGGCTCAGAGAGGTTAATTCACTTGCCTAATTCCATATATTATTTATGGGACACTGTAAGACCACTATCTTTGTAAGACCAGCACCCAACCATTTGGACTCGTGGTGCAAAGAACATTGAATTTGAACTTCCTACTTGGTACGCTCATAACCACTCAAACAATTGTACAAGCCTTGTTTTGTTAGGGGAAAAGAAAAAAAGAAATCAGGTATATAAAGTTTATATTTGTTTTGTCAATTAATTTTAAATGAAATTTAGAAAAGTACTAAAATTTAGAAAAAGTAATAAAAAAGGATAATATGCTTTTATTATAGGTATATTTTCTTACACCATAAAATGAAAAGCCAGAAATATTGTCTATAAAATAAATTTTTATCTTTTAGAAATTTTTTAAGGTTTTTTATTCAGTTTTCACAAGCAATCTTCATTCCACTGCTTGAAAACAGGATTGTCTCGTGAAGTTAAACATAAGGTCTGACCCCTTCATCTTCATTTCCCAAACACCTTAAGAGGACCAGTCAACCAGTTGCTTTTCAATTGATTCCTACTCCTAAAGACCCATGTATGTCAGAGTAGAACTGTGCTCCCTCAGGTTTTAAATGGCTGATTTTCTGGAATTTGATCACCAGGCCTTTCTTCAGAGGGAACATCTAGGTAGGCTTGAGCATCCAACCTTTTGGTTAATAGAGGAACATGTTAACCATTTGCACCACCCAGGAACTCCTACCTTAAGAGGAAGAGGGAACAAATGCCAAGAGAGACTATAACTTATGTTGATTTCCACTTTGACTGTCTCAGGAAGCTAAGAGCACAAAACAATTTTGGATAGGGCCCAGGGTTAGCTACTACACAGTTGAGAGTCGCTCTTTCACAGCCTTTCTGTCTTTCCACAAAGTCTAAAAGTAGGGCTTGCAATAAAGATGTGATTTCGTGGATCATAGCACATGGTCTTTTCGCCCACAAAACCAATGTTACAACTTCTTTCATTGTTTCCCCAAATGCGTTTCTGTTTTTAGTTTTTGTAGTCTTCAAAGACTTCCCTTCACCATCACTTTTAGAAATCAAACATGCATTGGAGGTATTCAAACAACAGTGAAGATTATCTGCCAAAATTTTAGTTGGTACATACCCTCTCATAAAGTGGAAT
The DNA here is from genome assembly GCF_030014295.1 of Loxodonta africana. Lineage (NCBI taxonomy): Eukaryota > Metazoa > Chordata > Mammalia > Proboscidea > Elephantidae > Loxodonta > Loxodonta africana. The sequence continues at coordinate 42,543,199 of NC_087348.1, forward strand.
AGTTTCGTTAGATTTGACAATTTAGAACAAACACCTTCCTTCCCTTCCCCACCTCTACCCCCCACTTTTAAATCCATGATTCAAGAACAAGACCTGAATAGCAAATGGGTATTGAAGAGAAAGATGTTCTCTGGGAGCCATGAGAGGACACCAAGATAAACGTAATTTGTTTAGCACCTTCACCTCTGGAGAAGTAGCCATCAGTTTCCCGAACACTCACTTAAATTATTCTGGATTTAGACAGAAGTCTGAGCTTTAGGGATCTTCTAGTGAACTCAGAACAGCTAGAAGATGAGTACTTTGGACATTAACCATCAATCCGAATTTTTTACCTAGGGGTGGGTGGTGATTGCATTAGTATGAACACAATTTATCACACACAAAACCACACATGAACACACTGTCTCAGAGACTATGAATATGTTTCTTCCCTCGCCAGTATAAAATCATTCCAGCCCTTCTTCCTGTCACTAATGAATGTGTATTATATTCCTTGGATATACATGGGGGCAGGAAAATGATATATATAAATTGATATGTATATCAATGACCTCTATAAATTGAGATCCCTTTGCTTCTTTCTGGCATGTTTTTTTCTCTAAGTCTTTAAGAAAAAGTGCTCCATGTGAATTAATGTATCTGGAGAGAACAAACAAGATTGTAAAAGAGGTTTGGCCAAATCAACGTGAAGTGTTAAAAACGATATCGTATCTGTTCGCGTGATTATATTTACAAAAGCTTGCAACTGGCCCAAAGGCAACTCTGGGAGGTGATGTTGCCCATGTCCATAGAGCTACATGAACAAATTTAAAATAATTCATGTAGATCCAGGAGGTAAAAATGGGGTCCTATTTTCCTTCCTTCTTTCCATGCTTGTAGTCATTTCCAGACCAAACCAAACCAAACCCACTGCCATTGAGTCGATTCTGACTCATAGCAACCCTATTGGACAGAGTAGAGCTGCCCCATAAGGTTTCCAAGGCTGTAAATCTTTAAGGAAGCAGACTGCCACGTCTTTCTCTGCAGTCATGTAAGATCTATTTATTGAGAACTTTAATACCCACAATGTCGTAGGTTCTGTGTTGTCCATTGTAATACACTTTCCATGAGCAGATAGCAAATTCCATCCCAATATAGAGCCTGAAAGATTATTTTAACCAGTTAAGTCAAGCGCTGCCCAGCAACAGCATTTAGAAGAAAAGTCATAGCTTCCCAACTAGGATTCTAAATGTTTTCGTTGACAATAATCTGTCAGGATTTTCACGGTCATACATTCTTACACCCACACTTGTTTTGAAAGCATCTTTCTAAGCCTTAAGCATTGTCTTAGAGAAAGAATTTGACAGGTAATATCTTAACTCAGGGACAATTTTTTTCAAATTCTCTATGCTTGACATTATTTGATTTAGTGAATTACGTGTCACTCCTAAGACACTGGTATATTATTCTACTTAAAGGTTATGTGTTTGGACATGATGTTTTTCAAGCATTGACTTCTATGTAATTTTCTAGAGATGTGGGGCTTCAGGCCAGGTTTGGTTGTGGGGAAAATAACCCAAACTTTTATTACTGTTTTTTGTTTATCCTCCCTGCTTCACAAAAATAAACAAATAAAGTGAGTTATTTAGGTTTATAAGTACTTGTAAAATCACATTTAACCAGTGTACTTGGAAATCTTCCATAAGCCTTGATGTAAAGTGCACATTGTTTATTCAAATGGCCTATAGGGTCCAACCACCTGGAATTCTATGCTTAGAAAACACTATTATTAATTATACTAGCCAACAGTGAGTTATTATATGAATAATAATTCACCTCTTTTACAAGGGTGAATTATTATTCATATAATAACTCACTGTTGGCTAGTATAATTAATAATAGTGTTTTACTTTTACTCTACTAAGAACTTTATGAATGTATTTCATTTAATCCTCCGAGAGAGCCTATGAGGGAGGTCCTATTATTTTCTTTAATTTACAAAAGTAAAACTGAAGCTTAAAAATGTTTAGGATAATGTCCATACTACAGAATTGGGATTCAAATACAGAGCCTAATTCCAAATTCTTTGAACTTAAACTGCTTCATGCAATGCTTTGCTGGAAAGTGCGGTATCCAAACAAAAAAATGTTCAATACCTGTTTGGCAGCTCTTCACTGATATAAAGGTTGAAGGAATAGTGCCTATTGCCCAAAAAGAACAGAGTTCCTGATCTCGTATATTATAAATTAACCTTCCTTTTTGTCAATGCATACAATTCACCAACTTATTATATTTATCTGCATGGTTCTTTTGATCTTGAATGGCCAAAGTATCATTTATGTCATATGTAAAATAGGAATGTAAACATCCACCTTTGCATAAATGACAATTTATACAAATTCCCTAATCTGGTGCCAGGTATATAAATGTCAACACAAGTTAATTCCTTTCCTTCAGACATTGTTACTGTTCTCTGCCTTAAATTGCAAGTTACTAGAAATATTTACCAGGGATTTTCTAAAAAAGAAATATTTATTGTTTTCTGACTTTAAAAGCAATGCGTCTACTCTGTGTCATCATTGTTAGGTGCAGTCGAGTCAGTTCCCACTCATAGCAACCATTTGTGGAACAGAACACAGCACTGCCCAGTTCTGTGCCATCTTCACAATCATTGTTATGCTGGAGCCCATTGTATCAACCCATCTCTTTGAGGGTCTTCCTTTTTTTCTCTGCCTTGCTACTTTACCAAGCATGTTGTCTGCTTTGTAGAAAATGGGAAAGCCATAGGACGTATTATAAAGAGCAAATAAAAATGATTTGAGATATCAGTTGGCGTATTGTCAGAAAACAGATGGTGCACTCAATCTGGGTAATTTACGCAAGGTTAAGGAAGGGAAATCAAGTAGTTTTAAGTAGGAGCAATATTGAGGAGCCCTTGCCACCTCTGGGCTTGGAAAGAGAAATGATGAAAGTGGGTAACAGAATCCAGAGACTGTAGCTATATGAGAAGACTGCCTAACAGAAGCCTTGGCCTTCATTAGATGAACACGGCTAAACCACAGTGACTTCACTATGATGGAGGCAACTAATCCCTTGATGTCATTCTCCTACCACTTCTGAATGTTCTCCCAGTAACTTCTGTTGGCTGAATGCAGAAAGAAGCCAGAGGGCAAAGGAACCAAGTAAAGTAGTACTTCAAGGTCAGTCTCCCAGGACTCAGAGTTGGATGGAGAAAGGTGAAGAGTAGATTTAGGGAGGCCATCAGAGGATAGCCAACACCCCAAAAATAATTTGGCCTTTCCAATTGGTAATGTAGAATTCCATTTAACCAAAATCACTTTAGTTGGTATTGCTGAGCACTTGGCTTGGAATTTATGCTATCATCTTGTAGCATATTATGGAGTAAAGAGTTCCTGTAATTCATTACTTTATGAGATAGTTCTTTCTATTGATTTATTTTATTTTTTCATAGTCAATCTTCTAAGAATTCTTCTATATTCTAGCATTTCAGTACTTGTCTGAATGACTTGAACAAGTATGAATACACATTAGTTATATAGTGTTTGTGTTTTGACCGTTATTCATTCAGTCTGAAATGTTCTCTTTCATCTTCATGAGCAAATTCCTCGATTGCTTTAATGATCTCAGTTGCACTTTATATTCCTTCCCCTGTTACATTTGTTCTAATGACAAATATATGGCATGTTTGTTGTATTTGTTGAGACATTCTTTCTTACAAACTGCTGAAATGTAATCCAAATTATTTGAAATAAAATTATTTATTGGCTCACATATCTGAAATTACAGGCGTATATTACAGGGTGAAGTGCTGGTGGCGTGGTGGTTAAGAACTATGACTGATAACCAAAAGGTTGGCAGTTCAAATCTACCAGTTACTCCTTGGAAACCCTGTGGGGAAGTTCTACTCTGCCTTAAAGGGGCACAGTGAGTTGGAATTAATTTGATAGCGTAGGTTTTGGTATTTACAGGGTATATACAAAACTGGACCTAGAGGCTCAGAAGCAATAACACAATAACCTCATATGATATCTGTATGTATGCATACATTTACTATATCTACTTCTATATAAAAGTAACTACCTCTATGTATATTTTTATATTTAAAGCCTATATCTGTATCCTGTTACTGTTTTTCTCAGTGTTGGTTTCATTCTCAAGAAGGCTTTTTTTGCATACAAAAGGTAGCAAAGGTGGCCCTTGGCAGTAACCAGTTATAGCCTAAAATGTTAGCAACCCAGCGGAAAGAGAAACCCTCATTGTTGATATTTCTAGCAGAAGCATTTATGATGACTCTTATAGCCTACCTTGAGTCATTTCCATCACTGAATAAGCCATTGTGGGCAGAGAGAGGGGGGACTCTTATAGGTGAGGAATGGGTCATTGCACACCCCTGGATCTGGGCTTGAGTGGAATCAGTCTCATCTTAACCTTGTGGCCATATGGCCTAAAGGTACCACCCAGAAGGGTGATTCTCCCAAGCATATCCAAGCAACTCTTATAAATGAAGCCATGCTAAACAGGCCAAAACAATAGAAACCTTTTATAGTTATAAAAAAAGCTGGTTGGAATTTTCCTTGGGATATCCTGGATATTTTATGACTTTTTTCTCAGATACATAGCTAAAAGGTAGGTTTCAGTGACATGGTCCTACTTCTTAGAAGAGTTCTTGGGAGGAGAGATGCTCTCAGTCTGGGAGGAAATGGATAACTTGGTTGAAACCAACCTAGTCAATATCCTAGGTACAGATGAGTTGTTTACTAGAAGATAGACAATAACTTAGAAGGCAAGTAGGTTGCTAGGAAAGACCAAACAAGATTTTTGTTGTCATTAGGTGCCATTGAGTTGGTTCCGACTCATAGTGACACTATGCACAACAGAACGAAACACTGCCCTGTCCTGCTCCATCCTTACAATCGTTGTTATGCTTGAGCTCATCTTTGCAGCCACTGTGTCAATCCAACTCATTCAGGGTCTTCCTCTTTTCCACTAACCCTGTACTTTGCCAAGCATGATGTCCTTCTCCAGGGATTGATCCCTCCTGACAACATGTCCAAAGTACGTAAGATGCAGTCTCATCATCCTTGCTTCTAAGGAGCATTCTGGTTACACATCTTCCAAGACAGATTTGTTCATTCTTTTGGCAGTCCATGGTACATTCAATATTCTTCTCCAATATCACAATTCAAAGGCGTCAGTTTTTCTTCAGTCTTCCTTAGTCATTGTCCAGCTTTCACATGCATATGATGCGATTGAAAATACCATGGCTTGGATCAGGCACACCTTAGTCTTCAAGGTGAATGCTTTGCTTTTCAACACTTTAAAGGGTTCCTTTGCAGCAGATTTACCCAATGCAATGCATCTTTTGATTTCTTGATTGCTGCTTCCGTGGCTGTTGATAGTAGATCCAAGTAAAACGAAATCCTTGACAACTTCAATCTTTTCTCCATTTATCATGATGTTGCACACTGGTCCATTTGTGAGGATTTTTGTTTTCTTTAAGTTGAGGTGTAATCCATACTGAAGGCTGTGGTCTTTAATCTTCATTAGTAAGTGCTTCAAGTCCTCTTCGCTTTCAGCAAGCAAGGTTGTGTCATCTGCATTACGCAGGTTGTTAATGAGTCTTCCTCCAATCCTGATGTCCCATTCTTCTTCCTATAATCCAGATTACTTGCTCAGCATACAACTAAACAAGATAGCAGAGAAAATTCAAAGTATATAATCAAATTATCTTTGAGATAAAACATTTTGTTCAAAACATTTTAAAAATTAAATGGGAAGTAAATAAAACACATTAACCATAATAGCCTGAACCAAAATGATCCTTCATAATCATCATTTTTATATCTGTAAAATCTACCTAAAGTAAATCTTAATTATCAACCAGTCATTAAAGTAATAAAAGGTTCTAGAATATGATTCAAGCAATATTAAACCTCTGACAAAGTAATGGAGTGATGGATCTGTAAATGAAAATATAATTCGATCCAACCAATCTTTCACATCAACAAAATAAAACTATCATCTTGCTTGTTTAGTAAACACTTTCAACTATGTTTGCTATAAGGTGCTTCCTAAATTCTTAAATTTTGTATCCAAATTTTCTAGTGCCATCTCTTTAAATAAGACCTCCAGAAAAACTATATGGATATACCTCTAAGCCTCTAAGCTTAATGAGTTAAGTGTAAATCCAAAATATGCTCTACCCGGTTTGTGGAACAAATCCTTCAAGTTATTAAAACTTGAGGGATAACGTGGTATGGTAGGAAGAATTCTAGGATGGACTCCAAGATTCCCACCCCCTGGTGTACTTTTCCTGTATAATGTCTTCCCCTTGAGTGTGGTTGGGACCTGTGAATATGATAGGGATTACTATTATACTATTATATACTATTATGCCAAAAGTGAAGGAATTTTCTTCAGATGTAATTAAGGTCCCTAATCAATTGACTTTGAGCTATTCAAAACAGAAGGTATTGGGTGGCCCTGGCCTAATTAGATAAGCCATTTAAAATAGAACCTGAAGGTGAGAAACGAGAAACAGCAGCAGATACTCTCTTTTTGGCCTTGAAGAAGCAAACCGGCCTGTTGATGTAAGGTGTACATGGCAGGAAATAATGGGTAACTTCTAGAAGCAGAAGGCCTCACTCCTGTAACCAAAAGAAATTGAATTGTGCCAACAAACAGTGAGCTTGGAAGACTACCCTGAATCATAAATAAGATCACGGATCTGGCAGACACCTTGATTGCACCTTTGTAAGACCTTGAGCAGAGGACCAATGTCACTTGTGCCCAAATTTCTGACCCATGGAAATTGTGAGGTAAAAAATATGGAATGTTTTAAGCTGCTAAGTTTGTGTTATTTGTAATACAGCAACAGAAAACTGATATACATGGCTTGTTCACATTCTGGTAGTAAAGAGTTACCATTTGCATACGTAATTCTTCCATTCTTTAATAGCCTACGTTCAGATAAGCAATACAGTGACTCTGGAGATGTCTATTGGTCAAAAAGAAAGTGATACTACTCATAAGCTTTCTCTTGTAAAATAAAAGTCCTCCTTCTAGGTTTGTTTTGCATTTCCTAAACCACATTTTTTATAATCCTACAAGGTCATGGCATTATAAATTATGTTTCCAATTAAAGAACATTTAAGAGTTAGGAACTTTGAAATGAAGAATTGGAGGCTGATCAGGAGTTCCAAACTTAGTATTACTCTCCTTGGTGTTTTCACCAGCAGGAAAGGAGAAGCATTTTATCCAGATACCAGAATCAAGGGTACACTGTGGTTCACTCCTGAACTCCAGGGGTTAACAGAGATATGAGAGCATAAGAGAAAATAAAAGATAAAAGACATTAAGGAAACACTGGTGGTATAGTGTTTAAGAGCTGTGGCTGCTAACTGAAAGGTCAGCAGTTGGAATCCACTAGACACTCCTTGGATACCCTATGGGGCAGTTCTACCCTGTCCTTTAGGGTCACTATGAGTCAGAATTGACTCCATAGCAACAGGTTTGTTTGTTTGTTTGCTTGCTTTTTTCCTTGAAAACTCTCTCCAAGTAGCAATCTGACTAACCAATAATGGATGGTGATTTTTGAAAGAGACACACACAACATACATGCATCTACTAGAAGGTCAAGGTGTAGGTCGTCCCAGAGACATCTAGAATTTTATTAGAGAAACCCAGCTTGACATTATGTCATGTCCAATGTCCACTAATGAAAGCTGATGGCTTTGGGTGGAGAAGTGGTGAAAAGTTTGATGAGTGCTTTTTATCTAATAATCACTCAAATATCAATGTGATTTTACCCAAGCACTGCTGAAAGGCAGAAGGAAAGAAAAAAAAAAAAAAGATATATATAACTTTGTGTGTAAGCTCCAACTTCTGGGAATGATTATTTGATGGAGAATCTGCTACATTTTATTTATTCTAAAAATATTTATTGAGCACCTACTATATTCCAAACACTATTTGAGGCAAAAAGGATATGATGATCAAAACCAAAACCAAAACTAAACCAGCTTTGGATCTTCACCAGTGAGTGAAGTCTTCTTCACTTTCAACAAGCAATGTCGTGTCATCTGCATATTGCAAGTTGTTAATGAATCTTCCTCCAATCCTGATGCTGTATTCTCCTTCACTTAGTCCAACTTCTCTGATTATTTGCTCATCAGACATATTGCTTAATAAACGTATATTAAATAAATAAATGGATGACCAGTTCACTCACTATCAAAGTAGAAATTTACACAGCCTAGTTTTAGTCAATAAAATCACCCTATTTCCTCTGCCTTCACATATATCTTTAAATGTAATGAAACAGTAAACATGTTAAACAGCTGGACTCTTACAGTTCGAAGTAACAAAGGAAATTTAGGGGAAAAAACACATGTTGCAGCAGGATACAGTGGAGTTCTAATAATTGTGAGTTCTCAATTGCTTCCGGAAGTAGCAATGGTAGCTCTGATCTTTATGTTACAAACATTCTTTGGGTACCTATTATGCTCCAGGTACCGTACTTGGTACTACAGGCACAAAAATAATCTCCTGCCCTCAAAGGTAAACTCATATATAAGCATTAACAACCCAACATGGTAAATGCTAGCATGGAGTTCTTTTGTGGGGTCATGTGTGATCACGAGGGAGACCCAACCAAGCCAAAGAGTTGGTAAGTATGTTTGTAGGTAAGGAGAGGGGGCAGTGGAAGGATTCATAGATTCTCAAAAGTGGTAACATCTAAATGGAGTTTTGAGAAACAAATAATTGTTATCTCTCAGGAGAAAAAGGGAGAGAATTCTAGGCAGAAAGTGAAATGTGTAGAGACATAGATTCTTGGGAGAAGATGGAACAGTAAAGTGAGTAGATTTTAAAAGGAGCAAAACTAGAGGCAGGAAGGCATATTAGATGTCTCTATGTAATATAGGTGTAAAATGACAAGCTCTTGGACTAAAGCAGTACAGTAGGATGGGTCAATGAAGTTGGATTCAACAGATATTGAGAAAAAAGTATAGACAGGGATTTGTGACCATACATTTTGTGGTTAAATCTAACCAAGGCAATAAGACTATTCCCTGGTTGCTTACTCAGTTACACAGTAATTGGTGGGACCAGGAACCGAACCCAAATCTATTTGAACCCCAAACCTTTGATATTCTCTTCCATTGTATCATTTTTTTTTTTAATAAAGGAGAAGCCTTCATAATGCCATTAGGCAGACATAAGAGCATTTACATCATACTCCATCATACTTTTTTTTTAGTAAAGGAAATTTTTTCATAATACCATGGGTCCGATATATTGTTGATGTTATTAGTTGCTGTCAAGGCAATTGTGACTCATTGTGTTACAAAATGGAACTGTTCCATGTGATTTTCTTGGCTGTAATCAAACGATGTATTGCACTGGGCAAATTCACTGCAGAAGACCTTTTTAAAGTGTTTAAAAGCAAAGATGTCACCTTAAGGACTAAGGTGCACTTGACCTAAGCCTTGACATTTTCAATCACGTCATATGCATGAGAAAGCTGGACAATGAATTAGGAAGACCAAAAAAGAATTGATGCATTTGAAATTACAGTGTTGGCGAAGAATATTAAATATACCATAGACAGCCAGAATGCACCTTAGAAGCGAGGATGGTAAGAATTCATCTCACTTACTTTGGACATGTTATCAGGAGGGACCAGACCCTGGAGAAGGACATCATGCTTGGTAAAGTAGAAGGTCAAGAAAAATAGGAAGACCCTTAACAAGATGGATTGACACAGTGGCTGCAACAATGGACTCAAACATAACGACAATTGTGAGGGTGGTGCAGGACCAGGCAGTGTTTCATTCTGTTGTGTATAGGGTCACTAGGCATTGGAATGGACTCAAGGCAACGACAACAATCTTAATGGAAGCAGATCTCCTGGCCTTTTCTTCTGTGGTACCACTAGGTGGATTCAAACTATCAAACTTTAAGTTAGCAGCTGAGTGCAAACCATTTGTACCACCTAGGCACTTTGGGACAGTCATAAAAACATTCAAACTGGAGACAGCTGAGAATAGGATTTAAGGTAGACATGGAGGTTGGGTAAGGCAAGGATAAGCACAGGAGCAGGTAGGTGGAAAGATGGAGGTTGTTGGAATGTTCCAGTGGAAAATTCAAGCCACAGGAGGAGGGAAAGGATGAAAAAAGTCCAAAATGAATACAAACTACAGAAGTCCAAGCTGTAACAGTGTTATTTAGAAAGATTAACTGGCAGGCAGCAATGGGGAGATCCAGCAGCAGGAACAAAAGATTCAGTTACAGGGAGCCAGAGGGTCAAGGGCAACAAGCTCAGCTCTGATAGAAATGAAATGCTAGGCAAGGATGAAATCACTGTAGAATAAGAAAGAACCCATCCCTGGAGAACTGAAATACCACTGTCTCAGCAAACCTGGTAACAAAATTGATTCACTGTTACTTTATAAATAAAATGCTGACATAAGATTCTTCTATTTCCCCAAGAGGATGTGTGGTCTCATGATCTGATTCAGGGTCAAGTACCCAGAGAGACTTAATAGATTCTTCTGTAGATGTTACAGAGTTATGAGGGCAAGATGCCATGAAGGTCATTGCAGATATTGGCTATTTCACTCCATACCCCCATTTGAATGCTTGCAATTTCAAATGACTTGAGTGAAGCCAGAAGAACTGGAATTACACATCTGCCTAGGGCTTTATTATTTTATTAGTGCTTACATGGAAACCTTTGTGGTGTAGTGGTTAAAAGCTGCAGCTGCCAACCAAACGGTCAGCAGTTCTAATCTATCAGGCACTCTTTGTCCTTTTCTAGTTAGCGTATTCTCTCACCTATGAGGTTTTTGTACAACTCCCTGGCAGCTGATATTCTGTGTAGTTTTTAAAATAAGAACGACCTCAGCTGAAGAGCCAGATTCACTATTTACTTGCTATATGACTCTGGACAGCTAGCTACTCAAAATCTTGAAATTCCTTTTCTTGCCCATAGTGTGCATGTTGATGTTGATAATAATATACACACCTTAAAATGTTGTGAGTTTGAGATGATCTAATTTGTGGGAATGCTTAGAAAAATGCAAAGCACCAAGAAAAATTGTAGATATCATATAAATTGATAAGTAAATGAATATTTTTCAAATCTGTAATTGTCCCAAAAATCAACTCGAATCTGTGTTTTTCTTAAAATAAAAAGAAATTTCTGCACTCGAGGGCTCAGTCAAAATTTGAAACCAACCAACAAACAAACAAAAAACAAGAACAAAATCTTTATAGCTTAGTTATTATGAGCATGGTCTAAGCTAAATTGGCGGCTGGCAACCAAACAGTTAGTGATTCAAACCCACCAGCCACTCCTGGGGAGAAAGATGCAGCAGTTTGCTTCCAAAAAGATTACAACTTTGGAAACCCTGTGGGGCAGCTCTACTTTGTTCTTACAGGGTCGCTATGAGTTGGAATCTACTCAACAGAAACAGTTTTTTTTTTCCCCCCCTTGGTCATTTAGGTATGTATTCTTGTTACAATTTTCTTTTTTAATGAATTCTAACCCTAGTTTTTCCTTCCTAACTAAAATTTATTTCTCTTGATTGAGGAGTCAGGTTTCAGTCTGTTTCACTAGTTGACAAACCTGTCAAAATTCCTACAATAGACTGCATTTCAATGCATTTTGGAACTTCTTTGCTTCCTAACTCTTCAGGCGTCAAATTCTAGTTAACCCTGCTGTTAACCTTGCACTAGACTTGTCTTCATATATCAGCAGACACTGCAATTAATATTTAATAAGATCTTCGGCCTGCTGAAATTTGATAATCCTGTAGTGCTTGGTAAAAGTTTGTGATCAAGAAGTATTTCAGACAGTAGGGCAAAATTACAACAAGAAGTCTATTTGACACATTATGCCAAACAGAAAAAGAAAATAGCTGAAGTGTACCAGGTATCCTAAAAAGACTCAACTCCAAGGTCAGGTCTTCATTCCCAGACATTGCGAGACATAGTGATTAAAAGCATAGGCTGTAGAGTCAGACGGCTCCGGTCTTGTGTCAGGCTGTAACACTACCCTGACCATGAATCCTTAAATTGTATGAAGGCACTGTTTTGGCATCTTTGAATAAGAAACTAGCAAAGTCCCTACCTACCTCAATGGGTTGTTGAGATTAGCTGAGATACTGTAAAAGCGAGCACGCATGCAGAGTAAGCAATTCAGAGATGTTAGCTGTTGTTGAGTGTACCAGGAGATGTAAAACTATTGAATTCTACTTTAGAACTTGCCTTCAATTAGATTTCCATTTGGAGAGCTAACCAGATTTTGAAACACCTCAGTCCAGATGGAATGCCATGAATACGAGACAAATGCCGCGTGTAAAACTGAGTAATTTTTTTTTTAATAGGAGGAAATGGATATTGTATTCATTCCCTGTGGCTGCTGCAACAAATTAGCACACATTTGGTGGTTTAGAACATCAGAAAATTATTTTCTCACAGTCCTAGAGGTCAAAAGTCTGAAATCAGTTTCAATGGGTCTAAATAAATGTGTCAGCCGGGCCTTTCCCCCTTGGGGATCAAAGATTCAAATCCTTACCTTTTCTAGCTTCTGGTGTCTGCTGTGCTGGCATTCCTTGGATTGTGGCTATGTCTTAGGCATCTAGTGCTGCCATAACAGAAACACCACAAGTGGATGGCTTTAACAAAGAGAAATTTATTCTCTCATAGTCTAGTAGACTAGAAGTCTGAATTCAGTGTGCAGCTCCAAGGGAAAACTTTCTCTTTCTGTGGGCTATGGAGGAAGGTCCTTGTCATCAATCTTTCCTTGGCCCAGGAGCTTCTCCACACAGGAACCCCAGGTCCAAAGGACACACTCTGCTCCTGGTGCTGCTTTCTTGGTGGCATGAAGTCCCCATACCTCTCTGCTTGCTTCTCTCTTTTAAATCTCAAAAGAGATTGGCTGAAGGCATGATACAATCTTATAGATTGAGTCCTGCCTCATTAACACAACTACAGTTAATCCCATCTCATTAACATCATAGTGATAGGATTTACAACAAATAGGAAAATCATATCAGGTGACAAAATGGTGAACAATCACAAAAACAATACTGGGGATCATGGCCTAGCCAAGTTGATAGAGGTTTTCTGGGGGCACAGTTCAATCCATGACAGGCTGCAACACTTCAATCTTGGCCTCCCCCATATTTATATCCCCTTCTCCTATTCTGTGTGTGTAATCTCTCTCTGCCTCCCTCTTATAAGAATGCATGTGATTGCATGTAAGGCCCACCTATTCTTAACCTGATCGGCATTTTTTTTTTTTTTTTCGACGTATAAGGTAATATTCATAGGTTCCAGGGTTTACAATATGGATATCTTTTACGGGGCAATTATTCAGCCTACCCTAGATGTACATGAAAATTATCTTCACAAACCACAGAGTCTGGAAAGAAAAGTTGTTTATAAATGCTATATTGTTTATAAATGCTATATTTGTTGGAATTAGGTTAAACTAAATAACAAAAACCCAAAATAGACACCTAGGGGAGCCTCTGAAGAAAGTCTCAAAAGATTTGCTTCCAAAAAATCAGCTATTGAATATCTTATCAAGCATAGTTGTACTCTGACACACAAGGGACCTCCATGAGTCAGAGTCAACTTGACAGCAGCTAGTCTGTTACTCATTAACAGTAGAAGATCCACAGACATAAGGAAATGAGACATCCTTCTGTTCCACAATCCTTGGCATGCCACCTCATTAACCAATGAGCCAAAACTCCAGCCATCAAGCCTATGGTCCAGCTGGCACAAAAGAGAAGAGGAAGGAATTAAAGGACTTTCGTGGGTGCCCTAGCAAATAGCTTACTTCTAGTTGACTTCCTCTAGTTACACAGGAGGGTATCAGTGGGGCACAATTTCCAGTTTCTGATATCAAAATAATTTAGAGACTTGCTATTGACTAGACAGCTTCTGGAGTCCTAGTGGTGCAGTGGTTAAGAGCTATGGCTGCTAACCAAAAGGTTGGCCGTTTGAATCTACCAGCCACTCCTTGGAAACCTTATGGGGCAGTTCTACTCTGTCCTATAGGTTTGCTATGATTCGGAGTCGACTGGAAGGCAGCGGGTTTGGTTTGTTTTTAGACAGCTTGCTGTTGCTTTTTTTAGTTGACATTGAGTCAATTCCAACTCATGGAGACCACATGTGTGCAGAGTAGAACTGCTCTATAGGGTTTTTAGGCTGTGTGACCATTAGGAAGCAGATCACCAGGCCTGTCTTCCAAGCTGCCTCTAGATGGGTTCAAACCTCCAACCTTTCAGTGGCTAGTAGTTGAGTGCTTAAGAGACTGTTTGTGCCACCGGGGACTCCATGGTAAGACGGCTAACCAATACCAAGTTAACTGGATAGCTGTTTTAACTGAACATGGTCCAAAGGTTTAATTTCTCATCTAGTGCTATTTATATTAGAGACAATAATAAAATATTTATTATGAAAGTGTACAAACATTGAAAGAATTTTAAGGTATTAAAAGTGTAATAATGATGATCTGTATGCCCACCAGCTATATTGAAAAAATTAAAGTTTTTTTCGTATTTGTTTTACCTATCTATTCATCTATCCATCATCTATCTATCATCTCTCTATCTATCCGTCTGTCTATCATCTATCATCTTTCTATCATTTATCTTTCATCTATTTATCTATCATCTAATCTATTTATAATCTGTTCAACCAGTTGAAAATTTGAAAATAAGTTGCATATGCCATGGTAGTTTACCCCTAAATATTTAGCAAGTGTACTTTAAAAATAAAAATATTCTCTAACATCATCTTAATTTCATTGTCACACCTTAGAAAATTAACATTGATTAGCTGATATTAGCTAGTATATTATTCATAATCAAATTTCCTCTGTTGTCTGAAAAATGTCTACACAGTGTTTTTTAAAATGAGAGTAGCAATCACAGTTAAGTTTATGTATCGTGTTTGTTAGATTTCTTTGGCTTTTTTAATCACAACTCCCTTTTTCTTTGACCTTGATTTTTTAAGAACTTAGACCTGTCTGATAAAATGCCTTATATTCTGGTTGCAACAGATATTTTTTCCTTATGGAGTGTTTTAACTGTTTTTTTTTTTTTTTTCTCTTTTTCCCTTATTTCCTTACACTGTAAACTGGAAATTGGTCTAGAGGCTTGATGTTTATCTTTTCACACACACACACACACGCACACACACACACACAAAATAACTTGATAAATAATGATGGATACTTTATATTGCATCATGTCAGAGGCACATGTCGTCAACTAGTTTCAATATTACTGATTCTAAATCTGACTACTTTGTTAAGGTGTGGTTGTCAGATCACTTCCTTGAAAAAATTTGTGTCTCCTTGACGATGAGCAAGTAAATAATGGGGAGATTTTTTCACATCATGTGACTAAGCATTTACAATGATTTTAGCATCCATCCCCTTTTTGAAACAATGACTTCATCAGAGACTTTAAAATGATGATTTCCTAATAAGTTCATTCCACATACTAACTTGTACTCTTCTGAGGAAGATCTTTTTCACAACAACTCAGGATGCACATGTAACCATACCCATTGCTGGCCCATTACCATTGAGTCAGTACCAACTCATAGAGACCCTATAAGACAGAGTAGAACTGCCCCATAGGGTTTCCAAGGAGCAGCTGGTGAATTCAAACTGCCAGCCTTTTGGTTAGTAGCCGATCTCTTTAGCACTGCACCACCAGGGCTCCATATGTAAACATGGAGAAGGGGCAGTAAAAGTTAATTATTTTCCTTTTACTAACATATAAATTATAGTACTCCTGCCTTGTTTATCACAGGGATATTTTCCTGAAAATGAAAGTGTTAAGTGAATCTATGTTATATGAGGTTGTTAACAACTAATCTCTATGAAAAATGTATTGCTAATGTTCAAGAGAAATTCTGAGTTTATAGTCTAACCTCTTTTCAGTATTTATTAGAAGCTTCCTATAGTAGTTGTTCCTAAGCTTATAGTAGGAACCTTATCCACCTAATATTCAACAGTCTCTGGCGGTATAAAATTGCATTTCAATATCCAGCATGTATTTTAAACACTAAGATAATGTTATGCTTCTTTATCCCTTGGAAAATTAACTGTCCTGTTAACACCTAGCAGTTGGGATGGGATTGGGGTTATGTCATACAGAACTTTATTTCAATCCATACTAATATAATGTGGCTAACAAATGGATGCTCACAGCCTACGCATGCAAATATACATGCTGGCATGGGAGAAGCTAGCCACAGTGGCCTGGGTACTGACTCTACTTTAACTCCCTAGTTGACGGTATGGTCTTACTAGTGCTGAATTTGGTCCAAGAATCAAGAGAACTGGATATTTGCAAACATGCCTTTAAATGGGTGAGATAATTAATGTAAATTACACATAAATGGACGGCAGGGACTGATCCCCTCTGATAACATGTCCAAAGCACATCAGACAAAGTCTCATCATCCTTGCTTCCAAGAAACATTCTGGCTGTACTTCTTCCAAGACAGATTTGTCCGTTTTTTGGCAGTCCATGGTATATTCAATATTCTTCATCAGCCCCATTATTCAAATGCATCAATTCTTCTTCAGTGTTCCTTACTCATCGTCCAGCTTTGCATACATATTAGGTGATTGAAAATATCATGGCTTGGGGCTTTTTTTTTTTTTTGGGGGGGGGGTCAGGGGCATCTTAGTCCTCAAAGTGACATCTTTGCTCTTTAACACTTTAAAGAAGTCTTTTGCAGCAGATTTGCCCAATGCAATACATTGTTTGGTTTCTTGATTGCTGCTTCCATGGGCATTGATTGTGGATCCAAGAAATCCTTGACTTCATTCTTTTCTCTGTTTATCATGATGTTGCTTATTGGTCCAGTTGTGAGGATTTTTTGTTGTCTTTATGTTGCGATGTAATCCACACCGAAGGCTGCGGTCTTTGATCTTCATTAGTAAGTGCTTCGAGACTTCTTCACTCGCTCATAGTATATCATGGTCCTAAAAGAGAAACACACACAGCAGATCCTTTTGAAGATCAGTTGAATAAATAAGTGGGGGGAGGGGGGGAAGAATGATTGAATGAAAGATGTGTGTATATAGCACTCAAGAATTATGCTAAATAGCAACATTAAACTAACAGAATTACAATGCAGTGCTTTCAGCAAATGCCTCCAGAACAACAAACCCTAACTTTTTATAACATTTAGAGCTGCAGTATGCTGTTATGTTCACTATTTCTTTGATATTTGTAGTTATGAACTTTGGGCATCCTGGTCCATGCCCAATACTGTTAAATATATATAAATAGGTAAGTACCATAATTTGATGAAAAACTAATATGGATTTGAAAGTAAAAACCATTCTTTATAATAAATCAAACAGTAAAACAAGTGTTTAAAAAGCTAATAATTTCCTCCTCCTCTCTACCAGGCAATGCAATTACACCTCTCTGAAGTAACCAAGATTAAGAGGATGGAGTATATTCCTCCACAAATTAATCAATATTTCAAAAATACCCCAGTTCCCTTCAGTACCGCTACGCTTACCTTCAATACCCGTCTATTGGTCAGTGAAGAGAAAGAAGGAACAGAAAAACAATTTAAATTAGTCCTTTGTTTAGCAAAATCTCCCTTTGCCCAATGGTCATTTCCTTTAGTATTTTAAATAGGTTCTCACCAAATTTCTCTGTGCCCCAAGGTAAGCATTAAA
Source organism: Loxodonta africana (assembly GCF_030014295.1). Classification (NCBI taxonomy): domain Eukaryota; kingdom Metazoa; phylum Chordata; class Mammalia; order Proboscidea; family Elephantidae; genus Loxodonta; species Loxodonta africana. Next base: position 42,560,933 of record NC_087348.1, read on the forward strand.
ATTATTAAATTACCTAGAATGAGACACAAACTTCCTTTAATTGTAGTCTCTCCATTCTGGTTCTCTGGAAGCTGTACTTGACCCTAAGAAAATGAGTCTCTGACGTGCAAACTCAATAGCATGAGAGGAACCATGGATTCATAGTGTCAGTTGAGACTTACAAAACCACCCTGCTGTGTACACCTTTTGCACTGAAGAAGTTTATTGCCAGACTGAATAGTATGACTCAATTAAAAGGCAGACTTTAAAGCCCATTTTCAGAGAAGTTTATTCCTTTAATTTAGCTTAATGTTTACTTTAAATTATTATTATTTTTTTTTTTTTTACTGATTATGTTTTTATTTAGGCTGATAGGTCAAAAATTATAAACCTTCAGAACAAAGGAATTTGAGAGCTCAGAGAACTTGGCATCCCTATATTTTAAATAAAGAATAGGAGAACCTGAGAGACAAAGTGGTTTGTTCTTAGTCACAACCAGAGGCAAAATGAAACTAAGATCCATGTATTCAGGTAGTTTCCAAAATTGCTCTTCCTTCCATGACACTTGTGTTGTAGAGCTGGCTGTGAAGGACTTTGTGAGGATGGATTCCTTTTATGGGCTTTCAGGACCACTTGTGGGTATAAAACAAGACAAAGTATCAAATGTCAACAAATATAAAGGAAAGAGGGAAGGAAGAAGAACCTGTTTTAAAGGAAAACAAAGATATAACCAATTGGAAGATTTATCTTGAGGGGGGAATAACAAGAAGGAGCACAACAATGAAAACAATTTCATGATTCTGGAAACAAAGACAGGTGGGCAGTGGACACATTGGTAAATTCATGTTAAGGAGGGAATACTGCTAAGGACAGACAGGTTATCCCTAAGCCACGTCAGTCTCCTCTTAATAGCTTTCCTACATCATCAGTGGAAGGGGAAGTTGTCTGTTCTGAGTACTGTAATCTGAATTTTTTTAGCATCTCGTCCCAAACCCAATAATGCCATCTTGGAACAGCAAGTGGGTGATGTTCTTTCTTTCCACTTAAAAGTGTATCGTTTATGATGGCTAGGAATTCTAGAATCAAAGCTAAAATGGACCTTCAGTGGCATCCAGTTCAACCCCCACCTTTCGTAGATGAATCCCAGAAAATTAATGAAACGTGCTGGAGAAAATGAAAGCAATGTATGAGCAGAATGGGCTTCAGTGTTCAACTTGGATAAGACAGACTGCTGTAGCCTTAGAACCTGAACCAAACTGAATCACTGCTGGAATTTAAAAGGATAGAGATGAAAAGCATCAATCCTTTTTTTTTTTTGTATTACTTGTTTCGTGGTGGGATAAGCTTGTTGAACTCATCCAATGCATATTAATTAGGTTGACCCTAGGACAGGATAAATTAGAAAATATTTTGTAGGATGCTCGTCTATGATGAGAAGAGTTTAAATAAGCCATGGCATTTATGGCCTCCATTTTTTCCCAGAGCACACAAAGGGCCTAACAGGTTAGGAGGGATGAGAACGCACTTGAACCTGGCTGATTTTTTTTTTTTCTTTTTTTAAGTTCTGCCTTCTTTCAGGCTGAGCCTTAGCTATCAGAATACAGCCTTATAAACTGCGGGCCTTTATAAAAATCCTGCCTCTGATCAGCTGGAGTGTGCTTTAATATATTTCACCAGTGTTCTATGCAGCTTCCTTTTTTCTAACAGTTTCATTTATCAGGTTGAGATTAGGTGACTGAATCCATCTCGAAAGATTGGATAGACAGATACATCCATACAGACATATTTATCAACAGATATGCACATATACTGTAGCTTATAATTGAAACACTGGGGTGTGTTAGTTCCCTAGGGCCATCCTGTCAACATATTACAAACTGGGTGACTTAAAACAACAGGGATTTATTGTCTCACAGTTCTAACTACAAGAAGTCCAAAACCAAAGTGTCAGCCATACTCTCTTTGAAAGCTCTAGGGGAAGATCCTTCATTACCTCTTCTTAGCTTCCAGTGGTTCCTTGCAATCTTACACATTCCTTGGTTTATCACTCCAATCTCTGCCTCCATCTTCTCATGGCCATCTTCCCTCTGTGTCTCCATTTGTGCCTCTTCTCTTTTTTATAAGGAGACCACTCATATTGGATTAGGACTTACTCTACTCCAGTCTGACTCATGATAACTTAACAGATAACACCCTCGAAGATCCTATTTCCAAACAAGGCTGTGTTCAAGCGTATGTTCAACATTATCTTTTAGGGAATGCAGTTCAATCCATAGCAAGGGGGAAAGAGCTCTGTTTCTCACACACACATAAACTTATATAAAATGACATACACGTCTACAACTTGGATTTGGGTCTCTAAATTATTTAGCTAAATGTAAAGAAGTTACTGGACACAAGTTGGCTACAGAAGGTAGAAGCAGAGTCGTATCTCCTCTCAATTGCATTGCCCGTTAAATCCAGGCTCTAGGCTACCAGGGTCTGCAGATACTTCTGGTATGAATGTCACCTCAAATGCTTGCTTAGTTAGCACCAGATTTGTGCTTCCTTGCCATATCTGTTCTTCAAGATATCTTTTACTTTTCATAACTCCATTGTGCATTTTTTAAAGTATTTTTAGGTGTGGTATCCTGGGCGGAAGGAGATGTGCTTACTTTGCCGTATAACATATTTTGGCCTGGCTTTTGTGTTGCCTCTGTGTTCTCTGTGACACATGTTCCTCTAAGAAATGATGTTTTGGGCACAGATAGGGTCCTGATAGAGTTGTGAAAGTCGCACATTTCTCATTATGCTGCCGTCCATTTATGTGTAATTTACATTAACGATCTCACCCATTTAAAGGCATGTTTGCAAATATCCAGTTCTCTTGATTCTTGGACCAAATTCAGCACTAGTAAGACCATACCCTCAACTAGGGAGTTAAAGTAGAGTCAGTACCCAGGCCACTGTGGCTAGCTTCTCCCATGCCAGCATGTATATTTGCATGCGGAAGGCTATGAGCATCCATTTGTTAGCCACATTATATTAGTATGGATTGAAATAAAGTTCTGTATGACATAACCCCAATCCCATCCCAACTGCTAGGTGTTAACAGGACAGTTAAGTCAAGTTTCAGACCAATAATGATGATTTTTAAAAATAATAAATCAGTTGCTGGAGGAAAACAACAAAAAACAAAGTGAAAATTGGGAGATTTTCAAACAAAGGAGGAAAAAAGAGCTTTTCAACCAATTTTGAGACTTTGCACCTTATATACAAATATCCCAAGACAGTGGTAGAATTCTCACCTTGCATGCTGGAGACCCAGGTTCGATTCCCAGTCAATGCTTTTCATGCACAGATACCAACCATCTGTCAGAGGAAGCTTGAATGTTGCTATGATGCTGAAGATGTTTCAGAAGAGTTTCCAGGGTAAGATAGAACAGGAAGAATGGCCTGGCAATCTATGTCAGAAAATCAGTCAAGAAATACCCTACGGATTACGATCTGATCCTCAACTGATTATGAGGATGGTACAGGACCTGGCAACATTTCATTCTGTTGTGCACAGGGTCACCCATGAGTCAGGGACAGTTTTAACAACAGCTAATAACAACATGCACATATCCCACTTATACTTCCCACACCCCAGCCTAGCTTTACTAAATCCCTATCAGATTCCACTGCCAATCACACAGCAGAGGTCAAAGTTCAAAAGGTCCTAGGAATTTGGCAGTCTCTCTCTGAAAGATAGGCAGCTTTTTCTCCTCAGTAATGACAATACAGCTGCATCCTTTCCTTGAAAGAAAATTGAATATCTTATGATTCAAGTCAAACATTCAGGCCTCATCAAACAAAAGCACAGTTTATGAAAATTTAAATGATCATATATTCATCTGGTAAATTAAACATGACGCCTCCAGACTTGTGACTTGAAAACATTGTGGTTTAAACTGAAATGAACAGAACTCGTTTTGTGGGAGAAGTAGAGGAAGTATAGAAAGGACACGTAATAAAAATAGTTTGCAATCTTTGGATGAAGGTAACAACAAGTGATCCTTTCTTTGACTTTATAAAAAAAAAAAAAATTAATCAGCACTATATGGGGTACTGGTGGCACAGTGGTTAAGAGCTATGATTGCTAACTAAAAGGTCAGAAGTTCAAATCCACCAGCCGCTCCTTGTTAACCCTACAGGGCACTTCTACTCTGTCATATAGGGTCACTATGAGTCGGAAATGACTCGATGGCAACGAGTTAGTTTAGTTATTTAATGGAAAAACAAAGAACACATCATCTTAAAGAGTTGGATCCAAATCCTCATTTTCCGATGTAATTCCTGTAGGATTTATGTCAACTTAGTTAATCTTAAGGCTTTGCGATCTGTAAAATGATGCTAATGATATAAATACTTTAAATATTCTAAGAATTAAATGGAAAAACACAGGTGTACACCTTGCACACTGCCTGGAACATAGTTGGTACTCAGTAATTAGTAGTTGCCTGCCTTGGTTTCCTAGTCGAAATATTGTCAAATCACAAGTTTTCTTGTTGATATTTAAAATTAATGTGTACATAACTCGATGGCTTTTCACACACAGCTATTAGAGCACAGTGGTGTGCCAAGAACGCTCATTTTGTAGGATGTTACAGCTTTTCTTCAAATACATTGTGTTGTCAAATAAGTTTAGAAACAGTGGGTTAAACCCATTTCTTTACTATAAGATTTCTTAGAGCCTTTCATATGCCCCCCAAAATTGTGAATCTCCAACAGAAGACACAGAACGCAGTGGTTCTAATGCATTTGCATATTGACCATTTTGAAGGCCTAGGGCTCGCTAGCACATAGGGTGAGAAATTTTGCAAGGCTGTCCTTAAAAGAAATGGCCAAGCTCCACAGACTTCTCCTTTGCTTTGACATTTTCCCAACCCTGAATTAATGATAGTATAAAATTCTACTCATCTTTTAAAACTCTACTCAAAACTCAGTTTCTGGAAATTTTGTGTCACTTCTCCATTTTGAGGAGACCATTTTTTCTTTTCGCTACCAATTTAACTTGAACTCAATATCTGTAGTGTGTGTTTGTTATTGCCTTCCTAGGATCTGTATGTCATCTCAACACCTGCCATATCGCTCTTCCCCACCACACACACACACATACACACACACACACACGTACCGACATACACCTTTCTCTCGTCAACGATACTCTTAGATTCTATCTGGGTATGTACCTATCCCTCATTGTAAACTAGGCTGTTGGGAAGAATTTACCCCACCTCCAGGTTAGGAGCTGACTGACATGTTCCATCCCCTTGGCTAGTTACTTGTTCCAAAATAAGCATATGAGCCCAATTAAAACCAGTAGGAAGTAATTTTGGTTACTAGGATAGTTGTTTGTTAGTAGAGTACAAAGCTCTTCATTTTTATAAATGTTGTAGAATAAGGATGATAGAAGATTTGCAGGTGCTCCAGCTATTTTTTGACAATGAAAGGTCTTTTGAGTGGAACCTAAAAAACTACAGGCAGTAAGAAAGATAGAACAAGAGAGAGAGAAAAAACTGCTCCCCAGTACCATTGAATCAATTCTAGCTGAATTCAACTCTACATTTGGCTTTTGGAGTTCTGAGAGTCCATTAATTCTCCTCTCTGCCCTCCATCATTTTTTAAGTCTCAATTTTAATGATTAGTAGAATAAAAGCTTCTAACTGAAATACTGTCTATTACTTGTCAATACATATTTGTTTTGTGCTCATATTTGTGTCTCCTCCCACTCCTCTTCATGAGCTCCTTGAGAGTAGAAATCCTATTATTTGCCTTCTTACCTCTACATGTTTACAAAGTACAATGCCTGGCCCATAATTAGTACTCAATAATATTTTGTTGAATTCCATTTCTTAGTCTTTATCAGAAACGCACGTTAGTTTTGATGGTGTATATATTCTCTAAAAAAAAAAATGCGCAGGGACACTTAATCCAAACCTTTTAATTTAGGTAGCATCAAATCATTTGCAATATTTGCTGTTTCTGAATTTTAGAAGTAAATCTGTGCTTCTAATTGTTTCCAGTTAATAAAGACACAAGCCAAAGAAAGTGTTCTTGGCTCCCCTTCCTCCCCATTTTCCATGAGTATTTGATGGACTGTTTACAGATAAGATTTTAAATAAACACAGATTATAGAAGGAAAGGCTTTTAAGTTTCATCCTCCATTGGTATTATCCATATTAATAATTGGAAATCACAGGATCATAGGATAGTATTGTCAATACTGTGCAATGATGAGTAGACTTTAATTGGGGCAATTTATAAATATAATACTGAGAATACAACAACAGACTCCCTGTCTGGGAAAATGATTTTGTATGTCAAATTATTAGAGAATATTCATAGACCTTATCGACACATGGAATAAAAAAATTTCTCTCTAATTAGTAGACCCCTTGATCTTCCTACTGTCCTTCCTTCTTCCCTTCCTCCCTCCCTCCCTTCCTCCCTCCCCCACCCCTGCCTCCCTCCCTGCCTCCTTCCCTCCCTCTCTTCTTTTTTCTCCTTTAAGTTCGTATCTATGCTTATAAAATTTATGTCCAATTTTCAGGCTTTACTTTTACATTATTTCATAAGTAACTTTCTAATTAGTGATTTTTCAGTTATTATTTACCTTAAAAAATTATTCCTAACCAATAGAAGTTTTGTCTTGAAGAAGACAGCCACAATGCTCCTTGGAAGCGAGGATGAAGAGACTTCATCTCAGGTACTTTGGACATGTTATTAGGAGGGGTCAGTCCCTAGAGAAAAACACCACACTTGATAAAGTAGAGGGTCAGCAAAAAAGAGGAAGACCCTCAATGAGATGGATTGACACAGTGGGTGCAACAATGGGCTCAAACAACAACGATTGTGAAGATGGTGCAGGATTGGACAGTGTTTCATTCTGTTGTACATAGGATTGGTCAGAGTTAGAACCAACTCAATGGCACCTAATAACACCAATAATAGAAGGTTCATGTAAAACTACACACAGAGATTTTTAAGAACATCATTGTAGTATTTAAAAAAAAAAATTGCCATTGAGTCGATTCCGACTCATGGTGACACTATAGGACAGAGTAGAACTTCCTCCTAGAGCTTCCAAGGAATGCCTGGTGGATTCAAACTGCTGACCTGGTTAAGCCGTAGCACTTAACCACTATGCCCCCAGCGTTTCCTGTAGTATAATGGGAGGGTCAAAGTGGAGAAAGCATTATATTCTCTAGGCACTGTGATAAGGGCTATAAATGGGTTATTTTATTGAGCTATAAAGCAACTTTGAGGAGTAAACATAATTATCTCTAGTTATTTGTTGAGTACTTACTGTCAGACACTATACTAAGCATTTACTTGCATTAACCCATGTCACCCTCCCAGCAACTTTTTGAAGTATTTTGTTAATTCTGAAACTGAGACTTTGGGAAGCACCTTACCTTGTCCAAGGCCACACAGCTAGTAAATGAGAGAGCTGAGACTCAAAGTTAGGCAATCCACCAAGGGCTACAATTGACTGACTCTATCTCGCTAGCTAGCTCCTCTTCAATCCCAGATCCACTGAGTTTAAAGCCTCTACTCTCTCCATGAGCCAGAGGCTGACCGGATGGCAGCTAACAACAACACAATAGGTATATTAGATTGGGAAATAGCTTTTGAAGTTGCTGCCAATATAATAGAGCTGGAAACAAAGCTGTTTTACCATTATTTTCATATTTTGAGGAAATACGTTTGATTGCTTCAGCAGCTCATGATAATTGTTTCTGTACTAAAGCTTTCTCCATCCATTTATTTATTTACCCACTTGCTCATTACCAAGCCCCTAATATATGTCCTATGGTGGTGTAGTGGTTAAGAGCTACGGCTGCTAATCAAAAGGTCAGTAGTTCGGATCCACCAGGCACTCCTTAGAAACTCTATGGGGCCGTTCTACTCGGTCCTATGGGGTCACTATGAGTTGGAACCAACTTGATACCAATGGGTGTAGTTTTTTGGTTTAATATATGTCCACAGTATTTTAGGTCCTGGGGTACCACAGAATGTCTTTTCTAATATATATCTGTACTTGGAAAAGTCTGGAGATTTTATTTTATCATATTCAAAAGTGATAAAATTATAGTGAACTAATTGCTGCTTACTACAGCTTATTACAGATGTATTTAAAATGGGATGTGATGGTAGACTGAAGGATGTGTACTTCCTTTAGGCTTTGGTTGATGCATGAGGTATAATAACGTGAGACATCGCCTCCACATCATCTAAAAAACTGTTTCAACTGATCAAGATATTCTTTCCCTGGATACTGCTAAAAAAATGTCACCAAACCCACTTTCTTCCCACCTCTTACATTTTATTATTTATGGGCAAAAAGTATTACTACCATCACTATTTCTCTTCTTGTCTGAATCATGAGCTGATTTTAATTTCAAGCACAAACTCTTTTTGCCCCAAACTCGATTTGTTCCTTATTTTCCTGCAGATATTAGCTCCTACAGTAGATAGCCCGTATATTTCTAGCATACAATACAGTGTCACAGTGGCATATCTAGAATATTGCTCCAGTCCTGGGCGTGCGGCACCCCTGAGCAGTTTCTATTAACCCAGTACGGCCCAACGTCCTTCCTCAAGCACTGTAATGTATTAGTCAAAAGTTTAACGAGCTTGGCTTGTATTTTTGAGCTGTTATTATGGTAAAGTTATCTAAAGAAGGGCTGCCAGATGTTCGGACAGGGGCACAATTTCAGTGCTTGCCATAGGTGCCATTTTTTGTAGATACGTTGTGGGCCATACCAGGTTAATAGAAACTGCTCAGTGGTGCCACATTCCCAGGGCTGGTGCAATATCTGCCACATGTGCCATTCCCTGGTTACACCTCTGGTGGTACACAGTATTTGTTCAAATAATACAAGATTGAATGAGATTCAGTGCAGGTGTCTGTAGTTCGGCCCAGTTAGGCCACACTTTCGGGAGGAAAGTAGGATTGAATTTTTTTTGAAGAAGAGTAAACCACCCTAGATACTCTAACTGTTGAAATGACTGCCGCAATTGTCTTGCTGTTTTTTTTTCTTAGCTTTTTCCTCCTGTGAAAGCACATTGTTGCTGAAAGGAACTTGATTGTCAGCCAGAGATAGTGAAAGCCTTTTGTCTATCTCCAAACCTCAACAGCCTTTGCAGGCATAATGCAAACTTCGTGCTGAGTCATGGATGTGATTCAACTTTTACCTGGCACAAACAACTCAAGAGGTGAAAGAGTAGCCTGCACACATAAGGGTAGCTGGCCTCTATCTGTAGCATCAACAACAGGGACCCCTAGCTGGGAGAGCTTTGTGTGCAGGACATCAGGTAAAGGCAGGAAAATTCTTCCCAAATTCATACTCTAAAACAGAGCTTTGTGAGTCACCATTTCTCTTCTCCCATGACACTCTGCTTTGTCTCAAATGTATCTGCTCCAGCCCTAAGAATGGCGAGATGCCTCTGGCTTGGAGGGATTGACTGTAAAAAGCAATCATTAAATGTCTTAAAGCTGGGTCTGAATTTGAAGGTGTTAGGAAATCCACAGGCTGCTGTTTTTTGTGTGATTTTAAAATTATTTTCAATTACAGATTAGAGCACAGCAGAGTCTGTAATATCATTTAATGAGGCATAATGCTTCCTTTTGTCATTTTTTCCCCTCCGATTGAGATGGGCACCCTTAAGCCCAATGACAGATTTCTAAGTGATGACAATCACCACACCAGCAGATGAGAAGCAGTACAACGTGGCTGCAAATCAGTGCCAATGAAAGTGATAGATCTTTAAAATAAATTGCATTATTCTTCTAAATTGGCTGTAATTGGGATGTATTCATCAAATTTTCAATTTGGACTCTATAGTAACAGGAAGTTTGTACTGAAATATTGAATAAAAGAACACTTATAAAATAGAAGTCAGATATCGTGTACATGCTTATGGAGGGGAAAAGGTCAAAAAAACCCTTCTTTGGCTGGTTTCCCCAGATCCAGAGACAATTAATATGAAAAGTATAAAAAGTTTATAGTTTGCAAAGCTGCCTGCGTTTTCTTTTTAAATCTCCGTGTGTGTCTGCTTACCTAGGCTTTTTTTTTTTTTCCTCTTTAAATTTCCAAAGACCTACTGATAAATTATATTCACCATCAGGAAGAGATAATGTAATAGAATCTACAAAGAAAATAGATGGGAGTAAATTCAACTCTCATTTCTAATTCTCTGAAGCCAAATAATGGTGAATATATTAGAATATAGTAACTGTTCAGTTGACTTATAACAACCCTATATGAGTCGGAGCTGACTCAACTGTAACAGGTTTGGTTTTTTGGTTTTTAACTATTCAGTGGAGTTGGCATTTCATGGATATTTTTGTTTCTTCAAAAAAATTGGGACTCTAGATTCTCTTAATCTTTTGGTAGATTGTTCAAACCATTACCTACGAGATGAAAAAACACACATGCGCGCACACACACACATATTAGGAAAGCCATGCCAATTTTACTCAAGCTACTCACTAAATACCAACCTGAGAATTCTGGGTAAACCAAGGACTTGGAGAAGAGGTGGAGAGAGAATATGGAAGAGGGAATAGAGGAATTTTATGGAATATGGAAAAGAGAAGAAGTAAAAGAAAGGGCAATTGCTTTGCAGTGGCAAGAATATATATTATGTGTCAGAATGAAGTAAGATATGATAATAGAAGACAAGTTTTAGGCAGATTGTGAACAGCCTCGATCATCATTGAAGGAGTCTGAAGATTATTGAGCAGGTAAATTAAACAAACAAATAAACAAACAAAAAAACCATGCTGTCAAGTCAGGTGTGACTCATGGTGATCCCATGTGTTACAGAATAGAGCTGCTCCGTAGGATTTTCTTGGCTGTAATCTTCACAGAAGGAGATCACTAGGCCATTCTTCTGAGTCGCCCCTAGATGGGTTAGAACCACCAACATTTAGGTTAGCAGACAAGCTCAGACCGCACCACCCATGGACCTCTGTTCGTAAATTAGGTTGGCTGAAATCTTTACATGAGTGACAACAAACCAGGATTACAATGTATTAAATATGATATTAGTTTATTTCTTCTGCCATAAACACAGGCAATCCATGGTTAGTAATGGGAATTCCATTGTCATTAAGGACCCAGCATCCTTTAAACTATTGGCTTCATCATCCTCAACAAATGGCTTATAACTTTTTGTCATGTATGGCTATTCCCAATCCAATGCTATCTCCCTTCTAGCCTCCCAGGAAAGAGTAAAGGAGTAGAAAATTTCCTGCCCTTTTGGGGGATTTCTTGGAAGTTGCACAAAAGGAATAGGAAAGGTAATTTTTTGTTATACTCAGCCACATGGTAAAATTATATTGCTGTAAAAGAAAATGAGTATGGATATCACGAGAAAACTAGTGATTTCTGCAATAGAATACTAAACAGTGTAAAATCTGTGCCATAAAAATTATGGATTTAACTAAGACGGAACCGAATAGGAAGGAAGACCAGTGAATATGTTCTTGGACAATCCTTTGGTTAATAATTAGTGCCCAAGCTACAATAAAGATAGAAAATTCTATGGATTGAAAATTCATTGAAGAGAGAAAGAGATAAGAAAATATGGTGACTCTTTTAGTACAAAGCACAAAACAGTTGAAGGTAACTTTTACTGCTCTCAGTTTGATGTACCTAAAGGAAGGCACATGGGAAAGGAAACTTGGTCTCAAAAAGTTGAAATGAGCAATGCCTAAAAGACCATTCATGTGCGCTAAGTGTTCAGGTACTTGGGGTGCAAAGATAAGTGATAGCAGTTCCTGCATTGAAGGAAATCTCAGATCTAATAGAATGCAATATTCAGTTGAGTGTGAGAATTCAAGGTAGGACTTTAGAAAGCATCTCCAAGCTATTTGCTTTGTCATCTTGAACACGTGGCTTACACCTTTTTGTTGTACTAAAAGGAATCAGTGGCCAAGATTTAAAAGAAGAGAGCAGAAGAGTTGGGGAAAAATCAGAAAAACACATCCAGGAAAGCAGAGTTTCAAGAACCTGCTCAAGTGTGTGGAAACTGCAGAGGAGATCAACAAGTAAAGGAATAATTAGAATGAGAGGATTAACTGATTCTTCAAAAGAGCAAGGGTATTTGCAGTCATTTAAGAATGGGTCGACTCGACGGCACTGGGGCGTAGGGGTGACTGGAGAGCAGATATAAGTATAGAGTACTGGCTACATTTACAAGGCAGTTGGTAGAAAAGGAAGGAGATGATACGCTTGCTAGAGGGGAGAGCAATATGGAAGAAAGATGCATTTTAAAAGGTGGGGGGGTGATTTTTACAATCTTTAAATCCTAATTTCTGTTACCAGTATTTAGAAAGCGACCACAGTATGAAAGAAAAGGACAGAAATGGAGCAAAATCTTCCAGAATTGAGGAAGATAGAAGAGGATAGGCTTCAGTACCTTTGGATGAGGTTATTCATTGAAAGTTGAAGGAACATCTGTTCATATAATGCCAAGGCGGACAGAAGAGAATGGATGAAAATATGGATTACTTTCAGTGGCCCCTGATTATTAAATTAAAAGAATAATTGCACAAAATTGGAAAGCTACGTCCAAGTCATCCATGTAACACCCACATCCACCTGCAGACACCCCCCCCCACAAATGATTAAACTGACAAACTGTTGATAGATAGTCATTAGCACTAATTGAGGAATTAAAATACTATGGCTCTATGTCCTACCTCTTCTTTGCAACCTAAAACTAGTTCAGTGTCTAGTTCTTCTGCATTTTACACTCTAATGGAAATGCATTTTGATATTTATTTACCAATTTTTTCCATGTTAACTGATTTATTCAGTGAAAGATGAGGGCTATATCAAATTTATACTACCTCCTACCTCACCCATGCTCAAATTCACTCTACCAGCCATCTCACAAATTTTGTTAAATATTTATATATCTAGGTCATTAACTATATTATCTTTAACAGCATACTTCATACTGTGTTCTGTGATGCATACGCTTTGAGCTGGTCTTCAGACTCCCCACCACATCGGTAGGAAAAATGATATAAATGAAACCACAAAATCCTCCCTCAAGTCTCCTCAGCTTTTCCTGGTCTCTCTCAACTACATCAGTATTTTTATATCGCCAAAGTTTATAATATTGTTTGACTGCTCTGTAAGATTTTATTTTTGTGCTTTTTTTATGGCTTGATTCTAAAAAAAAAAAAAAAACAAGAAAAATTAAGCAAAAATTTTAAAGTAAATATTATTCCATGCAGACTCAAAAAATTGGATTGAGTTCAGAAGGAAGGAAACGTATGTCTGTATGTGCTATTCAAAAAAGGAAAGTTCTTAGCATCAAGGTAAACTTGATTTTTATTTCTACATTTCCTCTCCTTCTCAAAATCAAGCCATATTTGAAAGTGCTTTATATTCAGATACCATTTTCCTATACAGGTTTTGTTTTTCATGATTTTCTGATCAGCACCGTCTTTCTTTTTAAGAGAAGCATTTGTCTCTGACATAATGTCAAAACCTTTTCTGCTCTTAATGGTGTATTGCATACTTTTTTCTTTGGTGTTTTTTTTTGTAGTTCTCTCTTTTTTTTTTTTTTTTTAAATAATCTTACCCTTTTTTTCTGCTTTATCAAGATGAGATTTATTTTCTTGAGCTATGATTTTTTGGATTACTTTTTTTTTTTTTTTAACTTTGCTGGTGGTGCAGTGGTTAAGAGCTTGGCTGCTAGCCAAAAGGTCAGCAGTTCAAATCCACTATCTGCTCCTTGGAAACCCTATAGGGCAATTATGTCCGATAGGGTAACTATGAGTCAGAATCGACTTGACAGCAAAGGGTTACAGGTAGTATATCCTCAAGTAACTTTTCTTTTTCAGGGTGTATCTATAAGAGCCTAATATTCTGAGCCATTGAATTTTGAAAATGTCTTTATTTTGAGTAGATTTAGAAGTTTAGGTTTAAATTACTTTGTGAACTTGGAAAACATTGTACTACTGAACTCTGGCATAGAGTCTCTTTCAGGGATTTTTAAGTTAATGAAAAAAAATTTTTTTTTTTTTTCTGTACAAGGCTTTTCTTCACCTTACCCACACACACTCTCTAAAAGCTTTTAAAATCATCTTTGCAATACCAGTCTTTCTCCAACATTAGTCTGGATACAGACCTGTGTTTACCGGACACTAGATAGAACATTTCAATCAGAAGACAGGATTTTCTTTAATTTGGGGCAATAGTCTATCATTATTTCTTCGCCTCTGGTGTCTCTTTTCTCTTGTTGTGAAACTCCACAAAGATGTCTTTTGGACCTGCTGGATCTGTATTTCTTCTAAATTAACTTCTCCTGCATTTGCTTTCGATTTTTCTGTTCATTCAGTATTCTGGGAGATTTCCTTGGTTTTTATCTTTCAGGTCCCCAATTAGGTAGCCATATTGGGAATTCTACTCCAGTGTTTATACAGAATCAGAATTTTAATTCATAGAATCTCTTACTTTTTAATAGCACTCTTATTAATTTTTTATTTGAATTAGAGATAATCATGTGAAATAAAATTTCCTTCAGGAATTTGTTTGTTCTTCTGAGGTGTTCTCTTTAGTGTTCATGATTTTTCTCAAATCTCTGTAAATCCTTGGTTGATGGTTTACCTACTTTTAGATGATCCTTTGCTTTTAGAGAGAAGCTCTAGGTGGATTAATATAGGGAGCTGTCACTGATTTCTTCTGACATTGAATACGCATTTTTCCCCCAGCTAGACTCTTCAATGAAAGGAAATCATATGCCACAGGAATAAAAGCAAAGATATCTAGGTCTCAAGAGTGTCCAGTTAGCTATAGACAACCTGAATTATCAGAGAGCTAGGCAATTCCACTTTCTAGTTGGAGCATTTACCATGCATCAATCTCAATGGCACCTTTACATACTAATATGGCCATTAATATTCATCTCCATGCAGTTTAAAATTTGCAGACAAAATGAGCTGGCCAGCTCAGAGAAAAAAAAAAAAAATGCCCAGAGTATAGTTCTGCACTATTTATTTCAATTACAGGTCTGAGGTAAGAGTATCAATGTCACCAATACAAAGGGTTGCAAAGGGACATTTAAAGGAGAGCCTTATACAAGGTTTTGATGAATTCTAGAGGCAACAGTGTCTGCAGAAAGAGAATATCCCTGGGGAAAGTTGATAGAATGGACCTTTTTTCTCTCTGGCATGGGGGTGTGAAATGAAATTAGGATCAGGGAAAAGGGAACAAGGACAGCTGAGCAGTTCTTGCACGGAATATTTAAGTGCATGAGAAAGAAGAATCCAGCATCTCCCCATTTCATCTTCCCTTCCTCTCTTAGGGAATCTCAGACCTGTCACTGAAATAAATAGGGTGGAAGTACACTTTGGGAGTATTACATAAGCCTGGCCGTGTTGTCCAGCTTTGCTGCCTCCAGGCAGAATTCTAGTTAAATAATCCTGGACAGATGGTTGCCTATCCTTGGAGAACAGGGACACGGTTAGGAGTGAGGATGGACACAGTTGCAGTACATCCGCCTGCTTCCATCTGGAACTAGTGAACACCTTGTTTTGTAGAAAAGCAAAAACCATGCTGTTTGACATGACACTATGATTTCATTGTGGGATATGAGCATTACATTTTCCATATGGTCCAGGTAAGTAAAAAAGATTTTAGGGCATGGACTTGTCACCCGGTGTCATTTGGGAGATAACTTATTTTTCTACAAGCACAGAGAACTGGTTGAAGCCAGTTGTTCTCTACCTATTTTTGTTGTGATACACTTGACAGATGACTTTCCTGTTGTGCACAACCCACCTGTGGCATCGCACTATTTCTGACATGCTGCTTCCATTTAAAAAAAAAAAAAAAAAGGATAGTGAATAACATCCCACCTTACCCCTCCAATTTTGGAACCATTTAAGACTAGAAATAGGAGTCAAATATCCACCTTACTACTAATAAAGGTAGACTTGAGGATTAACAAGTATAATTTTTAGTTCTCTCTGTTCAGCTCATATCCTCATGCCTACTCCTTGAACCAACTCATCTAAGGAAGAGTCTATAATTTAGATATGTAACTGGCAAGGTAAAAAGGAAATACATGCTTCATAATATTGAACCACAATAGCAGGAGTAGAGAGATGAGTATTCAGACCTGTATAAAGAAAATGAACCTAGATCCTGGCGTGTGTGTGCTAAACACTTTTAAGTAGGATCAAATGAAAATACACACACTGTTAGGGCAGGCAAGCCCAAAAGGAAGAACCAAGAAGGAGTTGAGTTGTACAAGTTCCTTCTCCCATTTACCTCTCAGATAAATCACTTTTCATTCTATATGGTGAAGGAAGCAAGGTAGGGCAGAAGCTTCTTCCCAACGCTTCCAAGATGGCAGATATCCTTACCCTAAATGCAAAAGTAGAAGTACTGAAACAAAGAGAAAAATAAGTTTCCTACAGTTACTACTGTAACTCTTACTTTGTAAAAGACAGCAGTGTGCAAGTGAAAGAGAGGGACAAGATTCTATTCAATTATGTTGTCTTTAATTTATTTCAACAATATTTTGTAGTTTTCAATGTAGAAGTCTTGTATCTCTTTTGTTCGATTTGTTTCTAAGTATTTTATCCTTTTTAGTGCTGTTGCAAATGACTTTTTTTTTTTTAATTTGTTTCTGGATTATTCATTGCTAGTGTATGGAAATAAAATGAATTTGTGTATATTGATCTTGTAATCTACAACATTGCTGAAGTGTTCATTTGTTTGAATAGTTTTTTAATGGATTCTTTAGGATTTTCTATATACAAGTTCACGAGATTTGTGAATAGAGATCATTTTATTTCTTCATTTCCAATCTAAATACATTATTTCTCTTTCTTGCCTAATTGTTCTTTCTAAAACCTCGAGTGTAATGTTGAATAGAAGGGATGTGAAAGGACATTCATATCTTATCTGATCTTAAGAATAAGCACTCAGTCTTTAACCATGAAATTTCATTTTATCTGTGGCTTTTTCATAGGTGTCCTTTATCAGGTTGAGGATATTCCTTCGTATTCCTAGCTTGTTGAGTGTGTTTATCATGAAAAAGTATTGGATTTTGTCAAATGCTTTTTCTGCATCTATTGAATTGATCATGTAGTTTTTGTGCTTCATTAATACAGCGTATTACAGTGATTAATTTTCTTGTGTAAAAACCGGCCTTGAATACCATGATGTACAAATTTTTTTTTTTTTTATATAAATTCCTGGATTCAGTTTGCTAGTATTTAGTTAAGAATCACTGCATCTTTATTCATAGGACATATTGGTGTTTAGTTTTCTTTTCTTGCAATATCTTTGCCTGGTTTTGGTATCATTGTAATACTGACATCATAGAATGAATTGGGAAGTATTTCTTCCTCTTCTATTTTTTGGAAGAGTTTGTGGAGCACTGGTATTAACTCCTCTTTAAACGTTTGGTAGAATTCAGCAGTGAAAGCATATGAGCCTGGGCTTTTCTTCCTGGAAGGTTTTTATTTACAAATTCAATCTCTTTAGTTTATAGTCAAAGGTTTATCCAGATTTTCTATTTCTTCTCAAGTATGTTTGGTCGTCATGTCTTTCTGGGAATTTGTCTATTCCATCTAAATTATCTAATTTGTAGGTACTTATTTGTAGTGTTCACCCATAATCTTCGTTATTTCCTTTAGATTGGTAGTGTTATCCCTCTTTCATTTCTGATTTTGATAATTTGAATCTTTTCTTTTTCTTGGCTATCTAACTAAGAGTTGTTGATTTTGTTGATCATTTCAAAGAATCAGCCTTTTGATTTACAGGATTCGATATTGTTTTTGTAATCTCTATTTCTGCTTCAAACTTTATTATTTTTTTCTGCTGCTTACTTCCTGTTTAGTTTGATCTTATTTTTATATTATCTTATAGTATTAGGTTAGCCTATTGGTTTGAAAACTTTTTTTTTTTTAATATTGGCATTTATAACTATAAATTTCCTGCTGAGCACTGCTTTTCCTGTATCCCATAAGTTTTGGTAGGTTGTATTTATGTGTTATTCATCTCAAGATATTTTCTAATTCCTTGTGATTTCTCCCTTAACACATTGGTTCTTAGGGAATATGTCATTTAATTTCCACATATTTGTGAATTCCCCAAATTTCCTTCTGTTTTTTATCTCTAATTAATTCTGTTGTGATTGGAGAACATGGCTAGCATGATTTCAATTCTTTAAACATATTGACACAGTGTTATGGAACTATAACTTTAATATTTTGAAATATATAATGTTTTATTCTTCCCAAAAGGCCTCATTTTTGGCCTGTAGCTGAGTGATAATAGCATTAAGGAAATATCAGTGCACTTTTATTTACACATGCATCAAAAAACCAGTTCTCTTAGTTTTGAGAATAATTTTGGGCAAATCACTTAAAGTCACTAAGTCTTTGTTTCCTCAGTGTGTTCTTGTTGTTAGGCACTGTAGAGCTGGTTCCAACTCATAATGACCCTAGGTACAACATAATGAACACTGCCTGGTCCTGAACCATCCTCACAATCGTTGTTATGCTTGAACCCATTGTTGCAGCCACTGTGTCAATCCATCTAGTTGAGGGTCTTACTGTTTTTCCACTGACCCTATACTTTACCAAGCATGATGTCTTTCTCCAGGAACTGGTCCCACCTGGTAACGTATCCAAGTATGTGAGACGATGTCTCATCCTCCTCTCTTCTAAGGAGCATTCCGGCTATACTACTTCTAAGAAGGATTTGTTCATTCTTTTGGCAGTCCATGGGGTATTCAATATATTCAGTGTCTAGAGCTATTATTTCTACATATATAAATAATAGTATAATAATATGAATAATTATATCTTTTTTAGCTATATATAACTATTAGGCAATTATATATGTGTATATAAAAAAATTGAAACCAAACCTGTGGCTGTCGAGTAGATTCTGACTCACAGCAACTCTATAGGACATAGTAGAACTGTCCCATAGGGTGTCCAAGGCTGGAATCTTTATGGAAGAGGACTGCCACATCTTTCTCCTGTGGAGCCACTGGTGGGTTTGAACCACCAACCTTTCAGTTAGCAGCTGAGCTCTTTAACTATTGTGAAACCAGGGCTTCAAAATGCATATATGCATATACCAATACACACAAGTGTATATATATATATATACACATATATGTCATAAAAAATAGAAAAAACAAACCTCTTGCTGTGGAGTCAACTCCAACTCATAGAGACCCTATAGACAGAGTAGAACGAGCCTGTAGAGTTTTCCAGGAGCACCTGGTGGATTCAAACATGTTATATAAACTACTTTTTCTTCTTGTAGAATAAACAAAGGTATATTTTATTTATTTAATCATAGTCAGTAACCAATTTCTTTAACGCATATTCCAGGCTATGAGCTGGAAGTGAGTTTACATCAATAGCTTGCCTGTTACTACTACATTGCATGAAGATCATTATATATTAACCAAGCTAGCATAGATATAGTCTAGAGTTGGAGGAGGGAAGGGCAGATTTCAAGAGTTTTCTCCATGACCTTTGTCCCGTATCTGCATGCACACACTAATGAGGTATTGTTATAATTAACAATATAGTGTGGGTGTTATTTTATTCCTGGTGATGAATACAATTAGTGGAGCATTTTTTTAATCACTTTTATTGTGCTTTAAGTGAAAGTTTACAAATCAAATCAGCCGCTCACACAAAAACCCGTATATACCTTGCTACACTCTTCCAATTACTCTCCCCCTAATGAGACAGCCCGCTCTCTCCCTCCACTCTCTCTTTTTGTGTCCATTTCGCCAGTTTCTAACCTCCTCCACCCTCTCATCTCCCCTCCAGGCAGGAAATGCCAACATAGTCTCGAGTGTCCACCTGATCCAAGAAGCTCACTCCTCACCAGCATCCCTCTCCAACCCATTGCCCAGTCCAATCCATGTCTGAAGAGTTGGCTTCAGGAATGGTTCCTGTCCTGGGCCAACAGAAGGTCTGGGAGCCATGACCACCAGGGTCCTCCTAGTCTCAGTCAGACCATTATGTTTGGTCCTATGAAATTTGGGGCCTGCATCCCACTGCTCTCCTGCTCCCTCAGAGGTTTTCTGTTGTGTTTAGTGGAGCATTTTTAAAATACTACCCAATTTTTTAAAAAATATGCATTTAAAGACAATTAGCCCAAGTTCATTGAAGACCTAAATAATTGCCAAGATGGAGATTAAACTTGAATTTTATCTTCCCGATGTCTCTCTGGGTGAGCTGTGACAGCTTTGTCCTTAAATGAAAATATATTTCCCCAGATAATGAACTTTCTCTCAACTTCATGGCTGTCTTGCTTTCTCTTCTCAAGAACCTGTTGTCGTTGAGCCGATTCCGACTCATAGCGACAAGAGCACCTACTATATTTATTTTGCTCTAATGTGTGACCTCAAGGCAGTTCTGTTCCTTTTTCTCTAGGAATGCCATTAAGAATGATAAAAGCATCAGAGTTATACTCGTCAAAGTTATCACCCTCATCCATGCTTGGTCATGGAAGCAAAGACATCAGTGTAATTCACAAGCAACTGGCTAAGAAATTGGTTGTCAAAACTGATTCTGCTATTAATTAAACAAATAGCCTTGGAAAATTTCCTTAACTTTGTGGACCTCAATTTCCTTGTATTTAAAATAAATCACTAAAACCCATCTTTAAGATTTTTTTTTTTTTTTCCCCCACACTACATGAGTGTAAAGGGAAGGGGAAGAGAAAGGCTTTTCTTATTTCTTTATTTGTGCTCTAAAAGGGAACTGTCTTCTCCTAGGAATCCAAAGGGCCAGAGTGTATGTTTGTTCACTTTAGTTAAGTGAGTAAGGAAAAACAAACAAAAATTTCCAATATTTGGAAGAATTAGAGCTGAATGTTTAAGAGTTGAGAAGGAAGATAAGATCAAAATCTTAAATTTAAAGTGAAATGTCCCTTGTGGATTTCTCTAGAAGCATTCTAATCAGGTAAGTTTGGCTTTGTGGAACTATGAGGGTAACAGGTTTGCAGGCGTGTGCATCTGCGGCCGGTGTAAATTCTTGGCAGGCAATGTCATAGACGGCAGCTGATGGGATGGGTCCATATTCTCGGTGTGTGCTAGGGCTGAAATCCAGTTGAAGCTTTCACTTGGAGGCAAAAAGAGTTTGCTCAGGTGGGAAAAGTATCCAAAATTTCAGTTCTCGCTGCCAACTTTTCAGATAACATTTTTTCTGAGTCTTATTTTTACTACATTATGGTGCCTAATGTTTATTCCTCAAGTTTGGTGTGGCATTATTTGGTTTATGGCTTGATAAAAATAACAAACAACAAAACTCTGGTTTATTGAGAGGCTTATACCATGTACAGGTATGTGAAAGCTAGCAATGACCCTATAAACTCAGACAATTTAATCTAATAGATATACCCATCTTAAGGCAACCAAACAAATAAGAAACTAGGCAACTGACATATACTAAGGAGTCATTCTTTGTCTTTTTGTTTTGGATTTTTCTCCCTTTGGTTTTGTTTGTTCTGGATAATTTATGTAACTCATATGGGCTAGGAATGTTTTGATTCCATTAAACTCAACATTCTTATTAATCAGCAAATACTTATGGAGGAGTATTTATGTAAGGCAATCCTGATTCTTGTAATTCTAATATAGTTATAACTTTAAACATACAAACAGTTAAGACCACGTTTAGGAGAACAGGCTCTGATACTAGTTTGCTTGGGTTCAAATAGAGGCTGTAGCACACGCTACGTATCTACTTCAAGAAATTTATTTATTTAAATTTATTTAATCCTTCCGATCCTCAGTTTTCCTAATGGCAAAAACAGGTTAATAATATAATCTACCTCAGAGCATTGCTGGGAAAACTAGAGGAGTTAATGAATGCAAAGTGCTTAAACAGTATTTGACACATTCAATAAAAATTAGCTGATATTATTTATCTCTTTATCCCTTCAAACCTACGCAGGATATCTCAGAAGGCAGACTTAACAATCTGCTTCTGAAAGGTCACGGCCTTGAAAACGCTATGGAGCAGTTCTACTCTGCACATGTGGGGTCACTATGAATTGGAATGGACTCAAAGGCAACCAACAACAACAAAGGCCTCCCTAGGTGATTCTCCATAGTAAGAAATCCAGCTGAAAAATTTCTCATTTATAATATATAAATTTCAGATTTTTTAAATATTATCTTAAAAAAAAAAAAAGGGAAAGATGCCAACGTTCCATTTAATGATGGAGGGAGGTTAATGATGTTTAAAATATACTTACTCTCAAAACGTGAATGGAACTGGGAAAATGGCTGGCAAAACACCATGCTAGAAGCAAACTTTATTTTTCTGCTACTTATCGCTACCCTGCCATTGGAAATCCTGTAAAATCTTTAATCTAACAGTGAATTGTCACTGAGTGACAAAGATCTGCTACGTAAAATCTGGTGTGTCTCTTCAGGGTACTTTATTGAGAATGGTCAACCAGCCACTGGGAGAGATGAATTCTCAAAAAGTGTTTGACATATCATGGAATCTGACTGTGAAAGTGCTGATGCCCAGTCTGGGCGCTGTTATGAGTCTCACAGATGAGACTATGAGGCTCATCTCTGATGTCATTCTGCAAGACAAATCAGAGTTGGTATAACAATTTGCTAATTCAGAAGTCCAATACTTCTTCTCAGGAATAGTAATTCACTTGAGGTGTAAGTTACAAATAGTGAATGGCAGCTCCACCACAGGTAATTTTAGGGACAGATTTAGGGTGACATGTTGCTTATTGTCACAGTTGTGTGATCTTTCTCAACTACTGGGAAAATTCCTATGATGCCAGGACAAAAAGGTATAATTTCCTCATGCAGCAGGCCAGTATTGTTTTTTTCCCTGTCTATAAAATACACACAGTATAGACCATAGCCAGATGCCTGATTGCTCCTCAGGCTTAACCAGTACTTCTTCTGAGTCTCTGGCTGCCAATCACAAAATACCAGTGGAGAACTTAAACATGTAACAAGAAATTCATTTCAAATGGATTAACTTTGAACATGTACTGCAAATTTATACTGGAGCTTTTAAGTGAAGTCATTCTGGTCTCCTACATTCATATCCATTCCTTGGGCAAGTTAGTTACCTTTTTTAGACCTCAAAATTTTTTATCTGTAAAATGGGATTTGAGAAGTCCCTAGGTAGTATAAAAGGTTAACCCACTCAACTGCTAACTGAAAGGCTGAAGGTTAGAGCCTAGCCAGAGGTGCCTCAGAAGAAAGACCTGCCTATTACTTCTGAAAAATCACCTTTGAAAGCCCCACAATTTTACTCTAACACACATGAGGTCACCATGAATTGGAATCAATTTGGCAACTACATTAACATTCATGTAACACCCTCATTTCTAAATCAAGAAATCAGACCAGAGATATTAGGTAATGTTAACAAGGTCAAATAGTAAATTATCAGCAGAACTGGTATTGGAATCCAAATATTCCAAATATAAATTCGGTATCATTTCTGTTGCTCAAAGCTTATTTGATCTCCACAGCCTCCTTTAGGATGAAAATTGGCAGGCTATCCTTGAACTCTGTCTCCCTGGAGAACTTTATTTTATCCCTCAAGACAGAATTTAAAGGTCAAGTTCTTACTGAAACCTTTCCTAGTACTTTAAGCATTACAATGGAGTCCTTCTCTCTACTTCTATAGTATTTGCTTCTTATCGCTATCATAGCACTTACCACATTTCAATTATTTGCATATTGGTCTATCTCTCCAGCTACTCCAGCAGTGTTTTTTCTTTCCAGATCTCTGGACCCTTTTTAGTAAATGACTTGATAGTTGGTGCTCATAAACGTTTGCTGAATGAATGAAAAAGTGACATTCTCACCTGGCTTCTACTCTTGGGTTTTTCCCACTCTGTTGCCACAGAACTTCCCTAAAACTTGTTACATTAGTCAAACTCATAAGATCAGTAACTCCATAATAAGACACACTTGTACTTTTGTAATAACCCCTTACAAGAAAAAGGTACTAAATAATTTACCTTTTTATGAAATTCAGTGTATTAAAAACAAAATAATCGATCATCACATTTACACATCACTTCGAATTCCCAGAGAATTTTCACATTCATGGTCTCATCTGATCTTCACAGCAACCCAGTAGTATAGGTGGGGGAAGACATCATTCTAGCCTTTCTCACAAATTAGTTCAGATAATTGAAGAGACCTGCAGCCATATGTCTCATAAAACAAAAGGACCAAATTTTCAAACGAAGTTTCCAGACACTACATTTAGTTCTTATTCAACTCTTAATATACCATCCTTTTTAAGCCTTTTGAGTTATCCAAAACCAAAAACCCATTGCCATTGAGTTGATTCTGAATCATAGCAACCCCATAGGACAAAGCAGAACTGGCTCATAGTGTTTCCAAGGAGTGCCTGGTGGATTTGAACTGTTAACCTTTTGGTTAGCAGCTGTAGCTCTTAACTATTACACCACCAGTGTTTCCTTTGAACTATCCAGAAAGGGAAATTCTCAAATGAATGAGTTTTCTAAATCAGTCAAGGTTCCTTGGGTTGCTAATGGTAGAAACCTAGCTCAACCTGCCTTAAGCCAAAAGGAGAGGAGTATATTGTGTCACAAAAATAAATAGTTTAGGGAGAGAACTTCAGGTGCACTTGGTCCCAAGGACTCAAACTAGTATATTAGAAATCACTTTTTATTTTTCCTAATCTCTTGGCTAAAGATTTATCACAACTTTACAACCCAAGGACTGACAGTTGAGCAAAAATCCAAACTCTGACATCCAATGATCCAACATGAGTGAGATTCTCATCGCTGACCCAGTCACTACAGTTACGAGAATGGACTCCTGTGATAAATGAGGACTGAATGAGAAGCCCATTCCTGGAACCTAATATGGTGTCAAACCTAACAGGATGATCTAGCATAAGAGTGGAGGAGGGGTGGTTTCCAACAAAAACAGTAGTTCTGTTTCCAGGAAAAGGAGGGATGGATACTGGTTTAATGAAAACAGATTCTAATGCATTATGTTTGAAACCTCCATAAGTCAACATACGGACTTTCTCTGACACCGCCTTTAGACAGATAGGCCATTCCAAAAATGTTAAGAAATAGGGGGCTTAGTAACTTGCATATGAAGTAAAATAAAAAAAAAAAAAATTGCCATGTTTAAACAGGAAATCTGAGTAACCTATTTTATCTATCTGCTGCAGTAATAAAATTAAATTAAAAAACAATGCCCCAAACCCCTGCTCACTAAGAGACTGCAGCTGTGCATGAGCGGAACAGAGTCCCTTCAGCCTGGTGCCTCATTAGCGGAACTGTTGGCTGCGTGGCAGAGCATCTATTATTTTTAGCTATAAAGAAGGTGAAGAGAACACAGCTGGATTTTCAGATCACAGCAAAAGCTATAAAACACTCACCATTTATTAATATCCTTATTACTCTTAATGAATTAATAATACCCCTCAACAGAAAAATCCTTCTATCAATTCAAAAGTGAAGCAGGTGGATTAAGACATCATCAATAGAAAATGAATACAGAAATCCCTCCGTGTCTTTCAAGTAACTTTTCAAGAGCACGATAGAATTTTTGTGGTACAGGGCAGCGTAAGACATGCACAAAGGATGGCATATTATCTGTCCTTTTGTTGATCATTATCAGGAATAAAAGGAGCCCTGGTGGTTAAATGGTTAAGCACTTGACCGCTACCCAAAAGATCTGCTTTTTGAACCCACCAATGTCAACAAGGGAGAAAGATGTGGCAGCCTGCTTCCATAAAGATTACAGCCTTGAAAACTATGGGGAAGACTTACTCTGTCCTGCAGGGTCACTAAGAGTCAGAATTGACTCAATGGCAATGGGTTTGATTTTGTTTTTTACATATCAGTTAGTTCCCAATGCATTTGAGTTCCAACCAACCTCACTTAAAACCACTTTTTTTTTTTTAATTTTTGGTACATCTTATCATTAATAATATGTACTACATAAAATTCTGCAGCACTTGATTTGCTGATGTTATTCTCATGTCAACCTACAAAGACAACTAAAGATAAAGACTTATAAAGATTTTGTTGTTGTTGTACAACAGAACAAAACACTGTGTGGTGCTGTGCCATCCTTACAATCATTGCCATGTATGAGTGCATTGTTGCAGCCACTGTCAAACCACCTCATCAAGGGTCTTCCTCTTCTTCATTGAGCCTCTACCTTACCAAGCATGAAATCCTTCTCCAGGGACTGGTGTCTCCTGATAATACGTCCAATATACCTAAGACGAAGTCTCAGCATCTTAGCTTCCAAAGAGCACTATGGCTGTACTTCTTCCAAGACAGACTTGTTCATTCTTCTGGCAGTCCATGGTATATTCAATATTCTTTGCCTACACCATAATTCAAAGGCATCAATTCTTCTTTGGTCTTCCTTATTCATTGCCCAGTTTCACATGCATACGAGGCAATTGAAAATATCATAGCTTGGGTCAGGCCCATCTTAGTCCTCCAAATGACATCTTTGCTTTCAAACACTTTAAAGACAGGTCTTTCGCAGCAGATTTCCCCAGGGCAATACATTATTTGATTTCTTCACTGCTGCTTCCATGGGCATTGATTGTGGATCCAAGTAAAATGGAATTCTTGACAACTTCACTAATTTCCCCATTTATCATAATGTTCCTTATTGGTCTAGTTTATGAGGACTTTTGTTTTCTTTATGTTGAGATGTAATCCATACTGAAGGCTGTATTTTTTGATCTTCGTCAGTAAGAGCTTCAAGTCCTCTTAGTTTTCGGTAAGCAAGGTTGTATTACCTTCATATTGCAGGTTGTTCCTCCAGTCCTGATGCTGTCCCGCTTCATATAATCCACCTTCTTGGATTATTTGCTCAGCCTACAGATTGAGTAAGTGTGGCCAAAGGGAACAACTCTGATGCACACAAAGACAAATAAAGATTGGATTTATAAAGATATGGGTAATAATAGGTAATAATAATGGGGAAAAAATGAGGTACTGTATTCTTACACAAATAATGCTGTCTTCTATGTTTGTTTGCCAACTGTACCTTCTCCCCATATTTTCATTAGCACTGCTGTTCCAAATGTTTTTACACGTTGCTGTCAAAAAAAAAAAAAAAAAAACAGCAGATGAAAATGCCTTACGGGGTCAGCTAGTAGTTGGCAACGAAACGTAGAAGGCGCGTGTTAAAATACAGTATCAAATTAAGTCAGGACCAAATTATGATGGAATCACCCATTAAGTGTATCTTTATAGACAACCAGCTAGAAACATGAGAGAAAAATATATGTATAAGGAAAAAAATAGAACAAAACGGAAGATTTCATGATTTAGCGTCACTTATTCACTAATTCGGAAACATTTTATTCAGCACCTACTGTACGCTAGAGAATCTTCTTGGTATTGTTAACGCAACAGTGAACACGTCAAAGTACTTACATTCACGAAGTTTACAGCCTAGTACAGGGATCAGCAAACTTTTTCTGCCCAGGGCCAGTTAGTAAATATTTTTGTCCTTGAGGGACAGATGGACTCCGTTGCAACTACTCAATACTGCCATCACAGTGCTAAAGCAGTTGTTGACTATACATGAACAGATGTGCATACCTATGTTTCAATAAAACTTTACAAAAATAGGCAGTGGAACAGATTTAAGTCATGGGCTGACCCAGCTTGCTGACCCCTAGTCTAGTGAACTGCTGGTCATGGCTTTACCACATAACTAGCTGTAACCTGGGACATATTATTGATATTTCCCAATTTGTTTTTGCATTTTTAATGGTATTGGAAGTAGTTACCTCACAGAGATATTGTGTGGGTAAATGGAAAAAAATGCATATATTACAAAAAGAAAAAAAAAAAGTTGCCCTCAGAAGCAAATTGCCAGGCCTTTCTTCTGAAGTGTCCCTGGATGGCTTTGAACTGCCAAAGTTTTGGTTAATAGCCAAGTGCTTAACCATTAACATTACCCAGGAACTGAAAGACATCTTCCGGAAGAACATATCAGACAAAGCAAACAAGAAGTACAAAGATCCTGAAGTGAGACCATGCCTTGTAAATGTGAGACACATCAAGCAGGATCAGAGCAACCTAAGTAAACCAGAAATGAGTTGCTGTCAGGTACATTGTGTCTCATTGTGACCCCATGTGTTATACAGTAGAACTGTGCTCCACAAGGTTTTCAGGGTCTAATTTTTCAGAAGTAGAATACCAGGTCTTTCTTCCCAGGTGCCTCTGTATGGACTCAAACCTCCAACCTATCAGTTAGCAGCTGAGCTTGTTAATAGTTTGCACCAAATAAGTACTCCCAAGTAGTGAGCAGTCAGAGGTAAAGTCAATATGCAGTGAAGCTCGGTGAGTAGGGGGTCTTCAAGGCCACTGTAAGGAATCTGCCTTCTAGTGAAATGGAAAACCACTGGAAAGTTCCCAGCAGAGGAGAGAGAAGCTCTGACTTACATATTACAATGATTACTGTAGCTGCTCAGGCGAATATAGATTGCAGTATCCTGGTGGTGCAATGATTAAGCGATTAAGCACTGGCTGCTAACCAAAAGGTTGTCAGTTCCAACCCACCCAACCACTATAGATAGCCCTGGCCATCTGCTCCTGTAAAGATTATAGCACAGAAAACCCTATGGGGTAGTTCTACCCCATCACATGGGGTTCCTATGAGTTGAAAATCGACTCAAGGGCACCTAACAACAACAACAACAGGATAGTGGTAGAAGTAGTAAGAGGCCAAGCTGGCAGTTACAATACGTGTCTGCAAAAGTAACGCATATGAGCCCAATCTTTGACTTAGGTCATTTCATTTTGTGGGGAAAATTTTCCAAAGACCCTTAGAAAATAAGAACCCACTCATAGTCTTTGATTTCATTATTAATTGAAAGAATATAATTCATTTCTTATTGCCAAAAATCAAAGCTAACTACCAGAAAAGCTAAACGAAATCAAAAAAATAAAAGAAAGAAAAACACATAAAAAGGAATAACAGTGCCTCCCAGCCACAGCAGCTGCTCACTGCTGGGGTGAAAGCGGGCAGTCCTCTCGGGAGCTTTGGAACTGCTGATCCCAAACTTCCTCTGGCCTGTGAGGTCTGGGTCTCTTCTCCTTTCCTTTGCATCCCTGACAGAGTCTTAGTGAAGCTTTGGTTCAGCAGGGACTCCCTCTGGAGAAAGAGCTTTACAATCTCAGCTGGGAACTCCAGCTGCAGCTGAAATCATCAACAGAGCAGTGGCTGACAGCGCTGTTCTTCACTGTGCTAAGGTCTAAAAACTCTGAAATCCCTGCTGTGACTCTCCCCAGCTCAGCTGGGGCTCCAGTTCAGGTTGCCTCTGCCAGACTGTTCTCAGCCTCTTCCTACTCAAGCTTTGAAGGCTCATTTCAGACGAGGGACCAGGGCTTTGAGCTGGTTTCCTTCCCATTCAATCCCCTGCTGAGAATTTGCATTTCCACCCCCAGATGTACTGAATCAGAATCTGTTTAACAAGATTCCCAGGTGATTCTCATGTACAATAAATTTTGAGAACAGCTGTTCTACTGGTGGTTTTTGGAACTGGTTCCTAACCAGCAGTATTAGCATTGCCTGGGAACTTGTTACAAATGCAAATTCTAGTAGGAGTTTGAATCAGAATAAACCAGTTGGGAGCACTGTCTTAGACACATTCTGTCTATAATTGCTCTGTGGAGCCCTGAGTTAACCGGGCGAGACCTTTTCTTCTTGGGCACACATACAAGGCTCTTTTTTGTTATTATTATCAGATTTTTTTCAAATAACGCACTCCTTCTACATTTGTTTGCTGCCTGCATCCTTCTTCTGTGAGGTATTTTCATAAGCACTGCTATGCTAATTTTTTTTTTTTTTTTACATGTTGCTGTAAATAAAATTAGCATAGCACACTTACGAAAATACCTTGCAGGGGGAGGGCACAGTTGGCAAACAAATGTAGAAGGCACACGTTATTTGTGTAAAAATATATATACCACAAAATTTTCGAATTTAATGTTTTTTTTTCCACATGCTTGATTTAGTGACGTCAATTACAGTGATCATGGTGAGCAACCATCACCACTATCCATTGCCAAATTTTCCATCACAGTAAACAGAAACTCAATGCTTCCTATACAATGACCCCTCCTTCCCCTCTCCCTTCTGCCCCTGGTAACAATTATTAAACTCTGGTCTCTATACTCACTGGCCTCAAGTTGATTCCAACTCACAGCGACCATACAGGAAAGAGTAGAACTGCCCCATAGGATTCCCAAGGAGTGGCTTGTGGATTCGAACTGCTACCTTTTGCTTAGCAGCTGATCACTTAACCACTGCACCACCAGGGCTCATTTGCCTATCCTACATATTTCATATGAGTGAGATTATACAATATTTATCCTTTTGTGATTGACTTACTTCACTCAGCATAATGTTTTCAAGGTTCATCCATGTTGTAACTTGTATCAGGACTTCATTTCTAGTTATGGCTAAGTAATATTCCCAAAAGCTTGACTACGAGGAGGAACACTGCATCAGGATTGGAGGGAGACTCATGAACAATTTGCGATGTCCGATGACATAGCCTTGCTTGCTGAAAGCAAAGAGGACTTGAAGCACTTACAGATGAAGATGAATGACTACAGCTTTCAGTACAGATTACACCTCAACATAAAGAAAACAAAATCCTCACAACTGGACCAGTAACATCATGTTAAATGGAGAAAATATTGATGTTGACAAGGAATGAATTTTACTTGGATCCACAATCAAAGCCCATGGAAGCAGCAGTCAAGAAATCAAATTACATATTACATTGGACAAATCTGCTGTAAAAAGGCCTCTTCAAAGCGTTCACAATCAAAGATGTCACCTTGAGGACTAAGGTGCACTTGACCCATGCCATGGTATTTTCAGTCATCTCATATGTGTGCAAAAGCTGGACTGTAAGGAAGACCAAAGAAGAACTGATACCTTTGAATTATGGTGTTGGTGAAGAATGTTGAATATACCATGGACTGCCAGAAGAATGAGAAAATCTGCCTTGGAAGAAGTACAGCCAGAATGTTCCTTAGAAACAAGGTTGGCAAGACTTCTTATGTATTTTACACACGCTATCAGGAGGGCCCATTCCCTGGAGAAGGACATTATGATTGGTAAAGTAGGTGGTCAGTGAAAAAGAGGAAAATCCTCAGTGAGATGGATTGACACAGTGGCTGCAACAATGGGCTCAAACATACCAACAACAATTGTGCAGATGATGCAAGACCTGACAGTATTTCGTTCTGTTATATATAGGGTTGCTACGAGTCAGTACTGACTCGACAGCACCTAGCAACAACAGCAAATATTCCATTGATACTAGTTCTCAAAGCAGGACAAGAAGGATGACGGTTTGACGGATCCTGTCTGACTAGCTCTTGCCATAGGTGTTTACCAAGAGGTTTTGCCTTCTTCCTAGGCAAGAAGTTTATCTTTGTTCCTCAAGTCACACCCCTACTTCTTTAGACTGGACAATCTATTTCTACAGAAGCCAAGTCTCATATGCCTTTGTATCCCTGTTGTCTATACAAGACTCTCATTAAAAGTTGGGTGACTGAATATCTCAAGCTACTCAGAGAGCCCTCTCAGGGACTTCCCAATGCTTTCTGTTTATGCTTAATTATTATTATTTAGTATCATGAAGTAAATGAGAATATCTACTTGTGCACTTGACAATACAGCCTGAGCTATAGTAACACCTTATTTTCTTGAGTGTATGGGGGGGTGCTAATGTGTAAGGAGGAACCCTGGTGGCTCAGTGGTTAAGCACTAGGCTGCTAACCGAAAGGTCAGAAGTTTGAACCTACCAGCCGCTCCGTGGGAGAAAGATGTGGCAGTCTGCTTCTATAAAGATTTACAGCCTTGGATCCCTATGGGGAAAGTTCTGCTCTGTCCTGTAGGGTTGCTACGAGTTGAAATTGACCTGACGGCAACGAGTTTGGATTTTTCCGAGTTTTAATATGTAAGGTTTGTTTGAAGGAGCAGTACGTAAGATGTGGATGTCATTAAGATCTGCAGATATCTGAAGGTTGAAGTGGAGAGGTAAAATTTTACTTAAGTAGTCGGGCTTTAGCTAGAATATTAAGGATGGACAGATTTCAGAGGAGAACAAGAAGAACAAATTCTAGGCATCGAAATGAGCCTGGAATTGAAGAGACTAATTGTAACTAACACTGGAGAACAGAGAGAGGTAAGAATAAATGAATAAGTTGAAGCCAAATTATATACGGATCTTTGGATGGTTTCTCCCCACAAACACATAACCACATTGTCCCCATCCTCTATTCTAACTGATGTGGACCAAGACAACAGCGGTGTTAACTTGCGTACTTGTTTCACATATACATGTTATAGTCGTCAGTAACTTTGTTCTCACTTCTGTCTCTGCATTATGTAGTCTATTTTCACTGAGAAACCATTGAAATATTTGTAAATTGTGAGTCAGAACCTGTTTTTTCTCTGCTCAGAACCTCTAATCATGTCCCATTTTATTCAGAGTAGATGCCAAAGTCTTCACAATGGCCCTTACAATGACCATTTGGACTTTCTCCTGGAATGCACTAGGGAGCCAGTGAGGAAGTTGAAGCTGAAAAATGATTAATAAATGAATGCAGATACAAGAATATGCAAAATCTTCTTGTTGCCCCTCCTCTTCTTTTACACACTCTAAAAAAAAAAAAAAATCACTCAGTTCAAAAGACTTCTACCTATTTGTTAAGCAGGTAAAGTGAATGCCTCCAGATCCAGGAGTTTAAGCATGTGCCTGGTGCTGCCACAGATTAGGCAGTTGGGCACGGAGGGTGTCTGCCCATGCATGCACTGCCTCTGGAAACGGAATCAAGGCAGTCGCCGCCTGAGCAGCATATGCTGCTGGTTGGCTGCCTGGTTACCCTGACTGGGCCCATTACTATAAAGCGTAAACAAAGCCTGGATGAATGGGGCTGGCCATTTTGTTGCAACATATGGTGGTGGCATCCCAGATATTTTTATTCCACTCCCACCCAGATGTTTCATTCCCCTGACACTGACTTTTTTCTGGCAGGCAAGGTGGTAGAGAATACCTTTGTGATTTGGGGGAAGTATGTTGCTTTTTTAAAGCACCTTAAAAAAGTAGGCGAGTGGTCAATTAATATGGTTTCTAAGTTTTTTTTTTTTTATGCTATTGTCACATTTTTGAACACACTGGTAAGTGTGAGTTTATCATTTTCCCTTTCCCTTTCTCCTACCCCTCTCTACATCCTTGAAACTCAAGCAAAATAAAAATTAGGAATCCAAAGCATGCCTTGTCCTGAAAAACTACATTTAAATTAAATGTAATAGTTTAGCCAAAATTGTTCCAAAGGTTTGCTTATTTTTCTCTTTAGTTACACAGTGATGGCCATTGAGCTTTGTTAGGTTCGGTGGTAATGTGGAAGGACAACTTATGTTTGAAACCTGCAGGTGTACCAGAAAAGATAAGTGCAGGTCTGAAGCTCTTTCCCCAGCTGACTGGGTCCCAAGACGTGTTGAAAACCATAGGGTGCCATTGCTTCTAAGATCCCCTTGGAGGCTTTGTATCTGCTGTTTAGTCTACAGGAAACACTGTGTCAGACCCCTTCACTTGCTGATTCCTGAGTATGCGCCTTGCTGCGTTTGGAGCCCTCCAAGGAGATGAAGAGATGCCCTGGCTTCAGCTATTTTTGCTTTGTTGGTGAGGTTAGCAGCTATCACACTCTACCAGATAGGAGGAGAATAGAGCTTGCCTTTCCCGAAGCCCCTGTCAAAACTCCACAGTAGCTAAGAAATAAGCAGTCTTCTAATAAGAAAGAGCAGTGCTGAGTGTAATAACAACCTATTGTGTCTGCCTAGAGTATTTCATCCCAAGATTCCTAGGTGTTTTGCCAACATTCTATCAACTAATCCTAAGTGGCAAATATTATTATTAACATTTTATAGGTGGGAGACCATAGCAGTGCTGGGTAAGACAGAGCCTAAACAAATAAGATCATAGCTGAGAGATTTGTGAAATTTCCCACTAACCCACCAAATAGTTATAAATAAGGGAAGAAAAAAAAAAAATCTATTTAGACTCCTATGTGCATTTAGCCTGAACGCTAGTAGTCAATGGAGCATTCATTTAAGTTTTTGAAAAGTCCCTATATCCCCTGACTTGCCTGTAGATTTAATAAAGCTGGTTACACTTTCCACTTTGAAATACTTAATTCTCTTGGCTTTCAAGATATTTCAACTCTCTTAGAATAATTCTTCTCTCACTAAAAGCCATTGCAGCTGAGTCAACCCTGACTCATGGTGACACCAACTTATTCCTGCCCCATGTGTGTCAGAGTAGAACTATGCTTCCTAAGGTTTTCAAAGGCTGAGTCTTCAGAAATAGATCACCAGGCCTTTCTTCCGAGGTGCCTTTGGGTGGATGTGAACCAGCAACTTTTCAGTTAGCAGCCTAGTGTTTTAACCATTTGTACCAACTAGAAAGTCCTCCCACTAAAACCAAAAACCAAACCCATTGTCTTCGAGTTGATTCCAACTGATAGTGATCCTATAAAACAGAGTGAAACTGACTCATAAGGTTTCCAAGGAATGGCTAGTGGATTTCAACGGCCGAATTTTGGGTTAGCAGACAATCTCTTAACTACTGCACCACCAGGGCTCCCTTCTCTCACTAGCTTCTCCTTAAATGTCTCCTCATCATTCCAAACTTTAAACAGTAGAATGTCTCGAAACTCAGTCCTTGGACACTTCTCTTGTACATATGCCTACTCTGTTGGCAAAATCGTACCTCTCATGGATTTACAGATTATAAAACTATGCATATAATGTGTGCCTGTGCCTGTGTGTGTGAGTGTCACACATGTACGTGTATCTCCTCACATTTCTTTCACAATTCTAGGCCCGTCCTGTGAGATATCTGCCACTAAAGGCAAATCTTGGGCAGGGAGCATGTCACTATGAATTTGTCTTGAAAACTAGTGACTATCTGATTGCTTCCATCTTTCAATTTCCACTAATTCTCCCTCCCCCACCCACCCCCATCTTATGAGAAGTCAAGAAGTTAAGATTTATGAACCTCATCCTCTTTTATCTGAACTGTTGCTATAGGCTCTGAAATAGTCTCCTTGGCAATGTTATTTTCTTCCCAAACAATCTCCCCACTCGCATTCCAGGTGTGATCTTACCATTTCATGGCTTTAAATCCTTCTATGCCTCCCATTTTCTTAAGTATGACATCCAAACAGGGTTATTCACTGCCATGTTATTTATAATACAAAATTATTATAAATGTATAGACAGAGAGAGAGACTGGGGGGGGGATCAGTGAAAAATAGGAAGACCCTCAATGAGATGGATTGGCTCAGTGGCTGCAATAATGGGCTCAAACATAGAAACAACAATTGTGTGGGTGGCATAGGACTGGACAGTGTTTCTTCTGTTGCACATAGGGTCACTGTGAGTCGGAATCAACTCAACGACACCTAATAACACACAGGGTCGCTATGAGTCAGAATCGACTCCACGGCACTGAGTTTATATATATATAGAATATCCATAATATACTCTCTCTATATATAAAAAAAAAAAAAGAGAGAGAGTATATTATGGATATAATATATATATCATGAAACTTCTAGAAACAACGCAGTGTGAAATAGATTATAGTCACAATTCTGCCATTAAAAGCAATAATGGAATTATAGCTAATTTTCTAGCTTAAATGCTATTTTACATTGTAAGTGAAAAAGGACACTACATGCAACATGTATAGTATAATCCCATTTTGGTGTCTGGTGAGTGTGTGTGTTTGGAAACATATGTCATAAAGTGATTACAGTAATTACCTCTGGGTCGTAACTTCTATTTTATTCATTGCACTATTCTAAATTTTCTACAAATGGCATTTATGATTTGTTACATAAACAAAAACTATTTATACCCACTTAAGCTGAAAGAGAAACGAGCTTATCGATCCAGTATTCAGGGCTAACATGGCCCTCTTTATTGGTCTAAGAGAAGTATATCCTTGGGATGCATTCTTGTTTATGGCTATTCATTGTTTGGGGCCACCAGTCAAAGGATTTCTGACAAATGAACATGGAGAACACATTTATCTTGTGAATGGCTAAGCCAACCAGCGTATGTCAGTTGATAAAGGTAGAATTAAGGTGTTCGGACAGAGAGAAAATGTTAGATTATGAGAAAACATGGAGATAGCCACACCTTACTTTGTGTGGAGAATTCTCAATTTGTACTGAATGCCTGCAACCATAATGAAAAAGTCCCTGTCACTTTTCTGCAAGTCTTGTCTTTTCCAAAATAACAGGAAGATTTCAGACTGAGGGTTGCCGTTTAAGCACTATGCTAAGAAACACAGGGAAACACTAAAGCACATAAAATGACTGCTTTCTTTAAGAGGCAACTTTCCGATGAAGAATTTGTATAAAACCAAGTGCCAAAAGATGTATTATAGATCGTACGTATTGTGAGCGATCAGGGAATGAGGAGGGATTGGCGTGGGCTGGGATAGTCAGAAGAGATTTCATGGGTGTTCGAAATTCATCTGTATCTTAAAAAGCGAATCTATCAACATGAAGGGAGTATTCTAGGGCAAGATGAACATCAGCGGGCATGCCAAGGAGACTGAAATTGCATGGCATGCGAGGGTGGGTGGGTTAATAGGGGATAAGCCTGACAGCTTATCGGTGTTGTGTGGGTAGAGTAAAAATTGTAAGTGTAAGCTGATATGGAAGCTCAAAGAGGTCTGCAGTTTTATAGTAAGTTGCTGGTAGAACCAGTGCTCATACATGTCTCTGTCTTGTTGAGGTTGGGGTGAGAATCAAATGGCTAAGGTGCCTTTTTCCTTTGAAAATCCTGGCCATACTTCGCTGGGTCTGGCCTGCTGGGATAAATCAGAGCTGTTCTTCAGTTCTACGTGTTATCATAACACAGTGAGGATGGACTCAGTCTCTGGAGTTGGAAGGTACTAAGTTGCAAACCCAAATCTATAACTTTTCAGTTGTGACTCCTTGGAAAATGGAAGCCCCATGCCCAAAACTCAGTGTCTGCATCTGTAAAATGGAGATAATAAATCGGATGGTGGTGTTGCTATAAAGAGAATATGATGCATGTTAAGTATTTTAATACAGTCTCTGGGACAATGTAGAGATTCAATATTTGGTGGCTTTCAATTTTTTTTTTTTTAACCACATAGTTACTTTAGTGGGCTTTTAAGATTAAAGTTAGGAAACAGGAGAGAACTAAAAAGCAGAAGTAAAACAGAAGTAATACAGGAGGGAAAGGAGAAAAAATAAATAAATAAAAAGAAGGAAGGATACTATATCAGGCATATTTGAGGATGGTTACCTAGCAAGGCAGGGCTGAGAAATCCCAAAATATCTTATGGTAGAGAATATCTGATTGTTATTTATTTAAGGAAACATTCGACTTTTAACTAGAGAGAAATGTGTGGAGTGGTAGGCAAGAGGCAAGTAATTGAGACTCCAGTTTTTAAAATATCCCTGGAGAAAGGTGGAAAGGTATCCCTATGTCAATTGGCTGATTATAGTCAGAGGCTCCCTTTCACCATTGCCAGAGAACTACAAAGCCTCCTAGTCCTTCAGAAACCCAATGGCACCTGGGTAAGAAAAATTCAAATGAGTCCATCTGACCATGTAAATTTTGGGCTTATCACCCACTGTGTTCATTATAATGTCTAGCGTTGCTTGAAAGGTTGCAGATTATTGTAAATGACTCTTTCACTATGCTTCAAATTGTGCAAGTTTTCTATCAGAAAACTTTTTTTCTAGGACATTGATAAGGCTTCACTAACCTTCTCCCAGAGCCTCCCTGGCCCTCTGCTTTCATTCCTTCTGTAATTCCTTATCAGTGCCCCCTCTACTGCACAGTGATTTTGTGCC
This sequence comes from Loxodonta africana, assembly GCF_030014295.1. NCBI lineage: Eukaryota > Metazoa > Chordata > Mammalia > Proboscidea > Elephantidae > Loxodonta > Loxodonta africana. The sequence goes on from NC_087348.1 coordinate 42,598,897, forward strand.
AGCCCCTCTGATGTGAAAACTGAGAGAAATCTTTCTGAAGCTTTGAGTGATGTAAAGCACAATAAAAGCACAGCTGGAATTGGAGATACCAAGCCCGGCTTTTTTGGCTCAGCATAGAAAAGAAGCTTTGTTTGGTCTTGAATCTGAAAGCAGAGCTAAGATGAAGCATGGTGCCATTTGTGAAAATACCTTGGAACAATAACTGTGCTTTGAAACTAATGAGAATAATGTTTAGATTAATAGCTTAGGTCGTATTTCATGTATTATATTTAACACTGGAGAGAAGGCCCAAAAGCAGAAAGTTGGCAAATCCTTGAAACATCTGTACACACCACTAATCAATCATAGGACACATTTCAATATTCTTGCAAAAATGCAATAAATGCTAGCTAAAATCTCCTAGGATACATCCTTTTCCTTCCACAAACTTTTGGCTATTATTTTTAAATTTTTGGGCCAAATTACTTTTTCCAAATATCTGTTTAGAAAAGATACAGAAACCATTTTAAGAGGAAGGGTTATAGAGAACTTTGAGAATCTGATGGAAACTCTTTAGGAAATTCACATACTCTTAGTTTTTTTTGTTTTTGTTTTTTCTGCATTTAATGCCAAGGGGTCCACAGACTCATGAAGTTCATCTACGATTCCTTAACTCAGTGAATGCTAGACTAAGAGTTCTTATTCTAAAGCAAGTCTATCAACCATTTACATGAAATTATGTTTTAAATCAAATCATCAATCTAACCTTTCAGCCTTTCTTTCTTTGTCCTTTCAACTAAATGACAAGTCAAAGTCAATAGTTGTCTTTCAATATTCAAGTAACTAATTTATATACGGATTCCTTATGCAAGGCTCTTGCTCTCAATGGCATAGTCTTCCTCTTAAGAACTATATGATTATGAAAAAAATAATGTAAATAAAAACAATTCTATACCTATTTGGGGGGAAACACCTCTTTTTTTTAGAAGATAGGATTTAATCTATTCAAATTTGTATTAGCAATATTTAAAAAAAAAAAAATCAGCTTTATCTTCCTAAGTTCTCGTTCTCCCTCTCATTCCCCACTGTCATTTCCTAAAAAAGGACAGATGGACAAATAAAGTAGCATGATTCTATGTAGGAACACGACATTTGGAGAGCGCAGGCCTGGAGGTGAACCTTGGCTTTGTATTATGCTAATTCTACTTTCTTGATCAAGTGAAATAATTAATTTAAACATCAATTACTTCATCTGTCAAATGTGAGTGAAAATAAGTATACCTACCTCTTAGGATGGTGCACAAATGGTTAACGGCTAAACTGCTAGCCGGAAGGTTGCTGGTTCAAACCTACCCAGGGACCCCTTGGAAGACAGGTCTGTCAATCTACAATTTCAAGGTCACAGCCTTGAAAATCCTGCAAAACAGTTATACTCTGCACACAGAGGATCTCCAGGAGTCAGAACTGGCTTGATGGCAACTAACAACAACAGCAGCAGCAATCATTAGAATGGATGCAAAGATTAAATAAGTAAAAGCAGTTTAAGATTTCAACCATAATGTCTGAAATTTAATGATTAGTAGTTAGTATTTTGTTATTGTTCTTATTGTCTGTACTTCCTTAATACCATTTTCAAGAATAGCAAAGTCAGAATTTTGAAGAAATGAATCTTCAATTTTATGAAATACAGCCACCCATTTTTATAAATTTACGTCTCAGAGTTAAAAACAAATTTTTTCTTTTTAATTTTTTTAATATCAGATATCAAATAGCATACAACTTTTGAAGGTGTGTTGAGGAAAAATCAGGTTTTTTTCGTGGTATAGTTGTTATTACTGAAGAGAAATGTCTCTAGTAAATTCAAAACAAAACAATCTAAACCATGCTGCATAGATAACACAGATAGTTAACGTAGATAGTTATGGTTATCTACCCAATGGAGAAAAAAGTAGGCTTTTGAGATCTTTAACCCACATCTGTTTTGTATTTATTATTTCTGGAATTTCATATTATTATTAAAGGACTAAACTTGATAGTAGGAGGGTTGGTAAAGCCCGACTCTACTCAATTTCAGGAGTGGACATGTCCTCAGCTTGTGGACCTTCCACTGTTTTGACTCTGTATCATTCTGGGGTTCAAGGATTTCTATGTATCTGGCTAGGTATAGGAGTTACAGAGGTGCCAATGCTGAGGTGCTTCCTTATGTTGGGTTTCTTCTCCTGGAATTTTTTTTTTTTTTTAATCTTCCTTACATCCATATGGGAAACACTGGTGGCGTAGTGGTTAAGTGCTACGGCTGCTAACCAAAAAGTCAGCAGTTTGAATCTGCCAGGCGCTCCTTGGAAACCCTACAGGGCAGTTCTACTCTGTCCTGTAGGGTTGCTAGGAGTTGGAATCGACTTGACGGCAATGGGTAGTGGGTGGGTACATCCATATGGCCCTTGTGGAATCTTGGTCTATAACTCATACATATTTAGGTTCATTGGCCCACCTTGTCCTCTACAAACTGATTGTGAGCAACCATATATTACTAGTGCCTCCGTGAATGTCACAAAACTGTGATCAAAACCTGTCACGTCTCTACATGTAATAAGTTGAGAGCCAAGGCCTACAGTTGGGGGCCGCCTCCTGGAGCATTCTTCATTCCCTCTTTCTTTTCTCTACTATCGATCTTTTCATAATCCTGCTGGTAATTCTTTATAGGAGCCCTAGGAGATAGATGAAGTGTGTAATGGTTACAGGCTACTGCATTGTTACTGCCTTGCACTGGAATGCAACAGTGCCTGCCTCCCACAGCCCTCTCTTTTTCAACAATATCACACTTCACAATGTTTTCATCTCCTAAACTGCAAAGGAACTTTCTGGAGCTAATAATTTATGGTCTACAGCCATCTTTTTTGGTATCAATCCTGTTGAATAAATCACCAGTCTCTTACATTGAATCATTTTGCTCTCTCCAGAACCTTCCTTTGAATGACATTTTCTCCCTGCCTTGGTACTCCATTGTGAGCCTCCTAGGCCACCATTCCCTGTGCTAGTACCCATGGTGTTGGACTTGCTTTCCCTACACTGAGGCCAAAGATAGACAGTGAGGTGGGACTTGGCGATTGCTGGTTCTCACTCATTATTCATGATGACTGAGCAGACAAACCTAGAATGAGATGGTTACTGGGCCAGCAGTTATGGTGATGGAGTTTTTCAGGGTTACTCAGATCCTTCTACTGATGAAAACAAACCACTCATTATACACAGGAGGAAGATGAAGCTAAGAGGAATGAATCTGCCAGGAATCATAGAATGGGAAAGCAGGAAAGAGGGTCTTTCAAAAATCATTTCATCAAAATCCTATTCTAACTACTCATTTCATAGAGGTCTCAGACAGGGAAATTTACTTGACCTAGAAAGGAACAAATTTTCTTTCAAGGTGTCATGCTTTGAGACAATGGCTATACAAAAAACAGAGCAAAATTTTCTTTTAAACTTCAGAGGTCTTTCATCTCAGCAACTAGGAAGCCAGTAGAGACACTCTTGGCAACATGGTGAAGACTTTTAACCTCATTTTCACAAAGAAACATCCCTCAATTAGTGCTTGATATCATTGTAATGGCGCTGGTTTAGCCTACAGTACTCTTGTTCTAAGAAGAATATCAGAGCAATCATAACCCTTTTCGATCAGTAGAGATTCAATGAACTAAAGGTATTTAGCTCTCGCATAACTTCCCTCTTAGCAGGATTTGGAGCAGGAACAGCAGCTCTTAATCCCAATTAAGCTTAACTACATTTTCTCCCAGGAGCCCTGGTGGCACAGTGGTAAAGTACTCAGCTGCTAACTAGAAGATCAGTGGCTCGATCCCACCAGCAGCTCTGGGGGAGGAAGATGTAGAAGTCTGCTCCCGTAAAGATTACAGCCTTGAAAATTTTATGGGGTTTCCCAATCTCAGAGTTTTTGTTGTTGTTATTTACCCTTGATTTCTGCAAACTGCACCAAGCCCACCTAAAAAAAACACAGTGTTTATATAACCACTGATAATAAATGACTGGGTTAGGAGCCAGGAGTAATAGCCCTGTCACTTATTCAGCTGGATGATTTTATTCCAGTATCTTAACTTCTCCAATGATCTCAGCTTCCCACCTGCAAATATTTCGTGGGTAGATGGAGACGACCCTCACTGATTTCTACATGGTTTTCCACGTCTATATTTTTTACCCTCCCACCAGTGTCCATCAGGGCAAGGATATGCTACCTTTACAATAAGCAAGAATAAATAAACATACCAAAAGGAAGAGAAATGAACTCTTCATCTTATGTCTGCCACATCTTTACTTCTTACTAGAATCTGTTAGTCTAAGAGGTGAAGAAGAAAGAGATGAATGGAATGATCAGATCAAATATGGGAGGCAAAACTCTTACATTTTACTATATTTCCAGCTTTTCTTGACTTTTTCTTAAATATTCTATTAGCTCAGCTCAAATCTCCTTCCATGGCTACTCTGAGCCTTTCCATTCTCCACTAACCAGCCCTTATCCTGCCTAACCTCTACTTCAGACTCTAATATTTAAATTCCCAAGCCCCTTATCCAACCCTCATTCACTTTGTGTTTTAAGCCTGCTGGAATGCCTAGGGAAGATAATAAACACTAGGGGAAGGGGGTTTCTGGCCATGTTGCTAGAGCTACAGAAGCAGTAAATAATGTTTCTAATCCTCCGAGTAGGAAATATGAATGCATTTCCCCAGGAAACATTTACAGAAATGGCAGCTATTTTCTCTAAAGTACTTTACCTCCACCTGGTTCTCTTACCACCACTTCTAAGTTATTTTCTAAAAGCATACATAGTATGTCTGAATTTACAAGGACCTTAGAGATCCGCTATTCCAAATTAACTTATTTTACAGACGAGGAAACTGAGGCTCACTGAAGATAAGTTACTTGCCAAAGTCATATAACAAATCTGTGGCAGAAATATGAAAAGGCTTTCAGTAATCCAGGGCAACTCATCAAAGACCACCATACTTCTAGAATCAGAAAGGACCTATTTACGAACTCATGGAATCAAGATTGCATAGTCCAAGCCTGGAAATTGACAACCTTTGGGCTATAATACAGCAGTAGTTCAGGAACAACCAATGTTCAAGAGACTTCACATACTGTATTCCTGGAAGCAGAGAGAGGTGGTGTTCATAGGACTCTTGCCTCTACTGGAGCCCTCGTGGCACAATGGTTAACAAATTGGCTGCTAACCAAAAGGCTGGCAGTTTGAGCCCACCAGCTGCTCCTTGGAAACCCTATGGGGCAGTTCTCCTCTGTCCTATAGGGTCATGATACGTCGGGGTCAACCCAACAGCAATGTGGTTGGTTAATTGGTTGGTTTACCTGTACTGGTTTGAATTTCTTTTTTTTATGTATTTATTTTGCTGCTAATTTTTTAAAAAAAATTGTTCTTTAGGTGAAAGTTTACAAAGCAAATTAGTTGCTCATTAACAATTAATACACATATTGTCTTGTGACATTGGTTGCCAAACCCCTGTTTTGTCAGCACTCTCCCTTTCTAGTCCATGGCTTCCTCATTTCCAATCGTCCAGTTTTTCTGTCCCTTTCTGCCTTCTTGACTTTGCTTTTGGTCTGGTGTGCCCATTTAGTCTCATACGCGTGGTGGTTGAACTATGTATGCTACTGTTTGTTTTATAGGCCTGTCTAATCTTTGGCTGAAGGGTGAACATCCGGAGTGACTTCAATACTGAGTTAAAAGGGTGTCTAGGAGTCAAACTCTCAGGGTTCCTACAGTCTCTTTTTAGACCAATAAGTCTGGTCTTTTTTTGTGAGTTTGAATTTTGTTCTCTATTTTTCTCCTGCTCTGTCTGGGACCCTCTATTGTGATCGCTATCAGAGCAGTTGGTGGTGGTAGCCAGGCACCATCCAGTTTTGCTAGACTCAGTCTGGTGGAGGCTGTGATAATTGTGGTCCATTGAATTTTATTTTTTAGAAGGGAGTGATTCTCAGGAATTAAAGCATTTCTGAATCAGAAGCCCTTGAAATATATTTCAGTGATGCTTGTGTTCTCATAACATATTATAGATTTTAACAAATAGTCTAACCTGTTAGACTATTCTTTAAATCAAATAGTCTTTGAGAGAAGAGTAGAGACTTTATATTATAGGACCAAGGAAATCCATCTTATCTGAGAATTTGTGATTCACCTCTACTTAAAAAAAAAGAAAGAAAGAAAGAAAAATGGTGACACTTTCCTGCCTCTTATTTTCCTCCACCCAAGTTTTGTTGGACCTTTCCCAAGCCCCTATCCCAAACTCCTCTTTGTCCATCCTCTATATTATTAGGAACACTAAACTTTATTATGTTCTCCCCAACTGTCTGTAATATGTATCCACTTTGTGCTACATAGTGCCATTTTTTATTTAAATATCATTGAAAGTGATTATAAATGTAAATTCTTAGTAGGTCATCGTAACACTTTAGAGATGTAAAGGCAGCGGCCAATCCAGTAGATAAAAAGCACAGGAAGAAAAGAGAAGAAATGTAACCTGATATTAGAAATAGAGTAAGGCTTAAATTAGTAATTGCCAGAAGCAGGAGAATGATCTTTCAGAAACTAACAGGAAATTCAAAACATCTCTTTTGTGTGTCATGTTTGTTCATTCACTCATTCAGCAAATATTTACTTGACAACTGCTTTGTGCCAGATTCTATTAGTACTCAGGATACACAAATGAATGAAATCAACAAAGATCCCTGTTTTTAAGGATCTTATGTTAGAGAACAGGGAGATTGATGATAAATACAAACTGCATAAATATGTAATGTATATAGTATCTGAGAAGTACATATGTTCTCAGGAAAAAAAAACAGCGCCAAGGCATCAGTGGCTGTAGAACTAAATGAGTTAGAGTAAGCTTCATGGCAGTGATGACAATTGAGTGAAGACTTGATGGAGGTGAAGGAGATAGCCCTGCAGATGTCTAGGAAGAAGGCATCCCCAGTGGAACAAACTGTTAGTGCAAAACTCCAAAGGTGCAAGAACAAATGGCATCATGGAAAAAGATAGTGACTGAATCAAAGTATGGTAGGGGATAGTTGTAGGGGATGGAGGTCACAGAAGTCATGGAGGCTTAATTCATAGAGAATGCATCTGATTTATTCTTCTTTTCTCCAGAATTACGCACAGTACCTGGCATAGTGTTAGTATCAATGCCTGCTAACAGAATGACTGAATAAACACGTGGTAGAATGAGTGAGTAGGATTTAATAGCATTTCCTATGATTTTAGTAGGAAGGGTAGATGGGGCCGAGTTATATCTGCTGCCCAGGATGGATAACATTTGTACATATGCTATCATGATAAAGAACTGGATTTCTTTTTAAATGTTTCTGATCTGAAAGGGAAGTTGGGTATTGATTGAGGTCCAGTCTTGTCCAGCAGGCACCAGATAATTAGTGGCACTGTGTGTGTGCCCTGGTTTATTTTATGCCTCTTGCATTGTCCTCTCCACTATCCTCATTTATCTACCCATTCATTGCTCTCTTCCCTTCAACTCCCATTTCTCTTCCTTTCTTATTACTCACTCAGAGGTTGTCTGGGATTGTAGAACTGACAATGCGTAGTAGCAATTCCCTCAGGTTTAAAGAGTCTCAGATTAACAGCAGACAAAATTATAGACAGAGCTGAGATCATGAGAGGCAGACAGAAGAACGTATATTGTATACTCTTGAACCTCTAGAAAGCTACAAGCAAGAATACAAGCTAAATACCCCAACCCTTTCTGCTTGTTTCACTGTGTTGTTACAGAGGTGATTAAACCCCCTTGCTGGCTCAGCAACACTTGCAGAGGCTAATTCTTTTATGGGTTCTTAATTTATCTGCCAGTAACTGCATGGAGCAGCCTCTAGTCCAGATGTTACGGCATCATGAAAAGAAAAGGAATCTAATTGAATTTTACTAGATCACTTGGGATCATAAATCTTCATTTGATTTAACACCCTATCCCCAATATATATTTTTTTGCAAAAGGGTGAGATTTTTTCATTTCACCTCTGAATGTAAGGTTTATAATGATCTTCAATGGTGACAGAGGTTTGTACACTTCAGCAATTATTTACCTTGAAAACTTTGTACTGTCCTCACCCACCCTATTTCTACCTGCAAGAAGAAGCAAAGATCAAATCTACCTGGAGCATCTGCTTGTTTATTTTAAGATGACTTTTTGGGATTTGTTATTAGTCAATTAGTACTTTCTCTGTGTCAAAAAAAAAAAAAAAAAACCCACACTAAAAAAAGAATAAAGTAAAATGTAAAAACTCCACCCCAGCAACAATCTCTATTCCTGATTAACCGTGGTTAACAGTTTAGAGTGAATTCTCCAAAAAAAAAGTTTCTGTGCTTAACCAAAGACAACACCTTTATATGTATCTATACAATTTTCTGAAGAATGCATCCAGCCCACATGGACGGGACTGGGCTGTATTTATTCTCTTGGCATTATTCCATCTCGTTGCACGAAGATCTAACTCATTCTTTTTAACGACTACGTTATATTGCTTTGGGTGGATGTGTGATAAGGTATTTAGCTGGTCTATTTTTCAACGTTTCTACTGTATCATTATTGCAAATGATGTAATAAAAATTCCCGCTCATACGAATTTGTGCATTAAAATGTTTTAATAGTACTTCATAATATTTCTTTAAATATTAATAGTAGGGAAGGGATGTATAAGACAGCAGTCACAAAACACCTCTTACTTTCATGGGGCTCTAAACATATAGGCACTAACTAGAAGGCAGATCATGCTTAATTATTTTTTTTCTTCTTGGAGAAGTAAATTACACCTGAAAGTATGTAAGGTGCTTTAATATGCAGATGAACCCATGAAAATATAACTCCTCTTTGATTTGAAGTTCCATTCAGGGCTTTACCTTCATCAGAAGATCCTTGTTAGTTCACGCTTCACTCAAATACCAATCTTTAAAGAAGCAGTGCAACTCATTTTCCAGGTTTCTTGAAGCAGATGTTCCAGCTTTCGTGAAGGCAACATAAGGATCATGGATCTAAAAAAAAAAAAATTAAGCAAAGCTTAATTAATGTGATTTCTGCTCCTCTATACGGCAGTGATGCATCTTAACTTGGCTGCTTTGTAAGACACTCTATAATCTGAGGTTATCTTACTAGTCAGTTTTATTCAGTGGTGTGTGACAAATATTTTAAAACTGCCCTTCAAAAAAACAGAATATATATATATATATATATATGGAAACCCTGGTGGTATAGTGGTTAAGTGCTACAGCTGCTAACCAAACGGCTGTAGTTCGAATCCACCAGGCGCTCCTTGGAAGTTCTGTGGGACAGTTCTACTCTGTCCTATAGGGTCGCTAAGAGTCGGAATTGACTTGACGATACTGGGTTTGTTTTTTTTTTTTTGGTATATGTATATATATATATATATATACCAAAACGAAAAACCAAACCCATTGCTGTGAAATTGATTCTGACTCATAACAACCCTATAGGGCAGAGTAGAACTACCCCATATGTTTTCCAAGGCTGTAATCTTTATGGGAGCAGACTGCCACATCTTTCTCCCATGGAGAGGCTGGTGGATTTGAACCTCTGACTTTTCAGTTAGCAGCTGAGTGCTTAACCACTGCACCACCAGGGTTTTCTCTATATATATCACAAAAGCCGAACCAAACCTGTTGCCACTGAGTCGATCCTCACTCATAGTGACCCTACAGGACAGAGTAGAACTGCCGTACAGAATTTCCAAGGAGTAGCTGGTGGATTCAAACTGCCGGCTTTTCGGTTAGTACCCAAACTCTTAACCACTGCACCACCAGGGTTCCATCTGTAAAATTTATAAATGCATTTACAAATTTTACAGAGGTAAATGATATCAACATGTAATTTACAGTTATTAATAATATATGCAATACCTTTAATTGCAAATAACCAATTGATTCTCATAGAATGATTTCAGTGATTTTTGTTGAGCTCTAGTATTGATAGCCAACCTATAGTTGCAATATGAAAGAACAGTTTCAACATGAATGTTGGTTATTATGCTAATTTATGTTAATGAGTAAGACAAAAGTGAAACAAAGAAAACTTATGTGGGAAATTCACCTAATCATCCATGACATGGACCGCTTTCTTATTAAGTCAGATAACAGTTTTTGAATATGGGAAGAATATTTCCTGGATTCTAAGCACTATTCACAGTGCAATACCCACAGACAATATACACTTCCGAGTTCACTCTGCATTAACATTTTCTCCAACATTTTCCTATGTCTAGAAGTGAACAAAACAATAAATCAAACCTGATTTATAGTATTTAATGATTTCTTTCTTTTTTTTAAATTGTACATTAGATGAAGTTTTGCAGAACAAACTAGTTTCTCATCAAACAGTTAGTACACACATTGTTCTATGACATTGGTTAACAACCCCACGACATGTCAACACTCTCCCTTCTCAACCCTCAGTTCCCTATTACCAGCTTTCCTGTTCCCTCCTGCCTTCCATTCTCTGCCCCAGGGCTGGTGCGCCCTTTAGTTTAGTTTTGTTTCTTGGGCCTGTTCAATCTTTGGCTGAGGGGTGAACCTCAGGAGTGACCTCATTACTGAGCTGAAAGGGTGTCTGGGGGCCATACTCTCAGGGTTTCTCTGATCTCTGTCAGGCCACCAAGTCTGGTCTTTCTTTTTGAGTAAGAATTTTGTTCTACAATTTTCTCCAGCTCTGTCTGAGACCCTCTATTGTGATCCCTGTCAGAGCAGTCTGTGGTAGTAGCCAGGCATCCTCTGCTTGTATTGGACTCAGTCTGGTGGAGGCCGTGGGAGATGTGGTCCATTAGTCCTTTGGACTGATCTTCCCCTTGTATCTTTAGTTTTCTTCGTTCTTCCTCAGCATTTGGTGATTTCAAGGGTGTACATACTCATACCATGGCAGATTTCAAGTCACCAAGGTGAACCTACTGAAGACAGAGGTGGGAAGAGATGTACAGTAGCACACCATTACCAAGAATTTCTGCTATCCAGATACAATAGACACAGACAATAGTAAAAGGTAATGAAATAATTAGGAAGCAATGAGTTTTGAATATCTATTACCTTTATTTTTAATAAAATTTAGTTAATTATAAATTTACTTTTTAATAATGGTTGTGTTCAATTTGTGTTCAATAACCAACTAAAAAAAATTCTCTAAAATTGAATAACTAGCTCTAGTGAGCAGGCACAAGTGGCTCCAGCTCACTACTAGTTTATCTCTGATCTCTTTCCAAAGGGCAGCATCCATTATCTTCAGAACTGTTCCCCAATGCCTCTTTAGATGTTGTTAGGTGCCGCCGAGTTGGTTCGGACTCATAGCGACCCTATGGACAACAGAACGAAACACTGACGGTCCTGCGCCATCCTCAAAATCGTTGTTATGCTTGAGCTCATTGTTGCACCCACTGTGTCAATCCACCTTGTTGAGGGTCTTCCTCTTTTCCACTGACCCTGTACTCTGCCAAGCATGATGTCCTTCTCCAGGGACTGATCCCTCCTGACAACATGTCCAAAGTATGTAAGACGCAACATCGCCATCCTTACCTCTAAGAGGAATTCTGGCCTCACTTCTTCCAAGACAGACTTGTTTGTTCTTTTGGCAGTCCATGGTATATTCAATATTCTTCGCCAACACCACAATTCAAAGGCGTCAATTCTTCTTCGGTCTTCCTTATTCATTGTCCAGCTTTCACATGAATATGATGCGATTGAAAATACCATGGCTTGGGTCAGGCACACCTTAGTCTTCAGGGTGACATCTTTGCTCTTCAACACTTTAAAGAGGTCCTTTGCAGCAGATTTGCCCAATGCAATGCATCTTTTGATTTCTTGACTGCCGCTTCCATGGGTGTTGATTGGTGACCCAAGTAAAATGAAGTCCTTGACAACTTCAATCTTTTCTCCATTTATCATGATGTTGGTCATTGGTCCAGTTGTGAGGATTTTTTATTTCTTTATTTTGAGGTGCAGCCCATACTGAAGTCTGTGGTCTTTGATCTTCATTTGTAAGTGCTTCAAGTCCTCTTCACTTTCAGAAAGCAAGGCTGTGTCATCTGCATAACACAGGTTGTTGTTAATGAGCCTTCCTCCAATCCTGATGCCCTGTTCTTCTTCATATAGTCCAGCTTCTCAGATTATTTGTTCAGCATACAGATTAAATAGGTATGGTGAAAGAATACAACCTTCATGCACACACTTCCTGAATAGAAACCAGTCAGTATCCCCTTGTTCTGTCTGAACAATTGTCTCTTGATGTATGTAAAGTTTCCCCATGAGCACAATTAAGTGTTCTGGAATTCCCGTTCTTCGCAATGTTACCCATAGTTTGTTATGATCCACACAGTCGAATGCCTTTGCATAGTCAATAAAACACAGGTAAACACCCTTTTGGTATTCTCTGCTTTCAGTCAGGATTCATCTGCCATCAGCAATGATATCCCTGGTTCCACGACTTCTCCTGAAACTGGCCTGAATTTCTGGCAGTTCCCTGTTGATACACTGCTGCGGCTGTTTTTGAATGATCTTCAGCAAAAGTTTGTTTACATGTGATATTAATGATATTGTTCTATAATTTCCACATTTGGTTGGATTACCTTTCTGGGGAATAGGCATAAATATAGATCTTTCCAGTCAGTTGCCAGGAAGCTGTCGTCCATATTTCTTGGCATAGACGAGTGAACACCTCCAATGCTGCATCTGTTTGTTGAAGCATCTCAATTGATATTCTATCACTTCCTGGAGTCTTGTTTTTCGCCAATGCCTTCAGAGCAGCTTGGACTTCTTCCTTCAGTACCATCACTTCCTGGTCATATGCCACCTCTTGAAATGGTTGAATATCGACTAATTCTTTTTGGTATAATGACTGTGTATTCTTTCCATCTTGTTTTGATGCTTCCTGTGTCGTTTAATATTTTCCCCCATGGAATCCTTCAGTATTGCAACTCAAGGTTCGAATTTTTTTCAGTTCTTGCAGCTTGAGAAATGCCGAGCGTGTTCTTCCCTTTTGGTTTTCCATCTCCAGCTCTTTGCACATGTCACTAAAATGCTTTACTTTGTCTTCTCGAAAGGCCCTTTGAAACCTTCTCTTCAGTTCTTTTACTCCATCAATTCTTCCTTTTGCTTTAGCTGCTCGATGTTCTAAAGCAAGTTTCAGAGTCTTCTCTGACATCCATCTTGATCTTTTCTTTCTTTCCTGTCTTTTCAATGACCTCTTGCTTTGTTCACGGGTGATGTCCTTGATGTCATTCCACAACTTGTCTGGTCTTCAGTCACTAGTGTTCAATGCGTCAAATCTATTCTTGAGATGGTCTCTAAATTCAGGTGGGATATACTCAAGGTCATATTTTGGCTCTCGTGGACTTGCTCTGATTTTCTTCAGTTTCAGCTTGAACTTGCATATGAGCAATTGATAGTCTGTTCCACATTCGGCCCCTGGCCTTGTTCTGACTGATGATATTGAGCTTTTTCATTGTTTCTTTCCATAGATGTAGTCAATTTGATTTCTGTGTTTTCCATCTGGCAAGGTCCATGTGTATAGTCACTGTTTATGCTGGTGAAAGAAGGTATTTGCAATGAAGAAGTCGTTAGTCTTGCAAAATTCTATCATTCGATCTCCGGCATTGTTTCTATCACCAAGGACATATATTCCAACTACTGATCCTTCTTCTTTGTTTCCAACTTTCTCATTCCAATCTCCAGTAATCATCAATGCATCTTGATTGCATGTTTGATCAATTTCAGACTGCAGCAGCTGATAAAAATCTTCTATTTCTTCATCTTTGGCCTTAGTGGTTGGTGCGTAAATTTGAATAATAGTGGTATTAGCTGGCCCTCCTTGTAGCCCTATGGATATTATCCTATCACTGACAGTGTTGTACTTCAGGATAGATCTTGAAACATTCTTTTTGACAATGAATGCAACACCATTCCTCTTCAAGTTGTCATTCCCAGCATAGTAGACTATATGATTGTCTGATTCAAAATGGCCAATACCAGTCCATTTCAGCTCACTAATGCTTAGGATATCGATGTTTACGTGTTCCGTTTCAGTTTTGACAATTTCCAATTTTCCTAGGTTCATACTTCGTACATTCTAGGTTCTGATTATTAATGGACGTTTGCAGCTGTGTCTTCTCATTTTGAGTCATGCCACATCAGTAAATGAAGGTCCCAAAAGCTTTAGTCCATCCACATCATTAAGGTCGACTCTACTTTGAGGAGGCAGCTTTTCCCCAGTCATTTTTGAGTGCCTTTCAACCTGGGGGGCTCATCTTCCAGCACTACATCAGACAATGTTCTGCTGCTATTCATAAGGTTTTCACTGGCTAACGCTCTTCAGAAGTAGACTGCCAGCCCCTTCTTCCTAGTCTGTCTTAGTCTGGAAGCTCAGGTGAAACCTGTCCTCCATGGGTGACCCTGCTGGTTGGTATCTGAATACTGGTGGCATAGCTTCCAGCATCACAGCAACATGCAAGCCCCCACCATACGACAAAGTGACACACAAGTGGGGGGGTCTTCAGATAGATGGCTAAAAATAGTTTTAAATGCCAGTAAGGCAAAGAGTAGATAGAAATTTCATTTTTGGTCAAATGAGTCTAATGTACTCCACTTTTTTAAAGTAAAAGAAAAGGATGACTAACTTTGCATATATCTGGATATTATAGCAAGATTCTCTTATCCAAGTTCTTATTTTATGGAATAAGCAAGTTGAAATTCCTGGGAAATGAGGACAACGTTCCAGGGAAAGTTGTATTGTACCCTCTAACAGGAACCCAACTCTGAACCTGACAAAGAACCAGACAATAAAAGATTCTTCAAGTTTAATTTAAATTGTTTCAAAATTTTACATATTTGTCCTGGGCACAGAGAGATGTAAATTAATGAACTCCACCTCACAAGAAATAAAACATCAGCTGATGAAGGTCACCTCTCAGTCTCTTCCCCTATGGTAGGCTCAACTGACTCTCACACATTTACCTTTTCTCATTAATCTCTGCTTCTTGCCTTTTCTATCATGTTCAAGGTCAAGGTGCTCCTTTTCTCCTCTGTCTCTTTCAAATACTCCGTTTCTTCTTGTGATGACCATTTATGATGTGCACTTGCAACGTCTTTTACTTGCTTCCCACTTCACTTTCAGTAAATGCCATTCTTTCTTTCAACTGGAACTTCATGGGCTAAGCCCTTCATGTATGTTCTACTTGAATATGCTATTCAAATGAAATTGCTATAACTGGGCAGACTTTATCCTTTTAGACGCTAGGGAGGGTAACCATTGCAGAGCTAGGACAATCAATGGAACAGTGGGCCTTGCTTTGGTGTAACGTGGGCTCACCTCGACAAGGAGGATGACTTTGCAGAGATTCTCCACAGCATTTTGCTTTTTATGTTTCGCTTAATGGTGTGACATCCTATGACAATTATCATTATTTTGGGTCCAATTTTCCCTCTGAAGCAGCTTTGACACAGATCAATGCATCTCAGTGTCGTTTTTTATGGTGCTGCAACATCAGAAACTGACAGCTGGAAATCTTAATTGATCCAGTGACAGAAAATATAATGACTGTTCACAGTGCCTTATTTTATCTGACCTTGTGTTTAATTCAAAGGTAAATTTTCATCTCACTATTGGAAAAGAGAAAGTTGTGGGACGATGAGCAGGGCAGATAGGCAGGAAAAAAAAAAAAAGCCCTTCTTTTGGAAGAAAATTGCTACTAGTTGTGGGGCTGTTATTAAATTAGGATTTAAGTGCTGGTCTCAAATGATAGATTCCAAGGGTCTACGTGCCTATTTGAACTTCCAACCTTTCTGCTGTGCCTGTCATTACAAATGGCAGCAGGCACCGAATGCAGCGTGGAAGGCTGCCCATAAGTGACTGGCTGGAGGCCCTATCACAAAGGCCACCAGACAGCTGTCAAACAGACTGGCATTTGATCATTACTGACTTGGGCTGGAGCCCAGTGGTGCTGACCCAGAGGCAAAATGTTTCCTATAATACTACCCAAATTACCCAATCCTCCTGGTCCTAGAGAGAAAACTGTTTCTAGAGAAAGGACTCCAGATTTGTCCTCCTGAGTCCAGCTATTGGACCAAGATTTTGAGTGTCCTATTGATACTTTAACACTGGTATAATCAGGAAGTATTAAATCCCGAACATCTTTTGTTCTTGGACAAAAATGTAGCACAGAAAAGGAAATGGCATGATGCAGTAAAAAGAATCCTACAGGCCCTGGATAAGCAAAGCTTTATCAAAAAAAAAAAAAAAAAGTAGGAGACTTCTTCACACTACTTGATCTCAGACCCTACTATACAGCCATGATAGTCAAAACATCCTGGTACTGGTACAAGGACAGATGCATAGACCAGAATTGAGAACAGAATTGATAACCCAGATGTAAATCCATCCAACTATGAAAGCAACAGCCAAAAATCGAATGTATTGCATTGGACAAATCTGCTGCAAAAGACCTCTTTAAAGTGTTGAAGAGCAAAGATGTCACCTTGAAGACTAAGGTGCCCCTGATCCAAGCCATGGTGTTTTCAGTCACCTCATATGCATATGAAAGCTGGACAATGAATAAGGAAGATTGAAGAAGAATTGACACCTTTGAATTGTGGTGTTGGCAAACAATATTGAATATACCATGGACTGGGAAAAGAACAAATCCATCTTGGAAGAAGTACAACTACAATACTCCTTAGAGGCAAGGATGTTGAAACTACATCTTACATACTTTGGACGTGTTATCAGGAAGGATCAGTCCCTGGAGAAGGAACTCATGATTGGTAGAGTAGATAGTCAGTGAAGGAGAGGAAGAGCCTTAGTGAGATGGACTGATACAGTGGCTGCAATAATGGGCTCAAGCATAGCAAGAATTGTGAGGATGGTACAGGACAAGACAGTGCTTTTTTCTCTTGTGCATTGGGTCCCTGTGGGTCAGAATTGACTCAACAGCACCTAACAAAAACAATGCTCAGCTGATCTTTGACAAAGGACTGAAGTCTATTAAACGGGAAAAAGACAGTCTTTTTAACAAATAGTGCTGACAAAACTGGATGTCCATCTATAAAACAATGACACAGGACCTCACACTACACAGAAACTGGTTTAACATGAATTAACAACCTAAATATAAAACCTAAAATGATAAAGATCATGGAAGAAAAAATAGGGTCAACACTAGGGGTCCTAATACATGGCATAAATACAATACAAACCATAACTGACAATGCACTAACACCAGAAGTTAAACTAGCTAACTGCGTGCTCCTAAAAATTAAACATTTAATGCTCATCAAAAAAACTTCACCGAAAGAATAGAAAGAGAACCTACAGACTGGGAAAGAGAAAAAAAAAAAAAAACATGGCTATGACATATCTGACCAGGGTCTAATTTCTAAAATCTATATATTACTTCAAGAACTCAACAACAAAAATACAAATATGTAGCCCAATTAAAATATGGGCAAAGGATATGAACAGGCACTTCACCAAAGAAGATATTCAGGTGACTAACAGACACAAGAGAAAATGCTGGTGATCAGTAGCCATTAGAGAAATTCAAATCAAAACTACAATGAGATACCATCTCAACCAGATATTACGGCACAAATCAAAATAGCAAATGTTGGAGAGGTTGCAGGGATAGTGGAAGTCCTATGTACTACTGGTAAGAATGTAAAATAGTGAAACCACTATGGAAAATGATATGGTATCTCCTTAAAAAGCTAGAAAAAGAAGTATCATATGATCTAGCAATCCCACTACTAGGAACACATCCTAGAGAAATAAAAGCCATCACATAAAGAGGGATATGCACACCCATGTTCATTGCAGCATTATTCGAAATACCAAAAAGATGGAAACAACCTAAGTGCCCATCAGGAGATGGATGAACAAATTATGGCACATATACACAATGGAATATTAGGCAATGATAAAGAACAAGGATGAATTCACAAAACATCTCACAACATGGATGAATATGGAGGGTGTTTTTTTTTTATGTTAAGTGAAATAAGTCAGTCACAAAAGGACAAATATTACTTGAGTACTATTATAAAGAAAAGGTTTACACGCAGAAAAAAAAACAATCTTTAATGGTTATGAGGGAAAGGAGGGTGGGGAGGAGAAATCACTAACTAGATAGTAGACAAATGTTAGCTTTGGTTAAGTGTTAACTTTCGTATTATCTTCCACACAATATAGGGGAAATCAGCATAACTTTACCAAGGCAAGGACATACAAGCTTCCTAGACACATCCAAACACTTTGAGGGACTGAGTTGATGGGGCTAAGGGTTGGGGACTATGATCTCAGGGGACATCTAGGTCAACTGGCATAAGATAGCTCATAAAGAAAATATTCTACCGTGAGCAGCCTCTTGGGTTCTTAAAAACATGCAAGCAGCCATTTAAGATACACCTTTTGGTCCCAACATGTTCAGAGCAAAGGAGAATAAAGAGAACCAAAAACACAAGGAAAATGTTAGTCTAAAGGATGAATGGACCACATGAACTACAGCCTCTGCCAGCCCGAGACCAGAAGAATTAGATACTGCCCTGCTACCACCACCAACCTCTCTGACAGGGATCACAATAGAGGATCCCAGGACAGCAGGAGAAAAATGCAAGACAAAATTCAAATTCACAAAAAAAGACCAGACTTCCTTGTCTGACAGCGACTAGAGGAACTCCCAGGACTATGGCTCCTGGACACCCTGCTAACTGAGAAATGAAGCCATTCCTGAAGTCCACCTTTCAGCCAAAGATTAGACAGGCCTACAAAACAAACAATAATATGCGAGGAACGTGCTTCTTGGTTCAATCAAGTATACCAGATCAAATGGACAACTCCTGCCTAAAACCAAAGAAGAAAAGGCAGGAAGGGACAGGAAAACTGAATGAATTGAGCCAGAGAACTCAAGGTGGAAAGGGAAAGGGGAAGAGTATTGACACTGTGTGGGGATTGCAACTAATGTCACGAAACAATTTCTGTTTTAAATTTTTGAACAAAAAACTAATTTGCACTGTAAACTTTCACTTAAAACACAATAAAATGTAAAAAGAAAAAAAAAAAATCCCCAGAGACTGGTTAGGAAGACATCTCTGAGCTCAATTTTCAAGACTTGTGATCATGAAACAAAACGGTAGAATGCATATTAAATGCTTGATTACCTGCAAGTCTCCTTAGAGTTGTGACTGAGGATGGTGCTAACAATGATACTAATGATAGTATTAGTTATGGTGAATCCAGTATTTTTATTCTTCAGGTGTATTAGTAATATATATATTTTACCACATAAAAGATATTAAGGGCAATCTTCAACAAGCTGTACTCTAAAATAAAAGAATATATATATATATTTTTTATTTTATTTTATTTTATTTTATTTTATTTTATTTTATTTTATTTTATTTTATTTTATTTTATTTTATTTTATTTTATTTTATTTTATTTTATTTTATTTTATTTTATTTTATTTTATTTTATTTTATTTTATTTTATTTTATTTTATTTTATTTTATTTTATTTTATTTTATTTTATTTTATTTTATTTTATTTTATTTTATTTATTTTATTTTATTTTATTTTTTTGTACTCTAGGATAGTTAAAATCATGGACCTTAAATTTTAAACAAATAAAATTATGTAACGGCCTGGTCTAGAATTCTGACTCCATCATTCACAAGCTGTGTCTTCTGGACTAGGGCTAAACCAAAACTAAAAACACACTGCTGTCGAGTCGATTCCGACTCATAGTTGACCCTATAGGACAGAGGAGAATTGCCCCATAGGGTTTCCAAGGAGCATCTGATAGATTTGAACTGCTGACTTTTTGGTTAGTAGCCAAGCTCTTAACCACTGTGCCACCAGGGTCCCACGGATTAGGGCTAGAACCCTTTAAAACAGAGTTTCTTTATCTATAAAGAAACCACTACATGGTATTCTTGAAAGGATTAAATGAGACAAAGTGTGTGAAGCATTTAATATATGCTGGACAAAGAGCACATTCCAACTTGCTCAGTGACTGTCAAGTCACTAAGTGGTGAGCTAGTATTCCTCAGTAACTTATTCATCAGTATAAGTCTAACGACTGGTTCACTCGGCATGTTTCTCCCCTAGATGTATCTCTGTGTTAGTCCAGGCTGCTGAAGAAGCAGACCCAATGACTGGATTAAAAGTGCAAGAAATTTTTTAAAGACAAATACCTGCAAAATAAAATGGAAATGGAGCCCAGAGAAAGGCTGGGGGAACTATCAACCCAAGATGCAACTCTGACCCCTAGTGAAGGAGAGTTGGAAGGGAGGTTGGGCAGAAGCATCCTAGATCACTGAGTAGACTAAGAAGGGTTCAGCAAAGCTGTCAGGATGTCCTCAAGCTGAAGTCAGCTGTCAGATGAGTCCACTGTCTTGCAGAAACAGGCTTGCCGTGCTTAATCATTTGCTGGAATCAGCACTAGGGCAAATAGCCTTGTACAAATGTGGCCATCAATTTGAGCACAAAAGAAGCCTTTGGTCAATTAAACTCTCTGAAATAGTCTGTGAAAAACATTCTCATGATTTTCTTGCCCTTGAAAACTATGATTGATTTTTCACTGTCATTAACTCATCCAATCCCTCAATTTAAAGAAAAATCTATTCATAATATTTGCTGGCTGGTTCCAGGTGTTGGCTTGTGTTGACTGCCTATTTGTTTGCATTCTTCTGATGTTGTTTTCTGATCTTCATAAACAGTTAATATGTAAAAATTGCCTCCTTCACTTACCCATTCCAAATACCAGACTCATCAGAAGTTCACCAAACATCTGGACCTGGTACCTAGTTCTCTATCCTTTTGGGATGCTCAGTTCCCATAAGGAACAATTGCTGCTCTGCCGGGAAATCTGAACATGAATGTAGGAGCACTGTGGCTGGCTCCTCTCCAACCAGGACTTGCCTATTGTGCCCCATGTGAGGTATAGCCCCTCGCCAGAGTCCACCATTATTCCTGTCCTGCTCCTCTTGATCACATGCTCACCTATGTGTCAATGGGGCTGGTTTTTATTAGTGAAAGCACAGACTGTGTTTTGTGTAGGAAGCTTTACAGCTGTCTGCCTTTGCTCTTTCACCAAGAGAAAGTCAAAGTGAAGACAGTAATCAAATGAGTCACACTTTAGAATTTATTCTGAAGGGTACTGGCATTATTACTCCACATTACAGCAGCATTGGCTCTGCTTCATACCTGAGTCACGATTCAGTTGAAATAGATTTGGCTTTTACCATCTTTGAGTAGCAGATAAACTCTAACTCATATTTTACTGCTTCAAGGTCTACCTACTCCCAGAAATGAAGAGCATTGTCCATTTCATCATTTTAGCATGTGGCTTCTTGTCAATACATAGTACACCTTTCAGAAAGACTTGTTAAATGAATAAATGGGTGGATGAATAAATGAATGAATGAGTGAGCTTGAAGGAATTTTGGTGCTTCAGAATTGTATGTAACTAATTTTGTCTTTCCTAGCTGTTGTAAAAGGGAAGCTATATGTACTGAATGCTATTATTGCCAAACTATTTACAGGATAACCAAACTATAATAGGTAAGAACTGGCAGGTGCCCCACACTTAACTTCTGTAGTCAGATGAAGAAATTGAGAACTATGAGGAAAGGTCCTGGTTCCAGGTCATCCAGCTAATAATAAGGAGAAAGACTATATCCTGTTTTTCTAATTCTATTTCAACTAAACCATGCTGCTTTCCTCTTAGGCTTTTTATAGCTCATTTGAAAAAGAGCATTTGCTGCTTCTCAAAGTGTATGAAAATCCCATCCAAATACTCCATACTATATTAGAGGTCATGAAGACACTGTAAACTTGCAAATACGACTCACTCAAGTCATTCATGTATTCATTCAACAAATATTGACAGCTTATTTGGAAGCATTGTTGTATGTGAGGCACTGGTGTATGTGAGGCATTGGTCTATATAATTGGACACAAGACAGGCCAAATCCTTTCCCTCCTGGGCTGACCTTCCAGTTTCTATTCAGACAGACTTTTCCATCTATGACTCTGCCACTCACTGGCTACAAGACCTTAGGCAAATTTCTTAATCTGAGCCTCATATTGTCTTATCTGGATAACAAAGCGAGTAAGTCGCACATTGCTTTGTTGTTGGGAGGACCAAAAATACAATACCAGCAAGTCACTTAGCGGGAGTGCTAGGCATTATAACTTGATACAGGGTCACTTTTGTCATAATCAATTATGGGTATTCTAGCCTTATCATTTTTTTCTCCCCCCCACCACCTGACAAGAGATGTCAAAAAAACAAAAACCAAACTTGTTGCTATCGAGTCGAATCCAACTCATAGCGACCATATAGGACAGACTAGAACTGCCCCATAGAGTTTTCAAGGAGCAGCTGGTGGATTTGAACTGCTGACCTTTTGGTTAGCAGCCAAACTCTTAACCACTGCACCACCAGGGCTCCACAGAGATGCAGCATGGTGCAAATTCTTGTGTAATTCCTTCTCTACTCTCTAAGTTCCAACCACACTGACTTCCTTTCTACCCCACAAACACTCCTAACTCCTTCTTTTTTAGTGCCTTTGAATCCAACCCTCTGCCTATAACATCTTCCCTCTCAACCCCAACCCAAACTTCCTACTAGCTTTCTCAACTGTCTCACTTCTACTCATCTTTCTAACCTACGTTTAATTAGCAATTAGTAAGGGGTCCCTCCCTAACTTCCCAGGATAAATTAGACCTTCCTTATACACTCTTGGAGTCCCTAGGTGGTGCAAAGAGTTAATGTGCTTGGATGCTAACTGAAAGGTTGTAGGATTGAACCCACCGAAATGCCTGATGATCTAAAAAATCTGTCATCGAAAACCCAGTGGAGTACAGTTCTACTCTGACACGCATAGGATCATCATGAGTCAGAATTGATGGCAAATGTTTTATTTATTTTTTTAATGCACTCTTATAGCCAGGTCCAGCTACATGACTTGCAGGGTCCAGTGTGTAATAAAAATGTAGGGCGCCTTGTTCAAAAGTAGAACAAAAGCATTTTCATAGGTACGAAATTATAATTTTTTTTAATTCATTCCGCCACCTCTCTCTCAACTTGTCATGATGTTTTCTCTCTCTCTTTTTTTTTATATTTTCTATTTAATGTTGTTCTAAGTAAAGAAAAATTAAAATTTAAAATTACTGGTATGGATTTTACCGTTCATCTTTTTATTGTACAATGCCAGCTTTAACTGAAAAGAATATTTAACTCATATGTGGATTTTTTTTTGGTATGTGGATATAGGATTTACAGTTTGTATTTCATAGCTCATACACGCATATGTATTTTGTTCTTACCAAAAGGGTGGCAGCACTGCAAAAAAAAAAAAACTAACTCAACTGTTTTTATTTCATTTCCTGATATGTGCACATTCTACCAACACTGGACCTTCAGCTTACTGATGAGTAAGAAAGGACTGAAAGAAAAGGATCTATGGGTGTCTTAACTTCCCCTTTGGTTCAATGTCATCATTTTCAGCATAAATGGCTGGCCGATACAGGGTTGTGACATGAGTAAGAAAGAATATCATAGGAGTCCTTGCTCACTTACATTTCATTTAATGCCCTTGCCCTCTTTCCTCCTTCAAATAAGTACGTTCTGGTTAGAATGGAAAACTTTGCTTCTAGGGGCTGTCAGCACTCCCACTTACTCAGTTGTATACTTAACATACTTATCTTGTGCTTGTTTTAAGTCTCACTGAACTCACACCTATTGTAGGTCTACTGGCATTCTGGGGCAACAGGAATGGTGGACATTGCACTTATCTCCTCTTCTTCTGCATGTGTCCCATTGTCTCTTTGGACTTCACTTACAAAATGCAAGTTCAAAGATAAAAATATTAACAATTTCAAGACAGCAACAGGAGAGCATTAAATCCACCACCTTCTGAACATGGACTCCAGCTCAACTGCATTGCTTATGGCCCATGAAGCTGGCCCTGCTATAGCACTGTGTGCTTTGCCGTTGACGTCCTTGTAGCAGATGTAGTTATATAGTCCAGAAATAATTGTTTAACACATGCCTCAATGATTAAGCCACTAACTGCATGGGGACAGTAATTTTATATTTCTTATTTACTTGTCCTCCCTTAATGTTTCAAGTATATGTATAGATGGATAGATTAAATGCAAGGTTGGGCAGACTAGGAATCTGAAAACTTCATGAACAAAGTTTCAAGGAATGATTTGAAGTTAATGGTGGGACTTAATATTTATGTATATAATTAGAATCGAGAAATACTTCCCAAAGCTGCTTATTCCCTTTCCTCTCGGGGTTATGTTTTACTCTGTACTCACATTTTCTCTGCTTTATCAACCTTTAGTCCGTAGAAAGAATTAATGGGATTACCGTCTATTCTAAGGGAAGATGCCATCTTTGTGTGTGTGTTTTTAATGTGTGTTTTTTTTTATTTTAATGAATACATGACTCCCACGCATAAAGAAAGAAGCTGTACGTTCCATTAATAATAGGTTTTCCCATTGCTCAAGTTCCAAAAAGGAATGTTTCTCCTATTTTTACAGGTCTCATTTTATTGGCCACACAAAGAGAAATAACAGTTCACTTAACTAGGTCAAAACCAGTGGAGGCTCACTGCTATTTACTTTCTTTTGTATACATTTTAATGCATTTTTAATTCCACCCCACTGGTTGGTAAACCAACCATTGCAATTGCTGCAGCCCTATAATGCATTTTGGCCATTTCTAATAAACCCAGAATTTGAGATGGCTTATCATTATCTCTCTAAGCTACTGGAAATGGACTCCCTCACTGAATTGTTGGGTCCTGCAGCACTCTAGCTAATGAAAGTGGATTTGGAAATGCTATTCAAATAAACAAAACTGCTGAGATTTGAGGTTTTTTAGCCAAACATAATGTTCAGCAAAATCTGTAATCTCACATTTTGACCTTCTTTGCAGAAGTTACTAATTTAAATGACAATACTCTTGTCCACAGAGCCTGTGCTTGCTTTCCTTTTTATCTGATTTCTACGGAAACCATCCAGTCAGAGAGGTATAGAATTCCCTTGAGCTTTCAATGGAGAAAAGTATTTTTAAACCCAAATACAGTTTTATCATTTTTTAGTCATAAAAGAATAAACTAAACACATACAATATATAGATATTGGTATATAGTCATCTATATAGAGACAAAGAGTGGGTACCTTTAGAGCTAATGTTCACAAAGTGATAAATTAATAAAGATCCATGAGATGTGTCTACAATTGCCAGATTTCAAATATTAAAATTCATGATTAAAGGAGAGAATAATGACCTTGGATTTGTAAAGATTTGATTTTGTTCATTACTTCTGTCACTTGTATATTATGAAGGAGCCCTGGTGGCACAGTGTTCAAAGCACTAGGCTGCTAACCAAAAGGTCAGCTGTTTGAACCCACCAGCTGCTCCATGGGAGAAAGATATGGCAGTCTGCTTCCTTAAAGATTTACAACCTTGAAAACCCTATGGGAGTTGTTCTACTCTGTCTTCTAGGGTCCGTGAGTTGGAATCAACTCAATGGCAGTGGGTTTTAGTATTTTTTGATACTGATTCAAAAGTACTTTTGGCATACTGCATCAAGAGTGTAATGACAGCCCATCAACAGGTAGTGGATAAGTAAAATGTGGTATATGCCTTTGTTGTTGTTGTTAGTTACCATTGAGTTGATTCCAACTCAGGGCAACCACATGTGTGCAGAGGAGAACTGCTCCATAGGGTTTTCATGGCTGTGATCTTTTGGAAACAGATCACCAGGCCTGTTTCCTGATGCACCTGAACTGATGCACCGGACTGCCAACCTTTGGTTGGCAGTCAAGCAATTAACTGTTTGCACCACCGAGAGAACCACAATATGTACATATAATGGAGTATTGTTCGGCCATTAAGAGAAATTAAGTTTTGATACATGTTACTACATGAATGAAACTTGAAAATATTATGCAAAGTGGCATGTCAGAAACAAAAGGACAAATATATGACACCATTTACATAAAATACGTAAAATAGATATTTTGCATAGAAACAAAAGCAGATTAGTAGTTGTCTTAGTCATCTAGTGCTGCTATAACAGAAATACCACAAGTGAATGGCTTTAACAAAGAGAAGTTTATTCTCTCACAGTCCCCAAAATCCAGTAGGCTAGAAATCCAAATTCAGGGCACCATTTCCAGGGGAAGGCTTTCTCTCTTTGTTGGCTCTGGAGGAATGTCCTTGTCATCAGTCTTCCCTTGGTCTGGGACCATCTCAGCACAGAAGCCTCAAGTCCAAAGAGCGCTCTGCTCCCAGCACTGCTTTTTTGGTGGGTATGAGGTCCCCCCACCAACTCTGCTAGCTTCCTGTTCTTTTTATGCCTTGCAGGCCACACCCCAGGGAAACTCTTTTTTTTACATTGGATCAGGGATGTGACCTGGTAAGGTATGTTACAATCCCACCCTAACCGCTTTAACATAAAATTAAAATCACAAAACGGAGGACAACCACAGGATACTGGGAATCATGGCCTAACCAGTTAATACACATATTTTGGGGGGTACGTAATTCAATCTGTGACAGTAGTTATCAAAGGTTGGCAGAGGGGGAAAGGGGAGTTAAAAAAAAAAAAAATTGTGACATTCTTCTGTTCATATTGTCACTCTATTCTTTAGAAAAAAATAAACAAAGTACCTGGACACCTCCTGGGTCCTTAAGGAAAGAAAAAAAAAAAAAAAGAACATAGTGATAAATAAGACTACTGTAATTTCTGTCCTCAGGGAATATAGAGTCAATCAGTGACTTAAGCAGGTCTGTCTTCCATCCTGAGCCTGCCTGGCTTTAAAATGACATTTAATCATCCAAATATTTTCTGGACATTTATTAACTACAAATGATCCAAGTATTATAAAACATACAAAAATAAATTATTCACAATGAACCAGAGAGGTAGAGATTTTAATCTCCCAAGTATCCCAAGGAAAGTATTTGACTGGGGAAGAATGAAATAGAAACTCATGAGATTATTTATTTACACATTGTTTGCTCTTTCCTAAAATAAGGCCCATAGTAATTTTGAATTGTTTTCTCAAGTTAACAATTCTGAATATAAATAAAATTTTAAGTAGTATAAGTTAATAAAGGCAGATAAAGGAAAACAAATTTTTCATATCTCCAAATTGCAACGAGCTTATAGTCTATATGGAAACCCTGGTAGCATAGTGGTTAAGAGCTACGGCTGCTAACCAAAAGGTCTGCAGTTCAAATCCACTAGGTGCTCCTTGGATACCCTATGGGGCAGTTCTACTCTGTCTTATAGGTTTTCTATAAGTCGAAATCGATTTGATGGCAACAGGTTTGGTTTTGGCATAGTCTGTATGAGCCCTATTACACTATTTACAGTAAAGCTTATTATGTACCATTTGTACATACATTGTAGTCATTTGTATTATGGTTTTTCATAGATATTTTTTAAGACGTTTATTACATATTTTGGAAATAAACAGCAGGTGTAAAATTTGTTTTGCGAGAGAATTACATGGAAAACTAGATTTTTTACAAAAATGTGCTTCAAAAATAAACAGGATATCAGCAAAATAAGTAAATGTTTTTACCATGGGTCTCTTAATGAATTACAAAAAAAAAAAAAAATAGTAGGATATACTGCCCAAAAAATCAGTATATTTATAACCTTGAGAAGGTTACTCAACCTCAATAAAACTATTCCCTGACCTGTAAAGTGGGAACAATATTGGGACTAATCTCACAGGATTACTGTGAGGATTAAATGACATATTACATATAAAACACTTGGCTTATTGCATAGCACATAGTTGTTAGTGGTCATTGAGTCAGCTCTGAGTCACGGCGACCCCACACACAGCAGAAGGAAGTGCTTCCTGGCCCCGTGCCATCTTCACAATCACTGGTGTATATGAGTCCATTTTTGTGGCTCTTACGTGCCTACCAACTTAAAATCCAAGCAACCCTGTTGCTTTTGAGGCAATCCCGTGTGTTTCAGAGCCGAGCTGCAGTCTGCATCCTTTTTTTTTTTTTGGTGGTAATCTTTACTGAAGCAGATTGCCAGGCCTTTCTTCCGTGGTATCACTGGGTGGATTTGAACTGCCAACTTTCACCAATGGAGAGCAGACTCCTTGCACCACCCAAGGGCTATGCCTTCTATTTATACAGCCCCTCCAAGGGCTCTATACCAGATAATATTCTGTTGTGATCTATAGGGTTTTCAGTGGCTAATATTCAGAAGTTTATCACCAGGGTTTTCTTCCTAGTCTGTCTTAGTCTGGGAGCTTCACTGAAACCTGTCCCTCATGAGTAACCCTGCTGTCATTTGAAATACTGATGGCATAGCTTCCAATATCATCATAACGCATAAGCCACCACAGGATGACAAACTGACAAATCTATTTTAGAGCACACAGTCAGCCCTCTGAAATATTGGCTACCACTGTTTTTTCATGTATTATTATTGCCAGTTTTTATTTTCACTGAATTTCCTGGCAATCTGTGTATCACTGAATAAATGATCGTGAGAATAGCTAATATTGATGGAGAAGTAATAGACTCTTATTTTAGAACTGCAATTACAGTAATTATAAATTACTCCATCATAGAGCCCGCAAGAGTAAAAAAATTCTTTATTTTATGGTTTGAAAAAAAAAACGTTTGAAGTGGGGGAAAATAGGAGCTGATTTGTACACTGGTTATATTCCAGAATTTCAATTCTACGTTATCCAGTCAATACTCTGGAACTTGACACGGAAACACGGAAACAGTAAGGAAAAAGAGAATAGGGTAATGTTGAGGAAACAAAAAAAAAAAAAAAGAGAGAGAGAGAGAGAGAAAGCAATTCTAGAACAGTTGCCCTTCAGTACGTTCAGGTGCTGGAGCACATGGAATGAGTGGAGTTATTTCTCTAAAACAAACAAACGGAATTTTTTTTTTTTTTTAATGACATACATTTTGGAAGTGTTTAATTCTGTCTTAAAACCTAGGAAGAGTTTTAATACATTAAAACATTACTATAAAATTAAATAGTACAAATTAAAAACACTATAAAATCACAGTTCTGTGAATACAGTTTCACAAATAGAAGTGCTTAAACTAAGCAAGCTTTTTCTGAGTTCTTCCAGTAACATTTTTTGCTGTCTTTTAATGTTCAAGATGTTTAGCAACAAAAAAAAAATCTAGAAAAATATCTAGTAAAATAACGTGAACTTCTTTTTGTGAGTTGCAGTTGAGCTGGCTCTGACTTACGGTGACCCCATAGACAACAAAACAATACATTACACCGTCTTCACAACCATTGTAGGCTCCAGTCCACTGTTACAGTCACTGTGTATTTTGAGTGCCTTCCAACCTAGGGGGCTTATCTTCCAGCACTATATCGAACAATATTATGTTGTAATCCATAGGGTTTTCATTGGCTAATTCTAAGAAGTAGATCACTAGGCCTTTCTTCCTAGTCTATCTTACTCTGGAAGCTCTGCTGAAAAATGTTTGCCATGGGTGACCCTGCTGTTATTTGAAATAACCGTGGGATAGCTTCCAGCATCATAGCAACACATAAGTTACCGCAATACAGAAAACTGACTGAGGAGTGGGGAAATGTAAACTAAATCAATATTATCAATCAATTTCTCTCCTTGTTTCTTTTTCTCCTGTAAGCTGGGAAGACTGACATTGTTTTATTGTAATTGTAGAGTGTGGTCTATGTTGTCTACCACCAGCGTTCCATGGGAGCATAGCTTCTGAATCACAGCACAGAAGTCAGAAAGGAAAGGAGAAGCCCTAGTTAGGTGTAAGACAGGCTTATGTGACTTTAATTGCAACACTTTAAAAAAAGACATAGAGGTGGTATTTTCCCATGAGTATAATAAGAATCAACGCTGAGAAGTAGCAGCCAAGAAAGCTAATTAGGTGTAGACGACATTAACAGGGAGATTATCTCTAGAGATGGCATTTCCTCTTCCTTCTCAATGGAACTTTTCCAAAGAGTGCCTGGTGGATTTGAACTGCCAATGTTTTGGTTTGCAGCCGTAGCACTTAACCACTACTCCAGTCAAAATTGACTTGATGCCAACTGGTTTTGCTCTTCTTCAATGGAAAGGCAATACCTAGGTTACTGGATCAGGTCAGAATTTAGGACTTTAAATGGAGTAGAAATAGACAAGTGCCCACTCAAAGAAAGTGACCATAGCAGGTAACAAACTGGGAACACTGCTACAGAAGGAAGAATTAGAGGAGTTTAAGATGTTTCATTAGGATCAAACAAAACTCATGTGATGGGAGCCACTACATGAAAGCTTGGTCATGAACTGATAGCCAACTTGTGGGAAGTTTAGCCCCCACCTCTCTGAGGTAGGTTTTTGTTATTAAAGTTGTTGTTGCTTGTGTTTGCTTGTTTTTGAAGCTACCTCAGTTTTTCTTCCTTTCTCCAACCAGTTTTGATTACTGTGGCTTCCAAACATCATCTAACTCTTTGAACTTGTGGCCCATGCTCTAACTCTTATATATCTGTGAATTATATGCCCCACCAAGACAATTATATACCCCACCTAGGTTTTTCCACCACTGCCGTGAGCCACCAGGCATTCCTTGGAAACCCTGTGAGGCAGTTCTATTCTGCCCTGTAGGGTCGCTATGAGTCAGAATTGACTCGATGGCAATGGGTTTACCATGAGCCACTGTCACAGCAAGAAGTACCTAGCTCCTACACCCTGATACCCAAGACACCTAACCATACCAAATCACTCTTGATGCATACCTTCATCCAACCAGGAAGGAGGGAATGAAAGCAAATAGGGCAGGAAACAAGAACTCAATAAAACACAAACCTGTTTTTTAGCACGTGGAACATGAGAAGACCTACCTTCTAGACCTGTGCTGTTCAATACAGTAGCTGCTAGCTACAGGTGGTTATGGGACACTTGAAATGTGCCACTCCAAACTGAGAGGAGCTGTAAATATAAAACACACACAGGTTAATTTTTTGAAGATTATTGTGAAAAAAAAAGGTAAAATTTTGCATTTATAATCTTTTTGATTGTATGTTGAAATAATCTTTGGGATATTTTGAGTTAAATAAGGTAGATTATTGAAATTAATTTTGCCAGTCTATTTTTACATTTTTTAATGTGGCTATGAGGAAATTTAAAATACATATGTGCTTCAAAATATATTTCTATTGAATAATATGTTTGTAGACCAGGGACCAGCAATTTTTTTTTTTTTTTTTCTGTAAAAAACTAGGTAGTGAATAACCTAGGCTCTGTCTCTGACATAGCTACACAAATCTGTCTCTGTAGTGCAATAGCAGCCAGGGAAAATACGTAAGTGAACAAAACTTCACTTATAAAGAAACTTGTTGCCGAACCCATTGCCGTCAAGTTGATTCCAATTCACAGGAAACCTACAGGGCAGCATAGAACTGTCCCATAGTGTTTCCAAAGAGCGGCTGGTGGATTCTAACTGCCAACCTTTTGGTTAGCAGCCAAGCTCGTAACCACGGTGCCACCAGGGCCCCATCTTATTATAGAGATTGAAATATGAAGGTCATAAATTTGTACATCATGAAATAGTGTATTTCTTCTGATTTGTTTTCAGTAATTTAAAATGCAAAATAATTCTCCATCCTGTAGAAGCAAGTGGATCACGGGCCCTCTAGATCTTGCTTCACATTTATGAACTCTGGCCCATAGGAAAAATCACTTAGTTTATATCGTCATCAAAAAATTGTGATATCTGTAGGTTCACTATAGAGCTTTGGTTTTTCTCTTGGAGTGCAAGTAAGGTTACATGTAAAGAACTATACAACTTGATAAAAACAAAAAAAGGTCAAGTTGAACAAGAATGAAATAGACTGCTTCTGATACTGTAGGTGTTCAAACAAAGGAAAGTTTCCAGAAAAGAATCTTACAGAGGGAAATGAAACACTCAATATGAGTTTGCATTAAATGTGTGATAGCTTCCTCCCAATCCTAAAACTCATGGTTTTTGTTTTGTTATATATTAACTCAATTTTAGTTGAATTGTTGAGCTCAGACATCAGGTTAGAAATAGTCTATTGTATTGAAGTTAGTCAATTTATTATACTGAAAATAGTTAACTGAAAAACTTCAGGAGGAATCTCAAATCTGATGGATGACATTTCTCTTTTGGTGTTAAAATGTGGTTGGGTTTTTAACATAAGAAAGTGAGGCTACGGGAAGTAGACTGTAATAATACTTCCCTTTAACTATCAATGTACTGGAAGCCCTGATGGCATAAGGTTAAGTGCTATAGCTGCTAACCAAGAGGTGGGCAGTTTGAATCCACCAGGTGCTCCTTGGAAACTCTCTACTGGGCAGTTCTACTCTGTCCTATAGGGTTGCTACGAGTCAGAATCAACTCGATGGCAGTGGGTTTGGGTTTTTTTTGTTTGTTTGTTTTATCAGTGTACTAGTAGTGAATTACATACAACATAACTGAGTACAGACCAGTGATTGGAAATAAGTTGATAATTGATATTTTGAATTGTCCTTTTAATAATTACCCCCAAAGTTTTCATCCTCTGTGCCAATTGCTTTAATGCTCTTCAGCTGAGTTATATCGATAGCATGGGTGACACAATCACACTGAGTTTATATTCCTTTGGTTAAGAAATTGTATTCAATCACTAATGGATTCTTTATACTGATTGAATTTGTGTGTTGAATGGGTTTAAATTGCCCAACCATATTTCAAGGTTAAATACAAAAGTATGGCAAGCTATTAATTTAGTGTTGCTGTTGTGGCTTTGAATGATGTAGGTAGTTGAAGCTACAGCAGGAGATTAAATTAATTTCTGTCCTCATCTTAGCCCAGCCTTTTCTCTACGCATGATGTATCTATGACATTTGTCCTCATTCCAGGAGAAGATGAGGAAAACGCATCAGAATGAATGACCAGTCCTCATTAAACTGATGCTTTTCAGTGGGCCTTCCTTTGATCCTCTGCACTGAAACAATACCTTCCTGAAGAATGAGTTTAGCAATGAGAAATCCATAACTGAAAGCACACTACCCTAAATTAATCAAATCAGCCTAAGTATTTCAAGGGCAAACAGAAGAAAAATAGAGAGTATCTTCCAACTACTGACAGAGAAATCAACTCATCTGAGTTAGAGTTTGGCCCAGTGTGTGAGGAGCATATATTTCTAATAGATACTCTGCTTTCTCATATCCACATGAGCTAAACAGCTTTGTTCTAGAGGACGGGAGGAAGGGGGGTGGTTTTACTTTTTAGATCATAAAATCCAATCCTATGCAAATGTCCTTTGAATCCAGAGGATAAGATTTTCTCACAGCCTCTCATGAGAATAAAGTTCCAGTAGCAAAACATGCCTAATCGCTAAAGCTTTTATGAACGCTTAGGTGGAAAGCAGGGCAAATAAGTCTCTGCAAACAAGCACCAAGGGAATACACGTAGCCCACATCCATCATCCTCATTGTATCTTCTTATTACACACAAATTGGTCTTAGAGAGAGAGAGGAAAAGCTCATATTGATTTTCTTTGTCTGGGGATAGAATTTTAAAATTGATCAACTACAGTATTTCATATTTCCTTGTTTCTACCCAAGGCATATAATAATTGTCCTAATAGGCAGAAGTATATATTTTCCAGGTAATATTTATATTCCTGGTAGTATATATATTAAGATCAGAAGTAAGCTTTTGTTTTCAATACAAGCTTTTGTTTTTGGAAAAAATACTTTGTTGTATTGCATTTTGTGATTATAAAAGTAACATATGTACACTCTAGAAACTTTAAAAAAATATTGAAGCCAACAATGTAATAGAAAAAAAAAAAGTCCCACTCACCAGGAATGGAGCCCTGATAGCGCAGTAGTTAAGACTGCTAACCAAAAGGTCAGCAGTTCCAATCCACCAGCCACTCCTTGGAAGCCCTATGGGTCAGCTCTACTCTATCCTATAGCATCGTTATGAGCCGGAATCTACTCCACAGCAATGGGTTTGGTTTTGCTTGTTGGTTTGTTTGTTTTTACCACGAATAGCTATGTACGTGCTCTTCATTTAAAAAATATATTTTCTTCTTGTCATTTTTTCCCATGAATTTATCCAATTACTGTATTTATATGCCCAATACATTTCAGGCAATGTACTATCATTCAGGGTTATAACAGTTAATGACATAGACACTATTTTTGCATTCATTGAATTTATCACTTCATCAGAGACAAAAAATTAAACATACGTAAAATAATGTGATTTGTGCTTTAATAGCATGAAGTAGAATGTGATAGCCAAATGGGGGAAGACAAAATAAAAAAAAGGAAAGTACAGACTTGGGAGAGAAAAGGGAAGGCTTTATGAAAGAAATGTTTGCCTAAGTTTAGCCCTAAAGATTGAGTAGCATTTATTCAGGTAAAGATAGAGGAAGAAGCTGTCAAAGCAATGGCCAAGAGGAAAGGCTAGGTAAAAGATTCTGGAGGATTCTTCTGGGAAGTAATAAAAGTTTATTATAGCTTCAGAGGGTGAAGAAGAGATGTGAAAAAAGTAGGACCAGAGCATTGACAGGGGTCATATTTCGGAGGTGTATGGAAAACATATCTGTATATTAATTTGGCTACAGGCTAAGAAAACGTGAAACAAGATCCTAAATACAGTATCTCAGATAAATGGGAAGCTGAGTGCTCTCTCATCTACCCATGTAGAGAAAGATGAATGGTCTAGTGTGGATAGCAGCTCTGCTCTAACAGGTCATCCAGAGACCCAAGTTCCTTCTCTCTTGTTGCCCATCCATTCCCTAGGGCATTACTCACATGGTCATGTTGTCCCTATAACTCACCCCTACAGCATATAGTTTTCAACGTCTTGGAAAGAGAAAAGTTAGGAAGTGGAGAACAAGCAATTTCCTTTTTAAGGGACTGGCATGGAGTTGTATACACTTTGTTATTGAGAGCATAGTCATATGACCACCTTGGGAAATGTCATCTCTAGTTGGAGGGCTAAATGCTTCGTAACTTAAATTTTGAAAGGAGAGATTCTATTACTGAAAAGGAAATAGGTATAATCCCTGTCTCACCATGTTACAGAGTGAATGATATTTTAAGGATGATGGAAAGCCACTGAAAATTTGAAACAAGGGAATACTATTGTTGAATATGAATTATAGGGCATACACTTTGCTACAGAGAAGATGAATTGGAGGATAGCAGGGAAGGAGACATGGCTAC
The DNA here is from genome assembly GCF_030014295.1 of Loxodonta africana. Taxonomy (NCBI): domain Eukaryota; kingdom Metazoa; phylum Chordata; class Mammalia; order Proboscidea; family Elephantidae; genus Loxodonta; species Loxodonta africana. Next base: position 42,634,182 of record NC_087348.1, read on the forward strand.
CTGATGTTAGGCTGTTTCAGAAATTCAAGCAAGCAATAATGGTGGCATGGGCTAGGCTAGAAGCAGAGTCATTATGAAAAATGGAGCAGTTCATTTATGAGACAGAACGAGTCACATATGAGGTCAAAGCACAGAACCTGGGGCATGGCTTAACGTGGAGGATGGTGGAAAAAGAGGGGGCAGTCAAGACGTCTTGGTAACTGGATGTATGGTGCCACTCACTGCTATATCACTGGATTTTGCACTGTCTTAGAGATCACCATATAATTGAATGGCTTAAAACAACAATTAACTCGTGATTCTGTAGGTCAACAATTTGAGCAGGACCCAACTAAGCCATGTTCTGTCTGTCTCAGCAGGGTTCACTCATGCATTTAGGCAACCTGCAGATCAGCTAGGTTTCTGAGGGTGACTGCTTGTGAACTGGTATGACAAGGGCACCTCAGCCTCAATTTTCCCATCAACCAGCCAGTTAGCCACGGCTTATTAACATGGTTCCAGAGGGTCCACAAAACAGCAAGAGTCGAAATGCTCCGATACACGAATACCTTTAAAGTCTCTACTTGTGCCATGTGTGTTTTGGTCTCATTGAGCAATGAAAACCCATGGCCATGCCCAGTCATTGTGGGATGGGACCACCCAAGGGAATGGGTAGAAAGATCTGCCACAAGATATAGGAAACTATGCACACAGCGTACTAGAAAAAATACACTGGACTTGAATTTCAAGGCAAGGAATGTGAAGTTTCTTTCTGAAAACTAATTCTGCATAATTTTTAGCATCACTTTACCTCCCCAGACTTCCTTTTCAGTGTCCGTAGAGACTGAGCCTCGTCATCTTCAATGTTCTTTTTCTTTCTAAGATTTATGGTACTAATTGATTGGTATTTTGTTTCCAGTTATACAAACCAAAAAACTCTCTTAAACATGACCTGTCAGATCTGGTTTCTTTGAGCAGTGAGGGAGTGGGAGGTGACAACAACTGGAGTAGCTAAAGTCTTTATTCTGTTTGGCTTTCCTGTCCTATTGATCTGTGATTTTGCAGTTTAGCCTTGGTTGTCCAATTGTGATATACTGCATTGTCCATATGTTAACGTTTATTTGATTACAGAAATTAGGGCACCAGCATTACTCAGCACGTAAATCTTATTCTGAATTATTTTCAGATTTAAGAAAAACTATATAATTATCAAGTTTGAACTGTGTTCTTTATTGTTGATCATGACTTGAGAAGCGTATTAAAAACAATCATTTTCAAGGTGAGAGGAGCCCTGGTGGCTCAATAGTTAAAGCGCTCAGCTGCTAACTGAAAGCTCGGCCTTTGAAACCCACCAACAGCTCCTCAGGAGGAAGATGTGGCAATCTGTTTCCAGAAAGATTTACAGACTTGGGACAGTTCTACTTTGTCCCATAATGTATGAGTCGGAATCTACTTGACGGCAACGGGTTTGGCTTTTTGGTTTGGTTTTCAAGCTGTAATTTGAAGTCTGTTTAGTAACTTTTATTATAAATCTTTGACTATCTAACTTAGTTTGTCTAAAGGTGGCATTTTAATCCCTGCATAATTATATCATCTATTTTCTCCTTATGCCACTGTAACCATCCTGCTTACACTGTGTACTACAGGTTAAGGAGCGATGTAGAAACATAAAATATGGCTTTAGAGGTAAAAGAGACCAAGTAAATTATCTTATTCAAGTCACTCATTTCATAGAAAAGAAAATAATACCCGTAAAATGTAGGTATGTTGGCCAAGGTCATAGGGTGGAAAGGTCACCAAATTGTAACACACCCAAGTCCAAATTCATTCAAAAAAAAAAAAGGAAATCAGCCCTTGCAGGGGCTATCTGGTTTTTAACTAAAAAAAAAAAAAAAACTAAAGAATAGATTAATCATCTGTAATAGATAAGAGGTTCACAGAAACACTTTCTGTCAAGGCCGTGGCAAGTAGACAATGTAGTGTGGTACAACTGGCTTTTTTATTGCAGATCTACCACCTACTAGCTATTGGGACAAGTTATTTAATCTCTTTGATGTGCCTCTGTTTCTTTATTTATGAAGGAAGGGAAGTATTTTCTAATTCTAAGGAATATTGTGAGTATTAAAGAAGTTAACCATATGGAAAGCAACTGACATTTAACTCAGGACATAACAGGTTCTCCAGTAGGTTAATTTCTGTCTTTCTCCCTTTTATGTACATCAGCTCTCTGGCCCATTTGGAATGGTCTAGGATTGAAATGAACAAACAATTGCTATTTATTTTAATAAAATAAAAGGAGGCTTTATGTTCTTAATGTTAACAATAGTCCAAGTGAACCCATATATGATTTCTAGATGATATATGTTTTTGCTGATAAAATTGATAGCTAAAGCACTGAGCTGGGTTAGGGGATGTGATGTCTAATTCCATTTTCTCATGAGTAAACTTTATAGGGATAGGTCTCACTTCCCTCATCTCTAAAATGGGAATAAAAAATATCTACCTGGTCAACACCACATCATTGTTGTGACATTCAAATAAATCATTTTGAAAACTAGAAATATCTATGTATGCTCTACCAAACTATGAGCTTGTTACTGAAAAGTCTAGAATAAATACTGTTCAAGTAATCAGAGAATTAACGTTACAACTTGTGCTTCCATTGGCAAATGGAGACAAGAAGGTCATGGTGCAAACACAGAGTGAAATCCAGTTTAACACTGGGTATCTGAAAAGTAAGACTCCTTCACTACTGGGTAAGCTTTTGAAGAATCTTATTTCTGTTCAGTGTTCTCTTTTTCTCAAAGGGTTACCTGACAACAGGCTCAGTCCCATAGGCACTGAAACTCCAACACTTAGTCTATTTATTTGACTGTGTCTCCCTCTCCTTCAATCTCCCTGCCCATTCGTCCATGTGTTCTTCAGGCCCCCTCTTCTTTGTCTCAGGTCCACAGAGGTATAGCTACTGATTTCAGGAGAAACATGATATTTGATGTACATTATACACAAGACTGGGCAGTGTGTCTTTCTATTATATGTAAGGTCACCATGGGTCAGAACCAACTTGATGGCAACTAATGACAACAATATATACAGGCTGATAAAGACACTACATCTAACGAGATAACGCAAACACATATACAGCTTTGACTGTTGTTCCTTATGAAGCATCAGATTATGAATTTATATGTGGAGTTTGAATATACTGAAGGATATTTCATACCCTTTTTATTTCATTATTTTCCCTCATCCTGCCAAAAAAAAAAAATATATGCCTTGGGTTATAGAGGGTAAAATACCCACATGGATTATTCCCCAGGCAGAAGAGTGGGCTGTCTGTCTTGTTTGAGGTTTGACGAGCTACCAATTTGTGCTAGTTTCATTTCAATTTCATTACTGGGAAACCAGAGAAAGCAATCAACACATGATGCACCCACTGGAACCTCTAATACGAAATGTTGGCTGCTTCTATCAACACAGCCAATTACCAAAGGTACTCAAAGGGTAAGTGATAGCCAAAACAAGCCACATGGTTCCATGGACCACATCCTGCATACCTATTAGTGAATTCAGAGTAGATTCAAGATGACAGACCACTTTGTCGATATAACATTTCAGGTGAATGCCCTGTCTGTACTATATTCTGAAAGCAAATGCAGATGTTTGCGCTAAGATAAGAGCTTACCGTGTGTGTATGCACACAAGTACATGTGTGTGTTTGTGAGTCTGGGTGTGCGTACGTGTGTTTGAAAGACAGAAAAACAAAGGAGAGAGAGAGAGAGATGGATGTTAAGCCATAGGGAATACATCAGGAGAAGAAATATTTTAAAAATAATTCAGTCTAACCCTGCCTCTCACGTAGATGGCTTCCTATGCTAGAGCATAAGGGTTAAAGAGAAAATAGACTCAGACTGCTAGGAGTGCACTGATTCATGAGGAAGACGGACTTGCAGACAGCTACCACCAGGTGTTCATTTATCAAATATTTATTGAGCACTTGCGATGCATAGGCACTCTGTGCTAAGTGGCAAGGATAATAAAATTAAGCAAGATAGACATGGTATTTATCCTCAGGGAATTCAGAGTTTGGTAAGGGAGGGAGACCATTAAGAAACCCCAGCCACTCTCGTGTGATTATTGTTAGAAAAGGGGTGGTGTAGGATGGTTTCAGAGCTCCTAATCCAGATTTTGAAATCAGTGAAGATTTTAGCAGAAAATAGTATCCAAAGAAAGCCCTAAACCATAAATAGGAGTTAGCCAGAGGCACTGGGAAACCAATGATTATCCCTGGCAGTTAAAGCAACACATGTAAAAGTATGACAGCAAGAAAGCATGGAATAGTTTAACGAGTATATATACGTATATGTTATATATATACATTCTGGAGTCCCTGGGTCTTGCAAACTTTTAAGTGCTTGACTTCTAGCCTAAAAGTCTGTGTTTTGAACTCACCCTGAGGGGCCTTGGGAGACAGCCCCTGAGATTTGCTTCCAGAAAGCCACAGCCTTGAAAACCCTATGGAGCAGTTCTACTCGGCACATATGGCATTACCATGAGTTGGAATTGACTGGAAGGCAACTAACAACAACAACAATATATACTTTAAATATACTGTATTTTTTAAGAAGTCTCTGGGTGGTGCAAACGGTTAATGCGTTTGACTGCCAACAAAAGATTAGAGTCCATTCATCAGTCTGAGACTGGAAGAACTAGATGGTGCCAAGCTACCACCAATGACTGCCCTGATAGGGAACACAGCAGAGAATCACTGATGGAGCATGAGAAAAGTGGGATGCAGACCTCAAATTCTAGTAAAAAGACCAGACTTAATGGTCTGACTCAGTCTAGAGGGACCCCAGAGGTCATGGTACCCAGACTCTCTGTCAGCCCAAAACTAAAACCATTCCCAAAGCCACCTCTTCAGACAAAGATTAGACTGGACTATAAGACATTAAATGATACTGGTGAGGAGAATGCTTCTTAGCTCAAGTAAACTCTTGAGATTACATGGGCAGCTCCTGTCTGGAGGCAAGATGAAAAGACAGAGGGGGACAGGAGCTGATTGAATGGACGTGGGAAATACAGGGTGGAGAGAAGGAGTGTGCTGTCACATGGTATGGAGAGTAACTAGGGTGATAATGTGTGTGTAAGTTTTTCTATGAGAAATTGACTTGAACTCTAAATTTCACTTAAAGCACAATTAAAAAAAAAAAAAAAAAGATTAGAGTCCAACTCCACCCAGAGATGCCTCAGAACAAAGGCCTGGAGATCTACTTTTAAAAACCAGCTGTTGAAAACTCTATAGAGAGCACAGTTCTACTCTGACACCCATGGGGTCGCTGTGAGTAAGCATCAACTCAATGGCAACTGATTTGGTTTCATTTAAAAATTTTTTGGGAGCACAGAGGTGGATGCAAACAACTGTTCAGAAAACTCGGCAAAATATCTGTAGGCAATGGAACTCTTACTTTGGGCCTTGAAGGGAGAGGCCCTCTCTAGTTTTGGCACTGAATGTGCTTACAACCTGTGTTGCAGCAGCCTCCCAGAGAAGGGGAAACCTTTGCTCATGCCACAAATAATTAGTGTGGATGTACAATATGCCAGGTACTTTGCTAGATCTGAGCGAATCCTGGCACAAATAAACATATCAAGAAACTTCCTCTCAACCTATTGAGGAACACAGAGCAGTATCGCTCTGTTCTCTATGAAGATGCAAGAAAGTCCAATATCGTGCATCTCTAGACAGCTTGAACTATTAGAAGTTATTCGGAATAAGCTTGAAGACTATTGGTTTTAATTTTACCTTTTTAAAGAGCTCTGGTGGTGCAATGGTTAAGTGCTCTCCTGCTAACCGAAAGGTTGCCTGTTTGAATCTACCCAGTGGCTCTGTGACAGAAAGACCTGACAATCTGCTTTCATAAAGATTACAGCCAAAAAACCCTATAAGGCAGTTGTACTCTGTCAAACAAGGTCGCTATGAGTCAGAATCGATTGATTGACACCGAACAACAACAAATTATATTTCGACTCCCAGGTTTTTTGGGAAGCCACTGTCCCAATGATAGAGCATGCTGCTACAAGGCCACATTGGAGTAGGGGTGTTTAAAACCTAATCTTTCCTGAGTGGTGTCTTATAAAAAGATCAGAATAGACACAGGAACATATACAGAAAGACAGACGCCATGTGGATATCCCTCCAGAAGCTGAGGAATGCTAAGGATTTCCTGGAGCTACGAACAAGAAGCTACCCTCCCCTAGAGCTGATACCTTGATTTGAACTTCTAGCCTCCAAAACTGTGAAATAATAAATTCCTGTTCTTTAAAACCATTCACTTGTGGGTTTTTTTTTTTTTTTTTTGACAGCAGCACTAGGTTACTAAGACAAATCTCTTCTCAATCCCCTTCACCTGTGTCCTGATTTTCGTATTTAAGCTTGATTTAACCATCTATAGTTGGCTCTTGGCTTGACCACGATTCCTTCTTCTCCGAAGCATATAGCATTATAGAAAACAAATTGGAGGATAAAAGCAGTTACAAATAAGAAAACAGAAATCACCTGAGGCCCAGCCACAAATTTCTATTAGTAGATAGAGGATTATTTGGTTTATCATTTGTTCAACAAAAGTCTGTTAATCATTTACATAACAACAACAAAAACAAAATTTTATTGAGTTCTTAATACGTACCATTCTAGACACTGGGACACAGTGAGGACCCAGAAGGCCCAGTCTCTGTGCTCACGGAGCTAAATACCAGTTGGTGAGATAGATAATATACAAGTAAATAATGTTTTTTTCAGCATATAATACACACTATAGATGTAATAAAAACAGTGATTTATAGGTTGGTCTATACTCTTCTGAATATCATTCCATGGCTAATATTTATAGTTTTTCTTTTATTAAAAAGTTATACCAAACCTTTTATATTGCTAAGCTATCTTTTCATCTCCACCAAGATATCATAAATATCTTTTCAAGTAAAAAATAAATTTGAACAGCAACCTTCTAATTACTCACAGTCTATAATTGCATGAAAAGCACCATGATTACTCAGGAAATACGAACTTATTGGAAAATTCAGGCTGTTTCTACTCTTCCCCATATTATAAGAATCTTATGAAAATCATCCTTTATAATTAACTCTCTGTACTTATCCTTAGTTATTACACTGTTAAAAATCCCAGAAGGAAACATCTCAGTGCCATACGTTCTCTCTTGACACACGTTACAAAATCATCGTCTGGAAAAGCTATTTTCCCACCAGGACTGTATGCCCAGCCCAGGCCCATTGCCTTCGAATTGGGACTGTATAGAAGTGCTTATTTTCATGCGGCCTTATCCGCGCTGGTATTTTCATTTTTTTTTTTTTTTTAAATCTTTCTGATTTGTCTGCCATTTCAGGCTGCTATGTGTTTCACCATCCTGACAATCTTCTTTATGCTCTCAGCCTGCCTTCTCAGGTGTCATTTCAGCACTGGTCCAGTCAGACACAATTGCCCTTTATCTTAGCTCTTGGTCTTCATGAATGAAATTTCTCTGTTTGAAACGTGCCTTTTTTTGCATTTACTACTTCTGACCTTCCAACTCGACAGCAGACACCCGTGGACACAAAAAGAACAAAGGAGATTTTATTTTAGTTTTTGTTTAGTAACCGTGGTGAGAGGGTAATGTTGGTACCTAGGGTTCCATTACTCAGAGCTATAAATTTTGTCAGTCTCTAAGTTCTTGAAAACTTTTTTTTTTCCTTCTTACAACAGAGCTCTTTCACTTTCTTTGCTTTTTCTTAACTTCAAAATTGATGTCTAGGATGACTGCCAGCAATATTATGTCATCCCATATGTTTTGCTTAATTACACTATTTCCTGAATTCATTTTTTGTCTCCACCTCAGCATCAAAACATTATGAAAACTCTGTCACACTGAGATTAAAAAATAAAAATCATCTTTTTAAATTATATTTATTTGAAATGTTCCCAGAATTTGGATAAGTGATAGTTTAACACCCTGATCATTTAAACCCATGTTATAAATCACAGGATATCGTAATCTGAGAGCACGTGGGGTTGAGTTCACTGAAAAGCCAAGCCCAGGGAAACATGAGCAAGGTTAGATGTCTTTGGGATTTGAAATATAATTTCAATTTACAGTATGCTACAGTATGTTACGGCTCAAGTTGTTTTTTTTCTAATATATTGGTGTTGATTCTATGCCTGGTTCACGTATCAATATTGAAAAACATCTGCATCTTATTAATACTTGCCTTATACAGAACATTAAGATGCATTATAACTCAGATAGAATGCCCTCTAGGGAACCTCACATTTCTTTTCTTTGTACATCTGTGACAAATAGTAAATGATCTTGAGGTCTCTGGAATGCGTTTGCATACAGATTCTTTAAATAATGTTTCCAAAGACAAATGAAAAGACGTGCTAACAAAATCATGTTTATGTTTTGGTATGTTGTTTTTCTAACCTTGTTTTACCATTTAAAGGAAAATGATATGTAACTGGTAAATACCACCAATCTACGATATGTAAAAATAGATGTCCAATTTTACTAATGTGTTTCTTCATTAAAAATTCCGTATCTGCTCTCAGATTTTAGCATAAATCTCTAGTTTCATCTTAAGGAAAGTCCTCTAATTCTTCTTCTCCACCATCCCTTATCCACTCCAAGCCTCTTTCAGTTTGAATAACTTCACAAGCCCTTCTGAAGGCAGAGTAAGGGTTGTCGCAGAGGTATAAATGAATCTTAATTTTGAATATAAAAGTGGAATTGCCATTGTGAACCAGAGGAGCAGTGATATTCCAATTCTTCAGCAGTTAAGTGTACGATAAAGAGAATGGAGAAGGAAAGTACAGTAGTGACTGTAGTTATTCACATCATTCCAAGATTTCAAAACTAAGGCCTCTAAGGTAAGTGAGGAATCAGTGAAGAAAAGGATTGGAAGGGCAAGTCTTGCGTGAATCTTGAAGGAAAACCCTGCAGATGCTATAGAAACAAACAGCTGCTTGGGTATTCCTGGGCCCCATCAAAGACCACCAAGCGGACATATTATCTAGGTATGAGTACCAGACATCTGTACTTTAATAAGCACATTCGATAATTATTAAACAATTGAAAATCACAAAAGTACAAATATGTTATCTGCTCATTTTTACAAAACCCAGGCTCAGAGAAGTTAAGCCACGTCCTCAGGGTTACAAGCCTATGCGATGTGCCGAAGCTTCACCTTTGATCTCCAAACCAATGTTCCTCCTGCAATGCCACACTGAATATACATTCCGGTTTTCTTGGCTTCAGCATTGAACTTCAGTTCTTCTCCTTTATGCCATCCAGTTAGAAACGGTGATACATGTGAAAGAATTTGGTATAGGATCAGACACTGGAAAGATGATCTCTTAAAGTGGAACTCCAAGGTTACTGGCAGAGTGCAGATGGGTGCTTTAAAAACAAGCTACACCAAAGATTTATCTTCAAATGTCTATTCAAAAGGGGGCTGTGATGGAGTAGAAAGCATTTGAGTTAAATGTAAGTAGGATTCTTATATTTTAGGCCTTAAAACACATCACTGGTGAAGGCTGTAGGAGCTACTTTTCTTAGACCAAAAAAACCAAACAAAAGGTTTCTTAGAGGCATCTGTAAATTGTATCCATCTACATTATATCATTGTACCAAAATCCATTGCTGTGAGTCAATTTCGACTCATAGTCACCCTAAAGTACAGAGTAGAACTGCCCCATAGGTTTTCCAAGGAATGGCTGGTGGATTTGAACTGGCAACCTTTTGGTTAGCAGCCAGACTCTTTACCACTGCACCACCAGGGCTCCTATATCATTATTTAAAAGAAAAATAAAAAAATAAAAACCCACTGTTGTTGAGTCGATTCCAACTCATAGTAACCCTACAGGACAGAGTAGAACTGCCCCCCATAGAGTTTCCAAGGAGCCCCTGGTGGATTTGAACTGCCGACCTCTTGGTTAGCAGCTGTAGCACTTAACCACTACTCCACCAGGACCTCCAAAAATTGGAGGAGGAAAAAGAAAGTCTGGCAGTTTCTTACAAAGCTAAACATCAGCAATCACACTCCTACATATTTACCCAAATGAATTTAAAATGTATGTCCACAAAAAAAAAAAAAAAAACCTGCACATGAATGTTTATATCAACTATTTATAATTGCAAAAAATGGGAAGCAACCAAGATGTCCTTCAGCTGGTGAATGGATAAACAAACCTTGGTATATCCATACAGTGGAGTATTATTTAGTGATAAAATAAATGAGTTATCAAGCTATGAAAGGACATGGAGGAATCTTAAATGCATGTTGCTAAGTGAAAGAAGGGAGTCTGAAAAAGCTACATGTTGTATCACCCTAATTACGTGATATTCTAGAAAAGGCAAAACTATAGAGATAGTAAACATATCTGTGGTTGCCAGAAGTTCAGGCAGAGGGAGAAATGAATAGTGCAGCACAGGGCATTTTTAGGGCAGTGAAATTATTTGATATGATACTGTACTGTTGGACACATGGCATTATGAGTTTGTCGAAACTCATAGGACTGTACAATACAAAGGGTGAAAAAAAACAATTGCCGTCAAGTTGATTCTGACTCATAGCAATGGTAAGTACACCCGAAGAAAACTCTGCCTAGTCCTGCACTGTCATGGATTGAATTGTATCCCTCCCAAAATATCTGTCAATTTGGCCAAGTCATGATTTCCAGTATTGTGTGATTGTCCACCATTCTGTTGTCTGATATGATTTTCCCATGTGTTGTAAATTCTGTCTCTATGATGTTGATGAGATGAGATCAGCAGAAATTATGTAGACTCAGTCTACAAGAGTGGTCTGCAACTTGGGCTGGTCTCTTTTGAGATGTAGAAGAGAGAAGTGAGCAGAGAGACAGACAGGGGAACCTCATATCACCATGAAAGCAGTGTCGCGAACAGAGTGCATCTTTTAGATCTGAGGTTCCTGTGTGGACAGGCTACTAGGCCAAGGGAAGATTGATGACAAGGACGTCCTTTCAGAACCAACAGAGACAGAAAGCCTTCCCTTAGAGGTGGTGCTCTGAATTTGAACTTTTAGCCTCCCGGACCGTGAGAGAATAATTTTTTCTTTGTTGAAGCCATCCACTTGTGGTATTTCTGTTATAGCAGCACTGGGTAACCAAGACATGTGCCATCCTCACAACCACTGCTATGTTGGAGCCCATTGTTGCAGCCACTGTGCCAGTCCATCTCCTTGAGGGTCTTCCTCTTTTTCAATGACCCTCTACTTTATTAAGCATGATGTCCTTCTCCCTGGACTGGTCCCTGATGATAACATGTCCAAAGTATGTGAGATGAAGTCTCACTATCCTCGCTTCTAAGGAGCATTCTGGCTGTACTTCTTCCAACACAGATTTGTTCTTTATTCTGTCTGTCTACAGTGGCAGGTAGCTCTCGTTGGTTATTTTATCTGAAAATATCAGAGAAGGACTTAGCAGGGATCTGAGGTCAGCTTTTAGCAGACTGTTTGGGACAGCATCTATGATGGAGAAAAATGAACAAGTAACTCTCAAAACCAGGATTTATCTTTTAATTCACCAGCTCTTTAGCTCCTAGCCATCTCCAGTTTACTCATTTGTCCTACCCTCCTGAAGATAACTCTTATCTGAAGGTCACTGTCCCGTCTTGTTCCCTTAGGAGTAAAAGGTTATTCTGCAAGGAAGATTCATTATCCGGACATAAATAAGAGCTGACTTCTTTCTCTAGCAGACTGGGATCTGACTTGGTGTGGGGTAACTTGTTTTTCTAATATCTTTATCTTTCATAGTTTTCACTTTCTCAAAACTTCCAGAAGCCTGGAACAATGAGATCCTGAACAACTTTGTTCCTGTCACTCCATTTCTTCTACACATAGTCCCAACCCAAAACAAAAAGCACCAAACTCTTTGCCATTGAGTCAACTCCGACTCATAATGACGTTATGAGACGGAGCAGAACTGCCCCATAGGGTTTCCCAGGCTGTAATCTTTAAAGAAGTATACTGCCACATCTTTCTCCCGCAGAGAGACTGGTTGTTTCAAAGTCCTACCTTTCAGTTAGCAGCCTAGTACTTAACCACTGCATGACCAGGGCTCTGTCCCAAACCCATACACCCATAAATACAGTCTTGCCCATTTTTTCTCCCTTCTTTGTTTATCCTTTCTTTTCTTCCATTTTGCCCTAATTTTATCTGTTTCCTTTCTCTGCAGCCATGTCTATTTTGGACAGTTTAAAACTCAAACACAGATTAGGTGTCTGACCTGGTGTTTCTTTTTTCAGAGTGCCCTGTGAATCCAGATCCTCCTATCATGTATATAGAGATAACTATTCATTTTAGTCATCTGCCCAGAGACTCCCTGATCAAATCTGATAAAGTCCCTTGTTCTGGAAGCTTTGGTTTGGGGAACAGAAGGCATAGCCTTGATCTCACGTAATTCCAATCATCTGTGACAGCTACAGTGTAGAATTCATTAAAGGGCCCTTGCGTCCTGCCACATTTATCAACATAGTGATTGTCTTTTCACTGGGGTTGTGATGTCACTCTTTGGGCCTGGTTTGTTGTTGCTGGAGGTTCAGAGTCAATGTTCACATATTTTGAAATCGAATAACCTGCTATCTTGCACCATTGCTGTCTTCTTTTTATCCAAAGAATAATTGCATAGGCTTTTTTTTTTTTTTTTTCCTTTTCCTGGCTCAGATTGTGTCTGTTGAAGCGTTCCTTCAAAAGAGAACTAGAGCTGAAAGATTTGTGGTGGAATCAAAGCAAAGTGCATGCTTAGCGTGTCAATATTCATTTCATCGTTCTCATAAATCATCAGTGTTTCTTAAGAATGTCTATTTTTCTTACCTGGCTATTTTTAAGCAAAATGATGTACAATTAACTGCCTAAACCTATCTAAAATGATTTGGAATGAAATTATTTAGTTCAAGGCCAGTATCGTACATATGCTATTATACGGAAGGTGATAAAACATCCACATTATTTTTAAGCTGAAGCTTTACTTTATTCCTAGAAGATTGCAAACCCTATTGAACTGACTGCCAGAAACTCAGAGAGCTACATAGTTTGACACTGAATTACATTCCATCTTGGCATCATTTTCTTTTTTCTGAGTTTGTTTTATCTCTTTAGCAAGGCTATAAGCCTTTTGAAGGCTTTATTCTCTTCTCTTACAGTCCTTCTAATTTCCTAAAGCTTTTGTATCAAAATTTGACAAACTGGATGGCATTAAACAACAGAAATCTATTGTCTCACAATTCTGGAGGCTAGAGGTCCAAATCAACACGTTGGCGGGTTCTCTCCAAAGGAACTATTTCCAAAGTCTGTAGGGAATGATTCTTTCTTATCTCTCCCAGCTTCTGGTATCCCCAGGTATCACTTGGCTTATAGATGAATCTCCATACAGCCATCCTTCCTCTGTCTCTCTGTGTCTCTTCTCTTTTATAAGAACATCACTCAGATTAGATTAAGATCCACCCTACTCCAGTATGTCTCCGTGGTAACTGATAGCATCTTCAAAGGTCCTATTTTCAACCAAGTTCACATTCATAGCTACAGGGATTAGAACTTTAACATAGATTTGGGGGCAGAGAGGAACAATTCAATTCATAACACCTTCATACATGCCTTTATTTTAAACAAGTACCTAATGGGCTATAAACGAAAAACCCACTGCTGTTGAGTCGACTCTGACTCATGTTATTAGGTGCTGTCAAGTCGATTCCCACTTATAGCAACTCTATGTGCAACAAAACCAAGTACTACCTGTTCCTGCGCCATGCTCAGAATCCTCATTATGCTTAAGCCCATTGTTGCAGACACTGTGTCAATCCATCTAGTTGGGGGTCTTCCTCTTTTTTGCTGATCCTCTACTTTACCACATATGATGTCCTTCTCCAGGGACCAATCCCTCCTGATAACACGTCCTAAGCATGTGAGGAGTAGCCTCACCATCCTTGCTTATAAGGCGCATTCTGGTTGTACTTCTCCCGGGACAAATTTTTTTGTTCTTTTGGCAGTCCGTGGTATATTCAATGTTCTTCGCCAACACCACAATTCAAAGGTGTAAAATCTTTTTTGGTCTTCCTTATTCATTGCCCAGGTTTCACATGCATATGAGGTGATTGGAAACAGCATGGCTTGGGTCAGGCACACCTTAGTCTTCAAGGTGACATCTTTGCTTTTCAACACTTTAGAGAGGTCTTTTGCAGCAGATTTTCACAAGGCAATGTGACTCATAGTGACCCATAATGGGCTATAATGGGTTACTTATTAATATCTTTTCCCCATTCTTGATGACTGGGTTTTATAGAACCAAGCCTTGTCTTTAGTCCTCTCTTTATCCCAGCATGGGGCACTTAACCCGAAAATTTATGAACACTCAGCAAGTGGTTTCTGTTCTAGAATTGTATTAAAAGCTAATAATAATAATAATTTTTTATGTCCCAGTACAGCAAGGTACATAATAATTATTCAACAAGGAATTATTTTCATTGCTTTGGTTTGTTTCTTCTGGTTATATTTATTTAGGATAATAAATCCGGATATAGCTTTATTTTTTCCTTTCTAACTTTAAAAGCTGACAATTTAAATAAAAATTTACAAGCAGAAATTTATGATGAGAAGTGCTAAATAGAAAACTCTTTCATTAACGTTATCAAACAAAAAATCTCCATGTCTTTGGGAACGCTCTAGGTTACCTGAATGGTTTTCTGTCTTTAAAAAGTTTAGATATTTATTTGTTTATCATTTTATTCTTGCTCCTGCTAATATACGATAAGCGGTGATACGTTTTGAGAGTTTAGGAAGAGTACTTGCCAACACTTGGCTGGTCAAAACAGGGGAATTGCAATACAGGGAAGATCTATCAACTATAAATTGGGTTTACAAAGGAAATACAGTGATGGGTTGAGCATGTGGGCTCATAAAATGAATGGACTCAATTCAAGCACTGGTTCTTTACTTTCTAATTCCATGGCCTCGGACAAGTTGCTTAACCTTTTTTCTATTCCCTCACTTTATCTCAAAATGGGGATAATAGTGGTATATCAGAGACTTATTTGGAGATTTAAATGTGATACTTTGTATAAAGTGCTTAGAGCAGTGCTTAGCCAAAAGTTAAGTGAGCTGTTATTGCAGGGATTACTATATATGTCTTCCTGAACAAATTAGGAGATTCATAAATTGAAGAAAAGTTACAAATTATCAACCTGGTAATAATTTCAAAAACAAACAATATAACTTGTCATTTGTTCACACATTCTCATCAACTCCTTATTGGGTGTTTGTATGAGCCAGGAATTATGTCGACATTTGAGGTATTGGGAAGAAATACAGAATTTTGTCCTCAAGGAACACAGGCTAAGCAAGGAGGGTATTACTCTATAGTGTGATAAGAGCTATGGGTGTGTACAGGAGGAAGTGGTGGGTTCTTCACATTTGACTCCTGAGAGTCTGTTTCATACAAAGATCACCATTATGTACTCCAGAATTAGGCAGGGTCAGATCCTAAGCCATTCTCTTTTACCACCTCACTGTGGGAACTTCATCAATTTGCCTATCCTTTCCTATCCTCAGCGTTTTTTGTTTGTTTGTTTGCTTTTATCTATATATAAGAAACTTAATTTCCCTTCTAAGGTAGATGTGAGGATTAGATGACATAATTAGTAGAAATGGTTTAACATATCACCTAGCACACAATCAACAACAACAGTTGCCACTGAGTCAGTTCCAACTCACGGCGACCCCTGTATGTCAGAGTGGAGCTGCACTCCATGGAGTTTTCATGGCTGTGACCTTTCAGAAGCAGATCACCAGATCTTTCCTGTGAGGTACCTGTGGGTGGGTTCAAACCATCAAACTTTTGGTTAGTAGGTCAGCACTTAACAGTTTGCACCACCCAGGGGCTCCCTGCCTAGCATACAGTAAGTGCTTAATAAATGTTGTAACTTACCATCAAGTTGGCTCTGACTCATAAAAAAAAAAAGACCTTATATATCACAGAACAAAAGGTTGCCCAGTCCGGTGCCACCTTCAAGGTCATTAGTATGTTTGTGTCCATTGTTGTGGCTACTGTGCCAATCCATCTCACTCAGGGCTTTCCTCATTTTAGTTGGCCCTCTACACTGCTGATCATGATGCTCTTTTCTAGCAATTGGTCTTTCCTAATGATGTGTCCAAGTAAGCAAACTGACATCTCGCCATCCTCGCTTCTAAGAAACATTCTGGTTGTGTTTCTTCTAAGACTGATTTGTTTGTTCTTCTGGCAGACCATGGCATATTCAATATTCTTCACCAAGACCACAACTTGAATGCATCAATTCTTCTTCTGTCTTCCTTTTTCATTATCCAATTTCTGCATTTATATAAGGTGATGGTTTGGTCAAATGCACATTAGTCATCAAAATGACACATTTTCTTTTTAAAACTTTAAAAAGGTCTTTTGTGGCAGATTTGCACAACGAAGTATGTTGTTGGATTTCTTGACTGCTACTCCCACGAATGTGGATGGTTGATCCAAGAACAAATGTTAGCTATTATCATCAATTCCTGGATTGTTATCTGTTAATTTAAATAGATTTTAGGTTTTCTGGTTGTTTTGTTTTGGCCAATCTGTGAGAAACAACTGACGTTTCAAGCTTCCCTAGTCTCAGTGATCCCAGCCTTACAGAAATAATGAAAACTTTGAGGCATACTGAATAACTTGCGAACTGGGGATCAACAGATCAGAAGTCTATTTTTGTTTTTCCAGTGAATTCAGTTTGACACTCAGATTTAGCTGAATTCCTTGTTTTATTTAAAGACAGAAGCAATGCTTCTGTAACTGTCTCGTACAGCTACACACTGACAGAAGTGTGATGTCTAAATTAATGCCAGCCATACTAATCAAAGGTTATTTGCTTTACTGTTTAAACAGAGATTATTCATGGCATAGGCTGATGTGTTTTGATTTTGCAACATGTCAGCTATAAGATCAGAGTGGATATTTTAGCCTTATGATAACTCCCTATAAATAGAGTCATAAATTATAAGTGCTCACTGATGCAATTATAAATTCCCCTTTGGGATCCTTTGATCCTGGCAAAATATAATGACCTTGAGTTAGAATATTTTATTGGGGGTGACTCCTACTTCTAACACTCTATAAGCTGAGAATTCTTAATGCTAAGAAGATCCTATTTCCTTCCTCTTATTCTGGTTGTAAGAAATCCTCTCTGATCACCTGCATGCTTGTGACTTGTTACCCTTTCAGTACACCTGGCCCAGCCATCTGAAACGAGGTTCTGCTGAGGTGCCAGGAGGTAGGCGTTAGTAAAACATACAGCCTAGCCCTGCAACTCAGCCTGAAAACTTTTATCAGAAAATCCTACCATCTAGACCACAGAAGTCTATACTTAGAGGCTTAGCAAGGAAGGTAGAGCAGTGATTGTTGCCAACGCTTTGAGCCTACCATAAGATATTACTCAGACAGATACCGCATTTTTGCAAATAGCACACCCACGAAAATAACGTGCACACACATCTAACGGGTGGAAATGACAACATTATGTAAAAAAGTTCTGGCGAAACACGCCCCTGAGTACACTCACGTGTCTAGTGATATTTCCAAAAGTGAATTTTGGCCTCATTCACCCTCATTCGATAGTCCAAAAATGATACATGTGATCATATTTGTATAATAGAGGTATTAATTTTTTTTTTTTTTTTTTTGTATAAGCCGTGTCAAAAAGTAATGGGTGGAGTTTGGTACTACCTCGGCAATTGGAAAATAAACAATTTAAATGGTGCGTGCTCTGGGGCAGTTTCTGCCAGGCCTGAGAGCTGTGAAATTCCTTGTAGCCATCTGCCCCCAGGTCTATCTCCCCAGGGATGGGTGGAGGGTCCTGTGGAGGGCTTCTTGGAGCTGCCACGGGACAAGCACCAGCTGGTCCAGCAGCGGGGAGGGACCTTTGCCTGCGTGCGCCGAGGTGCCATGGTGCCAGCTCTACATGAAGCCGGGTGGCAGGGCAGTGCTGGTGCGGTCTTGCACCCCCCTGGCCCACAGTGTTCCTGGGCAGCCAGTCTATCCGTCTGGTCCCAAAAAAGGACGCGAGACCATTCTGCGCCCACGGCTTTCAAGCCTGCAGGATCGTGTCTCCGCAGTTGGGAAATTCAAACAGCTGGAGTACAACAGCTGGCCAGACGCACTGCAGGGCGGACTGCGCGCAGCTGCAGCACGCCGGCCGGCCAGGACCTCCTGAGCAGCTTCTCAGGCCTGGGATGCGCAGAGTCACGCACCCCCTCCTCTGAGGCTGTACACCCTGTCTGTTTCTAAGGTGGAAAAGGGGATATAATTCTCCTGCTTTGGAGAAAGCAGTTTGCAGAGCAGGGAAGGAATCCTGAGGAGAAAGGGGCTAGTTTGGAAACTCCAGGGTAGTCTGGTGAGGGTCTGCTCTTGGGAAACAAACCTCCATGTCAGCAGGCACCAAGACGAAAACTTAAAACTGTTGGACAGAAAAAAAAAAGTTGCAGCTGAAGTCAGCGACATGTAAAAAAATTTGTGTAGTGTGCTTAGGAAAATAATGTTCCAGAGTTGTGTGGTGTGCAGAACTGTTTAACGAGCACGTTGTTTGTGTAAAAATACCGTAGATAGACAAATAGCCCCCACATGTCTGTCCGTTTGTCTTACTAAGGGGGCTTGCATGTTGCAGTGATGCTGGAAGCTATGCCACGGGTATTCAGATACCAGCAGGGTCACCCATGGAAGACAGGTTTCAACTGAGCTTCCAGACTAAGACAGACTAGGAAGAAGGACCCGGCGGTCTACTTCTGAAAAGCATTGGCCAGTGAAAGCCTTATGAATAGCAGAGGAACATTGTCTGATATAGTGCTGGAAGATGAACCCCTCAGGTTGGAAGGCGCTCAAAAGATGACTGGGGAAGAGCTGCCTCCTCAAAGTAGAGTCGACCTTAATGACGTGGATGGAGTAAAGCTTTTGGGACCTTCATTTGCTGATGTGGCACGACTCAAAATGAGAAGAAACAGCTGCAAACGTCCATTAATAATTGGAACCTGGAATGTACGAAGTGTGAATCTAGGAAAATTAGAAATCATCAAAAATGAAATGGAACACATAAACATCGATATCCTAGGCATTAGTGAGCTGAAATGGACTGGTATTGGCCATTTTGAATTGGACAATCATATAGTCTACTATGCTGGGAATGACAACTTGAAGAGGGGTGGCATTGCATTCATTGTCAAAAAGAACGTTTCAAGATCTATCCTGAAGTACAACGCTGTCAGTGATAGGATAATATCCATAGGGCTACAAGGAAGACCGGTTAATACGAATATTTTTCAAATTTACGCACCAACCACTAGGGCCAAAGATGAAGAAATAGAAGATTTTTATCAGCTGCTGCAGTCTGAAATTGATCAAACATGTAATCAGGATGCATTGATAATTACTGGAGATTGGAATGTGAAAGTTGGAAACAAAGAAGAAGGATCAGTAGTTGGAAAATATGGCCTTGGTGATAGAAACAATGCCGAAGATCGAATGATAGAATTTTGCAAGACCATCGACTTCTTCTTTGCAAATACCTTCTTTCACCAGCATAAACGGCGACTGTACACATGGACCTTGCCAGGTGGAACACACAGAAATCAAATTGACTACATCTATGGAAAGAAACGATGGAAAAGCTCAATATCATCAGTCAGAACAAGGCCAGGGGCCGACTGTGGAACAGACCATCAATTGCTCATATGCAAGTTCAAGCTGAAACTGAAGAAAATCAGAGCAAGTCCACGAGAGCCAAATACAACCTTGAGTATATCCCACCCAAATTTAGAGACCATCTCAAGAATAGATTTGACACATTGAAAACTAGTGACTGAAGACCAGACGAGTTGTGGAATGCAATCAAGGACATCACCCGTGAAGAAAGCAAGAGGTCATTGAAAAGACAGGAAAGAAAGAAAAGACCAAGATGGATGTCAGAGGAGACTCTGAAACTTGCTCTGAAACATCGAGCAGCTAAAGCAAAAGGAAGAATTGATGAAGTAAAAGAACTGAACAGAAGATTTCAAAGGGCGGCTCGAGAAGACAAAGTAAAGTATTATAATGATATGTACAAAGAGCTGGAGATGGAAAACCAAAAGGGAAGAACACACTCAGTGTTCCTCAAGCTGAAAGAATGGAAGAAAAAATTCAAGCCTCAAGTTGTAATAGTGAAGGATTCTATGGGGAAAATATTAAACGGTGCAAGAAGCATCAAAAGAAGATGGAAGGAATACACAAAGTCATTATACCAAAAAGAATTGGTCCATGTTCAACCATTTCAAGAGGTGGCATATGATCACGAACCAATGATACCGAAGGAAGAAGTCCAAGCTGCTCTGAAGGCATTGGTGAAAAACAAGACTCCAGGAATTGATGGAATATCAGTTGAGATGTTTCAACAAACAGACACAGCACTAGAGGTGCTCACTCGTCTATGCCAAGAAATATGAAGACAGCTTCCTGGCAACTGACTGGAAAAGATCCATATTTATGCCTCTTCCCAAGAAAGGTGATCCAACCAAATGTGGAAATTATAGAACAATATCATTAATATCACTTGCAAGCAAAATTCTGCTGAAGATCATTCAAAAACGGCTGCAGCTATCGACAGGGGACTGCCAGAAATTCAGGCCGGTTTCAGAAGAGGACGTGAAACCAGGGATATCATTGCTGATGTCAGATGGATCCTGGCTGAAAGCAGAGAATACCAGAAGGGTGTTTACCTGTGTTTTATTGACTATGCAAAGGCATTCGACTGTGTGGATCATAACAATGGGAATTCCAGAACACTTAATTGTGCTCATGAGGAACCTTGACATAGATCAAGAGGCAGTCGTTTGGACAGAACAAAGGGATACTGATTGGTTTAAAGTCAGGAAAGGTGTGTGTCAGGGTTGTATTCTATCACTATACCTGTTCAATCTGTATGCCAAGCAAATAATCCGAGAAGCTGGACTATATGAAGAAGAACAGGGCATCAGGATTGGGGGAAGACTCATTAACAACCTGTGTTATGGAGAGGACACAACCTTGCTTGCTGAAAGTGAAGTGAACTTGAATCACCTACTAATAAAGATCAGAGACCACAGCCTTCAGTATGGGTTGCACCACAACGTAAAGAAAACAAAAATCCTCACAACTGGACCAATGAGCAACATCATGATAAACTGAGAAAAGATTGAAGTTGTCAAGGATTTCGTTTTACTTCGGTCCACAATGAACACCCACGGAAGCAGCAGTCAAGAAATCAAAAGATGCATTGCATTGGGTAAATCTGCTGCAAAGGACCTCCTCAAAGTGTTGAAGAGCAAAGATGTCACCCTGAAGACTAAGGTGCGCCTGAGCCAAGCCATGGTATTTTCAATTGCATCATATGCATGTGAAAGCTGGGCAATGAATAAAGAACACCAAAGAAGAATTGACACCTTTGAGTTGTGGTGTTGGCAAAGAATATTGAATATGCCATGGACTGCCAAAAGAACGAACAAGTCTGTCTTGGAAGAAGTGAGGCCAGACTGCCTCTTAGAGGCAAGGATGGCGACGCTGCATCTTACATACTTTGGACATGTTGTCAGGAGGGATCAGCCCCTGGAGAAGGACATCATGCTTGGCAGAGTACAGGGTCAGCAGAAAAGAGGAAGACCCTCAACGAGGTGCATTGACACAGTGACTGCAACAATGAGCTCAAGCTTAACAACGATTGTGAGGATGGCACAGGACCAGGCAGTGTTTCATTCTGTTGTTTATAGGGTCACTATGATTCTGATCCGACTCGACGGCACCTAAGAACAAGAACAACAAGACAAATAGCTGCCCTTGAGTAACTCCAAGTCATGGTGACCTCATATACAACGGAAAAGAAGCATTGCCTGGTCCTTTGTCATCCTTATAATTACCAGCATATTGTAGTCCATCACTGCAGCTATTGTGCCAATCCATCTCACTGAGGGTCTCCCTCACCCTTGCCGGTTCTCTGCTTAACCAAACATGACGTCCTTCTCCAACGATTGATCCCTCCTGATGAAGTATCCAAAACAAGTGAGTTGGACAATGTGCAGATATATTATCCATAAGGTTTTCCTTCTAATTTTTGGAACTAGATTGCCAGGCCTTTCTCCCTAGTCTTGGTTTAGATGCTCCACTGAAACCCGTCCACCATAGGTGACCCTGCTGGTATTCGAAATACCAATGGTATAGCTTCCATCATCACAGAAACATGCAAGCTACCAGAGTTTGGCAATCTAGCAGATGAGTGGTGGAAGATATTACTCTACCTGGATTAAAATCTCTTATCTTTTCTTAAAAGATGAAAGTTTGAATAAGTTAATTAACCTTCTAGTTTTCAGATCTATAAAATGGGAATAATGGTTGTATAGAATTAGATGTGTTTTTTTTTAGGGGGCACATATATGGGAAATTTATAAATATTCAATACTTGAGAAGAGAAACCTTTTTTCCCTCATTTTCTAATGAGTTCTTGATAACTAACCCACCCCCTACAAGATAATTTCAGTGAGGCAGTGTTGGGCTGGCTATGAAATTTTAATGATGCTTGCTCTGTTCTCAATGGCACAGAGTATATTCCTCCACGCTCTGAAATTTCTCTCTCTGTTTTTTGATGGCTCCAGTAACTTTTCCCAAGTTTAATGCGCATCTCTGATTTATCCCCCTTTTCAAAAATCTTCCTGCAGCTCCAAAGTCCCCCCCGTATGCTCTCGATTTACTAAATAATAAATGGTCCATTCTTTCTCTCTCCTTTAATTTACATCCAATAGTTAGTACTCAGAGCCCTGGTGGCATAGTGGTTAAAAGTTTGGCTGGTAACCAAAAGGTTGGCAGTTTGAATCCATCAGCCACTCCTTGGAAACCCAGTGGGGCAGTTTTACTCTGTGCTGTAGGGTTTAGAATTGACTCGATGGCAACCAGTAGTTAGTACTCAAAATGTATCTCAAGGAAAAGAAAAAAAAAACTGCAGCTCATCTCCCTCCTCGTTTCTTAGGAAGCTGAAGGGCAACACTAAAATGAATGCAAAGCAAGTGACCATATGAATAAAAATGCAAAATAAACATATTGAGCAATTCTTGGTCTCTCAAGCAACAGGAGAGGCTGAAATCTAGACTTTGCATTCCCTCCAGCCACTGAACTTCAGGAAATCTCTGAGTACAGATAAAATTGACCCAGACCCAAAACACACAAATGAGACTTGGTGGCAAGAGTCACAGTCCCAAGTCGATTCAATACACATACTAAATTTATTTGTCCAACTTACACACTTCCCTAGGATCAGTTCAGGTTGCCTCCCATCTGGCCAAGTTAACAGATTGTGATTAGTATGTTAATCTAATGCAGGCTGCAGGCATTGAAATTTGGTACCTGGATGCTCTTTGGCTGGTCCCTTATACACACAGTAATATTATCTTGTTCAACCTTAAAATTGCCAACAATGGCATCGGGCTTCCAGTGAATTCTTTCTTCCACAGAATGTTTTACTTTTCCCATGATTCTGAATGACAGCATGTGGGGTTTGGGAAAGGCTATCAGGAAGACCATCCTCAAAGTTTTCATCCCTCCAAACAACCCGAATGGCCAGCTTCTCAGCCAGGTGATAGCTTTTGTAGCTGGCCCCATCAACCCATAACACTTTTATACTATATTTATGGGTGCCATGAGTTCAATAAAACCAAGGCAATTGTAGTTGATATAATTTCTTCTTTAAAAGAGGTGTCACATTTTGAAAGACCCCAAGGAATCACCAGTGGATCAAAAGACAAGTAACCTGATAATACATCGTGCCTGGGCCTCCATTTTTACCCCCTTTTATAGATGGAACTGTGTCTAATTGGGAAAAACAGACTCTCTTTTCAAATGAAGGTTAAATAAGTCAGCAACAGAAGCAGATAGTTTGTAGACTACTTTTCTCAATACATATTTTACTATCTATATAAAACCAGATCAAGGGTTGAGGAGGTTTATTAGAGGGATAAAAAACACCTTTACGAGCTGCCGTATTTCATTCTGGAGTCAATCATGCTGTAATGAGCACCAAGCACAGGAAGTAAAATGAGATGGAATGTTTGAGGCAAAAGGAAATCTCAGTGGAAATTAGCTTGGCCTTAAACGAGCCTTAAAAAAAAAAAAAAGTGCTGCCAACAGCAAGCCAGTTGAAGTGCAGATTTGAAGGTCAGCATTGAAAAAAGACAAGAAATGCAAATATTATGCGAGCCATTTAAAAAGATACTGAGGTAAAAAGAGAGAATCCGTTCATTCGACTTGGACAACTACAATTGCAGCCCATAAAAATCACTACTACTTTGTTCTCGCATACCTTTCTCTGACACATGCATTGTCCCTTTTGATACAGACATGATCACAGCAGAGATGCTGGTAGTGGTGAGCACAGCTGCCTTCCATAGCCCTGAGGAAACTGTCACGTTCATGGAGATTAATGACCTCAGGTTTGCTTTTGTGTCAGCAGTTATCATCATGACTTGACCCCTATTAGAGGAGCAAATAAAGAGTTAGAAGTTGAAACAATGTAAGAGGGAAATGAAAGAAAGCTTTCCCCCAATTTTTTTTTTTTTTCTCTTGAAGTGTTCGCCACCGGTACTGTGGATGTGGAGCAAAAGCAACGCGTGACTACATCTATCCCCGGGTTACTGTTCCGTAATCCCTGCCAGGAAAATGACATGTCCCAGGGAAGCTCTGTGTCTCTGAATCAAATCCTTTACCTCTTTTAATAAGTAACCCTATCAGGAAATGGGGACGTTTTATTGGTAGGAGGAAGCTGACTCATTTGAGCCCAGGGAAGAAAACTCTGTCTTTTTAGTATTATTAGATGGTTTTACTGCATATGAATTGTATATTAAGATATGTAAACTGATATCCTTGGGAGAAAGGTCTGGCACTCTACTTCTGAAAAATCAACCACTGAAAATCCTATGGAACACAGTTTACTCTGACACACATGGAGATGACACGAGTTGGAATCGACTCAATGGCAACTTATAGGTAGGTAAGCTGAAAAAATAAAAATTAGAAAAGATGGAAGAGAATAGAATGAAAAAAGGCCTGTATCTCTCTCTCTCTCTCTCTCTTTTTTTTTTTTCTAGCTCTCCACTTTATTTTGTAGTTAAATGCAGATTGTGTTTTGTCACATACACAAAGCCCAAGATACCTCAGATGTTGCTGGAGACTAGAGAGTCCTCGTTATTAATTATACATTGAACCAAATCAGCAAGTCAATAGACACAGATACCTATGACATTATAATACAGAAGAGTTTAATTAACCCCACTGGAACTTAAGGACTTTCTAGAATGATTAACTCAAGGAAGCAACTCACGTTAAATTTATATATGTGGACTTTCCAATTTAAAGAGGAGTCAGTAGGCCCCATCTGGTAGGAGACCCTTTCCTATTATTACCACATAATTGTTTACTACATTTATATAGTGTTTCTACTCCAAAGAGCCTGAAGTGTTATACTGAGATTTGACACATCTGATAGCATAAAAATAAAAGTAAGGAACACTGGAAGAGAGAATAACAGTAAAAAAGAATAAATGACAGAAAGAATAACAATAGCAAATTTTGCTAATTCAAAATTCCCTTCCGGGAGCCTCGTAGTCCACCAGAGAGCAGAGAGGATGACCTAATATGCATTGGATGAACAAATTCCCTAAGTTATTTGATTGCTATCTCATTTGACCTTCACAATATTCCTCTAAGGAGGTGTTCTCATACCCACATTCCAGATGAAGAGGGACTCCAAAAGGATTGATGAAGCCTGATGGGTGGCCGTGCTGGAATTTGACTCCAATTCTATGTGATTCTCAAGCTCAAAGAGTTTCCATTATATTTTTCTTGTACCAAAACAGCTCGATTTCTCAAAATATCGTCAAATGCTAGATTGAAATGCTGAGAAGATTTTAAGGGCCATTAGGGTATTCTTGTTTACTGTCATGGACCCCTGGTGGTGCAGTGGTTAAGAGCTATGGCTGCTAACCAAAAGGTCAGCAGTTACAATCTAGGAGCCAGTCCTTAGAAATCTCATGGGGCAGTTCTACTCTGTCCTACATGGTTGCTATGAGTCGGAATTGAATCGACAGCAACAGGTTTCTTCTGTTTGCTTTTAATTTATGTCATATGACATAATTCACTCCTTTTCAATTTTCTTAGAAAATTTTTCAGTTTTCTAAATGTTCCTGGATCTTAATTCCTTTGGGATGTTCAGGGTGACATGGATTAGATAGGGTTCAAAAACTCCAATAGAAATTCTCTGCTAAACAGATGAAAGTTTTCTCTGGTTTAATCAGTGTTTGATTCTAAATGCAGTTCTTCCTGCCATGACTTTTTTTTTTTCCTCAGCAAAAATGATGAATCATTGTTCTCTTCATTTTGCTTCTCAGAGTCAGAAAGACGACTTTATAGACATCACCATAACATGGCAGGAATACACATCTGTTGCCCATGTGAGCATACATTAAAAGTCTGTCTCCGTGGAAGCCCACCTCTGCCTCTGAGAATAACTTTGAGTGCAGTGCTAAAAGTGTTTATACTGGAGGATTTTTGGCCAGATGGCATAATTAAATATATTTACTTATTTATATTATGCAGCCAACTTTTAGAAAAACACCGAATTAATACACAAAGAAATGTGGTTAAAAAAAATAGTTTTAAAAAAAAAAAGATTTTATTAACTTTGGAGAATCTGCCACTAGTGGTTTTCTTTTGGCCTGGGCTTTTTTAGAATTATTGGAAAGTGCCAAGTGGAAATCTAGTAGGCAACGAATTATCCAAAGAATCATGCTGTTTATAGAAAAATATAATAAACCTGTCAAGGGTAGAGCCCTAATTTAATTTAAAAAATCCCTTGTTACAAAAAAGAAAAGAAAGTTTGAGAATATACTACTTGAGATGGTCCAATTCTAGACTGATCAAAATGTGGGAGCTGAAAAGACAAAATTCAAGCATTCAAACAAACAAACAAACATTGCCATCGAGTGGGTTCTGACTCATAGCAACCCTACAGGACAGAGTAGGACTGCCCCACATGGTTTCCAAGCAGCAGCTAGTAAATTCAAACTGCCAACCTTTTGGTTAACAGCCAAATGCTTAAAGCACTGCACCACCAGGTTTCCATATTCAAGCATAAAAAAAAAAACAGTGCCGTCTATTCGATTCCGACCATAGCGACCCTATAGGACAGAGTAGAACTGCCCCCATAGAGTTTCCAAGGAGCACCTGGCGAATTCGAACTGCCGACCCTTTGGTTAGCAGCCATAGCACTTAACCACTACGCCACCAGGGTTTCCTATTCAAGCACAGGAAGTCTATTTTTTTCGAGGGTCTGAGATCTCTAATTTTGGATGACTCCTAATATTCCCACCAGAGGGTTTCCTGATAGCATAGTACAGTGAGCACAATTTGAGTGCTGGTTTCTCCAGTCACAAGTTTGATTCATGGCTCTGCTATGTGTTAGATATGTGGTCTTAGGAAAATTACTTAGCCTGTCTAAGCTCATTACTTCACCTATGTAACAGGGATAATTATAGTGCCTACCTCATAGGACAAGAGCAAATGAGATAATGAATAAATAGCAATAGGTACAACATCTAGCATGTAACAAAAATGGTGGCTATTATTGTTTGTAGTATTTTTTATAAGCAAGAAGATTTCAATGCAGTTTTGTTTTTCTACTCTCTCCCTTACCATAATTCTAATCCGAAAATTTCGTATTTCCTTAGCCCTCATCCCTACTAAAAGTACAAATATCCCTAGGAGATTACCCTACGATGTAATTTGGTTCTAAGAACACACCGTAGATAAGAATCATTTTGTCCAAATGCTTCGGTTGCCTGTTTTGGGACTCAGTTATTTGTTCTCTAAAATCATGGTATAAGAGCCAAGGACTGATCATTAATGTTATGAATGATTTCCAATCACACGTTTTTGAAAATCACCGGGACCTTCAGCCAGTGTCCAAATGCCCAAAGGCTGAATTGCTGCACAGCCATAAGACTCAGTATTCTTCCTGGCCAGTAATATAGTGACAAAAGTGTTAAAAAAGAGCTCTCAATGGCACAGCGATGGCTTTGTCATCGGCAAACGAGGACCGACTCGAGTTCCCAAGCTTTTTTTTTTTTAAGGTAGCAGTCTATCACATACATGGTATATTTCTATGTGCCCAGATGATCAGGCTATGCTCCAAAGAATATTTGCTAACCTTCATTATCTGCTCCCATGAGACACTTGGTATGACCTGAAACTACCGAGCCAATTTTTAAGACCAGAGACAGCATTTATTTAACAGTGATAATACTGAACGTTGATAGCAGATTTCAACACACTAAATCTTCAAATATTTGTGTTAGATATAAACATGCCTTTCAAATCATAGTCGGGCTGCTGTTGTTCTAGATCAGGATTATGGAATAGTACTTAAAGGCAGATCCAACTGATTAATGGTAAATTTATGGTTGTATTTGCCAAATAAATTATCTCCCTCAGACTGGCTACACCGCTGCTCTCTACTCCCTTATTACCAAGGCTTTTTTTTTTTTTTCTTCAGTCCGAAAATCAGCTTCAACTATCCAAGCACATCACCAAGTGGTTAATGCCTTCCCCAGTGGACACTAATTTTCCAAAATGAAATTAATCCATTGATCCAGTCCTGTGGTTGTTCTTTCTTTTAACCATGGGATTAAACGTGTATTGCAGAACCATCTAAGCCATGAAATACTTGGAGAATGCTTGAGTGGTTGTCAGGGAAACAACATGAATATCAAGTTTGCTGTGATATTCAGCTAAGCGGACACACACGTGCACATGCACACACACACATACACGCAAGATCAGGACTCAATCAGTTTGTAAAATAGGTGTCAGATAAAGAGGAGAACCTTCATCTTTTCAAGGTCATTACTAGCTGTGCGTGTGGGAGTGTAAGCAAGTGTGTATGTGTGTAAACACATATTTCATTTGCATTAAATTTTCAGCATGCTATCTGTTCAGAGTGATATTTGATGCTTAAATGGTATTTTTCACCATTGAACCTATTGATTCCAAGCATGTTTCCATGAAGTTTATGACAGATACTGTTACTGAGCATATTTACTCTGGTGACAATCTGAGCAGAGAGCCTCCCAGATTAAAATAGCCAGGAAGGGTGGCAGATACTTTATGTATACTATCTCATTTAATACTTACAAGCACCAACAGGCCTGTGATGTAGGAATTATCTCCATTTACAAACAGGAATTCTTATTTATAGAAATAAAACGACTTGCCTACAGACACACAAGTATTCATTGCACTCCAGTATAAAGTTGTAAAAAAAAAGCACCCAAAAATTACCTAACTCAAACCTTTC
This sequence comes from Loxodonta africana, assembly GCF_030014295.1. Classification (NCBI taxonomy): domain Eukaryota; kingdom Metazoa; phylum Chordata; class Mammalia; order Proboscidea; family Elephantidae; genus Loxodonta; species Loxodonta africana. The sequence goes on from NC_087348.1 coordinate 42,663,617, forward strand.
ACCAATATAGTATGCTGCTTCCCTTGGCAGTGGTTTTGCTTAATTGTTTTCCACTCTCCAGTGCATTCTTCCATCTGGATAAGGACTGAACTATTGAGCTCAGAAATCTACACCAAGAGCAAAGAGTTTCGCTCCATAGACGATTTAAAACAGTCACCACCACAAAACCTTGCCTGATTTTACAGTCTAGATTTTAATCTTGTGATTCTAGTGCTCTCTGTCTAGAATGCCCCTCTGACTTGTTTTCCTGGAAAACTCCTACTAAGCTTTAATTCAAGCATAACCTTTGTGAAGCCTTTCTTGATTTCCCCTGAAACACAGGTTCTCTTTCTCCTTATATGGCCCTTGTGTCTTATGCATGCGTTCGCCGCCTTGCTTTTACAATCCTTTCCCTAATAGTCTATAAATTCTCTGAGGGTGAGAGGTCTTTTGTTAATCCATAAACAGCACAGCGGTTCTCAAACCTCAACATGCATCAAAATTATCCAGAGGTTTATTAAAACACAGATTGCTGGGCCCTGCCCCCAGAGATTCTGATTCAGCAGGTCTGGAATGGGCCCAAGAATTTGTATTTCTAACAAGTTCCTAGTTGGTGTTGATACTGCTGGTCCAGGAACTACATTTTGAGAACTTCTCATACGTATCAGCTGGCACATAAAAACATGTTAAGTAAACACAGTACTGTAGACTGAACTTTATTTCTCAGAACAAATGGCCAGAAATTACGTACATTTTCAGGATGTAGAGTGATGAACAAGTAACCACCCAGTGTGTAACTGATTCTTACACAGAGATAATGGAGTATCAGAAGAGATTACAGAAATATACACCAGGCTTTATTTTTCTCCCCAATCTTCCCGAGGAGTCCTTTGTGACTGAGAGGAGAAAGTACAAAGGCAGACTCAGCTTTGGAAAAAAAAGAACTCCAGATTTCTGTGTCTTCTGCTTTGAGCCTTTAGGTACTTACATAGGTATAGAAATTGCAAAAAATAATTTTAGCTTGAATTATTTTGCTGGGTTAGATAGCACACAATAGAAATTCAACTTGGGTTTTAAGCTTTCTATGGAGCAGTTCTGCTCTGTCCTATAGGGTCGCTACGAGTCGGAATCAACTCGACGGCACTGGGTTTTTTGGGTTTAAAGAAACTATTGGATTTTAGGAGCCGTGGTAGCACAGCTGTTAAATGTTTGGCTGTTAACTGAAAAGTTGGCGGTTTGAACCCACCAGTCACTCTGTGGGAGAAAGATATGCCAGTCTGCTTCCATAAAGATTAAAAAAAAAAAAAAAAATTGCCATAGAGTCAATTCTGACTCATATCAACCCTATAGGACAGGGTAGAATTGCCCCACAGAGTTTCCAAGGAGCACCTGGTGGATTCAAACTGCCAGTCTTTTGGTTAGCAGCTGTAGCACTTAACCACTACGCCACCAGGGTTTCCATAAAGACTACAGCCTTGGAAATCCTATGTGGCAGCTATACTCTGTCCTATAGGGTCACTATAAGTCGGAATCAACTTGACTCCAACTGGTTATTAGATTTTGAACAGCTGTCTGGGCCTACATAAAAGCCAACATACTAATTAACGTTCTTTAATAAAATAAGTTCACTTTTTTATTATATTTGGATTGGCGTGTTTTATTTAAATGATCGACCTGACTGCTTGAGTAGATATTATGCAGACACAATGGGATGTTGCCCTTCTCAAACTTTGTGTTTGAGTCTCCTAAAACTTCCACATCTACCTCCAAGTATCTTTTAGGTGCCACTGTTCTTTATATTTTTAGCTCTTGCCCTGTTTAAATCTGATTTTAGAAAAGGTTCTGACATCATTCATTTTTACTTTAATATGACTTTACATCATGCTGCCTTCCCTTGGCATTTGTTTGAAGCTTAATTTCAAATCTGTAATACTTCAATGAATTAATGGCTTTGGTATCTGTCAAATATCTGTCAGTAAAGAAATAGGAAACATGCACACACGTATATGTTATTTCTAATTCCACATACGTGTGACTCCCAAGTCCGTATCAGACCTTCCTTTTTTTTTTTAATTTTTGTTGTGCTTTAAGTGAAAGTTTACAAATCAAGTCAGTTTCTCATACAAAAACTTACGTATACCTTGCTATATACTCCTAGTTGCTCTCCCCCTAATGACACAGCATACTCCTTCTCTCCACCATGTATTTCCGTGTCCATTTAGCCAGCTTCTGTCCTCCTCAGCCTTCACATCTCCCCTCCAGACAGGAGCTTCCCGCATAGTCTCATGTGTCTACTTAATCCAAGAGGCTCACTCCTTACCAGTATCATTTTCTATCTTATAGTCCAGTCTAATTCCTGTCTGAAGAGTTGGCTTTGGGAATGGTTCCTGTCTTGGGCTAACAGAAGATCCGGGGACCGTGACCTCTGGGGTCCTTCCAGTCAGACCTTCCTTGAAGTCAGCTAAAGGATGCATGACAGAAGATCTGTGACTAGGTCTTATAGCACAAGTATGAATTGTGTAACTGCAGTTTATCTCTGTGCCCTTTCACAATGAAGGAATATGACCAGAATAATTAACTTCGACTTGGAAGGGACTTTTTTTGGCTGCCTAGGCCAAACGTGCCACCTGGGAGGATGGGTGACAATGCAGTCAATGAACAACATGTATGATGAAGCTTCACTGCTCTGCAAAGCTACACAATTTGTGTTAATAATTAATTTTAAAAATACATTTCTTTTCATAATCTGGTTTGCTCTTTCATGCTAGCTCTGCCTTATGGAAATATATTTAACACCTACCCTCCCCCCCACTAAATCTAACTTTTGAACGATGAGTCAAGTTAACAATAGCTTTTGGAATGACCTCACATGGCTCTAATATGCCTACAAGGCAAAAAGTCATAACTTAATTGTTTATGGAAATGAGATTTTTTTTAATCGGATACTTAAATTATATTTATGATAATTCTCTGTGATTACTCCTGAAGGTTTCCAACGATGACCTTCTTACCAGAGAAACCAAGCACTCAAGTTAATCAAGTGAAACAAATCAATTCATTAAAAACAAACAAAAGCAAAAAAGGTTCCAAAGATCAGTTTCTCCATTCTCCTTGCATTAATCCATTTCTTGGTATACGATCTGAATTGATATACTTTATAAAGGGTGTATCTAGCTTTAAAGTTTGGTGCTTCTACCTCCTACATAAATGTTGAAGTTTTTGTTTGTTTGTTTGTGTTTTTTGCCCAGACTAGCAAGAAGCTCATCTAATGCCACTTATAGAGTTGATTGTATGTTGCGGAAACTCTAGCCTATGTTTTTGTGTTACACAACTTTGTATTAGAGCAGGGTTTCTCATCTACATTTATATTGATGTTTTGTGCCATCTAGCCCTTTATTGTGGGGGCTTTCCTCTGCATTGTAGCATGTTTAGTAGCGTTCTTACCCTCTACCCTCTAGATACCAGTAGCACACCCCACCCGCCAAGTTATACTAACCAAAAATATTCTGAGACATTGACAAATGTCCCACTGAGGGGGCAAAATTATCCCTGATTGAGAACCATTATAATAGAGAATGGATTGTCCTTTTATTTACTCTCAAAAAAGTTCTGCATTCCACCCATTCTTTCCAAGAGAACATGTATGAGGTACATATAAGACTTCCTCAGAGGAAAATAAATTAATGTTCTAACGTGTAGACTGAGTGGAAATCGACTCAACAGCAATGGGTTTGTTTTTTGTTGTTGTTGTTGTTAACCTGGAGACTATTCCAATGCAGCAAATGACAGAAAGAGAGATTCGAATCATTAAATAAGAACTAAGAATTTGAAAATACACCAACTTGGTATACATCCTTAACCCTCACTCACCCCAAAATGTACCATAATGTGATAACATAATTTAAGAGAATGTTGCATATGTGGCCCCCAGGGAAAGGCACAAAAACATCAAGGAAGAAGCAAGTAACCAAACATAGGTGGGGAAAATGTTGTTGATGGTGTAAATTCATGAACAGAATAAAAACTGTTGCTGTCGAGTTGATTCTGACTTATAGAGACCCTACAGGACAGAGTAGAACTTCCCCATAGGGTTTCCAAGGAGTGGCTGGTGGATTTGAACTGCAGACCTTTTGGTTAGCATCTGGACTCTTAACCACTATGCTGCAAGGGCTCCTAATCAACAGCATAGAAAGTGCCAATAATTGGTGTCTTCGTAATGACATGGACTGCATAACACTTATCCTTGTCATCACCATCATCAAATAATGAGCTGCATCTTTTTCCTACTGTGTAGTTGGTGGCATGGAGAGACACTTGACAAGAATAATGGTAAGAGCTACAGATGGACAACTGTTCTATGTCATTAGTCTCTGCTAAGAATTTTTAAATCAAGGCAACACTGACATCAGTGACCATCAGCTCTAGCCCAAAGCTATGATTTGAACAGCCTCTTCTCTTTTCCATTCTTGGGGCTTCTCCTTGGCTGCCATTCTTATTGGCTTCTCTCATGCTATGCTACTTATAAAACATTAGACACATGGTGCGGGTTTGTAAATGTTATTTTGGAAATAGATCTGTTAATAAATACAATTTGAAACATGTCCAGCGGTTACATTCCCTTTCTTTTAGGAAAAAAAAAATTATGAACAAAGCAACATGAAATATGAATTGGGAGCCTTGACCTTTCCAAGAATGTATTTGTTCTATTCTTGGGAATCTCCTCTTTTTTTTTTTTTTTTCTTTTTTTGTGGAACCTTCTTTAGCTACAAGTTTGCACTACAGGTTGGTATAAGGATGCAGATAAGATACCACTGTGTAGGCAGAAGACACATTTAACTCCCCCGCCCCAGATACACATACACATTGGAATGCTCACACAGTCCCTGTTTTTGTCTTTGGGTGCTAAGGAACACTTGCAATCTCCCCTGCTCACTTCAAAGTTGGTAACTTTATCAAGTCCGTATATGCCAAACACCAAGCTACAGCATCTGGCTGTAAAGCTGTTCAAACTCTCTGAGAGTTTATTGGTTTAAATCCATGACTAACAATCATATTAAAAAAAAAAATAATAATGCAACCAGATGTCTTTAAACTCCTATAGTTTCTTTTCCCCCCTTTATGTTTTTCTCTCCAGTTTCTTGTTTTTTCACCCTCCGAATGAATTCAAACAGACTTCTTCTCTGCTCTGCCCTACTCCTTTCTGTGAACCCATATAAAGGCACCAGGGAATCAGATCTATAAGAGATTTACTTGACCTGGAAAACTTCTAAAAAGTTACTGCACTTGAGGCTGTTGACTACAGCTCCTTTTCAGTTTTGGAAGGGTTGGCAACAGCGGTTGTCATAAGTAGATGTTGTTTTATTTTAGTCTTGGTTTTCTAAGGTTTTTAAACATGAATATGCAGATAAAATATATTTATGAAAATGTATACAAGAAGTAAAAATGATAAAACACACTTTGAGTTACCCCGTGATTATACTACTAATAATTACTTGGTTGATATCTCTCTTTCCTGAAGACAAGAATTAATAAAATTACCAAGTATACTCAACAACCTCCCAAGACTGTTTTAAAAACCTTAATTAAATAATTGAAGCATCAATGGTACCCTAAGGTAATTACTTTTATTGTCCCCATTTTAAAGGTAAGGAAACTGAGACACTTAGACATTAACTGACAACTAGTTTTCATAGCTAGTGAGCTCAGGACAAGATTAGAAGCCAGGCTTCCTGGCTGCAGAGATTAAGCACTTAACCTCCATGCTACTATGTCTATTTATTCAGAATATCAGGTCAAGGAGGGCAGGAACTGTGTCTGCCTCTATGTGCACATGTGGCTGTGTCTATGGCTCAACTGAGAGATCAAAATTCCTCCAAAAACTTTCCATAATCTTGGTGTGGGTGCAATATGTCATTTTTTTTTTCCTAGACTACCAAAACATCACTAAGATCTGCTACAGATTTCAAGGCGTAGCTTTTTTATGTCTGTCTGGCTCCAGCCTAGGGGTATGCCATACCTTGAAGACAACCATTGCATTTTAATGGCAGTATTTCTGGTGATTATTACAAGGAAAACAGTAAGTTACTAAGCTATCTTTGTGGTTTATGTTACCTAAACATCATCAAGTGCTATGAGGGTGGTTGATTTGTACCTCATGGTCATTGTTCTGTAGCCGTTAGACGGAAAGTTCAGAGTCCATCTGAGTTAAACCTCAAAACTATCCAAGGTATCACATATTTAGAGTGTGCTGTATTTGGTCTGTTTATAAGCATTTCAGTGTAATTACCGTTGCTGAGAAAAGGATGTTGGAATCTGTTTGCCAGAGTTGTTTTCCCCCAAAAGGGTGTTTTTCTTTCTTTTTAGTAATAAAAATGAGAGCATGTTATCTTGAATGACTACAGAGTCTTAAGGTTAAGATTTAATAACTCAGTCAGCTATATGGCTTAGAAACAAACCTGTTACCTGATGCTATCACCAAAAATATCTTGGTTCCTCTGGAAAAATATCTCAGGGATCTGAGGGGATTTCTAGGGGTCTGTCCTACAGTTCTTCAATGATTAACATAAAAAAGAATGTATAGACTTTACATGTTGTCTGACTTGAAACCTTTTGCACAACAATCTTGTGCTTCAAGATATTTTTTGTTTTGTTTTCTTCATTTGTAAAATGAGGGGATTGGAGAAGCAATTTTGAAGTAGTTGTTTCTCCCCCCACCACCCGTGTCATTAAAATTCAAAGGATGTTGAAAGTCATTCCTGATGATAAATGAGGTACTCAGGTAAACATAGTGCCCTGATTAATAACACGGTAGCATTTTGTATAGGATGCGGAGGAAGCTCGGAGAGATTCAGCACATTTTCTCCTGTTTTTCTTTTTTCCTGGTATGCTTGCTGGGTATGAAAACGATCCCCTAAGAAAAGGCATCTGGAATTTTAGAGTAGGGACAATGAGTGGAAGAACATGGCAAGAATTCTTAAACTTTGTATGTCTCCAGAATCTTTGTTCTTGCTTTGTTTTTGCTAACGCTCCCAATGTTTTTCTGACACGTATTAAGCATTCAGAATGTGATAAGAATTAAAATTGTACATCTGTCTCAATGGGAAGCATTGACGTCATGAAGGAATGAATGATCAACCCTGTTAAACAATACACACTTTGAGCACAAGAACGATTTTTCATCTGCCTCTATCTCATTAATATTAGTATCAGTTTTAGCCCTCTTGATCCATCCCCTGTGTCTCTTAATATGGACTTTCTGTTTGTTTTTTTTTGTTTGTTTGTTTCTCCTTGCTACATTCTAGATACTCTGATTTTCGTCCAATTTATTCCACCACCACCCGCCCCTCATGGTTACCTCTATTCTGCTGTTATACCTGCCCATGGAATTTTTAATTGTTGATATTACATTTTATACATCCAGCAATTCTATTTTGTTCTATCTTTTTCCAAGTCACTTTTATAGATCTACAATTCCTGAAAAATATTTGTGAGATCATCATTTTTTAAAAACTTTTCCTTTATTTTTTTTTTAAATGTAGTAAGGATTTTCTGATATTTCCAATAACTTAAACAAAATGCTTCTGTTTCTTCCTTTTATTGTTCCTACTGTTTCTCTCCCTTGGTAACATATTCTTTACCCTTTTGTGTGATTGGTTGTCTTTGAAAGATTTTGTCTACTTATTGTATTTGAGCATTTCTATATGGGATTCTTTAAAGTTTAGGATGAACTTGACTTAATGCAGAACAGATTTGTGCGTTTTTCTGCCAGGTGTCCAAAACCTCTTAAACCAAAATCACGATTTGAAGTTCATTGGACTGTTGACAATATGAGCCTTAGCTGCAAATAAAGGCAAAATCCAGCCTGTGGTCGCAACTTTTCAAGAATTATTTGGGAGGAATCTGAGGACAGATTTGGGAAACAGGCATATTCAGGGACAATGAAGAAGTTCTCTAGGGGGAATGTTTATGTGTTTAATTTTGATTCACCTTTACTTTGAGAAAGTAACACTTTTCATGTGCCAGCTATAAGTGGGGCAAGCCTTCTATTAGGTTCCACAATCCGGGTAGGCCCTGAGCTTTGATTTCTGTGTCCTATTCCCAATGACAGCAGCAAAGCTGAAGTCCATGTTAGACTCAAAATGCCCTGAGGTTAAAAATAACTTATGTACTCTGGTGCTTAGCTTACCTCTCAAAGTTTCTGCTTTTCCCCCAGAATTTGTTCTGTTCATTTTTAATTACTTCTTTAATGCCTTTAGGAAGCTATGGTGACGTAGTGATTAAGAGCTACAAATGCTAACCAGAAGGTCAGGAGTTCAACCGTACCAGGTGCTCCTTGGAAACCCTATGGGACAGTTCTACTCTGTCCTATAGGGTCGCTATGAATCGGACTCTACAGCAACATTTTTTTTAAATGCCCTTAAGGCAAATTTAAAAATAAATAATCAGCTTTTTCAGTAGCTTTTATTGGAAGGATTGAGGAAGCATATGGGGAAAACCAGCACTCCATTATGAGTAACGGTAATCCTCCATTTGCAAACAATAATTACACACTTACTGTGCCAGCCAAGAGTGGCTGTGTTGTTTTACCTACTATTTAAAAAAAAAAAAAAAAATCCCAAACCCTCAGTGGCTTAAAACCAGTCCATCGTGGGTCAGCATGGAGCATCTGCCAGAGTCAGTCATATGCCCAACCCAATGACAAGGGATCCAGATATACCTTACCATCACGTGATCAGAATACCAGAAATATTTGGTGACTAGACCTAATGAGGAAACTCTTGTGACATAGTAGTTAAGTGCTATGGCTGCTAACCAAAAGGCCAACAGTTCGAATCAACCAGGCACTCCTTGGAAACTCTGTGGGGCAGTTCTACCCTGTCCTATATGGTCGCTAAGAGTCAGAATTGGCTTGATGGCGACTCGATGGAGACTCGACAGCAACGGGTAGTAGTACGAGTAGATCTAATGACTACAATAGTCTGTTCTCTGGTGACAAAATATTCAGCTTACTATTGTTTTCACTAGCAACATATACTCTCTTTCCTCAAGAGAAGCAATCCAAAACTCCCCTCAAACCATGGCATTGAGCACAAAGTACACAATTTTTGGTGTGGTAGGCAGAATGGCCCACCTTGATGTCCCTACTTGAATCCCTGGAGCCTGTCAATATGTTGCATTACATAGCAAAAGGGACTTTGCAGATATAATTAAGATTATGGATTTAAAGTAGGAATATTATCCTGGTTTTCCAAATCTAATTTCAGAAGCTTTTAAAAGCAAAGAACTTTCCGAAGCTAGAAGAAGAGAGATGTGACAGAGGAGAAAGTCATAGAGATTCTAAGCATGAGAAGGATTTGACACACCATTGACAGCTCTGAGATGTAGGGGCCAATGTACAAGGTCGAAGGAGAGGCCACTAAGAGTTTGAGTAGCCCCTGGCTGAAAACCAGAAAGGAAACAAGAACCTCAATCTAATTACCACGTGGAACTGAATACTACCAAGAGTCTAGATAAGCTCAAAGGCAGATTCTTCCCAGAATCTCCCGATAAGAACCCAGTTGGCCAACGCTTTGATTTGAGCTTTATAAAAACTGGAACAGAGAAATCAGTAAAGTTAACTTGGAGTTCTGACCTGTCGAACTGTGAGATAGTAAGTTTGTGTTTTCTCAGGCTGCTAAATTAGTAGTAATTTGTTATGGCAGCAGTAGAAAACTACTATATAAGCTAGTGATAAATGGAAGCATTTTCTTCCAAGTCAGTAGACTGGAGTGTAGCTCCTTTTGATCCAAAGACACATGAGTTAAAATATCAAAAGGTCAGCAGTTTGAATCCACCAGTCACTCTTTGGAAACCCTATGGGACAGTTCTACTCTATCTCATAGGGTCTCTATGAGTTAAAATCGACTCAGTGGCAACAGGGTCAGGGTTGTAACCAGAATAAAAGGAGCCCTGGTGGGACGATGTTTGAACACTCGGCTACTAACCAAAACATTTGTGGTTCAAATCCACCAGCAGCTCCATAGGAGAAAATACCTAGTGATCTGCTCCCATAAAAATTACAGTCTAGGAAACTCTATGAGGCTGTTCTACTCTGTACTATAGGGTCACTATGAGTCAAAATTGATTTGACACACAACAACAGTAACCGAAATATAATAATGGGATAGGGGTAGGATAACTATAGTAATCACTCCTATTTTGAAAGTAGAATAACAGAGAACTAGTAATAGGAACGTTGGAACATGGCCTCCTGAGATTCCATTGAACAGAAACTGAGAAGGCCTCTGATATTCTTTGATTAAGCCCCAATATGGCTGTCTGATTGGCAAGTTGAGATGCAATCTTGTAGTGGATTTTTAAACTTGGAAGTAATCATTATTAAAATTAATAATTTTTTATGATGTAGCTTTTACAGGAAAAGTGCCTGTAATCTCCATGTTTTTTTTTTCCGTTAATGTCTTTGTGATCTAGCAAGCAGCATTCCTTATGCATAAATGACTGTCTCTATGTATGAGGGTTGTATTTATACAAAGTTTTTCAAAAAGTCAGTGTACAGTGGCAGTTAAGTATGACTCATTCCACATTAAAACTTTGCAAAGGATTTGCTAAAGTGAGCTTACATAGGATCCATTTTAAAAAGTGAGCCTATAAAAATCCAAAATAATGGCTGTAAATTGAAAACAAATTTTTATTTTATTTTGGGTAAGGTTTCCTATCTCTTGGAAAATAACTCTTGTTGATCAGTGCTTCTCACTATTGCTCCCTTCTAAATTCCATACTCGGATGATTTCACTAAGCATTTGCCAGCTTTGTCGTACCTCTGGCTGCAGAGTGTGGGCTGGCAGTAAACCCTTCCAGTATGTTGCTTTGATTTCCTGTCCTTGGGTTTTGAATCACGACTTGATAACCCTGAGGGTTGACGTATTCATTTTGAAGGCCTTCTTTGACCTTGCTATTCTTAGCACATGTTAGTAGGGTTTTTTGTTTGTTTGTTTAATAATAATTATTAAGCAAAGGCATTATTGTTGTTGTTTTTATCTTTCTATCCCCCCCGCCAGAGTAGAACTGCCCCATAGAGTTTCCGAGGAGCACCTGCTGGATTCAAACTGGTGACTGTTTGGTTAGCAGCTGTTGCACTTAACCACTATGCCACCAGGGTTTCCATGGAGTGCCCATAAAACATACAGAAAGCCTGCCACACGGTTCATTTTTCTTTTGCCTTATGATGTATACATTTTGCTTCAGTCATCTTGTAACCCAAAATCTAGGAAAGAATGTTCTGGTGCTTACTTCCCCCATTTTCTGATGTAAACCTCTGTGGGTTGTTGGAGCTACAAAACTTTCTCAAAATAGTACTTCCTCATAAGTCCCACTGGGGGTGAGAAGAACCTTCTGTACCACCTGTAGTGGTAATTTCAGTGAATCCTTTAGATGTTGCAGACTGTGTTTAAATCTCTGACCTGGGATTTAGGTTGGCATTTTGTATGCTGTGTGCGACTTCTCAACCAGTCAGTGACATTAAGGAGGCTGCAACTCTCCTGACTCTTAGCTCTGTCTCCTCAGGTGCTGAATTCAGTGGGTCCCTTGTGCCTGGTTTTTATCTCAACAGGCCAATAAAATCCTCCCACCTTTACCCAATAGAAGAACCCCAAAGGGACTCTATCTCCTTTATAACATCTACTTGCAGGTACAAATCTTCCTAAGTCCTTCAAAGTGCCATTTTGTTCAAAAACAATTTCTTAATACAAAAATGAAAATAACTTGATCAGTATGAAAAACTAAAAAAAATAAATAAAACAAACCCATTGCCTTCGAGTCGATTCTGACTCATAGCGACCCTATAGTACAGAGTAGAACTGCCCCATAGAGTGTCTGAGGAGCACCTGCTGGATTCAAACTGGTGACCGTTTGGTTAGCAGCTGTAGCACTTAACCACTATGCCACCAGAGTTTCCATGGAGTGCCCATAAAACATACAGAAAGCCTGCCACACGGTTCATTTTTCTTTTTCCTTATGATATATACATTTTGCTTCAGTCATCTTGTAACCCAAAATCTAGGAAAGAATGTTCTGGTGCTTACTTCCTCTGTTTAACCATCCCAATAACTTCTTACTAACAACAGAATAAAATGGAATCATGAGAGAAAGCAAAATGATGGAAATGGGGGAAGCTGGGATCCTTATAGCACAGGTGCTTCCTGGAAACTTGAGAGAAGTTTCTGGAAATTCCATAGCAGAATGCAGAGCTGATTCTAACTCTTACGTCCATACAATTCTCATTCAGATCTAACTTGTTTTCACCTTGGTGACCACTGTGCTAACTGAATGCCTAGGCCTGGACTTGGTACATAATAGACTATCAATCCCGTTGCCATCCAGTCGATTATGACTCATTGCAACTCTGTAGGACAGAGTAGAACTTCCCCATATGGTTTCCAAGAAGCACCTGGTGGATTTGAACTGCCGACCTTTTGGTTAGCAGCCGTGCGTTTTAACCCTTAGGCCAGCAGTGTTTCCAGGCTATCAATAGATATGTCCATATTGAGTGAAGGCGGTAAAGAACAATCCCTGTGCCCTTTGTTTGTTATGTATTAACCTTTACTTTATTATCTTGTTAGCCATTTCCTGAGCCTTGTCTCTTTTGCTAAGACAGTGTAGATACTTTTTCTACATCTAATTAATCTTACAAGACCCCTCGAGGGAGACATTATTATCTCACTTTTTCAGATGCATGGAGACAGAGGTTCATGAGGAAAACTGGCTCTAAGCTTCCACAGAAGAGCTGACGTGCTGTGATCTGATCATTGAGAAATCATTAATGAGCAATAAGAGGAGGTAGAAGAGCATCCCAACACTCAACACTCCACTCAACACTCCACTCAAAAGTTCCTTCCTCTGAGACAACTTCGCTCATCTCTCCAGTGTAAATTCTCGCTCCACCATTATTCTCTTATAACCTGTACCTTTATTCCATGCCACTTTATGGCAATTTATAGTTATTTATTAAGCCATGACGATTCTTTAAAATATCTAATTCTCTCATTTTATCATAATTTCCTTAAGGGTAGGAAGCATGTCTGACATTATTTTATTTTCTCCATGGTTGCTTGAACAGTGATGACTCTGCGGTCACGTTCACGAGTTAATTGTGGAGACAACCTTAAGAATAACGTGATTTAGTTTCCTAATCTTATAGAAAAAAACCCTGGTGGCCAAATGGTTTACATTCCAAACCCACCCAGTGGTTCCGAGACAGAAAATCCTGGTGATCTCCTCCCATAAAGATTACAGCCTAGAGAACCAAATGGGGCATAGAGAACCATATTGTCTCGTGGGGTCACTATAAGTTGGGATTCACTTGACAGCCCCCAACAATAACAACCATCTTATAGAAGATAAAACAGGTTTTGTAAAAGTAAATAAGGCTTTCTCAAGGTGATGGAGCTGGTTATTGTGCTGAGATTAAAATTCTGGTCTCTTGAGACTCTGAATTCTTAATTGTCAATATACATTTGTTGAACTGAACTGAGCTATGTAGTGTAGTTGAGAACATATGGAAGATGAATTCTCATGTATTCAAACACATTTAAATATTATTGATAATGCGTATCAATTGAAAATAATCAGCTGCTCCTTGGAAACCCTATGGGACAGTTCTACTCTGTCTTATAGGGTCTCTATGAGTTGAAATCGACTCAGTGGTAACAGGGACAGGGTTATAACCACAATAAAAGGAACCCTGGTGGGACGATGTTTGAGCACTTGTCTACTAACCGAAACATTGGTGGTTCAAACCCACGAGCAGCTCCATAGGAGGAAATATCTAGCAAAGTCAGATATAGATACATAAAATGGAGAGAGGTCTATACCTCATCCAACCCACTCAGGTGCTTTAAATAGAATAAATATTTGAAAAATCACGGTGCCAACGAAGTTAATTGTTCTTACCATGTCAGGATTGGCATTTTTGTTCTGCATTGTGAATATCTGACAATCATCAACCTGAGTCACCACTCATGACATTCGCTTCTTCTCTTAACATACTATTGTAAAAAAAAAAAAGTTCACCTCCCATCCCTTCTTTGATTAATACATCCTCCTGCTTAAAAAAAAAAAAAACCTCCTTGGAGGCCCTCCACATCTGCTTTCAGTGTTTCCTTAGAATTCATAGAACAGGAGTTTGCCAAGAAGAGACACCAGGAACAAGGTATTTTGCAGAGAAAAAGAACCATCATGATTAACAAAGTTCAGCTCCTTTCTTTCACACGAGAAACACAGGGATAGAATGAGGAAGCAAGGTCTCCAAGTTTACGTAGCTGGCAGTAGAAATGGAAAAATAACACAGTTCCCCCAATTTAAAGTTTTTAATAGACACTCCTACCTAGAACTGGAATCAGGAAAAAAAAAATACAGGACGATTACATGAGAGGAGAAATCTCCTGCTATATGTTTTTAAATCATACCTTATTTAGGTTTAATTTATATACAGTGATCTATACATATTTAAAGTATACAATTCGATGAATTTTGATGTAGGTATACACTTATAAAACCATACCCAAGAACAAGATTAGCAGATCATCTCGCCAAAAGGTTTTTTATGCCCCTCTGAAATCTATCACTTCCCCTGTCCTAGTTCCAGATAAACACTGATCTGCTTTCTGTAACTATAGATCAATTTGTGTTTTCTATAATGTGGTAAAAGTAGAATCATACCATGCATGCTTTTTGTTTGTTTGTTTTTTGTTGTATAGGTCAGTATCCTTTTGCTCAACATAATGTTAGGTTGAGTGTTCTAGAAATGCCAACTAGGCCACATTGGTTTAGCTTAATTGATTTTCTGTGTATTTTCCTGTCAATTATTGAAAGAGAGTTGTTGAAACCTCCAACACTAAGAGTGGATTTCTCTATATCTGCTTGCAGCCCTCTCAATTTTTGCTTCATGCATTTTAAATTTCTGTTATTGTTGTTGTTTTAAAAATAAATGTTGCTATACCGTCCATTCCAACTCATAGCAACCCTATAGGACAGAGTAGAACTGTCCCATAGGGTTTCCAAGGAGCAGCCGGTGGATTCAAACTGCCGACCTTTGGGTTAGCAGCTGAGCCCTTAACCATTGTACCTCCAGGGCTCCTCCTGTTATTAAGTGCATAACTATTTAGAATTGCTATGATGCCCTGATGAATTGGCCCCATTACCATTATGAAATGCTAATGATAGTATTGGCTACTTTAAAATCTACTTTGTCTGATCTTAATGTGGCCTTCCCAGCTTTTTTTTTTTTTTTTTTCCATTAGTGTTAGCATGGTAAAACTTTTTCCATACTTTCACTTTTAACCTATTTATGAATTTACATATAAAGTTAGATTTTTGCATATGACAGAGAAATGTGTCTTGCTTTGTTACTCAACCTGATAAATTCTGCCTTTTAGTCGAATTGCCTAGACAATTTATGTTTAATAATATTTGTTCGTATGGTTGGGTTTGAATCTACTAATATCCTGCTCTTTGTTTTGTGTTTGTCCACAGCATCTCTTCTTTATTCCCTTTTATCTTCTTTTCTTTCTTCTTGTGGCTTAAAGGAGTATTTTTGTCTCTTTTATGGACATAATAAAAAAAAAAACCCAAACCGTTTGCCATCGAGTCAATTCTGACTCATAGCGACGTAATAGCTAAAACATTTTTAGTGGTTGTTTTATGGGTTATAGTGTATATCAGTGGTTATCCAGTTCTTTCTGTGAAGGACCAGATAGTAAATATTTCAGGTGCTGCAGGCCATTCAGTTTATGTTGCAAGTGCTCTGTTCTGCTCTGGTAGCACAAAAGCGTCCATAGACAATACATAAATGAATGAGTGAGCCTTTGCTCCAACGAAACTTTACTTATGGACACTGATATTTGAATTTCATATAATTTTCATACATCACAAAATATTTTTCTTCTTTTGATTTCTAAACATGTCTTTTTTTATAGGTTATAGGCCATTAAAAAAAAAAAAGTAGTTTGCCAATCCCTGTTTTAAATCATTATTTTATCATGGCCTCACTTTCTCTTTCACTTTAAGTAATATTCTTATAGGAAACCCTGGTGGCGTTGTGGTTAAGTGCTACGTCTGCTAACCAAAAGGTCGGCAGTTCAAATCCACCAGGCACTCCTTGGGACCTCTACGAGGCATTTCTACTCTGTCCTATAGGGTTGCTACAAATTGGAATCTACTTGATGGCAATGGGGAATGGATTTGTTTTTTTTGTTTGTTTTATCGTAGTACTTTTATTTAAGAAATTTTCACAGTATATTTCCATTTCTCCTTGCTCTACCTTTCCTGTTATTGTAATTATATATTTTACTTCTATATATGTTAGACACCTCGCTTTAGTTTGAACAGCCCATTATATTTAAAAAAAATTTTTTTTTTAAGTAAGACAAACAGGCTTTTATATTTTCCCTTATTTTACCATTCTATTTTTTTTTTTTTTATGTACTTCCTGTTCCTCTGTAGGTATTATGTCCTCCTCCCTCCTCCTTTGGCTGCTCTTAAGACTGTTTTGAATCTTATTTAGGCAATATTATCATTATATATCTCTGTCTTACTTTGTATTTAGGCATGTTGAACTACTTCAATCTGTGGGTTTATAGTTCCATTTAAATTTGGAAAATTTCAGTCATTATATTTTCCCATCTCCTTCCATTATGATATATATATCAGAATATATACATATGTATATATTTGAACAGAAACAGATCAGCAAGTCTTTCTCCCTCAGAGCCACTGGGTAAGCCTGAAGAGCCAACCTTTTGGTTAGCAGCCAAGTGCTTAACTGTTGTGCCACTAGGGCTCATATATTATATTGTATATATATATACAATATAATATATAAGTTGTTTTAAGTTGTCTAATAAAAAAAAAAAGTGCTGCTGGGAGGCTGGCATCATTTGTGCCTGTGACCAGAAGGCCTGAACAAGCCTAGCTGAAGCCTGCCTGGGCTTTTATACTGAGCACAAGATCCGTACCCACTCTTCACCACACTGGGAGAAGACATCCCTGCTTCCCTCCCCACCAATCAGGCATAGTCTTGCTCTCTTTGCAAAGCTGTCACCACCTTTCTGAACCCTGGTTTCCTTATTACTAAAGCCAAGGCAATGTGCCTTACTTTCTGGGGTCGATGTGAAGGTCCAGTGAAATCATGGAATGTGAAAGGGTTTGGGAAACTCTTAGCCAAATATATGAAGCCCCACTAATATTTGATCACCCTTTTTGGGGTGGTGAAGTTCAGAGGAAGGAAATAGGAGAAAGGGAGGAGTGTAAGGGCCAATAGAAACCTGTAGCAATGTGCCTAGCTGCAAAACATTGATACTCTCTTAATTTGCTTCTTTTTTTTTTTTTTTTTCCCTGAATTTCCTTCTTGATAGTTTCAATAGCTAACTATTCATGGTATACTAACTTCTGCAGTGTCAGATCTGTTTTTAATGCCATCCAGTATATTTTTCATCTTAGACAATGAATTTACTATCTTTAGAAGTTTGATTTCAGTCATTATCATATCTTCTATGTCTCTTCTTAACATGTCCATGCTTTTTCTCTACCTTCTTGAATATATGAAGTATATTTAGAATAACTGAGGAAATATTTTTGTCTATATTTTTAATTATCTAGGTCATCTTTGGGTCTGTTTCTATTGACTGATTTTTCCTTCTCATTACAGGTCATATTTTCCTGCTTTTTTGCATATCCTGTAATTTTTTCTTTGGCTGTCAAACATTGTACATTTCATTTTGGTGGTGGCTGGATTTTGTTGTCGCTATTCCTTCCAAAATTTCTGAGCTTTCTCATGGGACACAGTTCAGTTATGTAGTAATAATTTTGTTCTTTTGAAGCTTACTTTAAGTTTCTTTTTTGGTGGTGGTGTTTGAGTTTTTTTTGTTTTTTTTTTTTTTTTAGTTTGTTTGTTTTAGTGGTTCTAGAATAGTCATTAGCCTAGAACTAATTTGACTTCACTCGCAAGGAAAAATCCACTCAGGAGTCTACTAAATGTCCCGTGTAATGGGAAGTCTTTTTATTCTGCCTGGTGGGAACAGGAACTTTTCCTGGCTCTGTGTGAGCAACAGGAATTATTCTCCTGCTCCTTTAGGCTGATAATTTTTCCAGACATGGTAGTTTCCTCACAATCATATGCTGATCTGTACTCACCTAATGAGGAAACCTCAACAGATCTCTGGTGCTCTCTCTGCATGCTACTCTCATCTCTGGTATTGTGCCTCTTGAATTCTAGCCTTCTTTGCCTCCCCAAACTTTGAACACTGTCTCTTCAACTCAGGGAGAACAACAGGCTCCATATGGGTTTCTTCTCCCTGCCAGGTAGCCTGGAAACTTTCCCCATTTGATTAGTTAGGATAGTCACGTGCTCATCCTATGTATTTGCCTTCTCTCAGAGACCACAGTCCTATACTGCCTGTGGTCCAATGTCTGAAAGCCACTGTTTCATATATTCTTCATTTTTTATTTGCTTAGTTCTTCTAAATTTTTGATAAATGGATGCATAAAATGCTTAGAATTGAATTATTTTTTAATATTTTGTGTATTTAAATCTAGAGATTAGATAGTTTAATTTTCTAAAGAGTTTCTCAAAAGAAAAAAAAAGATCTCATTCAATAGGCACTCAAAATGGGTACTACTACATTTGGAGAAGGTGTGTAAACTTCCGTTCTTCCTTCCTCCCTTCTTCCCTCCTCCCTTCTTCTTTCCTTCCTTCCTACTTTCTTTTTCTGAATCTAATACATATTGTAGTATTATATTGGAAGAGGCTATTTGAAGACTACTAGTCAGATATTCTTTGAATTCAACTCTATATTTTGACTAGACAAGTTGTAGATGCCTCAAAGGGTTCAAAGAGAGATAAAGCTGGTCATGTAGTTTGATTCTGATGGTTTGCATTCTTTACTGTTATGTTATAGAACTTGGATCATAACCTGTAGCCAGTGGGAATACAAGAGATTTTGAAGCAGGAAAATATACTCATCAAAACTGTGTGTAAGGAGATTAACGTATAAATCGAAGTGGGGAGGTTGGAGGTAAGGGTGCTTAGAGCGAATAGCTTATTCTAGTCATGAGACAAGGATCAGAACTATCAGTGTGATGTTCTGTGTACACATCTCTAACTAAATTAAGAGATGAGCTTAATTGACAAACAGTGAAATTGAGTCCCCATTGCAAATAATGGACGGCTTTGGGAAAAAAAAAAAAAAAAAAAAGTTCTCTCTACCGAAGAGGCTGAAGTCATACCACTAAGAAGTTCAAAATGAAACGACAGCTCATTTTCCAAGCAACCAAGATATGACAGGCTTTTCTACCACCTGGATCTGCTTCCCAGGGCAGAGGCTTTCTCTGTATCTGGCACAGAAGATGGAGTATTTGGCTTGCAGAATGCGCTGGCTTGTGATTCTAATGAAGGCCACTTAGCGGTGCCGCGCTTTTGAGATGAGTACACAAATCTTGATGATTTTTGAATTATGAATTATTCCTTTGGTACCACTTGCCAACACCTTTCCTTAAACCTACCTGACACATTCCTTAGGGGAGGAATACCAGCTTATTTTTTTTTCCCCTAAACATTTTATCAGATTGACTTGTTTTTTGTTAAACAGAAGGAAATTAATTAAACTGGATCTTTATACTGATGAAAATCATTAGCAGGAGCAAGTAAACTATTTATGGTTGTGTGGGAAGCAATATGAGCAGGAGATTCGGTAGGAATCCAAATCAACCACCAGCTCATATTAGGAAGCTTTTCTGAGAGAAAAATAAAATTTCTCCCTTGATGCTTTCTCAAGGCCAGGTGCCAAAGGAGTAACATAATTAGAAAACAGGAGGATAGAATATCTTCTAAAGGAAAAAGGGAAGTATTTGCATGTGAAAACAGAAAGTTACAGATTCCCAGTGATCCTCTACAGATGCACAATCGTATTTTGGAGGAGACTAGATGATAGGTAAGGAACCCTGGAAGGAGCACTGGAGGCTTAACGGTTAAATGCTTGGCTGCTAACCGAAAGGTCAGTGGTTGAAACCCACCAGCCACTCAGCGGGACAGCGATGCGTTTAGATTTTTGGGTTTAAGGGACCCTGGTTAGTGGTTTGAGCCCACCCATGCAAGGAAAAACCTGGCAGTGTGCTCATGTAAAGATTACCATTGCCGTCGAGTCGATTCCAACTCACAGCGACCATATAGGACAGAGTAGGCCTGCCCCATAGGGTTTCCAAGGAGCAGCTGGTGGATTTGAACTGCTGACCTTTGAGTTAGCAGCCTAAGCTCTTAACCACTATGCCACCAGGGCTCCACCATAAAGATTACAACCTAGGAGACCCTATGGGGTTGTTCCACTCTGTCCTATAGGGTTGCTATGAGTTGGGATCAACTCAGCAACACAGCCGCAACGACAGATGTACACAAGCCAGGAGGTCAGCTTGTGGGATAACTGCAGTTATCAATATTAAGCAGACAGCCTAACACAGGAAAGAGAAGGCTAAATTAAGATTTTGGGGCCTGGATTTAAATTCTAAGGGATCACTAGCTACCTGCCTAACTCTGGAATACTCACCTCCCCTTTTCCAATCCCCACTTCTCTTACCTTTAAAATAGGGAGACTGGATTGATTTGAGTTGAGAACTCTCTACTTCTAATTTTGTGGGATTCTTTGTTGCATTTCCAGCATGTGTTGTCCTTAGCAGGTATGAAAAAAAAAAAAATTTTTTTTTTGGTGTGAGGAAGAGGATTATTTGTGGGCTGGATAGCCTGTGGGCAGGCTTGCTGTGTGCAGATACACTGTGAACATGTCTCCAAGACTGTGTATATGAGAGAGAGGCAGGTTTCTCATTTTTGTAAGATGTGAATTTGTTAAGAAGCTCCATCTTTTGCTGGGTAATGGAGTTTTACAGAAGGAAATAAATGATTTGTGTCTATTAAAGAGGCAAGAGCAACAACTGCACGTTTTTTGAGAGCCCCATTAAATGTGTTCTGTTTTCTGCACTGTCTCTGTTCATTTGGGTGAGAGCTGAAGTGCACAATAAAAGGCTGAATTAAGCGAAGAGCTAAATGAACCAATTAATTCTTTTTTTCTCCAATACAATGAAGGTGCCAAGCAGAATGTAGAGTAGCCCGAAGTTGACTCTTGCATATCTCTTGATGTGACTTCTCCAGCAGTCACAGAAAGCATGTCTCTGTTCTCCCCCAGTCTCAGAGCTATATAGATGCTCAGAATAAAGGGATGTTAACAATAAAATATAACCATATTTTTAATAAAGTTGTAGTTAAATTGAGTACCTAAATTTTCCCCAGCCCCTTACTTCTGGAAGGTGATTCGTCTTTAATGTTTTCAACCCTAAAAACTTTTAGTGTGAATCTTAAATTTCTTGATGACACTGTCACCTCTAAAGAGCACGATGGTATGCATGGATTTTGGTGAAGGAGGCAATGTAGTTACGTGTTGGCTCTTCTCTGAGCTGCTGGGAGCAGAAATGGACTAGCAGTTGGGGAGAAACGACCCCCTTCTTATTGCAAATGAAAGGAAGCACATAAAGAGGAAGAGTGACAGCCCTTAGAGGAACTTTACCTCTGTACAAGGGTTGCTGTGCCTAAGCACCCAGAAATACGTTGGCTCCAGAACAACGCAGTGATTTCTTCATTGACTTTACATCGATTGGCTATGGTTTTGGACTCAAACGGCCTGAGAACCAAGCTCAGCTATGGGACCTGTGGGAAGTTAAACATGCTAAGGCTACTCTTTAAACAGTAAAAAATGAATTGTAGTAATATCTACTTTTATGGTTTGAGGTCATACTTAAAGCAGCTAATGCAATGGAGGAGGAAACTAGGAAATGATATAGAAATATCAAGGCAGTGCTGTTAGCAGAGAGAATGGCTGCTATACTATTGTAGAAGTATTCATTTTACTTTTTTGCTGAAGTCAAGAATCAAAAACAATATCAACAATTATTGAGCACTTGTTGTTAGTTGCCATCAAGTCAGCTCTGACTCATGGCAACCTTGTGTATACCATAAGAAAATGTTGCCTGGTCCTGTACCACATTCATAATCATTGGTATGTCTGAGTCCATTATTGTGCTATTGTGTCAATCCATCCCAGGGAGGGTTTTCCTCATTTTCACTGATCCTCTGCTTTACAAACATAATGTCCTTTTCTAGCAATTTTTTTTTTTTCCTGATGACCTTCCCAAATTAAGTGAGGCAAACCATGAATATCTTATGGTTTAAACACTCACATACCAGATATTTCAATGAGCTGGGGACATCTAGATGTCTCTCACAAAGTTCTTGACTTCACAGTACTCAGAAACCATAAAAGTAAAAAAAATTACATACAGATAACTTTAATAAGGGCTGGAGCAATCCAAAATACGGAAGAGAAAATTCTTACTTAAAGTGTTAGAGATGAGGTTATCAGAGAGGAAGAGACACCAGAGCGACTAATATAAAGGATAGAAAGGGCATTCTAGATAGAGGAACAAGCTAAGCTTAAATCCAGAGAGTAAAAACAGCTTGACATACTTAGGGAAGTAATCTGGCACGAGTAGACATTATGGTTCATCTGGCACAAGAGCCAAATATAGGACCAGAGCCATGAAATGACAGACTTCAACTTCTGACCCCATACCTGATTTAATATTTATCTTCCAGGTTCACCTTGCCTTAATAAGGCTGGTCTTTTTTATTTCCAAAGAATCAACAGATGAGCAAATTCCAAATGTTCTAGTACTGAGTTTTTACATAATATTTTACATAATAAAATGTTTTATTCCACCTTTTTTTTTTTTAATTACAAAATAATACATGAACACATGCTCGGTAATAAAATATTCAAGCAATCTACAACACAGGAGAAAGCATGAAAAGCTCTCCTCTTCATCTACACTTGGAAATTTTTTTCAGAATGAATGTGATTAACCCTTGATAAATACTCTTCCAGGACCTTTTCTGTATTTTAGCATATATTTGTACCTAGACAATTAAGTGCCTACACATGTATATTTTTTATTTCTTTTACTTTACTTCATTTCCTTGACTTAACTGCACTTATTTTCTACAACTTGCCTTTTTTTTAATTAAATAATTTATCTCGAAATCTCTTTCATGGCAGCACAGGGAGGTCTATATTATATTTTTTCAGGCATTATTTTATTGTTATCATCATTAGAAAAACAGTACATGGACATATTAACACATTCAATAGAAAAAACAAAAACAAAGTAAAAGTGAATCTTTTCCACCTTTTACCCAAAATCTCACTTTCCAAGGGTAACTGTAATATATATTTTTACTTCTAGACATGTCCAACTATTATATTTATATCTTTATATATGTATTAATATATGTGTACATATGTATAAAATGTTAGACGCATATGTAATTTTTTTTGTATGTAGAATTATCAACAATTTGTTCTTTGCCTTTTAAGGAAAACAAAATGAAACTAAACAACAGACTTGGTGACCTTCAGCTATCAGTCCATATAAATAGCCGTGCTGGTTTTAATGGTTAATAGCACTTTCATCATAAGGATGCCAGTTTAGCTACCTAGTCTCTTAGCGAAGGACTAGATTTAATTCTAGCTTTTTGGTGTTACAAATATTGCTACATTATATATGCCTCTACATACGAGGTTGCAATCTGGTGTGAATAGGGCTATAGTAAATTCCTGGAAATTGATTTCATGGTCAAATGGTAAATATTTGAAAAATATTGTCAAAATATATATCAACTGGTTCTACTAATTTACATTCTCAATGGTACTGAGCTTTTTTATCTGTATTTTCTATGACCCTATTGTTTGTATTCTTTCCCTCAATTTCTTTATTTCCTGAGAAACTGTTAAATGCCAGGCCCTATGCTAGGCAAGGCATATTGTTGCAAATAAGACAAGCATTACTGCTGAACTTATGGAGCCTAATATACTCATTGAAAAAGACAGTCAATTAAAAATTAGGTAGATACATAGATACGTAGACAGATATTGTTGTTGTTGGGTTCTGTTGAGTCAATTTTAGACTCATAGTAACCCCATGCAATGAAGTAGAACTGTCCCATAGGGTTTTTCTTGGCTGTAATCTTTATGAAAGCAGATTGCCAGGTCTTTCTGCTGCAGATCTGCTGGCTAAGTAAACTGTTTATGAGTGTATGGGAAACACCAGCCTTTAGGTTAGCAGCCAAGTACTTAACCATTGTGCAACCAGGGCCCAGGGCTCCTTAGGGAGATAGATAGGTGGATCAGTAGATAGATAGATGGGCACACAGACAGATAGATAGACGTAAAAGGGAAATTACTTGGTATGACTGGTGATCTGTGGTATGCAGATGAAATGTTAGAGTAGACTATATCTGGAGAAAAAGGAACCACTTTATGTATAAGTGGCCTCTTTGAAAAGATGCTTTTAACTGAGGCTTTAAGGATCACATTAAAAAAAGAAAATTAGAAAGCTAATAGATGAAGCTAGTGTTTCATTATTATTTACTTCTTTAAAAGAGTGGGACTGTATATTGTTTCATAAGTTTTTGAGCCATTTGCCCATTTATTTTTCTATCAAATGGCTCTCCATCTCCTTCTCCTCTTTTTCTGCTAAGTATTTGCCTCACTTATTTAAAAGGTGTTAATCTTTATTTTCTAAGTGCTTAAATTGAATTTTTAAGACTCTTAAATTTGCTCCAAATGTACACATTAATATGCTGGGAATAAGATGATTCGTTTTCTACAATAATACTCTTGAATTCCACACCCATATGGCTCAGATACAGACAACTTTTGCTATATTTTCTTTAGAATAATTTAATTGTCTTGCTTTTTTTTAGAAAAAAAAAAAACCCTATTACAATCCAAAGCTTACCACTGAGCTATCATTTACAAAGAAAAATCAGAAAATACTCTATATTAAGGATGAAATATTCAATGTCATTCCTATCAATTACAAGCACGAAGACCATCAATTTATATTTCTTTTTTACAACTGAACCCTAACCTTACCATTCCCTCTGGCGAAGGCAAGCTGAGATGTGAAAGTGATATATCCATAAGGATGACTATCTTTGCTTCAGTTTTGTTATTTGGATTTTTTGTTTTGTATTGTTTTGTTTTTTGGACTCTGCAAAAAGACAAGGCAATAATTGACATAAATTAAAAATTTTATAATTTGTATTTTTTCAAATGAAGAAGGAGCTTTGAAGCATCTAGTATCACTTTGCTTTAGGGTTTGCAGAACTTGTGGCTCCATTCAGCACCCTTTAGTGCTCTGGCACTAGCAGCAGCTGACAATGAAGACTTGGCAAAGTTCAAGGTTTCCTTAGCTTTTTGTCCTGTTCCATCTACTACCAGAATTTGAAAAGTAACGGAAATACATGGACTTGTGAATTTCCACCCACTGGTAGATCCCTAACCCTCAAATCTCCCATCATAGATAAGTCACATTTGGGGCTTCATTTCTGGCTTTTGAAATTTAAAATATATTTCTTCCTTTACCTTTCTATATTCATGAAAGACAGATCTCACTTGCCCATAGTAAGGGGGAACTGCAGTAAACAGACTTGAGTTTTAGCCACAGTACTATCCCGATATTGCATGTGCGGATAAACTTCTCTGATCTATAATTTCCTTTTCTTATAGAATAGAGGTAAAATTCCTGTATTCTGGCATTGTGAGAATTAAACGAGAGGGTGTTGCAATGCATTTGTCATAGTTTCTGGCTCATAGTAAGAAAATAATAAATGGTTATCATTGCTAATTTTACTGTATTTATTCTATTTTTATATGTTATGTTATAAAGGAGATAAGTAATCAGAAGAAATTAGTCTTACAATCCTCTCCATATACAACCTTTGGCACAGACACGTTCCTCAATCACACTGTATTTACAGAAGAGAAGTTTTAAACAAAGCACTTAAGAGTAGGTGTATGATTACATCCTGGATCCAATGTTTTCGTTTTGCTACTATTCTCCATTGCCTATCGTTATAGAAGGCGAACAATGGTAGCCAACACTTAAAATCTATACTTCTCATGTTTCTGGCCATGGGAACACAAGAGAAATCAGAATTCCATATACATTCTTTCTGTTAGCCATTAGTTTAGTTTTGTAGCTTAAGAAACAAGATATAAAGTAGAAGTAACCACATACTTGAGCAGGGTGGGAGCTGAAGTGGAGACTTCTTCGGAAATTATAGCCAATAGAAAAAACAATTAATTTTAATGAAAATAGTTTCTCAAATACATTTTTCAATTATTTATTTTAGGATACCACAAGGAAGAGCAGTGAAAGTCATACACCCATGCAATCTTCAGACTTTTACTCTCTTGGAACCCCATATGGTTAATTTCCAAGTAAATGTCAATTTCCTTTTTACTTAAAGTATTACAATCATCTATGATTTTTTCACTTGCCCAAAAAATGGAGCTGCCTTTCACTATTGCTCTTTGAGGAAACCCTGGTGGCATAGTGGTTAAGAGCTACAGCTGCTAACCTAAAGGTCGGCAGTTCAAATCCACCAGGTGCTCCTTGGAAGCTCTATGGGGCAGTTCTACTCTGTCCTATAAGGTTGCAATGAGTTGGAATTGACTCAACGGCAATGTTTTTTTTATTGCTCTTTGAAGATGATCACGATGTATTAAAAAAGTGTTTTCAACTCTCTAGCTGTTCACTGACAACAGTTTCTTTATTAAAAGCAGTACTTTATGTTAAACAGAAAATTTCTGCCAGAAGCTATATCCTATCACTGTTGACCTTATAATATTGGACCTTTAATAAAAAGGGCTCTGGTCTACTAAATATGTTCAAATAGTACAATTAAAAATATTCTGGGTGGCTACTTTAATAAAGGCATTACTCTAGGCATTGGGTAAGACAGAGAACAATGCTGACAAGTTGCCGGCTCTCCCAGACTTATATTCTAAATTATTACAAATTTTAAATGACTTTAATTCACACAACAACCCCATGAAGTAGATGGAATTTTTTTTTGCCCATTTTGAAAATGAAAAAAGAAAAAAGAAGCTCTACCTACATTAAGCATTTGTCCAACCAATAAATGCAGAACTGGAGGTTTTTTTTAATTCTAAATCTATGCCATTTTTATTACATTGTGCAAAGATGAGGCAACCAATAATTTTATTGTATTTATTCTATTTTTATGTGATGTTATAATGGCGATAAGTAATCAGAAAAAAATTAGTCTTACCATCCTCAATCACACTGTACTTAGAAAAGAGAAGTTTTAAACAAAGCAGTTAAGAGTAGATGTGTGATTACATCCTGGATCCAATGTTTTTATTACTATCCAAAGAAAATACAGCATATCCGACTACAACTTTCTTTTTTCGGTTACAAAGAGATTACTGACGGCAAAACGGTGTCTATCAATTCTGAATCAAGTCATTGTCTCCAGCTCCTACAGAGTTAGATAATATGTTCTGGAAGGACTCCAGCGTGCCAGGACACAACCTGTCACACTTGGGCTGTGAAGTCTACCTTACTAAAGAGGAGGAAAAGGTGTAAAAAATACCCTCTGGTCCTTTGAACCTGGTTACTCGTCTTGGAACAGGAATAAGAAAAGGGTGAACATGCACACCTAGCAAACAGCAGTCATATATGGCTCCCTGGGGGCCCTTACTGGATTGGATGAGTCTCATCTCTGCTGTACTTCAAATCTCTAATGTCAGGGGCCTCGTTCCCTCTTTGTGATCTAATGGCTACAACAGCACCAGGATTTTTTATATTAAAAAAAAAAAAATTAAGCTCCCCCAAATTTCATTTTGAGTAACTATGACTAGATGAGATTTGTACCCATTCTAGACAGCCTTTTGGAGAACGTTTAGACAATATGGATTAACCATTTCCCTAGGGTCATTCTCATTTAAACAAACAAAAATACTTTCTAAATTATTTTATTTTAAGGATATTCCCAAGGGAAGTTTCTCTGAGGTTGGTGTGAGTATACAAACTGAGAGGCAGTTCTCATGCCCATTCCAAGGCTGAATTTCCAGTATGGTCCTCTAGCTCGCAGCTTTTGGATGACATAGCAGGCTAAAATTTATTTAAAGCTATCACTCCCAGAAGTTAATAGCATGTGATCATTAGAAGTTTAGTTTTTTGAAAAATTCTGTAAAAGCAAAAAAGATAGAGACAGAGAGAGAAAGAAGGTGGGAGAAACTTACAGAAACCTGTACAGTTAATTAAGTTTGAGAAATGCTCCAATACCTCACTTCATGGACAGTTATGATGCATACAAGCATCTTGAATTTTCTGAACAGCCCTGAAGAAACAGGACCTAACTAATGTTATTTAGTTTAATGATTCCAAAACATATTTGCCTGTTGAACCCCTTTTTCTAACTTATTTACTGTTTTTAGAACATGTTTTTAAATGTCCTAGACTTAATCATTATGGTAAAGAAGAAAAAAAAAAAAAAAAAGCCAAAGCTCCAAATAGCTACTATTCATATGGGAAATATTGTCAATAGTTAAGTTGCACTAGGTCTTCTTAAAATGAATTTTGACTCAAAATATCAATTACAGAGGTGTAAAATGAATGTGAACAGGTTTAACATTAGGAAACATAAAATAGGATTTCCACTGTTTTATGAATTACACGACAGTGGAACGTCCAGCTTCAGGAAGGTAAGTGTTGTGGAGAGTATATAGAGAATAAATTTTAATTCTAGCTGAATTTAAGAAAGATGGTTTCAAACTCAAGTGATTCTGGGTAGAAGAATAAACAGGATGGTGAAAGACATACAAGTTTTGCTGTATCATGAATGGACAAAAGATCTCAATATCAAACATATGGACATGGGAAGACTTGGGGGCTGCCATTTTGTTATTTTCAAAGCTACTGTAAGAGCTTCATAAGTGCCATATCCCAGCTTTCGTTCATCCTCTAACTTAGGCCCTACAGAAGACTTAGAGTGATTATTTTAAAATGTAAATTAGATTGTGTAATTTCTCTATTCAAAATCTTCCAGTAAATTCCATAATCCTTACCATGGTCTGTGAGGTCCTACTGGTCTGTCTCTTGATTGCCTCTGACCGTGTTTCCAACTCTGCTCCTGCCCACACTGGTTTTCTTGTGAATTTTTGAGAACTCCAATCACACTGTCACCTCAGAGCCTTTGCCCTTGTGATTGCCTTTGCCTTAAGTGCTCTTTCCATACGTATATACATGGCTTACTTCCTCCTTTTACTCGAGTCTAGGTTCAGATGTCCCTTCCTCAATGAGGACTTCTCTGACCTCTCTCCTACACTCTTGCTTCCTTTCTCTGCACAGCACTTAGCACTAGCTGATATTGTTAAATATTTATTTGTTTACTTTCTTACTCAACATCAATGAAGGTAATGCTGACTGCTATAAGAAACAAACCTTGTTATTTTAGCATCTTAATATAAAGAAGATTGTTTTCCTATTTGTATGAAGTTCAAATGGCAGTAGGGATGAGGGGCTGGTTGTCTGTTCCACACAGTCATTGAGGGACCCAGGTAGACATCTTGTTTTTGTTGTGATCATCTCCATATAACTAGCAGGCAAGAGAAGAAAAGAGGGATGGCATATGGAAAAGATTTCTAAGCCAGGCCTCAAAATGGCATGTCATTTCCTTTCACAATCCTTTAGTTAGAACTCAATCCAGTAGCCATACATCACTGTAAGGAAGGTTGAAATATGTAGTTCAGCTGTATGTGGTTGTGCCGTATGTCCAGAAGAAAGAGAAATGTAGTGAATAGCTTGCTAAGCTAAGCAACATGGCCTACATTACAATATAAATTCATAAGGGCAGGGATGTTGTTTTGATTATTCTTATATCCCCATTGCCTAGCACAATGCCTGGCACATAGTAGATACTCAACTAAGACAGATAAATATAAAAACCTCATATTCATGTAGTGCTTAATATGTGCTTGACACATGATAACTCAATCCACAAAATACCCCTATTGTGGTAAGTGCTGTTATTTTCCACACTTTACAGGTGAGGCTAGTGAGACAGGAGATGATGAAAAACTTTGCTGAGGTCACTGAACTAGTAAAGATTAGAGCAGAGATTTGACTCTAGCCTATCTGGATCCAGAACTCATGGTCTTATCTACTTCACACATAGCCACTCTAGATATGAATGAGTGACTATACATAAGCAATAAATTTCAAAAGGTTAGACAAGACCATTCCATTCTGAGTTCCCTCATAGAGAATGAGCCCTTTCTTGCTGCAAGTGTAAAAGCAAAGGAAGACTGGTATCTTACAAGGAGGACAAAAAGGGCATGTGTTTCCAGTTTGGGTATCTGAAATAGACATGTCCAAAATTTTCCAGATTCCATGTTTAAGATTTTCTGCTTCCCTCCTCTGGTTACGTTATATATTTTTTTCATGCTGTAGCAAAGTAAATGCTATTAGAATCCATGCGATTTTTATTAAAATCTCAATTCTTTATTTTCTATCGTTTTGACTATTTCATTGGCACTGATGCTCAAAAAGACCTTTAATAAATAAAGTTCACTTTCTGTCTTACATCCAAGTAAGATAGAAGTTATGATAGACTTTACAGACTGAAGGAGGAATATTAAGACTAAACACTAATTCAGAAATCTATTTTTGTGATATGTTCTTCAGTGCCATCCACAAAAATCTTTTTTTTTTTTTATCTAATAAAAATACATGTAAAGTAAACCTCCTTCTGGCACAGATCCAGTTTATATCCTGACTGCTGTATATATGGCCATGGTCACTGGACATCCAAGAATATAATGCAGAAAACAAAAGCAATTATTAGCCACTACATTGTATAAATTTTTTTAGTTTAGAAAACCCCTGGATTTTTTGTTTGTATATTTTATAAATAATAATAAATAATAAAATCATGTTATTTGTGAGTAAAAAAAAAATCACAGTTGCTTAGTTATTTTGAAAGTTATGAACACATGGGATTTTGTGGATCTACTAAATACTGGTTTACTGATAGTTGCCAAAGGGTATTGATGATGACCAGGTAAAGGATTTTAGTGATTTCAGGGATTTCCAGTGACCAAATAACTCTGATCCTGTTTGCTGTTGCTCTTCTCTAATGAGTTTGTTGGAGTCTGAAGTATAGAAGAATAGACCCTCTAATATAGACCCTTTTCAATGTTTGGGGCCTGAAGGGGTCTAATTATTTTGAAATTGAGGAGAGAGGGAAAGTACCTTCACCTGTAATTACAAGGCATTTTCAGTAGCCATGATGTAACTACCTGCTTATGAGAGGGACCATAATGCTGATGAGTGAGCCAGAGTAAAAGTTTCCAACAATGCTTTCAGGTCCAAATTCTCCTGAGTTACAGCTGCTGATGTGCAGCAAAGTAGACTTTGAAATTAAAAAAGAGATAGAGGGAGGAAAGGAGGGAGAGAGAAAGAGAGAGAGAGGGAGGAACAGAAGGAAGGAAGACAAAGAAAGAACAAAGGAATGAATGAATAAAAGAAAAAGAAAGAGATTTCAGATAGATACAAGTACAGCCAGAATGCAAGGATGGCAAGACTTCTAAGGAGGATCAGTCCCTAGAGAAGGACATCATGCTTGGAAAAGTAGAAGGTCAACGAACAAAAGGCAGATGCTCAACTAGATGGGTTGACATAGTGGCTGCAACAATAAGTAGGTATGTTTGAATCATACCTACTATCGTGAGGATGGTACAGTTTCCTGGAACATTTTGTTGTGTTATATATGGGGTCTCTATGAGTCTGAGCTGACAAGAATGTACCTAACAACAACAACTCTCCGTTATGTTGTTACTTTATTATACCTCTATCTCTGTTGGCTGGCTTCCTTAATTGTTTATATATATATATATGTATATATATATATATATACCAGGAAAAAAAAAAAAAACATTGCCATAGAGTCAATTCCGACAAATAGCAACTCTATAGGACAGAGTAGAACTGCCCCCTAGAGTTTCCAAGAAGCGCTGATGGATTTGAACTGCCGACCTTTTGATTAGAAGCTGGAGCATTTAACCACTATGCCACCAGGCCTTCCAATATGTATATACATGGTGCCTTCAACACTCTGCATCCTGCTTCATCAATAAATGTACTTATAATTTCTATACTCTCGCAAGTAACCACAAAACAATTATGAGCACATCCTTCCAATGAGATAACCTGTAGATAGCAAAATAAAATGTAATTACCTTCATCTCCCACTCACACTTGATGGTGTATTACTGTGAAGCCTTAGTATAAACTACTCTTAAAATATTTTATTATGTCCTCAACTTATTTTCCTAAACTCTCACCTACTGTCCCTACGGGTAATAGTTCCCAGTGGCATGCTTTTCTGTCACTGTCTTCTGAAATCATTATTAAAGCTTTCATTAGAATGTTTCCACTGTGTCC
The DNA here is from genome assembly GCF_030014295.1 of Loxodonta africana. Taxonomy (NCBI): domain Eukaryota; kingdom Metazoa; phylum Chordata; class Mammalia; order Proboscidea; family Elephantidae; genus Loxodonta; species Loxodonta africana. The sequence continues at coordinate 42,696,002 of NC_087348.1, forward strand.
TTAGTAATAAGGTAAATATTCCCAGTAGCCATAGACTTAATATTTAGAAATCATGTAACAGTCATACGCAAAGGCCTTTAAAAGCAGGGTAGGTGCCCCTCGATATACAATGGACCAGGATTCCCAGTGACATGTTCTCTGAACATAGTGAAACACGGCAAGAACAAACACCAGGATAGGTGTTTCCATTTTGAGCACCAAGGACTGTAGTAATTACATCAGCTTTAAGCATATATATACATACATATTTTTTTTTTACTTTCTTTGTTTTTTATTAATATGTTGTTGTTGATCTTAGTTGCCATCAAGTCGATTCTGACTCATGGCGGCCCCGTCAAATACAGAGTAAAACTGCTCCATAGGGTTTTCTTAGCCATGATCTTTACAGAAGCAGACCGCCAGGTCTTTCTTTCGTGGCACTGCTAGGTAGGTTGAACCACCAACTTTCAGCTAGCAGTCAGTCACTCAGACATTTTTACCATTCAGGAGTCCTATATGTATTTATACATATAAACCAAAACCAAACCCATTGCCCCCAAGTCGTTTCTGACTTATAGAAACCCTGTAGGACAGAGTAGAACAACCCCATAGGGTTTCCAAGGCTGAAACCTTTATGGAAGTTGACTGCCACATCTTTCTCCCATGGGTTTGAACCACCGACCTTTAGGTTAGCAGCCGAGCTTTAACCACTGGGCCACCAGGGCTCCCATTTATACATATATGTACATATAATTAAAGTCCCTGGGTAGAACAAATGATTACGTGTTTGACTACTAGCCTAAGGTTGACGGTTTGACCCAGTTACCAGTGCTACGAAAGAATCTTCTTCTGTAGAGATTATAACCAAGAAAACCCTATGGATCAGTTCCACTCTGTGACACATGAGTCAGAATAAACCACGGGTCAGAATCAACTTGATGGCAACAGAATTTTTTTTAAAGATATAATTAAATATTATGAATGGGTATATAACGATGATTCATCAGAATAATTCTATTTACCTACTAAAAACAATGAGCTTAAAGAGTAAGGATTGCCTTATATACCACTCTATTCTAGCAAAAGAGGGTGGCCACAAACAAACTGTTATACAAGTGGATGATTTTCAGTGGTCTTCACTCTCTAGATCTATATTCATTTTAATATCCAGTACCCCTCACATGGAGCCCTGGTGGCGCAGTGGTTAAGAGTTTGGCTGCTAAGCAAAAGGTTGGCAGTTTGAATCCATCAGCTGCTCCCTGGAAACCCCGTGGGGGAGTAGTACTTTGTCTTATAGGATTGCTATGAATCCCCCCACACATTTGAATTACTTTAGACTCAAGTGTGAGTTATCAGTCCACCTGTTTATATAGCCATCCATTGACCCATTAATTCATTCAATAAATATCATTGACCCATTAATTCATTCAATAAATATTTATGTATGAGAAACACGTCCCCTGCTTTTAAATACGTTTGATAGAGTAGGAGAAACATAAACAAATGCTGATGATATAGTTTAATAATTACCTTGGTGGAGATATATGTACATGGTATAATGGGAACAAAGGGCCAAGAAAATCAATTTTGTCTATCAGATACAAGCATGTGGTAAATGGAGCTAAAATTTAAAGAACAACTAGAGACTTGTCAGAACACTCAAATCCATCAACAAACATAGGAGATAGATTGGTGTATTCAGGGAACTAAATGGGCTTCAGTTTTTTTTTGTTGTTGTTTTTTTAGACAGGAGAGTGAGAAATGATGAGATATTGGTAATTGAATCTCAGAAAAGGAGGAGTATTTTTTTTTTTAACCAAATACCTTAATTCACACTTAGGTGTTGAGCCAAATACCTTAATTCACACTTAGGTGTTGATGACTAGAAGATGTAATGATAATAAAGTGTATTGAATTTCAAAGGCCACATACTGTAAAGAAAGCTTCAAAAGACAACTGTTTTTCCTGTGATATGGATTGACACAATGGCTGCAATAATGGGCTCAAACATACCTACTATTGAGAGGATGTCATCAGACGGCAACGTTTCATTCTGTTATACATAGTACCACTATGAGCTGGAGCAAATCGACAGCACCTAACAACATACCACAATGGATATATCATATCTGGATATATGTTATGGCATTGGGCAAAGGCAGGGAATCTCACCTTAAACTCTACTACAGAAGCAACAGCAATTCATATATATTCATAATTCAACTGTCTCATCTTTATGAAGTTCATACCAAGCTGGCATAACTCATTGGATTCTTAGAATAACATTGTGTCCAGTTAGAAAGTAGCTACTTATTGTCTGTGCAGCCTATACCTGAACACCTCAGACAATAATAAACTCCCTACCTTCAAAGGCAGTCTATTCCATCCCTGCAGTTTTAATGACTAGAAATTGTTGATGCTAAGCTGAAATCACATTCCTTGTCAGTTAACCTGTTTGGTTCTTGTTCTATGCCTTGAGGCACACAAACAAGTTTTAATTGGGCTTCCACAGAATAGCCCAGAATCCCCTTGATTCCTGCTCAGTGCTCTCGAGGTCTGTTTGTCTTCTGCAGGTTCAGCGCCCTATATCCTTCAACCATGGCTCACGTGACATGGTTTCAATTCATCTCACAGTTCCAGCTCCTCCCCTCGTCCTATTTAGATTAACCACATGCAATGGCATTTCAGTGACACATCTTTTTGCTACTAGTCAACAAATTGCCAGGCTCTATTCCTCCGTGACATTGCTACATGGCTAGCTCGCCCAAGTAAAACAAGATTTAATTAAATCTTAATTCTGTGTCTGTCTCTTCACAGAATTAACTGTTGTTTTCGCTTCTCTGTGCTATTAGCAGCATACATAACAGAAGCGTGCAGAGGACAGAATCAGCCCCAATTACGAACGGTAGCCTTTTGTTGCTCATTCACAGTCTCCTTTCCCTGTGCCTGCTTTCCAGCTTACCACAGAGGTCTCATTTTTCCCTGTAGACAAATAGGCTTGTATTAGTGGCCCTGTTTGTCCCTGTGGAATTAAGAGTATGGCATCATAAAAATCTTATAATATATTAATATATCTAAATGAAAAGGATCCAAAAACTTTGGGGTTTCCTCCCTGCTACTATTCCCCAGCAACCCCTTTCACATTCATGAATTGTCTAAACTGATACTGCTAGTTGGCTGAGTAATCCAGAAGCTAAATAGCCCATAAAATATTCTGTTTTTAAACTAATATCTCTTCTCTCCTGTTTTAAATTTATGACAGAAATAATCATCAAGGTTATTACTCTCTGGAAAAAAGAAAAAAAAAAAAAAAGCTATGAAGTATCTCCAAGGTGCCCCTGAGATTACTAATTTATCCAACCTGGTCATAAATCTTCATGAAGTGTCCTGTCCCTCAATTGTTAAATGTTGACCCAATAAGGGTTCCTTCAGTGGCTTACTACCATCATGAGCCTTAGAGACAAATGATAGAAAATCTGATTACCTGGTTTGACATGTACATGCAATTTGTGAACAAGTATAGATATCTCCAACAGCCAAAGACAAATGTGGAAAAAAAAAAAATCACAGCATGCGGCCTTATTCTACTGTATCATTGAACCGATGGTGCACATGTATTCTTTCTTGCTGTCTCTGTCTTGAATTGTTAACATTTTACTTCAGATTATAGTAGTGTGTTGCTCTATTTATTTTGAGATAAAAACCAAAACGCCTGGAAGACTTCTGGACACCAGGCTTCTGATTCTCATGTTAAATAAACATAGTTTAGAGTGTCTACATAGTACTGATACTGCTTTAGGTAAAAATACTATGGTACTGAATGTTGTCCTCTCCCTGGCCATGCAACACAGAACAAGGAAAAGTAGAATATCAAGCTGAGGTGGAAGTAGTCTCATTTCAGTTCTTCCTATGCAAACCAAGTTCTTTTAAAATGTATGCAAAAAGATTTCAGTTTGAATAGTGTCTCTCTACAAACCTAGTCAGTGCCTGTATTACATGCCACTAACTTTTGTAAAGATCATGAAATTACGTGTATGTAATGATTGATCACATTCTTTTTTTAATTTTTACTGTGCTTAAAGTGAAAGTTTACAAACCAAGTCAGTATCTCACACAAAAAATATATACACCTTGCTACATACTCCCAATTGCTCGCCCCCTAATGAGGCAGCTGGCTCCCTCCCTCCATGCTCTCTTCTCGTGTCCATTTCGTCAGCTTCTAATCCCCTCTACCCTCTCACCTCCCCTCCAGGCAGGAGATGCCAACATAGTCTCAAGTGTCCACCTGACCCAAGGAGCTCACTCCTCACCAGCATCCCTCTCCAGCCCATTGGCCAGTCCAATCCCTGTCGGAAGAGTTGGCTTTGGAAATGATTCCTGTCCTGGGCCAAAAGAAGGTCTGGGGGCCATGACCACCGGGGCCCTTCCAGTCTCAGTCAGACCATTAAGTCTGATCTTTTTATGAGAATTTGGGGTCTGCATCCCACTGCTCTCCTGCTCCCTCAGGTGTTCTCTGTTGTGTTCCCTGTCAGGGCAGTCATCGGTTATAGCCGGACACCATCTAGTTCTTCTGGTCTCAGGTTGACGTAGTCTCTGGTTTATGTAGCCCTTTCTGTCTCTTGGGCTCGTAATTACCTTGAGTCCTTGGTGTTCTTCATTCTCCTCTGCTCCAGGTGGGTTGAGACCAATTGATCCATCTTAGATGGCTGCTTGCTAGCGTTTAAGACCCTAGACAGCACTCTCCAAAGTGGGATGCAGAATGTTTCCTTAATAGATTTTATTATGCCAATTGACTTAGATGTCCCCTGAAACCATGGTCCCCAAACCTCTGGCTGCTATTCTGGCCTTCGAAGTGTTCAGTTTATTCAGGAGAGTTCTTTGCTTTTAGTTTAGTCCAGTTGTGCTGACCTCCTCTGTACTGTGTGTTGTCTTTCCCTTCACCTAAAATAGTTCTTATCTACTATCTAATTAGTGAGTACACACCTCCCTCCCTACCTCCTTTCCCCCCTCATAACCATCAAAGAATACTTTCTTCTCTGTTTAAACTAGTTCTCCAGTTCTTATAATAGTGGCCTTATACAATATTTGTCCTTTTCAACTGACTAATTTCACTCAGCATAATACCTTCCAGATTCCTCCATGTTATGACATGTTTCACAGATTCATCACTGTTCTTTATTGATGTGTACTATTCCATTGTGTGAATATACCATAATTCATTTATCCATTCATCCTTTGATGGGCACCTTGGTTGCTTCCATCTTTTTGCTATTGTAAACAGTGCTGCAATGAACATGGGTGTGCATTTATCTGTTTGTGTGAAGGCTCTTATTCCTCTAGGGTATATTCCGAAGAGTGGGATTGCTGGATCATATGGTAGTTCTATTTCAAGATTTTTAAGGAAGTGCTACATCGATTTCCAAAGTGTTTGTACCATTTTACATCCCCACCAGCAGTGTGTAAGTGTTCAAGTCTCTCCACAACCTCTCCAGCATTTATTATTTTGTGTTTTTTGGGTTAGTCCAGCCTTGTTGGAGTGAGATGAAATCTCATTGTAGTTTTGATTTGCATTTGTCTAATGGCTAATGATTGTGAGCATTTCCTCATGTATCTGTTAGCTACCCGAATGTCTTCTTTAGTGAAGAGCCAGTTCATATCTTTTGCCCATTTTTTATTTTTTTGTCTTTTTGTAATTGAGTTTTTGCAGTATCATGTAGATTTTAGAGATCAGGGACTGATCAGAAATGTCATAGCTAAAAACTTTTTCCCAGTCTGTAGGTAATCTTTTTACTGTTTTGGTGAAGTCTTTGGATGAGCGTAGGTGTTTGATTTTTAGGAGCTCCCAGTTATCTAGTTTCTCTTCTGCATTGTTAGTAATGTTTTGTATACTTTTTATGCCATGTATTAGGGCTCCTAACTTTGTCTCTATTTTTTCTTCCATGATCTTTATTGTTTTAGATTTTATACTTAGGTCTTTGATCTATTTTGAGTTCATTTTTGTGCATGGTGTGAGGTATGGGTCTTGTTTCATTTTTTTGCAGATGGATATCCAGTTATGCCAGCACCATTTGTTAAAAAGACTATCTTTTCCCTCATTTAACTGTTTTTGGGTCTTTGTCAAATATCAACTGCTCATATGTGGATGGATTTATATCTGGATTCTCAATTCTGTTCCATTGGTCCATGTATCTGTTGTTGTACCAGTACCAGGCTGTTTTGACTACTACGGCAGTATAATAGGTTCTAAAATCAGGTAAAGTAAGGCCTCCCACTTTGTTCTTCTTTTTCAGTAATGCTGTGCTTATCCAGGGCCTCTTTCCCTTCCATATGAAGTTGGTGATTTGTTTCTCCATCACATTAAAAAATGCCATTGGAATTTGGATCAGAATTGCATTGTATCTATAGATCACTTTTGGTAGAAGAGACATTTTTACAATGTTAAGTCTTCCTATCCATGAGCAAGGCATGTTTTTCTACTTTTGTAGGACTCTTTTGGTTTCTTGCAGTAGTATCTTGTAGTTTTCATTGTACAAGACTTTTACAACTCTGGTAAGATTTATTCCTAAGTGTTTTTTCTTCTCGGGGGCTACTGTAAATGGTACTGATTTGGTGATTTCCTCTTCAATGATCTTTTTGTTGATGCAGAGGAATCCAACTGATTTTTGTATGTTTATCTTCTATTCCGATACTCTGCTGAACTCTTTTATTAGTTTCAATAGTTTTCTTGAAGATTCTTTAGGGTTTTCTGTGTATAAGATCATGTCATCTGCAAATAGAGATGCTTTTAAATCTTCTTTACTCATCTGGATGCCTTTTGTTTCTTTGTCTAGCCTAATTGCTCTGGCTAGGACCTTCAGCACAATGTTGAATAAGAGTGGTGATAAAGGGCATCCTTATCTGGTTCCCGATCTCAGTGGGAATGCTTTCAGGCCCTCTCCATTTAGGATGATGTTGGCTGTTGGCTTTGTATAAATGCCCTTTATTATGCTGAGGAATTTTCCTTCTATTCCTAATTTGCTAAGAGTTTTTATCATGGATGGGTGTTGAACTTTGTCAAATGTCTTTCCTGCATAATGGATAAAATCATGTGATTCTTGTCTTTTGTTTTGTTTATGTGATGGGTTACATTTATTGTTTTTCTAATGTTGAACCACCCCTGCACGCCTGGTATGAATGCCACTTAGTCATTGTGAATTATTCTTTTGGTATGTTTTTGAATTCTATTGGCTAGAATTTTGTTGAGGATTTTTGCATCGAAGTTCATGATGGATATAGGTCTGTAATTTTCTTTTTTTTGTGGTGTCTTTACCTGATTTTGGTATCAGGGGTAGGCTGGCTTCATAGAATGAGCTTGGGAGTATTCCGTCCTTTTCTATGTTCTGAAATACCTTTATTAGTAGTGTTGTTAACTCTTCTCTGAAAGTGTGGTAGAACTCTGCAGTGAAGCGATCAGGGCAGGGCTTTTTTTTTTTTTTTGTTGGGAGTTTTTTTTATTATCTTTTCAATCTCTTCTTTTGTTATGGGTCTATTTAGTTGATCTGTTAGTTTGGGTAGGTGGTTTGTTCCTAGGAATTCATCCATTTCTTCTAGATTTTAAAATTTGTTAGAGTATAATTTTTCATACTAATCTGATATGATTCTTTTAATTTTAGTTGGGTCTGTTGTAATACCACCCATCTCATTTCTTATTCAGTTTATTTGCTTCCTCTCCTGTTTTTCTTTTGTCAGTTTGGCCAATGGTTTATCAATTTTGTTCATTTTTTCAAAGAACCAGCTTTTGGTCTTGTTAATTCTTTCAGTTGTTTTTCTGTTTTCTATTTCATTTAATTCTGCTCTAATTTTTATTGTTTGCTTTCTTCTGGTGTCTGAGGTTTTCTTTTGTTGCTTTCTTTCTATTTGTTCAAGTTGTAGGGATAATTCTTTGATTTGGGCCCTTTCTTCTTTTTGTATGTGTGCATTTATTGATAGAAATTGACCTATGAGCACTGCTTTCACTGTGTCCCAAAGGTTCTGATAGGAAGAGTTTTCATTCTCATTCGATTCTATGAATTTCTTTATTCTACCTTTAATGTCTTCTATAACCCAATCTTTTTTGAGCAAGATATTGTTCAGTTTCCAAGTGTTTGATTTCTTTTCCCTGTTTTTTCTGTTATTGATTTCTACTTTTACGGCCTTATGATCAGAGAAGATGCTTTGTAATATTTCAATGTTTTGGATTCTTCTGAGGCTTGCTTTATGACCTGATATGTGGTCTATTCTAGAGAATGTTCCATGTGCACTAGAAAAGAAAGTTTACATGACTGCTGTTGAGTGGAGTGTTCTATATATGTCTACAAGGTCTAGTTGGTTGATTGTGGTATTTAGATCTTCTGTGTCTTTGTTGAGCTTCTTTCTGGATGTCCTGTCCTTCACCAAAAGTGGTTTGTTGAAGTCTCCTTCTATAATTGTGGAGCTGTCTACCTCACTTTTCCTGATAGAGTTTGTTTTATGTATCTTGCAGCCCTGTCATTGGGTGCATAAAAATTTAATATGGTTATATCTTTCTGGTATATTGCCCCTTTAATTCTATATAGCATCCTTCCTTACCCTTTGTGGTGGGTTTAAATTTAAAGTCTATTTTGTCAGAAATTAATATTGCCACTCCTGCTCTTTTTTGATTGTTGTTTCCTTAATATACTTTTTTGCATCCTTTGAGTTTTAGTTTGTTTGTGTCTCTAAGTCTAAGGTGTGTCTCTTATAGGTAGCATATAGATGGACTGTATTTTTTTTATCCGTTCTGCCACTCTCTGTCTCTTTGTTGGTGCATTTAGTCCATTTACATTCAGAGTAATTATGGATAGGTATGAATTTGGTGTTGTCATTTTGATGTCTTTTTTTTTGTGTGTTGTTGACAGTTTCTTTTTCCCACTTAATTTTTTGTGTTGTGTAGTTTATCTTTATATATTATCTTTTCCTCTCATTCATTGTTGTTGATTTTGTTTCTGCTGAATCTGTTTTTGTCCTGTATTTTGTTTTGATGTGTAGGATAGTTTGTCTCCTTTGTGTTTACCTTAATATTTACCCTATTTTCTAAGTTTAAACCTAACTTTTATTTCTTTATATCGCCTTGCCTTCCTGTCTGTATGAAAGATCTATGACTAGATTTCTTAGTCCCTCTTTATTATTTTAATGTTGTCTTCTTTTAGATAATAACATCACTGTTTGCCCGTTTTGAGTGTTTTTTTACCTTGATTTATTTTGCGATTTCCCTGTCTGGTTTGACATCTGATTGTTCTGCCCAGCTCTAGTCTTGGGTTGATACCTTATATTATTGATTTTCTAACCAATTAACTCCCCTTAGTATTTCTTGTAGTTTTGGTTTGGTTTTTTGAATTCCCTAAACTTCTGTTTATCTGGAAATGTTCTAATTTCACCTTCATAGTTGAGAGACAGTTTTGCTGGATATATGACTCTTTGTTGGTAATTTTTATTTCCTTCAATGCTTTATATAAGCCATCCCATTGCCTTATTGACTGCATTGTTTCTGTCGAGTAGTCCACGCTTATTCTTTTTTTTTTTTATTAAATTTTATTGAGCTTCAAGTGAACATTTACAAATCAAGTCAAACTGTCACATATAAGTTTATATACACCTTACTCCGTACTCCCACTTGCTCTCCCCCTAATGAGTCAGCCCTTCCAGTCTCTCCTTTCGTGACAATTTTGCCAGCTTCCAACTCTCTCTATCCTCCCATCCCCCCTCCAGACAGGAGATGCCAACACAGTCTCAAGTGTCCACCTGATACAAATAGCTCACTCTTCATCAGCATCTCTCTCCTACCCACTGTCCAGTCCGTTTCATGTCTGCAGAGTTGTCTTCAGGAATGGTTCCTGTCCTGGGCCACCAGAAGGTTTGGGGACCATGACCGCCAGGATTCCTCTAGTCTCAGTCAGACCATTGAGTATGGTCTTTTTGTGAGAATTTGGGGTCTGCATCCCACTGATCTCCTGCTCCCTTAGGGGTTCTCTGTTGTGCTCCCTGTCAGGGCAGTCATCGGTTGTGGCCGGGTACCAACTAGTTCTTCTGGTCTCAGGATGAAGTAGGTCTCTGGTTCATGTGGCCATTTCTGTCTCTTGGACTCTTAGTTATCATGTGACCTTGGTGTTCTTCATTCTCCTTTGATCCAGGTGGGTTGAGACCAATTGATGCATCTTAGATGGCCGCTTGTTAGCATTTAAGACCCCAGACACCACATTTCAAAGTGGGATGCAGAATGTTTTCATAATAGAATTATTTTGCCAATTGACTTAGAAGTCCCCTTAAACCATGGTCCCCAAAGCCCTGCCCTTGCTTCGCTAACCTTTGAAGCATTCAGTTTATCCTGGAAACTTCTTTGCTTTTGGTTCAGTCCAATTGAGCTGACCTTCCATGTATTGAGTATTGTCCTTCCCTTCACCTAAAGTAGTTCTTATCTACTAACTAATGAGTAAATAACCCTCTCCAACCCTCCCTACCTCCCTCCCTCCCCCCCTCGTAACCACGAAAGTATGTGTTCTCCTCAGTTTATACTATTTCTCAAGACCTTATAATAGTGGTCTTATACAATATTTGTACTTTTGCCTCTGACTAATTTCGCTCAGCATAATGCCTTCCAGGTTCCTCCATGTTATGAAATGTTTAACAGATTCGTCACTGTTCTTTATCGATGAGTAGTATTCCATTGTGTGAAGATACCATAATTTATTTATCCATTCATCTGTTGATGGACACCTTGGTTGCTTCCAGCTTTTTGCTATTGTAAACAGAGCTGCAATAAACATGGGTGTGCATATATCTGTTTGTGTGAAGGCTCTCTGAGGAATGGGATTTCTGGGTTGTATGGTAGTTCTATTTCTAACTGTTTAAGATAACGCCAGATAGATTTCCAAAGTGGTTGTACCATTTGACATCCCCACCAGCAGTGTATAAGAGTTCCAATCTCTCCGCAGCCTCTCCAACATTTATTATTTTGTGTTTTTTGGATTAATGCCAGCCTTGTTGGAGTGAGATGGAATCTCATCATAGTTTTAATTTACATTTCTCTAATGGCTAATGATCGAGAGCATTTTCTCATGTATCTGTTAGCTGCCTGAATATCTTCTTTAGTGAAGTGTGTGTTCATATCCTTTGCCCACTTCTTGATTGGGTAGTTTGTCTTTTTGTGGTTGAGTTTTGACGGAATCATGTAGATTTTAGAGATCAGGCGCTGGTTGGTGATGTCTTAGCTGAAAATTCTTTCCCAGTCTGTAGGTGGTCTTTTTACTCTTTTGGTGAAGTCTTTAGATGAGCATAGGTGTTTGATTTTTAGGAGCTCCTAGTTATCTGGCTCTTCTTCGTCATTTTTGGTAATGCTTTGTATTCTGTTTATGCCTTGTATTAGGGCTCCTAGGGTTGTCCCTATTTTTTCTTCCATGATCTTTATCGTTTTAGTCTTTATGTTTAGGTCTTTGATCCACTTGGAGTTAGGTTTTGTGCATAGTGTGAGGTATGGGTCCTGTTTCATTCTTTTGCAAATGGATATCCAGTTATGCCAGCACCGTTTGTTGAAAAGACTATCTTTTCCCCAATTAACTGACACTGGGCCTTTGTCAAATATCAGCTGCTCATATGTGGATGGATTTATGTCTGGGTTCTCAATTCTGTTCCATTGGTCTATGTTTCTGTTGTTGTACCAGTACCAGGCTGTTTTGACTACTGCAGCTGTATAATAGGTTCTGAAATCAGGTAGAGTGAGGCCTCCCACTTTCTTCTTCTTTTTCACTAATGCTTTGCTTATCCGAGGCTTCTTTCCCTTCCATATGAAGTTGGTGATTTGTTTCTCCATCACATTAAAAAATGACATTGGAATTTGGATCGGAAGTGCATTGTATGTATAGATGGCTTTTGGTAGAATAGACATTTTTACTATGTTAAGCCTTCCTATCCATGAGCAAGGTATGTTTTTCCACTTAAGTATGTCCTTTTGAATTTCTTGTAGTAGAGCTTTGTAGTTTTCTTTGTATAGGTCTTTTACATCCTTGGTAAGATTTACCCCTAAGTATTTTATCTTCTTGGGGGCTACTGTGAATGGTATTGATTTGGTTATTTCCTCTTCGATGTTCTTTTTGTTGATGTAGAGGAATCCAAGTGATTTTTGTATGTTTATTTTATAACCTGAGACTCTGCCAAACTCTTCTATTAGTTTCAGTAGTTTTCTGGAGGATTCCTTAGGGTTTTCTGTGTATAAGATCATGTCATCTGCAAATAGAGATAATTTTACTTCCTCCTTCCAATCCGGATGCCATTTATTTCTTTGTTTACCCTAATTGCTCCGAATAGGACCTCTAGCACAGTGTTGAATAAGAGCGCTGATAAAGGGCATCCTTGTCTGGTTCCCGTTCTCAAGGGAAATGCTTTCAGGCTCTCTCCATTTAGAGTGATGTTTGCTGTTGGCTTTGTATAGATGCCCTTTATTATGTTGAGGAATTTTCCTTCAATTCCTATTTTGCTGAGAGTTTTTATCATAAATGGGTGTTGGACTTTGTCAAATGCCTTTTCTGCATCAATTGATAAGATCATGTGGTTTTTGTCTTTTGTTTTATTTATATGGTGGATTACATTAATGGTTTTTCTAATATTAAACCAGCTTTGCATATCTGGTATAAATCCCACTTGGTCATGGTGGATTAATTTTTTGATATGTTGTTGAATTCCATTGGCTAGAATTTTGTTGAGGATTTTTGCATCTATGTTCATGAGGGATACAGGTGTATAATTTTCTTTTTTTGTGAAAATTACGTGGTTTTGGTATCAGGGAGATGGTGGTTTCATAGAATGAGTTAGGTAGTATTCCGTCATTTTCTATGCTTTGAAATACCTTTAGTAGTAGTGGTGTTAACTCTTCTCTGAAAGTTTGGTAGAACTCTGCAGTGAAGCCATCCGGGCCAGGGCTTTTTTTTGTTGGGAGTTTTTTGATTACCGTTTCAATCTCTTTTTTTTGTTATGGGTCTATTTAGTTGTTCTACTTCTGATTGTGGTAGTTTAGGTAGGTAGTGTTTTTCCAGGAATTCATCCATTTCTTCTAGGTTTGCAAATTTGTTAGAGGACAATTTTTCGTAATAATTTGATATGATTCTTTTAATTTCAGTTGGGTCTGTTGTGATGTGGCCCTTTTCGTTTCTTATTCGGGTTATTTGCTTCCTTTCCTGTATTTCTTTAGTCAGTCTGGCCAATGGTTTATCAATTTTGTTAATTTTTCAAAGAACCAGCTTTTGGCTTCGTTAATTCTTTCAATTGTTTTTCTGTTCTCTAATGCATTTAGTTCAGCTCTAATTTTTATTATTTGTTTTCTTCTGGTGCCTGATGGATTCTTTTGTTGCTCAGTTTCTATTTGTTCAAGTTGTAGTGACGGTTCTCTGATTTTGGCTCTTTCTTCTTTTTGTATGTGTGCATTTATCGATATAAATTGGCCTCTGAGCACTGCTTTTGCTGTGTCCCAGAGGTTTTGATAGGAAGTATTTTCATTCTCGTTGCATTCTATGAATTTCCTTATTCCCTCCTTAATGTCTTCTATAACCCAGTCTTTTTTCAGGAGGGTTTTGTTTGGTTTCCAAATATTTGATTTCTTTTCCGTAATTTTTCTGTTATTGATTTCCACTTTTATGGCCTTGTGGTCTGAGAAGATGCTTTGTAATATTTTGATGTTTTGGATTCTGCAAAGGTTTGTTTTATTACCTAATACGTGGTCTATTCTAGAGAATGTTCCATGTGCGCTAGAAAAAAAAGTATATTTTGCAGCAGTTGGGTGGAGAGTTCTGTATAAGTCAATGAGGTCAAGTTGGTTGATTGTTGTAAGTAGGTCTTCCGTGTCTCTATTGAGCTTCTTACTGGATGTCCTGTCCTTCTCCGAAAGTGGTGCGTTGAAGTCTCCTATTATAATTGTGGAGGTGTCTATCTCACTTTTCAGTTCTGTTAAAATTTGATTTATGTATCTTGCAGCCCTGTCATTGGGTGCATAAATATTTAATATGGTTATATCTTCCTGGTCAATTGTCCCTTTTATCATTATGTAGTGTCCTTCTTTATCCTTTGTGGTGGATTTAAGTCTAAAGTCTATTTTGTCAGAAATTAATATTGCTACTCCTTTTTTGCTTATTGTTTGCTTGATATATTTTTTTCCATCCTTTGAGTTTTAGTTTGTGTCTCTAAGTCTAAGGTGTGTCTCTTGTAGGCAGCATATAGACGGATCGTGTTTCTTTATCCAGTCTGAGACTCTCTGTCTCTTTATTGGTGCATTTAGTCCATTTACATTCAGCGTAATTATAGATAAGTATGTGTTTAGTGTTGTCATTTTGATGCCTTTTTATGTGTGTTGTTGACAATTTCATTTTTCCACTTACTTTTTTGTGCTGAGACTTTTTTCTTTGTAAATTGTGTGTTCCTCATGTTCATAGTATTTGACTTTATGTTTGCTGAGTCGTTACATTTTTCTTGGTTTTTATTTTGAGTTATGGAGTTTTTATACCTCTTTGTGGTTACCTTAATATTTACCCCTATTTTTCTAAGTAAAAACCTAACTAGTATTGTCCTATATCGCCTTGTATCCCTCTCCATATGGCAGTTCTATGCCCGAGGTCAGTTCAGGGGGGTAGGGCTGCGCTCCGTGTTTGTGCCGTCACAGGAAGTTGTGTTCAGCTCTCCTGCGCCCAGTCCTAAGCCCGGCGCCAAGGTTACCTGACTGGGACGCTGGCTCCAGGCTCCGAGAACGTCTCTGCTTCCCCGTAGTTGTTCATTCTCTGTCTCTGTCACTCAGATCAACTCTTTAAATCTGTATTTGTTGGTCAGTGTTCGTAGATTGTCATGTATGTGATCGATTCACCTGTTTTTCCGAGTCTTTGTTGCAAGAGGGATCTGAGGTAGCGTCTACCTAATCAGCCATCTTGGCCCCCCCCCAAGCTTATTCTTGTTGATTCTCCTTTGTAGGTGACTTTTTGTTTATCCCTAGTTGCTCTTAAAATTCTCTCTTTATCTTTGGTTTTGGCAAGTTTGATTATAGCATGTCTTGGTGAGTTTCTTTTAAAATCTACCTTAGGTGGAGTTCACTGAGCATCTTAGATAGATGCCTTCTCATCTTTCACGATATCAGGGAACTTTTCTGCCAAAAAAACTTCAACAATTCTCTTTATATTTTCTGTTATCCCTCCCTGTTCTGGAACTCCAATCATTCATAGGTTATTTCTCTTGATAGAGTCCCATATGACTCTTAAGTTTTCTTTATTATTTAAAAAATTCTTTTATCTGATTTTTCTTTAAATATATTGGTGCCAAGTGCTTTATCTTCAAGTTCACCAATTCTGCCTTCCAGTTGCTCAGTTCTGCTCCTCTGGCTTTCTACTGAGTTGTCTACTTCTGTAATTTTTTGTTAATCTTCTGAATTTCTGATTGTCGCCTGTCTATGTATTCTTCCGGCTTAATAATTTTTTCATTATGTTCCTGAATAACCTTTTTAATTTCTTCAACTGCTTTATGTGTGTGTTCCTTGACTTGTTCTGTGTATTTCCTGATTTCCTCCCTGATATCTTGAAGGGTTCTGTATATTAATCTTTTGTATTCTGCATCCAATAATTCCAGGAAGACACTTTCATCTAGAAGATCCCTTGATTCTTTGTTTTGAGAGCTTGTTGAGGTGATCATTGTCCGTTTCTTTATGTGACTTGATATTGACTGTTGTCCCTGAGCCATCTATAAGTTATTGTATTAGTTTATTTTATGTTTGTTTACTGTGTCATGGCTTCTTGCTTTGTTTTGTTTTGATATGCCCAGATGGGTTGCTTGAGTGGGCTAGCTTGATTATTTTCATCTTTAGAGCTCTGATGTCCTGTCCCTAGATGGCTAGAGCTGTTATCAGGAATATCAGTCTAGGAGTCCATTCACTTTTCTTGTATGTATTCAGCGCAGGTGTCCCAGTAGCTGTTCATCAAGTGTGTGGCACAGACTTTGTCCTACAGTTTTAGAGGGGCAGGGGTGATGGGTGTAGGTACCAGTATCAGGTTCAGCAAGGGGTCATGCTCTGACAAGACAGGGGGCTGAGGAAAGTGTATCCCTCTTCCCTGGAGCGTACAGGTGGGTGGGTTCTGGAGATAAGACATGGGCACCCAAAGTTTTTGTAAGGACCGGGAGGTATCAGTTTTCCTTGGATCCCTGTCGCGGGTGCCTGGGTGACCTGAGTGGAGCCACCAGTCCTTAGGCCCCTGATTTGGGTAGTGAGGATCCTGTTTAATTTGAAAAGAGATGGCAAACATCAAATGCCCACCTCTCCACCGCACAGCTGAAACAGTTGTAGTCTACCAACAAGGGCCTATTCTCCTGAAATAGGCTCACATAGGCCTATGTAGTGGGGAAAGATACTCAAAGTCTATGTACCATTTATGCCTGGACAGGAGCCGCTTCTGTCCTGCACTCCCCCAGTTAGTGGAGCTGGCAAGTTATCTTTTCCCCCAATTGCAAATTTATTCCTTCTTCAAGGTCAGAGGATGGCTCTAGGCACTCATCAGGGCCTATCTCAGGCCTAGAGAGATCAACAGCAACTGAAGCCAGCTAGGGGGTGGGGAGTATGGTAAAATATACTCAAGTACTTTGGTTTTGCTGAGAGTACCATTCTTCTCTGGGTCCGGAGGTGTGAGTAGGCTGCTTTTCCCTGCAGAAACTGTGGCCAAACACTAGTGCAAGCCTGCCGTGGCTGCTCCCAGGAATGGTGCCTGAGGGCTTCTGGCAATTCAGATCCAGTAACTCCTCTCTGCTTCTGAACCTTCTCTTCATCCCCCTGCCCCTTAGTCCATTTTCTATCTTTTCCTTTGATGTTCAGGGCTCCTAGCTTGTCATAAATATAATTGTTTCACTTGTTTTTTCAGGTTTTTGTTGGAAGAGGGCTCTCTGGAAGCATCTGTCTATTCTGCCATCTTGGTCCCACCTCTCGATTGATCACATTCTTAAGAATTTTAAACATGTCCACAACTAGAAGTTGGGAGCTTAACAACAACAAAAAAAAAATCTAATTTTTTAAAGGTTGTAAAATTTCATATATTAGGCATAAAAGGAATCTTTTTCTGTTTAATCCTTAATTTTTGCAATAGTCCTAGAGTCAATATAATGTGTATTAGAGTCAGTTTCCTGAATTTCACTTGAATTTTTTGTTGATGTTTAGTAGATTAAAGATCTAGGAGATGTATAGACATCTGTCTTGGTCATCTAACACTGCTATACCAGAAATACCACAAGTGGATAGCTTTAACAAAGAAAAAAAAAAAAAAAAAAGAGAGAGAAATTTATTTTCTCACAGTCTTTTAGACTACCCACCAAGAAGTCCAAATTCAAGGCATCAGCTCCAGGGTTTCTTTGTCAGTTCCAGGCTTTCTTTGTCAACTCTGGAGGAAGGTCTTTGTCATCAATCTTCCCCTGGACTAGGAGCTGCTCTTCTCAGGAATCCCGTGTCCAAAGGACATGCTCTGCCCCAGCACTGCTTTCTTGGTAGTATGAGGCTCCCATGTCTCTCTGCTCTCTTCTCTCTTTTATATCTCAAGAGAGATTGGCTTAAAACACTATCTAATCTTGTAGATCTCATCAGTATAAAGACATTGGCTTAAAACACTATCTAATCTTGTAGATCTCATCAGTATAACTTCCACTAATCCATCTCATTACAACATAGTGATAGGATTTACAACATATCAGGAAATCACATCAGATGACAAGACGGTAAACAATCATACAATATTGGGTATTATGACCTAACCAACTTAACAGATATTTTTGGGGAGCACAATTCAAGCCATGACAGCATCCACCACCAATACCTGGCCCAGTTCATGGCTAATTTATAATAAATGTTTGTTAAGTGAAAGACTGACTAACAGACTGACAGATGGACTGAGTAAATCAGTGATGCTGAAAACATATGCAGACACTAAACTCAGAGCCAAAGATAATTGTGAACCTTTATAGCTTTTGTTGAATGTTATTTTCCTAATAACAGCAGATAAATAGAAGCACCAAGCAGATGCCCTCTTATTGGTCATTTATTTTCTATGAGGGGACGGCAATGCATCCATCTTTCATAGCTAGTCTCCAGGTGAAAGTGCTGGAGTGGGAATTGGTAGCTTTCTTCATAGCTCCATGGAGAAGCCAACAGAAGGCTTATGACATTTCTTTCTCTGTCATCCTTAGAGGCATCTTTTAAAAGTAGGGGTGAACCTCTGCCATCAAACACACACCTTCTTCAGCAGCCACATACAGTATGGAAGATTTCCAAACAGCTGCCCCGAATCTAGGATAATTTCCTTGTTAGATTTCTCACTTCCAATCCATAAGCAAATCTTATTGGGTTTTCTTCCAAAGTACATCTCAAATCCATCAATATTCCTCAGTATCCATTTCTATCCCTGTGGTCCAAGCTACCATTACTGCTGCCCGGACTTCTGCAGTACCTTCTCTGACTTGCCTCCCTTCATCCAATATTTCCCTAACAGCCCACTTTATACACACCATTTAATGTGATCTTCTAAAAATATGAAGCAGATCAATGGTATTCTGTACTTACAAGCCTAAGCAACTTTTCATTACTCTGAGAATTAAAATCCAAACATATTATCAAGAGCTACAGGTTCCTTCATTTTTTGGTTCCAGTCTACTTTTCCAATTTCATTTTCTACCAGTGTCTTTCTCTTATTCTCCAGATACAAGAGTTACCTGTTTATTCCTTGGGCATACTAAGTGTTGCAAACTGACTTAAAGTGATACTTAGACACAGTACTTAGGCACTTAGGTTCTCTTTGGTAGATAATAATTGCCAAAGAAGCTTAAGCAGGGTGAAGGTTACCTATACTGTCAGTACCAGGTTATAGCAAAGCAAAATCTCCAACCTAATTTTGCCAAACACTTAGATGTTTATTACACAAGCTTGCCTGTATTAGTGAACAAGCACAAAACAGCTTTTACAAACTGTTTGTTCTACAAATACAACAAAGTCCCAGCTTTTTGCTCTTTCAGGTGCTCAGACAGGACAACATTCCAGACACAGATTTTTTTACCCTTATAATTTTTTTGAATTAGATCAGACAATGAAATATTTTTCTATCCTATGGCTGGACAGAGAATCGTTTATGGATCAAGGCTTGGAGCCCTCTCTAACCTAAGTCTACGGGTTTTCGACCTCACTAGATAATTAAACTCTGTTAATACAAGTGTATCTAAAAATATGTAGGTCAAGGCACTTATGCCGAATCTCTTTTATTTCACCAGTGAAGGCCCATTTACAATACCAATGATCAAGATATTTATTTCCAAGTAAGTAACAGTATCTGATATGAACTATGATAACTAGCTGATTATCTGGAGTTGATCAAGAGATGAAAAAAGATGACTTGGTAGCTATCTCTGGAGAATGGCTTTTCTCATACAATCCTGGCAGATTACCTCTGGAGTGTGAGTTCTTGATTGAGACAAGTGACCCCACCCCCTGTTCCTGGAAGTGAAGCTTAAGCAACTGGAACTTACCTAATATCACACTGTCTGTACTGAAGTAGACATTACAATTAAAGACATTTGAATACTGAGGTCATTTCAGGACTTTTCTGGCTCTTTCTCATTCTTCAGGCCTAAACTCAAATTTCACCTTATCAAAGAAGCCTGGCCTGTCCATATTACCCAAAGAAAAAAAATAGTAATAATACTAATCACCACAACAACAATAGCTAAAAATTTTCAGCACTTCTGTGTACCAAGTAGAATACTATTGACTCGCTTGCTTTGTTCACATCACCAAAAAAGATCAATCACTAGAGGAGAACATCATATTTGGTGAAGGAGAAGGCCAGCAAGTGCATGAGAGACCCTCAGTGAAAGAGATTGCACAATAGTCACAACGATGGACTCAAATATGCTGGCAATTGTGAGGATGACGCAGGATCAGGCAAAGTTTTGTTTTTTCGTACATAAGGACACCATGAGTCAGAGTCACAAAAACACAACATGTGGCAAGTATTGGGCTAAGTTCTATATATTTATTAACTCATTAATCCTTGTAACAAGTCTATGAGGTGGAATGTTTATCCTCGTTTTATAGATGAGAAAACTGAAGCACAGGATTTTGTCATAGTGACATAATGGGAAAGTGGCAGAGCTAGGATTCGAATCTAGGGAGTCTCAGTCCAGAGTTCATCTTCTTCACAGTTGAGTGGCACTGATTTAACTGCTAAGCAACAGGTAAACAATGCTGACATCCTAGTTATTATCACATCACACTGTTTGTGTGTGTATGTTTTGTTTTTCCTTAATGGATTTTACCATAATCTGTAAACATTGTTATTTACTTGTTTAGTCACTCTTTCTCATCTTCTATCTCACCAGTGCATACACTTCTTGAGGGCAGGAACATGCCTGTCTTCTTCATCACTCTATCATAGGACTTAACATAGTTGGAGCTCAATACATAGTTTTGGCAGAAATGAATACATGTGGTACAGTCTCAGTGCAACATTGCTGATTCTTTCTTTTTCTCTCTCATTGCCTCATATACCTCCACATTGAACAGGGAAGCCATGAGAGCCAGAATTGCTGAATTTGTCTGACTTTCTCCACCACCTGTGTTTTGTATCCAGCATCATATAAAATGAAATTGGAATTTCCTAGGGCCTGTTTTGATATCTGGAGCTCTGATGGCACAGTGGTTGAGAGCTATGGCTGCTAACCAAAAGGTCAGCAGTTCGAATCCACCAACTGATCCTTGGAAACCCTATGAGGTAGTTCTAGTGTGTCCTATAGGGCTGCTATGAGTTGGAATCGATTCGACAGTGATGAGGTATTTTGATTTTAAGCCCTGGGCTCTGAACTAAAAGGTCAGAGGTTAGAAACCATCAGCTGCTCCATGGAGAAAGATGTAGCAGTTTGCTCCTGTAAAGATTTACAGCCCTGGAAACTCTATGGGGCAGTTCTACTCTGTCCTATAGGGTTTCTATGAGTTGGAATCAACTTGACAGCAATGGTTTTTTGGTGTTAATTTTGGTATCTGTTGTAATACATAGGGATGTCATGTTTGATAAAATATAGGACCAATGAAAACAAGGGAAGCTTTCAATGAGATAGACTGACACAAGAGCCACAACACGGGACTCAAACATACCAATGATCATAAAGATGGCATAGGACTAGGCAACATTTTGTCTGTCATAATAAGGTCGCGTGAGTTGGGGCCAACTTTCTATCAACTAACAACAACACTTTGACATCTGCTTTAGAGGACTTTATGGCTGACAGTGTTATGGAGAAAGAACAAGCTTACTTGCAATCTATTCTCCACATTGTTGCCAGAGTGATACTTCTTAAATTAAGCCTACTTAAAACCCACCAGGACTTCTGCATCTATACACAAGGTCACCATGAGTCAGAGTCAACTCGATGGTAGCTAACAACAACATGTGCCAAGTATTGGGCTAAGCACTATATATTTTTTAACTCATTAATCCTCACAACAAGCCTATGAGGTGGGATATTCATTCTCATTTTACAGATGAGAAAACTGAATTTTCAGCATCATTTTAAGGGTAGTGTCCAGTCTCCTTAGCATGACGCTGGAACCATATTCATTTGTGCGCCTGTGCCTATGTGCATGCACACACACACACACACACACATTCTCAGCCTCATTTCTCATGCTGTAATAATTCTGACCTTCCTCATTGAAGAAAAGGTGTCAGACTCTTTTTATAGGTCCTACCCTCTGACTGGAAACCCTGGTGGTGTAGTGGTTAAGTGCTACGGCTGCTAACCAAAGGGTCAGCAGTTCAAATCCGCCAGCCACTCCTTGGAAACTCTATGGCGCAGTTCTACTCTGTCCTATAGAGTCGCTATGAGTTGGAATCGACTCGAGGGCACTGGTTTTTTTTTCCACTGGGTACCCTCTGACTGGGGAGCCTTTCTGCTCTTCTTTGACTGACTAATGTCTACTTGTCTTTCAGGTATCATTTCCTCAAAGGGCTTAATTCCCCTTCAGTTCGAGTCAGGTGCCTGTGATAACACTCAGTGCATGCCTTCTTTTATCGTGCCATATTATTCTATGATTGCTTTTATGTGTGATTTTATTCTCTACTAGATTGTGAATTCCTTAAAGTAGAATCTATGCCTTTTTAGCAACCATTCTCTGCCAGTAGCAGGCATTCTAGAAAAAAAAAAAGGAATTAATGGAAAAAAAGAAGAAAACTCTAACCACAAAGCATTTCCAGGCCTGACAACAATCTATGGCAAACTGCCCTTGAGGAAGGTGTGTGTAGTTGCCGAAAGCATTTTACATCTTTTGTGGAGAGGGCCAACTCCATTCCCTGGTGGTGTCAATATGGCACCCTTCACCAGCCTGAAAATTCTCTGGCACTGAAAACACATCAAGTCTGGAAGCTGTTTATGAGACTGAGAAAGTGAGTCAATAGACTCCGTTCCAAGTTGGCAAGAAGGGACCTAATCCTAAACATCTAAAGCTCCATAATTCACATCGAGCCTCTCATTAATTTAAATGTTAATGTAAATTTAAAACTTGTTGTATTGATTTGGGACTATTTTTGTATAAGGATTGCATAACTAGGCTCTCCTACAGCAGAATCCAAATGGACATCCTTTCACATTAACTTCTTAAGATAAAGAAAAAAAAGTGAGGTTTTCCTTTTCCTTTTTTTTCCTTTTTGTCACGTAAAGTCATTTGTCTAGTTATAAGTGGTGTACAACCTGGGGAGGTCTAGTTTTGAGAAACTCTACCTTTGAATGCAATTGATTTGGATAGTCCTGCAAAAAGGTCTATTCTTTTAGAGTACTGAACAGTTCATTTCAAATATATATAGAGATTAGTACCTTTTCCATTTCACTGATGAGAATACTAAAGTCTCCACGATCATGCTGTTTACTTCAGTTTATCTTATTTCTTCAGCCATATTCTCCTTTCATTGGATTTATATTTCCTTATTTAAAAAGGTCTCCACCGTCTGTCAATTTGCCATACCGTGATAGTTTGCATGTTGCTATAATGCTAGAAGCTATGCTCCCAATATTTCAAATACGAGTAGGGTCACCTATGGTGGACAGGTTTCAGCAGAGCTTCCAGACCAAGACAGATGAGGGAGAAAGGCCTGGAAATATACTTCTGAAAATTATACAATGAAAACCCTATGGATTAGAATAGAATATTATCCGTCAGGACTTAAACATGCCCATGATTGTAAAGGTGGTACAGAAACATGCAATATTTCATTCTGTTACATATAGGGTTGCCACGAGTCAAAGCCAACTCAAAGGCAGCTAACCACAAAAAAACATTTAAAAAGGAAACATAATTTACAAATTACATACCATTAGATTCGGCTCATGTAAAAGAAACTATAAAGATGATGATGATGATGATACTGTTAATACCTGGGCATTTTGTGTGGTTACTCTTTTGCCAGGGCCTGTACTTTATAAAGGTACCAATGTACATTATAAACATTATCTCATTTAACCCTCAAAACAGTCCAGAGAAGGGGCTGCCCTCATTACCTTGCTTTATAAATTAAGAAATTGAACCATGGAGAAATTAAGTCACTTTCCTAGAGTCACACAAGTAGGAAGTGGCATTGCTGGCCCTTGAACTCAAGTTGGTCTGACTCCAAGTTCTCTTCCGTAACCACTGTGTTCTCAGGGTCTTAACGTGCTTGCTGAGGCCTACACATGCAAGACCAGAGTAGAGAATTTCATTTTTTAGAGTTGCATATGAATGTACAATTGTGGATTAAATGTACAATTGAGAAGCCAGGTAGAGGGATCCAGAAACCTGGTTTCGAGTTTGGGAATACCTTGTATCTTATTTCTTTTACCTATGAGGAATTTGAAGTAATTGAATATGAGGCCCCTTCAAGCCCTACATTCTATGAGTCTATATAATAATAAGATTCACTTTGTTCTTGTCAACAAACTCTCTGCTGAGTTCTTCTCTTCACAACCACCCACCACAGTGTTTCTTCACATTTAGTGCCAATGCCACTGCAGGCAGCCCCACCTAGCTCAGTTCTCTGCACTAACTGAGATGCCTACGAAGTAAGCATCCTGACAACCACCGGTTTCTTTGAAACAAGCTAAATACCAGGCAGAAAACTCAGGTGAGAAGATGAGAAAACCTGGACTTTTTTCCCCTGAGCATAGAAACGAAACACAAAAATCAGAGCCCTGGAGAGAAATAAGACAAGGCCTTCATCTATCAAAAGATGAATATTTACTGATGCATTCAGAGACTGAGATAATATAAGAGGGATCGAACCTTCTGTAGTTGAACGTTTACAGCCTAGATGTATCCCACAAGCTTTACAGTGCCAAGGAATGTAGCACAATCTCTTAGTTTTTTAGTGCTGCTGTAAGAGAAATATCACGAGTGAGTGGCTTTAAAGAAGAGTAATTTATTTTCTCACTGTTCAGGAGGCTAGAAGTTCAAATTCAGGGCATCGGTTCAAGGAGGAGGCTCTCTCTGTTGTCTCTAGGGGAAGATCCTTGTCTCTTTCAACTTCTGTAGCCCCAGTGTTCCTTGGCTCCTTCGTGATATTCATGTGGCATCGATCCCTCCATCTTGTCCCCCTTTCCCATTTGTGCTCTCTCCTGTGTCTAATCTACCCTTTTGGTAACTTAGAAGTGTTTATGTTTAGAACACACTCTACACTGATATGGCTTCATTGACATAACAAAGATAACTCTAGTCACAAATGGAATTCCATCCTCAAGTATAGGGGTTAAGATTCCAAAACATATTTTAGGGGGACACGATTCAATCCATAATGCTTAGTAAGAAGAAGTATGAGATTTGGAGTCAAACAGACCTGCTAACTCAGCCACTTAGTATTTTTTCTTGGTAATTGACTAAAACAAACATCTATGTCTCAGTTTCTTCCTTATAAAATGAAAATCATAATTAAAATTTTTCCTAGGACAGTTATAAGTCTTAATTTGTAAAGTAATGTAGAGTTTAGTCCAATGCCAGAAATATAGTACAGGCTTAAATTAGTCTTCATTATTGTAATAACGGAGCCCTGGTGGCATTGTGGCTAAGAGCTTGGCTTCTAACCAAAAGGTCTGCAGTTCAAATCCACCAGCTACTCTTTGGAAACCCACAGGGCAGTTGTACTTTGTTCTGTAGAGTAGCTATGAGTTGGAACCAACTTGACGACACCTAACGACATTCTAATAACAATAACAAAAAACTCTGATCTGTTGGCTTTAAAATTATCACTGTGAGTAGTTATTTCAGCTATCACTCATTTCTCAATTTTAAGAATTATTATTGTTTTTTACAAGACAGCAACATATGAAACACCAGTCAGATATGAATATTTCACCCAAAAAGATGTTTTTCCTTGGAGAGTATCTGAGGAAAAAAAAAAAATAATAATAAGTCATGATATCATGCCAAACCCCATAAGCTATATTACAAGATGTCTGCAATTTCCTCTTTCTTCGGAATTCCAGCTTCTTCTCTTTAATATCAAGATAGCTGAAGGATGGACAGCTGAGCCACTAATCATCAGTCCCCAAAGAATTACAAATCCTCCTTGGAAACTCTATGGGGCAGTTCTACTCTGTCCTATAGGGTCACTGTGGGTCAGAATTGATTCGACAGCAGTGGGCTGTGTGGGATGGATGAGAAATCACATTTTACTAAGCATCGAGAAGTACATAATTGATTTTTCAAATCAATAGGTGAAATTCAAATTAATTGATTACAGTCACCTTAGTATCCTTTTCCTTAAAGTAACTAATTGCCCAGCACAGAAAGAAGCCAGTAACTGAGTACATACAATAAACGTATAAAATCTCAGGCTTTATTTTAACATGACAGAGTTCTGCTAACACAAAATCTTCCTGACAATTTTACCTATGTTAAAACTCGTCCTTAAAAGAAAAATTGTTACAAAATTAAGAGATGGAGGGGTCCTTAGAAGGAATTTTATACAAAGTCTTTCATTTTAGAGTGGAGAGAATTACGACTCAAAGTGGTTTGGACACTTGCTCAAAATGGTCTGGTTAATTATGGTAGGAAGCGAATGCTGCTCTGATTCTAATCCAGTACCTGAATTTACTTATTTTATTTTTTACCATATCAAACAGAAATCTGTAAATTACATATATTTTCTAGTTTTCACGTCTGCTTGGCTATTAAGGTTTAAGTAAACTAGTAATTACTGTATTGTTTTGAGGTGTGACCAGAGGAATGAGCTAAAAGCAAGAAAGTCTCTCAAATATATGCACAAAAGGCATTTATGGATAAAAACCTTCCCCAGTGAAATTTGCATGACACATTTCGGTACTATAAGGCAATGAACAAAGAAATAAAAGCCTAGAAAATCTATAAATCAGTAAACTAAAACATATATATAGTAAATTGATAAACTAACCAGACCCATTGCTGTCGAATTGATTCTGACTCATAGCGACCCTATAGGGCAGAGTAGAACTGCCCCATAGAGTTTCCAAGAAGCACCTGGTGGATTCAAACTGCCAACCTTTTGGTTAGCAGCTGTAGCACTTAACCAGTACACTACCAGGGTTTCCTAAAGCAAATATAAATATATACACAAATATATACATATATATGTATATACGTGTGTATGTCTGTATTAGTAATGTTGGTATTCTGTCATCTCAAATTACTAAATTCTGTCAGGTGATACTGCATTTAGGAAACGTCCAATCCTAAATCTCTTCTCATTTGTATGATATGGTTTAAAAACATATTTGTGTTGTCTTTCTCCAGGTGTGAAGCAACGTTATCTGCAGAAATCCAGAGCACTTCTTCAGCTTCTTTGGGTTGTCTCAGGAAGATCAGGACCTGTCGGTGCAATTTTGGTAAGGTAAGTACCAAGTACCACTAATCTGTTCTCTTAGGGCTTTCCTTCTTGCTGCCCAAGTTTGCAACAAAGTGAGGTTCAATACGTCTAAATAGGTATGTGGAGAGCCAGGTATCACTTTTTTAATGATACAGTTAATATTTGAGGAAGTCGTTTCAACATATGGCAAAAACAGGCCTCCCAACATTTAACTCCCCGCAGTAGATAGATTTACCCGTCTAATCCCAAGAAGTTCTGGGCAATTGCATGTCCCCCCAACATGACTGCCTGCTGTGTAAAGTGTCCAGTGTAGAGTGGCAGACATACTGCATCTTCCTCTAAGCAGCTTACTGTAAAAGTAAGGGGCAGATGATGGGCTAAACTATAATTGACAAATTATCGTTCCCAAATTCACCAATCAAACAAGCAAATCTACTGACCAAGGAGGAGAAGAATAACGGGAAAAAGAAATACCAGGAGGATTATTGTAATGAAGGTCCCTTTAAAAAAAATAAATAATAATCAGAAACGGGGCACAAGTATTCTTCTCTAATACCACTAACATGTAGAGAGATCTTCCAATAAGAAGAGAGACTCTGGAGGTTGCATCAGGATTTTCTTAACCTAGTAGCACACTAAGGGAATTCCTCATGTGGGAGGCAGGCATTCAAGCATGGGGATTTCATCTATTTTAAGAAGCAAGGTTGATTCTAGGCAGAATTTTTGTCAAGTGCATGTTAGAAGCTATGTATTTTCAGGATCACAATGAGTATGTAGACAACAATATAGTAGTCCTCTGGTATTTGCGGTTTTAATTATTAAAAAAAAAAATCCAAAAACCCATTACATGTAATAATTTTAAGGCATACTATTGAGTTATTCTGTAAAAACTCATGGAAAAAACAGTTTATTTGGCCAATAAGTAAGCTGACTTAATTTTTCAGTGTACAGGTCTCAATGGAGTTTATAACTCTTATTTAATAAATCATCTATGGTACTTGAATTTATTTGGTAGTCAAAACAAAATCCTAAATGGAATGTATTGAAAGGATAAAGAAATGCTCATAAGCTTGAAGAAAGGCTAAAAAACTGACTTGGTGCAAAACGAAGAACCAAGCATCGGTAGAAGGTGTTAGTAGCAGAACCCATGTGGTAGTCTCTTGTTTCTTTTATGTTTGTGTTTTTTCATCTGGAGTCAAAAGTCATTCAAGAAAAAAAGTCTGATTTGTTCTGGTCATTTTATTTTGTCACATTTTGGTGAATTCCCCTCCCTTTGTCTATACTGGTTTAGCAAAAGGAAAAATCTAATAAATTGGACCATTTTGGTTTTCATAATGGAAGAGCAGGTATCTGAGTTTACCACTCCACCAATAATACATGTCATGAGGAAGAATTAATCACCAAAAAGGAGGTGGGGTACCATCAGGAAGGAGGGTTCTATACTTGATATTATTTAATATTAACTACTCTGTTAATATAAGTAACCCAGAGAAGTTGTGGGCTATCATGATATTTGGAAAGTTAGTATTAACAAAGTTAGTATGACAAAACTTATACTTCTGCAAGCTAATATGTAAGTTTGAAAGTCTAATTAAATTTATAATGGTTTTGATCCTACCTGTGTGTAAAAAACAGCATGGAGGCGGTACCTGACCTCCTCTAACTTCACAAGGGGGAAGGAAAATCAAGATCAACAGCCCAAAGCTGATTCCTATTAGGCGAAGATCAGGCATGCCTACTCTGTCCACCATCTTTACCAATTCTGACACCAACCGTCACTTCCACAGCACTCTCTACTTCTCTGCTGGGTTTGATAATTCCCTGCAATGGCCACACAGAGCTCACAGACCATACTCACAATTAACGGAGTTTATTAGGGAAGTAACAGGTTACAATTCAGGTTCAGGAACACTCAAGGATACAGTTCTTCCATCAGGACAGCCTCTTCCCAACCGTGCTTGCAGGTACGTCTCTCCCTGTCCCTAGGCCTCTGCCCAAAGGTACTCAGCTTTCTTTCTCCATGGGCTGTGACGCTTACCACACCATCTCCTGCTGTGGGTCTCTGCTGTCAGGTTTCTCCTGCCACTGCTTCTTGTTGTCTTCAGGGCTACAGTTCATTCTCTCTGCCTCTTGGGTCCAGGAGCCCTTCGGCACAGGGGTCCCAGTTCCAAAGGATGTGCTGGCTTCTGGCTCTTCTTCCTTGGTGGTGGTGGGATCTTTTTCCCACCTCTGGAGTGGCTCATTTCAAGCCCAGTGGGATGGCAAACCTGACCAATCCCTTTGATGGGCCACAGTTACCCTATCACACAGTCCTGCCCAATTACTTGGGTGAGAGTTATAAGACCATGGCTAGAAAGGCCACACAAAAGTGATCATCACACTGCACTGTGTCCACTTTGAAAGGATGGGAGTGTTTCTTGCCACCATGCTTCTTCTCCTGAAGGGACTGTAGACTTCTGATATTTAAGAGAGGAGACTGTCCATTAAGGCATGGAATGAGAATGCTTTAAGTTTAAAAAAAAAAAAAAAATCTGCTAGATACATTTAACCAAAAATCAGTATAGTGTTGCGTGCTTGTTAATGAGTGGCTAAAACCATCCTTGAACCAGAGAAACCATGCAAGATGGATGGAAAGGATAGCATAGCCCTTGAGAAGGTGATCTCAAGGTGCTTAGAGAGAAGACCTAGTGGGTTTTGGGTATTGGAAAGTATGGCAACAAATGCATATATTGACAAATTTGCCAGCGTGTTTACTATTGTCAGTGAGGTATGAATTAGAGAGAAGTAGGACAAATAATCTGTTGTCAGCTCTAGAATTTGAACTCATGACTTCCTTCTGCCAGGATGTCAGACTGGATACCCAGCTATAACTAGAACCTGTGAAAAGTACAACCCATTAAGTAAAAGAAAATCTCCTAGGCCCAGAAAAAAAAAAAAAAAAAATGTGCTGAAAGAAAGATGATGAATAGTAAGGCAATAGAAAAAGACTAGAACTATCCTGGGGGAGCCAAATTTAAAAATCCTTCATGAAGCAAAGACCTTTGTAGAAGGACAAAATGGTTCTAGGTCAGTAGGACCTCTGGCCCAGGAAGAAACAAATGCAAAGTCTAATGTAGAGTAGAGCCTGTCTTAGTCTGGGTTCTCTAGAGGAGCAAAACCAGTGAAATATATGTACAAGCATATAGAGAGGTGTACTTCAAGGAAATGTCTCACGTAAATGTGGTAAGTCCCAAATCCATGGGTCTGGAGACAGACTGGGGACTTCTGCTGGCTTGTGGGGTTTTGGAGGCTGGCAAATCCAAAATGGAAACCCTGGGGGCATAATGGTTAGGAACTATGGTTGCTAACCGAAAGATCGGAAGTTCGAATTCAACAGGCCCTCCTTGGAAACTCTGTGGGGCAGTTCTACTCTGTCCTATAGGTCGCCAAATCCAAAATCTGCAGGTTAGCTTAGCCAGGTTGACACATAACATTAACTATCACGGGGCCCTAATTTAAGACCTCAGGATTCCTCCAGGTTTAGCCCAACCAAACATGTGCTCATTGTTGATATTTAATAAATGTTTAGACCCTGGATGGTATGAATGTGTAAGTACTTGACTATTGGCCAAAAGGTTCATGGTTCAAACCTGCCCAGAAGTGCCTCAGAAGATAGGCCTCGTGATTTGCTTCTGAAAAAACACAAACTTGAAAACTCTATGGAACGTAGTTCTATTCTGACTCACATGTGTCAACATGAGTCAGAATCAATTCAACAGCAACTAACAACAACAGTTTAACAAATCATTGAATGAATAGTTAGACTAAATGGTCGAATGAATCACTAGATTAATTATGAATGTATGAGACTATGAGACAAAACATACGTGTTTGCCCATCTATCCTGGAATGAGTCAATACCAGTTTTCTCCTTCTTCCCCATGTCCCCAAAACCTTGAAGACACCATCCTTTTAGCATATTAGGAAGTCAAAATGAACAAACAAAAACCTGGTAATTTTAAAGAAAGCTATACCCACCCCCAATAGATCTATCCTAAAGAATTTATCTCAAAAGGTCAAGGCTATCTGATTTCTGGGCACCAATAAATCACGGCATAATAAAATCAGATCATAGTGGGAACACAGTAACTTTAATTTTGCCTTGAGATTTATGAAGTTTCTAATCATATTTAGAATTAGTTAGTAAAATGAAAGCATAACAGGTACTATAGGAATGTTTGGACATTCAGGGACATTTTTCAACAACCCTTTGTAAAATTATGTTAAAATCTTAGGGGAAAACAGGCAATACATCCCACTCATTTGATTGACTATCACAGCGCTTCCAGTTCAGCTCCACATAAGTGCTGGCATGCAGATTTTGTCCCATTTAGAGTTGTCCTACTAACAGAAATGGGCCCTAGTGGTACTAAACTTTATTTCCCACCTCTCCTTGCTAATAGAAGGACTGGAGAGCACCATCTTTTGAAAGGTGGCCAAATGGACAGAACAACAGATTGGAACAAGTAAACCAAATAGCCTTGTCAGGTTCCTGATTCATACACAATAAGCAGGCATCTACATGGGTAAGCTGCAGTGGCTGTTCCTTTATGATTGACATTTTTATTTAAGAACAAATAGAGTTCCACCTATTCCTGGGAACATACCTATAAATTAGATCTCCCAATGTCTAAAATGAGATATGTAATTTCAACTGAAACAATTTTATTTCCCCAATCTAAAGAAAACTAAAAGGATATTTGCTATCATCACATCCATGGGAATTTTTTTTTTTTTTTAAATGTATGGCTTTTTCCAGTTTGGGTTGTCTCTGAAATGTGGCTGTATTGGTGGTGACTGAAATAGTTATTAGATCTGATTCATAGAGTTCTTAGTAATAGAACAAACATGCCTACATTCCCATGACTCAGGCCCTGGTTAACAAATCTTTATACCATAAACATGATGCAGTCCTAACCAGGGAGCTCTCAAGCCCTATGGGATGCCTCCTCCTGGCTCCTTAAATCAAAAAGTGAGTTAAAACACCCAGTAGTGCCAAGAGTGCAGCGAAAGAGCACTTTCACAAAGTGCTGTTGAGAGTGTAACTTAGAATAACTCACTTGGAAACTAATATGGTGCTTGTATCACAAGCCTTTAAAATGTGCCTGTCCCTGACTTAACAATTCCTTTTCTAAGATTTATGGTAAAGAAATCAGGATCAGGGGACAAATGAATGAAGATGTATGTGCAGGCCTGATCATTGGAGCGTTGTATTCAGTTCCAATTTAACTTAAATACCTGCCGACGAACGCCTTGCTACAATATGGTCTATCGATGTCATACAATATGATACATTCACTAATAATGATTCGGCTGCCTTGAATGTAGGCATGGTGATATATTATTAATTTAAAAAGATCTGATTATAGGAAATTGTATAAAGTGTAATATCATTTATTATATATACATTAATACATTTATAGGTGTAGAAAAATATCTGAGTAATGAGATTATAGTTTATTCTTTTGTTTATCTATATTTTCTGTTAAAACAAGAAGTAAATAGATATATAATGCATAAACTGAAAGGATAAAATAAATTGCAAACTAAGGGAAAGTTCTTTAAAGAGTAAGAGATGTATCACTTCCACCGTTAAAAGATACATGATTTTGTGACCTCCAGCACACACAGGCACATGGCTCACACCAACTTTTTATAACTCATATTGTTTCACCCCAGAAGAGGGCCTTGGAGGGGTGGGACCTGTGGACTTGTTAGGCTTCCCTGTTACTGAGGCTGAGCCTATTTTCTTGGTCTGTAGCAGTGAGAATCTCTCTTGCCTATTGTTACAAATCATAGAACTCATGAACTGTGGCTGCCAGCAACAGTGTAAAAGACATGGGAGGGGGTGGTCAAAACTAATGGAAATGAAATGGTGTATCAGTTACAAATGGGACCACACAAGACTAGTATGAGATATAACGCCAAGAGAGAAGGGTTGAAAAGAGGCATTGAATGAGGATGCTAAAACGGAAGGACAATAATATATGTGTTCCTCAGCAGCAAAATAAAGCCCAACTTCTGTAATGGTAGACATGCGGAGCTCAGTGAAAGGAGAAGATAGGCTGCAGAGACCACCTACAATGAGAGACTCACAATTTTGGAAGTCTGAAAAGTGCAAATGCAGGGAACCTGCTGAGTGAAGGTGCTGAGGTGTTGCTTGGGAAAACTTGACCCCCCTTATACCCACTATGAAGCCCTGGTGGCACAGTGGTTAAGAGTTTGGCTGCTAACCAGAAGGCTGGCAGTTCAAATCCGCCAGCCGCTCCTTGTAAACTCTATGGAACAGTTCTACTCTGCCCTATAGGTTCATTATCCTCAACAGCAATGGGTTTTGGGGTTTTTTTTATACCCACTAGTAGCTCTTTGGAAGCAACACCAAATAAATGCTCAGGTAAATTCCCTCCAAGTAAAGCTCTCTCACCTTTAAAGCAGACGGTTGAGCCTATGTCTTCTCCTAGAAAATTGGAACCACCACTATACTGAATTCACGGAGCAGTTAGTATCCCTGGAGGTAGGGGAAGAATCCTTTGAACGCAAGGACTGAGTCAGGAGCATCCCAGTAGCTCTGGGATCTCTGAAAATTACTTTTCACTGAGCATTCTTGGATGGATCAGTGTTGGTATCCTTCTTTTAAGAGGTTTTAAGATCGTCTGTTAATAGTTTACTTTTTCCAGTCTGCTTATCATCACTGTTATCATTAAAACAATGGCATGTTTGCCAATGACTGTAATGGAGGAAGGACTTCCTATGCATACTCCTAGAACTAAACCCATTGCCATTAAGTGACCCTATACACAGCCCCATAGGGTTTCCTAGGCTATAATCCTTACAGAAGTAGACTGCCACATTTTTCTACCATGCAGCAGCTGGTGAATTTGAACCATGGACCTTTTGTTTAGCAGCCAAGCCCTTAACCACTGTACCACCAGTGCTCCTCACTACTAGAACTAAGCCCCTTTATATCCCTTATCTCAGGGAATCTTCACAATACCATCCTTACTTCCATTCCAACGTAAAGATACTCAGGGTGAGAGAAATTAAATAATTTGTTCCATGCTAGTCAAATAGAAAGGAGGTGGAAATGAAATTAAAATCTAGGCAGTATGACTTCAACCTCTGAAGCCCTGGCAGCTCTTCCGACTCAGTAAGGAAGAGAACACATTATAATGTTTATTTATGGTCATCGTTGTTATCTCAAGTAACAGTAATAATTCGAAAAGGTAAGGTGTAACTTCATAAGAGTCTCACAGGCCTCAGAATTTCGATTTTTCATATATCTTTCTTGTAAAAAAAAGAGGGATGGGTGAATTGGAAATGTATTGCTGATCTTTAGTTCTCTTCTTCTTCCCTGACTGATAGGATCCCATCCATGATCACTAACAAGACACAGATGAACTTTGTAACTTTAAAAGAGAAAGACAAACAAAAGAATACAGCATTGTATAATACCTGAAGGGGGGCGGGAAGCTCTTTTTAAGTGTGGTGTATCTGGTGAGTGGTAACTATTTAGAAAACAGAGGTGAAATGAAAATTACCTGCTGAGTCTCAACCATTCCACAACACATTTCAGCTGAGAATGCTTAAAAATAAAATACTTGAGAAAGCAAGCTATTTGCAGTTATATTTGTACATGATCTTATTTTCTCTGTGTGCTAGAAGAGATTTTCCTTCAGGGTTGTCACTGCCGTCGTGGAGCACCGCTCACTCGTTCAATGAATGTTTATTGAAGCTGACATCATGCCAGGGAGCTAGGCACTGGGTCATCAAGGAGAATAAACCTTCTCTTCTTTGGGAGGAAGCAAGGACAGATCCCCCAGGGGCTTAATACCTTAACAGTACATGGTAGAGATGAAAGAACAGATGTACATTAACATAAAGATATATACGCTTGCCCACATACACGCATATGCTATCTCGTCACACTGCAGGAGAGAAATATCAATCACACTGAAGATATTAACAGCATGTCTGGGTGGCTTCCGCCTCGATCGCAGAAGATTTCATGGATGAGTTGAGTTTTGAAAAGTTTTTTGGAGGAAAATGACAGAATAAAGTATGGTGTCACAGAACGTGGAGACATTTTTTTGTTTTGGCAGAGAGAGTGACACAAAGAATCTGAAGAGTCCTTAAGATCTCTCAGGTCTATAATTTGAATTAAGAACCAGCTCAGGTAAACCCTTCGATACCAGGATTGATGCCTATGTTTTTTTCAGAATATTTCCTAATGTAATCTAAAGAAAATGACACAAAACAAAACAAACAAATTAAAACCCTCCTGATCTTCTTTTGAGACCTAAAGCCTTTGGATTGGAGATAATCTATAATTAGTATACTTAGCTATGATAAATAAAAGTGAACTGAAATGTTTTTTAAAGATATAATGTTATGTTTAAAATACTATGTTTTTGAAGATAAACCATGGGCTTTAGGTCAAACTGAGTTAAAGTCCCAGCTTGGCCACCTCCTGTTTCAACTTAGAAAAGTCACTTAGTTCTCTGGACCTCAGATTCTTTATAAAAGGGGGGTTGTTCTGAAGATTAAATGAGTTAATACACATTAAGTGTTTAGCTTGGTAAAGTAGAGGGTAAAATAGCGCACATTAAGGGCTCATGCTGGGTAAAGTAGTGAGTCAGCAAAAAAGGAGGAAGACCTTCAATAAGATGGTTTGACACACTGGCTGCAACAATGGGCTCAAACAGCACGAATTGTGAGGATGGTGCAGGACTGGGCAATGTTTCATTCTGTTATACATGGGGTCACTATGAGTTAGAGCTGACTCAATGACCTAACAACAACAAGGGCTTAGCACATAGTGTTATTGTGAGTTGCCATTGAGTCAGCTCTAACTTGTGGCAATCTTATGTATAACAGAAGGAAATGATGTCCGGTCCTGTGCCATCTTCATGATCATTGGTTAGTTCAAGCCCGTCATTGCTTCTATTGTGTCAATCCATCTCATTGAGAGTTTCCTGCATTTTCACTGATCCTCTACTTTACCAACCATGATGTCCTTTCCTAGACATGGGTCTTCCTTGATGATGTGTCCAAAGTAATTGAGCCAAAGTCTCACCACCCTCACTTCTAAAGATTCAGTACATGTTCATTAAATTTAAGTTAGGCTATTATCAATAGCATGTCTTCACTCTTTCTTAATGAACCTGACCCTAACAGTATAGCATGAAAGTCACACATGCACTGATCGATGTACTTACTATAACATGCGCTCACTTTTTGCTTCAACAGCATAGGTTTATGGAGAGATTACCATGTACTGGAGGTTGTGGCAAGCACTGAAGGCGATGATGAGTAGGACAGGCTCCTATCTGCAAGGCCATCAGAGTTGGTCAGGACTCATTTTCAACTAACTGCCATGGCGTCCTGATTTGCTCCTTGTTTACCTGTTAATTCCTAAGAAATTCAGGGATCTCTAAAGCATTTTTCTGTTACCAGCAGTGTATTATTAAATAATCACTGTACTTTAAAAAATATGTTCCAGTTTAGCCTAGTGTGGAAAGCAGTATACGGGACAGGGGTGATGGGGTGGTGGAGGGGGCTGATTAGTGGAAGCGGATACTCTAAAGAGTTAAATGACTTGTCCAGGCAACAGGGCTAGAGAGTAAGAAGGCAAGGACTTCTCCTGCGTTATGATGCCTCTTTCAAGAATGAAAAGAATCAGCAGTTTTTCCTCAAAGTGAAGGCAGGGCCTGCTCTAGGGTGGTAGGTGAGCCTCTGACACGCTTCCGTGAAATTCTCAACTGCCCTCCTCACCACCCTTTCCCTTCTCTAGTCAACACACTGTTCCTGGGTGTCTAGACAGCTCTTTACGTTCACCTTCTGCCCCTCTTCAGTCAACAATATTTTATGCTGCAATGATACTAACTGCATTCACATATGGAATATCCGGACAGTGGGGTGTTACTTGGCAATAAAAAAGGGGTAAAGAACTGAAACATGCTATTGCATGGATGAACCTTGAAAATATTACGCAGAGTGAAAGAGATCTGTCACAAATACCACATATTGTATGATTTCATTTATATGCCATGTCTAGAATAGGCCAATCTCTAGAGACAGAAAGTAAACTGAGCGGCTGCCCAGGACAGAGGGAAGGGAATAAGGAGTGACTGCTAATGGGTATTAACTTTCTTTGGGGGATGACAGAATGTTCTAAAATTAGCCTGGGAGAGTGCACAACTTTGCATTGTACACTATAAATAAGTGAATTTCATGGCCCTTGAATTATATCTTGATAAAATTTTTAATGGTAATAATTGGAATGGCAAAAATGTATCATGTTAACGATGCCGTGTTTTCATACGGCAACGTTTTGTGTGTATTAACTCACTTAACCATCAAAACAATTCTTTGAGACTGGTACTTTTATTTCCATTATATATGTGACAACACTTTGGAAGAAAATTGGATTTTCCAAGGCCACTCAGCCTGTTAAGTGGCAGAGTTAAGATTTAAATTCAGTCGATCTGACTTCAGAATTCCACTAACTTAACAATTTTGCTAGTCACATGCTAGTCACAGCCTCACTCTACCTTTAGGAGCCCTGATGATGCAATGGTTAAGCACTTAGCTGTTAACCAAAAGGTTGGCAGTTAGAACTCACTCAGCAGCCCCATGGTGGAAAGACCTGGCGATCTGCTCCGAGAGGCAGGTTACTCAGTAAGCAAGGTATGTGTGGGCTTACTTGTGCTTACTCACTAACCTATAGTGAACAGTTTCATGTGGTTTTCAAAACATATTGAAAACCATGTGAAACCGTTTACTACAGATTACTAAGTAAGCTCAAGAATCCTACAGTATGTTCTCATTTTTGCCCAAATTCACACACCGTAACTATTCTGAGATTCATCCATGTTGTCACTTGTATCAGGAGTTCATTTCTTTTTATTGATGAGTAGTATTCCATCGTATGGTTGGGCCAGAATTTGCTTATTCATTCAGATGCTGAAGGACATTTCAGTTGTTTCCAGCTTTTAGCTATTGCAGAAAAGATGCTGTGAACATTCATGTATAGATCCTTGTATGGACGTATGCTTTCATTTCAGGGAAGCTCTCCAATATGGTGGCAAATAAGTCCCCAAATAACTACAGACTTGCATTCTACCACAGTGGTAGCCCCAGTGAATTGAGAGTGCCTTCTGCCTGATAACAACAACAACAAAAATTGCCATCAAGTAGGTTCCAACTCATAGTGACCCAAAAGAATAGAGTAAAACTACCTCACAGGGTTCCCTAGGAGCACCAGGTGGATTCAAGCTGCCAACCTTTTCATTAGCAGCTGAGCTCTTAACTACTGTCCTACCAGGGCTCCCCTACCTGGCAGTCCTTGTAAAATATTCTATTATTAACCTGCCTTGAATCATTTGATTTTTCGCAACAAACGTGTTGACCGATTGGCCGAGTTTTGTCATCCTGTAACCAAACCTGGTGGTCAGTCCTACCTGAGTGCGGGAGGATTATGTCCTCAAGAGAAAACTAAAGAGGTATTATTAAAATATAAAGTGTCGCATGATATCTGAAATATATTTTTATATCACCCATACAATCAGGTAATATAGATATTGCCCAAATTTTAGAAATTTGGAAACTAAGGCTTACAAAAACAGTGGACTTCTTCAAGGTCATTGTACTAGTCTCCTATTGCTGCTACATAAACTACCACAAATTTACTGGCTCAAAACCACACAAATTTGTCACGTAGTTCTGGAGATCAGAAGTAGAAATCCAGCCTCAACAGGCTAAAATCAAGGTGTTGCCAGAATTGTGTTCCTTCTGGAGCCTCTAGAAGAAAATCTATTCCCTTGACTGTCTAGCTTCCAGAGGCTGCACACATTCCTTGGCTTGTGACCCCTTTCTCCATTTTCAAAGACAGCAGCACAGCGTCTTCAATTCTCCTTGACTCTCACCTTTGTACCTCCCTCTTATAAGAACGGTTGTGATTACACTGAGCCCACCTGGATGATCCAGGATAATTCCCTCATCTTAAGATCCTTAACTTAATCACATCTTCGAGGTCCCTTTTGCTATGTAAGGTAACATATTCATAGGTTCCGGGGATTAAGATACGGACAACAACCTACCACAGCCAAAATGTTAAGTGACACATTTGGGCCTTTAGTCAATGTTTCCCAAAGTGACAAGCTGTATTTTCTACTATGTCACAACTCCATCATATAATACTGGGTGTGTAGTAGTTTGTCTAGAGTTCAAACTCTCGGAAAACAGGGAATTTCACCTGCCTTAGCAAACACGTGGGTGGAACGGGGAAGCTTTTTAAGGACTGCCGGGAGACGTGGGAAAAAAGGTTGAGTTTCACTTGGATAATTTCATATATATTGGCAGTTGCTTCCTTGGCCTCCCTCTTGATTAATAAAGCAATAATGTAGATTTGCTTGTACCTCCTTTATTTGATAAATTCTGTTTCTAGCAGAAGAATACGGATTTCGTCAATAGGCAAATCACTTAATAGTTTTCAAATGACAACTATAATTCTTTCTCAGCTATTCCTACATGCGCAAAGAGAAGCAGAAAACTAAGGCAGTTGCATGAATAATTTAAACAATAAACCTCTTTTGGCTCAATTATCTGACTATTTCAACAAGCATCTGGATACTAATTTTCATTGTTTATTCTCCAATATTTTTAATTTACTTTACAATTGTAGGCACAGTCTTACGATAAGTCATTTCTTTCTTTTGTGTCCTAAATTCAATCTAACAAACATTTAATGAGCAACTAATATATGCCAGAAACCACGCTGGGTTTTATGGTGGCAAAAAATACTGAAAACAAAGAATCCGGTTATCACGGAGCTTCCATTTCCACGGAGAGAGTTGATACTGTCATACAAATACCTATACAATATGGGAGAACATAAAGGTCATGACTAAGATAAAAAATGATGGCAATTGTCATGGATTGAGTTGTGTCCCCCCAAAATATCTGTCCATGTGGCTAGGTCATGATTCTCAGTGTTATATGTCTACCATTTTATCATCTGATATGATTTCCGTATGTGTTGTAAATCCTATCACTGTGATGTATTAATATGGATTAGCAGCAGTTATATTGATGAGATCTACAGGATTAGACAGTGTCTTAAGACAATCTCTTTTGATATACAAAAAAGAGATGCAAGGAGAGACATGGGGACCTCATACCACCAAAAAAGCAGCACCAGGAGCAGAGTGCATCCTTTGGACCCAAGGTTCCTGCGCAGAGAAGCTCCTTGACCAGGGTAAGACATATGACAAGGACCTTTCTCTAGAGCTGGCAGAGGCAGAAAGCCTTCCCCTGGAGCTGATGCCCTGAATCTGGACTTGCAGCCTACTAGACTGTAAGAGAATAAGTTTCTCTTTGTTAAAGCCAACCACTTGTGATATTTCTCTTACAGCAGCACTAGATGACTAAGACAGTAACGGTATTTAGAGGATGAAATATCATACAGTTCAAAATAATTAGAGGGCATTTCCTCTAGAAGAAGTCCCTGAGTGTGGCAAATGGTTAGTAGCCAATTAAGAGCTTAGCTACTTACCAAAAAGTTGGAAGTTCCAATCTACCCAGAGATGCCTTGAAAGGAAGGCCAGAAAATCTGCTTCTGAAAAATCAACTATTGAGAACCCTGTAGAGCACAGTTCTACTCTGACACACATGGAGTTGCTATGAATCAGAATCGACCTGAGGACAAGTGGTTTGGCTTTTCTGGTTTCCTCTAGTAGAAATATTCTGGAAGATGGGTAGGAATTTAGAAAGCAGAAGTGGAGTGGGAGAGTGTTAGAATGTTGCAAGGAGGAAGAAAACCTAGGCCTAATCTTAGAAAGCACAACAGGGAGAACAGGGAACAAACAAGGAGCTCCCAAGAACTCAGGGAGAGGAAGGGACTTTTTACACCCAGTGTCTAATTTATTTCTCCCAATAATCTAGTAACTTTCGGTAGGGAAGAAGGGGGACTCTGAGCAATGTCTGGAGACATTTTGGTTGTCATAACTGGGGGGAGAGGCCAAGGACACTGCTAAATATCCTACAATGCACAAGACAGCAGCCCTGAAACAAAGAATTATCCAGCCCAAAATAGCAATTGCACCGCAGATGAAAAACCCTGCAATAAGCTTATGAAGTTGTACTATTATTTTCCTTATTTTACAGATGAGGAAATTGAGGTCCTGAGAGATTACACTTTTTGCCTGGAAACATTAAATAGTAACTGGCATGGCACGATCAGGGGCATATTACAGAAGGCTGAGGAACGTGGATATAACCAAAATAGCTAATGGACATTCACTGAAGGCGGGCCTGACAATCATCAGGGCTGTAATTAAATGACCCAATGCATGTAAAGTGCTTAGCACACCACTTGACACATAGTAAGCATTAAATAAATGTTCCCTGCTGCTTTGAATGATAGCTGGTGCTTTGCTTTAGAAAATTAATGTTATCAGGTATGAGTGGGCTGGGCTGGAGGTGGGGGAGACCAGGGGCCGATAGATGGCTGGGGCTAGAAGAGAGTGTTCAGGGTCTGAACTAAATGAAACCAGGTAGACTGTAAAACGAGGGACACGTACAAAAAAAAAAAAAAAAAAAAAGTATTGCCCACAGGGAAACTGGAGAATCTAACAAACGAATGAATGGGGAGAAAATGGAGAAGAGTCATAGGTGACTGTAGATTCGAACATGAGAAACTAATTTTAACCTTTTTTGGTGGTATGAACAGTTAACACACTTGGCTGCTAACCAAAAGGTGGCAGTTCAAATCCACCCAGAGGTGCCTCAGATGAACATTCTGGCTATCTACTTCCAAAAGATCATGGTCATTGAAAATCCCATGGAGCAGGGCTCTACTCTGAAACACACGGGACCGCCATTAGTTGAAATGGACTTGATGACAACTGGTTTTACTATGCATAAAGTGAGCAGCTGCTGTGTAAAGGATTACTATACATACTTAAAAACAGAGAAACTGAGACTCGGAAATGTAATTAGTTCAAGGTCATATCATATTTTGAGATTTCTTCAGACACTTAGGAAGAGGAAAATCTGACCTTTTTAAAGATACGGTAGCTAAATCTTTATAGGGAAGATAAGGACAAGATGACATTTTCTTTAATATGCCTCTGAAACCAGTTTTGAGATTCATTTTGCTATACATTTATATACCTGAAAGTAACTTTAACCCCTAGGAAGGCATTCTGGCTGAATGAGATATGTAGGGACAACAAAAGAGAGTTTTCCAAAGAGCAGGGGGTGAAGTTCTGTTTTCTCTGGCACGTTTGCTGCCTTATCGCAGGATTGTAAAAATATTATCTGGCTGGTCAAGTGCAGGAGCCCTGGTGGTGCAGTGGTTGAGAGCTCGGCTGCTAATCAAAACACTGGCATTTCGAATATACCAGCCACTCCTTGGAACCTTCTGGGGCAGTTCTACTCTGTTCTATAGGGTTGCCACGAGTCAGAATCAGCTTGACACCAGCAGGTTTGGTTTTGGGGCTTTGATCAGGTGTATTAGTTTCCTATGGTTGCAATAAGAAACCAATAACCAGTTGCTGTTGAGTCAATTCCAACTCATAGAGACCCCCACCCCCCACCCCCACCAGTGTGTCAGAATAGAGCTGTGATCCACAGGGTTTTCAATAGTGGATTTTTCAGAAGTAGATTGCCAGGTCTTTATTCTGAGGCATCTCTCGGTGAACTGGAATCTCTATCCTTTTGGCT
The DNA here is from genome assembly GCF_030014295.1 of Loxodonta africana. Classification (NCBI taxonomy): domain Eukaryota; kingdom Metazoa; phylum Chordata; class Mammalia; order Proboscidea; family Elephantidae; genus Loxodonta; species Loxodonta africana. Next base: position 42,738,622 of record NC_087348.1, read on the forward strand.
CACAGCTGAGTATGTTAACCATTTGCATTGCCCAGGGACTCCTATAGGTTTAAAGCAACAAAAATGTATTTTCTTACAGTTCCAGAGGCCAGAAGTCCGAAATCAAGGTATTTACTGTGCCGCCCTCCCTCCACGGGCTTTAGGGGAGAATCTATTTATTGTCTCTTCCAGCTTCCGGTGACTGTAGCCATTCCTTGGCTTGTGGCCTCATCACTCTGATATCTGCTTCCCTGGTCACGCTGCCTTTTTCTCTACTGCGTGTCTCTGCATCAAATCTCCCTCTGTGTTCCGCTTATAAGGATAAAAATAATAATAATAATAATAAGGATAGGTGCATGGAATTTGGGGCCAACCAGAATAATCCAGAAAAGCTCCTCCTTTCAAGATACTTAACTTAAGCACATATTTTGCTATCTTGGTAATATTCACTGTTTTGTCAAATAAATTGATATTCAAAGGTACCTGAATTAAGTCAGGAACCTATCATTTTGGGGGCCACTATTTAGCCCATTCCACCACATAACAATATGTGGAGTGGAAGGAAGGACCCACAGGAGTTGAAAACTTGGTATAATATATTTACTGATAACACCAAACACCACTTAAAATTACTGAATGCTCATTGAATACCAACAACAGTTCTAAGCATTCCACATGCATTATTTCTTTTTAATCCTCATAATGAAATTTCAGGACAGTTATAGATGAGGTCTGTTAGGCTTAGAGAGGTTAAGTGACTTACCCAATGTCACACAACTAGGAAGTAGTGGAGCCAAGATTCAAACCTCAGCTGGTTTGCTCCAGAATCTAAGCTTTTACCCAGTATTGTATATGCAGGGCTAGAAGTTAGAAAAATACATTCTTCCTTTTTTCTTTTTGTATTTCACAGAATGGAAATAAGGGTGGATCCACAGTTGTCACAAAATTAAGCCCCATCTAAGGGTGTCCAGAGAATACTAGCTAAAGGAACACCATGCTTCCCTTCTCAGATCCCCACCTTCACCCTTTAGCCACTCTACTAATTTCCTGGAGCTGCTGCGACAAAGTACCACAAAGTGCGTGCCTTTAAACAATAGAAATTTAGCGTCTAACAGCTCTGGAGGCTAGAAGTGCAAATTCAGGGCTTGGCCACTGCCATGTTCTTTTAGAAGTCTTTTAAGGGAAGAATTTTTCTTGTGTCCCTGCTTCTGGTAGCCCCAGGCTTGCAGATGCAGCATACCTCTATGTTCACATGGTTGTTTTCCCTTTTCTATCTCTCTATCTCTTCTCTCTCTCTTTTTAGAGAATATTCTGTTGTGTTTTAGGTGAAAGTTTACACAGCAAATTAGCTTCCCATTTAAAAAAAAAAATTATACAATTTTTTCTGTAACTTTTTTCACAATGTATCAACATTCTCATTTGCATTCTGTTTGTTCTGTTTCTATGAATCTAGCTTCCCTGCCCCTCCTTATCTTCTCATTTTTGTTTTAAAGTAAATGTTGACCATTTGGGTTCATATAGTTGATTATTTAAAGGGGGCACAGTTCTCATGGGTAATATTGTTTATTTTTTAAGCCAATCTATTATTTGGATGAAAGGTGATGACTGGGAGAGGCTTCAGTTCCAAGTTTAAAGGGTGTTGTTGTTGTTGTTGTTGTTGTTGTTTGGTGCCATCGAGTCGATTCCGACTCATAGCGACCCCATGCACAACAGAACGAAACTCTGCCCAGTCCTGAGCCATCCTTACCATCATTGTTATGCTTGAGCTCATTGTTGCAGCCACTGTGTCAGTCCACCTCATTGAGGGTCTTCCTCTTTTCCGCTGACCCTGTACTCTGCCAAGCATGATGTCCTTCTCCAGGGACTGATCCCTCCTGACAACTTGTCCAAAGTATGTAAGAGGCAGTCTCACCATCCTTGCTTCTAAGGAGCATCCTGGTTGCACTTCTTCCAAACAGATTTGTTCGTTCTTTTGGCAGTCCATGGTATATTCAATATTCTTCGCCAACACCACAATTCAAAGGCGTCAACTCTTCTTCGGTCTTCCTTATTCATTGTCCAGCTTTCACATGCATATGATGTGATTCAAAATACCATGGCTTGGGTCAGGTGCACCTTAGTTTTCAGGGTGACATCTTTGCTCTTCAACACTTTAAAGAGGTCCTTTGCAGCAGATTTTCCCAATGCAATACGTCTTTTGATTTCTTAACTGCTGCTTCCATGGCTGTTGACTGTGGATCCAAGTAAAATGAAATCCTTGCCAACTTCAATCTTTTCTCCGCTTATCATGATGTTGCTTATTGGTCCAGTTGTGACAATTTTTGTTTTCTTTATGTTGAGGTGCAGTCCATACTGAAGGGTAATAATCTCGGGAGTTCCTCTAGTCTCTATCGGTTCAGTAAGTCTGGCCATTTTTAGGAATTTGAGTTTTGTTCTATATTTTCTCCCTTTCTTCCCTGGGGCCTTCTATTGTGTCCCTGATCAGAGCAGTTGGTCATGATAACCGGGTACCATCTATTCTTCTGGTCTCGGGCTAGATGAAACTGTGGTTCACTTGGGCTGTTAGTCCTATGGACTAGTTTCTTCTCTGAGTCTTTGATTTCCTTCATTCTCTTTTGTTCCAAACAAGTAGAGACCAATAGTTGTATCTTAGATAGCCGTTCGTTTAAGAGCCCAGATCCTACTCATCAAACCAGGATACAGAACATTTATTTTATGTTGTGCCAGTTGACCGAGTTGTCCCATAAGACTAGGATACTAAGCCTTCAAAACCAGTAAACCAATCCCGTGATGTGTGTGTTTAGATCTAGGAAGTATCCATAACTATGCCACCTACATGCTTTATTATACATATGAATATATATGAAGCACACATAAACTTGTATATACATATGCCTACAGATACACCTATACATATACACCCATAAACTCACATGTGCCTTCCTATACACATACATGTATACATACCTATTTTTGTAACCACATACATACTTTTTAGTTGTCATTATTGTTGTTGCAGAATTGTATGTTATAGCATTTACTGAAATTATTTCTTATTCTTGTATACTTCTTAGTGTCTTCATTTACCTTGGTCTAGTTGTGTGGATTCACCCATATTGGGTATTGCCTTTCCGATCACCAAAAATAACATGTGCCTACTATCTAGGCGTAGTGGTTAAGTGCTACGGCTGCTAACCAAAGGGTCAGCAGTTTGAATCCGCCAGGCGCTCCTTGGAAACTGTATGGGGCAGTTCTACTCTGTCCTATAGGGTTGCTATGAGTCGGAATTGACTCGATGGCAGTGGATCTGGGTTACTATCTAGAAAGTGATTTCCCCTACCTCTGTCTTCCATACCTGGTAACCATCAAAGAATGTTGTTTTCTCCATGCATACCTATTCTTGAGTTTTTATAAAAGTGAAATCATACAAAATTTGTCCTTTTATGATTGATTTATGTCCTCCAGACTCATCCATTTTATTAAATGTTTCACAGACTTATCATTATTCTTTATTGTTGCATAGTATTGCATTGTATGCATGTACCACAATTTGTTTATCCATTCATCTCTTGATAGGCACTTAGGTTGTTTCCATCTTTTTGCTGTTGTGAATAATGCTGCGATGAACATAGGTGTGCATATGTCTTTTTGTTTCACTGCTCTTATATTCCTAAGTTATATACCTAGGAGTGGGATTGCTGGATCATAAGGTATTTCTATTTCTAGCTTTTTGAGGAAGTATCATACTGTTTTGCATAGTGGTTGTACCATTTTACAATCCCACGAACAGTGTGTAAGAGTTCCAGTCTCTGCACAACCTCTCCAACAGTTGTTGTTTTCTGTTTTTTGATCAGTGCCATTCTTATAGAGGTAAGATGGTATCTCACTGTAGTTTTGATTTGGATCTCTCTGATGGCTAATTATCACAAGCACCTTTTTACATGTTTATTAGCTTCCTGAATGTCTTCTTTGGTGAAGCATCTATTCCTATTCTTTGCCCATTTTTTGATTGGATTGTTTTTCTTTTTTGTTGTTGAGTTGTTGAAGTTTCTATATAGTTTAGAGATTAGGCCCTTATCAGATATGTCTTTGCCAAAGGTTTTTTCCCCAGTCTATAGGTTCTCTTTTTACTCTTTTGATAAAATCTTTTGACGAGCATAAGTATTTAATTTTTTTAGGAGGTCCCAGTTATCTAATTTTTCTTCTGTTGTTTATGCATTTGTAGTTGTGTTTAATAGACTATTTATGCCAAAAATATAGGGTCTCTATGAGTTGGAATCAACTCGACTGCAATGGGTTTTGGGTTATCTTTGTCCCTATGTGATCTTCCAGGAATTTTATAGCTTTAGATTTAACATTTAGGTCTTTGAACCATTTTGAGTTAGTTTTTGCGTGTGGTGTGAGGTATGGATCCTGTTTCATTTTTCTGCAAATGGATATCCAGTTTTGCCAGCACCATTTGTTAAAAAGACTGTTTCTTCTCCATTGAATGGACTTTTACTCTTTGTCGAAGATCAGCTGCCCATAGATGGATGGATGTTTATTCTCTTTTATAAGGATATCACTCACATTAGATTAAGGCCTGCCTTACTTGGCTATGAGCTGATGTTAACTTTATTATTTCCTGACAAGATCATGTTCACAAGTACCAGCAGTTAGGACTTCAACATGTCCCACGGAGGACATAATTCAACCCATAACAGCAATGCTGATAGTTAGTTTCCAGATATAACATTTATTATTTTAATTATTTTTTCAAACATTTGGATTCAGCACCTGTTCTGTGCCAGACACCGTTTTTTGAGGGCAGGATACAGCCATGAACAAGATGATCACAAGGGCAACACATTCCAGCAGAGGGAGACAAACAACTCTGCAAATCAATGAAGTCTATCAGATAAGTGCTTTGCAGGGAAATAAAACACAGTGATGTAATGGACAGTGATGGGGTAGCTGCTTTGGAAACCCTGCTGATGTAGCGGTTAAGTGCTATAGCTGCTAACCAAAAGGTCAGCAATTTGAATCAACCAGGCACTCCTTGGAAACTCTATGGGGCAGTTCTACTCTGTCCTCTAGGGTTGCTATGAGTTGAAATTGACTCAATGGCAATTTTTTTTTTGGGGGGGGGGTTTGGGTAGCTACTTTAGTTAATAGGAGAGAAGGCCTCTCTTGAAAGATAAAAAAGATCAGTGCCTGAAAAGAACAGAGGGAAAATGTTCTAGACAGAGGGAAGAGATATTCCAAGGGCCTGATGTGGGAACGGAGCCCTGGTGGCCCAATGGTTAAGTATTCGGCTGCTAACCAAAAGGTCAGCAGTTCAAATCCACCAGCTGCTCCTTGGAAACCCTATGGGGCAGTTCTACTTGGTCCTATAGGGTCAATGATGAGTCAGAATCAGCTCGAGGGTAATGGGTTTGGTTTTAATGTGGGAACAGGTGGATGGAGCAGCTTAGGTGCCGGGTAGTTAATGCAAGATAAGGTTGAGGAAAGGCTCAGGTGCAGTAAAGAACAATCTGTAGGTCAACATAAAGAATTCAGATTTTATTCCAGGTACAATGAGAAGACTTTGGACAAATTATATCCTCTTTCAGCCAGGGACTACTGCCTAAAACTTTAGCTTTAGGGGCTAAAGAAGAAGCAAATGATACCAAGAAAAACTAGTTTTACCTTTACTTCATCTGTTAATATTTCATATGAATTAGAGACAGAGAGTGAGAGAGCCTCCAAGCTCTTTCAGTAGCTTCACTTATATCTGAAAGGTGTGTTTTTTGACACTTCAATCAATCAGTGGGTGCCATTAATCTGCATATTGTGTTACAAGAAGTTGCCTTTCTTCTGGATTTTCCTTTTCTTTTTGTTCTTCTCAGGAAATTAATTCATGTCATTTCCATTTGAAATCCTGTGGCATTTGACAGCACAGGCACTTAGAGGCACCCTTCTATGACTTGAAGCTTAGTTTAATTGCATTGCTCATCCTCAGCACCTTAAGGAAAAAAAAAAAGTCATGACTGCCAGGCTCCTGGGGAGCGAACTTGCATAAGGAAAATGACTTGACACAGGCCTGTAGGTCTGGATGTGGGGGCCTCAGAAATATTCAGCTTTGCTGAGTGATGTTGGCAATTTGGTTCTGGACATTTTTCCCAATGTTGTGTTTCACTGAGAAAGGAACATTTGAGCAAGTGTTTGTAAGATGTCATCAATTAATTTCACTTTGGAATTTGGCTTTCTAAAAAGGGTGTACTTGGAAACTTTGGGAGCATTCTAGGCAGTTACAATTAGAGACAACCGATCTGTCTTATGAAAGGTTGAATTATGCCAATCACACTGTGCTGTTGATCTACACGAAAGTGCTTCTGCAGGCAGAAACATTCTGGTAAAATAATAGAGCCTAAGAGTCCAAAAGGCCCTCAGTGGTCTTCAATCTAGTGGATCCCATGACTTTTACATTTTTTATGTCACTAAAATAAATAAATATACAGCAGCTCAACATAGTGACACCTGTTTTATTCATTTTGCCAGATACTTACATTTAAAAATAAAAATACATACAGATTATTAGGAAAAGAGGGCTGGGTTACTTGTAAAAATACAGAAGTTATACGCAAATTGAAGGTTTTATTTAAATTCAGTTGGTCAGTAAGACATGCCCACTACCTTGACCTTACTCTTGTCATTTTAGCATAGCCAACCAGTGGAAGTTTAATCAGGGACAATGTTTGGGAACTGCTAATCTAACCTAAGCCCGCCTTAAAGACCTAACCGAAACTTGCAGCCTGTGCTTGAGGAATTCCAATGCCAGGAACCTCCATCACATCATACCATGTTCAGAGAGCCTTAGTTTCCGGAAGTGTTTCATTATGTTGAATGGAAGTTATGCGTGACCTTCAAGCAATATCACATGTGTACGCACATACACATGCAAACAGTAAACATGCGTGAATCCTATTGGTCATTAAAATTTGGCAGATTCTAGCTAACAACGACATAACACTTGGCATTTCTTATATCTCCCCCCCCCCTTGCCAACTCCACAGTTGCAACCTTTGTTCCAGTTCTCATAACCTCCAAAAACCCAAATCCATTGCCATCAACTCTGACTCATGGTGACTCCATGTGTGTCAGAGTAGAATTGTACTCCGTAGGGTTTTCAGTGACCAATTTTTCAGAAGTAGATTGCCAGATCTTTCTTCCAAGACACCTCTAGGTGGTCTTGAACCACCAAGCTTTTGGTCCAGTTGCACTATTTGTATCCCCCAGGGACGCCTCAGAACCAACAGTAGTTTTATAATTGCTGTCCTTTGTCCAGTTGTTCCTCTCCAAGTCATCTCCCTACTGTCCCCTGGATTGTGTTAAAAACCCCAAACTTATCATTTCACTCATTAACTTAATATCCCTCAATAGAACAAACTCCTTTAAAAAAAAAAAAAAGGAAAAACTCCTGATCTGGCATTTCACTCATTAACTTAATATCCCTCAATAGAACAAACTCCTTTAAAAAAAAAAAAGGAAAAACTCCTGATCTGGCTACTATAGGCAAGCTCATTTCCTGGTATTTCATGTCTTTCCCTGACACACATTCCCCTTAGGCTCCAGCCCAAAAGTATTTGCAGGCAATGAACGTTTGTTAAATTCAAACTCAGATCTCTGCAGTTCCAAACTTACTGCTCTTGGCACTACAGAGTACGGTTTCCTAGGAACAAATATAGCCTCTTTCTGAGGTTACACCAGTCCTTTCTAAAAATGCAAGCATCTCTGGGTGATAATAAAAAGTTATGAATACTTTACCCAGTCTCATGTATACAGAGGAGTCCCTGGGTGGTACAAATTGTTAACACCTTTATCTGTTAACTGAAAGGTTGGAGGTTCGAGTCTACCCAGAGAGGCCTTGGAAGAAAGGTCTGGAGATCTAGTTCTGGAAAATCAGCCATTGAAAACCCTATGGAGTAAAGTTCTACTCTGTTACATGTGGGGTCACCCTGAGATGGAATCTACTAGAAGGCAATGGGTTTATATACTGACCCCACTGAAACTGGTACTCAGTGTATATTTGTTCAATAAATAAACAGATTGGATTAGATCGAACTACATTTTAGCACCTGTGTGAACTGGTTTATTTCATATCTTTCTTGCTGGAGAAAAGGAATGGCAAGGGTTGAAAGCTTACGTGCTATAAAAGGGAATAAAATGGTAACGACACCAAAATGGGAACTGGGACCTCTTCAAAGATAAGCTTTGTTCCAACATTATGATTTTGTCACCCTCTCACCCTGGAGGGAGTCCTGGTGGTACAGGGGTTAAGAGCTGTGAACCAAAAGGTCGGCAGCTCGAATCTACCAGCTGATCCTTGGAAACCCTATGGGGCAGTTCTAGTCTGTCCTATAGGGTGGCTATGAGGCAGAACTGACTCGACAGCACCTAACAACAACAACCAACCCTAAAGGAAGGAGCCCTGGTGGCACAGTAGTTAAGCGCTCAGCTGCTATCTTAAAGGTAAGAGGTTCAAACTGACCAGCCGCTCTGGGGGAGAAAGATGTGGCAGTCTGTTTTTGTAGATTACAGCCTTGAAACCCCTATGGAGTAGTTCTATTCTGTCCTATGGGGTCACCATGAGTCAGAATTGACTCCATGGCAACGGGTTTGGCTTTTGGTTTTGACCCTAGGGGCAGAGAAGCAGGAAAGTGAAATGAAAATGTGAGAAAATCCTACAACCTTTTCATTCTAGACCTCAAATCAACAACAAAAAATTGAGGAACCATTCATAAGAACTAAAGTAAAAAATTAAATCTCAATGTGGCATAATTATTATCCTAGTGAAAATGTGAAAACCAAACCAACCCACTGCCGTTGAGCCGATTCTGACTTACAGTGACGCCATGGGGTTTCCAAGGCTGTCAATCTCCACGGAATCAGACTCCTCTATCTTTCTCCCCAGAAGCTGCTGGCGATTTCAAACCATGAACCTTCTGGTTAGCATTGGAGTGCTTAAACCACTGTGCCACCAGTGAAAATGTGAACTTCCCTAAAAATTCTTAAAGTTTCAGTAAAAACCCTTTTCAGGAACATTGTCAAATGTAGTTTGTAGTAAAATGTCAAACGCTCAATCACTTAAAAAAGCAAAGAGAACACAATTCCAGAACATACCTCACGATCCTCATCCGTCACGGGGATATTTATTTTTATATCTCATTGGCCCTATAAAACTCACCGAGTTGTTTATGGATGAAAAAGATCCATGTGGTGAATCAAAAGAGTCCCGATCCTCTTCCATTTCGAAAGTTGGCTCTGAATAAGATTTCTTTATATATACTGACTTTCTTTCTGGCGAGGGTTCTTTCTTCCAAGAGCTAAAGGTGTTACTGTTTTCCCTGTAAATACACCGGGTGATCTTTTCACAAATCTGTTTCATCTCCTAGGCAGTCATTTGCATCTCTCAAAAATGCTGTGCGTGTTAGAAACCTGGACCTTTAAAAATGCAGACTGTTCAACGTTATTTGAGTCATGTACTACCAAGTCAGCTGGAGGCCTGGAATCACAGATGTGCTAATGTGTCTTCAATGGGAAGAAAATGGAATTTTTAAATCTCTGCACTTCCTTTCCTGAAAACACAACAGTGGTGTGGTGAGGAAAACAAGGCTATCATTTCTAGAATCTGCATGGCATGGCTAATGTTGAAATAAAGTGACATTCTTTAGGAATTGTTTAGTGTCAAGTGCTGATTTAGCTAGATAAAATGCAGCTGTATTCCCAAATGACACGACTGGATTCATATCATCTACTAATTCCTGGTGGAGTTTTAAAGCTACCTTTACCAGCAATTTTCTTCCCAGTGCAAAGAATACTAATTTAGACTACACAGAAATACCACCATGTAGTTGCTAAGGAGCCGTGGTGGCACAATGGTTAAGCATTCGTCTGCTAACCCAAAGTTCTACAGGAGCTTCAAACCCATCCAGTGGGTCTGAGGGAGAAAGGCCTGGCAATACGCTTCTGTAAAGATTACAGCTAAGAAAACATCACGCGACCACTCTACTCAGTCACATGGAGTCTCTATGAGTTGAAAACTGACTTGACAGCACCAGCAACAAAAGTAACAGTTTCTATGAACAAATACCAGCTCCCTTAGAAACCTTTGCTAAAGGACAGTGTTTCCTCTAAGTACTTGCGTGGCCATTTTAAAAAGATTTCTAAAACATAATGGGGTCTACAATTTCTCTGCCAAATTATAATACAGTTGTTTCATTCAGCTTTCTTTATTACTTTAAGCCACTCCTAGATTGTCGTATTGTTTAGCAGGACCTGAAATAGAAGAATTGTCCCTCAAGATGTTCCCCTTCACTAGCGCCCTTCCTCCTCAGATCTCCTTTGCAAATGATGGCCCCTGAGAAAGAACAGTTTAAAACTACTTTCAAAACCCGGGCTCTCTTGATCTTTATGTGGCATCTAACAGTTTGATCACCTCTCCCATAGCTATATCCTTTAGCCCTGTTAAGCTTTAGGCCAAAATCTTTAATTTTTCCTAGAATATGCCTTGTTCCATGTCCTCTGGCTCCGAACTGTCAAACCTAAGTCCCAAGATGGCGCCAGTTGGTAAGTGCTAGACTACTAGTGGAAAGGCTGGTGGTTTAAACTCACCCAGAAACACCTGGGGACTCAGGCCTAGTGATCTGCCTCTGCAAGGTCACAGCCTTGAAAATCCTATGGAGTAGTTCTACTCTGTACAGATAAGGCCACCGTGAGTTGGAATCTTCTCGAGGATAACTAACGACAAGCATTCAGCAACAGTGCGTTAACATTCATAAAGCTTTTAACATAGTTCTGTTTTTGAAGTCCTCTGGGACTGTCCCTACTTAAAAACCCCTTGCCCTTGAGTTGATTCTGACTCATAGGACAGAGCAGAACTGCCCCATAGGGTTTCCAAGGAGCAACTGGTGGATTCGAACTGCTGAACTTTTGGTTAGCAGCCATAGCTCTTAACCACTGCACCACCAGGGCTCCTGTCCCTACACAGATGTAACTGTTGTCGCCTCCACTTCCCCCAGTTCTTTACACTTAGTTCTGGTAAAATTCTGACCATATTACCATCACTGCTGGTACTTAGGACATCTATCTATTTTCTTCCCTCATTCAAGTAGACCATTCTTTTATCCATTCAACCAAAATTTTATTAAGAAATTTCAACAGTCCAGGTACTGTGAGAAGCAATGGGTACCCAGAAATCCTAAAATAATCTCTATTATTTTATATACTCTGGAGATATTTGCGATTCTGCAAATCGACTATTCATTTTTTTTTTTCAAACATGTAAGGCTGCTTATGCTTTTCTCATTTATTTCTAATAATTATTTCTAAGAGTGATGCATGTATTAAAAATATGAATCCTTTTTCCTATACACTGCAAATAGTTTTCCCAGTTTTGTAGCTTCTTGTTATTTTCCATATGGGAGAGATTTTTCCTCTGTCGTTTCATCCTTTAAACTTTTTGGATCAGCTTTTCTTTTTAAGATGCTAACTGGGACTAGAGAAGGGATGGATTGGGTAAGAAGAAAGACTAGTGGCAGGATTCACAGAGGGAACTGAGCATGTTCATTGCAAAAGAGATAAGAAGTTAGGCTAATGCAGTAGAGAGAATTGGACAGATATGTGAACCAGCCCTAAATCAGAATCAACAGATGGTACCAGGAAAGGCAGCCTAACAGAGGAGTTAGTGATGACTTCCATAATACCTGGCACACAATGAGAGGTTTATACATACCTGTTGAAATGATAAACAAGCGACTGAAACAACCCCTTATGTGGAGAATTGCAGTAAATATTTAAAGAATGTTTATCTCAAAATCTATTTGTCAGGCACAGAGGCTGTAGTTGATTGCAATGATTGCCCTGATTTTTCACCCTATCCCTGTAGCCTCCATTTTTGTCTTTTAACTTTGTTGGGACATCCCACTGCGGGTGCAGTGCCTTGCCCCATGTCTTGGCAATGGGCTTTACTTAGTGACTTTCTTTTTCCAATAGGATATTAGCCGATTTAATTCACGGAGAAGCTTGAAAAAGTACCCGTGCTGTTCTGCTTGGTCTCTTTGACTTATGCCATTGCCATGAAATATGCTTGAGCCATACGAAGGAAGAAAGAGACACAGAGTGGAGCTGAGTTGTTCCAGCGACCCTACCTGAGGCCATGCTAAGTTAACTGACAGTGAAATTAGCCAAGATTAGCAGAACTGCTTAACCAACCCCTGCCTGAACTGCAAACTCATGAAAAGTAATAAATGGTTGCTGTTTTCAGCCACTAAATTTTGAGAGGGTTTATTATGTAGCATTAATTAACTGATACAGAGTATACATTTCTGACAAAATCATCTTATTTGGTGGTATCTTCCCTTGGTTTTTCTATTTCAATAATTGTGTTAAGTATATTATCTCTCTAATACGTACCACAGTGAAAAGAATATTGGGTTCAGAGACAAGAAACATAGGTTATGCCTTTTCCTAATATCAAAATCTTAGACATTTATTCACTCAACTTTGCGTTGTTATTGTTGTTAGGTTCTATCAAGTTAATTTTGACTCACAGCAACCCTATGTAACAGAATAGAACTGCCTCATAGGACTTTTTAGATTGAAATCTTTACAAGAACAGAGGGCCAGGTCTTTTCTCCCACATGTAAAGTATTAGAAACACAAACAAATGCCCTTGTGAAATTAAGCATTGTTTATTTGGGGGGGGGCGGTGCAATTAATATCCCACTGTATAGGCTAAGAAATCGACTTTGAAGTAAGTAAGATCATAAGTAAGGGCAACCAGGTCTTAGTAACAGATAATACCCTAGTGAAGTTGACTCTCTCCCTAAAAGGAATGTTCTTACTATCTACTGTGAGAACAAGGAGCCCTGGTGGTACAGTGGTTAAACGCTTGGCTGCTAACTGAAAGGTAGGTGATTAGATCCCACCAGCTGCTCCAAGGGAAAAAGGTATGGCAGTCTGCTTCCGTAAGGATTATGGCGTAGGAACCCTATGGGTTGGCTCTACGGTATCCTATGGTGCGTTATGAGTCTGAATCCATTTGACAGAAATGAGTTTGGTTGGTTTTATAGATGTATAAGCAAATCATTTCTATCCAGTGCAATAAACACCCCTAGGAAGTGTTTGTGAAGACCGTGATCTCTGAAGCCAAATAACTGGAGTTAAAATCTTACCTCTGTCACTTCCTAGCTGGTTGCCCTTACGTAACTTCACCTCCAATGTCTTAGCCTAGACAATGGGATAATAATTGCACCCACATCATAAGATTGTTGGGAGGATTGCATGAGTTGTCATTGGTAACATACTTGAAACCATTCTTTGCAATAGTAAGCTCAGATTACCCAGTGCCGTTTAGTCGATTCCGACTCATAGTGACCCTATAGGACAGAGTAGAACTGCCCCATAGAGTTTCCAAGGAGCGCCTGGCAGATTAAATGCTAGTTATTAGCACAAATTTTAAAAAGTGTGAGGGCACAAAAAGACACTGTGGGGTGGGGGTGGAGCGGCGAGGTAGGCATTACAGAGGGGATACCTTCAAAGCAAAGCAGGAATGTGTACGTCTACTCGCGCTTTGTAGGGTTGCTGTGAGTCGGAATCTACTCGATGGCAACGGGTTTGGTTTTTTGGTTCTTGGGCTTTAGGATCCTCATCTATATTTCCAGGTGTTAAGATATTATTAGTAAATCTTCTAGTTCTGAGATATAACATTCTTTGAATATTGTCCAGCACAACACACACAGTAAAAAAAGGTTCCTGTTAAATATGGCATTTTATCATCAAAGTAGTTTTTTTTTTTTTTTTTTAAGTTGGTTTAAAACCATTCATTCAGGTGTCCTTTTATGTGACTACAGAGGCAAACTTGATACAATTACCCCACAGGTTATTCTGGTTCTTTTTAATAGCATTGGAAGTGAAAATAGAACATTTTATTCCTAGAATGTGTAATATCATAAAGGTGCAAACCTTAACTGTTCTTTGTCTTTCAGTGGCGGAGCCCTACAACCTATTAAATCAAATTTATTACAGATGCATTACAAATTACAGACACATCTATATTTTTCTTTTTTAAGCAAAGTTACTGAATTCATTCTATTTGCTAGTTTGTATTTCTGATTACAAGATGCTGTCCCCTGCTGTCTGCTAAAGATTACACCAGCGAGAGTTTCCAGCACACAGTGAAATAACATGATCGTTTTGTTTTAACAGCCAAATGTCTACAAATCAGAAGAGGAAAACAAAGGTAGAATTCTGTATGTTCACAGAACAAACCCGCCATGGGAGGGCTATGCCCTCTTCTTTTGAGTCACCCTGCTACAACAGAGTTTTCTACTGTCCTTGTTTTTGGTAAATAGGTGGGCTTATTGGGACCGTGATGATGAAGCCAATCCATTACTCATCAGGCAATTACTTCCTTTAAAAGAGCTTTTCTAAAGAACTTTACTTGAACACTTACCCTGTCATTGTTGACAGTACCTGACAACCTCTACTGTGTAGATATCTATATTTATGGTGTTATTAACAGCAATTTAGTTTGCACATGTATCTGCATGCTTGTTCGAGCTTGTTTACTACCTATTTCAATTCTCTTTGAGCAAAGTCATTTCAGTGACAGATGTGGCAATTCCATTCCCCCACAGGGTTACAAATCCATCTCTGGGATTCAGTGCTAATAATGACAGCTTGCAGGTTCATGGGAAACCCTGGCAGCATAGTGGTTAAGTGCTATGGCTGCTAAACAAAGGGTCGGCAGTTCAAATCCGCCAGGTGCTCCTTGGAAACTCTATGGGGTAGCTCTACTCTGTCCTACCGGGTCACTATGAGTCAGAATCAACTCGACAGTTCTGGGTTTTGGTTTTTTGGTTTGCTTGTTCATGATTGTCTTAGTGGTGTCTCCTACATTACCAAAATTTAGCAGTTATAGCAAAACTGGAGGTGCAGGACTTGAGTAAATCTGGGTTCAAAACTTGGCTGTGCCATTTACCAGACATGTGACTTTAAACTTCACTTTTTCCATCTTTAAGTCAAAGGAATCATATGCCTCTCGAGAGAATGGAGTATTGAATTAGGTGATGTATAGGGTGGCTATGAGTCGGAATCGACTTGAGGGCTCTGGGTTTAGTTTTTTTATATGAAAAGTCAGCTGGAGGCCCCAGGTGGCACAAACAGTCAAGACTCACCTACTAACTGAATTCAAAAAATCACAGCCATTGAAAGCCCTAGGGAGTATAGCCCTACTCTGAAACACAGAGGGTCTCAATGAGTTGCAACTGACTCTAGGTCAACTGGAAATATGAAAAGATTAACAAAAGACCTTGGAATATGGCTGCTCAATTATCTCTGGTTGAGTCTGGCGCTAAAAATGAAAGTCAAATGACTGATTCAAGGTCATAGATTGAGAATGAGTAGCTGATGTGGTAAAAGAACTATTAGCTGCTGAATGGGAAGGCAAACAGGAATGGGAGTCCTTTCTTTTTCCCTTTGGGCTAAATAGCACCAATCTCTCCCAGCTGCTTTGATAGATTAATTCATTCTGAAAGGCTTTAAAGATGTCTGGTAGATAGCTAATAATCAGCTTTGAAAAACAAATCATTGGCCTTTCCCTTGCTGTCAAAGTCCCTAAAAGGAAATTTTTCATTTCAAATGGTTTCTAGCTTGCTTCAGAACCAGATGGCAGACTCCTTTGAAGCTATCTAGAGCAGCTACTGAATGTACTTTTTAATGGTTTATTAGTTGATAAACCATAATTGGCATATCAGGGTAAGAGCTTCAAAAGGCAAATTAAAATTATAGCTAAACATCCAGTCGTGTTAAATAGATCAATACAGTATACATTTAAAAAAGAAAAACAATGTTATCACCCCTCAACAAATTCACGTTTTGATGCAATTCAAAACTACATCAAAGCCATCCAAAATGATGGAGTGATTACAGTCGTGAGCCCCATAACATCCGTTTGGACAATGTCAGACCCCATATACATCTGTGGTCCCCAGGTTACAGCCGTCTGACTTACATACAACCCATAATTATGAACCAATCCCTCTAAAGCCTATGATATTAAAAATTTGAGGTACATATCAAAAATTTGAGGTTGTTCGTAATAAACGGGTGCTAATTTGTGACACACCTCAAAACACTATTATTATTACTGTATTATGTCAAAGATGTTTTAGTGTATCTGGAAGTGTTTCTTTAATGTTTTTTCTGCATAGAAAGGTAAACTATATACTATACACTAAGGCGAACATTTGACTGACGTTAACTACGAACAGTACTTAACTGTTCCGACTTATGTACAAATTCCACTGAAAGACAGATTTAGAAATGGAACTAGTTCGTAATCCAGGAACTGCCTACACAATATGGAATTGTTCCCACAATACCCCAATCACATAATGTCCTATTTCAGAGAACGTGTCATGGACGTCAAGCAACGCATGACTGTACTGTTAATATCATTATTTTGTGAGTCCTTCTATCTTTCTAAAGAGACCCCGTGAAGTTGAAATGTGCCACTCACTCCCCTAACATAAGTTGATGGAAAAGCCCACATCCAGGAGTGAGGGATGTTGGAATTGAGTTGTCAAGCCGTCCTGGATGTCTCGTACAAACTGAACAGGCCAATTTACTGCAACACTGCATAGGCTGAAGGCTCCTATCTCGCCTTTCCAGTCGCTTCCTCCTGGTGAGATTACTTCTCTCCACCACAGGCTCCCTACCCAGTAGCTTTTCAGCTACTCCTAGATCCTCTCTGATCAGCCTATCCTAGGTAATACCATTGTGTTAATCCTTACCTTGTGACCAGCCTGCTTGACTTGGGAGGGGAGAGCCTCTTACCCAGTAATCTGAAAGCAGTTTTGTGTGTTTGGTGATGTTTTTGAATCTTACTGGTGATTTGACTCCAATGTCTTCCCCTTTGTAGCTCAAACTCCTAGCTTTCAGGATGAAAACAGGCAGGCTTTTAGGAAAAATTGATTTTTGACAACTTCTCCCACACAGTCCCTTGAGTTTCTCTTGCCTATTACTAACCTCCTAGCGTGGGAGTTGATGTGAAACTCCGCTATTCGGGATCTCTCCTCCAGGTGGCAGCTGTGCCACACCGAAGAGGCTCCAATCCCCTCTTCCCTGACTTCAAGTGTTAATGCAATTGACCAATCAGTGCTAAGATGATGGGAGGTAATTGGGTAATTGTATTTTACTGATCACAAGCAGAGAAAGGGAAAGGAAAAGGGGAAAGGCAGAGGGCCGACGAGGGAAGGGGACTGCAGTCCGAGAGGAGCTTTTGGGCTCTGGGATCCTGAACGTCGGAACGTGGCATTGGCCGAGAGAAGGGCTAGACTGGCAGTAGCTGGCCGACGGCTCAGGAGCGCGTTTATTTATTTGGGGAAAAGGGAGAGGAGCCAGGAGCGGGAAGGGGAGGACGAGAGTTCAAGCCCAAGTGAATGGAAGGGGAC
The DNA here is from genome assembly GCF_030014295.1 of Loxodonta africana. Lineage (NCBI taxonomy): Eukaryota > Metazoa > Chordata > Mammalia > Proboscidea > Elephantidae > Loxodonta > Loxodonta africana. Next base: position 42,756,075 of record NC_087348.1, read on the forward strand.
TGGGGTTTCTGCCGCGCTGGGAGCCGCGAGCCGGCGCGATGGCGCTAAAGACGGCGCGGAGCAGCTGCGCTCCTGAGAACGCGTCTCGTCGCCGAGGACCGGTCGCCGGTGCCCGGAAGGGCTGCGCGGAGAGGAACCAACTTGTGGCTCCACTGTGTACCCGACGCAGCTGGAAATGAGATCAGAGCTGCAGTTTCGTTCGAGAAGGATGAGTGGAGCCAGCGATTAGGGGAACTCCCCCCCTTTCTGTTTCTTTTCTCTTTCTAATTCCTTTTTTTCTTTTATTGTTATTATTATTATTTTAATTTGCCTAACATCCCTTTAGGCCTCTCACTTTCCCCTCCCCATTTTAAATAAAAGCTCAGTCTGAAGTTCTTTCGCCGCATCGCCCCCGGATCCGCTCGCTGCCCGCAGATGGAGGAAAAGGGGACCCGGGGGCTGGCGGGGGCCACCGGCGAGGGACCGCGTCACGCGTCTCCCCTGTGATCCCGGCGCCGATCACGGAGTTCTGCAACACCTGGAAATCTGGAGCGGGTGCCGGGGTCTGGGGGCGGGGACAGAGGAAGAGAAAGCCACCCCGAGTACTAAAAAAAAAAAAAAAAGTAGAGGGGGGTGGAATGGGTTCCTTCTTGACAGCTGACAGAGCCTTGAAATTTTCCTCCACTACCTCCGCCCCCGCCCCCCCGCACTCCATTTAACGTGAGATTATGAAATTGCAGAGGCGGTGGAGGGAAGGAGACAGGATATAACCCGGAGTTTGGAAGGGAGAGGGGAAGGTGGCTGGCCGGTGGCTGAAATCAAAAATCCAATTGCGCACTGGGTTGTGATTAGAAATCTAATCAGATCTTTGGAGAAGGGGCCGGCCGGAAGGGTGGCGAGTGGGGGCAGTTGACCCCCAAATTCTTCGAAGCGGGGGGCTGGGGAGAGGAATCGACGATGTAAAAGGAGACTTTTTTGGTGGCAGTGGCGGTTGGGTGCCTTGCAAAAATGAAGGATGCGGGACGCAGCTCTCTCTTGGAACAGAACGCAGTGGATAAACTGATTGTGCAAGAGAGAAGGAAGAACGAAGCCTTTTCTTGTGAGACTTGGATCTTAACACAAATGTGTGTATGTGCACACAGGGAGCATTGAAAATGAAATAAACCAGTGTCGGACCCGCGGGGGTTGGTGTGTTCTACATAAATAAATAATAATAAAACAGCTGCCCCCTCCCCCTAAAAGGATGAGTGGAAATGGAGAACCGAGGATCCAGAAAGAAAAAGTGTGTTCATTTTTCCCCATAAAGGAGAAAGTAAGCCAAGAAGATTTTTTTTTTTTGAAGTGAAAAGTTTGTGGCTTTTTTAGAGAAGTAAAGACCTGAAATGGTGATGTTTGCTTTTCTTTTTGAATTTCCCACAAGACGCGAGGAAATTAATAATACATCTACAAAGAAATTTCGGAGAAGAAAAGTTGACCGCGGCAGAAAGAGGCATTGATTGGGAGAGAGAACCCAGCAGAGCATGGTTGGATTTGTGCCTATGTTGACTAAAATTGACGGATAATTGCAGTTGGATTTTTCTTCATCAGCCTCCTTTTTCTTTTCTTTCTTTCTTTTTTTTTTTTCTTTATGGTGTCAAGATCATGCCTTTTCTCTTGTTCTTAACCACCTGGATTTCCATCTGGACGTTGCTGTGCTCAGTCTGAAATACAGTGAGTGATCTTTATTTTCTTACTTATTGGAATTGAAAATGACCATTAATTTGGCGTTCTTGGTCTCTTTATCCCCTCACCCCCTTTCGTGGCTTTTAAAGACCTGGCAGTGGGGGCCAAATAATAAAGGGGAGGGTGGCCCACGCATTTGCTATATCAGGCTGTGCTCACCGATAAGCCGGTTTTGCTATAATGATGCAGGGTGTCTGCATCCTAGGCAAACGCCTTTGCAAATGTTCACGGGGTGGCGGGGGGGGATCTCCCCAAGAAAGCCTGCAGTGTGGGGTGCCATGCTGTGTGACTGACACTCTAGAATGCCTTTAAGTTACATGGCACCCCCTGAGTTAGATGCACAAATGTTTAGCCATTGGAAATCGAAGGGACCCAATGTAAATTTCATTATCCAACCTGACATCACAGACCAACAGAATGTATTAACACAAAAATATGGTATCAAACCAAGCGGATGGAGGATGGCTTCTGGCTGGTGGGTGGATTGTGGGAGGGGAAGTGGGGATGAGAGCGGAAGCTGGTAGAGAGAGGTGGCTGCACTTTCCACAGTCTTTCTTATATACACAGACCCAAATGTGGACTTCAGATTTCCTGGGATCTCATCATGGCTAAGAAGGGGAGAAGGAGGTCCCACTTCTCTTCAACCCCACCCCCATCTAACTAACCACTTCTTTGGATAACAGAGAGGTTGTACATAGATGGTAGATGACTCGTGTAGTTGGCTTGGGTTTTGCCAGAAACCTTCCCAGCATCACCAGGACATGGCTGCTGAGGAAAAGGCAGACATCTATAGTGTCCTATGGTAAGTCAGAAAAAGAAGCTAAAGAAAAGGTTTGCAGTGAGAGCACCGACGCTTCTCCTGTGCCAGGTTTCTTGGAAGGAAAGAAGCTCATGAAGAAAAATATAAGAGACCTAAACATGCTTGGAGAGCCTGAGGGCCTGTAGGATTACCCCTCCTCCGTCTGCTCTCCCTCCCATAGCAGCCAGGGTCATTGAACTGGGCCTTTTTTTTTTTTTTTTTACAGAACTCTTCTTCACCCTTCTATATCCCCTTCTGGGGCCTTCTACCTGAATAATAGACTCATATAACTTTAGAGCCAAAACACCCCTCAGAGATCTCATGCCAATAAAAGAAGAAACTGAGGCCCAGAGAAGCCATAACTCTTTGGTTAATGACCAAACAGAATGAGGCAGGTGACTCATACAAGCCTCAGAACAGCAGACAAAAGTCGGTTCTGGATCCAAACTGGACAGGAGTCAGCCACATTTGGCTACTTGTGTCCCCACAGTTGCTTTTGTCTGGAGGGGTCAAAAGAAGGTACATAGGTCCTGAGAGCTCGTATAAACTCTGTGAGTTAGACTTCATGGGTTTCCCAGCTCAAACATTCATTTCCTTTCATTTTTTTTTTAATTCCTTTGTCGTCGTCATCTTCTTCTTTTTTTTTTTTTTTTAGTAGCAAAGTTTAGATAACCCTGAATTTAATAGTATAAAAAATAGTAAAACCTACAACTCTGGCATATATATACACACACACACAGAGACGTATGTATATATGCCATATATGTATGTATGTATACATATATATGCCACATATACATATAGATATATGTAGAGATATTTATATGTATAGATATATATGCCATCCCAAAGGAGATGGAAGGCAATAGACTCTTGGATCACTTCCTAGTGTTGAGCACATTTAATCCTGTGAGTGGTGGCCCCTAGAGAGTCATTAAGGAACCTTGGAGTTGGATTTATATTAGAGAGGCGATAATAGAAACCAGAAACACCCAGCTAAAAACATCTGAGTCTGTTCTTTCACTCACATCATCTATTCTTATCCTTTTCATTACTCCTTAACTAAACTAGCCTACAGCTGAGCACTCCTCTAATTTATTTTTCTGGGCACATGTTTCCTGTTGGGACACAGATCAGGCAATAAATTCACCAACTTATGAAAAGAATCGTGCAGAATTTTTCTATTTATTCTTTTTCCCCTTGAGCTTGCTGTAGGCTTTTGCATATGTTACCATAATGCTCTGCAGTCTTTGTGTGTTTTCTTTTGTATGACCACAATTAAGTGTGGTAATAGGTTGATTCAAGTTACATTAAGCTACTGCTCGACTGCAACTTACCACAACTGGCAAAAAAGGAAAAAAAAGAAAAAGAACTTTGAAGCTTGTTCCTGCACAGTTCAGTTCTGGGCTGCACGTGGGAAGCCCAGACTTGCAATCAGCTTGGCTCTGCCAATCAGAAGAGGTTTCCTTCCTTTTTTTGGCATGGAGATTGCCTCACTGCTATTCTAATCAGACCTCAAAACGCAATCCTCACCTTCTTCACAGTGTCACCTTTCCCTTATGTTCCACACTTAGACAAAAATGCAGATTTAGACAGAGAGAGAGAACCTGTTTAACATGGTGGGCTGGGATGTCTCCTTCCACCCATCTCCACTTCAGTGTGTTCAGATCTGGAGATAATGAGGCATCTAAGGATGTCATCACTTTTTATGCTGGTGAATCACGTCAGCAACCTATAACTAGGGACTGATGGCCCAACTTGGGGTTTAGCTCCTTTGGTTTGACAGTCGCAGTGGGACCTGCATTTTGAGCAAGCTGTCATAGACTGATGAAAGGTTTAACCCATTGTAGACCTGGAAACTTACCTCATCAGTTTATTGCAGGGCCGAAGTTGGTGAATATTTTGAAAGCAGTAGTCCAGTGAGTAAGTACGCTGAACCATAGAAAGGCGAGCAATTGTGAGTAGGTACTTACATACTAGGCTTCTGTGAGGAACCACAGGCCCAGAAAGCTGCTGGGGTTTACAGGTGTTGAAGTTATCTTTTCAAATGACTTCCTCCTGTGATTTAATAGCCGCGACCTTTGGGCAATGGAAACCCTGGTGGCATAGTGGTTAAGGGCTACAGCTGCTAACCAAAAGATCAGCAGTTTGAATCTACCAGGCAATCCTTGGAAACTCTATGGGACAGTTCTACTCTGTCCCATAGGGTTGCTATGGGTCCAGATTGACTCGACGGCAGTGGGTTTTTTGGGCAATACCTTTCATTTCTCTAGCCTCAGTTTTTTCATCTGTGTGGTGGGAATTGTAATACCTACTTTGTTGGACTATTCTGTGAATTAGAAATAATGTCATGTAAATTCCTTGCCATAATAGGCCCTCTGAGAAAGGCTGTTTGTTATCCTTATTCTCGGATTAATTTGGATTAACTTCCCGAGAATGAATACAGGATGGCCGAGCACTAGAAGAATTCTAGGATTCTAGTGGCTACATTGAGAACTAGAGGTTATACAAATGACGTTATAGAAGTTGCCAGGCTCTTCTTTTGGGGTCTTGTCGGAACAGATTGGCTGCAATATATTTTTTAGCCGTGAAATGCTGCTTCAAGCCTGAAACTATAAATCAAGACTTTGTTCCTGAAAGTACAGAAAAGTAAACCCCAGCAAAGATAATACTTCAGTAAGATTTTAGTGGGTGGACATAGTGCTATTGTTGGGTTTTGTGTCTACTTTTGGTCTAAAAGTACATAGAACAGCTCTTGAATTTTACATGCATAATTCTAGCTACAAGTGAAATAGTCTGGGCCCAGAACTTCCAAAATAAAGACAAATGTCCAGACAATGACATAATTTAAATTATTATTTTTTTTTAGATGGAGTAAAATTCCAGTGCTAATATTAAGGCTCCCGAGTTTACAATTTAGATTCACAGGCCTCCAAGTGGGAATGAATTCTATGCTAGTTAAACAACGTCTTCACTCTGTTATAGCCTGGAGTCCCCACTGAATGTATGAGACGAAGGAGAGTTGATGTGAATTTATACCCCTTCTCGTTTATTCTCGTTTACGTGTACAAATCTTTCAACGTCAGCTTGCCAGTGGTTTTCTGAGGAAGACACCATGGTCATTGTTCTTAATTTTAGTCTCTGCAGCAGCCATCCTCTGTTCTGTTCAGTTTTGTCACTATACTTCCGGGGGCCTGTTCTCCCTTTAAGGAAAAAGGAGAACTACTGTTGTAATTATGATTACTCTTGATATCATATCTCTGCATGACAATAGTACAGGGACAGGCCAAGGTGTTGCCCATTGGATTTTTATGCCATTTCTTTTTAGCTAGAAAAAGAATTTGAAATCTGCACTAATTTTGGAAAAGCCTCCTCACGTTGACTGTTTCCTCTGATTTCAAGAGAAGGAAATGATTACTAGCAGCTTTCACAATTTCATAACTTTCACTTTTTGTATGCTCCTTAGACGTGACCAAGAAACCGGGTAAAAGTTGGCTTTGAGCATCGTTAAGTGAAGTCATATACTAAGCTTTCCAGTGGGTCATTCGCGTTGCCTGTGTTACTTAACCTTTCTCAGCTGTTTGCTCATCTGTAAAATAGCAGCAGTAACCACGTGGGACTGGCTGCCATGTAGATGAAATCGTATTGCATAGGCCATGCACAGCAGGCATTTAGCAAATGCACGTTTAAATCGAGTATCTCTGATTCCAGGGTAACTCTCAAATAAAGAGATAACAAAACAGATATGGTATCTGTTTGGGGGAAGCTGCTGGTCAATATTCGTGTTGGTATAGATAAGAAAACATAGGATTAAGGCCAGAGTGACATATAAATAGGTATCACCATTTTTGGTCAAGTTGTACAGTTTCAAACATATTTAGAAGTGAGATAGAAAATGCCATTCTCTCAGTCAAGACTGAAATATATTTTGTGACTGGTGGAAAATATACTTGGTGACCATATAAACTTTCCTTAGATGGTCAAGTATTTTGTCATACAGTTGTGAAAAAATAGTAGACTGGTTTGTAAATGGCGTCTTAGAGGACCCTCTAAGGGGATCGAGAGCCTGCTGCATCTTTCTTTTCTTCGCAACGATTTCTCCGGAGAAATGTGAATTTGGCAGTTGGAGTTTCGTTGGGCAGATCTTTGGCTGAGGCATGTACTTATAACTCTTTATGAGGGCAAGCCTTCATTATGTTCTCTGGCATGTGCTCTGCACCACAGGAGAGTGCCTGACAAAGAGTGTGCACGCAATATACATTCATTGAATAACCAATTGGGCTTGATTTAAGAGACACCCCCTCCAAATACAAGTGAATGCACCTAGCAGTGTGTACACATACATGTGTGTACACATCTGTGGAGGTGCACATATACATGCAAAAGCCTGGCTTTCAGAAATTTCTAGAGGCTAAATGAAAAAAAAAAATGCATTTCCAAGTACTGTTTGCTTATATATATGTGTTGCTGTTATTGTTGTTGTTAGGTGCCATCCAGTTGGTTCCTACTCATAGCGACCCTTTGTATCACACAATGAAACACTACCCAGTCCTGCACCATCCTCACAATCATTGGTATGCCTGACCCCATTGTTGCAGCCACTGTGTCAATCCATCTTACTGAGCATCTTCCTCTTTTTCAATAACCCTCTCCTTAGTCAAGCATGATGTCCTTCTCCAGGGACTGATCCCTCCTGATAACATGTCCAAAGTATGTGAGACGAAGTCTCATCATCTATATATATATATATATATATATATACACCACCCTGGTGGCATATTGGTTATATGCTACAGTGGTAAAACAAAAGGTTGGTAGATCGAATCCATCAGGCACTCCTGTCCTGTAGGGTTACTATGAGTCAGAATTGACTTGATGGCAATGGTTATGTGTAACCAAAAAAAAACCAAAGGCGTTGCCATCAAGTCGATTCTGACTCATAGCGACCCTATAGTACAGAGTAGAACTGCCCCACAGGGTTTCCAAGGAGCAGCTGGTGGATTCAAACTGCCCACTTTTCGGTTAGCAGGCAAACTCTAACAACTATGCCACGAGGGCTCCATATATATGTATATATACACATACGTATACATAAGCAAACAGTACTTGTGTTTACAAAAATAAAAAATACATTTCCAAGTACTGTTTGCTTGTGTGTATGTGTGTGTATACAAGCAAACAGTGCTTGGAAATGTATTTTTTGTAAATGCATATACATATATATATATATAGGAAGCCCCATTGAGTGGCTTCCTTATATTAGAAACAACAACAATCCGAAAGTTAGATGACGCAGTATGTTTTTTTCTTATTCTTGGCGTTGTCATTAATGGACTGTAACATTTTGTACAAGTCACCTCAACTCTCTAGGTCTCATATTTCCTTCTGCTAAATAAAGATAAAAACTAGGGTCCTTCAAGCACTAAGATTTTAGGATTCTAAGTACATAATTGACTACCTAGGAATTCAGGATTCTTAGGAATTAAAGATATATTCCCTCATTTCAGGAAACCTTTAAAATACTGAGGAATAGTATACTATTCCAGGAGAAAGCAAGAGTCAGTGTTAAAATGGCAGATATATGTGGTAAAATGGTGAAAGAAGTTTCTGGCGGGTTTATAGGGGAAATAATATGGGTTTAGGAATAGATAAACATTGGATTCTGAGTTTGTTTCATTACCTTTTGTTATCTGGATGATCCTCTGTAGGCCAATTAACCTTGATAAGCCTCAGTTTCCTGAACTGTAAAAATGGAGTTTTTTTTTTTTTTTGAGGCTATTTTGGGACTGTTAAGATATTTGTCTGACACATGATCAATACTCAATAAATGATAGCTAGTTTTCTTTATTTCACTGAAATGTTGGTTATTTTCTACAGAAATGGAAACATTCGACTGATGGTCCATGAGGTTTTACTTTATATTTACTGAGCAAAGATCCTGTACCAACTTTGCCGTCAAAGTCGGTAATAATATTTTTGTTTATGTTTTCCAATGTCAGTCAGATTTATAATGAACTCTTAAAATGGTGAAAAAATTATGTAACGTAAAATATACTTTTATTTCAACTTTGGCGTATGCTGATGGCAGCTTTCTTAAACATTCAACACGTATGGATGTTATGGATATAATTGAATAATAATAACAATAGAAGCTCCCATTTTTTGGATATTTGATATGCAGCAGCCCCTATGTTGAAAATATATATTTTTCTCCTTAATTCTCAAAAAGGGTACTGAAACACAAAGAAGCTAAGTAATTTTTCTAAGGTTACAGAGCAGCTAAGTCGTGGAGCTGAAAGTAGAAGCTACATCTGTCTAGCTTTAGAACCCAAGTTCAGAATCCGTCTGCCTCACTACTTCCTTGTAGACTCAAACTTGTTGAGTTGGTTACAAGTAAATACTGAATGAAAACTCACAATCATCTAACCTGACACTTGATTTGAATATTTTGATTGGCATTGACATATCTGCAGTTTCCCTTCTCCCAATTTCCTGAAAAGAAGATTCTCCAACTGCTTAGGCCACATATACATTGCATACTATTCTTGGTCCTCAGTAAAATCTAAGTAAGAGATTAAGGAAACTTCTAAGAAAGATTTAGGAAAAAATGTCTTAACTCACTTGACATAAACATGGTGTTTAGTTATAATGTCCTACAGATGTGATGGGTTTTTGATTGTGGACACCCAAGGCTTGATTGCAGTCCTCATCACGTTTGAGCTCCCATAGCACTTGATGTCATTGCTGGCCACAGGCTTCCTGAAACTTCCAGGGGTTTGGGGTGCTACCCTGTGTTTACTTCTTTTATTCATTTAATTCCTCTTTCTCCTGCTCCTTAAATGTCAAGGGCTTCACCTATGAGTCTCTTCTAATTCTCAGTAGTCTTGCATTCCTAAGCAATGTCAACCACACTCTCTGTGAAAGATGACACTCAGAAGGTAGGCCTTAGCCACCCTTTGTATGGAAAACCATAGTGTGAATCTTCTTGGCCAGCCCAGTTCTCACTTTCTTGCCTGAATCTCCTGCAGGCCTATAAAATTTAGTATTTTCGACTGTAACTGATTATTTTCCCTCCAGGAACCTAAGTATTTTTCAGTTTCAAATGATATCAATATCTCTTTAACCTTCTTCTGATCCAAGAGCCATCAAATCCCATCTCCTTGTTGTCTCCAACTCTCCTTTTTTGTCTCTCCTTTTTTTGTTACTACCCCAGTCTAGATTCCTTTGTTTTTCTTCTAGATACCCTTCAAACTAGTGTTTCTGCTGATGCCATATTTTCTTCAGCACAGTCCATTATCCATTCCCCTTCAGAATTATCATCCTAAGAAATAAAGCTGAATATCTTCTGTTCATCTTATAGAATAGAATCGAGAATCCTTCGCTTGACCAGACTGCCTACCCAGCCTACCCAAGCCTTCTCTTATCATCCTGCCATAGTGAATGTTTTATTCCTCTGGAGAAACACCAGATTAGCTTTGACTCAAAATTTATGAGAGCTCCTCCATGTACCTGGGATATGCTTTTTATGGAAACCCTGGTGGCATAGTGGTTAAGAGCTATGGCTGCTAACCAAAAGGTCGGGAGTTCAAATCCACCAGGTGCTCCTTGGAAACCCTATGGGGCAGTTCTACTCTGTCCTTTAGGGTCACTATGAGTCAGAATCGACTCAACAGCAGCAGGAATGCTCTTTATACTTCAAGTCGCAGAGTAAATTACTTTCTCAGTTCCCCTAGGCCCACTGAGTCTCCTTATCCTCTGTACACCAATATTTTATTCATATACTTGTTATTTTTTCAATCACGTGACTACTAATGTTACTTTTAATTATTTTCCTCAAAGGACCCACGCTTCAAAAATACTTTCCCCAATAAATGCATTGCAATTTGCTTCTCCGTTTTTACTAATCAAAAACATTTAGCTGTCAATCATCATTAGTTGAAAGGCATTAGGTAAATATTGTTACCACTAGCCAAAAGCAAAGGTATTTTTGAGTGCCTTATGCAATTGTATGATGCATGTATGCATGATTTTTAGTTGTTTTTTTTTTTTTTTTGAATATTGGTAATAGCTACCTTTGAAGATCCCAGTTTTTAAAATAGTTTGGTAAATATATTTTAGCGGTAATTTTCCCCCTGTAATTAACAGCTGGTAATCATGAAGATGGAGGCCTGGTAGTGCAGTGGTTAAGAGCTCAGCTGCTAACCAAAAGTCAGCAATTTGAACCCACCAGCCGCTCCTTGGAAACCCTATGGGGTGGCTCTACTCTGTCTTATAGGGTCATTATGAATCTGAAATGAGTCAGCAGCAACAGATTTCCTTTTGTTTGTTTAGTCATAAAGATGGCATAGGGCCAGCCAATATTTTGTCCTATTATGCATAAGGTCCACCATGAGTCGGAGCTGACTGAAGGACAACTAACCACAACAATAGGTTTGCTGCAGGTTTTGGGATGTAGAACCCTCAATGGCATTGTTTACAAAGACCACTGTCCACAAAGATCAAAGTGTCCCTTGAAATTGTGCGTTGCTCAAGCTGTACAGATGAATGAAGTGGCATCTAATAGTGACTACTGGAAAGAAGCCACAACTTTTAAAATTGAATAATGCCCAAAAGTGAACTCATGCAAGAAGAGACACTTGAAAAGATCTTCTAGTAATAGTGCCTGGGTTAACAAATCTGGTAAACTGCGGTCCCTTTTAACAACATCCAGACCCTTGGTCTTGTAGGAGCCAGGTGTACATTCTCAGTAGATGGTTAGGCATTATGCCTCAAACAGACGCTTCCCTCCTTTCTCTTATGAGGAGCAACGGAAGACACTAGATTAGATTAAGAAAAATGCTAACCGTTAAGATTCTGTTTAATTATGGTTTAATTTTTTATTCTATAATCTTTGAATATAAATTTCTTGAATATGTTGAACACGGACAATTTTCTTTCTTTTAGTCCTTAACTTTTTAGTTTTGGTTTTTCTTCAAGTATTAGATGTTTTCTTGCCAGGTTAGAGGTTGCTAATATTAATCTCTAATAATAGTATTTGTTGTTGTTTTTAGTTGCTTTCCGGACAGCCTCTGACTCATGGGGCCCCATACCTTACAGAGTAGAACTGCTTCACAGAGTTTTCTTGGCTGCAAACTTTGTGGAACCAGACTGCCAGGCCTTTTCTTGCACGGAGCTGCTGAGCAGATTCAAACCGCTCACCTTTCAGTTACCAGCCCGTCACAAAATGCTTGCACTGCCCAGGCTCCTCAAAATAATAGTTTTAGTTAATAGTAAAGCATTTATAGTAATGCTTTGTAAAAAAAAAAAAAAAAAAATGTAGTGCTTTTTAAATCTAGCTAGCTATCTTTTTAATTATTATCAACAACTTTTTGGCCCCAGAAGGTCCAAAGCTATACTCCCTGACTACTGCATCCCTTGTGGTAAAGCTCCAGGAGCTGGGAAGGTGTGCAAGGGAAGATCTATGCGGAAGAGCCAGAGATGTGTTTGGACCTTGGTTCTTGCCAAATTACAAACTGCTGAGGCACTGTTCTTTTGTGAGGAACCCATTTGTTTTATCTCATCATTTTTGACCAAGTCACAGTATGGAATGTACCACAGTGCAAGGTGAGAATTCAGCCACCTGGTCATATTTCTTTATTTGTTGCCAAGGTGGGTTTCTGGATGCAGGAGGGAAGGGAGGATGCATGAATTTTTTAAAAAAAGATCTTCCTCTTACGATTGCTAACAAAGTTCCTTAATTGTAAGTTCATCTGTTATGGTAGATGTGGTCCTGCCTACAAGTTGATTGATTTATTTGAGATGCTTTGATAGATATCCTATTGTCAGCTGTGTTGATGGTTTTTATTTTATTTACTTTTTGCATGGAGGAACCATAGTACTAAAGAACTCATTCTCACAATAAACATGTTTTCTTTGAACTGATGTCTTGATAATCCTAGTAGAAACCTCAGTAACTAAGATAGGGCTTTTCCAGAAAAAGGTGCCTGACATTTGAAAATGTAAAGGCATGCCTTTCCTGAATGGTTTACAGTTGAATCTCAGCCAGATTTCAGAATGTGCTGATTTGAAACCCTGATGGCATAGTGGTTAAGTGCTATGGCTGCTAACCAAAGGGTCAGCAGTTTGAATCCGCAAGGCGCTTCTTGGAAACTCTATGGGGCAACTCTACTCTGTCTTATAGGGTTGCTATGAGCTGGAATTGACTTGACGGCACTGGGTTTGGTTTTTTTTTTGGAAGAAAGAGAGAGAGAGATTTCTCTGAACTCAGCGTTCTGATCAGGGCAGAGCAGAGAGAAAGGTGATAGCTTAGTTAGCTGATCTCTAGAGAGAATCACCTTGGCAGGGGCCAGAGCATGTATGTGAGTGAACGAATTCAAATGTGTTAGGGGTAAGGATCCAGGAGATTCTTATTTCTACCAACTGGAAAGGGAGAAAGTCAGAAGCCATCCTAAAAGAGTTAACGTCTACACAGTGGTGTTCAAGAAGGCAAGGATGGAACTGTGAAGGCTTTCTCTGTATTGTTTGAATGTTGCCATGGCAATAGCTTCTAGCAGAAGTTACCTGTTTTTCAAATCCCCAAAGCAGCAATCCCATTCCTCTCAACCTCCCACCCCTCCTCTATCCTTCCCCCCCACTCATCCCATTCTTTTTTTTTTTTTTTTTGCCTCTCCCTGTCCTTTGCTCAGCATCCTATCCCTCCTCCTTTGGTGCTTTCTTTTGTTCTCACTTTCCTCAGCCCGTTTCCCCTTAAGGACAAAAAAAATATTCCAACTCCAGGAGGTCGCTTTCAGGCAGAAAGTGAGTCAGATGTATAGCCTGCTATCGGGGTTTCTGTTTCCCCTGTCTGTTTACGTATTAAAGACCTAATTAGATGGAAGCTGTGGATGGAAGCAGGGCTGGGGCTTTCCCTTGTTGATAAGACACAGAACGTATTATAATGGTTGGTGTTGTGGTGATATGTTAATTGGATCGCTCCAGGCAAGTGTGGAGCAGCAGTCTCTGACAATTAGAAAGAACAATGACTTTACTATGAGGGAGCACACTCTTCTTAACCAGTGGAAGGATTAGCATGCATTGCAGGTCTCTGGAAGGTTCCTGTAGACCCGGAGGGAGATCTGCCCTTAGAAATGCCTCCTGTCTCTTTAAAGCTAGGCTGCCTCTCATTTAGCTTATTTTACTGCGGAGGGAAGAGGAGTGAAGGGACAGTGAGAGATTTGGTTTATGGGCTGATGGGGGACTTTGTTGCAGACCCGGGCCGTAGGATATATTGCCGGGATGTTAGGAAGAAGTCTTTGCCTGCTTAGTGCACGTGGCCAGTGAATTGTGAAATGGGTCTCATTAGAGTCTTTCATAACCCAGCATGTGCCAAAGTGCTTTGCCGGCACAGCGCCATCACTTCAGGTCCAACCCTGCTGCTGCTCACTGCAGCCAAGAAGGGACAGAGGCTCTGTCTGTATGAAAGCCTCGGTCCCATGGCTCTCTGTCTACTGTTCATTGTAAGGGACCTCTGGGCCTTTCAGTCCAGCCAGGGATGAGGCAAAGCACATCTCCTAGGTGTTTGCAGAGAGGGAATATTCAGGCTTTTCAGCATCACTGAGGTTTCAGGCAGCCAGTGGGTGTTGACACCCAGGCGTTCCCTGTCTTCTTCCCAGGGCTGGCACTAAAGCTATCTCAAGGCTGCCCTGAAAATATGCCCAGATACTCACCTGACAGAGGAGATAGGTCGTTCAGGGCTAAATAAGTCATCAGGGGAACTTTGTGTTGTTAGATACAGAAGTGCTCTTTACTTTCTATCAGGTTCATATACGACGGATGTTGGAATCAGATAGTACTATCTCCCAATGCATAACCCTGTCAGTAGCACTGATAGCTTCATTATGCTGGGTACCTACCCTGGGTCTCGTGTTGCACACGTCTTTTCTCATTTAGAACACCCAATGATTCCGCAAGGCTGTTGATATAAAAGGAGCTAGGTTGACCTGAGCCCTGCCACTTCTTAGATCTGTGGCTTTGGGCCATTTACTGTTCCTCTTTGAACCCCAACGTTTTCATCAGCAAAATGTGAATAAAGGTACTTCCTTCCCATGGTGTAAAAAAAAAAAAAAAATTTATGGTGTAGTGAGCCATAATTGAGATAATACAGCTAAGCGTTTTAGCAGTGTGCTTGGGACATGGGCAATACTGAAGCTATAATTTGTTATTGTTGACATTAATGAGAACACTCGACAGGAGTAAAAATATAAGGGGCATTTTATAAGTGATGGCAAAATAATCACTAAACAGGGACCTCAAGCAGAAAGGAGTTAAAAGTAAGGGCAGACTGTTTAATTAAAAAGGAAGAATGACATTGGAAGAGGAGTTTCCAAATTTGGAATAAAGTTGAAGTTCTTGAAATTTTTTACATAACTGTAGAATTTGGGAAGCAGAATTAATTGTATCAGTGAAAAAGATGAAGGCCCTCAATGAGATGGATTGACACAGTGGCTGCAACAATGGGGTCAAGCATAGCAGTGATTGTGAGGATGGCACAGAATTGGGCGGTGTTTCCTTCTGTTGTACATAGGGTCACTATGAGTTGGAACTGACTCAACGCCACCTAACAACAAGTGAAATACACTTTTGTTGCCTTCATTCTTTATAGATGACTTTCATCTATCCATATTAGGGTTTTCTTGTAGGAGCCCTGGTGGTGCAGTGGTTAAGACCTCAGGCTGGTAAGCAAAAGGTTGGCAGTTTGAATCCACTAGCTGCTCCTGGGAAGCCCTATGGGGCAGTTCTACTCCTGTCCTATAGGGTTGCTATGAGTCAGAGTCTACAGCAATGGGTTTGGTTTTGATTTTGTAGGACTGACCTCCTGGACTTTGTATTAGTTGCGATGTCTTAGATTGCAGAGAAGAGAAAAAGTTTCTAACTAGATTAAGCAGTAAAGAGAATTTACTGGCATATGTGATTGACAAGTTCTGCAGTATATGGAATTCAGGTATGGTTTGATCCAGAAGCTCACAATGTCCCAGGAACTCCTGCTCCATATTCTTTCTAATTGTCTTGGCTCTTTCCTCTTCCATGGACCATTTTTATCCTTGGACCATAACTTTGCATTTTCTCACCTCACCACCAAAGAAAGGTCCATTCTTTTGTCCCAGCATTCCTAAATAGCATCTTGAGATCTAAGCTGATTAGACTGGCTTACGTCATATGCTCATTTATGAATCAATAACTGGGTACAAAGAATATGGAATTAAGAGTCAAATGAATCCCCAGATGGAATTTAGAGGCTGTGAGCCTTGGTGGTGCAATGGTTAAGAGATAGTCTGCTAACCAAAAGGTCAGCAGTTTGAATCCACCAGCCGCTTCTTAGAAACTCTATGGGGCACTTTTACTCTGACCTGTAGG
Organism: Loxodonta africana; assembly: GCF_030014295.1. Classification (NCBI taxonomy): domain Eukaryota; kingdom Metazoa; phylum Chordata; class Mammalia; order Proboscidea; family Elephantidae; genus Loxodonta; species Loxodonta africana. The sequence goes on from NC_087348.1 coordinate 42,771,967, forward strand.
GTCTCTATGAGCTGAAATAGACTCTATGGTAATGGGTTTCGTTTGTTTTATTATTTTATTTTATTTTTTGAAGGCAAGAGGATTTGGGTGCTGGGGTATAACCTCAAATATCTACCCCAGGTCTGATGGAGGAGAGTGAGACAATGGCTGCATGTTTCACAAGGTAACTTACTACAAGTGTTAATTTTGCTTGCACTTATTTGCAATGCCATGTTGTATACAATTACTGGAGTTTTAATAATGATTTAAGGAATTTTGTTCTTCCTGCAGATCGTCAGGGAACCACTTCATCTGCATTCACAGTATTTTTATATTGTTCTTCTCATATCCTAGGAACAGGTCTTTGTTTTTGAAAGAGAATTTACAGGCTTTCCTGGAAATACGGAAGCAAAAGCAAGAATAAAAGACTCCTCTTCAGACAATAACAGTGCATTGGGAGAGGTGTTTTAGACTACCTCAAACACCCATACCCCTAGTCACCTACACTAGCCATAGGTATGCTTCCATCCAGCCTCGGTTTCATCTCATTTGTCATTGCAAAGGTCTGAGCAGTGACAGAGTTTAAATCCCTGAGCTCTCCATTTCTCCTCTCCAGCATGTGTCATACAGTCTTCTGCTGCTTCTTAGGCAGGTATTGCTGGTGGATGGAGAAATTATTGTCTTGGCTTTGAACGCAAATATTTGTTAAGAATCTCTGTTCAAAGCACATGACTGCTCATCAAGTTTAAGGACTGGGATTTATCTCTTTTGTAGCCTTCGCCCTGTACGCACCGTATCGGGAACATTTATGTTGTTGTTGTTGTTGTGTGCTGTCATGTCGATTCTGACTCATTGTGGCTCACCCTGTAGGGCAGAGTAGAGCTGTCTCATAGGGTTTCCTAGGCTATAATCTTTATGGGAGCAGATTGACAGGTCTTTTCTCCCATGAATCCATTGGTGGGTTGAAACTGCCCACCTTTCACTTAGCAGCCTAGCTCTTAACCATTGCATCACCAGGGCTCCTTTGGGAACACTATAGACATGTAAAAAGGAGCCCTGGTGGCACAACAGCCGAGTGTTTTCCTGCTAACCAAAAGGTGGCCTGTTCAAACCCACCTAGCAAGAAAGCCCTGGCAATCTGTTCCCATAGAGATCACAGTCTAGAAAACCCTTTGAGGCACTTTTTTTCTGTCAATCGGGGTCCCTATGAGTCAAAATCTACTCGATAACCCTAACAACAACAGCAACATAGACATATAATTCGTATTTATGTAGTAACAGTTTATACACTCGTTATCGAAGCTATTAGAGAGCCAACTTGTGGTGGGGAAGATTTTGCATGACAAGTTGAAACAATGAAAACATCTTCCATTTTTTGACCATTTCTTATGTAGTAGGAGTTTTAGTGGATTTCAGATATTTTATCTCTGTGTACCCTGATGACAATTGCAATACTAACAATAACAATACAAAGAAAAATATTAATAATAGGTTAATATTTATTGAGTCATCACTATGTGTAGACACTGTTCTAAATGCATGACTTTGAGTCCACAAGCAAATAAGCACTTTTTTAAAGATGAGAAAAGGGAAGCTGAGATAGGTTGAATGACTTACCCTGTCTCAGAGCTAATAAATACCAGAACTCTGCTTTGAACTTCCTGTCAGCCCAGTGGCTTTTCTGCGATACAGCCCTGACAATCACATGAGACTACTTAATTAAAATAATGATAATGATTTATTTTCTTTAAATTTAAAGAAATCAGAGCACCAAAGACCTGTGATACTTTCTTTAGCCTCACATGCTTTTTTTTTTTTTAACCTTCCTCTTTCTCCCTCCTCTTGCCTCGGGTGTTCTCGGCTTTTACAATCTGTTATAATATTTTTGCAGCCTCTAATTCAGCCTAGGGCAGCTATCCAGCTGCAACATGAGGTATTTGAAAAGAAAGCTTTTCCTGGGCCATTTATTTTAAATGTATCTAACATTGTTGTTGTTGTTGTGTGCCATCAGAGTCGATTTTCAACTCATAGCAACCACAGGTGACAGATAGAAATAACCAATAAAGTTTCCTAGGCTGTAATCTTTACAGGAGCAAAATGCCAGGTCTTTTCTCCCATGGAGTGGCTGGTGGGTTTGAACCACCAACCTTTCAGTTAGCAGCCAAACACTTAACCATTGCACCACCAGGGCGCTTTATATCTATCATTAAACCGTAAGGGTATTTTGGGAGGTCCTATTGTTTGTCTTAAGTTGGGAAGATTTGAAGAAACAATTCATATCCCAGTGATCCCCAGGCAACTGAACTGATAATAATTGTTCTGAAATTGGTGGTTGACAGGCCTTCTTCCTGAAGAAGTGATGGTGCTAATAACTACAAGATTAGTTGCATAAGGGTATAGCACGTATTTCTAGTCTCAGTTGCAACCATCAATGACTCCCTCCTCCGTATATAGGTAAAGGGGATGAGGTGCTTTCCTCTGTTGTGCCTAAGCTTCTCTCCTTTTTCCCCCCAGGAAGGTACCTGGGAAAGGCACTGGCACTGGGAAAAGCTCTGGGACTCTGTTGTTTCTGCTCTTTCCCAAGAAACTACTAAAGAAAATTGTTGTTCTCTGCTTATCTGGGCATTGGGCCAGAGAGGAGGCTATGCCCCATATCAGTGTCCTTATTCCTTCAGTATCTTACCCTTTATTTTTCTTGTGAGACAGACGCTGCAATTGCAGGGAAGGCAGTCACAACACAGTGCATTTGTACTGTCCATAGATGCACACCTGTGCTAGGTTGCGTGTACACACTCAGATATACACACACATGCACATGTGCACAAACACACGTGCGCACACTGAATGCCCGCCAGCTTATCTCAGTGTCTTGGATTCCCACGTGACTTCCCGACAGAGCCTTCTGGGACATGTGCTATTCATCTTTCTTTGCTATTCAAGACAGGAGAAAGAATTCTATGCTGGGGTGATATTCTATGCACTATGGATTCAGGACATGATAAGATATCTGGGAATTTGTCAGCTATATAGCCTACTATATATTTGACCCAATTACTCCCCAAATTAAGTCCTTTCAAAGAGAAATGGAAAAGCCTTGGTATTTTTCACTGTTTTATAAGCCGAACCACTGCTTCCTGTCCCTTGGGGCTGGCAAAACAGAGTAGGTTCTTGCTTCATATCGTCTCTAGGATCTGACCCATTCGTACCCTAACTCAGGCTTTTAGCATTTATCGGGCCCACATGATTATAATCATGTCCTAATTTGCCCTCTTGGTTCCAGCCCATCTTTATCAATAGTTATCAGTCTTGCAAAGGCACTGCTTTTGTGATGCTCCCCTGCTGACACACCCCTCCCTTGTAAAACAAATGTCAGATCCTGTAACCTGGCACTCAGGGCCTACACTGTCAGGCCCAGACTCTCTGTTTTAGTTCATCTCCCATTTCTGTGCTTGGCTTCCCTGCTACTTGTTGATCCTTTCTCTTACCATCACACATGGTCCTTCAGCCCTTGTCCTAACTCCACTGCCCTCCCTGCTCTTCTCACTTCCTTAACCCTTTATCTAGCTGATGAGATACCTCCCAGGAAGGCTTCTCCATCCTAGTTCTTCCTCTTCTCTCAGTACCAGTATGTATTTCTTGGCTCTGATATATCGTTTTCATATTGTTTTACATTTCCTGTATCTTACTTTGTATTGGTTATTGTTTTATTTGTCTGTAATTGGTTTCTCCACTGCTCTGTTTGCCTGTCAGCCCACTGGCTTATACTTCTGTCTTCTCTTCCATGCCTTGCGTATAGTATATGCTCAATATATCCTTCATGACTGAAAAGAACGTTCAGTTCACAAGCTTTCAACTGCTGATCTTTCAAAGCAAAACAAGTATTGCTTTGTTTTTAAATAGATTTTCATTTCTTTTCTTAATAGATGGAGTCATAGACTCTACTTGGGCAGACAGCTTCTCCATGAGAGGCACCCACCTAGCAATGTGTCATATTTGAAATAAGAGAAACTCTATTTTGCTGAGTTTCCTACAGGGTCTCTTTAGAGAGCTGCTATTTGAAGAGCAGTACTACAGAGCTCTGAGTTTCCTGTGGCTATTTGCTTAGCAGGGCTACGGAGCTCCCCTAGTCTAGGCAACATACTTCTGTGGTCTCAGCTGGGCTTGTCTTCTTCAGAGGGCCATCTGCTTTTGTTGTTCTGACACCAAGGGTGGTTTTCCCGGGACTTCCCAAGGGACATGCTCATGTGTACAAGGCCTTTCTTTTTCCAACTGCCCATTCTGTTAAAGTCACAAGAAGCATGATGACGTTGTAGCTCTTAATGGTTTAAATTCCCTGCCCCTGTTTGCCTAGTATTCTGTCATGTAGCAGGGGTCTTGAAGGCCAATCCACAAAATGGTTTGCAATGATGAGTGAGTAAAATAAGCAGAATGAGGTGCCTTTCATTTTGTAAGATACAAAATGAAATTTATACAACAAAAAAAACTGACACTGTTTTATTCTCATTTTAGTGGGGTCAAAATGTCCTTTTATTTTTTCAAGGAGAATTATTATGATAAAAGATGTACTTAAAAAAAAATTTTCTCTAATGCTGTTAATGCGAGATAAGTTACACACATACATATATACATATACATACATGCATGTGTGTGTGTGCTTGTGTGTATGTATATAAAACACAAGTGTCTATGCCTGTCAGTTCAATAGTCTAGGACATTCCCATTAAAAAAAAAAAAAAAAAGCTGCCATCAAGCCAATTCTGACTCATAGCAACCCTGCAGGACAGAGTAGAACTGCCCCATAGGGTTTCCAAGGAGCGCCTGGTGGATTTGAACTGCCGACCTTTTGGTTAGCAGCTGTAGCTCTTAGCCACTATGCCACCAGGGTTTCCACAAGATGTACAATTTAGGTCTTTTAGGGAAAACCTTGAGCAGGTGGTTGTGAGTAAAATGGGAAATACAGGCCGATATCATCTCAGGTTCCCCAGCAGCATCTTTCTAAAGGCTGTTTCCCACTGCCTAAAACCATTGTAAGGAGCCCTGGCGGCGTAACAGTTAAGCACTTGGCTGTTTTTAGTTAAAAAGGTTGGTGGTTAGAACCTGTCCATCAGCTCTGCGAAAGAAAAGACCTGGTGATCTGCTCCTGTAAAGATTTCAGCCTAGAAAACTCTATAGGGAAGCTCTATTCTGTCACATGGGTTTGCTGTGAGTCAGAATTGACTTGGGGACACCCAAAAACAATAAGAAAAACAACACAGTTTTCCAAGGTGATGTTCCAGTGCTGATGCTACAGGGGACTCTAAACGAGTTACCTCCCCTTTCTAGGACTTTCCTATTTGTAAAATGAGGGACTTAGATTAGATGGTCTCCAATGTTCTAAGAATCTCAGGCATTATGTAGGGCTATTTGCAGGTAATAGGGCTATCTTATCCAGATAGAATGGAGATGGCTTTTTTCTTATTCCCCTCTCAGATATCCTGAATGGCTTATTTCCTTTCTTTCACTTTTTTTTTTTTTTTGCCCTTCTCTGTCTCCTTTTTTATCATGCTTGTCAAATGTATTTCTTTTCTTTACTGCCTGTGTCTTTCCAAGTCCTTCTCCATATTAGAGTTGCCTTGTGTGTGTGTATGTGTGTGTGTGTGTGTGTGTGTGTGTGTGTGGCCATTCTGCAGGGTAAGCACTTCATTTCAGACTTGCTTCCACTGATTAACTACGAAATTAAGTAGGTGAATTCATTGATTCAGCACTCGGTTTGATGTTTATATTAACTCATTAAAAGGGAAGCTCTAGATGTGGCCAGAGGCTTGACGGGAATCTTTCCCTCCCCCAAAATCTCTTTTGACTTCCCACACTAGATATCTATCTTGCTGTTTCTCAGAAGTATTCATGTGTCTGGGGAGCAGCCAAATGACCCACGCTGCATATGACAGGAATTCCATTCTTTGTGACCAGGGAAACAATCATTTCTTGTTCTTCTTCTCCTTCCCCTGCTTACTGGCCCCAGCTTCACTTCCTCTCCTGATGGCTGTTGTTAGCTGCCTTGATCAGCCCCCAACTCATGATGTTACCATGAATGCAAACCGAACTGAAACTCACTGCTGTTGAGTCGATTCTGACTCATAGCGACCCTATAGGACAGAGTAGAACTGCCCCATAGAGTTTCCAAGGAGCACCTGGTGGATTCGAACTGCCCACCTTTTGGTTAGGAGCCATAGCTCTTAACCACTACGCTACCAGGGTTTCCATGCATGCAAAAGGGGGGAAAAAATGCTGCCCATTCCCATACTTGGCCTCTGATGTGATTTTGTGATCCACAGTGTTTTCATTGGCTGATTTTCAGATGGAAATTGCCAGGTCTTTCTTCCTAGTTCACTTTTGTCTGACAGTTCCACTGAAGCCTGTTCAGCATCATAGCAACATGCACGCCTGCACTGGTGGCTGCACATCAGGTTCATTGGCCAAGGACTCTGGTTTCCTGCATGAAAGGAGAGGATAATTCTACCACTGAACCACACACCACTGCTTACACTATTTTCTTATACACCTGGAGAATTCCCTTTGGAGACCTAGAGAGAGTGCAGTGACGTGTATTGCATGTCAGAGACCCCAAAGCTACTGCCAACCTGCCCTCTACTTCATGGAGAAAATAGCCCTCCATATCTGGCTGAAATCCTCACCTCGTTTCCATCCGAAGGAACTTATTTAAGATGCTCTAATAGACTTCCACAGAGCCCTGGTGGCACAGTGATTATTAGCTTAGCTGCTAACCAAAAGGTCGTCAGTTCAAATCTATCAGCTGCTTCTTGGAAATGCTATGGGGCAGTTCTACTGTGTCCTATAGGGTTGCTATGAGTCGGAATCAGCTTGAAGGCAATGGGTTTTTTTTTTTGGGGGGAGGATTTGAGAGTTCCACGCCCCACATCAAAGCCATCAACTGGCTTTTAGAAAAAGTATTGGCTTAAAATCTATTTTTGTTTTTGTTTCCAACAATCGTATCTTATTTGGTTCTTCTTTGTCTCAGCCTATGATAGCCACAAGTGAATGACAGGTTGGTTGGTCATTTGTCACTGAATTGTGTTTACTTTTTTTTTTTTAATATTTTTTCCATTTATGTAGGAATTCATGGCTTCTTTCAAACCTCTGCAAATAGTACCTACCTGATAAAATTTGTTTTGTGATAAAGTAGGGTGGAGCATGGTTTGGAATAGACTAGCATCTATCACAAAGGAACCTTTTCTTGGAGCCCATCCAAGCAGTTCGGTTACTTGTCTCAAGTAATTGGATTAAAAGAAAAATGTTGTCCTGAATATATGTTCTCTGATTTTCTATATCTTTTATACCTTGTGCTACTGTTCAAAGTCCTGAGCTAAATGGCATTGCTACAAGATAGTTTATTTTCTTTGTTCCACTTATTAAATTTGATACACTGATTGGATAAATCAACTCTGTCTTTCTGTCTTCCCCATTGCTGCATTAATAGTTTCCTCTGTTGTTTTCCTCTAGCACTTCACGCACACTCCTCTACCTTGGGACTTATCACGTCACTTATTAAGGTTATGTTTACTATCTGTCTTCCCCACGTGAATTCAGAGGTTTTTTTTTTTTTTTTTTTTTTTCCAGATAGAGAGCCAACCTTTTTCTTCTTCATATACCCCTTTGACACAAAATAGGTGCTCACACAATGTTGAAAGAAAGTAAATTAGTAGTGAACATTTAAAGCTTGGATTTTGTTTAAAGCTCTAAGAACAATGGAATTTAAATTTAAGTAAGCTTTTATTTTGAAAAAAACTCCGTATCATCATGTTTGAGTTTGGGTCTAGTAAAACCAATCCCCATGCCCTCGAGCCAATTCCAACTCATAGCAACCCTATAGGACAAAGTAGAACTGCCCCATAGGGTTTCCAAGGAGCGCCTGATGGATTCAAATTGCCAGCTTTTTAGTTAAGAGCTGTGGCACTTAGTCACTACGCCACCAGGGCTTCCATTGGATCTAATAACCAAAAAAAAAAGCCAAACCGATTGCCACGGAGGACAGAATGGAACTGCCCCACAGAGTTTCCAGAAAACTCCTGGTAGATTTGAACTGCCGACCTCAGGGTTTCCATTGGGTCTAATAGTAGTACTAAATTCATTCTATAAATGTATGATTAAGATACTATTTTGGGTTTTTAAACATGTCTACACTTTTTTTTTTTTTTTTGGAAACCCTGGTGGCTTGTGTGGTGGTTAAGAGCTATGGCTGCTAATCAAAAGGTTGGCACTTCGTGGAATCCACCAGGCTCTCCTTGGATGCCCTATGGAGCAGTTCTACTGTGCCCTGTAGGGTCGCTATGAGTCAAAATTGACTAGGTGGCAACGGGTTTATGGTTTACACATGTTTCTGAAATATGATTTGATCAGTATAACTCAAAAAAGGAACTAATAAAATTAAACCAAGTTAGTAGTTAATCTTTAGTTATTTAAGTTTTTTTTTTTCCCCCAAATCATCAGTAAGGTCTATTCTTTATAGCACAGGTGTTTGTTTTCTATTTGTAAATGTTTCTGGGAGAGAAAGATCTAAATTCATATCGGTTTGCCTTAGATGGATCAAAATAAATTGATAATTGTCAAGTCCTTTCTATCTTCTATCTTCTTATCACATAAACATGCGAGTTTTTCCCAACACTTTTCATTCAAATTAAAAAAAAAAACTGATTTAATAATATTTGGAATTTGTATATGGTGTATGTGTGTGTGTACACATGCAGATATGTATATATATTCCTGGGTAAATCAAAAAAAAAAAAATCATAAGGGCCTAGTAATTTAGAAGTTCTAGATTCTACTTCTAGTGTTTTTATGTTCTAAGAAATAACAGTATTACGCCGTCATTAAAAATATAAATAAGAGAGGATATCTAGTTTGTATTTTAGTTGTAATGCACATGTTGTCGTTAGGTGCCATCAAGTCGGTTCCAACTCATAGTCACCCTATGTACAGCAAAACTAAACACTGCCCAGTCCTGCGCCATCCTCACAATTGTTATACTTGAGCCCATTGTTGTAGCCACTGTGTCAATCCATCTCATTGAGGGTCTTCCTTTTTCACTGACCCTCTCAGTAAAGCATGGGATAAAGGGTTATTTTGGATTACACAAGGATGACTTATTTTGATTATAAAAAGGTTATACTTGTAGCTGAGATTAAGTATAATATGATTGTTGCTTGCTCAGTAATTTTACAAGAAAATATTATTTCAAAATCACAGTCCTTTGAAATCCAGATACTATGGTTTTAAATGTTTCATGAAGACTATAGCCCAACTAAAAAGTAAAAAAAAAAAAAAAAAGTGTTACAGAATCGTTCACATTAATTTCCATTTGAGAATTTATCTACTGTTAAATTAGAGCTTCTAACATCTCTCTGCATTTGGGCTATAATAACTGATAAAATAGGAGTTTCACCAGGAAATGCGGGGTCCTTTGGTCAGTTCTGATATAATTGCGTAATTGTGAATTCAGAGGAAATGTGTGTATTCCCCCAAGTAAGATCCATGTTTAAGAGTAGGGGGGCTAGCATATAAAGATATCAATTTCAGGTCAAGAAATGTGAATTTGAACCCATTTAAAAATATATATCATCATTCAAGGGTCTTTTTTTCCCTTTGAGGGAGTAATGCATTTGATGTCTTTGCAGGATAGAAAAAGGGAACGAATTATAGGTTTATACACTGTTTATGGAGTCTGAATAATTTAATTAATGCTTTTATAATAAGACTTGCTTGCTCCAAGATATATTTTCATTGAGATTTTGAAGCAAATGAAGATGTTTCATTGAAATTGTGACTTCTCACTAGCAACTACTTTATTCACTGTTTGATGCCCTAACAGTTGAACAAGGAGCACTGGTAGCGCTCAGAGGCTAACCAAGATGTTAGCGGTTCTAACTCACCCTGCTGTTCCACGGGAGAAAGACCTGATGATCTGTTCCTGTAAAGATTACATCCTAGAAAACCCTACGAGGCGGTTTTACTCTGCCATTCTGTCATATAGGTTCACTATGAGTCGGAATCAACTGGATGGCACCTAACAATAATTGTTGAACAGCCCCTGAGACATTTTTTTTTCCCCTTTGTAAAGAACATTCTTTAAAAGTATGGGCCTTTTAAGGATCCCTGGTGGTGCAGTTGGATGGCGCAATGATTAAATGCTCTCCTGTTAACTGAAGATTGGTGGTTCCAACCCACCAGCTGCTCTGTGGAAGAAAGATGTGGCAGTTGACTTCTATAAAAATTACAGCCTTGGTAATCTTATGGGGCAGTTCTACTCTGACCTACAGGGTCACTATTAGTTGGAATAGACAATGGCAATGGGTTTGGTTTTTTGGTTTATGGGTCTTTTATCCTGTCCCCACTGTATACACAATTTTTCAACTATTTGAGGGAGTTCACAGATCTCTTGAATTCCTTCTATGAATCTTGGTTAAAGGGTAGGTGATTCTTGGAATGGACTTTCTAGAAGTGCTAGAGAGCCAGAACTCACAGCTACTTTATTATCTATCTTTCATAGACTTTAATTTTTGAATCAGTCAAGGGTGTAGCAGGGAAGGTTTTGGACCTTTAAAAAAAAAAAAAAATTCATTTTCTCTTGTTCCTTGAGTATACAAGACTGGCTTCATCGTATTCCTCACTTTGCAGAAGAGTTTTTGGTTGTTTATTTGTTTGTTTGGTTGGTTTATTTTGAGGCTAAAACCAAAATCAGTTGCTGTTTAGTCGATGCAGACTCATGGTGACCCCATGTGTTTCAGAGTAAAACTGCAAGGCCATTGAAGAAAAATATTGACCATGAAATAGCCATCAAGTAGCTCATTTCTGATGGAAATCCCATAATATTTTCCATAAATGGTTTCATTTTCTTATGCAACTTCTACTCAATGAAAACCTCTCAGTTTTCTAAAACTCCAGCATGTGTCTGTGTTTAGTTTCTGTTCAGTTTGGAGGGTGCCCATTAAAACTTGTATACATGGATTGGTGTGTCATATCAAAGTTTTTCATGATGTTTTATAGTACTGAACTTCAGAGAGACATTTTTAAAATAGGACTAAATACTAGCCTGATTGGATTATAACTGAATGAGTGGGAGATAAAGCACGTGACCTGCTCACTGTGGCTCATTCTGTTTGTAAATTCTAACATGACAGAGTAAAATGCTGATATATGACTCATATCGCCTGGGATGTGGTTATGAAATGAATCCATTGATGTCTAGTGAGCTCAGGTCAGCCACATAACAGTCCTTCATCTGTGAAATTTTCATCTTCCCTCACCCACCTTGACAAATGCAGATGTGCACATGGGCCAGTGGGAGTGGGTTGTACCCTAGTGAGTGGGTTAGGATTGAGCAGAAATACTGATGTACTAGCTGCAGGAGGCAGAGAAAATCCCAAGATTACATTCTTTGTGGCAGTTTCAGCCAAAGTCAGGACCTAAGCACCTTTGATATAGTTCAATTCAGCACAAGCTGTTAAATGCCTGCTATGTGGTGTGTTAGCCACTGCTGATTTATGCTAGTTAAGAGATTCTACCTACTGTTGTTATTGTTAAGTGCCATCAAGTGGGCTCCAACTCGTGGTGACCTAATGTCTAACTGAACAAAACATTGCCCAGTCCTACAACATCAGTACAATCGTTGCTATGTTTGAGTCCATTGTTGCAGTCACTGCTTCCTACCATGTTGTTGTTAGGTGCCACCGAGTCAGTTCCGACTCAAAGTGACCCCATGTACAACTGAATGAAACACTGCCCAGTCTTGCCCCATCTCCAAATTTGTTGCTGTGTTTGAGCCCATTATTACAGTCATTATGTCAAGTCCATCTCATTGATGGTCTTCCTCTTTTTCGGTGACCCCCCACCTTACCTAGCAGATGTCCTTCTCCAGGGGCTGGTCCTTCCTGATAACATGTCCAAAGTACATGAGACAAAGTCTCACCATCCTCACTTCTAAGAAACATACTGGCTGTACTCCTTCCAAGACAGATTTGTCCATTTTTTCTGGCAGTCCATGGTATATTCAATATTCTTCACCAGCACCATAATTCAAAGGCATCAATTCTTCTTTGGTCTTCCTTATTCATTGTCCAATTCTTCTACTATTTGTAAGGTTTTCACTGACCAATTTTTCTTTTTAGAAGTAAGTCACCACATCCTGCTTCCTTAGTCTGGAAGCTCTGCTGAAGCCCATCCACCATGGGCCACCCTCCTGGTATTTGAAATACTGGTGGGATAGCTTCAAGTATCACAGTAACACACGACCCACCACAGCAGGACAAACTGACCCATGAGTGGTGGACTCCCTACTATACAGTAAGCCAAGAAATTTAACTTTCATTCCCAACCTTTGTATTCTCTGATTTGTTGTTCTTGTTAGCTGTCACTAAGTAGACCCCCAACTCATGACATCCCCATGCATGATAGAACAAAATGCTACCCAGTATGGATTGTGGATTGAACTGTTGTGGTCTGTAAGGGTTTCACTGGATGATTTTCAGAAGTAAATCTCCAGGCCTTTCTAACTAGTTCATCTTAGTCTAGAAGCTCTACTGAAATCTGTTTGGCATCATAGCAATGCATAAGCCTCCACAGATAGATGTGTGGTGGCTGTGTAGGAGGTGCTTTGGGAATGGAACAGGGTCTCCCATGGGGAAGGCAAGAGAATTCTACCACTGATTTAGGGAAAGTCATTTAATCCCTTTGAAGCTCACTTTTCTGATATGTAAAATGCAGCTACTCTGCTATCTCTCCCGCTACCCAGGGTTGTTGAGAAGATGGAAACAGATGGTGAAGCAGTAGAAACAACAGACTTTCTATATATGAGGGGCTTAGAGTTAACAGTCTTCTAGAAGGAAAGGGGCCCTTGGGGGCTTGCTTTTGAATAGCTGGTTGGTTGCTTTTTCTTAGGGTATTTATCAAGTTGGCTTGAGGGTGAGAACATTGGTGAAAATTACCCTGGCATTCCTAAAGTGCACCCAACCCTTTAGTATATGAAAGTCTCTTATGATTTCTTAAAAGGCTACATTAAACGAGTGCTTGCCACTATTGTGACAGCACCTGGCATATAGTCCAAACCAAACCAAACCCAGTGTTGTTGAGTCAATTCTGACTCATAGCAGGCCCATAGGACAGAGTAGAATAGCCCATAGAGTTTCCAAGGAGTGCCTGGCAGATTCGAACTGCTGTCCCTTTGGTTAGCAGCCTTAGCACTTAAAGGCTACGCCACTAGGGTTAATGCCCATTAAATGTCAGTATTCGCAGCTTTTCCTCACTAGTCTCTCTACTGAGGAACGAAAAATAGAAAAGACATTTAGAGCTGGTTTGTTTGTGTACACTACTGTGATCAAAATCACCAGATATGCATGATAACTCTCAACCAGATACGCGTGCTAACTTTCTACCTCGTTCTGCTTGTAAACAGTCTATGATCTTGTTAGTTGCTGCTGTAGACCCGGTGGTAGCGGAGATCTTTGTTTATTGACTTTCCAGCTTCTAATCAACTGTGCAAGGAGCAACTGTGTGCAAATAAATAGAAGTCAATAGACCTCCTCTCCTCCTCTCTTCACCTCCACCTAAACCTAAGAAGGATTTGGGTTTTTACGTTAGTTGAAAAAGTGGAGATTCTAAGAACAAAATAGAAGAGAATGTTTCTCTTCTTTACAAAAAGAAGAAGAAGAGTATTACTGTGCAGTGTTTTCCTTGGCTAGATTGGAGAACTATGTCTATCATATCAAAAGAAACAGAACTCTATAAAGGCTTTATTTATGTAGCCAGCTCATTACCTTCAGCAACCATGGACCATCAGCTTAGCAGGGCACCGGAATGGGAGGTAGCAAGGCACAGGAGTTGCTCTTTCAGAGGAATCCAAGGACCAACCCTAGAAGACTCCCATATGGGTCAATTTCATGTTTTGGGTAACCTAAACTCCTTTCATCCTGTACTCATTCCAGTATAGTTGGATTTCAAGATGAATTTCAAGTTCTAAAAAGGCATTTGCAAGCCAGATAGCCAGGATCTGCCTTCATTAAAAGAGTGCCTCAAATCCTCGTTTGAATTCCTAGAACTTACTATTTGTGAATGTTTTATTCTGAGAGAGGGGCAGGGATGAAACTTCACCTCCATCAGAGTCTACAAAACAAGGACTGTGTATCACTGTTCAACAATTTGTACATGACTCGATGGCAGTAGTTTTTGGGTTTACTGTTTACTGTGTAGGTAATAGTTAATGAAACAGGTTAAGTAACAGAAATAAAAGGCAGAATTTTGTCAGTTGATTATTTTGTTTTGTTTGGAGGTGGTGTTTTTGTTGTTGTTGTTAGGTGCTGTCGAGTCAGCTCTGACTCATAGCGACCCTATAGTACAGAGTAGAACTGCCCCATAGGTGGTTGTAGTTGTCAGTTGCTGTCAAATCAGGTCTGACTCATGGCAACCTTACGTATAACAGAAGGACACATTGTCTGGTTCTGTGCCATCTTCATAATCATTGGTATGTTTGAGTCTATTGTTATGTGGTAAGATGGGATATTTAAGAGCAAGCTTTGAAGTGAGATAGACCTTGAATTTAGTCATTTAAGCTGTTTACTTAAGTTTTCTAAATACTGGTTTCCACACCATTAATAGGGACAATAGTAAGTATGTATAATAATAGTCACTGTATAAGGATAACTGCAATAATACCCACTTCATTCTGTTGTCATTAAGTGAAAAAGAATGTTAAGCACCTAGAATAACTGTTTGGCACATGAGAAGACCTCAATACATATTAACTGTTATTCTTCTTCCTCATATTTTCTCTCAATATAGTCTTTGTGGTAGGACAGTTTTTTAGGCTAAGCAGTCATTTTATTTTGACATGATTACTGGGCACTGTTGCTGTTGACTCTCATTCTGAGAAATATCACTTTTTTAGGAACAGAAATACAGCTGAGTTGAGACTCTGAAAACTCTCTAAGACAGCAACATCAGCTGTAGATTTTAAATAAATTCAAAATAATACCATTTGAAGCCTGTAAGCTAAGGTTTCTATCTAAAAGATAGAGCTTTTAAGTAGTGATATCAGCTTCTTCCTTCAGAAGGTGAAAGCTGAAAAATCCAGAATTCAAAAGAGTTTTAAAAGTGAGTGAAACTACAGTGATTCTACTTAGAGGCTCTAAACCAATGGTCCTCAGTCCCCGCTGTGCATGAGAATATTCTGAGGAGATTTGAAATTACCAATACAGAAGCTCCCACCTGCTGATACAGGTTCTCTGGGCGTGGGATCTGCATATAAGCATGTTTTCAAAAGCTCCATGAGTGACTCTGAAGAATATACAGCCTGTCTTGGCAACTATGGATCTAAACAGATTCTCCAGATGGGTAGCAAAATGTCATGTGTTAAGACTACATATTTTAACCTATGTTTTTTGTGGATGCCTTTGCCCATGTTGCCATTTAATGTTATGGAAATTCTAACCCCCCCAAAACAAAAAAAACCTTTGCTGTAGAGTTGATTCCGACTCATAGTGACCCTACAGGATACAGTAGAACTGCCCCATAGGGTTTCTAAGGAGAACCTGGTGGATTTGAACTGCTGACCTTTTGGTTAACAGCCATAGCCCTTAACCACTGTGCCAAATTCTAATCCAGTCTCTGAAAATCATATGCTACTTTTTCCTAATATAAACTCAGAATTATAAAACAATTATCTTGGCACTCAATTTAGGAAGCATCATTTTTTTTTTTTTTTTTTTTAATGACTTCTTGGATTGAAAAAGGTCTGTGATAATCAAGATTCCATGACCCTCTTGCACCTCACTTTGAAGTGTCTTTGGCTGCAATAGTTAATGGTATTTTTTTTTTTTTTTTCTCATTGTAGAAAGGCATGTACTAGATGCTTTGGCAAGAGACAACTCAGCTGGAAGACTCAATTTGTGTTTCAAGAGCCTCACCATCTGGTAGGAGGCAGCTTAGGAAAAAGGCTCCACCGCATTCCTAGAAAGGTGTTCTTGCTCATTCCTGTAAGATCTAGAAGTCTGGTGATACAAGAAGGGCACAGGGTCTTTTGCTGAGTAGTGAACTCCTTGCCATTCTCATAAAAGAATGAATTTGCTTACCTCCTGTTCACTTGCTATCCATACATAATATTGTCTCCAGAATGAAGAGAAACAGGGAAAGCAATGAAGCTTTGAAGTAGGGATTTTACGAAGCAGAAAGTTAATAATTACACAAAGTTAAATGTGTTCCTGGAGATAGCAAGGGATCTATTAACACTGTCTAGTGTACGAGCCTAACAATATTTTCATTGAGCTTCAGTCTGTATCTCCTACTTTCTTTTCATTATCAGGTCCACCCCCCCAATTAAAGCAAACCTACAACTTGAAAATTCAGACTTGGAAATTTTATAACTTAAGGTGTGATTATTAGTTTTACACAAAAAGAGCCCCACAAGGTCCCATTAAACACCTCATTTAAACACAATATACTTCATACAACGTATGTTTGTACTTAACTACATTGAAGCAGCTCTAATGTGTGAAATAAAGTCCCAGTCACTAATATCATATAATAACTCGTTATAACAACTCAGTAAATTAACAAATTTTAATTCAACATCTATGAGGAACCAAGGTAATTTACGCCATTGAGGATAAAAATGAAGTTTGATATATTTCTTAGGTTAACAATTCTTTCTATTTGAGAACATAAAGCTAATTACAAGAAACAGTGACAGCCCCTCCTCCCACAACAATATATTCTTAAGAGCAAAATTGTATGATAGAAGCAGCACATGCCATTCAAGATCAAAAAATGGAAGGTTTTAATGGAGCAGGAGAGCAGTGGGATGCAGATCTCAAGTTCTTATAAAAAGACCAGGCTTAATGGTATGACTGAGACTAGAGGGACCCTGGAAGTCATGGTCCCCCGACCCTTTGTTAGCCCAAGACAGGACCCATTCCCGAAGCCAACTCTTCAGATAGGGATTGGACTGGATTATAGGACAGAAAATGATACTGGTGAGGAGTGAGCTTCTTAGCTCAAGTAGGCACATGAGACTACATGGGCAACTCCTGTCTGGAGGGGAGATGAGAAGGCAGAGGGAGACAGGAGCTGGTTGAATGGGCATGGTGCATACAGGGTGGAGAGAAGGAGTGTGCTCTCTCATTAGGGGGAGAGCAACTAGTAGCTAGGAGTAGATGGCAAGGTGTGTATAAGTTTTTGTACGAGAGACTGACTTGATTTGTAAACTTTCACTTAAAGCACAATAAATAAGAAAATAAAAATAAAACAGTAATCATAATTAAAAAAAAAAAAGGGAATGTTTTAGTATGAATGTAGAACTTAGAATGGACCCTGAGAAGAGAATAAGAGGGTGTATTGTATGGGAGTCCTTGGGTGCTAAGTGAAAGGCTGGAAGTTGGAGTCCACCCAAAAGTACCTTGAAAGACAGGCCTGGCAATCTATTTCTGAAAAATCAGCCATTGTAACCAAAACCCTGTGAAGCACAGCTCTGTATAATTCTACACTGACACACGTGGAATTGCCATAAGTCAGAGATGAATGGATGGCAAATGCTCGTGTGTGTGTGTGTGTGTGTGTGTGTGTGTGTAGAACAAAGGGAAGTGGATCGTGCTCTAGGATCCAAAATTCCTAAAATGAAGAAATTTTTCTATCACTCAGGGTGAAATATTGGAAAGAACATGGATATTAGAGTCAAAACAATCTTGGGCTGAATCCTGTCTCCACTATTTAGCAACTAGACACCATTGGGCAAGATAGGAACCCTTTCTTATTCCATTTTCTCACCTTAAATGGGGTTAATAAATCTGCCTTAGCAAGACCTGTGCATAAAAAAAATAAGATGCAATAAATATCTGTTTCTTCCTTTCCCATTCCCATGATTTCAAGCAATGCTGTATTCAGCATAACACATGATAAACCCACCAGTGTTTAGACAGCCCCCTGAGAACTGCTGAAATAGGACTTGACTGTAGCAGTTTAATTTTGTTTTGTGTGTTTTCTTTTTAAACAAGGATACATTGGAAAATGTGCTCTACATGTTTACTGAAATATTCTATTAGCCATTCTATAAATGCAGGAATGGACTGTCTGTATATGTTTAAAATCTGTCAAATTCTTCCTTCTCATCCTGCAAACAAACAAATTATGTTTAGATTTGCTGTTGCCCCCGCAGAAACTCAAATCACCATGAATTGAGCAGACTCCCAGCGGGTGGATTTTAATGATTTATTTGTGTATGCATGTAATCTCTCCATCGAATGCGGACCACATACTTGTCTGCCTGAGCTGAATTTTATTGATATGTTTTTTTCCTTGCTCCTAACTCTACTGTTTAGATTTTAATTCCTGACAGTACATTAGTACCAAATGACACCATTAATGTGGTTAGGAATTGAGTTTTGCTGAAATATTCAATACCTACTGCATCTTTTCTCTAGAAAAGGGAGCAATACAAGGCTCTTCATTGGCTGTGACTTCCACTGAAGTGTGGTTTTTAATTTGAGACACTAGGATTGCGAAAGTAGATAATGGGATATTTAGGCTATGGAGGATATAGAAAGCAGAGCAAGCTTCAAGCCCTTTGAATGTCTAAATCTGTGAGGTTCACTTTGAAAAATAAGTTTCCTAACATTATGTATATTCTCAAAGCACATTTAAATTACTTCAACAGCTGCAGTAATAAAATGATGCTGGAAAACATGAACATGAAATACATGAGGCAAAGTAAAAGAGCAAAATAATGAGATCAATCATGCCAACCGGTTAATGAAAGAGACCTACAGAGCCTCATCACAAGCAAAGAGAGGGAAGCAAATATTCACAGCACAATGGGAAAAAAAAATATTGAGAAAAATTTTCACAAAGTGCTATGGGAAAATACAAGGAAGAGATTTTAGTTGTGGTGGAAATGGGAGGGGGATGAGGAGAAGAGAAGACTTTATTTAAATCTGGGTTGCCTTCAAAACAACAAATATTTCAGTAGAACAACAACAAAAAATAACTAAAACTACTTGGACTACTCTTTTAAATGTGTGGCATGAGACCCTGGCTTTCACCCATTTAATTCAGTGTTGTGAAGCAATGCTGGGCATTATCTTTTTCTATTTCCCTGAAGTAGCCTATTAAAACCAAACCCAGTGCCTTTGAGTTGATTCTGACTCATAGCGACCCTATACGACAGAGTAGAACTACCCCATAAAGTTTCCAAGGAGTGCCTGGCAGATTCAAACTGCCGACCAAAGTAGCCTATTAGTCATGCCGTATATGTAGAAATGCATGATCTGTGTATGTTTCGAATCTGTGAAATTCGAAAGAAATGAGCACCCTTGGGAAGCTGAATATCTGGAAGAAGATGTGGGAAGTACCCCTTCACACACACACACACACACACACTCTCTGCCTCAAGAGTGGATGGCAAATGAGAACAGGCTCTCTGACACCAAGCACAATTTATCCTGAAGACAAAATTCCTCTTCTTGGCAGCTTTGCCCAGGGTAAGTATTGAAGAGAGAGAAAAGAATGATAGTACAGGAATTCCCATCCAAACGGTAGCAGGCTTGACTCTTCAAGGAAAGCCTAGATGTATTCATCGGGGCGGGGGAAAAAAAAAAAAATACGGTCTAGAGGATGCAAGGTCCTTCTGTTTAACAGTCAGTGAATTCAGCGTGAAGAATCTGCAAGTAATTCTTTTTTTGGTCCTTATTCTTCTCACTGCATTGTATTTTATGGTGTGACTAAGATGAGCAAATCAGAAGTACAAGTGTCAAAGTTCTCCAAATTAACTGAAATACATCCATATATGTATATATGTGTGTGCGTATATCTATGTGGGTGCATGTGTGCATATATATATGTATAGGTATATATTTAAATAATGATTTTAAATTGAGAAAAGCTTTAAAAACGGGAGAATGTGAAAAAAAATCCACAAGTATAAGGGATTTTAAAGTGTTGGCAACCTACTAAAAAAAAAAAAAAAAACCTACTAGCTTCTATCAAATAACTGCTTTTTTAGTTTCTGCTCACCGGAGGCAGCTTACTGCCCCAGAAAGGAAAGAACAAGGGCTTTGGAAGCATACGGTGCTCTCTGTTTTCAAATACTGCCTCTTTCCCTTATTCAGTTGGTGGTGTTGTTAGGTGCCATCAAGCCGGTTCCAACTCATGGCTACCCCGTGTACAACAGTATGAAACACTGCCTGGTCCTGCACCACCCTCACAGTCATTGCTGGGTTTGAGCCCATTGTTACAGCCACTATGTCAATCCATCTCATTGAGAGTCTTCCTCTTTTTCATTGACCCTCTGCTTTACCAAGCATGGTGTCCTTCTCCAGGAACTGGTCCATCCTGATAACATCTCCAAAGCACATGAGACAAAGTCTTGCTACTCTCGCTTCTAAGGAGTGTTCTGACTATACATCTTCCAAGACAGATTTATATGTTCTTCTGACAGTCCATGGTATTTTCAGCATTCTTCGACAACACCACAATTCAAAGGTATCAATTCTTCTTCCACCTTCCTTATTCATTATACAGATTTCACATGCATATGAGGCAGTTTAAAATACCATGGTTTGTGTCAGGGGCAACTTAGTTCTCAAGGTGACATGTTTGCTCTGTAACACTTTAAAGGGGTTTTTTGTAGGAGCTTTGTCCAATGCAATATGTCTTTTGATTTCTTGCCTGTTGCTTCTATAGGTGCTGACTGTGGATCCAAGTAAAATTAAACCATTGATAACTTCAGTCTTTTCTCAATTTATCATGATGCTGCTTATTGGTCAAGTTGTGAGGATTTTTGTTTTCTTCATATTAAGGTTAATCTATACTGAAGGCTGTAGTGTTTGATCTTCTTCAGTAAGTGCTTCAAGTCCCCTTCACTTTCAGCAAGCAAGGTCATATCAACCGCATATCACAGGTTGTTATAAGGTTTTCCTTCAATCCTGATGCCATGCCCTTTTTCATATAGTCCAGTGTCTTGGATTATTTGCTCAGCACACAGATTGAACAAGTATGTTGAAAGGATACAAGCCCGATGCACACTTTTCCTGATTTTAAACCATGCAGTATCCCCTTATTCTGCTCAAACAACTGCCTCTTGGTCTATGTACAGTTTCTGCATGAACACAGTTAAGTGTTCTGGAATTCCCATCCTTCACAATGTTATCCATAATTCGTTATGATCTACATGGCCGAATGCCTTTACATAGTCAATAGAACACAAATAAACATTTTTTCTGGTATTTTCTTCTTTCAGCTGAGATCCACCCAACATCAACAATGATATCCCTCATTCCATGTCCTCTTCTGAATCTGGCTTGAATTTCTGGCAGTCCCCTGTTGATGTACTGCTGCAACAGTTTTTGAATTATCTTCAGTAAAATTTTATTTGTGTGTGATATTAATGATATTGTTCGATAATTCCTGGATTCTGTTGTATCAGCTTTCTCTGGAATAAACACATATATGGATCTCTTCCAGTTGGTTGGCCAGGTCTCTGTCTTCCAAATTTCTTGGCATAGATGAATGAACACTTCCTGAATTGCATCTGTCTGTTGAAACATCTCAGTTGGTATCCTGACAATTCCTGGGGTCTTGGTTTTTCAGCAATACATTCAGTGCAACTTGAACTTCTTTCTTGATAGTTTTATTAAATTTATAGTTAACATTTAATGACAGCTTATATGTGCCAACCACAGTTCTAAATTCTTTACAAAACCAAACCAAACGAAACCCATTGCCATTGAGTCAGTTCTGACTCATAGAGATCCTACAGGAAGGGTAGAACAGCCCCACAGGGTTTCTAAGCAGTGGCTGATGGATTCTAACTGGGAACCTTTTGATTAGCAGCTGAGCTCTCCACCCCTGTGCAGATATTAAATAGAAAACAGACCAAGCTATTTCCATACAGATTCTTAAAAGGACAATGGGTCAAGCAAGATTTAGAATTTATTTCTCCCTCACATAATAAAGCCCAGATGGTTAGACTGGGAAGAGAGGCGGAACTTTTCTACAATGACCTCCAAAAATCATGGTTTCTTCTATGTTGTTGTTTCCCATCTGTTTGGTTTGATCTTTATCTGTGTGTGTTGACTCTTCAAAACTATGTCCGCGTATCAGGCCATAGGGCAAGCAGCTTCCTTTAAAGAATGTTACCTGCAAGTAGCATACATCACTTGTGCTCATATTATTTCAGCCAGAATTCAGTCACGTAAATAGCATTAACTGCAGTGGAAAAAGGGACATCTGTTCTCCACCTGGATAGACATGGACTCAGTGAAAACATGAAGATGGGCTCACTATGTTGCATGCTCTCTGGCAGCTGGATCGCCGTAGAATACAACATGACCTCTGAAGGTGACCAACACCACAGCCCTTCGTTTAAAAAAAGGAAAAAAACCCATTATAGTCAAGTCAATTCCAACTCACAGTGACCCTATAGGACAGAGTAGAACTGCCCCGTTGGATTTTCAAAGAGTGGCTGGTGGATTCAAACTGCCAACCTTTTGGTTAGCAGCTGAGCTTTTAACTATCGTACCACCAGGGTTCCACAGCCCTGCGTAGGCAGTACTAATAGAAATAAGAAGAGAATGAATATGGGAAGAAAATGAGCAGTTTCTACCATGATTTATTAACTTATTTAACTCTTAAAGTAGCATATTAATTTTATCTTCATTTTTATAGGCAACTTAGTTAATTGTTAAAAAAGCCCTGTCCCAGTGTCTTACAGCAGTGTGAGATTGACAGTCTTGCAGAGATCTTGTGCTTTTAATCACTGTATCTTTCCTCTATGTCTGATACTAATGGTGTAGATACTCTCTTAGGAATTAGGTCTACTTAGTACATCAGTATCTCAATCCATCAATATTCTGGGAGCTGAAGATACTGCATAGCTTGATTTTTGTTTTGTTTTGCTTTTTTTTTTTTTTTTGAGAAGGAAAGCTGAATCCATTGAGTATATGCTGGAGATTTTAAGCTGTGCCCTCAAAAAAAGTCCATTTCATCAGCTTCATCACTGCATGCAATTTTTGTTTCTAGTGCTATGTGGCAGTGGTCTCTGTTTTCATGATGTGTTTCTCATATTTGAACCTGACTATTTGTATTCTACCCTTCCCATATCTCATAACTTGTACAACTCCTTTTTTTTTTTTTCACCCAGATTTATAATCATGCATGTCAGTTAGGCAAGAGGAAAGTCGTTTCTATAGTCTTCTAGTAAAGTCACATATATTTGCTGCCCCACTCAACACATGGAAAATACATCAACCACAACAAAAGATTTTCCCTTCCGATAAGACATGACCCTAACCTAAATATTTGTGGATACTTTATCATAGAAGAGAAAAAAAAAAAAGTAAACTTAGAGCTGTTCTCTTTCCCAATAATCTTCACTGTTCCTTTTTGTCTTTTCAAATTTACTAGGTATTTTAAAACAATTGTTTCCTTCATATACTTTGTTAACCCTTTTGTGTATGCCGTGGGTTGGTATTTTGCATTCCTTTTAGTTGTCTGTGGAAAGAGGCAGAATTAATTAAAAATATATATATAAGGGAATGTGGGAAGAAGAAAGAGAAAAGGGAATAGATGAATGTCAAAGGTGGCTTATTAGTTGGCTCTTCTATCCCTATTTATTATATTAAGATGATGTTTTGTTATATGAATGACCGTATCTGATCCTGGTCCCTGTCTTTCCTCAGGAAAGTTCCTTGTATAACTATCCCAAGTGTGGGGGCCTCATGTTCTCACTTCTGTGGAGAACAGATGATGTTCTTGTGAGGGGGTGGGTATTTTTAGAGTACAGGCTCTGATCCAGCCTGTTGCCCTCAATTCTGGCTCCATCACTTGTAAATCATGAGACCTTGGGAAAGTCACCACACTTACTGCGTCTTGAAGCCCTGGTGGCACAGTGGTTAATGGATAGGCTGCTAACCAAAAGGTTGGCAGTTCAAATCCACCAGCTGTTCTTTGGAAACCCTATTGGGCAGTTCTACACTATTCCACAAGGTCACTGTGAGTCAGAGTTGACTCAATGGCAGTGTTTTTTTTTTTTTTTTTAAACTGTGTCTTGGTTACCTCATTTGCGAAATTGGAATAATAATAGAATGAAACTGGGAGGGTCATTGTGAACATTAAAAGAGTTAATGGATGTAACAGTGCCTGGCACACCATAAGGAACTGATACATTATAGTGATTTACCACCACCATCATCTTCATTATGGTGATGTATGATATATGGTTTGTTGACATAGAGAAGTCCAGCTTCAGCAAGTAAACTATTTCTTCTTGCTTTCTGCTTCTTCCACTTAAGTGAGAGAAGGGCAGGAATGGTTTTAAGTAAAGAATAAGGTATTCAGAGTTTCTCGCTCTTCCTATTCAGAACAGATTTAGGTTGAAATCAAAGGGAAGTGTAGGCTGAATAAAAGAGAAATTTAAGCACTTGTTGTAGCATGAAAAAGCATTAGAATTTTTGCTATATCCCCTATCTGCCCTATAAGTTAACCGGCCACAAAATGTGATTGAGTGTTTTCTCTGTAAGTAGATTATGCTAAGGCTTGCAAATAATACAGTAAACATACAGAAATTGCTTCTAGGGATTTTAAATTGGTTTAAAATAAAAAAGAATAGCACATAATTATGTCTATATATATATATATATATACACACACACACATATGGAGCCGTGGTGGTGCAGTAGTTAAGAGTTCTGCTGCTAGCCAAAAAGCAAGAAGTCAGAGGTTCAAATCCCCCAGCCACTCCTTGGAAACCCCATGGGACAGGTCTACTCTGTCATATAGGGTTGCTGGGAGTCTGAATTGAATGGATGACAATGAATTTGTTTTTTTTTTTGTTAGTTTGTTTATATATATATATGCGTGTATGTATATGTATATTTAGTGTAATATACATACATTATTAGTTCAGTTGATAGTTCAAATCATTACCACTCTCCAAATACATGCTTAGAAAATGGAAGAACCAACATGAGTTGCACAAATTGGGGACTTTAGGGAGAAAATGTCTTTGAGGTGGATTTTTTATTTCCAAAAATCCCAGCTGTCACTAAGACACATTCATACAAATAGCCGATCATTTAGATTGGGTCCAAATTCAAACTTGAGGACCAGATAATTGGGTACCTTATTATAGAGGGTCTCCTCTCCTATAACTGTATATGAGGATGAAAGATTCATCTAGATAACTGTGAAGCATGATGCAAACAAAGCAAAATGCTCAATTTTGCTGTTCTTAGATGGTAAGCACATTGCTGTAATTGTTAACTGTAGGGAGCAGCTTTGTAATTCCAGATGGTTGAGGTGCTAATTCTATTACAGGACCATACACTCTGTGGGTGTTCCAACCAGGGCTTAGTGAAGCCTTTAGCCATAGGTATCTCTACTGGCTTTTAAAAGGTAAGGAAATGCGTCTTTACATAGAATTTCAGGGGGAGAGAACTTCAGGTTTAGCTGACTGGTTCAACAGCATCAACAAAGACAAACATCTTTGAATCATTTTCCTTTACCTTCTCCACTTGTCAGCTTCCCCTATGGTCCCTGAAGGGGTGGCCATCACAGGCATCATATGCAGATGTGACATAGGCCAGAACAAAAAGTTCTATCTCTTCCTTATGAATTTTATGAGTAAGGAAAACTTCCCTAGGAACCCCACTATGAATCCCTTTATGTTTCATTGTCTAGAGTTGCAATGCCCAAACCAATCGCCCTCCAAGGAAATGAGCCAACCATGATTGTCATAGATGTGTCTGGACCCATTCTTTGGGGCTGTACCTAGAGTCTGCCTTCTTGGAAGCACATGACTACATGAAGAAGGAGGAAATTCCCATTGTGGTGTGCCACCAAGTCTATTCAGACTCATAGCTACCCTATATGACAGAGTAGACCTACTCCATAGGGTTTCCTAGGCTTGATCTTTATGGGGAGCCTTGATGGCTCAGTGGTTAAGTGTTGCTCATCTGCTAACCAAAAGGTCCATGGTTCAAACCCACCCGTGGCTTTGAGGGAGAAAACACCTGGAGATCTGCTCCCTTAAAGATTACCACCTGGGAAACCCTAGGGGCGGTTCTTTCTGTCCCAGAGGGATGACTTTGAGTTGGAACTGACCTCACGGCACACAACAATCTTCACTGGAGCAGATTGTCAGGTCTTTTCTTCCACAGAGTCACTGATAGTTTAGAAGCTCAGACCTTTCAATTAGCAGCTGAACACTTAACTGTTGCTCCAACAGGGCAGACACCTGAATAAAACTAGTATCTAACTTAGAACCCCAAGAAGGGTGGGAATAAGAATACATATTATATATTTTTAGGCATCAACAGTGTCTGTCACACTTAGTGTACAGTAAATAGTCACCAAATCTTCTTATGCTCTTATTTTTATGAAAGACAGGTAGATAGAAAGAAAACACTTGAGATATGTTTTGTTTAGTCTTCTCTATTCAGCCAATAGGATTCTTTTGTTTTGTTTCTGTCAGTTCCAGGTAGAGCACAATAAACATATCATTGTGCCAAGCATTAGAATTATATTGTCAGAAACTGATTAGAATTGGGTGGCTACTGATTCTTTCTTGGCAAGGGGTCAACTTATTGCAGTAATGTATTAAATAGCTCTTCAAAATACAAGAGCCAAAAAACTACGTCCTTTGGAACTAACACCCTTATATAACAGTATCCAAATTAATGGAAAGTGCCTGCACTAATGAAATAAAACATCAGGGCTTTGGCATAACGCGATTGGCAGAAGCAACCAATGCCTTGATGCATCTGTCTCCTGAAGACATAAGTAGATTCCTCCTTGTAAAAAGAGAATGGATAACTGGCTGAAGCTCAAGCCCTGGCCTAAAGCAAATGACTTCCTGCCTTCTGCCAGAATACCTAGGAGCATATTTCACATAACCTTTGGGCTTACTAAGTTAAGATTTAAGGCTATAAAGAAAAGTTCTACA
Organism: Loxodonta africana; assembly: GCF_030014295.1. NCBI lineage: Eukaryota > Metazoa > Chordata > Mammalia > Proboscidea > Elephantidae > Loxodonta > Loxodonta africana. The sequence continues at coordinate 42,798,920 of NC_087348.1, forward strand.
TCTGTAGTCCTGAATGCTATATCATTTAGTATTCAAGAAGAGAAGATACGATAAAGGGATATTGTATCTTCCTCCCCGATTTGTAAGGATTCTGGGGCTGTATTTGAGGAGTTCATTGATGGGTTGATTTTTAAGTTTATTGATTCATTCATTCACACAGTTACATACGAGTAGCTGCTCTTTTCTAGGCATAGTTATGTTCCAGGTACTTCAAGTTTTGTAGAAGTCAAGGTCCTAGGCTTGAGCCATATGAAAAATAGTGAAGGAAGTAAAGGAAACTGTGACATGCAGACTTCCAACTATTCTTCCATGTACTTCCTTTCTCATACTCCCCATAACCCTCCAGGGCTGTTATCACTACTTCCATTTCCAAGAGCAGAAAATAGAGACTTAGAGATTAAGTAGCCTACTCCAGATGCCCCTACTTGTTGGTTGTGACCCTGACTTTGAACCCAGGTTTATGTTACTTCAAACTGGATATTTCCACCAAAATGTGGTTTGTTTCTTCCCTAGTCAGACTTATACCGCAATGCCCAGATGATAACCAGAGGTTTTCTAACAAATCTCTATTATTGTTAGAGCTACCTCTCCAGAATGTGTGAGTGGATCCAAACTAATCCAACACAATGAAAAGGGTCATACATCTCAGAGCTGAAGTCATTCATTAGTGGTGGTGTTAGATGCCCTCCAGTGGGCTCCAGCTCATAGTGACCCTGTGTACCACAGAACAAAACACTGCCCAGTCCTATACCAAGCTCACAGTAGTCGCTATGTTTGAACCCATTATTGCAGCCACTGTGTCTATCTGTCTCGTTGAGGGTCTTCTTTTTCTCTGACCCTCTGTTTTATCAAGCATAATGTCCTTCTCCAGGGACTGGTCCCTCCTGATAACATGCCCAAAGTGTGTGAGATGAAGTCTCGCCATCCTTGCCACTAAGGAGCATTCTGGCTGTACTTCTTCCATGATAGATTTATTTTTTCTTCTGGTAGTCTATGGTTTATTCAATATTCTTTGCCAACACCGTAATTTAAAGGTATCAATTCTTCGGTCTTCCTTATTCATTGTCCAGCTTTTGCATGTATATGAGGTAATTGCAAATAACATGGCTTGGGTCCGGCATACTTTACTCCTCAAAGTGATTATCTTTGCTTTTTAACTCTCTAAAGAGGTCTTTTGCAGCAGATTGGCCCAGTGCAATATGTCGTTTGATTTCTGGCTGCTTCTGTGAGTGTTGATTGTGGATCCAAGTAAAATGAAATCCTTAACAACTTCAATCTTGTCTCCGTATATCATGTGGTTACTTATTGGTCCATTTTTTTTTTTTTTAAGCCATACTGAAGGCTGTAGTCTTTGATCTTCATCAGTAAGTGCTTCATGTCTTCTTTACTTTCAGTAAGCAAAGTTGTGTCATCTGGATTTTGCAGGTTGTTAATGAGCCTTCCTCCACGCTGTACCTATCTCTAAGTGTATTTCATCCTTTTTTAACTTGATGCTTCCAGCCACCTATATGCTGGAAAACTATGATTTCAAGAATATTAGAATTGTGCCTAAGGTATGAATAAATGGGTTCTGGGTGAGAGCCTTTGCAGCTTTGCTAGAAGTAAAATATGAGTTTGGAATACAGTGATGTAATATCTAATTTGTTTTCTACAGGAAATTTTTTGCCTTCTTCTAAAGGTCGCTATTTCTTGTTTGTAAAGGTTTAGCTGTCTCTTATATATATGAATTTGACAGATCAATGCTTGTGGTATAAATGAAATTTTACCAAAATATCTTGCATTTGTGTGGCACTCGATTCTTCATCAAGTGCTCTCCAACCCAAGCTTAACCAAAACCAAACCAAACCCAACCCATTGCCATTGAGTCAATTCCAACTCATAGCAACCCTATAAGACAGAGTAGAATTGCCCCGTAGAGTTTCTAAGGAGCACCTGGTGGATTCAAACTGCCAAGTGTTTGGTTAGCAGCTGTAGCACTTAATCACTACACCACCAGGGTTTCCAACCCAAGGTTAGAGTAGGGCAATGATATGCCTGAAGCAGATTTCACTCTTCCCATCCTGTGGGTGAGGAGACTGAGGTTCAGAGAGGCCTAGCAGCCTGTGCAAAATCACACAGCCAAAGAACAGACGACTTGAGCTTTTCTCCACTTTGCCTAAACCCTCTTTGGGTAAAACATTGTTGAACTAAACAAATGACTCTGCATAATTAAAAAAAAAAAAAAAAAAAAAACAGTTTTCAGGGGATTCTAAATAATGTTTGAGTGACTTTATCTCAGAGGACAGATAGACCAGTGTATTGAGTGTTTATCACCCTTGTTATTTTGATACCTCAGAGCAAGAGCTAGAATTATCATGAAGGTTTCAGGTTTCTCAAATATGTCAGGCCTGCTCCTTACTTAGGGCCTTTGCACTTGCTGCTGCTTCTGCCTGAAATGTCTCCCTTCTCCCCGAGACAGCCTTATGGCTCATTCCAGACAGACTCAGGATTTTGCTCAAATGTCGTCTTATCAGTGAAGCCTTGCCTAACCACCATTATAGAAGTACATCCCCACTATCACGTGTTCTACTCTCTTTCCCTACTTACTTTTATCCAAAACATTTATTATCATCTTAAATACAATAGAACTTACTTGCCTGTTAATTGTCTACCTTCCACCCTAGAATGTTAAGTTCTAAGAGGCAAAGCCATTTTGTTCATTGCATTTACTGTTGCATCCTCAGTGTCTAGAAGAAGGCACATAGTAGGCATTCAGTAAGTATCACTGAATAGAGAATGAAAAGATGCATCCTTATGCATGCATACACATACATACAAATATAATTAGGGACATTTTAGGAAATTTCACAGTTTAAAATGGAAGAGCATAACACAGCAATAAAATTATAAACATTGATCTGTGATTTCTTTTCTATGTTAACCTGGGCAGTATGGATTGTTGATTCTTCCTAACAGGGCCACCTGCAGAGAAGTGATTAAAATGAACAATAAGTGGCTGAAGCCCTCCAGCCCAGCCTTTCCATTCTGTTCACCCTCCAATCCATGATGTCACCATGCTTCATTTACTCAGGCCTTCAGTGCCCTTGTACTTCCTTTTCACCCTTCCATCAAAGTCTGCTTTTAAACTCTCAATTTAACTAAAGTGTGACTAATACCATTATATCTTCTCAGCTCTATCATCTTTCCAGTGGGAGTTAGAATGAAAAGCTAAAAGGTGAAGATTTGTTCTAGGTATTAGCTGATGATTTAGGGTTGAATCGGAATCAACTCGAGGGCAATGGGGTTGGTTTGCATTAGAGTTTTATGATTATTAGCTCTCAAAAGTCACCTGTAAGGAGACAGGGCTGATCAGAAAAGATTGGGGCTTGGAATTAGACTGGTTCACCAGACGGTTGTTTTCACTATCTACCTTAAAAATAAGATACAGGGAAATTGAATTCACTTCACAGTTTGTTTATCTGCATTTTAGGATTAAACCGAGGGGGAAAGGGCATGATTTATTACTAGAAAAGTTGTATAAACTATTATAAGGAAGTAACAGTAACAAAAATAGCTAGCTCCCTATTGATTTTTGTCAAATGCTAAATAGTATGGCAAATACTTTACATTGTTAAAGCAACACAATGAGATGTTTCATTATTATCCCCATTTTACAGTTGAGAAAACTGAGGCACAGAAGGGTTAAATGACTCACACACACAGCCCCTCAGCTGGTTTTATTTAAAACTTGAACAAAGTGTGGCAGCTGGGCTGTAGTGGGTTTTGAGATCAAGTTTAATAATCACCTGTTCTCCCAACAACAAACTACTTTCACCCTAATTGTTTGATGAGAAATGAGAGCCTGGCAACAGAAGGAAGTCATTGACATTGATTTTCTTGTTTAATCATCACAGGTACTTTTGAGGTTGTTGTCGTCGTTAGTTGCCATTGGGTCTATTCCTACTGTTTGAGATAGGTTGTGTTATTCTCATTTCCTTAGGATTCTCAGCTAAGAAGAATCATATCTGGGATTCAGAACAAGATCTGTCCAATTCTACAGCAACTCCCTATACCAACTATTATCAGGCATTTTGCCAAAAAAACACTACATTTAAAAAAAAATGAAGCAATGAATAAACAGATAAACAAGGAGATCGTTTCTGATTGTGTTCTGGCATGCTCTCTGGTCTTTAATAATTGCATTGTAATTCAAACATATTCTATAGGCTGAAAATCTTTTACACCACCTATTAAATTTCCTAATCCAGGAGTAGCCCGAACTATTTGAATATCAGGGAAAAGCGTAGATTGAGAACTTTGGTGGATGAAACTTCGGAATTAAGCATAGAATGCCTCTGCAACCATAATAAAATTATTTAGGGATTTGTATGAGTCAGAAATGACTCGACAGCACTGGGTTGGGTAGGGTCACTATGAGTTGGAATCAACTCAACGGCACACGGCAACAACAACCATCTGTATAAATGCTAAGTGAGGGGATATTTTGAAGATTAGGTGGGGTTACCTCCGGTCTAAAATTCTTTTCTCCCCTGTGTCATAGACATCTCTAACATTTCACCCAGATAACACTAATGTGTCTCTGCAAACACATTTTTTAGTAGAATGAAGGGAATTAAGCTCTGGAAAGATGAGTCCAAAACCTCCTATTTCTCAAAAGAAAATATTGATGTTGTGTGCCGTATTATCTGTTTATATGAAAGTGCTTTCGTAAAACATATCATTTATGTGAATAAACAGATACATGCTATGTATTTTATGTATTACTCAAAGCTCTTAACTTGCTTTACTTTCATATCTCACATGTTTTCTACTGCAATGTATAGGAGTTTCCATTTTGTGTATTAAAGGTCATAGGGACAACTAAAATCGATCCTTGGCTCCATTTATAAGCTGGGCCATTTTATCTTTGCCATCTGTGGGTTTCAAACCATCTCTGCTTCATGCAGAAACCCTGAAGGAAAGCAAAATGTGGTAAATATTTTCAGAAAGGGCTTCTTTATGTATGTATATATATATATGTATATATCCTCTGGGAAACCTAAATCAATATTTGACCTTTTTACACTCTTATCAAGATAAAATGGAGTTTGTCTTTGCCGACTTGGAACTCTAAAGTGTGTAGTAAGATCCATTTGTCTTGAGAACTCTCTGTTCCTTGGGGCACTCTGTGCATGTGTGTATGTATGTGTGTGGCTGTGTGTGCACCACTACCTGAGCTGATCAGCCTGGACTCAGTCAGCAATAACACCACCATCACTAAGTGTGAAGCATGCTTTTTGATTCACACAGCGTTTTCACCCATATCATCTAATTTGAGTGTTCTAACTCCATGAAATAGATATATATGTGTGGAGATAGGTAGGTAAATAGATATGTCATTATTAGTTAACGTCCAGGCAGCTCTGACTCATGGCAACCTTATGTATGACAGAACGAAACATTGCCCATTCTTGCACCACCTTCCTGATCATCGGTATGTTTGAGTCCATTGTGGCTATTGTATGGTGCCTTTCACCCTGGGGGTTCATCTTCCACCACCGTACCAGATAATATTCTGTAGTGATCCATAAGATTTTCTTTGGTGAATTTTCAGAAATAGATCCTTAGCCTTTTTCCCTAATCTAAGTCTGGAAGCTCCACTGCAACGTGTCCACCACGGGTGACCCTGTGAGTATTTGAAATACCATTGGCATAGCTTCCAGCATCACAACAGCATACAAACCACCACAATATGACAAACTGACATACGGATAGTGAAAATAGATGTAGATGTGGATATATGCAGAGTTTGTTGTTGTTGGGTGCCACTGAGTCTGTTGTAACTCATAGTGACCCCACATGACAGAGTAGAACTACACCACAGGGTTTTCTAGCCTGCAATTTTTCCAGGAGCACATTACCGGGTCTTTTCTGCCATGGAGCCGCTGGGTAGATGTGAACCACCAACCTTTCATTTAACAGCTGAGTACTTAACGATTGTGCCATCAGGGCTCCTTTATAGAGAGATAAACCATGACCAAACCCATTAGTGTTGAGTCAATTCTGACTCATTGTGACCCCACAGGACAAAATAGAGCTAGCTGCTCAATAGGATTTCCTAGACTACAATCTTTACGGAAGCAGACTGTCACATCTTTCTCCTGCAGGGTGGCTGGTGGATTTGAACCGCCAGCCTCTCCTTTAGCGGCCGAGTGCTTAACCACTGTACCACTAGGATTCCTTTTATAGAGAGATAGTAGGTGGACTATAAGTATAAATGATTCATTGAAGCTCAGAGAAACTAAATCCATGTAACTGGTAGAAGCAGGGTTTAGACCCCAAATAAGCCTCCTAACACAGAATTCCAAGAGACATTCCAAGGTGCATCTAGAAAATAGCACCCTAGAAGAACATGCAGTTTTGTTGTGTCACAGCACAAAATGCTGCAAGAAAAGCCGAAAATGACTTGATCTTCAGTGCATCATAGAGACCCAAATCTGTTAGTACGCCATGATGCAATCTCTTTTAAATTGAAGTAACTCATTGGAGCCAAGGAATTTCTTTAAATTTTGGAATCAGAGAAAAAGAGACCCATTGGTACAAATGAGGAGGCCAAAAGGCTGTTGTTTGTTTGGGCCTTATCTCAGGTGTGCAGGCCCCTGGCCCATCTGAATTGAACTGTACTACAAATGCATATTTTTACAAATGCATAGCGCTTTGCTTTTCAGTTACTTTAACTTCCCTTTCTGTATGTTATTTGGGGTCATTGTCCTGGGGGAAGGGTCAGAGAGTGAGGAGGCTTGGAAATATCACTGGAAGCTGGTTTGAATCCAAATGTGTCTGATATTTGGAGGAGGTGCAGAAGGAACCCCGAGGTGCTTGTAGCAGAGAAGAAGCAAGGGAGCAATTCTGCTTCTCCCACTGAGTAATTACATGACACCACAGGATTTATTTACTGTCCTGGTATTCAATTCCTTCCTCTTTACAGGAGCAAGACTAACTCTTAACTCATAGTATTATAATGAAAATTATAATTAGTGTATCTAAAACCAAACAGTAAAGAGGCAGTAAACAGCGGCCACTGAAATTAAGGTCCTCTACAATTTGCAAATGGACCCCCAATGGAGCAATGGTTAAGCACTCAGCTGCTAACCGAAAGGTTGATGGTTGGAACCCACCCAGTGGCACCCTGGGTGAAAGACCTGGTGATCTGCTTCTGTAAAGATTATAGCCATGAAAACCCTATGATCAGTTCTACTCTGTCACACAGGATCACTATGGGTGGGAATTGACTCCATAGAACCCCAAAAGAACAACACAATTTGTAAAGAGTACCTGAGTGATGCAAATGATTAACACACCTGACTGCTAGCCAAAAAGCTAAAGTTTCAGTCCATCCTGAGGCGCCTCGAAAGAAAGGCCTGGTGACCTACCTCTGAAAAATCAGCCATTGAAAACCCTATGGTGCACAGTTCTACTCTGACTCACACGGGGTCGGCATGACCGGAGGGCGACTGACTTGGCAATTTGTGAGAGATTTTGCATATTGGTTCTGGGTGACTTTTTGACTGCTTCGGAGGGGCCGGTCTGGCTTTTCGATGTCTGCTTTGCAAAAATAACGTTGACTTGCCAAATGCAATACCACCGCTTGTAGCACCTCAATGACAGTAACCGATTTTCATGGATTTGAAAGTACCTCGACAGAAAAAGACAAACCTCTCTCACTTTTAGAACTTTAATTAAAACCTCAGCTCAGGAAGTAAATGAAGGTGTGTGGAGCCAATCCACTTCTGAGGTGAAAAAGTGCCTTTTATCAAAATTTGGTGTTAAGATCCTAGCGGTTCTAGTTTTCAGTACAAAGGAATGGTTAACTAGTCTACAGAAATAAGCCAAGTCAGGCTTTAAACTGTTGCGCGATAAACTGGGAAAAGATGAATATCTTATCAGGAAAAAAAGGTAATATCATACTGTCTGTACGTCTTTATTTAACCAACTGTCTCTGACCTCTACATGTCACAATAAGCATCAGTTGTTTTCATGACTGGGTCTTTGAGGAAAAAAAGCTAGAGATTCAGTGCATTTTTTAGTGAGTATGATGTATTTAGAGATAAGGAATGACTTTTATCCACATTTCTAAATGCAATTTCTTAGTGAAGTTCAGTGTGTGTATGCATGTGTGTATGAAACATATTGTGTGCATAGTAAATATGTGAATACATACATATACAGTATATCCCATATAAAAACCAAAAAAAACAAACCCATTACCATCAAGTCAATTCCAACTCATAGCAACCCTATAGGACAGAGATGAACTGCCCCATAGGGTTTCCCAGGAGCGGCTGGTGGGTTTGAACTGCCGGCCTTTTGGTTAGCAGCCATAGCTCTTAACCACTTTGCCACCAGAGCTCCATATCCCATATATAATTATATGTGTTATACATCCAGGGGCCCTGGTGGTACAGTGGTTAAGTGCTGGGCTGCTAACCAAAAGGTCAGTGGTTCAAACCCAGCAGCGCTCTGTGGGAGAAAGATGTGGTAGTCTGCTTCCATAAAAATTACAACCCTGGAAACCCTAAGGGGCAGTTCTGCTCTGTTCTTTAGGATCATTATGAATCAGAATCTACTCAACAGCTGTGGGTTTTTTTAGTGGGTATTATACATGAAATTTTTCCATTTCTTAAATATAGAGAAAATACTTTCACTCTGACATTCGAAGACTTTTGGTCTCACTTTCTATGAATTGAGACTGTAATTTAGAATTACTTTGTTTCGCTTTAGAATGAACTGTGAATCCAGTGCATTCTATGATATAGCCTGTTGTTATTGAGAAAGGAGGCTGCTTGCTATGGGCCTGATATGCCTAAACTATGTAGGATGAGAAAAAGTACAGTCACAGCCCACTGGGTTCCTGGGATCTAAAGCAGTGGTTTTCAACTAGGGGTGATTTTGCCTCCCCACCAGGGGACATATGACAGTGCCTGGAGTCATATTTGGTTGCCACAGTTTAGGGAGAGGTGCTACTGGTATCCAGTGGGATCTTGCTAAATATCCCACAGTGTACACGACAGACCTAACCAAAAAAAAAAAAAATTCCTGGCTCCAAAATCAATAGCGCTAAAGTTGAGACAGCTGGTACAGGTAGCCCACAACTTAGATAGGGTTCTGTTCCAATCACTTTGTCATTAGTTGGTTCTGAAGTAATTTGAATGCTTCCTTTAAAAAAAAATGTTTATTATAACTGCCTTTTATGATCAATATCTTTATAAATCTGATCTTTATTTGCCTTTGGAGACTAGAAACATTACGTATAAATTTACAGATATTTATTTAATATGTACACATTATTGTTGTTAGGTGCTATTGAGCCAGTTCAGGTTCATAGTGACCCTATGAACAACAAAACGAAACACTGCCTGGCCCTTCACCATCCTCACAATTGTTGCTATGTTTGAGCCTGTTGTTGTATCCACTATGCCAGTCCATCTAGTTGAGGCTCTTCCTCTTTTTTGCTGACTCCTACAATACAAAAATACATATATATAAAAAAGAATACACATGTCCATAAAAAAAATGGACAACGTTGGCATTTTGTCAGTTGTGGTAATAACTCCACTTGGGGAAGGTTCTGGATCTTTTGAATTATCCCTGGGAATGAAGATGGCATTTCTAGTCAGAAAATTAGTGAGAGTTGTCTATATGGTCCCTTTATGCACTGTGACATTATATACATATTACTAACAATAAGATTAAAAAAAAAAGATGGCCATAAGTACAGTTTGTCAAAACTCAAGTGCATTTAAGTCAACCTGTATAGGTGAGAAATATACAATGCGGTGTGACAAATGTTCTTCTAGGGACATCTGTAAAGTTCTGGGGGAACTCAAAGGAAGGATACCTGGAGCTGGGGAAGTACTATAAAAAGCTTTGTGGAAGAAATGACATCAGGGCTTGGCCTAGAAAGTGAGCCAGGTTTAACCCAGAAAGGACAGAAAGGCAGAAGAGCATGCTGGTTAGAGGTGCAAATACTACCAACACATAAGAAACCAATCCTGTGACAAGGCTTCTACACTGCAAAGTCACCATGGAGACAGAAGACTTCAATTCATGGTTATATACAAATTAGGTTAATAACAAAATCCTAAAACCCAAACCCATCGCTGTTGAGTTGATTCAGACTCATAGCAACCCTATAGGACAGAGTAGAATTGCCCCAATGAATTTCTAAGGCTGTAAATCTTTATGTAAGCAGATTTCCACTTCTTTCCCCCGAACAAAACCCTATAGAGGAGCTTTTCTGTACGTGTGTTTTAAGCTGCATACATAAAATCTGCAAAGAGAAGAGAGGATAAAACTGTTTTCTACAAGTGGGAAGATGTTCTCCAGGTTTTCTGGCTTCAGTTGTCCCATAGTGTAGTCAGTATATGTACAGATTGATTGCTAATTCTTCTGTTATTCCTGTCTTTTCTAGAACAGGAATTCAGGGAACGGGTTTTAGACAGCTTAGAACCCTCTGGGAAGATAATACAATACCCTTGCCTAGACAATGAGGAGCCCTGGTTGTGTGCTTGGCTGCTAACCTAAAGGTTGGCAGTTTGAACCCTCCCAGTACCTCTATGGTTGAAAGACCTAGCAATTTGCTTCTGTAAAGATTGCAGCCAGGAAAAGCATATGGGGCAATTCTACTCTGCCACATAGGGTCACTGTAAGTCAGCATCCACTCAATGGCACTTAACAACCTAGACAATGGAAAATATCAAGACTTCCAAAGGGCTGCCTGACAGAAAAAAAAAAAAAGACCAGAGAGCCAGCAGACATTTTCTTAGTTTCGGTGGTAGTATGCATTGGCATACAGTATGAATTCTGGGAATTCCACCACAAGAGTTTAATTGTGTGATTCTTTGGTAAGTGATGGAGTCTCTTTGCTTCCCTTTCTTTCCTCTTTAGATGGATGTAAGGATACCTATATTCATAGAATTGTTTTGAGGATTAAATATCCTGCCATTTATAACCTGGCATGTAGTAGGTACTCAATAAATATTAGTTTTTATTTTCTTTCCACTTCTCCCATTGTGGACTGAAAACATGAGGCTTTGTTTAAAGATCAGTCGTGCATTTTGGGAGGTTATATAAGCAAGACTCTAGCTTCCTTGCTAGAGTCTTAGCAAGGAAAATGCTAAGTGCTGTGGGCAGATAATGAGGTTGTTTAAGAACCACTCAATTAAAAAAATGATATATGTGCTACACTCTGTGGATGCTCTGAAGGTGCCTTTTGAAATGTTGTTGCCAATGGCAAACGTGGTGATTAAAGAAGGTCCATATTTAAATTAGTAAAAAAAAAAAATGAGAGAAGGAAGGAGTTATAGGCTCAGAGGGAGTAAGGTTGAAAGCAAGCAAGATGAGTTTTGATTGAAGAAAAATGTCTCTCGAGTGATTAAAAGACAACCGTACACTCCACCTGGGGAACAGCATGACTTTTTCTCCTACTGAGCACGTGGTACTATCTTTCTCTGCAGTTGTGTCCTGATAAGTCATGGCAGCAATAGTGAACAAATTATGTTCGGCTTCCTATGAGCATAGATACTAGAGCGAGTAAGAATATATTTATTCCTATGAGATAGATACATAGATTAGGTAGTTCCATAGGTAGGTGTGTAGGTAGGTAGATAAACAGATAGTTGTTGTTAGTGTTAGGTGCCGTCGAGTTGGTTCCTACTCATAGTGACCCTATGTACAACAGAATGAAACACTGCCCAGTCCTGTACCATCCTCACAATCGCATTACCATCTAGTTTATTCTGACTCACGGCGACCCTATTGGACAGGGTAGAACTGACCCATGGAGTTTCCAAGGCTGTAAAGCTTTACATAAGCAGACTGCCACATCTTTCTGCCTCAGAGCAGCTGATGGGTTTGAGTCGCTGACATTTCTGTTAACAGTCAAGCACTTTAACCACTGCACCACTAGGGCTCCTTAGATAGAGAGAGAGATAGACAGACAGACAGACAGACAGACAGACAGATAGGTGATAGATACCATACACACACTTTTTTTTCTAATGCTTTTTTGTTTAAAATTGCATTTAATAGTGGATTTTATCATTAAGGAACTAGCTATTTCTGTAATCTAAAGAAGAGGTCTTGGTGGCACAACAGTTAAAGTGCTCATCTGCTAACCAAAATGTCAGTGGTTCAAATACACCAATGGCCCCATGGGAGGAAAGACTTGGCAATCTGCTCCTGTAAAGATTACAGACTAGGAAACCCAAGGGACAATTCTACTCTATCATGTAGTGTTGCTATGAGCCTGAATCAACTCAATAGCACACAATGGCATAATCTAAACAGGATGGGAAAAAAAATACAATAATTTTATTATAGCCTGTTATGTAAACAGTGGAGTCCCTTCGTGGTACAAATTGTTAGCTCAGTTAGCTGCTAACTGAAATGTTGGAGGTTCTAATCTACCCAGAGGTACCTCAAAAGAAAGACCTAGAGGTCTACTTCTGAAAAATTGGCTACTGAAAAACCCTACGGGGCAAGTTCTACTCTGACACACATGGGTTCACAATGAGTTGAATGGACTTGATGGCAACTGGTTTATGTAAATAACGATTTGAGGATTTAAACCACAACTAAAAAAAAAAGGCAGAAGATATAATTTAGTTTCTATTAGTTAACATCTTTCCCTCTGGGACAAATATTAGGGGTGAGGGAAACCAGATGCTTGTCTTTGTATTTCTCTTACTAATAGAAGATTAGATGACTTTCATCATAGTTAAGTGAGAAATATGGCTCTGTCAAATACGTCACCTCCCAGTAAGTAAACGAAATGCCAGTGTTATCATTTTTCCATCCTTGATCACCATGGAGATCAAGTACTAAATAAAAAGTTTGCAGAGTTAACCAACAAGGGATTAATACTGAGTATTTGAGGCCTAGGAAAAGTATGGACTACTTATATTCATTACTTTTTTTCCTAGCAATTGATAAAAAGTTCAGTTATATATCTAACTCAACAATCTATGACACGTAAATAGCACTTTCCAAATACCTAAAGGAGAATTTATAATGTGCCCTGGTGTTGCAAATGGTTAAGTGCTGCGCTGCTCACAGAAAGGTTGGTGGTACGAACCCACTCAGCCAGGTGGCAGAAAGATCTGCTTCCATAAAGGTTGCAGCTAAGAGAACCCCTTGGGGCAGTTCTATTCTGTCACATGGGTCACTGTGATTCAAAATCAACTCAGTGGTACCTAACAACAACTAAGGAGAATTTATAATAGCAATATAATGATAAAAATAGTCAAAATATTATTTAAGAAAATAATATTGAAAATCAAGTCCCAAGCATAGTGCTAATGGTAGTATCTTACTTAATAGTAAAGCCAACTCTATGAGGGAAATAATATTATTACTCACGTGCTAGAAATGAGGAAAATAATCCTTAGAATAGGTTATTAATGTGATTGAATTTACATATCCAGAGGGGGCAACAGTACCAATTTGATTGGTCAGCAAACCTTCAATTTTTCAATGACATAGATTTAAATGGAATGGAGTAGAACAGAATGGAAAACTATTAGAGTGCATCACATTTGGTAAAGTTTAATAAGTTGGTGAAACTTTTCAGTCCGTTCAGAAAGAAAAAGAGAGAGAAAGAATGAATGCAAGTTGTATTGCATTATAAAATGGATTATTTACTGGGAGACATGAAACAAAAACTAAAAAGTGTGGAACAACTACACTAAAGAATACTCTCCCCCTTTCCTCATCTAACCCCTAATGCAATTACACAGTTAAAAAAAAAGAATATATATGTATATATAAACCAAAACCCAGTGCCATCAAGTCGATTCCAACTCATAGCAACCCTATAAGACAGGGTAAAACTGCCCCATAGAGTTTCCAAGGAGCACCTGGTGGATTCGAACTGCTGACCCTTTGGTTAGCAGCCATAGTACTTAACCACTATATACATATATATACACATACATATATACATATATATGTATATATATATATAGAAACCCTGATAACCCTGGTGGCATAGTGATTAAGAGCTACAGCTGCTAACCAAAATGTCGGGAGTTCGAATCTAACAGCTGCTCCTTGGAAATGCTATGGGGCAGTTCTACTCTGTCCTATAGGGTTGCTATGAATCAACTCAATGGCAACGGTGATATATGTATGTATATAAAAATGTACATACAATTCCTCTTTTGTGTGTTCTTGGTTGACTCTTGGTATTTAAAAGTCTTAGAGAATGAATCTTGAGCAGCATTGCAGTCACACTCATTGGGGAACATGAGGAGAAATAGAAGACTGAATAGGTTGGCACCTTAATCCAAAATGGCAATCCTAATCAGTGGAATATTGGTAGTAAAGTATGGGTACTATTGTTAGATGTTGTACTTTTCATTCTTTTTGTTAGTTTGTTTTTTCTACTAGAAGTTGAGGATCATATGACTAAAGCCTCAGGAATAACACATTGTAGCTGTCAACACCTACTCGTTGACTAGTACATCGGTAACGTGTGGGCCTTTCCACTGCAATCAAATTACAACCGTGACTATTTATTAAGTGCCTCTTTGGCAAAACACTGCATTTAGGCAAAAATTGTGCTTCTTATTATCTTGGGCTTCCAATATAGCTAAGAAAAAAAAGGTATTTATTCACAAATAATATAGTGGCATATGTAAGTTATAGGTTAAAAAAACTAAAAGTTTTTAAGTGAGATCTACAATAAGAGTTGTGGAGTTTGAAGGAGAACTTTGAGTTGAGTGAGAGTTAAGTAAAAGAATGCGGAAGAGACAGAATTTGAGTACACGTCTTACATGGTCCCAGAATATAGCCAAGGTTGGCAAAGATCTGGTGAATTTTGAAGTGCTTATTGAGTTCATAGGTGAAACATCAGAATTGTCAAAACAAAGATCACAAAGAAGCTGAAGAATAAACTGCTGAATGACTTTTTGGGACCTATTGATATTAAAATGTGATTTTGTCCCATTGGTTCATGAGCCAGTCAGAGTGCATGGTTAATTGGAAAAAATCGATTTAAGCAGTTTTTCCAATGAACGTGTTAAGAAATATAGGTGCAATGGAATATGACAATCTTTCTAGAACAAAAAAAAAATGGTGATAATAAATACGTTAAGGTCACATTTTACCTCTTCCTTGAAGCTCATTTAAAGGCCAGATACTTAAGCCGATTCATACTGAGCTTTCCATTTTTAAGAGTCTTTCTAATATATAAACACATACATTACACTCAGTGTTAAAACATTGTCTGGAGTTTCTAAAACAAATTTCTAACTTGTGCATCTCAGCTACTTAAACAGATTATAAACTTCTCAAGTATACCAAAACCCAAACCAAACCCAGTGCCGTCGAGTCGATTCCGACTCATAGCGACCCTATAGGACAGAGTAGAGCTGCCCCATAGAGTTTCCAAGGAGCGCCTGGCAGATTTGAACTGCCGACCCTTTGGTTAGCAGCCATAGCACTTAACCACTATGACACCAGGGTTTCCTCTCAAGGATAAAACCCCAGTACCCAGTGCCGTCTCAAGGATAGTCCTCTTGAATTTTCTAATCACATTCCTAGTTCTTTGTACATGCTACATGATGAATACACACTTGATGATTGGTTAATAGACACAGAGGGAACAGGGCCTTGTGAAGACAGAGGCTGAGATTAATAGAGTTATACATATGGATGGGAAATGATTAAATTAACTCTTGTCAAATTCTCTTGCCCTCTTATAGCACTTACAACATTCTACCAAATAGCTATTTATGTATTTGGTACATTCCCAACTAGCTTTTAAAGCTCCTGTAGCAAATAGGATGTCTTATGCCCCCCAGAACACTGAGCCAAACACAGTGCGACTAAAATCGAATGAATTTCAAAAACAAACAAATAAACAAAAAATCTGTAGGAAGCCTAGCACAGGACCAGCACGTGCAGTGCCCTTGGTTAACATGAGTTGAATGAGTGAATGAGTCACGAATGCTAACTTTGCCCCTAACCAGCTGTGAGACATGGTCAAATCATTTCCTTTTGCCTTAGGTTTTTTGGTTTTTTTTTTAGTTTTCCCATGAAATAACCTAAGGGATTTGAATTTTGAGAGTGATTTTCTACGTTTCAGACTCTAGGAAGAGGCTTTAGGAGTTCCCAAGAGTGCAGTGTTGTGTTTTTGTTTTGTTTTGTTTTGTTTTTGTCCAGCAATAGATTTTTAAAGTCCCTTAGCATATGTTGGGCCTATGATGTTCTTTAAAAAGAACTCCACTGCTAAAACTGCTAGAGAAAATATTGGTGTAAGTAATAATGTGAAAATTTGCCTTTTCCAAACCAATTTAAACATGTAACTATTTGTAAGTCCATCTTATTCTTAATTATGTTACCTGTAATACAGGAAATGAACAAGAGGCTCTGCTATTACAGAAGCCACATTCAAATGGATTTGACATTAATTTCATAGGAATATTAGAGACAGCATTAATAAATTACAAAGGCATGCAACAGTTCTGTCCCTGCAGATAAAGAGAAACGTTTGCTCATTTCTGTGTCGTGCATACAACAGGCTTCAAATAATTTTTTTTAACAGACGAGACTAAAAAATGTCATATTTATCTTTTTTTCTTACCCCATCCTCTCCTTTTAGTGAAGAAAATAGTCTTGCTGAAAACAAACATTGTGTTGAATTGCACTTTTGATGATCTCTTGGGTGGCTTGGTGGTTTGGGCTTGTTTCCCATCCCCTAAACAATTTAGATTGGCAGGTTGGCAGGTAACAATTTTCTGCTTTGATTGTTATATTGGAATGTAAATATGGCTATTGATTGGTGTTTATTGGACTCTGAACTGGCCTGAAACATTCATCTGTGTCTTAGTAGTAATCATTAATAGTCATTAATAACAGTAGTAACAATAGTAAGTACCAAGAAGTCTAGTTAATTTGATTTGTTGTTTACCAGTGCCAGACACTGGGCTATGTCTTTTAAATGCACTAGATTTATTCCTCATGACAATCCCATGTGATGGGTACCATTGTTAGGGGAGAGGAAGGTGAGCTCTTTGCCCAGGTGTAGTGAGTGAGAATTCAATAAAGTTACAGTCTAATAGGAATGAAACTATTGGATACATAGATTTCACGTAAGGTAGAACATAAGGAGTACTATAAGAGAGACAAGGGGCCCTAGTGGCACAGCAGGTTACACGCTTAGCTGCTAGCCGAAAGATCTGTGGTTCGAACCCACCAGCCACTCCGAGAAGAAAGATATGGCAGTCTGCTTCTGTAAAGACTCTGGGAACCTTGTAGGGCAGTTCTACTCTGTCCTATAAGGTTGTTATGAGTCAGAATCGACTTGACAGCAATGGGTTTGCTGTTTTTTGGATAAGAAAGATACCACATACCAGTTAAATTCTCTAAGATTGCTCATTCGTTTATTCAGTCATCCATTTTTTCATGTAGCTACACTCTTAATGTTCACCATACTCCTTTTTCTAGAATTCCAGTGTTGGCAAATTCATAGGGTACCTCCAGTACGTCTATGTACTGTCTGAATCTCTTTTTAAAAAAAAAAAAAAAAGCACCCTTCAAAGCCGGTCACAAAGCCCTATTGCTGAGTATCTTTAGCAAAAAACAGTAGAGAATATGGGCTGCTTAGTTCTGTAGATGGGAATTGAATCAAACTCAGTTTTCCTGTACCTTTCATTCTTGGTTTTGCCAATTGTAGCATATATATATATACATATTTTTTTTTTTTCTTTTTTCAACAAATTATCCCTTCAACTCACAGTAACCACTATTATGCTTCGTCCTATCAACATGAGTCTTCTTTGAGGGTTAACATTGCAATATTTCTATAAAGGTAACTAGCTAATCCATGTAAAATGTTTGGGACAATGTCTAGCACAGAACTATAAATATATATATATTTTTTTTTTTTTAGGTGATAATAATAGTGATATAAATAACATGATAATAATTTCTTAAATTAGGCATTGTTTCTGGAATTCTCATCCTTCTGGTTGGCCACATTTTATGTGTGATTATTTAGATATAGATCCTAGTTTTCTTTAAACATGTTGCAACTCCTAGGGCACGGGGAAACCCTGGTGGCATAGTGGTTAAGTGCTACGGCTGTTAACCAAAAGGTCGCCAGTTCAAATCCACCAGGCACTCCTTGGAAACTCTATGGGGCAGTTCTACTCTGTCCTTTAGGGTCGCTATGAGTTGGAATCGACTCGATGGCAACAGGTTTTAGGTTTTAGTAGGGCACAGTACTTCAGGTTCACTTAGGCATATCATAAAAATGCATCCACTCAATTAACTCTGGGTTTAATGATTGTATTAATAGGGACATTGGCAGTGCCCACTTTTGCCTGCACATTACCTGGGTTCTGCCTTGTTGAATTGTTACATGTAAATGTCCTTTAAAAATCCTAAACCTCTGCTTGGCTTTGTGATTGCTCATTAGAAAATATTAACAGTGAGAAGATGAAAAAGGGAAAGGTGGAAACTCATTTTCTTTTTTTAAATAAATTAAGGCCATTTTGAAGATACCAACCTGTATAAGAATGAGGAAGTGGACGATAAATAAACGTAGTTCTAAAGCAGGACCAGTGGTTATGGCAAGACCTTCATTCAAAGGCTGAATTCAACTTTTTTATTAACCATTCCAATTTTTGTTTATTAACATAGTAAAATCAGAACAATGTAAAGGTTTCACAATGGATCAGACAAAGCCAGACAGCTGATTAAAAGATGCTAAAATGTGTAGCTTCCTGTAGCCTTGAGTCCCTTTTATAGTTGATTTTGAATGACTTGTCCAAGAGGGGAGTCTTCCAGCAGGAAATTCATCTTCGGGGCTAAGTCAAGGCTAGACACCCAGGGTTCCAGAGAACCTTGAGGAGAAAGCCTGAGGCAGGGCCCAGACCGAGTCACCAGATCCTTAGAGAGCAGGGGTAGGGGCAGGGGGATTTTCCATGACTTGGGGCTGCTTTGCAATTGTAGCCCTTCTCAGGCTAACAGCAGCCAAGAGCCTTTCTTTCCTGGTTTGTCTGTCTGTGGTGGACACAGCAGTGTGTGTGCTTCTGCAGTATCAAGCTGGGATAGACTGTCAGTAGCACTAATTACCACTTAGATATATTTTCATCTTCTTATATGTGGCTTTTTTTTTTAGAGAAAGGGATCTTAGGATATGGCTCCTAGGTTTACAGAATAATGGCATTTTTAGGTTGTATGAGACCTATCTTCTAGTCCAATCACCTCATTTTGCAGATCAAGAAACTGAGGCTGAGAAAGAAGGAATTTACCCAGAGTTACTCAGCTTAGGCAGTGACAGACAACAGTAGAATTTTTGGTACGTTGTGTTGTCTCTTGGAGCCCTGTGGTGCAGTGGTTAAGCATTCGGCTGCTATCCAAAAGGTTGGCAGTTCAAATCCACCAGCTGCTCCTTGGAAACCCTATAGGGGCAGTTCTACTCTGTCCTATAGGGTCACTATGAGTCAGAATCAACGTCAGTGGGTTTGGTTTTGGGCTTGTGTTTTCTCTTAGGGCTTCTCTTTCCAAATCTATGAAATGGAAACAGGTATGGGTATAGACGATCTCTCTGAGACGTCTTCTTTTTCTAATATTTTACCTCTGTGATTTTTAATTTTAGACCTTGGACTACCAATGTGATTTCCATTATGGAATGGTCAAGGGGCTTTTATAAAAATGATCATTTTTATGCCGACTTGGCCGTGGGCAAGCATTTTGAGGAAGGCTAAAGTTCTAGTTAATAATTATGCATTCTGTACAGATATTTACTTTAGGATATAGCATTAACATTTGTATTAAACATTTCAAAAATGAATTTTGGTTTTGAACAGGGTGATGATTTACTTTTTATTACATCCTAACACTAAACAATTTAATAAAACTATAATAAATGTTTCTTTGTCACTATCTCCTCATGTTGTTTTAAGGAGCCCCGGTGGCGCCATGGTTAAGAACTCAGCTGCTAACCAAAAAGTCGGTGGTTTGAACCACCAGCTGCTCCATGGGAGAAAAGATCTGGCAATCTGCGCCCATGAAGGTTATAACCTAGGAAGCCCTGTGGGACAGTTATTCTCTGTCCTATAGGGTTGTTATGAGTAGGAATCGACTCAGTGAGACACAACAATGTAGTTTTACTCGCTGCTGAAAACTTCAGGTCCCATGAACGAGTAAAGATGCTACAGTCGTGATATATAGGATACCAGTGCCCACGTAGGCTTTAGTTAGTTGTAAAACTTCATTGCTTATAAGTGTGGATTGGATTCCCCCCCACCCTGCCCCATTTCTTCAGAAGGCACATTGTAAACAAACTGACAGCAAATCCATTATGTATGTCAGCTAGAAAAGCTTTCATCAAGCGCATACATGCTACATGTCTGTCTGTGAGATAAGCTGGGTTACAGTAGTGGTGTGGGCAAAAGATCCAAGAAGAAGATAAACCAGGGGTTTCGAGTCCATGGCTCCACAGAGCTTTTTGGAGCCTTAGGAGTAAGGAACATAAAACCCTCTTATTTGTCTACTTTTGCCTAAACTCACCAGATCTAAGTCTTTCTAGTCTTTTTAAATTCTCTTTGCCAGGTACGGTACATTAATTACCTATCTTTCCCCATTACAGGTGGGAATTTAATTTGTTTTAAAAGTGCAGCCTACAGTGTAGAGGACTCTGAGTTCGGAGATTTGGCTAATTACTGGGGAAGCCTTCTCTATCATTCCACCACTGGACATGTGAGTTCTCAGACACTTATTAGCTAGGTGACAAGTTATGGATGATAATATTCATAGGAATGTCAAAAGGGCCAAAGGAGGTAATGTATATGAAAAAAATGTGCACAGTATAAAAGCAGTATAGAAATATTTTTGTCATTTTTATGCTATACATTCAAGCAAATGGTTAGTTGTATAGAAAAGTAATGAGGGGTAGAGGAGAGGGTGTGGGAAGAAAATACATGATATTTGCGGTAAAATTATGCCTTAGAGCAAACAAACTACCAGGAGGCGAATTAGATGTTACTGGTAGAATGTTGGTGGCATAGTAGTTAAGAACTACGGCTGCTAACCCAAGGGTTGTCAGTTCAAATCCACCAGGCACTCCTTGGAAACCCTACGGGGTAGTTCTACTCTGTCCTATAGGGTCTCTATGAGTTGGAATCGACTCTACAGCAATGGGTTTAGTTTTTTTTTTATTTATTTTTTTTATGGCAGGATATTGATGCCCACCCTGGTAAAATGTTATGTGCATACGAGTCACTTGGGAATATTGCTGAAATGTAAATTTCTGATTCTGTAGGTCAGGAGTGAGGCCTGAGGTCTCTGCATTTCTAAAAAACTCCCAGTTGAGGCTGATGCTGCTGGTCTCCAACACTTTGAGTAGCAAAATCGTATGCGATAAAATTAACAGGTTTAACAGGAGTCAATAAAGTATCTTCCCAGGAATGAAATCAATTTAGTCACATAATCGCTGGGCTCCGTATATCAAGAGAGTACCTGCCAGCCTGGTTGATATTCACGTTGCCACCCAATAAAGAGATTTTCCGGTTTTATTATTCAGTATTGAGAAATCACTCAGCTTCTATTGCTTAAAAACCCAAATTAATCCACAGAGCTGCCTCCTGGGTCTTCTGGCTTATTGATAAAAGCAAAAGGGAGTTTATATACAACAGGATTTGGAATAAACAGGATCTAGGAAACCAGCAAGGTCCCTGGGTGGTGCAAACTATTTGCACTCAACTATTAACCTGAAGGAAACCCCAGTGGCACAATGGTTAAGAGCTATGGCTGCTAACCAGAAGGTTGGCAGTTCAAATCCACCAGGCGTTCCTTGAAACTCAATGGGGCAGCTCTACCCTGCCCTATAGGGTCGCTATGAGTTGGAATTGACTCAGCGGCAGTGGGGTTTTTTGTTGTTGTTGTTTGGGTATTAACCTGAAGGTTGGCAGTTTGAATCTACCCAGTGGTGCTGGGCAAGAAAGGCCTGGCAATCTGCTTCTGTAAAGATTACAGCCAGGAAAACCCTATCAAGCAATTCTCCTCTGTAACACACAGCGTTGCCATGAATCAATAGACTCGAAAGCGATGATTTTTTGTTTGTTTTTTAGGGAATCAGAATATTGTTAAAGCCATAGCATTGCTTCTTGTTCCTATACAAGACCTTATCTAATAAAGATCTTTGAATGCTGCCTTAAGAATTTTGAATATGGGATTGGTTGTTTTACCTCCTGTCATGGATTAAATTATGTCCCCCTAAAATTTGTGTATCAGTTGGGCTGGGCCATGATTACCTGTATTGTGTGATTTTCCTGTGTGTTGTAAATCCTGCCTTTATGATGTTAATGAGGGAGGATGGGCGGCAGTTGTGTTAGTGAGGCAGGACTCTACCTACAGGATTGGATTGTGCCTTGAGGCTGTCTCTTGAGGTGTAAAAGATAGAAGCAAGCAGAGAGATAGGGAGACCTCATGTCACCAAGAAAGCAGCACCAGGAGCAGAGCGCATCCTTTGGACCCAGGGTCCCTATGCCTGAGAAGTTCCTCTACCAGGGGAAGATTGAGAACAAAGACCTTCCTCCAGAGCCGACAGAGAGTGACAGAGCCTCCCCCTGGAGCTGACACCCTGAATTTGGACTTGTAACCTCCTAGACTGTGAGAAAATTAATTTCTCTTTGTTAAAACCATCCACTTGTGGTACTTCTGTTATAGCAGCACTAAATAGCCAAGACACCTCTCTTTTTTCCCCCGTTGCATCCCGAATTTACATTAGCTTAGATGACTCACTTTTCTAGTATAGATATGAACAGGAAGAAGCCATGTGAGATTTCCCCCTCTTTTTTTAGATTTTAAAATTCAACTTAGCAAAGACTGACTAAGTACTAGGTTAGAAAGTAGTGGACCAGGTGGTGTGAGGGACGTAAAGATCAGGAAGCTGGACTCCAGGCATTCACAGTGCGTCTATAGTAGAATGCAGACACAGAAATCACCAGTTTACAAGGAAGTTTGAGATTAAAAACAAACAAAAAAAACATATCTGGAAACAAGATCTGAGAGAAATAAAAATCCATTCTGTCAGAAAGGGACCTGGGAAGATTTTTTGATGGAGAATGGATTTGAGTAGGGATTTGGAACATGGTCATTTGTACAAGGAGGAAAAGTCCTTCTTGGCACAGAAAACAGCTTGAGAGAAAGCCTTTGTCATATAGTTCCTGTGTTCTTTTTAAAAAATAGATTGTAGGTCTATAAATGGAGGACAGAAGCAGAGACTAGACTTAATGTAATTCAACTAACACAGCGCTGAGATTAAACTGTCCTTCTTTGGAATTTCGCCTAAAGCCTAGAGCTTGTGTGGGATTGTGGGAGGCATGTCACGTCTGTGTTTTAGCTGCAGCTTCTCTCAAACTTTCACTTTTCCCATTCAGCCTAGTTCCCAGGGCCTTCCAGGAGAAAAGATCACCTTTTATCAAAGTATCTCTCTTCAGCATATGGAGCAGGACACTTCAGAAAGCACATGAGTCAGGCAGGGGAGTGAAAAACTATTACAAATTACCTTCAATATGTATTTCCATGTTAGCTCCTAACTCGTCTGTGGTTGTTATTAGTTGCCCTTAAATCCACTCCCCACTCATGGCAACCCATGTATAGCAGAATGAAATGTTGCCCAGCCCTGCACCATCTTTTTTTTTAATTAAGATAATAGTTTATTTCTCTCTTATATGAAGAGAGTCAGAGGTAGACAGCACAGGATTGTTAGGGGTCACAGAATCATCCAGAACACAATCTCCTAATCTCCTAATTGCCGCTTTACCATATTCAAGACCATTTCATGGTTCTTGCTGACTATAGGTCTACATCTTGTCACGTAGATATGCCAGGATGGCCGCTGGAAGAAATCAGAGAAATACAAGAATGCCCCCTTTCCGATAGAGTCAGCTTTCTTTAAGGAGCCTTCCCTGCACCACCTTCATGATTGCTAGCATGTTTGAGTCCGTTGTTGCAGCCACTGTGTATTTTGAATGACTTTCGGAATAGAGCGTTCATCTTCCAGCACTATATCAGTTTTCATATCAGTTTTCTGTGCCAAGAACGACTGTTGCGATCCATAAGGTTTTCATTGGCTAATTTTTAAAAGTAGATTACCAGGCCTTTCTTCCTCGTATGTCTTGGTTTGGAAGCTCCAGTAAAACCTGTCCACATGGGTCACCCTGCTGGTATTTGAAATACTAGTGGCATTGATTCTAACCTCATCATAGCAACACACAAACCACCATATTACAAAAACTGTCAGACGGGTGATAACTCATTCAAACCCAGAACCCAGTGCCCCTGATAACTCATTACGTACTCCTTTTTTATAACTCTGACACTCAGATATGATAAGTATTTACCTTCTCTAGTTTGTGTGAATTAAAATTCCCTTTCCAATGAATCTTTGTCATGATTGTTACTTTGGAAAGTTGGTTGGTCATAAAGGGGAAGCCTTTTATATCTTTCTTTCTTTGATATGCTGGTGCTTACCCATTTAAAAATTTGCTTTTGTAACCCTTGTCTGGTTCCTGGTTTCCCTAACAGGTACCTAGGGCTGGGTAGCATGGGACTAGAGTGTTATCGGGTGTCGACAGAGTCAACATAATTTGATTGTTACCAGGGGTCTCAGGTCTCGCTCAGGGCAGCTACGGTGACACAAAATGGGTGAAAGCAAAAGATTTTTTGGTTGGCCAAGCAAAGGAGCACATCAGAACTTTCGTTGTCAAGATGGCTCTCCAAACAATAGCTGAGACAGCTTTTATTAGGGGCAAAAACTGAGGAAAGGTCCTGGCGGGAAGGAGCAAGGTCATTGGTAGGTCTGGCATAAAAAGGCATTCTCAGGGTGGTTTCATTGTTTGAGCTTGCTCAGGCCAAGAGTGGGAGGGTCTCTCAAACTGGATCTTAGTCTCAGACCCTTCTGTTCTGAAAGTCTTCCCCCAATCTTGGGTCACTAAAGTTTGCTTCAGTCCAGCAGGAGAAAAGTGCTGGTATCACCCAGAAGAGGGGGTTGATGGTTCTGCGTATGTCAAATGAGCAAGATCTGGTCTTAACCAGTTCCGTGGTCTGCAGCCCCAGCCTCTTGTTTTTCTTACCCTGGACAGGAAGCTGGCCGATTGCCAAAAAAAAAAAAAAAATATGGAGAAATCAGTTAAAAGGGGAGACGATTCATGCTACTCTATGTACAAAGAAATTGGGAGTCTGTAATGGTGCCTGGAGGCTGTCAGCTTCATAGTGATTAAGTGTAGACAGAAGCTGAAGATACACAAAGAACATTCACCATTATCAAATCCAAGGGTGAGTTTGGGGTCATAGTCAGAAGCTGGAATAAATTCAGGATTCAAACAGACTCAGGAACATATCAGGAAAACAGTGGACGTAACACTCCGATGAGGAATTACGGTGTAGGGGTTTGCTCTTACTGGATATTGACTATGTTGACTGAGACTGACTTAATAGGCATAAGAAAGGACTTGAAAATGCAACTCCTTTCTCGTTCACCCCTGGAAGATATTGTCTTAGGACCACAGATGAACAACTCGCACCTTGTGTTGCCATATAGACTTTGGATCCTTTTGAGTTCCACTGAGCAGAGCAATTGCGCTGAATTTGTTTTAAACTTATCTGAATTAATTAAAATGCAAAAAATTATACACAAGTGTGAATCTATGAGACTCTGATTTTTGTTTTTAAACTCCATTCAGCTGTGGCTGTTCACAGGTCACTTTGATTCCTCTGTCACTGTTCTGCCATTATTTTCTCTTCTTTAACTTCCTTCCTTATGACCTTTCCTCTCCCACCCTCCAACTTTAGCAGGATGGGATATCTCATTTTAATTTTTGTAGCATAATGTCAATTATGAATGCCAGGTAATAACTAAACTTCAAAGACAGAGATATCACAATGACAGGAGTTTTAATGATCATATAACATATATCTCGTTTTTCAGATTAAAACAAACAAAAAGTGAGGCATTGAAAGGAAAAGTGAAAAGAAATTATTGTTGGTTTGTAGGAGAGAGGGATGTGAGAATAAGAGAAAGGGAATAAGGAAATGAAACTAACAGTTACTGGGTACCAATACACACCAAACACTTTACTAGGTTCTTAATCCTTGTAATGGCCTTGTGTTAACCCACTTCACCAGCGAACAACTAGAGAGCAAGAGAGATTCTAATTAGAGATCTAAGTCATCCAGGCGCTTACCAGCTGAGCTGAGGTGAAAATCTCTGACTGTCCTCACTAACCAGTTGTCATGCAGTCGATTCCAACTCATGGCAACCCCATGTGCCAGACTGAAAACGGTGAATGATGGTGGCTAGAGGGCAAGTGCTATCCCCTCTTTTTCACATAGTAGCTTTAACTCTGTCAAGGCAATCAAATATATGAAAGGCAGGAAAGGGATGAGAATTGAGGAAAGGTTGAAAGATCTGTTCCCTTCCAGCCAGGCTACTTTCCTCATTCACTTGGAACTTAGGGTATAAGGGCTGCTTAATGGTGGCAATAATCCTTTTACATGAGAGTGGCCTGTCTGTTCCTTAGTCAGCAATATGGAATTGTGCTGAGTACTCATTGAGCTATTTACTAGATTGATATATAGTCTGTACATGTTTAATATGCAGAAATTGATTTTTTCAATAAAATCATGGTGACAGGTTTTTCCTTTGTAATCTAGACATAGATATTACTAGTATGAGTGGTACCAGCTCTGCACATTTGTTCTATAAAGAGCTGCTAAGTGAAAGGTGGCTGGTTCAAATCCACCAGCCATTCCATGGGAGAAGACCTGGCAATCTGCTCTCTTGAAGACGGCAGCCTACGAAACCCTATGGGGCCATTCTATTCTACAATATAGGGTCACTATGAGTTGGTATTCATTAGATAGCACACAACAACAACTACTTGTACCAAAAACTGTGTTAGAAACTATACTAGTCAATATTGTCTATCACTGTTGTGATAACAAGTCAACCCTGAAATCTAGGTGCATTGACACAACAAAAGTTTATCTCTCGTGTGAAAAACCAGCTATGGGCTTTTCTGTCCTTCAGAAAAATTCCCTCCCAAGTGATGTCTTGTGTAGCCAGTCTGCTTCTGACTTGAGGCTTTGTCTTCTCAACATGTGACTTCCAGATTGCTACCACATGAGAAAAAGAAAGCTGGAGGTGCCCGTAGAGGGGTTTCTCCCCTTTAGCCTGGAAGTGACACATTGATGTTCTGCTTACCATGCATTTGTGAAAACAAGTCATCTGGCCCATTGAGCTGTGGGGGTGGATGGGGGCCTGGGGAACACTGGAAAGTGCACTCTTCTCTATGGCCGTGAAAGAAAGTGTTAACAGATATTGGTGAGTGCTGCTGATGTATCTGGAGAGAAAAAAGATGAAATACTTTAAAGTCGTCTTCTTCTATGAGAGGTTTGCAGTCATATGAGGAAAACAACAATTACAGGACAGTAGTTAGGACTATGGAAACCCTGGTGGCATAGTGATTAAGTGCTATGGCTGCTAACCAAGAAGTCGGCAGTTTGAATCCACCATGTGCTCCTTGGAAGCTCTGTGGACAGGTCTACTCTGTCCCATAGGGTTGCTATGAGTCGGAATTGACTTGATGGCGATGGGTTTGCTTTTTTCCTGGGGGGGGGGGGGGTGCCGTGGTTGTTTAAGACTATATTACAATTTGGCAGGGCCTATATAGGATTGCTTATGAGCACACTTAATTGCGCTCATGAGGAACCTTTACATCAATCAAGAGGCAGTTGTTCCAACAGAACATGGAAATACTGATTAGTTTAAAGTCAGGAAAGGTGTGCGTCAGGGTTGTATCCTTTCACCATACCTATTCAATCTGTATGCTGAGCAAATAATCCGAGAAGCTGGACTGTATGAAGAAGAATGGGGCATTGGGCTTGGAGGAAGACTCATTAACAACCTGCGTTATGCAGATGACACAACCTTGCTTGCTGAAAATGAAGAGGACTTGAAGCACTTACTAATGAAGATCAAAGACCACAGCCTTCATTCAGTATGGATTGCATCTCAACATAAAGAAAACAAAAATCCTCACAACTGGACCAATGAGCAACATCAGGATAAACAGAGAAAAGATTGAAGTTGTCAAGGATTTCATTTTACTTGGGTCTACAGTCAACAGCCATGGAAGGAGCAGTCAAGAAATCAAAAGACGCACTGCATTGGGCAAATCTGCTGCAAAGGACCTCTTGAAAGCGTTGAAAAGCAAAGATGTCCCCTTGAAGACTAAGGTGCGCCTGACCCAAGCTATGGTATTTTCAATCGCATCATATGCATGTGAAAGCTGGACAATGAATAAAGAAGACCAAAGAAGAATTGACGCCTTTGGATAGCGGTGTTGGCAAAGAGTATTGAATATACCATGGACTGCCAAAAGAACAGACAAATCTGTCTCGTAAGAAGCACAAGCAGAATGTTCTTTAGAAGCAAGGATGGCGAGACTGCGTCTTACCTACTTTGGACATGTTGTCAGGAGGGATCAGTCCCTGGAGAAGGACATCATGCTTGGCAAAATACAGGGTCAGCAGAAAAGAGGAAGACCCTCAACGAGGTGGATTGACACAGTGGCTGCAACAATAAGCTCAAGCATAACAACGCTTGTAAGGATGGTACAGGACCCACAGTGTTTTGTTCTGTTGTGCGTAGGGTTGCTATGAGTCAGAACTGACTCGAAGGCACCTAACAACAGCAACAACAACAACAACAACATATAGGGTTGCTATGAGTAGGAATCAAGTCAAAGGCAATGGGTTGGGTTTGGTTTGGTGTATAGCTCCTTAAGCCAGCAGCTGTTGTTCTCTTTAGAAAATTCCTTTTTCACCTGAAATAATTGACTTGAGATTCAAAAATGTCTTCTCTTGTGCTCATGCTGTCTGCTTTATTTTTTAGAGGTTAAAATGGGTTTAAAATCCAAGCCTGGGCCTTATAACTTTTTTTTTTTTTTCTTGAACCAGTGGTTATGGCAGCTATTGCTTCACTGAATGAGAGAATTTTCTTTTCCCAACTTTAAGAGCTCTGCTGATAACCAAGGAAACCCTGGTGATGCAGTGGTTAAGAGCTGCAGCTGCTAACTGAAAGGTCAGCAGTTTAAATCCACCAGGCGCTCCTTGGAAACCCTATGGGGCAGTTCTGCTCTGTCCTGTAGGGTCTCTGAGTCTGAATCCATTTGACGACAATGGGATTGGTTTTTCTGGGGTTTGCTGCTAACTAAAAGGTCAGCAGTTTGAATCCACCAGCCGCTCCTTGGAAACCCTTTGGGGAACGTCCTATAGGGTTGCTGTGAGCCATGGAGGATAGAGTGAAGCAGTGTACTCTGTTATAAGTGTCCCAGAATTTGTTACTGACATATACACATACTGAGGTAGGTTTTTTTTTTTTTTTTTTAATTACCTTCTACCTTATGCTGGGCTATGTTCCAGAGGATTACAATTGATAAATAACAAATTTCCAAAAGAGTGAAACTATAAATAAAACAATAACAAAAAATGAAATTATATTTGTGTACTACTTAAAACTATCTGTAATTGAATTTGTTCATTAAGTTTTCTTAAGAAGTGATCTTTATGCCCACTAAGGAGTCCCTCGTGGCACAGTGGTTAAGAGCTATGGTTGCTAACCAAAAGGTTGGCAGTCTGAATCCACCAGCCACTCCCTGGAAACCCTATGGGGCAGTTCTACTCTGTCCTATAGGATCTCTATGAGTCAGAGTCAACTCAAAAACAATGGGTCTGGCTTTGGATGGAGTCCTGGGTGGTGCAAGCTATTATGTGCTCTACTTCTACCTGAAAGTTTGGCAGTTCAAATCCACCCAGAGTTGCTTGGAAAGATAGGCCTGACAATATGCCTCTGAAAAGTTAGTGTTGAAAATCTTTATGGAGCAGTTCTACTCTGCACATGTCGGGGCGCCATGAGTTAGAATCAACTCAATGGCAATGAACAATAATCCTTAGTAAAACTGTGTTGTAAATCAATGTCCCTTAATTCGTTGGTAGTAGGAAGTTTCTCCCTTCATAAAACATGATGCATAATTGAAATTTCATTTGTCCTGTCTTACAAAGAAAGTTGAAATTGAGTAGAAGTGGCCTTCCATTTTGTTCTTTGCATTGTGTAAGATATAAAAATGTAGACTCATCAGTGCCCATTTTTACCACTAGTGCTTTGATTAAAAATATTTTTAGATGTATTTTTAGACACTTTTTGATTTAAAAGAAAAGCTTTAGATATTTAAATAAAGAAGTTACATCTGTGTGCCAAATAAAATATGAACTGTGTAAATATTAAATGTGATACTTGTATACACACACAGCCAGACTGTGTAGAACCTTGAATAACATACTTAGGAAATTGAATATTATATTTTGAACATGCATAAAACCTGTTCAGTGGTTTATACATGTCTCTAAGATGTGTGCATGTATCTGAACCACATCTAAAATATAGTAATTGCCTTCCTTATAGAGTGGTTGTGAGAATTAAATGAGATAATTCAGACAAAGTACTTGATTTAATATCTGCCACATAGTAAGCCTTTAATAAATTTTAAAAAAGCATATATCATTCAATATAGTTTTTTATCACAAATGATTATATAATTCATTGTGAATATATACATTTTGATAATTTGACATAAGATAATATATACAGATGTGAATATACATATATGCACATGTCGTTTTTGTTGTTAGGTGCCATCAAGTCGCTTCCAACTCACAGCAACTCTTTGCACAACAGAACAAAAAGCTGCCTTGTCCTGTGCCGTCCTCGCAATTGTTGCTGTGTTTGAGCCCATTGTTGTAGCCACTGTGTCAATCCACCTCGTTGAGGATCTTCCTCTTTTTTGCTGACCCTCTACTCTACCAAGCGTGATGTCCTTCTCCAGGGACTGGTCCTTCCTGATAACATGTCCAAAGTATGTGAGACACAGTCTCACCATCCTTGCTTCTAAGGAGCATTCACGCTGTACTTCTTCCAAGACAGATTTGTTTGTTCTTCTGGCAGTCCATGGTATATGCACATAGATATACTGTATTATCTATTTATTATTACAAGAAAAAGGCCACAAAGTGATATTATTCAAAATGACATAGAGTCTTACAGTCGCCTTTGGTGAAATTAGTTCGGATTTAAATTTGGTTGTTAATGAGATATTGAAGCCTGACCATGAAGATCTGACTTCAAATAAGTT
Organism: Loxodonta africana; assembly: GCF_030014295.1. Classification (NCBI taxonomy): domain Eukaryota; kingdom Metazoa; phylum Chordata; class Mammalia; order Proboscidea; family Elephantidae; genus Loxodonta; species Loxodonta africana. The sequence goes on from NC_087348.1 coordinate 42,830,164, forward strand.
AGGATTCTAGCCTAGTTTCACTATCCCACTTTCTCTCATTTGCTTAGTTATTCATTCATTAAACAAGCATTTATTGGATTTTTACATGTGCCCTTTCTACCTGCCCTTAGGAAACTTGTGGCCTGGTAGGGGAGCCAATATGAAAGCAAATAATGGTAATAAAATGAGTGATGTGAACAAAACACAACACGTTGGCATTTCAAATAAGAAAGTATCCTCACTCCTTGGTGATGTATGTTTGTTAGGTCCCCGCTTGTGAACTTTTAAACTAAGTAGAGAAGAGTGGGTGAAACTTAAAGGAGCTTCTTATTTTTTTTTTCTAAGTATCTACTTTTCATCCATTCTCTTGTCTTCATCTACCACCTACATGCTGAAGACATTCAAATGATTATCAGTAGCTGCTGTCACTTTCTCCGACCCAAGTTCTTTTTCCCTCTGACCTTCAGTAATCTGTAGACAAACGTTCCACAGACATCTCAGATTCATTCTGCTTAAAACCAATTAAATGTATCCTTTCTTCTCACTCAAATCTGTTTCTCCTTCTGTATGTGTAATCCCTGTTAATGTTATAATCACCTGTAAAATCAACCCAAGTGAAATCGCAGAGTCCCAGTCAACGATCAGTGTTTGATTGCCTTCAACCTTCCAGATAGTTGGTTATCAAGTATCCCTGACTCCTGTCAATCTTCTTCCTCTCCCCGTCCTGGACACACACACACACACACACACACACGCCTTATGCCCCAAATTAATAAAAGATAAGAAAGCAATTTTGGGGTTGCTAGTTTTTTTTTAGTTTAGGCAGCAGCAATTGAAGAGAAAGTTCAGAAAATTAACTCAGTGAGCTGGATATCAAATACTAGCACTACATTATCTCTTTTCCTGTGAGTGAAAAATGTTTCTCTTTAACATGAAATAATAACTGAAAATTCTATTGATCTCTGAACTTCAAAAACATTCTGACAGACATCCCCACATTGATATACTTGCTGCATTTCTCTGTTCCTCCCATCACTGATATTTTATGCCTCCGTGGGGAGCTCCAGTTATGAATCTCAAGGTCGTTTTCAAATGTCTGACTGCTCAGGATATGGATGGGAGATTCATACCACAGTTAATATTTATGGAGAAGTACGTTAGTCATTGATATTCATTATTGAAAATAAACGATTGGCATCACAATAATGAGAGAGACCACAAGTTGGAACCTGAATATATTCTGAATTTTTTTAATATTCCTGAAATGACCTTCTGATTCATACTCTCTTGAAAGAGTCATTTATTATTTTGTAAATATAAGTGGAAAATATCTGGAACATAGTAGGTAGTAAGCAAGTGGTACATACTTCGAGTAAGTGGTCTATCCCTTTGTAAGATATCATTAAAAAAAAAAAAAAAATCAGTGAACACCTAGATCCCTAATCCAAGGAAAATGTTTTTAAGTCTCCGAGGAAAATACATTGCAAAAAGAAATATGACAGTTTTCTTTTCCCCCCCTTTATTTTTTGATGTTTTTTAATAGTTCTCTATCCTAACCAATATGTGGGATGAGTTAATATTAAAAAATATATATATATATTAACTATAAGTTAATACAAAAAAATTGAATATGTCTTTGAAATTTGGGGTTTTAAATGCAGGAGTGTAATAGTTACTGAGGGAAGGTCCGGCAGCGTCACTAGGGTTGGTGTCACCCAGTGTGGTAACTCATGACGCCACCTCCCCATCGACTTCCTCCCGTACCAGACCATACAGAATTCTCAGTAATGTTTTTTGTGCTGATGTTACTAAAAAAAAAAAAAAAAATTACTAGCGTATCGTAATTCCCTATATTGCTCCTTCTTTTCCTTTAATTACTACTCCATTCTCAAAAAGCTATTGATGTCAGTTCACAAAGACTAATTATCACGATATTGTAGCTGAAACACCAGAAAATTTGACAAAATCGGCAACTATAAAAACATGGGCAGCAACGAAAACAATAGCACGTGCTTGTAGTTTGTGCAGATGAAACCACGTGATTTGAAGCATCGCTGTAACTGGGTATTAATGACAGCTCTGACCAGAGCGCATTAGAAAGTTCAAAAAGTAAATTAGCACAGGATTTTAGCCTTGTGGCTATGTTGATACTAGGCTTACGAAAAACGTTTTTGTTGTATAACCAAGTACAGGGATATTTTTATTAAAAAAAAAAAAAATTTGCTGCTGAGCCTCTGCACAAAAATATTATAGACAGTCACTTTGGTGTCACCCCCTCTAACAGTGTCACCCAGTGAGGTCTTCACCCCCCCCCCCACAGCCTCCTAGTGACCCCACTGGGAAGGGCTGCGTGGCGGGGGAGGAATTAAGGTGGTGGTGCAGTGGTAAAGTGCTATGGCTGCTAACCAAAAGGTCGGCAGTTCAAATCCACTAGGCTCTCCTTGAAAACTCTATGGGGTAGTTCTACTCTGTCCTATAGGGTCGTTATGAGTCAAAATCTACTCGACGGCTACCGTGTGTGTGCATATGTGTGTGTGTGTGTGTGTGTGTGTGTGTAATCTGTCCTTGAATAGTAAGAAAAAAAGGTTGAATTGCCTTTGAGTATTTTTTATGTAAATGAGCTCCCCAGTGACTTTTTTTTTTCCTTTATGAAAGAATTAAAACTTATAATGAACCTTAATATTTCAAATCTTCTCCGGCCTGTGTATCCTGACCTGGCAGGAAAGCTGAACATCGTTAGCCAAGAGTGGTGTTGTTGCTATATACATATTTATTGGTGCTCAGCTAAAATTAGGTTTGCGGAGCAAATAGATTTTGTGCAGCCATCCTAAACAGATCTTTTCCCAGGATGCCAAGACAATCACTGACAACGGGACTATCTTCATCCTTTATCAATGTGTTAACATATTTACAGAACGAGAGAAAGAGAAAACCGGGCCAAAGGAAAAGCATATGATTCATGAACACACACCTTTGAAGTGCAGACAAGAGTCCCACGTTTGAAAGGATGATTTGTGAGCTTCATCACACAAGCAAAGGAACATTGTTAGTGGTTGCTTATAATTCATGGTGGAGCGCTTTAGGAAAATATTACTGCTAGTTATTGTGTTACATTTATTCTGCTTTCTCGAAACCAGATGAATACAGGGTTATTTGTATAGCACAATAGCTTTCAGCATGAAAATAGAGGGAAAGTTTATTACCTGGTTCCTTCCTTCCCCTGGCAGGGATTTGTTTTACTCTGAGGTAAGGTTCTCATAAAAAGGCTGCAAGTCACAATGCAAATTGTAGTTTTCTTGGAATGAAGGGATTATAGTCCTTCCTGTTTGGCCACCTTCTCCAGAAGCCACACGAACGGGGGCAAACGTGAGGATCAAAGTTCAGACAGATTACACACCACTGGAAAAATGCATTACTTCACATGTGGAGGCTACTTGGCAACATTGCCTTTCTGATATGCTTAGTTGAGAGTGACTAATAGGATTCTGTTTAGAGGAGATAATTGAGGAGATAAGAAAAGGATGAGCAATGAGACAGATAGGATTCAATGGAAAGAGAAAGAGCTTCTGGCTCAGCATGGGGACACTGGAGTCAAGGAGACCTGGATTTGAATTTTCCCTTTACTAGCTGTCTTTTCTGTCAGCCTCAGTTTTCTCTTCTGCAAAACAGAAATTATAAACCTATGGTGCAGATTGCTACCTGGATTGCATGGGGTAACATGTGACTCATTATGTTCTTTATCTGGCATGTAGCAGATCTACCCTGAATGGTAATTCCTTTTCTCGTTATGGCATGTTTTTTTTTTTTTTTTTTAATTAATAATATATGTTCTATTTCATTTCCTATGTTTCAACTAACCATGCTTCAAAACCTATGTTCTTTGGTGGTAGATACTTTTTTTTTTTTTTAATTTTTCCAGTATTCTTTCCTTCTCTTTTTAACATCATTGTTTCTACAGTTTATGTACTCTCTGCCCTCAAGGGATAATTGATTCAGGAAAGCAAGGGAGTGATTCTGCATTCAAATGAGAAGTTGCAAACCCTCTATCAACCTAAGACTTTACACCTCTCTTCTACTTCTCCCTCCTTTCCTGCCAGAAAACAAATCTGAGTTTCAGTTCTATGGCTTTTTGAACCAGATATGTACATAAGTATATCTGGGGGAATGGTGTCAGTGGTAAACGTATTGACCTAATGCTAATTTCACAAAAAGCCAGAGTTTGGGGAAAGAGATAATAGAGATTCAGGTGGGCTGAAAGCTGTCATCATCTTAACCATTGTCTTCAAAGGAACATCACTCACTTAGGTAGATTGAGAGAGACAAATATAGGATGAGTTTTACATGTTGTTGATAATCCATTGGGAGGAGCCAAAGGGGAAGAGATCATTGATTTACCACTTCTTTAAATTATACCTAAATTTAAAACCAATTTCATCTGCCAAAGATTCCCACCATAACAGTAATACACCTTTCCATTTCAGCTCCCCATTCAATACACTTGCACCCTGTATCCTCTACCTGCTCTGTTTCAGAGAGGACACTCTTTGTATGAGTGGCTAGGTTCTCTGTGTTCTGTGTTCCAATGAAAATATCATGTTATGGCACTATATGGGCGATGACAGAGAATAACAGTCTTTAGGTCTCACCTTGTAGGAGGGAAGTGGTGTAAGACTTAATTAATGACTAGTGTAAGATTCTCCAGTAATCTGAGATGAAAGATTGTAAAATCAGAGGACTGCCATTTCCCTAGTTGGAAATGAACACCTGCTAAGGTAACGAGTATTTTAATAACTATTTGAATGCAAAATGTGCAGCATGTGTATATGTCCATGTATGTACATGAAACAAGCTGCTTTTTAATTCTGGAAGGGAACAGGAGCTGGTCCGTAATGTTACAGCTTAAAAAACACCAACTCAGAAATGGATTCTCTCAATATCATAGCGTTTTTTGGGCCAGATGCACAACTAGAATGCAAAGCTTTTTTTTTTTTTTTTTTTAACATAAAAGGCTGCCTCACTAAAGATGTCCTGAATAGAATTTATGGCATCTGACCAAGAATTGAAGAAGGGATGGTTTGTGACAGGCCTTAAATGGTCTTCAAGCATAAGCAGGGTTATTACTGTTATATGGAAGATTACAAACAACTTTACATCCCATTGGGTATAGAAGAAGATATTGACTTGGAGCCAACTCTATGCTAGGAAACTATTACTGGCAACAATTAGTGTAATTTGCCAAAGCACCAATCACTTCTTCAGGCAAGAGGAGTTAATGTCTTTTTGTGGTGACATTGAGGCATTGTTGAAAATTGCTTAGAGGGAGTACACAGATTTTTTTCTGTACAGCAGGCCAAATGAAAGACCCATGAGTGAATTTATTGGCCTAATATTGATCTAACCTAAAATTGTTGCTGATAGGGTAGGATAGTAGACTGAGTCATTATGGAATGAGCACTGACTTAAATTTAGATGATTTGAAATTGAATACCCAAGTCAGCATTTCCGTTAGTAACTATGACTTCTGGCAAATCACTGAGGCTTTCTGAGTCTGTAAATTTGAACTAATATTCTTTAGATCATGTGGTTTGGGGGACAATTATGTATGATAATTTACACAAAATTCCATTGGACACAGCTTATGGTAGACAACTAGCTATAGTTACAGTCTTTCGAATCTAAATCTAAAGAAAAACATCAGCAAGGATAATGATGCATTTTGGGGGGTTTGTTTTGTAGAAGGCAGTCCTCCTGAGGTAGAAGAGGAAGTATTCATACAACCAGTTAGAACATCTATACCCAATAAAAAATCCACTGCCATCCAAGTCAATTCTGACTACAGGACAGAGTAGAACTGCCCCACAGGGTTTCCAAGGAGCGCCTGGTGGATTCGAACTGCTGCCCTTTTGGTTGGCAGCCGTAGCACTTAACCACTATACTACCAGGTTTCCAGAACATCTATATTCTCCATGAATTATTTAAATTCACTCAGATTGCAATCATGCTTCCAGATGTTACTATCCATTGTGTCGCGTTTGGGCAGCCAACATCTCTTGAAAAGGTGATGAAGGGTGAACAACAGTATGTACTGTTTCGGAAACTTCATTTTATGAGAATATTCCATCTTTCTAGTTTATCTTTTTATCTTTTTTAATTTTATGTTGATACTAGTTGTTGTTAGTTGCCATCAAGTCAGCTCCAACTCACAGTGACCTTATGTATAACAGGATGAAATGTTGTTCAGTCCTGTTTTGGCACTTCTGTTATTGTTGTTGGAGCCCTGGTTGCGCAGTGGTTAAGAGCTACAGCTACTAACCAAAACATCAACAATTTGAATCCATCAGTCATGCCTTGGAAGCCCTATGGGGCAGTTCTACTCTGTACTATAGGGCCACTATAAATTGGAATTAACTCAATGGCAATGGGTTTGATTTGGATTGTTGTTGTTAGGTACCACCACATCAGAGTAGAACTGCCCCATAGGGTTTTCTAGGCTGTAATCTTTGCAGGAGTAGTTTGCCATGCCTTTTCTCCCATGTAGCTTCTGGTGATTCAAATTGCCAACCTTTCAGTAAGCAGTCAAGCACTTAACCATTGTGCCACAAGGGCTTCTTGTGTGGACACTAGGATCATCTCGATCAATTAATCCTAATGTTTTAGAAGCCATTGTCACCATCATCTTTGTTTTTTTTTTTTTTTTTTTTTTTCTGGCGAAGTCCAGGCTAGTTCAGTATAAAAGTTTTAGACATACAAATATTTGATGTTTGTTTCTTCGAGAATAATGAATTTAAACCATTGCTTCACATTGTTTCAAATGTCAGGATAATTCATGCTTTATATGAGCAACTCATAGAGATTCATTTGCACAATGCTTTTTATTGACCTTTTTATATTTTGCAATCTCCTCAGTCTTTTTTAGTCTTAGTCGATAATAGTAGCCTATACAACATGTTCTCATGGGTTATTGTGGTAAGTCCATTTTATTTCAAGGGGATGTGACCCACCCCCATCAATCTGGCATCGTCTGGGTTTGTTTCTGCCTGAAGGTGGAGGATGGTAGATAAACAAAGTGACCTTTGGGGATATTTTAAATTTATGAAACTCTGGAAGTAAGATCAGTAAAAACAAATGAATGAATATCAGGAGTCTTATTCTGTTATTGATGATTTCCATTCATAAATATGTGTTAACTCATTCAGTACCTATTTTATGCCACATGGCTTCTAGATGATAGGATACAAAATGGGTTAAAACAGACAATACTCTCTGGAGCAGCTCTGAGTTTTTTGGTGCACGGAACTCTGAGAGCTGACTGTAGTACAGTGTGGAAGATGCAATGCAAATACATAGATACATAAACATCTTTAAACTTAACCTGAGATGAAATAGGAAACCCTAGTGGCATAGTGGTTAAGTGCTATGGCTGCTAACCAAAAGGTTGGCAGTTTGAATCTACCAGGCACTTCTTGGAAACTCTATGGGGCAGTTCTACTCTGTCCCATAGGGTCATTATGAGTTGGAATCAGGTTGATGGCAACAGGTTTTTTTTTTTTTTTTGGAGGTGAAATAATTTCAGCAAGTGTTTAAGAAAAGACCTGATGCTTAAGTTAAAGCTTAAAGGAGAAGAGGAAGTTCACCAGGAAAGAGGGGTTGGAGGAAGACTATGAGTTCTTAGCCTCTGTCCCAAGCCATTTCTACCTGTTACTCCAGTACTGGTGGACCATAAAATTACGTATTCTGGGAAATGGTAAAATATTAGAACGCCAAACCCACTGCTGTTGAATCAATTCCGACGCATAACGACCCTACAGGACACAGTAGAACTGCCCAATAGGGTTTCCAAGACTGTAATCTTTACGGAAGCAAACTGCTACATCTTTCTTCTGCTGAGTGGCTGGTGGGTTTGAACTGTATTAGAATAGCCCTTTAAATAACAACTAAAATTGTTAACAGAAACCAAAACAGACTATATCATCTGAATTAAGAGAAGTGGTTGCAAACCAAGCTAAGCCAGTAGGACTACTTGTCAATGGTTGCAGGGCAATGTGTCTTGGGATCAAAATGTTATTAATATAATTGTCATTCATTGAACACTTCATGCAAGCTAAGCATTTTACATGCATTATTTCATATAGTTCTGACAAACCTATGAAGTCAAAATTATTATTCCCATTTTAAAGATGAATGAACAAAGAAAGACTTAAAGGAAATATTAGGTCATTTTTTCATATGCATACGGATAGTGAGTTAAAGAATTGAGACTAAGAATCTAGTTTAAAAAAAAAAAAAAAGAATCTAGTTTACCTGAGTTTAAAATCCATGATCTCTGGGTTTTGTTGCATTACCTCTGTTACACTGCATTTGTCAGATTACATTTATTATGGGTACCACAAGTGTTGAAGAAAGCTGAAAAAGCCAGGCAAATAACAAAATAATTGTATTTAGGGGTATATACAAATAGATTAAAGGTTATTAAATCAAGCTCAAGTTATAGGGAGAGTATTTAACCATGCGTGTTGAAAGATATAAATACTAGATGGAACTGAATGTATGTATAACCCAGATCAAGGTTATATAATAAGGATTACAATGAATGCAGAGGCTATTGAGTATTTGACAGCCTCTATAGAATCTATTGAATCTGCCAGGTGCTCCTTGGAAACTCTATGGGGTAGTTCTACTCTGGGTTATAGAATAAAAAAGCTATTGGGTTTTGAAAGTCATCCTGTGGGAAATATTGGGAGCTGAATCACTTGAGGAATATAAAGTGAAACTCGATAAAACATATCTCTAATCTCCAAAATATTCTCTTTTTGTAAAATGTATGTATAAACACACATAGCATTCAAAGGTACTTTTAATTTTTTTTTTTTTTAAACTGCCTGTCTCAGTATATTTAAGTAATGGCTTTAATCTAAGTACGTGAAACACTTAGAAGAGAAAACTTTTTTAAAAATTAATTTACAGGTGGAAAGTAAACCATTGTAGAATAAGTTTTGGAAACTGAAGTTTTCTTACAGTTGGATGGGAAACATGCAGTCATTTAAAAATAATTAGTTTTGCAAAGAGATACATGAATGGAAGGTCTTGGAAAGGAGGCAAAGAATTAATTTCCCAAAAGGCACTGCAGATAAAATTGTGGTTGGCACATTTCACTCTGCAGACACAACTCTTACTGGTGTCTTTTCTGTTCTCTTGGGTGACATTTTGAAATAGTATGAGCTCTAATGATTGTCCAGTAATGCAAATAACAAAGGCACCTTTCAGACATTTAAATTCGGATAGACACTCTGAGCCCAACCTTGGCCAGTCCATTCTTCAGGGCATCCAAAAAGAAATACCAGTAGTAGTTACCCAGAACTATGTTAAGTGGGAGTTTCAGGCTCCACAATGTCTCTTTATCTAGTCCAGTCCCCCGGATGTGTCTCGTTCTGCAATGGAAGAGAAGATCATGATATTGAAAGGCCATCCAACTGCTCTCACATTTTTCTTTTGCTTTCAATCTCCCATCTCACCAGCCCTTGTTCTCTTAACCTGTGGTCTCTTTAAGACTGATTTTTTAAGGTCTCTGTGCATTTCATCTCATATACTCTAACCAGTCCGAGCCTTGGTGACTTCTCTGATGATAAGATGTAACATGATGCTGTTTTTTGCGATGTTAACTGATAGTCATTGGACTCAATGGAATCTGTCATGATTTCCCCATTTGCAAACATAATAAAGGATGGACTTCTTATCCTGCCATTCAAAGCCTTTTATATTATGGACACAGTTTATATTCCTAGCCTCTTCTTTCCTACATATACCTTTGCTCTAGTCAGACTGGTGACTCTTCACTGTTCCTGAAGACTTTTGCTCAAATGCGTTCCCTCTGCCAGTACCATCATCTCTCCTGCTCTATATGTTCTCACCGCTCTATTCACATTATCTCCCTACCGAAACTCTACTATCGCCTCCTAAAAACAGGTCTCAATTTCTCCTAAGTGAGACACCTCCCTCCTTTGAGCCCGCATAGCACTTACCTTCCTTGGGGACTCATAGCCCACACAGCCTGGTATCTTCTTTGGGAGCTTATCCTATTCCACTATGAGTGCTTATTGTGTTGCCTGCAGCTTGGGTCACAGGGATTTTATCATAAGGGTTGATGGATACATATTCGTTGAATGGACAGGAATTATATCTTTGAAATACTTTGCCTTATTCAAGTGAAAATGGAAGTCAGAAGCAATTTAAATACCCAGAGGTACAGGAAATGAATAGATATGTTAGAGCACATCCATGTGGACTGTTATGTAGCCATTAAAATTATGTTTACAAAGAGGTTTAAATGCCATGTGCAAATGATTATGATGTATAGGAAATTCTTGACACCCACAATGAATTCTTCCTATTCCCTTCACAGGTTCCAGAATGTTTAATAATGCTATAATAATAGTAGCTGATTCTTACTAGTTACCTACAGTGTACCAAAGCATCTTGAGTTGCCTTTGATTTCATTTAATACTGGAAAATAAACAGAGGCACAAAGGTGTTAAATAATTTTTCCAAGACCAGACACTTCAAGAGAAGTATAGTGATTACGAGGAGAGGGGTTAAAGTCAGAGTTCTTGGGCCTGAAGCATTACGCCACCACTTGCAAATTGCTTGCCCTCATTGTGTGTTGGTTTTGTCAATTATGTAACAAGGATAATAACACTTGTGAGAAACACTTAAGTAGGTAAAGTACTTAGCACAGCTCTAGGAACATAGAAAGCTTTAGTCGGTATTAGCTCTTCCCATGTCTAAGGTGCCCTGGTGGTGCAGTGGTTAAATGCTCAGCTGCTATCAGTTCGAGCCCACAAACTGATCCATGGGAAAAATGTGGCAGAGTGCCTCTGTAAAGATTATAGCTTTGGAAGCCCTCTGAAGCAGTTCTTCTCTGTCCGATAGGGTCACTGTGAGTTGAAATCAGCTCAATGGCAATGTTTTTTTTTCTTTTTTTATTCCTATATCTGTAGCCTAGTATCATGCCTGGATAAATATATCTCTATGGCCTGAATAAAGGAATAGAAGTGGTATCTGAACTCAGGTTGGACTAGTGCTTTTCACCATTGTGTCCTCCTGCCTCCCAAACAACCTCCTCCCTGTTAATGTGAGTTACTACATACAAAGCAATGAGTGCAGAACAATACCACATTGAGGACTAATTATGGGCAGTTCAATAGCCTCATTCATCAGCTTAAATTATTCATATTTTCTACATGATTCAAATTTGTGTCTTAGAAAAATGCAAATTATTACAGGTCAGGTACCTTTGGAATCAAGTAAAAGTAGTTGAATGAATGCTAAAGACAACTTTAATGTTAAGGGGGAAAACTGAAAATAAATTAGAGATACACAGAATCTTAGGTATGTGCATAAAAAATAGGGACAGAAATAGACTAAAAAGACCTAGGAAATGTTCCAAAATGTTAATGCGGGTTGCATCTGGGTTATAAGATTGTGTGTTATCTCACCCTCCTTAATAAATATTTTTGTGTACTATTTAATATTCCATTAAGTACCATTACGTTTATAATGAGGAAAACATACGGTAAGCAGTAAATCTAGGTCTCCAAAAGTTAAACAATATACTTAGTTGACTCTGAATCTGGAGCTTTTTCAGCTTTGATTCAATTTTAAAGCTGTTGTTTTACCCAATGAGTCCTTGGAAACCCTGGTGGCGTAGTGGTAGGAGCTATGGCTGCTAACCAAAAGGTCAGCAGTTGGAACCCACCAGGCGCTCCTTGGAAATCCTATGGAGCAGTTCTACTCTGTCCTCTGGGGTTGCTATGAGTCAGAATTGACTTGATGGTGATGGGTTTGGCTTTTTGGTTATGAGTCCTTAATACATATCAGGAGCTCTGATGATGCAGTGATTAAGAGCTTGGCTGCTGACCAAAAGGTCAGCAGTTCGAATCTACCAGCTGCTCCTTGGAAACCCTATGGGCCAGTTCTACTCTGCCCTGTAGGGTCATTATGAGTTGGAATCAAACCAAGGGCAGTGGGTTAATACATATCAAATGATTCTGGGTGATATCGGCAATGATGAATTCCAATTTCAGGAGTACTTTTCTGTTCTTTGCAAGCTTACCCAGGGATGGTAGTGATCACTCACATTTAGACCTTCATTCTAATGGGTATAATTGGGAATGAAAAATGATTTTTACAAGACAAATGCACATCTAAGCTATAAAATGAAATAGATTGACTGATGGTCCCCATCCACCAGTAATCTATATGTATCTATTACAGTGTAGATAGAAAAAGCCTATTTAAATGAAATGCTCAACTCCTGAAACTTTTATGATGGTTAACAAGTTTTGGCAGCCTTTAGGAGTTGACAGATTTTTCTGTCATGAATCTTGACACATTTCAATGGTTCTCACTCTGGCACAGAACACAAGTGATTATAGGAAACCATAGTTTTAACAGGTTTACTTTTCAGAAGTGTGTGGGCAATTATAAGCAACATACAGTAGAGTAGTCTGAGTGAAATGAAGCTGAAGGTAATTAGACCTGTTGAAATTCACTCAAGGAGGAGTGATGTAACTGTTCAGCATTTCTGATATTTTAAAGGGAAATTATAAATGGTTTTATTTAAATAGATGCATTCGTTCAACAAACAATTTATTTTTTATCTGTAATGGACAAAGGGCTGTATTAGGCATTAGGAATAAGGCAGTGAACAAAACAGGCTTAAGTCCTGGCCCTTTCATAGATTACAATTTAGTGTATGAGTTCATTGGTAGAGTATGAAAGATAACAAACAAGAAATATATGAAATATATAAATTTCTAGAGCAGCCCTGTCTCAAATAATTTTCTTCAATGACATAAATATTCCATATCCGCCCTGTCCACTATCATAGCCACTGGTGCCATGTAGCTATTAAACACTTAAAATATGCCTAGGATGATTCAGAAACTGAATTTCCAATTTTACTTCATTTTAATTAATTGACATTTAAATACCTATAGCCATATGGGGCTAGTGGCTACCATATTAGAGAGTACAGGTCTCTCGTAAAAACTCACCGTCGAGTCCATTCCAAGTCATAGTGAGCCTATAGGACAGAATAGAACTGCCCTGTAGGGTTTCCAAGGAGCATCTGGTGGATTCAAACTGCTGACCTTTTGGTTAGTAGCTGTAGCACTTAGCCACTATGCCACCAGGGATTCCAGTACAGATCTAGACATAAATTGGATGACAATGAAAATGTATGTTAGGAGGCAGGCAGAGCTTACAGGAATGACTAAAACTATAAATACTGTGATCAGAAAAGGCATCTCGAGGAGACATTTAGGTAAATATAAAAAAGAAGCAAAGGAGCAGAGCATGTGGTTATTTAGAGAGACACTGTACATGTCAAAGTGACAGTGAAGTAAGTGCCTTGAGGTAAGCACAGCCTGGCTTGAAAGAGGAATGGCGTGGAGGCTAGCAATTAGGAACTCTCCCAAGATGTAATTTATATGTTGATTTATATATAAATATATATATCTACTAGCCAAAAATATATATATAAATGTATATATATGTCTGTGCGTATCTACTGGGAACACCAGCCAAAATTTGGATTTGAACCCACCAAGAGAGGCCTCAGAAGTCAGGCCTGGAGCAGTGTGGCATCAGTAGGGTGGTTGTCACCCATTATGGGAACTCATGGTGTCAACCTCCCATGCTAATTACCACAGTATTGTAGCTAAAACAGCAGAAAAGTTGACAAGATCAGTGACTATAAAAACACCAGCAGCTACAAAAACAATAGCACTTGCTTGTAGTGAATGCAGACCCAGACGAAGTCACGTGATTTGAAGTATCATTATTAAAAAAAAAAAAAAAATGGGTAATAATGACAGCTCTGACCTGAGCACTTTAGAAGGTTCAAAAAGTAAATTAGCACAGAGTTTTAGCTTTGCAGGTAGGTTGATACATGTAAGTTGGGTTTATGAGAATTTTGTTGTTGTTGTAATGAAGTACAGGGATATTTTTATTTAAAAAAAAATGAATTTCTGCTGAAACACTGCACAAAAGTTTTATGGACAGTCATTTTGTTGTCACCCACCCTGACAGTGTCACCCTGTGTGGTCTGCACCCCCTGCATCCCTTAGTGATGTCACTGCCCTGAAGATCTGCTTCCAAAAGTCACGGCCTTGAAAACCCTGTGGAGCAGTTCTACTCTGCACCTGTGGGGTTGCCATGAGTTGGAATTGACTCAATGGCAAACAGCAACTATATATATAGTTGAATTTCATCTCACTGAAATATGTATGTTGGTCTATATAGCTTAAAGTCTGACATTTGATACAAAATATTCTTTCTTTTTTTAAATTGTAATTTAGATGAAGGTTTACAGAGCAAACTAGGTTCTCATTAAACAGTGCACATATGGTTTTATAACATTGGTTGACAATCCCACAACATGTCAACACTCTCCTTTCTTGACCTTAGGTTCCCTATTTCCAGCTTTCCTGTCCCCTCTTGCCTCCTAGTCCTTGCTCCTGGGCTGGTGTGCCCATTTAGTCTCTCTTTTTTTCTTCTTTTTTTAACTGGCCTGTCTAGTCTTTGGCCAAAGGGTGAACCTCAGGAGTGACTTCATTACTGAGCTAAAAGGGGGCTTGGGGGCCATACTCTTGGGTTTTCTCCGGTCTCTGTCAGGTCTTTTTTTGTGAATTAGAATTTTGTTCGACATTTTTCTCCAGCTCTGTCCAGGACTCTCTAATGTGATCGCTGTTAGAGCAGTCAGTAGTGGTATCCAGGAACCATCTAGTTGTACTGGACTCAGTCTGGTGGAAGCCATGGTAGATGTGGTCCATTAGGCCTTTGGACTAATCTCTACCTTGTATCTTTGGTTTTCTTCATTCTCTCTTGCTCCCGAAGAGGTGAGACCAATGGAGTATCTTAGATGACCACTCACAGGCTTTTAAGACCCCAGGCTCTACTCACCAAAGTAGAATATAGAACATATTCTTTATAAACTATGTTATGCCAATTGAGCTAGATGTTCCCTGAGATGATGGTTCCCACAGCCCTCAGCCCAGCAATTTGTTTCCTCAGGGAGTTCGGGTGTATCTATGAAGCTTCCATGACCTTGTCTTGTACAATTTATGCTGGCTTTGCCAGTATTGTGCACTGTCTTACCCTTCACCAAAGTTGCCACTTATCTACTGTCTATTTAATGTAAAACAAAATATTCTGAATCTCAAGGTTTAAGATTTAAAAAAAACACAAGAATCTCTTAAGTTCTTTGAGGACCTTTGTTGACCAGGAAGTTAGATGGAATGTTTATCAGGCTATATTTTTTTTCCGATTAGTTGAGTATAGAATTTTGGATGTTCTGTGATTCTCTAGTAGCTCTTGGACTTGTATTTTGCCACCTCACTGGGTAAGGCTGAGATGTATTTCTGTCCACAGCTCTCTTTAGGCCTCTTCTTGTCCAAGCAAAGTTGTTATTTATTTATTTATTTGGATTAAATTCATCTCTAAAATTCAAAAGCTGTAGAAACATGTTACAGAAGAAAATCTGACAATTTGTATAGGCAGATCTCTAAATTACTAAGAGTTATAGGTCATGGTGCAAAAAGAGATCTGGATGCAAAACATTTTAGAATAAAGAACATTAGTCACATAAAACTGTACAAGATGCTAAGGAAATTACAAGGATTCAGATTCATCTTGAATTTCATCTCTCTGAAATATGCCCGTGATGTTTTAAACCTTCTCTACACAGATTGGCACTCAGCCATGATATAATAGAGTTTTATCTTAGATGTTAATTTTACCTATGACTTCATTTTAAAAAGGAATCTGATTGCTTTGATGGGCTAGTTATAATCCCTCTTTCCAAATTATATTTTCTATCTTCAGTAAAGAAAATGTTTACTCAGGACTGTATTTTTCTTCAATTAAACTTCAATATTTTGGCATAGCTGTCTTAATTTACTTTTTAATTTTATGTATTTATTCAGTTATTTAGCCATCTAGTTTGTGAAAAACCCTTATACAGTCTCTTTATGAGAAAAGGTACTAACATTTGAGTTCCCACTATGTTCCAAAAGTCTACCAAAATAGTCATATTGAATGATCTGAATAAATTCATTGAGTGGACAATGTTGAATAGTCGTTATCATTATTGCTTTCTGGGTTTTGAGGTATACAATTAATTCTACCCAAATAATTTGGTATTTGTCATTTTTACCTGAGAGATAATTTCTTAAAACCTTGGAGTTTCCCCATTGATTGGTGTCTTTGTAACCTCCTGGTGGCACCCAACCACACCTACCTAACACCAAAAAAAACCTACCTAACAGATTATACGGAAACCCTAGTGACGTAGTGGTTAAGAACTATGGCTGCTAACCAAAAGGTCAGCAGTTCGACTCCAGAAGGCACTCCTTGGAAACTGTATAGGGCAATTTTACTCCGTCCTATAGGGCCACTATGAGTCGGAATCGACTCAACCACAACGGGTTTAACAGATTATGCTAATCAGGTACTTGAGTGGGGACTAGTCAGGCCAGAAAGACCCACCAGCTGATATTAGCCTGACCTCAGAGGAGGCGTGCTGGAGGTTGAGTTCAACTGTGTGGATAATGATTCAGTCAATCACGCCTGCACAAAAGCTCTGGACAGAGAAACTCAGTGAACTTTCTGATGGATGAAAGGCATCAGTGCTTGGGAGGGTGATGCATCATCCATTATTTAAGATATGGAAGCTCCAGTTCGGAGAACTACCCTCCTCTCACCTCTCCCTATGAGTCTCTTCACTTGCATCCTTTGCTATAGTAAAACAGTAATAATAAGTATGTTTTCCAAAGTTCTGCAAGTCATTTTAATGAATTATCCAACCTGAGGTAGTAGTGGGAACCAGCAGGTTAGAGGTGGGGTGGGGAGGAGACCACTGAGCTTATGGATGGTATCCTGAGATGGTAGCCAGATTTGTAGCCAGCAAGTCAGAAACCAGAAGGGCCCTAGAGACTTCCAAGCTTATAGTTAGCATCCCTAGGGAACAGAAAGAGCCCCTGAATTTGTAGTCAAAACCAAAAAACCCAAACCCATTGCTGTCTGGTCGATTCCAATTCAAGGCGACCCTATAGGATGGAGAACTGCCTCAGAGGGTTTCCAAGGAGCAGCTGGTAGATTTGAACTGCTGACCTTTTGATTACCAGCTGTAGCTCGCCAACATTAATATTACCATTGTTATAAAATTATTGTGAGTATTAAATGAAATAGCCCATGTAAAACACCAAACGAAGTGCTTAGAATAGAGTATGCACTCAATAAATGTTAGCCATTTTTAATCCTTTTATCCAAGTTTCTGTCGATGTTAAGTAGGAAATGGAAGAAATTATGTGGTGTGTTAATTTAATGTGATTTAATAAAATAGATTTTCTAAATCTTATGCTCCTTCAGTCTTTTCAACCTCACTACTCTTAAATGTTTATCTTCCCCAATTTACAGATTATGTGCAACCAGATACCATTATTAATGGGTTTAAAGGAAAATTGATTAACCTCCTAATGACTTCCTTCCCCAGAACTGAAAATTATCCTCATTTTTCCTAGATGCTCTGTGACTGCTATTCTCTGCCTAGAATCAGTGTTTTCAAAAAGATTGACTTGGGCATTGTGTAGTTCATCTCTGAATCCCCTCATTGCCCTGAAGAACAGGAGCTCTACATAAGCTCTCCCTTTACTCTGGTAACTTATTAGCAAACTCTGTTCCTAGTGGTGTAGAACATTGACAGGCATATTGATGATGCCGTTTGTTTTCACTTTCACTTTTTGTTTCATACCAAACCAAACCAAACCCACTGCCATCAAGTCGATTCTGACTCATAGCGACCCTATAGGACAGGGTAGAACTGCCCTGTAGAGTTTCCAAGGAGTGCCTGGTGGATTTGAACTGCCGACCTTTTGGTTAGCAGCTGTAGCACTTAACCACTATGCCGCCAGGGTTTCATAGCTGTGGAAATTCACAAAAAGACTTAGTTTGTTCTCTGAGTTTCTGAAAATTACTTAGGTCTTTCTACTGCAGTTCTGTGTGCGTTCTGGGCTGTTGCCTTAGTCATCTAGTGCTGCCATAACAGAAATACCACAAGTGGATGGCTTTAACAAAGATAAATTTATTTTCCCACAGTGTAGTAGGTTACAAGTCCAAATTCAGGGCATTAGCTTCCAGGGGAAGGTTTTCTCTCTCTGTGGGCTCTGGAAGAAGTTCCTTGTCCTCAATCTTCCCCTGATTGAGGAGCTTCTCAGGTGCAGAGACCCTGTGTCCAAAGGATATGCTCTGCTCCTGGTACTGCTTTCTTGGTGATATGAGGTACCCAACTCTCTACTTGCTTCCCTTACCTTTTATGTCTTGAGAGATAAAAGGTGGTGCAGGCCACACCCCAGGGAAACTCCCTTTACACTGGATCAGGGAGGTGACCTGAGTGAGGATGGTATTACAATCCCACCCTAATCCTCTTAACATAAAATTACAATCACAAAATGGAGGACAACCACACAATACCGGGAATCATGGCCTAACCAAGTTGACACATATTTTTGGGGGGACACAATTCAATCCATGACAGCTATCCTTGCTTCCTTGTCTTCCATCATCCACTTTTTAGTCTCATATTAGCAGATAACTATGCTGTTCTAGTCAAATGACCCATTTGGTATCATAATAGCCTTGTCTTTCTCTTGGAAGTAATTGTCCAGTCAAAAAGAAAATCCCACTGACAGCCTTGGATGGCACTGCCCAGCACCTTCTAAGCCAAGGCTTGATTCACAGAACTTGAGGTAACCAAAAAAAAAAAAAAACAAAGACAGGGGAAATCAGTGTTTTATTGGTGTCTGAGTTGTTCAGGCAGGCTAACTTTGAAAAACAAACACACAGACTTTTTAGACCTGGGGAGACAAGGACATAAAATGACTGCAAGAATAACCCAATTCCATCATCCATCCCCCGTTGCAAATTAAATGGTCAGGTTGGTCCTGTTAGGAAAGTGCTTGCAGCAAATGACAGTCACAGTACAGCTGGGATTGTGGTCGTAGGTGAAATCTATGGTTTCAGTGTTTATAAATTTAAATTTAGAAAAGAAAAAGAGAGGGGGAGGGAGGAAGAAAGGAAGGCAGGCAGGCAGGCAGGCCAGGGAAAGAGATGAGGACTATGTTTGTTTTTACACTTAAGTAAAACCTGTATCCAAAGCAGTGGATGATGAGACTGGCACCCCAAGGTGGTATATAACATGAGTCAGTGCTTGAGTGTTCATCTTTTAGCAAGGGGAATTTCTCTTCTTATTTTTCTTATGTGCTCCATTCGTTCAGAAAAACAGATTAATCTCATTACCAGCTTTGAACAAAGAAGGCCATGTTTCTCAACTCACAGACCATTTCCCTCTCAGTTTTCTTGAATGCTTTGCAAATTTCTCTCTCAGCTATGGCCTTTGGGCTTGCCAAAGAGTGCCTGTTCTTTGAGCTCTCTCTTCAGGCTTTTGCCTGCCTTTCTAAAAAAAAAAAAAAAAAAAAAGGCAGTTCTTAATTCTTTTCTTTGTTTCTTTCTTGAGCCAGTCCTGAGGTTGGTTCTTTCCCAGACTGCCTTAGTGTTTTCACTCCATGGGGAAATTTCCATGGGTCCCCTCCTATTCATGCAGTCAAGGCCAAGGGCATGCCTTTTATTTATTTCTTGGATCCCAGCAGGGGTTTCCTGCCTGTTTTTGTATGTCAGATTCTGAGTTAATTGGACTAATCAATCTAATAAATTTTCCTGAAGTTGTTCAACAGCCATTGTAGCTTCAAGAGCTATCTGGACAACAGTTATTGCAGCTAATCAGTGGAACCCCAAGGGCTGAATTTAGTTTTGCTGGGCATGTTTTGAGACGCCCTTGCACCCACTGGAAATAAATGCCTGTCATCCTGCAATTTATTAGGCTTTTGGGAAATATAAAAAAAAAGATGATAAAATAATGGAAATGAGAGTGCTTAGTAGAGAGATGGACATACAGACAAATTGTGGGAATATAGGAGTGGGGCATAGGGGTAGGGAGGAACCCTGGTGGTGAAGTGGTTAAGAGCTCAGGCTGCTACCCAAAAGGCTCCCAGTTCAAATCCACCAGCCACTTCTTGGAAACCCTATGGGGTACTTCTACTCTGTCCTGTAGGGGTCATTATGAGTCTGAATTGACTCGATGACAATGACTTTGGTTTTTTACAATGTGTTTGTTGTTGTTGTTGTTTGTTTGTTTTAGGGGTAGGGAATACTACACTGTATCCAGAGACCTGACTTTGTGCTTTGCCTTTGCTGCTGTTTCACACCTTAACCTGCAGCAGTTCTCTGAGCTCCACCTTTCTTACCTGTAAAGTGGAGATAATACTTAAGTCATAGGGATAGTGTGAAGAGTTTAAATTGGAGAGGGATTGTGATAAGGTATTTTAAATTGTATTACAATATGGGACACTAATAGCGGATATGGAAATAATAGAAAGAATAGTAATGGCATTAACTGTAGTAGTTCTGGAGGGTGAGAATTGGCACTTAGCGTCCAATGCCGTATTTATTTTATTACCAGTTGCTGTCCAGAGCCCTGGTGGCACAGTGGTTAAGAGTTCACCTGTCAACCGAAAGTTCAACGGTTTCAATCCACCAGCCACACTCCTTGGAAACCCTGTGGGGCAGTTCTACCTGTCCTATGGGGTCACTATGAGTTGGAAGAACCTCGGTGGCCATGAGTTTGGTTTTAGTTTGGTCCAGTTGATTCCAACTCATGGTGACCCCACATGTGTCGGAGTAGAACTTCCATCTTTTGGAAGGAGATCACCAGGTCTTTCTTCTGAAATGCCTCTGGGTGAATTCAATCCGCCAACGTTTTGTTTAGTGCCTTAACTGTGCCACCCAGGGACTCCATTTGCTTTATTAATTAATGTTAATTATTCATATGAGAGCAAGGGTCACCACGGATGACCTTGCAGGCTGTGCAAGGAACAACTCCAGGAGACACCAGTAGCAACCTGTAATATAAAACGTAAGCTTCACCAACACTTCACTTATTCTTCCATTTCATTTCTCTGGTATGCTTTTTTTTTTTTTTTTTTTAACACTTACCTTTTTCATGGCTTGTAAAAGAGAAAAACAAAACAAAACAAAAACCTTTGGAGGAAGGCAAGCCTGACTTTAAATTTCTGTTTCTCCAATTTACTATCGGTGAAATTAAATTTCTCTTTTTGCAATTTTCTACCTGTGTGAACTTGAGCAAATACTTAAACTCTCTGAGATCTTTTTTTTGTTGTTGTTTTCAATTTGGGATAATATTATCTACAATGTAGGTTGTAGTAAGGTTCTACTGTCTTAGTTATCTAGTGCTACTATAATAGAAATACCACAAATGAGTGGCTTTAACAAACAGAAATTTATTTTCTCACAGTTTAGGAGCCTGGAAGACTGAATTCAGGGCATCAGCTCTAGGGGAAGGCTTTCTCTCTCTGTCCCCTCTAGGGGAAGGCTCTTATCTCTTTTCAAGTTCTCTTCCTTGGCTCCTTGGTGCTCTTCATGTGGCCTGGCAACTACCTTCCCCCATCTCTGCTTGCTCCCTTGCTGTCTTAATCTACTCTTTTATATCTCAGAAGGGATTGATTTAAGATTTGCCCTACACAAATACTACCTCACTAACATAACAAAGAAAGCCTATTCCCAAATGGAATTACAACCACAGGTATCCATCCCATTGTTGTCTAGTTGATTCAGATTCATAGCTACCCTAAAGGACTGAGTACAACTGCCCCATAGGGTTTCCAAGGCTGTAAATCACAGAACAAAACACTGCCATGTCCTGTGCCATGATCACAATCCTTGTTATGCTTGTGCCCATTGTTGCAGCCACTGTGTCAATCCATCTCATTAAGGGTCTTCCTCTTTTTCATTGACCCTGTACTTTACCAAGCATGACGTCCTTCTCCAGGGACTTATCCTTGCTGATAACATGTCCAAATTACATGAGACAAAGCCTTGCCATCCTTGTTCTAAGGAGCATTCTGGCTGTACTTCTTCCGAGAAAGATTTGTTCCCTCTTTTGGTAGAGCTGCCCCATAGGGTTTCCAAGGAGTGCCTGGTGGATCCGAACTGCTGACCTTTTGATTAGCAGCCGTAGCTGTTAACCATTATGCCACCAGGGTTTCCGTTCTTTTGGCAGGCCATGGTATAGTCAATATTCTTCGCCAGCACCACAATTCAAAAGTGTCAATTCTTCTTCTGTCTTCCTTATTCATTGTCCAGCTTTCCCATACATATGATGTGATACCATGGCTTAGGCCAGGCACACCTTAGTCTTCAAGGTGACTTCTTTGTTTTTCAACACTTTAAAGAAGTCTTCCGCAGCAGATTTGCCCAATGAAATGTGTCTTTTGATTTCTTGACTGCTGCTTCCATGGGTATTGATTGTTGATCCAAGTAAAATGAAATCCTTGATAACTTCAATCTTTTCTCTGTAATATAAAATGTGAGCTTCACTAACACCTCACTTATTCTTCTGTTTCATTTCTCAGCACTTTTTTTTTTTTTTTTTAACACTTACCAACTAAGTGTTAAAGTTAAAAAACTAGGCATGGCTTGTAAAAAGAGAAAACCAAAACCAAAAACCTTTGGAAGAAGGCTGGCCTGACTTTAAATTCTCGTTTCTCTAATTTACTATTGGTGAAATTAAATTTCTCTTTTTGCAATTTTCTAGCTGTGTGAACTTGAGCAAGTACTTAAACTTGTTAACATGATGTTGCTTATTGGTCCAGTGGTGAGGATTTTTGTTTTCTTTATGTTGAGGTAGAATCCATACTGAAGGGTATGGTCTTTAGTCTTCATCAGTAAGTGCTTCAAGTCCTCTTCACTTTCAGCTAACAAGATTATGTCATCTGCATAACACATTGTTAATGAGTCTTCCTCCAATCCTGATGCCCTGTTCTTCATACAGCCCAGCTTCTTCGATTATTTGCTCAGCATACAGATTGAATAGGTATGGTGAAAGGATACAACCCTGACACACACCTTTCCTGACTTTAACCACCCAATATCCCCTTGTTCTGTTTGAACAACTGCCTCTTGATCTATGTACAGGTTCCTCATAAGCACCATCAAGTGTTCTGGAATTCCCATTCTTCACAACGTTATCCATAATTTGTTATGATCCACACAGGGGAATGCCTTTGCATAGTTGGTAAAACACAGTTATTCCTTAAAAAGCTAGAAGTAGAACTACCACACTATCTAGCAATCCCACTCCTTGGAATATATCCTAGAAAAATAAGAGCCTTTAAACAAACAGATATATGCATTATTCAGCACTGTTTACAATAGCAAAAACATGGAAGCAACCAAGGTGCCCATCAATGGATGAATGGATAAATAAATTATGGTATATTCACACAATGGAATACTATGCATGGATAAAGAACAGTGAGGAATCTGTGAAACACTTCATAACATGGAGGAACCTGGAAGGCATTATGGTGAGTGAAATTAGTGAGTTGCTAAAGGACAAATATTGTATAAGACCACTATTATAAGAACTTGAGAAATAGTTTAAACTGAGAAGAAAACATTCTTTTGTGGTTACAAGAGCGGGGAGGGAGGGGAAGGGAGGGAGGGTGGGAGAGGGGTATTCACTAATTAGATAGTAGATAAGAACTACTTTAGGTGAAGGGAAAGACAACACACAGTACAGGGGAGGTCAGCACAATTGGACTAAACCAAAAGCAAAGAAGTTTCCTGAATAAACTGAATGCTTCAAAGGACAGTGTAGCAGGGGCGGGGGTCTGGGGACCATGGTTTCAGGGGACACCTAAGTCAATTGGTGTAATAAAATCTATTAAGAAAACGTTCTGCATCCCACTTTGAAGAGTGGCATCTGGGGTCTTAAACGCTAGCAAGCAGCCATCTAAGATGCATCAATTGGTCTCAACCCACCTGGATCAAAGGAGAATGAAGAGCACGAAGGACACAAGGTGATTAGGAGCCCAAGAAACAGAAAGGGCCACATGAACCAGAGACTACATCATCCTGACACCAGAAGAACTAGATGGTGCCCGGCTACAACTGATGACTGCCCTGAGAGGGAACACAACAGAGAATCCCTGAGGGAGCAGGAGAGCAGTGGGATGCAGACCCCAAATTTTCATAAGACCAGACTTAATGGTCTGACTGAGACTGGAAGGACCCCAGTGGTCATGGCCCCCAGACCTTCTGTTGCCCCAGAACAGGAACCATTTCCGAAGCCAACTGTTCAGACATGGATTGGACTGGACAATGGGTTGGAGAGGGATGCTGGTGAGGAGTGAGCTTCTTGGATCAGGTGGACACTTGAGACTATGTTGGCATCTCCTGCCTGGAGGGGAGACGAGAGGGTGGAGGGGGTTAGAAGCTGGTGAAATAGACATGAAAAGAGAGAGTAGAGGGAGAGAGCAGGCTGTCTCGTTAGGGCGAGAGTAATTGGGAGTGTGTAGCAAGGTGTATATGGGTTTTTGGGTGAGAGACTGACTTGATTTGTAAACTTTCACTTAAAGCACAATAAAAATTATATAAAAAAAAAAAAACCCACAGTTAAACATCTTTCTAATATTCTCTGCTTTCAGCCAGGATCCATCTGACATCAACGATTATATCCCTAGTTCCAAGTCCTCTTCTGAATCTGGCCTGAATTTCTGGCCATTCCCTGTCAATATACTGCTACAGCCACTTTTGAATGATCTTCAGCATAATTTTACTTGCACGTGATATTAATGATATTGTTTGATAATTTCTGCATTTGGGTGGATCACCTTTCTTGGGAATAGGCATAAGTATGGATCTCTAACTGTCAGTTGGCCAGGTAGCTGTCTTCCAAATTTCTTGGCATAGATGAGTGAGCATTTCCAGTGCTGCACCTGTTTGTTGAAAAAAAATCTCAGTTGATATTCGATCAATTCCTGGAGCTTTGTGTTTTGCCAATGCCTTCAGTGTAGCTTGGACTCCTTCCTTCAGTACCATCAGTTCCTAATCATATGCTACCTCTTGAAATGGTTGAATGTCAACCAACTCTTTTTGGTATAATGGCTCTGTGTATTCCTTCCATGTTCTTTTGATGTTTCCTGTATCATTTAATATTTTCCCCACGGAATCCTTCACTATTGCAACTCGAGGCTTGAATTTTTTCTTCAGTTCTTTCAGTTTGAGAAATTCGGAGTGTGTTCTTCCCTTTTGGTTTTCTATCTCCAGCTTTTTTCACATGTCATTATAATACTTTGCCTCCTTGAGCCACCCTTCGAAATCTTCTTTTCAGTTCTTTTACTTCATCATTTCTTCCTTTTGCTTTAGCTACTTGACATTCAAGAGCATGTTTCAGAGTCTCTTCTGACATCCATTTTGGTCTTTTCTTTCTTTCCTGTCTTTTTTAATGACCTCTTGCTTTCTTCATGGATGAATCCTTGATGTCATTCCAGAACTCATCTGGTCCTCGGTCATCAGTGTTCAATGCATCAAATCTATTCTTGAGATGGTCTCTAAATTCAGGTGGGATATACTCAAGGTCATACTTTGGTTTTCGTGGACTTTTTCTAATTTTCTTCAGTTTCAGCTTGAACTTGTATATAAGCAGTTGATGTTCTGTTTCACAGTTGTCCCCTGGCCTTATTCTGACTTTTCCATCATCTCTTTCTACAGATGTAGTTGATTTGATTCCTGTGTATTCCGTCTGTTGAAGTCCACCCACATGTATAGGTGCCATTTAAGTTGGTGAAATAAAGTATTTGCAATGAAGAAGTCATTGGCCTTCCCAAATTCTATCATGTGACCAAAGCGATATTTTCCAACTACTGCAGGCCTAGAGGTTAGAATTTATTACACATATTTTGGGGGAACACGATTCAATCCATAACAATTACTAAGTATGCAAAACATATGACAGAAAACTTGGCACTTATGGTATACCTAATTAATATAGGAATCACTAGGAAGGAAGGAAACTCAATCTATTTAATGTTTCCCCCTATCTCTGTCACTTTAGATGAGTTTTGCCTATGCTCAGGGCTCTCTGTGTAGGGAGATTATCTCCCAGAAAACCATGAGTTTAAGAGTGGAAGCTGATCTTGGGAATCAGAGTACCAAATGCCACTTTGTTACCTGCCGGGAAAGGGAGGCCACCATAATTTGAGGGAATTTACATAAGAGCATTCATTTATTTAATAGTAGTGCTAATATTCCTGACCTCGTGACTTCTAATTTGGTGTTCTTTCCACTATACCAGTAGTCTAAACTTTTTGTGCAGTGTTTCAATGCATTGTGCATGGGGTCGTCATGAGTCAAGGGCTTACTCAAAGGCAGCTAGCAACAACAGCCAACACATGGTACATGTACACCACAGATGATGCTCACATACCATATTCCCATAGATGCTGTCAATGCCCAGGCACATCACATTAGCCAAAATGCCATCACTTTGCCCTTACTCCAAGAGGATCAAAATGCAAGTGGGTGAGCAAAATTATTAATAGACATTGCCTTGAATATCCTCTAATTTTGAGAATGAAGATGGTGTTTCCGAATTTTGCTACCCTAGTGGTTATTTTTTAGTGGTTATTATAAAATATTTTTTAGTGGTTATTATAAAATATATATCTATAGTATATATCATATATACTATATATATATATATTTGAGACACTCCTCCCAATAGTGATATACTAGCACATACCAACAACAGCAACAACAACACACAAAAACAAAAAACCCATAAGGTTTCCAGGCAGTGGCTGGTGAATTCAAACTGCTAGAACTTTGGTTAGCAGCCTGAGCTCTTAACCACTATGCCACCAGGACTCTGTACTGGTATATGTAGGTTGAGAACTGTTTCCCTAAGCTGAGTTTTGCCTCTAAATGTTGTAGTGCGTTCAGCTTTTGTCAAGTGGTAGAACAGGAAAATACTTTCAGATGTTGCTGGCATCTTGATTCTAAGACAGTTGGCTTACACCTCTACATTTAAATCCGCTTTTCTGTAGCCTGAGCATCATTCCCTAGTTTCCTCTAATTGGCAGTATTACAAGTTCAGCCATATCACTAGAACTTCTGTAAGTTATTGCTCCCCAAATTACTGTTTGTTTTTCCATAATCATCTCACAATGGTAACATATCTGGAACTGATCATGGGGATAGCGCAAAACTGGACAGCCTTTCACCCCGTTGTGCATGGGTCATCATGAGTCAAGGGCTTACTCAAAGGCAGCTAACAACAACCACCGACACATGGAATCTGGAGCTGTTTAGATTCCAATCCAGGTTCCAGTGTTTGCTGACTAGATATGGGAGTTTGATCAAGTTACCTAGCATCTCTCTGTGCCTCTGTTTCTTCATCTGAAAACCTAGGATAATAATACCAAACCCACCACCGTCGAGTCGATTCTGACTCATAGCGACCCTATAGGACAGAGTAGAACTGCCCTGTAGAGTTTCCAAGGAGCGCCTGGTGGATTCAAACTGCTGACCTTTTGGTTAGCAGCCGTAGCACTTAACCACTGCCACCAGGGTTTCCAGGATAATAATACCCACTGCTGTCGAGGATAATAATTGTATCTACCAATTAGTACAGGACTACTGTTAGGTTTAATATATGTAAAGAGCTTAACAGAACACCACACATAAGTGAATACTGTTAGAAAATTTACGATTATTATTTATCTTTTCACTGTGAGCACATCTCCCATTTAACTCTTTATACAAACTGAGAGATATACTAATTCATTTATAATTCTCGAATCTTGAGCTTCAGAGTAGCTTTACAGATTTCTACCACTTCTATAAACTGCTGTTATTTTTCTTATATTTATCTTGCCTGGGCCCTTTAAAAATTGTATGCTTAGCAAACTACTAGAAGTGTCTAATCCATGTGTTATGAATTGAATTGTGTCCCCTCAAAATATGTGTGGTTAATCCTAACCTCTACGCCTATGGTTATGAGCCCAGGTGGCACGGTGGTTCAGCACTTGGTTGCTAGCTGAAAGACTGGTGGTTCGAAGACACCAGCTGCTCTACGGGAGAAAGATGTAGCAGTCTGCTTCCATAAAAGTAAATAAATAAATAAATACAGACTTGGAAACCCTATGGGGCAGTTCTACTCTGTTCTATAGAGTTGCTATGATTCAAAATTGACTCAACAGCAGCGGATTAGGTTTTAGTTTATGCCTGTGGTTATAATCTCATTCGGGAATGGGTTGTCTTGTGGTGCTAGTGAGGTGGGAATACCGTAGGGTGTATCTTCAGTCTGTCTCTTCTGAGATATAAAAGAGATTAAACAACCAAGCTAGGAAGCAGAGACAGGGGAAGAGAGACACCAAGCCACGATCGCCCAGGAGCAGAAGCTCAGAAGAGACGAGGACATTCCTCCAAAACCCATAGAGAAAGAAAGCCTTTCCCTAGAGCTGGCACCCTTTATTCAGACTTCTAGCTTCCTAAACTGTGAGAAAATAAATTTCTGTTGGTTAAAGATACTCTCTTGTGGTACTTCTGTTATAGCAGCACTAGATAACTAAGATACTATGCATTACCCAGAGTGCTTTGCCACTAATTCCACAATAACGAGCATTTATTTTGTTTTTCATGGTTATTGTGGCTAATTAATATTTATACAGGACTTAGTGAAATTGTGAAAATTAACAGATGTCCTTACCTAAAGCAGGTGGTGAATATATCAACCATTGCAACAAAAACAATGATGCCACTACCCGTATAGTACTTCTTCGGTTCACTCAGATTCACTGCTGAACCTGATAAACATGGTTTCCATATTTACTATCCAGTTTGATAAACACATTCTCAGGCAAATAAACATGACTCTGAGGACATTTTAAGATATTCACATGAAATATGAACTTTACTTCAGTGCATATGAAAGAAAACTAAAAATAACAGTGGCATCAACACATGTTTCTGTCCCATGAAAAAGTGTGGAAATAGTGCAGAGTTGGTATGATAACTATACAAAATCATCAGGGATCCACACTCCTTCTGTGTCTCTGTTCCAGCATTCCAGCACAGGGCCTTCAGCTACAAGGGCAACATGGTTCACAGTGGCTGCTAAAGCTCCAGCCATCATGTCCACATTCCAAGGAGCTAAAAATAAGAAAGGAGAGAGGACAAAGATTCTCATCTCTGATCTGAATTTACTCCTTTAAAGCATTATTTTTAGTATTTCCCCATGACGCTTTGGCTTATATCCCTTTGGCTTAGAAATTAGTCATATAACTATACTTAGGTACAATGGATTCTTAGAAATACAGTCTTCTATCTGGGACTCATCTAGTCCCCAAACTAAAAGTAGGGTTTTAAGGAAGAAGGGAGAAATGACATTTGAGTGGGGAACTCACAAAGTTAAAATTAATTATTTTTAACTTTCACTTAAAGCACAATAAAAAAAAGAGAAAAAAATCATTTGTATTTTGAAACTTGGTATTTTGTTTGTTTTTCTTAATATTTAAATTTTATACGTACATTCACTTCTTATGAAATATTTCCCTATATCATTTGAAGTCTATTTACAGTTAAACATTTTTTTTTTCTGTTTTCGTTTAAGTTTGTTTATATGTAGCACTTGCCTTCAAAACGATCTAAGGAAACTTCCTATAAAAACACAGTTTACGTTTTCATTCATCTATTTACCAAAAATCTGCTAAGTGTCGATTATATGCCAGGCACTACATTAAAAAAAAAGGTGCTGGGAATAAAAGAGTGAGCTAAACGAAGTAAGTAGGGAACTTATGTATAATGAGGAATATAAAAAAACAAATCTGTAATATAATGTCAGGTTGTGGGAAATAAAGCTAAAGCACGGAAAGGCCTAGAGAGCTTTGGATGGTGAGGAGTGCTGTTTTTAACGGGCTGATCAGGGTGGGCAAGTGCAGACTGCCACCTCTTTCTCCTGGATCAGGGTAGGCATTCTGGCAGAGAGAACCATACAAACACCCTTAGGGGAAGGCTCTTGAAGGAGGGTGTCTTTTATATGCCCTCGTAGAGCAAGGAGGGCAGGGAGTTGTATGGAGTGAGAGATAGAAATAACAAAAAAAAAGAGATCAGAGCCAAGTAGACCAAGCGGGTACATAATTGTAGGACTTTGAAGACTAGAGCTAACCAAAGCCAAGTGTAAAATTAAGAGGGTAGATAATTATAGGACTTTGAAGACTAGAGCTAACCAAAAAAACCAAAGCCAAGTGTAAAATTAAGATGACCATTTCTATGTTTCACTGTTTTGTTTTGTTTTCCTCTCCTTCAGTTCACCACTTATTTAATGAGTGCCTTAATTGTATGGGGGAGATACATCATTTGGTCCTGGAGATAAAAGATGAATAAGAATTATTCCTGACCTCAAGGTGTTTATTCTTTAGACTCTTCAGAAAGCTTATAAGCCCTAAATGTTGCACCTACATATCTAAGAGATTTTATTTTTTTCCGATTATATACTATTTAATGGAGCCCTGGTGGCACAGTAGTTAAGAGCTATGGTGAGCTACGGCTGATAACCAAAAGGTCCGCAGTTCAAATCCACCAGCCGCTCTTTGGAAACTCTATGGGGCAGTTCTACTCTGTCCTATAGGGTCACTCTGAGTTGAATTGATTCCACGACAACAGGTTTTTGTTTTTTTTTTTTTGTATTCTATTTAATGGGATCTTTTTTCTTTTTTGGTATTCTATTTAATGAAATATTTATATACAAAATAAGCCTTTAAAAACTATAGCTTAACTCTAAGTTTTTGTTTTGTTTTGTTTTCCTTCTCTCCTGAAGACATAGAGAAAATCCTAAGACCTCATTGCATTCTTGGACATGTCCTCTATCTCTTTCTAAAGGGTCCTGTAGAAAGGGTGTGTGTTTGTGTATAATTTTGTATATACTGTTCCTGCTGACTGCCATGCCCTTCCTCCTTCTCTGAAAAATTCCTCTTCCTTCATGCTGGTCTTTAAGAGGAGTCTCCTTGGAAAGAATATTCCCAACTCTTTCTCACAGAGTTAGTTGCTTCTTTGTTCACGCCAGTATTTCTCTTATATCAGACATCATAATGTATTATCATGTTTATAGGCTTACGTGGTTATCTTCCCATGAGCATATACATTCTAGGAAGCCAGGCGTGTTCTTTGCTGAGGCTCTTGATATCTAGCAACCTGCCTGGCCCATAGTCAATGTTTAAAAATATGTCTCATTACATGAAAAAATGTCCCATTAAAGAGAAGGCTAATGCTGACAGGGTAAATAGAAAATTCACAAACTGCTTTTTATTCTTTGCACTTATAACCTTATTAACCAACCTATCTCTTTTTCTTTTTTTTCTTTTTTTCAAATGTGCTTTAAGTGAAAGGTTATATTTCAAGTCAATTTCTCATACGAAAACTTATACACACATTTTTATGTGACCCTAGTTGCTCTCCCTGTAATGTGACAGCACACTCCTCCTCTCCACCCAGTATTCTCCATGTCCATTCAACCAGCTCCTGTCCCCCTCTGCCCTCTCATCTCACCTTCAGACAGGAGCTGCCCACTTAATCTCACATGTTTACTTGAGCTAAGAAGGGCACTCCTCACCAGTATGATTTTATGTCTTATACCAAAAAGCCAAACCTGTTGCCATGGAGTCGATTTTGACTCATAACGACCCTATAGGACAGAGTAGAACTGCTCCATAGTTTCCAAGAAGCTCCTGGTCGATTCGAACTGCCAACCTTTTGGTTAGCAGCCATTGCTCTTAACCACTACACAACCAGGGTTTCCTTATGTCTTATAGTCCAGTCTAATTTTTGTCTGAAGAGTTGACCTTCAGAATGGTTTTAGCATTGGGCTAACAGAGAGTCTGAGGGCCATGTCCTCTGGGGTCCCTCCAGTCTCAGTGAGACCATTAAGTCTGGTCTTTTTACAAGAATTTGAGAACTGCGTCCCACTGTTCTCCTGCTCCACCAGGGATTCTCTGTTTTGTTCCCTGTCAGGGCAGTGATTGGTGGTAGCCAGGCACCATCTAGTTCTTCCAGTCTCAGGCTGATGGAGTCTCTGGTTTACATGGCCCTTTCTGTCTCTTGGGCTCATATTTTCCTTGTGTCTTTGGTGTTCTTCATTCCCCTTTGCTCCAAGTGGGTTGGGACCAACTGACACATCTTAGAAGGCCACTTGCTAGCTTTTAAGACACCAGATGCTACTCACGAAAGTGGAATGCAGAACATTTTCTTAACTTTGTTATGCCAGTTGACCTACACGTCCCCTGAAACCATGGTCCCCAGACTCCTGCCCCTGCTACTCTGTCCCTGGAAGTGTTTTGTCATATTCAGGAAACTTCCTAGCTTTTGCTTTAGTCCAGTTGTCCTGACTTCCCCTGTATTGTGTGTTGTCCTTACCTTCACCTAGTATAATTCTTGTCTACCATCTAGTGAAGACCCCTCTCCCCTCTTCCCACCCTCGTAACCATCAAAGAATGTTATTTTCTGTGTTTAAAACTTTTCATGAGTTTTTATAGTGGTAGTCTCATACAATATTTGTCCTTTGGTGAATGACTAATTTCACTCAGCATAACGCCTTCCAGATTCACCCATGTTGTTTCACGGATTCATCATTGTTCTTTATTGTTGCATAGTATTCCATCGTGTGAATATGCCAGAATTTGTTTACTCATTCATCCATTGATGGGAATGTTGGTTGTTTCCATCTTTTTGCTATTGTAAACAGTGCTGCAGCGAACATGGATGTGCCTATACCTATTCCTGTGAGGGCTCTTATTTCTCTAAGATATATTCCAAGGAGTAGGGTTGCTTGGTCATATGGTAATTCTATTTCTAGTTTTTAAAGGAAGCTTCAAATAGATTTCCAAAGTGGTTGCACCATTTTACATTCCCACCAGCAGTGTATAAGTGTTCCAGTCTCTCCACAACCTCTCCAACATTTATTATTTTGTGTTTTTGGGGTTAATGTCAGTTTTGTTGGGATGAGATGGTATCTCATTGTTGTTTTGATTTGCATTTCTCTAATGGCTAATGATCGTGAACATTTCCTCATGCATCTGTTAACCACCTGACTGTCTTCATTGGTGAAGTGCCTGTTCAAATCCTTTGCCCATTTTTTAATTGGGTAATTTGTCTTTTTATTGTTGAGGTTTTGTGGTATCTTAAAGATTTTAGAGATTAGAAGTTGATCAGATTTGTCATAGCCAATCGTTTTTTCCCAGTCCGTAAGTTGTCTTTTCACTCTTTTGGTGAAGCCTTTGGATAAGCATAAGTGTTTGATTTTTAGGAGCTCCCAGTGATGTAGTTTCTGTTCTGGTGTTGGTGCATTGTTAGTAATGTTTTGTATACTGTTTATACCATGTATTAGGGCTCCTAGCATTGTTCTTTTTTTTTTCTTCCATGATCTTTATTGTTTCAGATTTTATATTTAGGTCTTCAATCCATTTTGAATTAGTTTTTATGCATGGTGTGAGGTATGGGTCTTGTTTCATTTTTTTGCAGGTGCATATCCAGTTATGCCAGCAACGTTTGTTAAAGAGACTGTCTTTTCCCCAATTAACAGACTTTGGGCCTTTGTCAAATATCAGCTGCGCACAGGCAGATGAATTTACATCTGGATTCTCAGTTCTGTTACACTGGTCTATGCATCCGTTGTTGTACCAGTACCAGGCTGTTTTGACTACTGTGGCAGTATAATAAGTTCTAAAATCAGGTAGTGTAAGACCTGTCACTATGTTCTTCTTCTTCAGTAATGCTTTGCTTATCTGGAGACTCTTCCCTTTCCATATGAAGTTGGTGATTTGTTTCTCCGTTTCATCAAAAATGCCATTGGACATAAAGAAATGTATTAAGAAAATGTTCTGCGTCCAACTTTGGTGAGAGGCATCTGAGGTTTTAAACACTAGCAAGTGTCTATCTAAGATACATCGATTAGTCCCAACAAACCTGGAGCAAAGGAGAGTGAAGAAGACCAAAGACATATGGTAAAGATGAGCCCAAGAGACAGAAACAGCCTCATAAACCAGAGACTACATCAGACTCAGACTGGAAGAACTAGATGATGCCTGGCTACCACCAATCACTGCCCTGACAGGGAACACAACAAAAAGTCCCTGATGGAGCAGAACAATGGGATGCAGTTCTCAAATTCTTATAAAAAGACCAGGCTTAATGGTCTGACTGAGACTATTGGGACCCTGGAGGTCATGGTCCCCAGACTGTTTGTTAGCCCAAGATTGGAACCATTCCTGAAGTCAACTCTTCAGACAGGGATTGGTCTGGATTATAAGATAGATAATGATACTGGTGAGGAGTGAGCTTCTTGGCTCAAGTAGACACATACAACTACGTGGGTGACTCCTGTCTGGAGGCCAGATGAGAAGGAAGAGGGGGACAGGAGCTGGTTGAACGGACATGGGAAATACAGGGTGGAGAGGAGGAATGTGCTAACTCACTAGGGGGAGAACAGCTAGTACATAGCAAAGTGTGTGTAACTTTTTGCATAAGAGACTGACTTGATTTGTAAACTTCCACTTAAAGAACAAAAAATAAATTAATTTTAAAAAATGCCATTGGAATTTGGGTTGAGGCCACATTGTATCTACAGATCGCTTTGTGTAGAACAGATGTTTTCACAATGTTGAGTCTTCCTATCCATGTGCAAGGTATGTTTTTCTACTTATGTAGGTGTCTTATGGTTTCTTGCAGTACTGTCTTGTAGTTTTCTTTGTATAGGTCTTTTATGTCTCTGGTTAGATTTATTCCTAAGTATTTTATCTTCTTGGGGGCTATCGTAAATGCTATTGATTTGGTGATTTCCTCTTCAATGTTCTCTTTGTTGTTGTAGAGGAATCCAGCCGATTTTTGTCTGTTTCTGTTTACTTTGCTGAACTCTTCTATTAGCTTCAGTAGTTTTCTTGTGGATTCTTTAGGGTATTCTGTGTATAAGATCATATTGTCTGCAAATAGAGATACTTTTATTTCTTCCTTACCAATTTGAATGACTTTTATCTCTTTTTCTAGCCTAATTGCTCTGGCTAGGACCTCCAGCACAATGTTGAATAAAACTGGTGATAAAGGGCATCCTCGTCTGTTTCTCGTTCTCAAGGGGAATGCTTTCAGAATCTTTCCATTTAGGATGATGTTGGCCTTTGGCTTTGTATAAAACCCTTATTATGTTGAGGAATTCACTTCTATTCCTATTTTGCTGAAAGTCTTTGTTATGAATGGGTGTTGGGACTTTGTCAAATGCCTTTTCTGCATCAATTGATATGATCATGTGGTTCTTGTCTTTTGTTTTATTTATGTAATAGATTCCATTGATTCTTTTTCTAATGTTAAACCATCCCTGCATACCTGGTATGAATCTCACTTGGTCATAGTGAATTATTTTTTTGATATGTTTTTGAATTCTATTGGCTAGAATTTTGTTGAGGGTTTTTGCATCTAAGTTCATGAGGGATATTGGCCGGTAATTTTTTCTTTTTTTTGTGGTGTCTTTACCTAGTTTTGGTATCAGGGATATGCCAGCTTCATAGAATGAGTTTGGGAGCTTTCCATCCTTTTCTATGTCCCGAAATACCGTCAGTGGTAGTGGTATTAACTCTTCTCTGAAAATTTGGTAGAATTCTCCAGTGAAGCCATCAAGACCAGGAATTTTTTTTTTTTTTTTTTGCTGGGAGTTTTTTAATTACCTTTTCAATCTCTTTAGTTATACATTTATTTATTTAGTTAGTTGTTCTACCTCTGTTTGTGTTAGTTTAGGTAGGTATGTGTTTCTAGAAATTTGTCCATTTCCTCTAGGTTTTCAAATTTGTTAGATTACAATTTTTCATAGTGTTCTCTTATGATTCTTTTAATTTCAGTTGGGCCTGTTGTGATATCACCCACCTCGTTTCTTATTCAGGTTATTTGCTTCCTCTCCTGTTTTTCTTTTGTCAGTTTGGCCAATGGTTTATCAATTTTGTTAATTTTTTCATAGAACCAGCTTTTGGTCTTTTTAACACTTTCAATTGTTTTTCTATTCTCTAGTTCATTTAATTCTGCTTTAATTTTTGTTATTTGTTTTCTTCTGGTGCCCAAGGACTTCTTTTGGTGCTCCCTTTCTATTTGTTCAAGTTGTAGGGTAAATGCTTTGATTTTGGCCCTTTCTTCTTTTTGGATGTGTGCATTTCTTGCTGTAAATTTGCCTCTGAGTACCTGTTTTACTGTGTCCCAAAGGTTCTCGTAGGATACGTTTTCATTCTCATTTGATTCCATGTAGTTCTTTATTCTGTCCTTAATTTCTTCTATAACCCAGTAGTTTTCGAGCAAGGTGTTATTCAGTTTCCATGTGTTTGATTTTTTTCCTTGCTTTTTCTCCTATTGATTTCTCTTATGGTCAGAAAAGATTCTTTGTAATATTTTGATGTTTTGGGTTCTGTTAAGGCTTTCTTTATGGCCTAATATGTTGTCTATTCTGGAGAATGTTCCATGTGCATTGGAAAAGCTGCTTTTTAGTGGAGCATTCTTTATGTCTATGAGGTCAAGTTGGTTGATTGTGGCATTTAGATCTTCCCTGTCTTTATTGAGCTTCTTTCTGGATGTCGTGTCCTTCACCAAAAGTGGTGTGTTGAAGTCTCCTACCATTATTGTGGAGCTGTCTGTCTCTCTTTTCAGTGCTGTTAGAGTTTTTTTCATGTATTTTGGAGCACTGTCATTGGCTTCCTAAATATTTAATATGGTTATGTCCCCCTGGTGTATTGACCATTTAATCATTATATAGTGTCCCTCCTTATCCTTTGTGGTGGATTTTACTTTAAAGTCTATTTTGTCAGAAATTAATATTGCCACTCTTGCTCTTTTTTTGATTGTTTGCTTGATATATTTTTTTCCACACTGAGTTTTCATTTGTGTTTTTAAGTCTAAGGTGTGTCTCTTGTAGGCAGCATATAGACGAATCATGTTTTTTTTTAATCCATTTTGCTACTCTCTGTCTCTTTATTGGTGCATTTAGTCTATTTATATTCAGTGTAATTATTGATAGGTATAAGTTTAGTGCTGTCATTTTGATGTCTTCTTTCTGTGTGTTCTCGACAGTTTCTTTGTTCCACTTAATTTTCTCTGCTGAGTAGTTTTTCTTTTTATATTTTCTTTTCCTGTTTTTCATTGTTGTTGACTTTATATTTGCTGAGTCTGTGTTTTTCTTGTTTATTTTTATTATTTTTTTTTTATTTTGATGAGTAAGATTGTTAGTTTCCTTTGTGGTTACCTCAATATTTACCTCTATTTTTCTAAGTTTAAATCAACCGTTTATTTCTTTATAGTGCCTTGACTTCATCTCTATATGAAAGATCTATGACTACATTTTTTAGTCCCTCTTTTTTGTTTTAATTTTTCGTCTTTTTCATAATGGCATCTCTGTTTCGAGCATTTTAGCTTTGATTTATTTTTTGTGATTTTACTCTCTGGGTTGATATCTGGCTGCCTTGTCCTGTGTTCTAGTCTTGGGTTGTTATCTGATGTTATTGATTTTCTAACCAGAGGACTCCCTTTAGTATTTCTTGTGATTTAGGGTTTTTTTTTTTTTTTTTTTTGCAAGTTCTTTAAACTTCTGTTTATCTGGAAATGCCCTAATTACACCATCATATTTGAGAGACAGTTTTGCTGGATATATAATTCTTGGTTGGCAATTTTTTTTTTACTTAAAGGCTTTGTATACGTCATCCCATTGCCTTCTTGCCTGCATGGTTTCTGCTGAGTAGTCCGAACTTAGTCTTATTCACTCTCCCTTGTAGGTGACTTTTTGTTTAAACCTAGCTGCTCTTAAAATTCTCTCTTTATCTTTGGTTTTGACAAGTTTGATTATAATATGTCTTGGTGACTTTCTTTTGGGATTTACCTTGGGTGGAGTTTGATGAGCATCTTAGATGTGTATCTTCTCATCTTTCACGATATCAGGGAAGTTTTCTGCCAACAGATCTTCAACAATTCTCTCTGTGTTTTCTATTAATCCCCCCTGTTCTGGTACTCCAATCACTCATAGGTTATTCTTCTTGATAGAGTCCCACGTAATTCTTAGAATTTCATTTTTTTTAATTCTTTTATCTGATTTTTCCTCAAATATGTTGGTGTCAAGTGCTTTATCTTCAGTCTCACTATTTCTGACTTTCATTGCCTCAATTCTGCTCTTATGACTTTCTATTGATTTGTCTAATTTTGAAATTTTATTGTTAATCTGCCGGATTTCTGTTTGCTGTTTCTCTATGGATTCTTGCAGCCTGTTTAATTTGACATTATGCTCTTCTCTAATCTTCTTATGTTCCCCTCTTGCTTTGTCTGTGTGCTCCTTGGCTTGTTCTGTGTTTTGCCTGGTCTCTTTCCTGATCTCTTAAAGAGTTCTGTATATTAATCTCCTGTATTCTACCTGTAGTACTTCCAGAAAATTCTCTTCATCCAGAAGATTTCTTGATTGTTTGTTCTGGGAGCTTGCCGATTTGATACTGACTGTTGTCTCCAAACCATCAATAATTTATTGCATTAATTTATTTTATGTTTGCTTACTGTGTCCTAGCTTCTTGTTTTGTTTTGGTATACCCAAATATGCTGCTTGTGTTAGCTAGTTTGATTATTGACACCTTTGAAGCTCTTATGTTCTGTTACCAGGTGGTTAGAGTTGTTACTAGGTACGTGAGCCCAGGAGTCCATTTACTTTTCTTGTATGGGTTAAGCTTAGGTGTCCAGATAGTTGGTCACCAAGTGTGTGGTGCAGGCTTTCACCTGCAGTCCTAGATGAGCAGGGGTGATTGATGTAGGCACAGGTATCTGACTGCAGTAGGGGGTCACGCACTGAGCAAGGCAGGGATCTGACAACTACCCCTGAATATCTGTGAGGAAACCATGTCCCTGTTCCCTAGAATGCTTAGGTGGGTGCGCTTTGCAGCTGAACTATGGGCACCCAAGCTGTTGGCTGTAAGGACTGGGAGGCACCACTTATTCTTGGACCCCTGTTGTGGATGGCGAGGTGGTGTGGGTGGAGCCACCAGTCCTCAGACCCCTGATGTGGGTAGATGAGGACCCTGCTTAATAGGGAGAGTGGTGTCAAATGTCAGGAACCTACCTTTCCACCATATAGCTGAAACAGTTGAAGTTAGACTTCAGATATATACCCTGTTGTACTGTGCTAATGAGGGCCTATGCTGTTGAAATGGGCCCATGAAGGGGTGTCTATGCAGGGGTGAAAGGCATTCAAAGTCTATGGACCCGTTATGCCTGTGCCTAGGCAAAGGTGCTGTTTCTGCCCTGAGATTCTGGCTTAGGGGAATCAGCAAATTATTTTTTCCATTTGTTAATTTCTTCCCTCTCCAAGGCTGGGAGAATGGCTCAGGGTGTGTGAACATTCCTACTTCTGGCCCAGGGGATGATGCACTCTCTGAAGCTGGCTTAGACCCAGTGCAAAGTGAGAAGGGGCAGGTAAGTGGGAGAGAGGTTTTCCCCAAAGGGGTGTTTTTTGGTCTGCATGGTAGGTTAGATACACGTACTTATTTTTGCTGATTGGGCTCTGCTTTTTGCTGATTCTGGAGGCGCGAGTAGACTCTCTGCTACTCAGTCTTTCTCAAAGTAGAAAATATGTCCCAAACACCACTGCGTGCCACACCCTTGGCGCCAGCCAAGCTCAGCCTGCAGGGTGCCGGTTCCCACCAGATCAGGTCTGGCAGTGCCTCGCTGCTTCTGAACCATCTTTCCCTCCTCCTGCCATCCAGTCCAATTCCTCAACTTTGGCTTTGATATTCAGGGTTCCTAGATTGTCGTATATAATTGATTCACTGGTTTTTTGGGGAGTCTTTGTTGTAAGAGGGACCACAGGAAGCATGTGACTACTCCGCCATCTTGGCCCCACCTCACAAACTGTGTTTTGATTATGTAACCTTTTCCTCTTCAAAAATCTTTATTGGAAGGGAAGCTTTTAGCCTTCATTACAAGTTCCTGCTAAATGAGTTGTGTGTGTTTTCCTATTCCAATTAAATGCTGTACAAGGTCCTCTATTCCTACCTCTTGAAGCACCTAGCATAGGGCCTCATACTTCTGGATCCTTCTTGAACTGAATTGACTTAGGTTTACTTCATTTTGTTATAGACAATAAGCACAAGGCTGTTGTGAACAGCTGCTTTGGGGGAAGCATAACCCCTAGGACAATGTTATATTTATAAAAACGTAAATGTATTTATTCAACCACAAGCTCTTCACTAGACTGTGAACGCCTTAAAAGCAGGGAATGTAACTTATTCATCATCACATCCCCTGTGCAAATTGCTGGCACACAGGTGCACAATCCCTTATCTGAAACCTGTGGGGACAGTAGCATGCTGGTAAATGATTAACAACTGGCTCTCAGAAAGAAAATTAAAAAGCTTTCACCTATTTTCCTGTGTAAATACTCCCACCGGGGCCAATGTTGAACTACCAATGTGAAGCACCAGAATGTGAACTCAGAAAGAGATGCACACAATTGGCTCAGGTATGAACTGACTGGTGGTGCAGTGGTTAAGAGCTTGGCTCCTGACCAAAAGGTCAAAAGTTTGAATCCATCAGCCTCTCCTTGGAAACTCTATGGGGCAGTGCTACTCTATCCTATAGCATCACTATGAGTCAGAATTGACTCAATGACAACAGGCTTTTTTTATGAACCGACTCAGCACACCATTAAACCAAAAAACCAAACCCACTGCTGTCAAGTCGATTCTGACTCATAGTGACCCTATAGAACAAAGTAGAACTGCCCCACAGAGTTTCTGAGAAGCGCCTGGCAGATTGGAACTGCCAACCTCTTGGTTAGCAGCTGTAGCACTTAACCACTACACCACCAGGGTTTCCCAGCACACCATTGCTAGAGGCTAAATAGATCTCAGGATTGAGGTTTCCAATGTTAAAAAAAGTTAATATATGCATAAGGACCCCTGGTGGGCCAAATGATTAGGCACTCTACAGCTAACCAAAAGTTTAGCGGTTTGAACCCACCAAGAAGCTCTCTGTGAAAGGCCTGGCGACCTGCTTCTGTAAAGGTTACAGTCAACAAAATCCTATGGGAGAGTTCTACTCTGTCACATGGGGTCTCTATGTGTTGGAATCTACTTCAGGGCACCCGGCAACATCAGTTACAATATGTGCACATAATATATATTATGTAACACCTCCAGACACATCTGGGGCAATACTTGTAATAAAATACATTAATATTTCTGCAGTAAAAGATATGAATATTCTCACTAAGAGGGTTATATAAGCACCAAAGATTTAAAAAAACAAACAAAAAAACCTTTTAATTTGCAGTTTTTTTGTTTTTTTTTTAGGTTTTCTAGTTTAGAATTGCATAGAAGGTATAAAATTTCTATTTCACTTGTAAAATATATATGTTAGTACTTCAGTGGAGAAGTATTCCTGGTCTGTAGCACAACCTCCAGGCTGTTTGGTTCTAGTCCTGTTTTGCCTTTGAGCCATTTTGCACCTCTTTGTAAATTGTAGGTAATTGACGGATATACCTGGTCTATATTGTTTGGTAGAATTTCAGTTGACTTCCCTGCTCCCAATGGGAAGGCCAATTTTGTCTTCATTTATATGTCAGCTCAATATTCCTTTACTCCATATAATTTTGTGATGTTCTGACTTTTCGTATGAGTGTCTATAACATCTACTTGGTCCTCTCATGTCATATGAGTAAGGTAAATCCTTGAACATTTGGTCATTTTTATATCTTTATGAGAATCATGTTTATATCTGTATTTCCGGAATGAAAGCTAGCGAATTCGAAGTTTGGCCCTTCCCACACACACTTTTCCTGAAAGTTTCTTTTAACACAATATAGGAAAGAGATTAGACATGTGCTAGAAAGCTTGTAAGCAGAACAAGGGCCAATGTAGAACTGTAGGAGGCAGGGGGTACATTTACTCAGTGTCCAGAGCCAATGTGAGGGATGGAAAACTGGCAACAATGGTGTGGACTCCCTGGAAGGTTGATTATCAGGACTGGACATGCTCTGTGGAGGCTTGGCGCCTCTAACGCCATGGGTAGAGAATGCTATGGGACTGGAAGAAATGGTATCTTAAAGTTTATTTCAAGCCTAATTCTTTCTTTCTTTCTTTTTTTTTCATAGTCATAACTCCTCATTATAACTCTCCAAACAGACATGAACTGTAGGACTTTTGGCACAACCTCATTTCTGAAGTCATCATATCCAGATGTACGTTCACTACTCAGGCGGGATGGACTTCCACATTGCACATTGAAACAGCACTTAATCTTCACGAAAAGTGGCCTTAAATAATTACCCCATTCTCTGTCTTACATGACACTTGGGGTGATCACCTTAATTTTCTTAATTTTTATATCATTAAATATTTTTATTGAGATCTGTTATGTGGCAGACACTAGTTATTATAAACCCACTGCCATTGAGTCAATTCTGACTCATAGCAACCCTGTAGGACAGAGTAGAACTGCCCCATAGAATTTCCAAGGGGGGCTTGGTGGATTTGAACTACTAACCTTTATGGTTAGCAGCCGTAGCACTTAACGACTACGCCACCAGGGTTTCAACTAGTTATTATATAATGACTATCTAAAATTAAATAACCTTGCCTTTGAGAGCTCCAAGTCTAAGAAAGAAGATAGTATCACCACACAGTAAAATAAAATTATTTTGAAACTCTATTC
Organism: Loxodonta africana; assembly: GCF_030014295.1. Classification (NCBI taxonomy): domain Eukaryota; kingdom Metazoa; phylum Chordata; class Mammalia; order Proboscidea; family Elephantidae; genus Loxodonta; species Loxodonta africana. The sequence continues at coordinate 42,872,815 of NC_087348.1, forward strand.
CATAAATATATGCAAATGAAATCATTTATAGGTTCTGGAAGATTCCTTTTTTTGGTATGGTAAGAATATACGTTACAAAACATTTGCCAATTCAGCAATTTTTACGTGTATAATTAGGTGACATTGATCACAGTCTTCATGTTGTACAGTCATTGTCGCTCTCTTTTTCGGACTTTTTCAACCATCAGTAACATAAACTTATTGCCCCCTAAAGAGTAACTTCCCTTTCAACCCTCCCTCCTTCCGCTGGTAACCACTAATAAGCTTTAGTTTCTATGTATTTGCCTATTTCATACAAATGAGATCATACAGTGTTTGTCCTTTTGTGCCTGACTTATTTCACTCAGCATAATGTTTTCAGGGTTCATCCATATCGTGGCATGTATGAGGACTTCATTTCTCTGTATGGCTGAATAATATTCCATTGTGTGAATATACCATATTTTGCTTATCTATTCATCTGTGGCCATGAGTCAGAATTGACTTGAACGGAGGTAACAAACAACAACAACAGCAGTTCATCTGTTGGTGGACATTTAGGTTGCTCCCACCTCCTGGCTGTTGTGAACAGTGCTGCAATGTACTATCAGTACACAGTTTTCTGTTCGCATTCGTGCTTTCAGATCTTTCGGATATACACCTAGGGTTGAGATTACTGGATCATATGGTAGTTCTGTGTTCAACTTTTTGAGGAGCTGCCTGTTTCTGGAAGAATACTAATAACCAGAAGGGGGCTGTAGGGGTAAGCAGCAGTGAAACACCCCAAATAGGGAAGTATGCAGATCCTAAGAGTGAGGATACTTCAAGGAGTTAAGGAGGGAAAGTAAAGATGATGAGTAATTATGAGAAAATCTGTAAGCTTTCAGGGGAGGAATAGAATACAAAAACAAGTTTAACAAAATTTACGAATTTGTCAAGGTCTTGCCTATAGCCTAAGAAAGAACTGACCTGCTATTATCCTTCTCACCCCCAACTGAGTGTGGGGTCTCTCTTCTTGGCATCCTAACCCTGGGCTGCTCACATCATGACTAGATTGTTTTTATTCTTAGGGTTAAGAAAACATTACTAAAAACTGGATGCATTTGTAATTCATTCTGGCAATTCTTGATTGTTGTGGTCATAGCCTAAAACATCTCACCATAACTTTTTATTTTCTTGAGGTAAAATAAAGCCCCTCCAGTTGCCTGTGCTGGACCTGGAAGCACTGTAGCCTCAGACAATCCTTCTAGGAAGTTCTCTGACCAGTCCAAATCAAAGAGCTAAGACCCAGAGCCCTCTTTGAAGGTTCTGGGAAAATTTAACCTTGAGAAGAAAAGTTATCTTTAGATATTTAAAGGACACCCCTCCCCGCCACCATCCAAAGGGAAAAAAAGACCAAACCGGTTTCTGTGAAGTCACTTCTGGTTTACGGTGACCCCATGTGTGTCAGAGTAAAACTGCACTCCATAGTGTTTTCAAGGCTGTGTGACCTTTCAGAAGCAGATCACCAGACCTTCTTCCAAGGTACCTCTGGGTAGGTTTGAACTACCAATCTTTGGATTAGCAGTCTAGACGCTAAAAGTTCGCACCACCCAGGGACTCCATGTGTAAAATACTAGGCTTATTCTGTGTGGACCCTGAGAGCACAACCAGGGTTGGTGGATAGAATTCCTAGTGAGATATGTTACAATTCCTTGTAAGGGAGAATTTCTCTAAGAGGTCAGGGCTGATCAAGCAAGGAAAGGCTGCCCAAGAGGGTGCTGGGGCCACTGCTCATCATTTGAAAACTCCAAGGATTGGGAGGATGAGCACAAAGCAGAGATGTAGCCGGAAGTGTGGAGTGGTTGGCTAGAGTGAATTGCTATTAATCTGAGATTTCCTGTGCCCTCATTTTACCTAAGAAGATCAGCAATGGGGGTTTCACCAGGAATTCTACTTATTTAGATAAATAGCACCCAGTCAGTACCTCTGCATATTTTAGATGAATTGCCTGCATTTTAGAGATACAGCTTTGATTGGCCTAAAATCTAGCATCGGAGTCTAGTTTCAGTTTCCCAGCGAGATGCTGTTTCGTAATAATTCCGTCCCTTCATTATGGCTTCTATATGACTTTCCTCCAGGAGCCTCAATTATTTCTCATTTTCTATTTGTAGAATTCATTCGGAGCTTTAAAATTTCATCTCTTTGCAGTTGTATTAATCAACATTAGGTAGAAACATTTGGTGGCATCTCTAATAAAAAATTACTAACCTCTACTTTTAGTAACAGACTACCTCATTTAGGGAAACCGGGAATTACGGAGCTAATTAAGCCTAGTAAGTCCCCCACCTTGCCTTTTTTTGGCACTTGAATAGAAGAAGGAAGTGGAAAGGCAGACAAAGCCTGTCACCTGCAATTGTTTAAAAGAGCTTTGATTATAAGAAAAGAGGAAAATATCACTAGAACATTTATTTGGTTCTTAAAAGGCTTTTCAGATATTGTTTGGAGCTTTTGTTTTTATTACACTGTGTGGTTCTTTATCGTGCATTAACATTAATAGAGTTGCCGCCACTAAACTCACAGCATGTTTGTATCATTTCAGGCTGCCTGGAATTGAAGACCAGTGGACACTAGTTGTTTAAAGAAGCCACAAATAACAATACCCAGTGGCAGAGGGATGATTGAATTTGCCACTAGAGTCTCTGCAAGGGCTGCTAATTTAGAAAGGCATTTTCAAGGATTACAGTGGCTGAGATTTCCCTGGAGAGTTCACTTGGGCCTGGCAAGTGAATCAGTGTTTAAATGATCTTATTTTTGGAATAATTTGCAATGAAGGAAGAAAAAGTAAATAGATGATTTCATAATTATTGCTGCAAGTGCAAATCAAGCAATTGGTATTTGACTTGGTAGGAGAGACAGCTGAGCCCTAGTCTGTCCCTTGCCCTGCAGGCTTCCAGTCCAGGGGGAGTGCTTTGAGGGAAAAGCCTTGAATTTGCCTGACAGTGTCCCCATTAAACAGTCAGGTTTTGATCCTTACCCTTAATGACATCCCCTCTCCTCTGAGGCACAAATCTGCAGGCTGGTTTCATATTGTTCCTCTAGTGGTCCTGTAATTGGCATTGATGACTGAGTGTCACACAGGAACTGGGAGCATTTGTTAAATGCCATCATGCTAACAGAGTCAGAAGTTGGTTCCTCCCCTATTGGGGAAATTAGGCCTACAGGCGGTTTTAAAATTTGGGGCCTCAGAGTTTATTCTAGCTAAACCCGTTCATTTTGCACAAAGGGAAATATGGTCCAGAAAGCTTATGAGACCTCCCTGTGGTAGGATAATTTGTTGGGTACAGAGGAAGAATTATAACTCAGATGTACTCTCTCTGCTTGGCTTTGCCTCCACTGACATCATTTCTTTGTGATAGCCCCAAGGTTAGGGAATAATTTGGGGCTGACTTGTGAGTAGAAACACAATTGTTAATCACTTATTCCTTTTATTAAAAAACTGCCTTTTTGGGACAGTCCCTTTCTGGTCACTCTACCTTACCAAAACCCATTGCCATTGACTTGATTCCAACTCAGAGCGACCCTATAGGACAGAGTAGAACTGCCCCATAGAGTTTCCAAGGAGCACCTGGTGGACTCAAACTGTTGACCTTTTGGTTAGCAGCCGTAGCACTTAACCACTACGCCATCAGGGTTTCCAGTCTACAGCACCTAACAACAGCAATCACAGAAGAGTGGGGTTGATTAAGGAAAACGATGTGTGAGAAAATGCTTATTCGATACAGTAGCTAGATAGCCAGGTAACCTGGCGCCAGGATGATTACAACAAAAATGGAGCTCTAAGTCTACCTAGAGCCCTTAATGAACCATGATTCTATGCTAATTTGGCCTTATTATCATCTTCATCTAAGCAATGGACATAACCAAATTACCTCAAGGGGTGATTCAAACTGTTTGCAGTGAGGACCATATGAGATTGTATTTGCTGCCTGAGAACTTCTCTCCTCTCTTTTTGCCCCTCCCTGTTGTCGTTAGCTGCCTTGGAGTTGGCCTCCAACTTGTGGCAACCCCGCGCACCATGGAACAAAATGCTGCCTGGTCCTAAGACATCCTTAAGATCGAATGGGCATTGATCGTGTTGCACTGTGATCCATACGTTTTTTGGTGGCTGATTTTTAGAAAGAGATCACCAGACCTTTCTTCCTAGACATTTTTGGTCTGGAATCTCCACTGAAACCTGTTCAGCATCAGAGCAACATGCAATGCCCCACTGACAAGCAGGTGATGCTGCCTGTGAGGTGCATTGGCCAGGAATCAAACCTGGGTCTCCCACATGGTAGGCGGGAATTCTACCATTGAACCATCAGTGTCTCACCTACCCCTTCCTATACCCTACAGTATTTCACCCAAAATCTGCTTCTGCTCCTGCCCGTTATAGCTGTGGAGACAAGCACCTAATCTAAAATCATTGCTTTCTCCAGACCTAATTCGCCCCTATTTCTTATTATGAATTCTTAAAGCAGTTATTGTTGAAAATAGACCTCTGAGAGTTTGTGGGGGTTCCTTGGGCCATTTTCCCACCTGTGCTCCTGTGGAATCTTTGAACTTCCTGGGCTCTTTGAAGCTATCACGTAGAGTTATTGAATAGAAGGAATTCACTCCCACTCCTGAGAGGGGGGGAAAAAAAAAGCCTCTCGCTGTACTAGTCGTCTAGGGAAGATAAAAGTAAAAGGATTCATTTCTTTGAAGTAGAGGGAAATTTTTGTTTACTTCTACTGCTGTAGCCAAGAGTGATGCATTTCATTTTTTTAAATTAAAAACAAAAAAAATTTGGCTTAAGCAAACAAATGAGAGAATGAGAGATGTCTAGGAGAGAAGCAGGGATTGTATAGATTGATGTTTTTTAAAAGATCTCATCTGCAAACTGAATTCTGAAGAGGATAAGATCCTTCCTAGTCATCAACTCCCGTGGGCAAGTGTGAGGGTGCAGTCTGAGGATGGCAGGTTCAGGCCAATGTGTGCCTTCTGCCATGTGCACCAGTGGGGCGGGACGCAGTGCTGTGTATAGTGCAGCTACGCTTTGGTGTATCTGGAATTAATACGTTCCTCTGTCTCCCTCTCTCTCATACGCACACACACACTCACACACACACACACATATACATAAATAACCCCACTACAATTCTACCTAGCGCAGCATGCTGTCTCTTATTGAATAGGAGTTTGCCGAGCTGGCTCCTTCACAGAGGGCATGCATTTTCAGACATGACTCTACCTTGATGTAAAGACCCAAGAAAAAGGTCTGACCCTCAGGAGTGGAGTATAGATTTAGCAGTTCAAGTTCATCTGGACACCCAAGAGCCCTCTGATATTGATTCATGCTTATCAAAATCCCATATCCACACAGTTGATTTCCTTACTTCCTTTTGGACTGTGCTCAAATATTATCTTCTTTGGCTTATTTTTTCATAAGACACTCCCTATCTCTTTGGCTTGCTCTCTTCTTTCTATAGTACTTACCTCCTTCTAACATACCATTTTTATGTTGCTTACAGTCGGTCTCTCCCACTAGAATGTGAGTTCCAAGGGGCAGGCATCTGTGTTTTTGTCACTGGGTTTTTTTAATATTCTTAGTAGGAAACCCTGGTAATGTAGTGATTAAGTGCTATGGCTGCTAATCAAAGGGTCAGCAGTTCGAATCCTCCAGGTGCTCCTTGGAAACTCCATGGGGCAGTTCTACTCTGTCCTATAGGGTCACTATGAGTCGGAATCAACTCGACAGCCCTGGGTTTTTTATATTCCTGGTGCTTAGAACAGAAGGGTGGGCTCTCAATAAATATCGGTTGAATGAATGAGTGAATCTTGTTGGATAGCGGACAGCTGGAGGCCAGCTGGAGGCCCCTGTGGGACAGGAACAGGAAGTACGATGCGGTGAGGGACAAAGGGACATGATCAGGATCAGTCAGTCTCTCATCTCTACTTGTCCCCGCACACCTGACTATTCTCTCTCTCTCTCATCGCCCTCCAAAGCTCTCTGTTCCAGGATGCAAAACCTTTATTTTAAGCTTCAGGTTAAAATGAACTGGCTTTCTAGCCCCAGATTCACTAAAGCAGGTCTCTTTAGTCCTGACTTGACCTGAGATCTACTTCTGGCCCCTTCGGCTCTCCATTATATGCAAGGAAAAAGATGTCTGATGTAATTCAAACATGCCTTTATGGGGCCTTCTCTGTCCTGTGGGTGTTGTGGATGGGACAGTTCTGGGATAGAGAGGAGTTATGGGCAGACACACAAACCTGTCAACCACAGAATGAGTATCTCCAGGTCATGAGGAAGTTGCTGAGGCTCAGCGTGGTCAAGATCACACGGACAGTCAGTGATGGAGTAAGATTCTGAACCTACTTTGGGAGCTTGTGTTCCTCATATCCCACCATGACACTTCCCAGTGGGTCACTTTTGGAGGTGTTTCTGCAGAAGGTGATCCTATCTACAGTTTTTATATTTATAATTGTCACTTTATGAGTGTGCCAGTTTCTGAACTTGTGCTCTGATTCTGAAGTCCCCTTTAGGTCCAGATTAACTTCGTTTATTACCCTGGCACAAACCAGCATCCATTTAGAAGGCTTGCTGAATAAGCAGGCTGGAAGAGTGTAAATACATGTAGAATTATTCTGTATTTCAGAGCCAGAAAGGGCTATGGACACGGATGGGTGCATCTGCTAAATAAGAGCTGGCATAAATCTTAACTCAGAATTGGAATTTAAAACTGAATTTTATGTGAGCTTCAAAATGGACTTCCTTTAACTCTCTCGAAGGAATAAATAAACAAATATAAAAACTGATTGCATGCTATGATGCTTGTTGACATGTAGATTGGGGACATTTGCATTGATTTTAGAAGAAAGCATATTTGTGGAGGATCTCTGTATATCTCATAACAATTGTTAATCAAATAAGGAAAGTAATTGAATGGCTGAGTTTAGATTTCCACTAATTCAAGTGTGTAATGGAATTGTGGTGGGTCCCTGCTGAAAATAGATGGCTGTAGATTTATAAGTTAGAGTCTAACTCTTTTCAAAGTAAGTATGGAGGCACACAGTATGTGGTATATATGTGGTTGCCTATCTCTGTTTCTAAACCTTGATGGTGTAGTGGTTAAGAGCTATGGCCACTAACAAAAGAGTCGGCAGTTTGAATCCACCAGACACTCCTTGGAAACTCTATGGGACAGTTCTCTTCTGTCCTATAGGGTTGCTATGATTTGGAATCAACTTGATGACAACGGGTTATCTCTGTATCTATTTATCTGTATAAAACCAAAACTTAAAAACATGTAATTGCAAATCTTTGCACCTATCTCTCCCCTTTTTTCTTTCCTTTTCTCTCTCCTTCATTTGTCCATTCAATATGTAAATAATACCTGTTCTAAGAAGCCACACTGACCCTCACTCCATCCACTGCTGCTGTGTACTCCCCACTTCTCCCACTTTATTGCTGATAAGGTAGTTGTTTCATTCCTATTAAATATACATTAGATAAAGACTCTGACCATGTTTGTCTCATTCACCATTGTGTTTTCAAGTGATAACATAGTACGAGGTACATAAAAAAAAGAAAAACAAAAAACAGCTGCCATTAAGTCAGTTCCAATTTATGGGCAACGCCACGTATGTCAGACTAGAATTGTGTTCCATAAGGTTTTTAATGGCTGTGATTTTTTGGGAGCAGGTTGCCAGGACTTTCTTCCGAGGTACCTCTGGGTGCATTTGAATCTCTAACGTTTTGGTTAGCAGCTGAACATGTTAACTGTTTGTACCACCCAGGGACTCCGCGTGGTACATGCTGTTGTTGTTAGCTGCCGTGGAGTCCCCAGTTCATGGCGACCCAATGCACAAGTGAACAAAACACTGCCACCCCCATGATTGGTTGCAGATCAGATCATTGTGATCCATAGGGTTTTCATAGGCTGATTTTCAGAAGTAGACTACCAGGCCTTGAGACCCTGGTGGTGTAGCAGTTCAAATCTGCCAGGTACTCCTTGGAAACTCTATGGGGCACTTCTACTCTGTTCTGTAAGGTCGCTATGAGTCGGAATCGACTCGACAGCACTGGGTTTTGTTTTTGGTTTTGGTTCTCCCTAGTATGCCTTAGTCTGGAAACTCTGCTACAACAGTTCAGCATCATAGCTACATGCAAACGTCCACTGACAGACAGTTGGTGGCTATGCACGAGGTATATGGGCTGAGAGTTGAACCTGAGTCTCCCACATGAAATGTGAGGAAGACTTGGTATATAATAGGTGGTTAACAATACTTTTTAGTGAACAAATGGATTGATTCAGTGCTGAATAGATGTGAAACACTGTGCCAAGCTCTAAAATGTTTACCTATTGTCAGAAAGGATTTCTGTCCCTCTTTGAAGCTTAAAATTTTGTTGTAGAGATCAGACACTCTCCCATAGCATAATCTAATTCAATAGAGTATAAGAAACAAAAAGAATGCTATAATCAATACTGTTGAAATTCAGAGATGAACAAGATCCTTGTGGGCTATTCTCTGGGAGGTGATACCGTAGAACTTGAATGGAAAGAAACGGACAGTGTGATGGAATAGCATGATCAATGTGCAGTACAGACTTGAGATAGCAGTGAGTCCATGCACCTGATTTGTGTTAGGAGAGTTTGGATTACAAAGAAGATGCAGCCCCTGGAAAGCCTTAAATGTAAGCTAAACCGTGTGGTTCTCAGCCCAGCAGCCACAAGGATCTTTGGGCATTTCTGAGCAAGAAATGGGCGTGATAGAATCAGCCTTTTAATAAGATTAATATCAGGCAGCTAAGTGCAGCATGGATTAGCTGTTGACAAATAAAGTACATTTTCATGTGAACTTGTGAATTGATATGATGGGTGAGTGCCAGTCTGATTAATTACAAACTCCCATGGGTCACATAAGCAGGTAAATGAAGGGGGCTAATCTTGAGGTTAGCACAGTTTATGGAGGCTCAAGCTCAATGTTCCACTTGCGAGAATTATTAGTGCAGGAAGCTTCGCAACATACAATGTCAATTTTTTCAAGCAGAAATAAACTTCTCCCTCAATTGCATAGCTTGTCTTTCTAAGTGAGGCTAATAGAATATAAAAAATTTCCTGGTTCTAGATTAGGCTGTTGACTTTGTTGTTGTTTTTTTTTTTTTTGGGCTTACATTTTTGGTATGGGTGGGGGCAGGGCATGTTTTTAACTCCTTCAATATCCCACTGAAAACCCTGGTGGTGTAGTGGTGAAGAGCTATGGCTGCTAACCAAAAGGTGGGCAGTTTGAACCCTCAGGCACTCCTTGGAAACCCTATGGGGGCAGTTTACTCTACCCTATAGGGTTGCTATGAATTGGAATGGACTCAAAGGCAGTTTTTTTTTTTTTTCCCCCTGAGCTTAATATCCCACTAGTGCTTAGATATTCTATTAGGGTGCAGTTGACATAGTATTAAAAAAAAAAAAAAAAAATTCCATGGGCTCCACAGCCAGACAGCCCTGGACTTTAATTACAACAGTATCTTCACTAGTGATCTTGAGCAAAGTCACAACTTGAGAGCCCATTTTGATATAGTTAATGCACTCATAGGGCCATTATAAGCATTGCAGTTAGATTAGTGTATATAGAGTGTCTTGTCCTTTATCATGGTGATTGTTGTTGTTGTAGATGCTGTGGAGTGGACTGCAATTCACGGCAACCTTGTGTACAACAGAACAGAACACTCCCCAGTACTGTGTCATCCTCATAATCACTAGCATAGTCAAGTGCATCATGACAGCTCTTGTGCTAATCCATCTCAATGTGAGTCTTTCTTGAACTCTGGGCCCTCTACTTTACTAAGCACTGTGTCCCCATACAGTGATTGGTCTTTCCCAATGACATGTCCAAAGCAAGCCAGTCAGATAATATTCTGTTTTGATACATAAGGTTTTCATTGTCTAATTTTCAGAGGTGTACCTCTTCTTAGTGAGTCTTAGTCTGGAAGCTCCACTGAAACCTGTCCACTGTGGGTAATCCTATTGAGCCAACTTGCATAGGCTATTGGCCTTCTGTCTTATTTCCTTGCCTAGCCCAGAATGCCACTGGCCAGTTTTCCTTCATTGTCCTCCTGGTTTGGGACAGACTCCTCGAACTGGATCACAAATGCTGTAGAATTAGTATCTATTCCCTAAGGGTTTTGTTTCTTTAGGTCTCAAATTTTCGTTTTGTTTGGTTTATCCTTTTTTTTTTTTCCCCCCGTGTGGTATAAATCTTGACTAAGGTTTTCCTGTTAAAGCGTTAGTTCACTTGCCTGCTAAATCCTTATCCACTCCAAAGAAAAAGCTCTAGCTAGACACAATTTACTTCACACTGCATTCCAAAATTCTTAAGTCAAAAAAAGAAAAAAAAAAACCTGCTTTCTGAGAAGCTTTGGGACTCTTTAAGCTTTATGATACCCTTGGTTCAGGTAAAGTGGCATCATCTTTGTTAACCAGACTATAAATTCGTTGTTACATAGGACACTACATAGATTTTTACTGAAGTGTATCAGCAATTCCATTTATGGTGATTTTTGTCAAATTTCCCAGACTTATAAATGCTTCATGTCTCCATTTTCTAGCGTTGTTCTTTATTTCTTAGGCTCTGAGAATGCATATGTATATTTTTGAGGTTGCTGATTAAATGCTCTTTGTCCTTTGGAACTCAAGGAAATGCTTATGACTGACTTTATTTCATCATTGTTGGAATGTTTCACAAATTGATATTGTTAATGTCTTGCAGATTTTTCATTAAGTGCCCATATGGTGGAAAACCTGGTGGTGTAGTGGTTAAGAGCTATGACTACTAACCAAAATGTTGGCAATTCGAATCTGCTCCTTGGAAACCCTGTGGGGCAGTCCTATTCTGTACTACAGGGTCACTATGAATCAGAATTGACTCAACCATAACGTTTTTTTTTTTTTTAATGGCCCGTATATAAAAAAAATCTTTTTTTTTTTATAATGTTATCATACACTCATATTCAGATATAGGCTGCTTTAAAGATTTATATAACTCTTATGGAATTTCAGACCTAAATAAATGAACAAATCAGTAAATAACTTTTATTTATTTTAAATAAATGAAAGACTATTGATGGCACCTGGGTTTCATTCTGAATGCCAACTCTGATTTGTTAAGATGTGGTTATCTGCAGTGCTGTGAAAAAGAGGACTTTCTGGCTGCTTCCAGCTCACCTGGAAATAACACCAGGCTCCATTAGCGAGACGTGGGGATACCTGTGACTTAATGGGAGTGGGAAAGTCCAAAGTCATGCAAGGGATTTTACAGCTGCTCCTTTTTAAAGGAAAAAAAAAAAAAAAAAACCTGAGGCAGAGAGTATTTATATGACTTGCAAGTTTAGAGTGTGGGGTTAATGTGTGTTTAGAGGTGTGAGCTGGAGGAGGTGAAATGTTTATTTTAAAAAAGGAATAAAATTTGGAAAGGTGAAATGAAATAGGAAACTAATTCCTTACTGAAGTCGTTTCAACTTCTCCTTATTCTCAGTTTGGTGAATGATGCCCTTTATGCGAGGTGGTCTAGCCCTGGCCCTGGAGTCACACCAACTTAGGTGCAAATCCTGGCACCTACCACTTTGTGACTTTGGACCAATTTCCTGAGCCTCCTATTCCCTTATTTGTAAAACTAAATATTAGATTGATTGAGATGATGCATGTAAGGAGCTTGTCATAAGGCTAAGTGCTCAAGTAATGTATTCAGAGGTAGTAGCTAAGTGCTCAAGTAATGTATTCAGAGGTAGTAGCTCTTGTGCCCAGGCGCTAGAGCAGCAAACTAAGTGAACGAATGTTGACCATCAAAGGGAGTTTGCAATAAATAATTGCAGATTCAAGAAGTCAAATTTTGCAAACTCCCTCTGATGTAAGCCTTCCACTCATGGAATTGAGGATTGGGGAACTTTTGAAAATGCTGTGGGGGAAATGTTATAAAAATGCAATATAGCTTTCATATCATCATCATCACATTTTTTTTTCTTATCTAATGGTGTACATATTCCCTGAGTGAGGCTAGATATATTAAAAAAAAAAAAAAAAAAAAACTATCCTGAATTATTAGTTTATTCAAGGAACACTTAGTTTCCAGATTATATCCCCAGGTAAAAGCTTTTTATGTATTAATGACTTCATTGGAATTCCCAGCCCCACCCTTTTTTTTGAGAAATTGTCATTTATATTAAGATCTCTGTTCAAAGCATATGTAAGCAAGAAGTGACTTTTTGGGTTCATGTCCTAATTGATGATGATACAAACTGCTAATTAAATTCATCTGTGTCTAATCAAAACATGTCTAGAATTCAGCAGTCCAGCTGTGTTCCAGGGGAGCCGCATGGTAGAGTTGATTGGTGATGGCATAAGAACTTAATTTGTCCTCTTGGCCAACCCAAACAATCCAAACCCATTGCCATCGAGTCAATTCCGACTCGTAGCAACCCTATGAGTCTTTCTCTGCCAGTGGTTCCCAAATCTAGCAGAACTTCAGAATCTCCTGGAGAAACTAAAAAAAAAAAAAAATCAATGCAATATTCTCTCTGCCCAACCCTGGACACACTGGCACCCTAAGAATTTGATTTTTTTTTTTTTTTTAAATCTCCAAAGAAAATGCTGATAATCAGCCAGGAGTGGAATCTATAGTACTAGACTTGAAGTATAGCTTGATGAAGCAGAAACAAGGTCTGGCTTCGTCCACAGTTCTTAAAGTCGTTTGCCTTTAGATCCTCTCACTGTCTTCAAAATTCCGGTTTGTCTTTCTTACTTCCTGGTACATCTACTTTTCCATCCTTGTGAAATTCCATAGCCTGCTGGGAGCTGCAGCTGTTTTACTGAAATTAGAAAGGCAGGTGAGTCCTTGACTGGGCTTCAGTATTGGTCAGTGTCCAGTATGAGGCAGGTTTTCACGTATAATACTCTGCTCTTTGGAAATGTCACTTTTTTTGTCATTTTTTGTCTGATCATGAAAATATCATACTGGATGAAAAGAGATAGCTCCGTCTGGAAAAATAACTGATTCTCATAAGTGACAATCACATGGCGCATTTGAGATAGCATTTTTTTGTTTGTTTCAAAAGTTAACCTATATTGCTTAATTTTATCCTCACGGATTATATTTCATTAACAAATATATTTCCATAGTGTTCATACATATGGAAAGAGTTCTTTCTACCTCTAAATATGACTCTGCTTTCAAATTGACAGATATATTCAAACTATCACATAAGGGAGAAAAAATAAAAAACCCACAAAAACAGTTGCTAACGAGTAGATTGCAACTCACGGCAACCTCACATGTGCTGGAGAACTGTGCTCCATACGGTTTTCAATGACTTTTTGGAAGCATATCACCAGGGCTTTCTTTCAAGGCTCCTTTAGGTGGGTTAATAGTCGAGCGCTTAACAATTTACACCACCAAGGGACTCCTATCACATAGAGGCTTGTAAAATACTATATACTTATTTTTTTTAGTAGTATTTTATTGTGTTTTTGGTGAAAGTTTACACAGCAAATTAGGTTTGTGCATGACAATTTCTGTACAAATTTTTCAGTGACATTATTTTTTTTCACAATGTGTCCTCATTCTCTTTGTGTTCTGTTTGTTCCATTTCCAGTGCACTAGTTTCTCTGCCCCCTTATCTTCTCATCTTGTCATTAAAGTAATTGTTGACCACTTGGTCTCATATGGAGCCCTGGTGGCATAGTGGTTAAGAATTTGGCTGATAACCAAAAGTTGGCAATTTGAATCCACCAGCAGCTCCTTGAAAACCCTACGGGGGCAGTTCTACTTTGTCCTATAGGGTTGCTATGAGTCAGAATCGACTTGATGGCAATGGGTTTGGTTTTTTTGGTTTGTTCTCATATAGATGGTTTTATAATGGAGCACCATATTTACACAGTCTTCGGTATAGATTACCTCTCAACAAAAAGACAACAAAAATCCTCACAACTGGACCAATAAGCAACATCATGATAAGTGAAAAGATTGAAGTTGTCAAGGATTTTGTTTTGCTTGGATCCACAATCAACACCCATGGAAGCAGCAGTCAAAAAATCAAAAGACACATTGCACTGGGCAAATGTGTTGTAAAAAATCTCTTTAAAGTGTTGAAAAGCAAAGACGTCACCTTGAAGACTTAGGTGCACGTGACCCAAGCCATGGCATTTTCAATCGCATCATATGCATGTGAAAGTTGGACAATGAATAGGGAAGACCCAAGAAGAATTGACACCTTTGAATTGTGGTGTTGGCGAAGAATATTGAATATACCATGGACTGCCAAAAGAACTAACAAATCTGTCTTGGAAGAAGTACAACCAGAATGCTCCTTAGAAGCAAGGATGGTGAGACTATGTCTCACATACTTTGGACATGTTGTCAGGAGGGATCAGTCCCTGAAGAAGGACCTCGTGCTTGGTAAAGTAGAGGGCCAGTGAGAAAGAGGAAGACCCTCAACAAGATGGATTGACACAGTGGCTGCAACAATGAGCTCAAGCATAGCAGTGATTGTGAGGATGGCGCAGGACCAGGCAGCGTTTTGTTCTGTTGCACACAGAGTCACTATGAGTTGGAACTGACTCCACAGCACCCAACAACAACAACATATTTACACGTAATATTTTATTTTGTGTGCCAATCTGTTTTTTTGATAAACAATGACCTCGGGATACTTCAGGTTCAAGGTTTAAAGAGTATCTCTGGACAATAGTCTCAGGGAGTCCTCTTCTCAACTGGTCTAGTAAATCTGGACTTAGTAAGAACTTGAGTTCTGTTCCACATTTTCCTCCATTCTAGCAGAGTCCATCTACTGTGGCCCTGGTCAGAATGGTTGATAGTGGAGCTGAGCATCATCTAGTTCTCCTGGTTTCAGAGTAGATGAGGCCATGGTTCATGTAGGTTATTAGCCCTGTAGATTATTTTCTTCTTTGGGACTTTGGTCTCTTTCTTTCTCTTTTGCTCCTGACACGTACGATAGTACGCATTGTATCTTAGACCAATAGTTATATCTTTAATGGCTGCTTATAAGCTTTTAAGACCCCAGATGCTACTGACCTCACCAGGATGCAGAACATGATTAAATATTATATTCTTTATCTTTTATTTTCCTCACCTCTTTTTCAGGTTATACCTTCGCCTTTTAGTCAGTTTCCTTTATGGTTGTTATTTAAAATTGCCTCATTTCACGCAGCAACTATGCGATGTTACAAGCCCATTGCTAAGCCTGTTTCTTCATCACCTCGCTTCTCCTTATAGATGCCTACAAAGAAGGTGCTATGATCTTCCTTTTTTACAGATAAGGAAATTGGGGTTTAACTGAGTAGCAGTTTGAACTCAGATCTCTCTACAAAAACCATGCAAGTCTATTATATTTATTATCCTAGGGAATCCACGTAAGACAAAACACAACAACACAATAGTTTACCCTAATGGGTAATAAATAAATAAAAATCAAGATTTTAAAACTAATTGGCTATGCTTATAAGGGAAAAAAAATGATCAAGAAAGGGCTGAAAAAGACCTTTCCATACCCTATGAAAAGAAGTTACATAAGAGGAGCGAAAAAAAAACTATCATCCTTTTATCCTAATTAGGTAGCAATAGAAATGGAAAGAAATAGGACATAGGGGCAAATTGGAGTTTCAGGGGAGTGACCTAAATCTCAGACCCCAAGCACTTTAATAAAGATCTGGCTTCAATCCCAAAGTTTAGCAAGCAAACAGATTGGATTTGTTGACACACAGGCATTTTTGCCTATTACATAATAAATTTTCCCTGATGTAAGAGCATTTAAGAGATTGAAAGAAAGTCTTCATGACCAGGGTAATTTAATGCCAAAATTTATTCCTTAGAGAAGTTATAAATGAATAGAACATCAAAACCTTGCACAGGTGTGCACAAAGACAGCTTTCATGTCAACTATTTTTGCATTCTTTTCATTTCATGTCATTAAGGTCCACTTTGAAGCCTCTTTCCAGGGATCGGGACCACAATTTGTATTTGACATCAGATGGAGGTTTTTTTTCCCTTTCTATTGAGAGTCAATGGCTCTCTGGTAAGGAGCCCTGGTGGTGCCATGTTAAACAATCGGCTGCTAACCGAAAGGTTGGCAGTTCAAACCCACCCCATGGTTCTGTGAGAGAAAGATCTGTAAATACTACAGCCAAGAAAACCCTATGGGGCAGTTTTACTCTGTCATATGGGGTCGCTATAAGTTGAAAATTGACTCGTCTGCACCCAACAACAACTCTCTAGTTTGTAGAGCACTGGAAAGAAAGATTGCTGTCTTCTGCACCAGTTTTGAACAGAGCAGACCCTACTACACTTTAAGTCTTTTGCGTTCAAGTCTTTTGAAATCATAAAAATGATAACAATAAAAGTATACATGAATAAAAACATATAAGGCAAGAAATGATGCAAACTCAATACAGTAAAATATCTTTAAGCCTATTCTAAAAAATAGTTTGTGTCTCTCATTACATTTTTGGTAATAGAACTTCAATGGACAAACATTCATTCCAGTTTTACTGTAACACCCATTACTTGATGTCAAATATATTATGCTCACATGGGTCCTGACTAGTCAAATCTATAAGGAAAGCTATTGAAACGTAGAGAGATTTATAAATCTTTAGCAGACACTATTTAGGGCTTTAGAACCAAAAGAAAGTCAGACTCTCAATTTGTTCTTTGTAACTAAGGCCTTTGCATTTAAAAATAATTCAAGGTTCAATTGAAGAAACCATGCCATTTGACTTTTGGTGATAGTTATCTTTGCTATTTTGATACTGATAAAATTGGTTTCTTAGTGCATTGGGCTAGATTTTCCTATCATCAGTATTCTTCACTTTGAAAGAGTTATCTAATTAGATATTTTACACTGGGCCTTGGACAGTAGATCATTAAACCTGAGCACCTTAAGGTAAGATTCCTGAATATTCTGCCTTTCTTCCTCCCTCTCCTCTTTCCTTCCTCCCTCCATCTCTCCCTAGTGCATTCCCCCCTCTCAAGGGCTGACTTCTGGAGTGAGAGTTAAAATGTTACATCTGTTCTCTACAGGGTATTGATTGTAAAACTCCCTCATTTATGAAAGTAATCTGGAATCCTCTACTCAACGAAGTGATGGAAGAAGTGATTTTATACTCCAGGAAGTGGCAGTGTGATGTAGGGAAGGCCAAGGGAATAAGAATCCAAAATAAAATAAAACCGATTGCAACTTACAGTGATCCTATAGGACAGAGTAGAAATGCCCCATAGGGTTTCCAAAACTGTCATCTTTATGGAAGCAGAGTGCCACATCTTTCTCCCAAGGAGCAGCTAGTAGGTTTTAACTGCTGACTTTTAGGTTAGCAGCTGAGAGCTTAACCATTGGGCTGCCAGGGCTCCTAGGGGAGTAAGAAACTGTTCAAAATATGTCATTTGCAAAAGCCCTTTCACTTCTCTTTGCCTCACTTTTCTCATCTGTGTCCCAAAGACGGCCAGATTGGTTGATCTTCAGAACTCTTCTCGGTAGTGCCAATATTCTACAGGGCTTGAAACTGGGCTGCTCCTTTTCAAGAAATGATCAGAGGCAGCTCTGTGGGGAGACGGGGGCAGGTGAGATGGCATTGCAGTTGTTCCAGGCTGATAACCGAGAAGTTGGAACTAGGCTTAAGAGGGCCATCATTCAAAATATGTGCACACAGAGCAGATCCAATAGGAATGCAGGAACCTAACATTTATAGCTAAGAACATTGATTCAGCAGCTTAAAAAAAGAAAAAAGAATCCTCCCAAAAGGCATTTCACCTTGAAGTGTTCTCATCTGCAGCTGAGTGTGCCTCTGCTACCCTGGAGCGAGGCTAAGAGTTCAGATGTAATTTTGCATTTGGCGCAAAGCCAGCCATCAGAGCCAAGAGAGAAGTCAAGGTTCATTCTTCCTTAGGCTTCTCCCATCTCCCCCATTGCTGATTGGCTCAATTCCTCCCCGCCCCCCCACCCCAGACAGGAAGAGATGATCTGATTTGAGCCCCAGGCAATCAGCGAGGCTCCTTTGTCAGGCCAATCCCCTGCTTCGCAGATGCCTGCTATGGCCTGACTGAAATGTGTCAGTGGCAGCAGTTGCCTCCATCTCCCTGGCACAGCCCTGCCACTCTGGAGCCACTGAAGTCATCCTGCACAAAATGCTTCCTGACAGAGGGGCTCCAGCCCTGCAGAGAGATCAAGTGGTGGGGTGCACCGGGGTGAGAGGATTTGCTTAAACGGGGAAGCTAAATCTGTCCGTCAGCATTTTTGGAGCCAATAACTGCAGAAATGGCAGAGAGAGACAGGCTTTCAGGAAACCTACCTTTCTGTGGCAGTGATGTGCAGCCATCAGGTGGGCTTAAGGTGAACTGTGGGAAAGGAGGCTGAGCTTGAATGCCCAGTGCCGTGGTGTCATTGACAGAGCAAAGATTGGATAGCCCATGCCTTTGGCTGAGAAGAACATAAAGGTGATGATGACTCAGACACTCGGGCATCACAGCATCTGCGTGAGTGTGAAGAAGGAGCATTCCAGTTCCTGAGGCCTCCAGCTGCACTAGAGACTGAAGAAAAAGCTCTGTGCTTTGTTTCTCACAGGCTAAACAATATCCGATTCAGGAGATTTGGTCTGGGAAGGAGATGGGAAGAGGAACGAAGAACATCCTTGTCATGTCCTATCCTTCACCCATCCAGATTGTCTGTCTCACTCTTCTTCCCAGCATCCTCCCTGGGGGTTAAAAAAAAAAAAAAAAAAATCTTACATTTGGAAGGCAGGAGAATCAGGAGGGATTTCCAGACACTCAGAAAAATGAAAATGGCATTATGAAAAATTGCCTAATGGGATAATCTGTCCTAGGTCATTCTAGACTCTGTCTTTTGCCTTCACTTGTTACTTTGTTCAGTCGTTCATTTATTCAAGCATCCATTAATTCATTCAACAAATTATTGTTGAGCATATGCTATGGGCCAGAACCTGAGGTACATCCTGAGTCTAGAGTAGTCTACAAAAAAAGATCAGGTTGCTACTTTTCTAGAACTTCTTATAAACAAGTAATATAAGCAAGTTAATACAGATTGTGGGAAGCTAAGCAAGAAATAAATAGGCTAATGTGGTAACAGGTGGCTGGTGGCTGCAAGGGAAGAAGGCTGCTTGATATGGGGAGGATGGGGAAGGATTCTAAGAGGGCAATAAATGTCTGAAATATGACAGTGAGCTACCACTGAAATGAAGGGGAATAGAAAGAACGTTCCAGGCCCCTAGGTCTTGGCACATTCTCAGAAGGTCAGGGACCTCCTTTTCCTGCTGTTTCTCTTTGTGTTCTCATTCAGGACCTCAGGTATCTAATTTTGTCTCTGTTGCTTTCCAACCATGTTACCTTGGACAAGTTTCTCCATCTGTCTCAGGCTCTTTATTCATGTTTTAAAATGGAGATAATAGAAGCTGTAAACTACATGTTGAGGGTTATTTCAGTATAAAATGAAAAACTAGTACAGTGCCTGGCATTTTGTAGAAGCTCCACAAATTTTGGTTCCCCTGCTTTTACCTTCATTACATTCAAATCGCTAACTAAAGCATAAGTTGCAACTCTTCCTGGAGATAGTGATATTCTAAGTGGGGTCAGGTGAAACAATGCTGTTCCTGTATTGGGGAAAGGTTGTGGTTGAGGATAGGGGGCCACAGAAGCCTTTCTTGGGCTCTTGAAATCATACCTTGTTGACAGTTGCCTACAACATATGATTAGTCCTGGAAGCTGGAAAGCATAGCTTTAAGCCCCACCATTCCTTTGTCTTTGGATAGGCAACATCAAGGTGGCTCATACTTACTCAGGGAAAATGGTAGAGTTGAAAGTGCACCTTTTTCTTTTAGTAGTTCCCAGCTTCCTTGCCAGATCCCTTCTCAATCTTACCAGGTCACTCTGCTCCTCCTGAAAAGTGCCCCAGTGTATCCCATCTCTAACTTGTCCTCAGCTGGCTCACAACCAGGGTGTTAGCTAACAGATTCTTGCTGATAGCTTCCTCAGTAAGGTTTTACACCTGTCATGAAACGTGTTTAAAACTCACTTTACACACCTTATTTAAATTTTATTGTGTGAAAGGTTCTCTCCAGGGATGAGTTGGAATTTGTAACAGAAAGCGTTACAAAGGAAGGTAGCTGGTGAGCACAAGCTGTCCTAACAGGAGGCCTATTGTATATTAGTCACAATCTGACAACTCAGCAATGAGGATAGTTTACTGTTTAATGGAAAATGTCTTCATTCTGAGTGGAAAAATTTGGCCTCTTTCCCCCTCCTCTTATTCTGAGATAGGGAAGGAATGGGTCTAAGTGATGCATAAAGTTTCCTAGTGAAATTCTGACCTCACCTGAGGGCAATCCCCACCCCGCCCCCACCTCCCTACCTCAGTTTTGAAATCTACATTAGATTAGCATGACTTTACCTTTCTATAGGAAGTCTCATCCTCTTTGTAAGACTACACATTCTTTAAGTCCCTGGTCCCTGGTCCCTGATTTCCAACAGCTGCTAAATTTTCTTATTCTCCTTTTTCTGTGATCATTTCTTTGTTTCCTTCTGTAACAACCCAAACTTTATCCATGACCCCTTCTTGAGCCCCTTCCACCCTCTGCTCCCACTCAGAAGAGACTGCTTGTGTAGAGGATTATATCAGCTATTAAGGTGTACTAATAAAAAGGGTATGTATTTAAAATCTCAATAATTAGATGTTTCCTCTTCCTAAAGATAGCCCTTCGGCCATTTTTACCAATATGTGCATCCACTTCCTTCTTGATCTTATAGCCCAAGGTGAAGTCCTTACACTCATGTCATCTATACTTGCTGCCGCCATAACTTCCAACTCAGGACACTTCAGTGGGTACCAAAAAAAAAAAAGAACCCATTGCCATTGAGTTGATTCTGACTCATAGTGACCCTGTAGGACAGAGCAGAACCTCACAGTAGGGTTCCCAAGGAGCTGCTGGTAGATTTGAACTACTGACCTTTTGGTTAGCCAAGCTCTTAACCACTGTGCCACCAGGGCTCCAGTGGATAGCAGGCATAAACCAGAACTGTTCCAAGGAAACACGGATGTGTGGTCACCCTACATAGCAGAAACACGCCCGATTAGTGTCTGGTTTTTCCTCTGACTGTCCTTATTAGTTACTGATACACACTTGCTGTGATTCAGTTCTCAACTTACACTTAACTCTAAGCTCTGTCTTTACGAATGATCACTTAACTCTAAGCTCCATCTTTACTAATGATCCAACTTCAAGCATACCCACAGGGCCTAACATCCAACCTAACTCTCTCTACTGGATTCTTCAAGAAAGGAGACCAGAGCTAGAGAGTGGGAGAGGGGTTCAAAAGTAAAGCTGACCTTTGCTGAAATTCACATTTTCAAAATACAAACTCTTCAGTTTCTTTTTCCTCTCACTGTCTACTAACCTTTCAATGAACAAAAAGAGCTGCGCCGAGTTTCTGATTGGCTTTATAATGAGATCATTATGCTAGCTGGATCACGTTGTGGAAGCCACTTTCCAGGCCATGAACTGCAATATGGGACTGAAGGTCTTGAAAGAACACACCAGAACAGTGGTGGACCTCCTGATAATGGCCTCCTCTCCTTCACCCCCCTTGGTGGCAGGTGGTGTGAGGTGGCTGTTACTGGAAGAACATACCAATTTGCAGGTTTAGCTGGTTGGGTGTTTCTGGGGGATTTCAGATAAGAAAAGAAACAAACATTTTAGATGCCCCCTTCGCTTTTTCTTTTTTTTTCCAAACAATGACTTTATGGTAATTTCATTATTGATAATTACAAGGAAAAATGCACTCAGGTGCAAAAATTATTGTCCAATTTGCCTTTTAATGTCCTGAAGCAAATCTGCTGGCTATTGCAATCCAATGAATTGATGTTTTTAAAAAACAAATAAAAAAAGATCACTTTGATTAAATTCTTGTCTATTCTTCCCAGTATGTGCATTCTTGCTTTTCCTTGGTTGTTATTAAATCTGCAGAATGTATTGTTAAAAATAATCGTTAAAAGAAAATTATTATAAAGCTATCGCTGTGTTGTGCCCTCGAATCAATACTGACCTATAACAACTCCATGTGACAGAGTAGAACTGCCCAATAGGGTTTCCAAGGCTGTAATTGAAACCTTGGTGGCTTAGTGTTTAAGTGCTACCGGGGCTAACCAAAGGGTCGGCAGTCGGAATGCGCCAGGCGCTCCTTGGAAACTCTATGGGGCAGTTCTACTCCGTCCTATAGGGTCGCTATGAGTCGGAATTGACTCGAGGGCGCTGGTTTTTTTTTAATCTTTACAGCCCTGGTGGCACAGTGGTTAAGAGTCATGGCTGCTAACCAAAAGGTTGGCAGTTCAACTCCACCAGCTGCTCCTTGAAAATCTTATTCTACTCTGTCCTACAGGGTCGCTTTGAGTTGAAATTGACTCGATGGCAATGAGTTTTTTTTTTTTTTTTTTTAATATGTATACATATATATGTATATATTTTTCTTCTTTTGTTTCCTATGGAGCTGGTGCTGAAGCTGGGGCTTGGGGTGGTATGTGAGACTTATATCTGCAGCTTGGGCCAGAATGGATGGGGAGAGTAGGGAGAAGAGAGTTTGAGAATATGAACATAAAAATCTATCTGTCTCATAATCGAGTGTTAGGAAGATTAAATTAAATAATACTGGGTGTGTAGCAGGCTTAACCGAGTGTTCATAAATTATAATTAGTATAATTATTGCTAATCACTTTTACTCATTGGTTTAGAGATGTCTTTTAAGGGCTTCCATATTAATAGGCAAGAATAATTTCATTTAAATGTTTGAGTTTACCTCTTTCTGACTCAGTTAGCCCTTCTAATAAGAGAGAGAGAGAGCATCAAGGTATGGAATTTCCTAATAATTGTATTTCTTGATATTCATGAATAGTTCAATCACTTTCATTTATCATCTACCACTTGGAGGTACCAGAGAGGAAGGGATTAGCTATAGGAGGGCATCCAAAAGGAAGAGCAGAATCTTTGTCCTGGTATGGGCCCTGCTTGGGTAACCAGCTCAGGGAGACCTCTGGCCCTGATGAGCAAAGCTTCATTTCCCTTTCTTCTCTTTCCTGTAGTGCATTTAAGTACCTCTCTGGCTTTCTCATCTGACTCTCTATTAAACTCTCTCTTCATGGCTGACTAAAAATGGACCAGACATGGATTTACTAACTATTTGATTATCCACATTATCTTGCTCTGTTGCTATCAAACAAAGCTGAACTCTCCTAACTCTCAGACACTGTGTAGTAAGATAGCAAACCCTGTTTGACTTAGCTCTCTATGAAATCCGAGATGGTCATCTATGTGAAAGTCCATCACAAAGCGCATTGCCTATATGGAACGTAAACCCTACACTTACCTTATTTTCCCGTGTTGGAAGATGACCTCATAAGTATAGAGACAAGCTCCCCAAAATCAAATCCATTCCCAATGAGTCAATTCCAACTCATAGAGACCCTAAACCCATTGCCATCGAGTCGATTCTGACTCATAGTGACCCTATAGGACAGAGTAGAGGTGCCCCATAGGGTTTCAAAGGGGTGCTAGGCAAAGCTAAATAAGAGGATCCTTTGTAGTATGTCTGATCTTCAAGTGAAGGGTAAGTAAATTGTAGAATTTTAACCTTACACTCACTTGAAAGAGGAAATATCCATAAGAACTTTTTTCTTCCTTGCCTCTCTGTCTCTCCTCCAACCTATTTTTTCTCTCAACAAATACTATATGCAGTGCCTTGTGTTGACTCTCAAACAGAAGGAAAAGAGGAGGGAGTGAGCAAGTGAGCCAGGGAAGGAAGGAAGGACTATATTTTGACCCCATCCTGGAAAGAAAGGATAGTGGTGGGATAATAATGAGCCATCTTAGTGTCAGGCACATCTTTTCAGGCTGACCATTACTACAATGAACCTTAAAATATGACTCAGAAGATATTATTTTTCAACTGACACTCTTCCAGGACATGTGGAGATAAAAATACTTAGTTAAATGCATTTGGTAAATATGATATGTCATATGTCTTTGTGGAAATAAATTAAACCAGTTCCCATTGAGTCAATTCTGACTTATGGTGACCGCATGTGTGTCAGAGTAAAACTGCACTCCATAGGATTTTTAATACCTGTGATCTTTCAAAAATATATTGCCAGGTCTTTCTTCCAGGGCACCTCTGTGTGGACTCGAACCTCCAGCCTTTCAGCTAACAAATGAATGTTCCATTGCACTGCCCAGGAACTCCTGTGGGAATATTAACATAAATATATTAACAGCTCTGAAAAAGAAATTCTGAAAGAAAATGGATAAACTTTCTTTACCTACTCGGCAAGGCTTATTTGCTACAGACACTCCCTTTCCTTCCCACCTTTTCCTGTTCCATCCTTCTCTCTTCCTCTCTTCCCTCCTTTCCTTTTCTCCTTCCCTTCCTCCCTTCCTTCTCTAGAACAAACCTATTTCCCTATTGTACGAACCAGCAAATTAAGGAACTTTGCTCTTGGCCTCCTTGCTGTTTCCCATTATCAATCACTCTCTAGCCCCAGCAGCCTATTGCTTTGCTCTTTAACTTGCATTTGCTTACTTATGGATGCATTACCTTACTGAAGATATCCTGTTAGACATATCGTGGAAGACAGAGATGTGAATCAGACATGAACATGCCTTCAGGATCACATGGTGTAAGAAGACAAGTTAAGACTTGTACAAAATTCTGAAAAATTCAAGGTAGAAATGATAAATCTCATTTGAGAATTGTAGATAAAGGACTACAGGTATTCTGGAAAAAAAAAAAAAAAAAGAAATGTATACCTCTTGCCTTTTCACTCTCAGTAACTACCAAGAAATTCTCTAGAGGAACAATACAATTATATTTTTCAGGTATGGGCAAAGCTGGAATTACTAAACAACTCATTTTATTCGTTTAAAGTAAGTAGAGTATTGTGTAATTGACAGGGCAAATTATCCAATAGGCAAAGAAAGCATGGTGTTTATCTTGCTTACCAGATCATCTGTAGTGAACAATTTCACATTTTTTCACCACATCAAAGATTCTGCTTCTAGGTATGGCTGTCATCTGTCTTTCTCCCAACTCAAAGCACCTTCCTACAGAATCAAAGCCTTTTTCAAATTTACAGTCCCGGACAGGGATGGATGACTCAGTAAGAAAGGTATGCACGGGCTTACTTGTGCTTACTTATTAATCCGTAGTAATCAAAGATGTGGTGAAACCCATGTAAAATTGTTCACTACAGATGATATGATAAACAAGGTAAGCACCGTGTTTACCTTGCCTATTGAAAAATCTGCCCCCACTAACCAAAAGGTCAGCAGTTCTAATCCACCTGGCGCTCCATGGAAGCACTCTGGGGCAGTTCTACTCTGTCCTATAGGGTCACTATGAGTCGGAATCGATTCAATGATGGCAAAGGGTTTGGTTTTGGTTTGGTAGGTAAGGCAACTGTTAGGACAGGAGTAAGTTCCTTCTGAAAGTGTTTCCATTGAGTAGCAGGAGTGCTATGCTCTCTCCCTCCTTTTTCCCCCATTTCTCTCTCTCCTTGCCTCCTTCCTTTCCTTCCTACCTTCCTTCCTTCCCTCCCTGCTACCTCTCGCCCTCCATACATCCATACTGACTGTACCCAACTTTCAGCTATTCTGACATTTCACTGCTATTCTTTCTCTTTCCTTTTCTGCCTTTTTTCTTCATCCCTTTCCTACTCACTACATCTCTGACACGCCAAATATATCATCTCGTTTACTCCTTAAAACAATGCTGTGAGGTAGATACTCTCATTATATACCTCTTAAAAAGGAGAGAAACTTGAGAGAGGCCCAGTAACTTGCCCAAGGCTACACAGGGAGTAGTGGCAGAAGCAGATCTCAAACCCAAGTTCATTTGACTCAAGTTTGTGCTTAAGCACAAAACTACTTCAAAATGCTGTCCAGCTGAAAAGTTAGAAACTCTGAAGACTTTATTAAAAAACACAAAGCATAAATGGCAGGATGTTATTGGCATTAAAAGGTATACACTGGTGTATACTCATATGCTACAGCAAACTCACATATATACCTTTGTCCAGCAATGAAATTTATTAAAGGAAACCACCACTGCCTAACATATACTTGCTGGTCAAGCAGAGATGCCATAAAAAAAAAAAAAAAAATCAAATGTGAGCTGCTGCAAGTAAGAATCGAGGAAAGAAGCAACCAGTAAAGAGATGAGATAAAATTGGGGTTGTCCATATTCCTACAGGAAATCGCGCCCAGAAATGTGCTCTTTTATGCAGTCATTTAGTTCTATGGATTGGTTCAGGACACATAGAACAGACTCCCTCCCACCCAACAACTCTCCTTCCTTACTGTAATCTCCAGTTTGGGGGATGGGGTAGGAAGAGTTTTTCAAACTATGCATTTCCACTTCTAAACTAAATGTGGAAATTACTGAACGTATTAAGTTATAACTTCATTTCTTTACCTCAGAAAAAAAAATGTTTTTTTTTTGTTTTCCCACCACATGCAGATTTGAATGGATTTGTGTTATACCACGACTTTTGTTTTTTTTTTTAAAAATCCCCTTAAGAAATAAAGTTGTAGCTGAGTACATAATTATATTAGTAGACCACATAAAAAGTCTGGCTTTAGCAATACAGTTTTAGAAAGTAGCTGCTCTTTGTTTTTTATCTAAATTTAATAGTTTTATTTTTATTTTTCAGACTTTATATGATTGGCAATGGATTGGTATCTTTTTAATTAGTTAGAGTTCGTTACCAAGGGGTCATTCTTGTGGTAAATGTATCAAATAACAATTGACTGAGAAATTGTGATACATCTATCTATGCTTGTGTGTGTGTGTGTGTGTGTGTGTGTGTGTGGCACGAGAGAGAGAGAAGGAGAGAGAGAGAGATAGGTTGATTCTCAACAGTGTTGGTAGCCATTTGTGTCTAAAAAAAGCTCAAAGCAGTCTTTCCCATGTAGCTCCTATTTGCAGTTATAACATCTTCATCTTTAAATTCTGAGGCTCCATCCTTTAGTTTTGGAGCCCTGGTGGTGCAGTGGTTAAGAGCTCGGCTGCTAATGAAAAGGTCAGCAGTTCGAATCCATCAGTCGCTCCTTGGAAACCCTATGGGGGCAGTTCTGCTCTGTCCTGTAGGGTTGCTGTGAGTCAGAATTGACTCGATAGCAACAGGTTTGGTTTGGTTTATCTTTTAGTTTTAACTGGTGATGCCTTAGCTCTGCCAACTCTCTGCTGGTGCACTCTATTCACTCAATGATCATCTCACTGACACTCTGGGATACGTACTCAATGTTCATGCCCTGATCTTTATGTCTGTGGCCCAGCACTCAAGGAGGATTCAGTATTTAGGGAGAGGCAGATAGTTACAGTGAAATATGATAAGTGACGAGCAAAGTGGGCTAAGAAACCCCATTTCACCACTTTCTTCCAGGTAGCTACTTTACTAAGTGTTCTATAAGTATTACTTAATTTAATGGTCACTAAAAAAAAATTTTCTTTTTTTTCTTATGGCCCTGAAGGAAACCCTGGTGGCATAGTGGCTAAGAGCTACAGCTGCTAACTACTCTGTCCTATAGGGTTGCTATGAGTTGGAATCGACTCTGCAGCAATAGGTTTTGGTTTTGGTATGGCTCTGGAAGAAGCCCTGGTGGTGTAGTGGTTAAGACCTATGGCGGCTAACCAAAAGGTTGGCAGTTTGAATCCACCAGGTGCTCGTTGGAATCTTTATGAGGCAGTTCTACTCTGTTCTATAGGGTCACTATGAGTTGTAATCGACTTGATGGCAATGGGTTTTGTTTTTGGTTTTATGGCCTTGCATGGTAGATACTGTTATTCCTACTTCACCAATACAAAAACTAAGGTTTGGAGAATTTATGTGTACCAGGCAGGTCTCAACAGTTGGCACATTCAAATTAGTATCATTTGAATATTACTTAAGAAAGGAGCAGCTTTTCAAAGATGTGAGTGGTTGATGAACCACAAGGGATGGTGCAGTAACAAGTACCTAATAAAAGAGCTATCACTACTCTTAGGCTTAATGAGATGAGGGGAGTGAGAGGCTACCAGTAGCCAGAAGGAAAGACTCACACAGAGAAGTCCACCTTAACAGCAATGAATTTTGTTTGAATGGCACATAGAACAGGAGACCCCACGGGGAGAGAACCAGGGTAATATATGACCTGCTTTCTTGATCATCCTTCCCTCCCATCTCATGCTGGTGCTTTCCATTGGATGATCCAATACAAAGCTAGAAGGCAAGGGACCCACTGATTCTTAACTACAAGCCCTTGTCCTCCCTGAGTAGAAGAGGGTAGAGAATGTGTCTGAAGGGGCAAACAGAAAACACATGGAACATTACGATAACTATACAAGGCCAGGTAGCAGTTTAAGGATGGGATAATTAAACCCAGATGCATTCGATAACTTTTCTAGCTTTGCCTTACCTTAAGCAACCAATGGATAAGTACACTCCTGTTTGTCCCCAGCAACTGCAGTTGCACCACGTTAACTGGCACTGCGCACCATTGTTTCTTTCAAGTTCTTTCTTTGAGTCACCTCCGTGTTGCTTTTCAACTTGTGTACCTCATTTCACAGCTGCTCGAATATTCATCTACCTTCTTGTAGTATCCAGGTTAGGTGAACAGAATTGCCACAACCAATCCATCTTTGCAAATGTGTTTATCAAGTGAATGAATCTGCCATTTCCTCTTTGGAAATTCTCATTGGAAGCTCCCTATACCCTCTCCTTTCTTTTCCTGACATTAAGGTGCACAGACTCCAGATGGCAATAAAATGGTTTGTTGATACGTATGTCTCACAATGTTTGTGATGTCAGTAATAAAATAATAACTTAGAAGCATATACAACTTTATACTCGTATCAAAATTTTCACATATATTATAGCTTTCGTTCCTAACAACTACCTTGCAAATTTGGAAAGCTATATGTACTTCCTATGGCTTTATGTGGAGTCCTGGAATGCCACAAATGGTTATTGTTCAGCTGTTAACCAGAAGGTTGATAGTTCAAGTCTACCCAGAGGTACTCTTGAAGGAAGTCCTGGTGATCTATTTCTGAAAAATCAGCCATTGAAAACTTGATGGGGCACAGTTCTACGTGAACACGTATGGGGTTACCATGAGTCTGCAGCGACATTATGGTAGCTGGTTTTATGTAGCTGTACTTACTATGGAAACTCTGGTGGCATAGTGGCTAAGAGCTACAGCTGCTAACCAAAAGGTCGGCAGTTCAAATGTACCAGGTGCTTCTTAGAAACACTATGGCGGAGTTCTATTCTGTCCTATAGGGTCGCTATGAGTTGGAATTGACTCAACAGCAATGGTTTTTATGGATACTTACTTGACATCCTCAAAATATGCTAAACCTACTATTTAAAACTAGATGGATTTGGTCATACTCATCTTATCTGGAATATTCTCATGTCCCCCCATCTCATTCTTCACCAGGGAATATTGTATCCATTTTTGTGTCATCTCACTCTCGCCTCCAAACTCTGCAAACATTTATACTGCTAGTATAGCTTTTGTATCAGATGATGTGAGTTCCAAATGTGAGGGTCTCCATTAGTACATTGGGTGTCCTCGAAGGGCAAGGCTTCTTTATTCATCACCTTTATAGACCAACACAGTGGTTAAGAGCTCAGCTACTAACCAAAAGGTCTTCAGTTCCAATCCACCAGCTGCTCCTTGGAAACTCTATAGGGTAGTTCTACTCTATCCTGTAGGTCACTATGAGTCAGAATCAACAGCAACAGTTTTGTGGTTTTGTTTTGTTTTATAGACCCAGCATGTAGCTCAGGGTGGGTGCACACAATGGCCAAGTTCATGTGTATAGTGGTGATAGGTTGAAGTGTTTGGGGAGTTTCAAATGAATTAAATGACTCAGGAGTGTGGTGGGGAAACAAGACAGAAACACATAAAACCGCAAGATAGCAGAAGGCAGTATATATTCAAAGGCTGAAATGCTGCAGACTGAATCTATCGGGAGAAGACTGTGTTCTGGAAGATGTAAGAAGCGCTGTGGTGCTTTGGAACTGGTTGGTTTCCTAGAGATTATCAGGAGTGAGTCAGTCTTTCCATTTGGTATGTCTATAGCAACACTACAGCTTGAGAGTCTTGGTATCCAGATGGTGAAAAATTGCCATCCTTCTGGGGAGGAAGAGCCTTGTCTCAAGTTTGAGGCTGCCTTGATGAGACCAACTTCTGCATCATCTGAAAGATGAGGCTCTGATCTTGAATTGTTTCCCTCCGTTGCCTGTCAGCCTGGATTTGGACAATGTTTTGTCTGGGTAGAAGAAATCAGCTGTGACTTTAACTAAACAGAGGGTTTCCCAGAGACAAACAAGACACGCACTCTGGTTTTCCCTGTTCACTGGTTTTCCCTGTTCACTGGGAAACCTGAGTTAAGGCATAAAAAATAAAAGCAACCATTAATCCCCTTTTATTGATTTTGCTATGAATTTTGAGAACATGTAGAATATCTAGATGAATCTCTCAATTTTAATTTAATGGTGAAGTCAGTTAGTGACACCTGAATTTAGAGACCATCTCAAGAATAGATCTGACATACTGAACATTAATGACGAAAACCAGATGAGTTGTGGGATAATATCAAGGACATCATAAATGAAGAGAGCAAAAGGTCATTAAGAAGACAGGAAAGAAAGAAAAGACCAAATGAACATCAGAAGAGACTCTGAACATTGCTCTTGAATGTAGAGTAGCTAAAGCGCACAAAAGAAATGATGAAGTGAAAGAGCTGAACAGAAGATTTCAAAGAGGCAGCTCAAGAAGACAAAATAGTGTATTATAATGAAATGTGCAAAAACCTGGAGTTAGAAAACCAAAAGGGAAGAACACGCTCAACATTTCTCAAGCTGAAAAAACTGAAGAAAAACTTCAATCCTCAAGTTGCAATATTGGAGGATTCTATGGGCAAAGTATTAAACAACCCAGGAAGCATAAAAAGAAGATGGAAGGAATACACGGAGTCACTGTACCAAAAATAGTCAACTTGCTGCCATTTCAGGAGGTAGTATAAGATCAAGAACTGACGATATTGAATGAAGAAACCCAATCTGCACTAAAGGCACTGGTGAAAAACAAGGCTTTGGGAATTGACGGAATACCAACTGAGATGTTTCAACACAGATGCAATGCTGGAAGCGCTCACTCCTCTATTCCAAGAGATTTGGAAGACATCTACCTGGCTAACCAACTGGAAGAGATCCATATTTGTACCCATTCCAAAGAAATGCAGAATGCAGAAATTATCAAACAATGTCATTAACATCACACGCAAGTAAAATTTTACTGATGATAATTCAAAAATAGTTGCAACAGTGCATCCACAGGGAAGTGGTAGAAATTCAAGACAAATCCAGAAGAGGATATGTGATGTCAGATGAATCTTGGCTGAAAGCAGAGAATACCAGAAAGATCTTTATTTCTGTTTTATCAACTATGCAAAGACATTCAATTGTTTGAATCATAACGAATCATGGATAACATCGAGAAGAAAGAGAATTCCAAAACTATTAACTGTACTCATTCAGAACCTGTCCATAGACCAGCAAGGGGACACTTTGTGGTTTAAAGTCAGTAAATGTGTGCATCAGGGTTGTATCCTTTCACCATATTTATTCAATTTGTATGCTGAGTAAATAATTCAAGAAGCGGATTATATGAAGAAGAACTTGGCATCAGGATTGGTGAAAGACTCATTAACAACCTGTGTTACGCAGATGACACAACCTCGCTTTCGGACAGTGAAGAGGAAGTGAAGCACTTGTTGATGAAGATCAAAGGCAACAGCTTTCAGTATGGATTACACTTCAACGTAAAGAAAACAAAAATCCTCACAACTGGACTGATAAACAACATCATGGAAAATGGAAAAAACATTGAAGTTGTCAGGGGTTTCATTTTACTTGAATCCACAATCAACACCCAGGGAAGCAGCAATCAATAAATCCAACAACGTAATGCATTGGGCAAATCTGCTGCAAAAAACCTCTTTAAAGTATTAAAAACCAAAGATGCCACTTTGAGGACTAAGGTGCATCTGACCCAAGCCATGATATTTTTGATCACCTCATATGCATGCAAAAGCTGTACACTAAATAAGAAAGACCAAAGAAGTGTTGACACCTTTCAATTATGGTGTTGGTAAAGAATATTGAATATGCCTTGAACTACCAAAAGAACGAACAAATCTGCCTTGACAGAAGTTACAGCCAGAATGCTCTTTAGAAACAAGGATGGTGAGACTTTATCTCATGTACTTTGGGCATGTTATCAAGAGGGACCAACCCCTGGAGAAGGACAGTGAAAAAGTCAGTGAAAAAGATGAAGACCCTCGAATAAATGGGCTGACACAGTGGCTGCAACAATGGGCTTAAACGTAGTAAAGATTGTCAGAATGGCGCAGGACCGGACAGTGTTTTGTTTTGTTGTACTTAGGGCCACTATGAGTTGAAACTGACTAGAAGGCACCTAACAATAAACACCAGTTGGTGACATTCAGTTCCTTGTTTTGTTAGTAAACAGCATCAGATAAGTCAAACAGGATCAAATGTATTATGTCACTACTGTTTTATGATTTAGTACACAAGGTGGGAAAGGTGCAGTGCTTTGAAAGGTAACAAAATTATCTTACCTGTAAATCATGGAAACTAGACATATCTACGCAATCTCTAGCTGTATTTTATATCATTCATCGTGCTTTTTCCATAATTAATTACTACAACAAGTTATAATGGAAGGACAGGGGATCTGAGTTTTGAAAATTGTAGATCTATACTACCTCTAAGTAGTTCTGTGACTTTAAAGCATTTGACCACAGTTCCTTCTACTTTGAAATGGAAATAATACTTGTAATTGTTTGAGCGGTCCTCTGGGAGGATCAAATGAGATAATGAGTGGAAAAATGCTTTATAAACTATAATACAATTTTTAAAAATGGTTATTGTTATTACTCTTGTATTTTTTCCTTTGTCTGTGTGAACTGTATTGCCATGTACGCAAAAACTAGGCTACTGTTACGGTTGTAGTATGTGCCTGAACTTGAAGTAGGTTTCTCCAACTCCAGGACCCATGCTTTTAGCTAGTACCTCCCAACCAAAAGAGAAATGGTATACTTAACCAATGTAGGTATCTGCAGAATTACTTGTTTTAAAAATGCCTGTGATCAATTTCCCATCGTCAACAAATGATCTACACGATGACATACGTATGGAGTAGATGAATAGATGGCAGAAATTTTTTTTTTTTTATGTTCCATTTTCAAAGGATCCTTAATTTTTTTTTCCTCTTCCTAAGGAATGGCACTGATGTTTTACAAGTATGATTATATTCCCATTGTTGTCAAGTCGATTCCAACTCATAGCAAGCCTAAAAGCCCATTGAGATTTTGTTTTTATAATTATACTTTTATAGACAAAGTCAGACATTAAATCGTACTCCTCAAAAAGATTAAGTTTAAAAAATGCTTAAGAATAGTAAAAAGCATAATCAATATTTCCACCATTCATTAATTTATTATATGTGTGTGTGTGTATATACACATATATAAACCCAAAACCCACTGCCGTCGAGTCGATTCCGACTCATAGAGAGCCTATAGAACAGAGTAGAACTGCCCCATAGAATTTCCAAGAAGTGCCTGGCATATTTGAACTGCCAACCTCTTGGTTAGCAGCTGTAGCACTTAACCACCACGCCACCAGGGTTTCCATATACATAAATATATACTTGTGTGTGTATGTGTATATTTATACCTATATTGAGCATCAAATCTTTGCCAATCATGATACAGCATAGAACCAGATATGCTAGGCCCTTGCCCATAGTGGAGTTTGCATTCATGTGTGAAGCATAGACAGTAACACTAAGCCAAATACGAGATTGTAGTTGTGACACGTGCTACAAATAAAAGGCAGAGTAATGGGAGAGTTCCTGTGATGTTATATAAGATGGCACAGTCATGTGTAGAAGGCACTTGTGTCCCTCCGCCTCAGTAAGCATTGAGCTGAGACCTGAATAACTAGAAGAAAGGCAGGTATGTGTAAATTGTAGGGAAATGAGTTTCAAGCAGAAGGTACAATGACAGCAAACGCGATGAAGCAGAAATGAACTGGGGAACATGGGGTGTGATACAAGTGGCAGGTAAGAAGAGCCCATAACAAACAAAGTCTTAGCTGTAAGGAATTTGAATTTACTTAGTAAATCCACTTAGTAAGTGAAATAGGAAATATGGTAGGGTTTTAAGTAAGGGAGTGATAATGATTGTTGGAGTTTTCAAAGATCATTCTGGCAACTCTGGGGAAAGAACAGTAGGGGGACAGGAATAGAGTAGTGTGTTTACTTGGATGCTACTGGGCTACTAGCACCCCAGGCTAGTAATTTGGACTAGAATGTTAGCAATGTTAATGGTGAGACTTATTCAAAATCAACTAGCCACCCAGTTAATAGTAAAAGAATGATCTAGATACTGGATTCTCTGAGTCCTGAGAGGAAACATGTTCAGGTCAAACTTCTGGTACATCAAGGTATCAAAAGATGATTTTGACATCTGCTAGTGAACTTGGCTGAATTTTACCGTGACCAATACTGAGCTACCTTGGTTTACTAGGAAGAAATACACAGATTAGACCATGCACAAGGTTATTGTGCTACCTGTAGTATGTGGATCACTGTAGGAGATTATCTCCTGTTCTCCTGCCCTTATTTTTAGGAGGTCATTTTCACGACTATAAAGGTCCCACTTTCATGTGATAAATAAGAGAAAATAATAATATCAATAACACAAAAAAGGAATTATGATTTGTTGTTGTTAGGTGCCGTCGAGTTGGTTCTCACCCATAGCAACCCTATGCACAACAGAACGAAACACTGCCCAGTCCTGCACCATCCTTACAATCGTTGTTACACTTGAGCCCATTGTTGCTCAATCATGTGCCAAGCATGATATGAGCAATTTGAATGCATTATCTTATTAGTAAGTCTAGCAAACAAGCCTGCCTTCTCTACATTGGTCTCTAGATGGTTCTAGTTGTTGCTAAGCTGTGTCATTTGTGCTTGCCTGCCTCTCTAGATTCTAATAGGAGCATTGGTAGTTCAGTGGTGGAATTCTTACCTTCCACGTGGGAGACCTGGGTTTGATTCCTGACCGGTGCACCTCATGCATTGCCACTACCTGTCCTTCAGTGAAGGCTTGTGTGTAGCTAAGATGTTGAACAGGTTTCAACAGAACTTCCAGACTTAGACAAACTAGGAAAAAGGCCTGAAAATTTACTTCTGAAAATCAGGCAATAAAAAGCCTATGGATCCAAAAAGGGCCACATAAACCAGAGACTCCATCAGCCCGAGACCAGACAAACTAGATGGTACCCAGCTACCACCAATGACCGCCCTGACAGGGAACACAACAGATAGTCCGTGATAGAGCAGGAAAAAAGTAGGATACAGAAGCCAAATTCTAGTGAAAAGACCAGACTTAATGGTCTGTCTGAGACTGGAGGAACCCCGGAAGACCTGGCCCCCAGACTCTCTCTTAACCCAGAACTAAAACCATTTCCGAAGCCAACTCTTCAGACAATGATTAGACTGGGCTAAAAATAAGGTATAAAATAGTACTCATAAAGAATGTGCTTCTTAGTTCAGGTAAGTTCATGAGACTGAACAGGCAGCTCCTGTCCAGAGTTGACATGAAAAAGCAGAAAGGGACAGGAGCTTGTTGAACGGACACAGGAAATCCAGGGTGGAAAGGAGGAATGTGCTGTCACATTACAGAAGGAACAATATGTGTGTATAAATTTTTGTATGAGAAACTAACTTGAGCTGTAAACGTTCATTTAAAGCACAATTTAAAAAAATATTTTTAAAAAGCCTATGGATCACAACGAGCGAACCTGCAATGATCTTGCTGATGGCGAAGGACTGGACAGCATTTTATTCTGTTGTGCATGGGGTCACCATGAGTTGGGGGCCAACTTCATGGCAGCTAACAACAACTGGGTTCTAATAGCTTACTCTTTTAAAGCCAAGTTTAAGGCTGAACTGGAGCACTTGTATCCTATGAACTAAGTAAAAACTCCTATGTGCCACCCCTTTATCTAGAGTTTTAGCACGATCAATATGCATCTTAACATCAGTATGCAGAAAAGACAAACAACAAGCTGTAGAAATCAGTTCCTGATCAAGTTTGATTGCTGTTTAAATAGTTACTGAACTCTACCAGCCAATATAAAAATAAATTCCTAAAATAATCCTAGAATGATTTCCTTCTGAGTTTTTTTTTTTTAATGGCTTTTAAAAATAACCTGTTCTTGTTTTTAGTATAAGGTATTATTAGATATCTTAACTGAAAAGTCTAATTCAGCCTTTCTCCACATATGATTTTGAGAGCATAGTTTTCTTTGAATATAAATGCTCTGAATAAAACCAAGGTTGGTCAATTTTCTCACTGCGTATTATATACCTCGCCTGCCTTGGGCATGTGTACATTTCATTAGCATGATAAAGGCTCTGAGAAGTCCTGCAGAGAAGGAATTTGCTTTTCTTTTTTAATACCATAGTGCCTCAGAAGTTTGTAATCAGAGATATCCTTTTTGTACTATATCCATTTCATCATGAAGAGAAATACTCTCACCATATTTTTGGTCCATGCCTTAGAAAGATAAGGAAGCCTCCAATTTCCAGAGGTGGAAGTATGAATTCACAGGTAAACTCCCACTTGGTAGTCAGTTAGAATGCTTCTTTTCTCATGCCTTGCAATTCTCTATTCTTGACAGTGAGAAGGCTTTACTATAGATGAAGCCGTTAGTGTTGTTTCCGTCGCACCCATGCCCTCAACCTCTCTCTCCCTTTTCTTCTCATTTTCTGTTCCTTTCCTCTCTAGTTGTTTCTGCTTTGCCTTTCTCTTCCTTTCTTTGTGCACTTTCTGTGAGACATACGCCCCTTTAATTCACTGTGCAATGCATAGCTTACTTTCACTGAGACCTAATTTTGAGGTCTTGATTTAAAATAGGAACTGCAGATGTTTTCACCAAATAAGCCCTTCAAAGCGTCTCCTTGGGTGCACAAGGTTCTCTGCCTTTATATTTACCACTGGAGCATAGTCAGCATCCAAATTAATGCGCAGCATTGAGCTACATTGGAATAAAACAGGGATTGTGCAATGGCTCATTGGATGAACTGTTTTTTCCTTTAACAATTCCAGTAAGTATTTGTTGGGCTGCAACGGGATGTATACAAATATTCATAAGCAGAAGCCCACTCACATGTACCACCCCTTCTTTATATAGAGTTTTAGGGTTATTATCACTCACTGCCAGAATGGGACTCTGTGTTTGATAATACCTCAAACTGATGCTTTGTCTGGGATCACTATATGAATTACATTATTGTAAAGCCATGCTAATATTACTATCCCATCCTTTACATGCAAGACATTAAATGAGTCTCATGACTAAAAGTCTAATGTTAGCTTGTGTCTGCAAAAGGGAAGGACAACTAGAAAATTCCCAAATTAATATTCTAGTAATACAGCAATAATCAATACTAGTCAGGGGTTTGTTAGAAGCAAAATGACCTGCCTTTATTATATAATTAGTACCTAAAGGAAAATGGCGTGAAGGATACATTTTACAAGCATTGTTGTATTTCATTTTTTTTTTTTTTTCCTTTAAGTGGGGATTTAAACTTGGTTATGAGAGTCATAGGAGCCCTAGTGGCGCAGTGTTTAAAGTACTTGGCTGTTAACTGAAAAGATTGGCACTCTGCTTTCATAAAGATTTACAGCTTTGGAAACTCTGTGGGGGCAGTTCCACGGTGTCCTGTAGGGTTGCTATGAGTTGAAATTGATTTGACGGGAAATTTTTTTTTAAGGGACTCGTTGTGTGAGATCCATAGATACAAGTCTTCACAACAGGAAGATAAACAGAATTGCGACTGACAGATATGTTCTTTGTTTTTTCCAAGTATAAAATTAGCGGATTGAGCAGGCTTTATCAAAGTAAATTGTTGCATTGCAAATATATAAAAAAAACAAAAACAAAAAACAAACCCGCTGCCGTCGAGTCGATTCCGACTCAGCGACCCTATAGGACAGAGCAGAACTGTCCCATAGAGTTTCCAAGGAGTGCCTGGCGGATTCGAACTGCCCACCTTTATGGTTAGCAGCCGTAGCACTTAACCACTACGCCACCAGCATTTTATATATATATATATATATATTTATATACCTATTAAAATATAAGATGTGCATACCTACATGGAGAAAACTTGCAAAGTAATTAAATAAATTTAATTTATAACTGGCTTTTAAAAGTAATTTCTGTAACTTAGGGTTGACTCTCTCTCCATCCACTAAATACATTAAAAACAAACAAACAAAAGAAACCATTGCCATTGAGTTGTTTCCAACTCATAGTTAACATTATATATATATATATATATATATATATATATATATATATATATTCATTGGCATCAAGATGATTCTGACTCATAGTAACCCTATAGGACAGAGTAGATCTGACCCATACCTAGGGTTTATGGAAGCAGATTGTCACATCTTTCTCCCACGGAGTGGCTGGTGGGTTCATATATATATATATATATATATATATATATATCTCCGCAAATCTCATATGCTATAAGAATTGATTCCCTAGGCAGAGTTTTTGAATAATATATACACATGTATGAGTGCCTTGTATCCTCTCCTGTGCCAGATTTCACCCTTATAGTATAAGTTTAAAAGTAAGGAAAGAACTGCCCACCCTATGATTGGCAAATGAGCTAGTTAACAGGGTACATGAACTCTCTTGGAATATTAGAATCCTTCTCAGAGCTCAGTGGCAGTGGTGGCTCAGTGGTAGAATTTTTGCCTTCCATGCAGGAGACCTGGTTCAATTCTTGGCCAGAGCACTTTAAGGTGAACTAGGAAGAAAAGCTGGCCACCTACTTTCAAAAATCAGCCAGTGGAAAGCCTATGGATCACAAGGATCTGATCCCCAAATGATTATGGGGTTGCCATGAGTTGGGGACCGACTTGACAACAACTTTGAGCTTACCATCTTCCAGAAAAATAATCTTCAATATTATATATTCTTGTTGCTGTTGTTAGATGCCATTGAGTTGGTTCCAATCATAGCAATCCTATGTACAATGGAAGGAAACACTACCTGGTCCCACCCCATCCTCACAATCATTGTTATGCTTGGGCCCATTGCTG
Source organism: Loxodonta africana (assembly GCF_030014295.1). Taxonomy (NCBI): domain Eukaryota; kingdom Metazoa; phylum Chordata; class Mammalia; order Proboscidea; family Elephantidae; genus Loxodonta; species Loxodonta africana. The sequence continues at coordinate 42,912,121 of NC_087348.1, forward strand.
CAGCCACTGTGTCAATCCATCTCACAGAGGGTCTTCCTCTTATTGGTTGACCCTCTACTTTACCAAGCACAACGTCCTTCTTCAGGGACTGATCCCTTCTGATAACATGTCCAGAGAATCCTTGCTTCTAAGGAGCATTCTGGCTGTACTTCTTCCAATACAGATTTGTTCATTCTTCTGGCAGTCCATATTAAATTCAATATTCTTTGCCAACACCATAATTCAAAGGCATCAATTCTTCTTCGGTCTTCCTTATTCATTGTCCAGCTTTCACATGCATATGAGGCAATTGAAAACACCATGGTTTGAGTCATGGGCACCCTAGTCTTCAAGGTGACATCTTTGCTTTTCAACACTTTAAAGAGGTCTTTTGCAGGAGATATCCCCAATGCAATTCATTCTTTGATTATCTGACTGCTGCTTCCATGGGTGTTGATTGTGGATCCAAGTAAAAGGAAATCCTTGACAGCTTCAATCTTTTCCCATTTATCATGATGTTGCTTAGTGGTCAAGTTGTGAGGATTTTAGTTTTTGTTATGTTGAAGTGTAATCCACACTGAAGGCTGTGGCCTTTGAACTTCGTCAGTAAAGTGCTTCAAGTCCTCTTCCTTTTCAGCAAGCAAGGTTGTGTCGTCTGCATAATGCAGGTTGTTAATGAGTCTTCCTCCAACCCTGATGCCCTGTTCTTCATATAGTCCAGTTTCTGGATAATTTGCTCAGCATACAGATGGGATAAGTTTGGTGGAATGATAGAACCCTGACACACACTTTCCTTGACTTTAAACCACACAGTATCCCCTTTTTCTGGTCAAATGACTGCCTCTTAATCTATGTACAGGTTCCTCATGAGCACAATTATGTGTTCTGGAATTCCCATCCTTTGCAACATTATCCAAAATTTGTTATGATTCACACAGTCGAATGCCTTCGTATAGTCAATAAAACACAGGTAAACATCTTTCTGATATTCTCTGCTTTCAACCAGGATCCATCTGATATCAGCAACGATATTCCTGGTTCCATGTCCTCTTCTGCATCCAGCTTGAATTTCTGGCAGTTTACTGTCCATGTACTGCTGCAGTCGCTTTTGAATAACCTTCAACAAAATTTTACTTGTGTGTGATATTAATGATATTGTTCAATAATTTCCTCATTCTGTTGGTCACCTTTCTTTGAAATAGGCGTAAATATGGGTCTCTTCCAGTCAGCTAGCCAGTTAGCACTGTCTTGCAAGTTTCCTGGCATAGATGAGTAAGCACTTCCAGTATTGCATCCCTTTGTTGAAACATCTCAATTGATGTTCTCTCAATTCCTGGAGTCTTGTTTTTCACCAATGCCTTCAGTGCAGATTGGATTTCTTTCATACCTTTGATTCTTTATCATATGCTATCTCCTAAAATGATTGAACATCAACCAATTATTTTTGACATAGTGACTCAGTGTATTCCTTCCATCTTCTTTTGAAGCTTCCTGTATTATTCAATTTTTTTCCCAGTAGAATTCTTCAATATTGCAATTCAAGGCTTGAATTTTTTCTTCAGTTCTTTCAGTTTGAGAAATGCCAAGCATGTTCTTCCCTTTTGGTTTTCTAACTCCAGGTCTTTGCACATATCATTATAATACTTTGCTTTGTCTTCTGGTGGCACCCTTTGAAATCTTCTGTTCAGCTCTTTTACTTCATCATTTCTTCAATTTGCTTTAGCAACTCTATGAGTCAGAATCAACTCGGCAGCAACGGGCACTCTCAATTCAAAAGCAAGTTTCAGAGTCTCTTCTAACATCCATTTTGATCTTTTCTTTCTTTCCTGTCTTTTTAATGACCTCTTGCTTTCTTCATGTATGATGTTCTTGAAGTCATTCTACAACTCGCCTGATCTTTAGCCGTTACTGTTCAATGTGTCAAATCTATTCTTGAGATGATCTCTAAATTCAGATGGGATATACTCAAGGTTGTACTTTGGCTCTCATGGGCTTATTCTAGTTTTCTTCAGCTTCAACTTGAACTTACATATGAGCAACTGATGGTCTGTTCCATATTCAGCTCCTGGCCTTGTTCTGACTGAACTTTTCCATTGTCTCCATAGATGTAGTCGATTTGTTTCCTGTGTATTCCATTTGGCGAGGTCCAGGTGTAAAGTTGCTGTTGTATATTCTTAGGGTCCTATTTTTACATATGTATGTTTTTTTTTTTGTGTGTGTGTGTAAACAAATGTATAGAAATAAATGAGGAAGCATAAAAATTAGTTTTTATGGTTACTATGAATTAAAATGCTTTATACAAAAAAGCTCTTTAAAAAAAAATCAAGTGTTAGAATTGTCCATTCCTTAATTAAAAGAGAAAAACTGAAGTAAAGACTGAGCTTTGGGGGCCGAGGTGGCTCTTGTCTATGACCTCAGGAGAGGTAATGTGAAGGTGTGGGCTTTTAATTAAAATGGAACCTCTGTGTCATGGCAGCACCGATTTTGTCTTGCCTATCTGTCCTGCTCAGAAATTATGTGTTTAAAAAAACCAATAAGCACAAAATTAAAGATTCCTCTTCATTCTTAGTTATGTAAAGGATTCTCTGCTTTTTTTCGTTTCCCGGCCTAGACTTCTCAGCTGGTGTGGAGTCTTTTAAATTGAGTCTCCACAGCCACAGCAGTCAGTGGGATTAATTAGCAGAACAGGGCTATGATTATTAACTCAGAGAGTAGCCTTCTCCTTTTTGTCTGACCCTTCACACAGCAGCAGAATTTGGCTAAGCCGAAGGCAAGGAGCCTTTGACCTCTCTGCTCCAAGTCATGAGCTTAGGGAAAGACCTCTCCACACAGTGGACCTTTCCAGGGTCCTACAGGGGTTCCTGGTTGGTACGAGCAGTTAAGTGCTCAACTGCTAACCCAGAGGTTGTCAGTTTGAGGGTTCCCATAGGTTCCTCAAAATAAAGGCCTAGTGATCTACTTAAAAAAAAAAATCAGCCGCTGAAAGCCATATGGAATACGGCTTTTTGAAAGCCATATGGAATACTTTGACACACATGGGGCCTCCATGAGTCAGAATCAACTTGATGGCAACTGTTTTTTGTTGTTGCCATCTACATAATGTGACTCATAAGATTGAATTGTGTCCCCCCACAAAAAAAGAAGAAAAAGATATGCTGAAGTCCTCACCCCTACTTCTGTGAATGTGACTTTGTTTGGGAAAAGGTTCTTTCTTTGAAGATGTTATCAGTTAAGTGAATGAGATCATGCAGGAGTAGGTGGGTCCTAATCTCTTTGGAGTTGTGTCTTATACAAGAAGAGAACAGACAGATAGAATCACACAGGAGGCAGATACCATGTGAAGATGCATCTACAAGCCAAAGAAGCTGGAAGACACAAGGAAGATCTTACCCTAGAACCAATGAAGAGAAAGAGAGAACACAGCCGTCCAATGCCCTGAATTCAGACTTCTAGCCTCCAGTATCGTCAGGAAATAAGTTTTGGTTCTTTAAAGCCACCTACTTTGTGGTATTTTGTTACAGCAGCCCTAGGGAACAAAGACAGTGACCGATCCACTTCAAGGAGAAGTGGGTGTATTGACTTGAAGCATCAGGAGCTCTGGACTCAAACATGAGCAAATCTGAATGAGCCAACTTCTCTTTAGTCAGGTCAAAACCATGTCTGCCATTTTGGCCAGTGGACATACCTATCCAGAATGCTTCCCTTTTCACACTTTGCCCCGTAAATCAAAACTAAATGGCTTTCTCAACATTTTTAGTCTTTAAATAAATCTGTGTATCTTGTGTATCTGTGTGTCTCTGAACAATCCTTCTCCAGGCACATTTGTTCCCCATTTGTATGGAGCGAGAGCCAGAACTTGTCGAGACTGCCTTGTTTTCCTGGGGTTTGCAAGCTTTCCGCCTTTGACAGGGTGCACTCTTAGCACTTTTCTGTTGCTCCTTTTAGTTGAAAGTATTTGAGTTTTCCTTCTCTGACAGGTACGTGGGTTCCTTCTTTTGCATATTTTACTGTATAGCCAAGAACCTTGGAACAGCCAGCGCTCTCAGAAGCTTAAGTCCCCTCTCAAATCACATCCCCTCTCCTGTTTCCTTATTTAAATTCTTCTTTCCATGGGAAAGTATATTATGGTGGAGTGAGTTTGAAGGGGAACAGGCCCACCTCAAGAAACTGCTGTTTTCTCCCCGGCGTTAATCTTGATTTGAAAAGAGTTCCAGAACTAAGCTTTAACCTATCCCCTTACTGACCCTTTCTCTTTGCCTATACTGCTTTTTCTCCCACCTCCTTAGAGCCATTTGTATCACAGAATATCACCACTATTGGGTAAAAATATCCCCAACTTGAAAATTGGGAATGACTTAGACCCGCCTTTTGCCGGTAACTGTTTCATTTTTTCCTAGTGCCTTGTATTAGTGACTAATTTTCACATTGACACATTTATCCAAACATAAAATCACATGTTTACAAACTTCTTAGCTGGAATTAATTAAATCAAGGGTTATAAAAATAGCTATTAATTATTATCTTCATCCCATTATTTCAGGAATATGCAAATGAGCAACATTTTCCATTCCACATCCTCACGGATGCACAGTGCTACCACTTGCTACATCTGCTACAATCTTACCAAGGAAAACGGATGCGAGAGATTCTAAGTACTTTCAAGAAGCCCTCTGATTTATAAGACGACAGCTTTCTCTGTTGTGGGAGTGATTTGCAGGAGTATCTAGGAGTTGGCAGCAAGTCAGTGACACCTAACAATGACAAGGCCATATAACTAGACTAGACCTGCTGCTCTTGAGTCAATTCCAACTCATAGCGATCATATAGGAGAGAGGAGAACTGCCCCATAGGGTTCCCAGGGAATGGCCGGTGGACTCAAACTGCCAGCCTTTTCATTAGCAACCTAAGCTCTTAACCACTGTGCCCAAGGACCCCAGAAGGCCATATACCAGGTGGAAATTCCTGAGTCTCCTGGCAAATGACCAGGTGTATAGGGCCAGGGCCAATGGCTGATATTACTGATGAACATACACTGGAAAAGCCTTGATTGCACTTTGGGATTTCCCTGCTGAAATACCTCCTTACTTGGTATATGAGAACCAAGCCTGGCCTTTGGTCCAGGAGGTCATAACGTACGGACAGGATATTTAGGAGACATTCATTGAGCCATGGATGTTGCTGTATGAACTTGGGTACCTTACAGCAATAACTTTGACCCCTTTTGACTGTGACTCATAATATAGAGTACATTTTACATCTTGACCCTATTATAAACACATGTATATTCATGTTTGTAACAGAATTTATAGTATTAAATGCACCCTGATGTTTTCTGTTGTTTTCCTTTATTTTACTTAAAGCAAGTCATGCTCCATAAATTGATTTCACGACCAACTAGTTGTCATTATCCACAATCTGAAAAATATTTTCTTATAGGCCTGCAGTACTGAAACTCGTTAAATCATATTCTTAGGTATTATCTCATTTGATCATCACAATTGCCTGATACTACGAGGGGGGATCTAATTTACTTAAAAAATTGTATATTAATGTCTAATAATCATTCAAGCAACATGCACATATTAAAAAATTCACAAATTGAACACATTTAGGTAACCAGAGCCCACAATGGGACAATTGCCCTCTCCTTAGGACTCTGCTACCCCCCCACTCCCCCACTCTACCATTCCCCATGATCTCTTTCCTTAATTGCCTACTCCCCGAGGGTAACAACTATCCTGACTTCTAAGAAGCTAGTTAAGCTTGGCAGTATAGTTTGTGTACTTTATATAAAAGTTATATATAAACTTGTATATTTAGCTTCTTTGGTTTATACTATATTTATGAAATTCATCCATTTGATTGAGAGAGATATGGGCTTCTCATTCTCATTTTTGTGTAGTATTCCTTTGGGTGAATACACCACCATTTATCTAGTCAACTGCTGATGGGCATTTGGGCAGTTCTAGTTTTGACCTATTAAGAAGACATAGCGCTGCTATGAACGTTCCAGTATGTGCTTTTTGGTACGTATATGTACCATATTTTTACACAAATAGCATGCACCTTCTACGTTTGTTTGCCAACCTCCCCCTCCCCGTGTGAAGTATTTTTGTAGGTGCTGCTATACCAGTTTTTCTACATGTTGTTATAAAAAGAAATTAGCATAGCATGCTTACAAAAATACTTTGCAGGGGGAGGTTGCAGCTGACAAATGCATTGTTTGTGTAAAAATACAGTACACATTTGTATTAATTATATATGCCTATGGAGCCCTGGTGGTGCAGCGGTTAAGAGTTATGGCTGCTAACCAAAGGGTTGGAAGTTCGAATCCACTAGCCACTGCTTGGAAGCCCTGTGGGGCAGTTCTTCTCTGTTCTCTAGGGTTACTATGAGTTGGAATCAACTCTATGGCAAAGGGTTTATATATATCTATATCTTATATAGGTATATATAGATATATATCTATATAGATCTACCTATGACTTCAACTCATGGGTCATAGGGCATGCACAAATTCAGCTTTATTAGACAGCCAGACACTTTCCTAAGGTGGTCATAACAGTTTACACCCCAGTCAACATTATGTGAAAATTTTAGTTCTTGTGGTCTAATTCATTTCTGAAATGCGAAAAGGAAGGCTCAGAACTGAAGCAGATTACAAAGGTCACAAAGCTAACATATTTTAGAATTAGAACATAAAACTAGGTGGCTGGAGTCCAAAGTCAGTGATTTTTTTTTTGCTTGTTTGTTTTATTTTTTCCAACTTCATTTCACACTAATACTTTAAAAAGACCTTTTATAAGCTTACTTTGCCCTTTATCTTCTCCCACCCACTCTGTCATGCACAGACACACAGAGACATAGACACATATGCAAACTCTGCCTAACACACAGATAAACACACAGACCCCATGACACAAACAGGTACACACAAAGACAAAGGCATGCACACAGACACACAGAGGTACACAGATATGCAGAGACAAAAAGAAACATACATATACAGACACACACACACTCATACATACATATAGCTATGACAGAGACACACACATGGGTTCATGCAGACACATACATTGGTACACACACCCACATGAAGATACACATGAAGACACCCACACACACACATTTATGAGTACAATGCTACACTTGGTTTTATGTCATATTTTCTTCATATTCTTTCATACTTTCTCCAACAAGAGAATATGTTCAATTAGGACCTATAGTTTCTCAATAAATATCTGCCTATAAATTTAGTTTGTGGGTGATTTTTGTTTTTATATTCTTAAGAGTTTTGGAGAAAAACGTTTATACCTCACTTTGGTAACATGCCAAGAGCTTAATTCCTGGACAAAGAGTACCAGTCAGGTATCAACTCTGAATTTCTCATGCAGCCTCTAACTGGGGCAAGGCTGTGTCCACTTAATCCAGGAAAAACTATAACATAATTTTATGGTTCTCCCTGCCTCCAAAAGATCATTTGTCTATTAAGTTCTGCTGAATTATTGAAAAGAGACACTTTTGCCAAAGATTGAACCATAGGCCCTACAATTTCAGAAAATCAATTGGGAGAATTTTGTTTTGTTATGTTCTCTGTTGCTGTGTAACAGATTATCACACATTTAGTGCTTTAAAATAACATTTATTATCTCCCAGTATACGGTCACTATGAGTCAGAATCAACTCAACAGCAATGAGTTTGGTTTGGCTTTTTCAGGGCCAGGAGTCTGGGTGTGCTTTGCTGAGTCTTTGGCTGCAGGTTTCACAAAGTAGCAATCAAGATGTTAGGCAGGTTCTAGGTGGAGCTTGGGGTCCTCCTCTAAACTGACATGATTTTTAACAGAATTCAATTCCTTGCAGATTGGGACACAGGTCCTAGCTTTTTTGATGGCCGTTAGTTGGGGCCCACTGTCATCTCCTAGAGGCCACTCGCAGCTCCTTGCCAAATGACCCTTTCACCGGTCTTCTCACAACATAGTAGCTCAGTGCTTCAAGGCCAGCAGGAGAATCTTTGCCTCCAGTCTGCTCAAACAAAACTTTATATAACTTAATCTAATCAGGAGTGGTATTGCATCACCTTTGATATATAATGTAACCTAAACAAAACAAATCCACTGTCATCAAGTCGATTCCACTTCATATAGCAACCCTATAGGACAGAGTAGAACTGCCCCACAGAGTTTCCAACGAGTGCCTGCTGAATTTGAACTGCCGACCATTTGGTTAGCAGCCATAGCACTTAACCACTACACCACCAGGATTTCCAGAACCTAACCAAGGAGCGGCTATTCCAACCTCTTTATATTTTTTACTGGTTGGAAGCCAGTTGGAGTCACTGAGTAATGCAAACAGTTAACATACTCTGCTGCTAACTGAAAGGTCGGAGGTTCAAGTCCATCCAGAGGATCCTTGGAAGAAACGTCTGGTGATCTACTTTAAAAAAAAAAAAAAATCATCCTTTGAAAACAGTGTGTAGTGCATAGGACTTCTACTCTGACACACGTGGGGTCACTATGAGTTGGAAATTACCTGAGGGCACCTGGGGTTGATGATAGTAGAAGCAAGTTACAGCTCCTGCCCATATTCGGGAGGTGGGTGTATTATGCAATGGCATGACTCATTAGGGATCATCTAAGAATACTGCCTACCACACTTGGGAATTTTCTTTGTTGCTTCTAACCTAGCCCCATAGTTGCTGCTATGCTATTATAATTCATTTCCACTTATAGTATACATTGACTCAAGAAGCAACTTATAGTTTTCTTCATACCTGACATCATATTGAATTCCAAAATATATACACATAAATATACACACCCCAGCCCAGTGCCCTCGATATGCATATGTAATTATTTTTAATCTTACACTCTACTGCAAACTGGAATCAACCGCGGTTCAATCTACATACTTGATATCTTGCCACCGAATGCTTTTATATTGTAGCTATTTTACAACTCAGTGATTCCTTTAAAAGGGAGTTTATATTACCTTATTCACAACTCCGATATGAATAAAAAAAGACTCAAAATATCAAAGGAGGTGGTGGCTTCTTTTGAAACGCAGCACAGTTTGTTCTGAACCATCTGAAAGGCAGCCAATTCTTCCTAAGATCAAACCTTCAAGATAATGTGAAACTATCATTCTCTCTGGGCTGTATTATAAAATTTGGGTTCAAAATACGTCTGAAACTTTTAAGGGGTATAAATGTGCTTGCACATGGTATGGTGGATCGGGTATGGATAAGAAGCACTGTGCTTTCTGGGCAACGTGCCAAGCCGTGGCTAAGGGGATCACTCTAAGGACTTTTCTTGCTTGGTTGCCTGACAAATAGCATGCCTGCTTAATCAAGACTAGGTGCAATATGGTAGCTGCCCTTTAACAAAACTATAATAGAAGACAAAAGATAAAAAAGATAGGTAGTGGAAGTAATTAGAGGGATAATGGGGCTTGTAGATGAGGTAAGATGGCAAATGAGAACATCTCATCCAGAAACACTAGAAGTTAGTTTGGAGTTAAATCCTATTTCATGAAAATGGTCACAACAAAGGCCATTCAAGCCTTTCTTTCTAAGTTGGTGCCTAGAAGTTCAGGGTAAAGTGCCTCGGCTTTGGATCTGGACAGCTTGGTCAAGAAAACTTGGTCTGATACTTACCAATTATGCTGGTTTTGATTGAGGTATTTAACCTCACCTTGATGAGTCATTGTTCCCTTATTTTGAAGTGGACGTGAATGACAAACATTTAGTAAAGAGTATATTGTCGTACTTGACCATAATAAACACATCAACACAACAAGGAAACAAGCATAAGAACTTGCACCTACAAAGGTGACAAAAGCCCTGGGTGTGGCAAATGGTTAACTAGCTCGACTGCTAACCAGAAGATTGCAGTTTCTAGTCCACCTAGAGGCATCTTGGAAGAAAGGACAGGTGATCTACTCCCGAAAGATCAGCCACTGGAAACCCTGTGGAGCACAGTTCTACTTTGACACACATGGGGTCCCCATAAGTTGAAGTGAACTTGACGGCAAATAGTTACACAGGCAGAAGAGTAATTGAAGAGCAACGTGCTAAGTCCTAGCATAGTTGTAAGAAGTCTGAGCTTTCGAGAGAGGTCAGAGATAATCAAACAGGTGTCCACATTCTCTCTTACCTGGAACTTGGTGGTAACAATTTCTTTATCTATCAGGTCCAACTGCATCTCTTTCTCTAATTCTGTAACAAAAATGATTACAATCCATTTTCCTCTAACCTTTCCACGAAAGAAAAATACCAAAGGGAAGCAAAGGTGAAGAGAGTTTGAGTGATGCTCATGAGCTAATGGAGGTCAAGCAGACTGAGTCCGGGGACAGCAGACAACAAAACTGGAACTAGACGTGCCATCTGGGATCTAATAATGATCACTCTCTTTCTATTTTTCCTCCTCAACCAGTTTTGTAGACAATGAAAAGATGACAATGGTGAGTAAGAAGTAAAATCCTTGGAACTATGAATACAATCCATTCATTGCCCACTTGGACACATTCATGAACATTTCAAGTACTGAGTTCTTGGCCAAGACAAAATCTTCACAAAGTTTTGCTGATCTCAGGGGACAAAATGTTAGTAAAAACTTAATACCTTTTTTGCTCTGCTTCCCATGTCTTTTCCTCGCCATCATAAACAGTTTCTAGGAGTGCAAATCAACAGTGAAGAAAGGGGAAAAGCTGTTTTGTCTTCACCTGTAGCTCTAGGCAGATCATAGAATACGGAGCAATATTTTCAAATCAATTGATATGCGGACATAGAATTTGGAACAAAAGATCTGGTACACTGGACATACAATACTTAGTGGTCTAGTTTAGCTAGTGATTTTATGAAGGCATTAAAATGGTTATTCATTTATTGAATAAGTATTTGAGTATCTTATCATGTACCAAGAGGAGCTCTGGTGGTACAGTGGTTAAAGTGCTCAGCTGCCAACTGAAAGATTGGTGATTCAAACCCACCTGCTGCTCTGCCAGAGAAAGATGTGGCAGTCTGCTTCTGTAAAGGTATGCAACCTTGGAAACCCCATGGGGCAGTTCAACTCTGTCCTACAGGGTCGCTAGGAGTCGAGGTCGACTCAACGACAATGGGTAATCATATGTCAAAGGTCATTTTAGACTCTGGAAATAAAATAAGAAACCAGCTATATGTCGTCCCTTCACTCATGAGCTTACATTCTACTCAAGGTAGAAATACAGTTAAAAAAAAAACAAAAAAGGACAAATAAATGTAATTTCAGGGATAAAATGACTGTGTATAGGAGGGTAGGGGTTCTTTTTATGGTAGGTCATGGAGAAAGATCTGTAAGAAAGTGATATTTGTACACGACCTGTTTAAATTTATTGAAAATGGTTGGATCTACATTGTAGAATAAAAATACATACCTTTTATATGCATAAGCTCATTTGAAGAAATACTAGGAGCTAGGAAGAAACTGTTGCCTCTTCTAGTGAAGATTTTCTGACCTGGTCCAGTCAGGTCCCCCGTCTTCCTCTGCAGTTGGTCCCACACAGCTGGCCTGCACTGGGATGTTGGTGACCTTGTATCAGAGCTCTTATTACATTTGTAGACTATTCTTAGTCTCTGCTAATGAGATCGTTCAGAGTTCGCTTTGAGTATCACATCTTAATCACTTGATTTCTGCAGACATTTCCTTTCTCCAAATAAACTTTTCAAAATGCCTGCTCCTCTGTGCTCATTAACCTGAGAATGGCTTCTCCACCTTCAATTTAATCTTATTTTTAACGACATCTGTGACTTACGTCCTGATCGGGATTCTCCAATCCTCAGGGAGGAGGGTTTTGGATTCTATTGGGTGTGAAAAACCACTGACAAAACTTTCCATCTGCAAGGGAATTTTCCCTTTGGGTAGAAGTACGGACTTGACTCTCTTGTTGTCAAGTCGCTTCCAACTCACAGTGATCCTCTGTACAGCAGAACAAAACCCTCCCCAGCCCTGTGCCATCCTCACAGTCATTGCTGTTTGACCCCTTGTTGCAGCACCTGGGTCAATCCATCTTGTTAAGAATTTTCTTCTTTTTCGCTGACCCTCTACTTTACCAAACATGATGCCCTCCAGGGACTGATCCTTCCTGATAACATGTTCAAAGTATGTAAGATGAAGTCTTGTCATCCATGCTTTTAACGAGTGTTCGGATTTGTTAGTTCTGCTGACGATCCATGCTATATTCAATATTCTTCACCAAAATTGTAATTCAAAGGCATTAATTCTTCTTCAGTTTTCCTCATTCATTACTCTGTTGTGTAGCATAATTAAGAGCGACTCCCATCCCCACTGTCTGTCCAATTTCCACTTAATCATTTCATGCCCAAGAAAGCTTAGGTGATTGTAAGGTAACAAAATAATTGATAAATAAATGAGTGAATCAGTGAATATGCATCAACCAGGATTTTTTTTTTTTTTTATATACTCTTAACCCACAATTGACTTAATACGGACTTCATGATGAAGAAAGCAGCCTTTTATTTAAACAAGCTAAAAAAAAAAGGTTAGGACCAAATGTCAGCATGGACATCTAGGACACTTTCCTACTTGCTGATAGATATTAGGTTGGTGACATGTGTTTCTACAAAATTGCCATTTTTGTAAATTGCGTTAAAGACCTTTCAGATCCATGAATGTTCTAATCCAAAGCCAGAGGGCAGCAGCCCCTCTCTTCACCCTACCCGAACGGTCAGATGCAAGGGAGAATGTATATTCTTGGTAACTATGTTTTAAACTTGCTAATGTCATGTTTAAATACTGTTGCTTTCAGAATGTAGAGCCCTGGTAGCACAGTGGTTAGAAGCTCCACTGCTAACCAAAAATTTGACAGTTTGAATCCACCAGACACTCCTTGGAAACCATATGGGGCAGTTCTACTCTGTCCTATAGGTTAACTATGAGTCAGAATTGACTCAACAGCAATGAGTTTGGTTTTGGTTTTTGAGTTTGGAATATGGAATCCTAAAGTTTATTTTGCTCTTAAAAAACAAAAGAACAAATTACATACCATAATTGAAAAATTAAAAATATAATTGTAGATAAATGCAATTTTTGATGTTGAACTCACTCTGAAAAATCAAGCTTATTCAAAAATATGCTTGACAGGCACTTAACCAGAAGAAATATTATACCATCTTTCTGGAGTGTCTTTTGGGAACAGCTCATAGGGGAACATCCTAATGCCAGGGAATCATGACAAGGAGTTGGTGTTGCCTTGTCCCTCCTCCAAAATCTAAGAGTATGTTACACGCTTCCAGACACATACCCATATAATGGCGTACTCAGTATGAAAATTTCACCTTCAACAAGGGACATCACTTTATGCATTGTAGTATATTGTCATCTCCTGCCTCTACCTTAGTGAACTACATTGGAACACCTTAATGCCTAGTCCTCTTTATCAGAATTTCAAACTAACAAGACAGATTAATTATAATTAGCTTGAAATAATCATTTCATTGAGAGATAAAACTGTAGGAGTTGGTGTTATTTTGATCAGGCAAATCTGTTTGGGTATCCAGAAGTGGCCCTTGAAGTAGAAAGACAATCTAGAAACTGTAGTTCTTTAGACGATTAGGTATATGGTAAAAGAAAACCCCTGAAGTAGTAATTTTTGTATAATTAAGCTCTGGATCTTTGTCAGCCCCATTACTAGAGAGTTTTCTACAACTTTGACCTGAAGAAAATGAAGAAATACCTAACACTTTAGGGCTATCCTCTGGGTCCTGGCTGGGACAACCCAAGGAACCGTATTGGATTGGGAAAAAATTGGAGAAGCATCGTTTTAAAGCAACATCGGTTATTGGGTAGGGCAGACTCTTGGGGTGAAGTTAGAGGAGGCAAAGTCAGCCATAGGAGCTGGGAGAAAAGTCACACTAACAGACAGGATAATATCTTCAAAGGTCTAAGAACAGCTAGAGAGGTGGATGTGATCACTGAACATAAGTACTCCCCTAGGCATATGGAACATGGCAGCAGGATATTCAGGAGCAAATATTTGGACATCTCCATTGGTAGGTGGCAAATAGCAATTCTTTGATTTCTTTCACCATCACCCTCATATATAATCTCTAAGTAAATCTTCTTGACTCTACCTCCAAAACAAATCCTTATTTTCTTTTTCTCTCTATTTCTAATGTAATCACCCTCCATCAAGCCATCGCTCACCCATAAACCCAACCCAACCCAACGCATTGGAATCAAGTCGACACTGACTCAAACGACCCTATAGGACATAGTGGAAATGCTCCGTAGGGTTTCCAAAAAGTTGACGGTGGTTGCTGACCTTTTTGGTTAGCAGCCAAGCCCTTAACCCTTGAGCCAGTACTGCTCTATTCTTGATCCCTTTAGTAACTTCTTGCACATGGCCTGAGTGATAGTTTTAAAATCTACACCAGACTATATTATTTTCCAATCTGAAATTCTCCAAGGGCTTTCATATAGAAATACAAAAAAAGAAAAAAAGTGTTTTTGGGCATAACAAGCCTAACTCTCCAACCACATCTTTTACTCTTCTGTTTGCCCACTTGCGTATATTTTTCCTTACTGTTCTTTTAGTAAAACATGCACCTTTCAACTTTGATCCCTTTCATTAGCCATTCTTTCAGCTGGATTTTTTTTTTCCCCCTAGATTATTTTATGACTGAGTTCCTTCTTATCATTCAACCTTGAAGCTAAATGTCTCCTCTTCAGAAAAATCTATCCAGACCTATTTAAAGCTTCCTCTCAATTGTTCTCTGCTTCATTAATTTTTATTTTCAACTTGGTACTTATTCTACCTGATCTATTTTTTTTTTTTTTTTAAGTCTATCTACCCTAGAAAAAGTAAGCTCTAGGTGGCGTAGTGTTTAAGTGCTACAGCTGCTAACCAAGAGGTCAGCAGTTCAAATCTGCCAGGTGCTCCTTGGAAACTCTATGGGGCAGTTCTACTCTGTCCTGTAGGGTAGCTATGAGTCGGAATCGACTCGATGGTAGTGGGTGCAGTGGGTATAAAGTGAGAATTTTCCTCTGTCTTAGCTACTGTGGAATCCCCAGTGTCTAGAACAGTGCCCAGTATAGAGTATGCATTCAATTAATGTTGAATGAGTTCATGCAGAAAGGCTATGAGTGCTGGAGAAGATTAGGATGGTAAGTTCATAGTTCTAGAAATCAAAGGAACAAGCCAAGTTCTTTGTCATAGAGCGCCCAGGATATTGGATATGCTGTAATGACAAAGACTTACACTGAAGGAAGAGGACAAGGATCCTGCAATAAATCTGAAGTAAATATGGAGGCGTGGTCTTAGAGTCAAGTCAGAAACAATATTCCCAAAAATAGTATAGGATATGGACAACAAGCAAATAGAGTATAGCAATGATGGCATGAAGCTGACTGCCTGAGTTACTCTAAAGAAGATGACCAGAATATGTTCTGGAGATTAGAACTAGCCTGCAGATGGAGGTCCAGTGCCCACCATTAAATGGAGAGAAAGGCTAATATGGTTGGAAAAAAGTTAGGGATGTGCAACTTGGGACAGATTACAACTCACAATTCCTTTGGCAAAGAAGTAACTTGGCTTTCTGATTATCTAAATGTAACCATTTTCTAGTGGAGTATATCTATTGGACTAGAGCCTCTCTAACAGGGCCACTTTTGACTTAGGTTTAAGTTTTAATACAATAACTTAAAATGTTCCTACATTATCATCAATGTTGCTACAGCACTGTAATCTAGAAGAGGCCATGTTCAGTAGTGGGCTGGCACAGAGCGTGCACATTATGTAGCTATTAAATATGTGCAGTTAGAGCATCCCTAATGAGGCATTTATTTAAGATTTTGTACCGTACCTACCTTACCATCAATTTAAGAAGCTTAGTGAGTGATATCTTATTCCAAATCAAAAAGAATGAATATAATTTGAGGATAATGAATATCATCTGAGAATAACGTAAACCAGGAGTACTATATGCTAGACCACCAGGAATGTCTTAGAAGCCATTCTACTAGAACCACTGTCTTGGCGAATTTTCCATAGTTTAGAGAATGTCCCCATGCAGGTCCTTTACAGGCTGTTTGTGGCCCTCTCATAACATTAGCTTAATGACATGAGAGAGACCCATGGAAATCCTATTTTGGGGCTTCAGACATTTTAGAGTTCAAAGTGATAGGGTCTGTTGAGATATTCTCTTACCACATATGACTTGCCTCATAAAAATTATTTCAATGTTTTTCACCCCCTCTAACTTTCCCATAGGTTCTCCGTCATTATTGTTAGCTGTGTGTTTTGAAAATGAAAAAAATAAAAAACAACCAGGTTAAAGAAAAGGCCTACAGTGTACTTCTGTCCGAGGGCATAAATGTGGGGGAAAAAAGATAAATATGTATGTATATTTATATTATACATATATATTTACACATATATATATACACTTATTGACTATCATTTTAACAAGTATTTCACATTTATGGCAATAGTAAGAAGTCTGCTATCCAACTATTTTGCTCATTAGTGACATACATCTGGCAGTAATGAACACCCAAGTTCAAGGCCAGAGTAACATTGGCTGCAATGGTTAAGCTTATGTGTCATCTTGTCTGGGCCATGATTCTCAGTGATTTGACAGTTATGTAATGATGTAATTTGGCAGTAATATAATGATGTAATTTAGCAGTTATGTAATCATGTAGTCATCCTCTATTTTGTGATCTGATATTGTCATCCTCCTTTTCCAAGTAATGCTGATTTTCACGTAACGACCTGATCTTTAGAACCTAACCATGCCAGTAAGTGAGGAGTGAGTGTATGTATGTATATGTATATACATATACGGCACTGGGTTTGGCTTTTTGTGTGTATATATGTATATATACACATACGTATATGTATATATACAATATATATACACATACATTTATACAGCCAGAGTAGTCCTTGGAAGTGAGGATGGTGAAACTTCAACTCATGTAGTTTGGACATGTTATCAGGGAGGAGAGTCCCTGGAGCAGGACAGCATGCTTGGGAAGGTAGAGAGTCAGTGAAAAAGAAGAAGATCCTTGATGAGGTAGATTGACTCAGTGGCTGCAACAATGGGCTCAATCATAGCAATGATTGTAAGATTGGCACAAGACCAGGCAGTGTTTTGTTCTGTTGTACATCGGGTTGCTATGAGTCAGAACCTACTCAATGGTGACTGCCATTTTGTTTTGTTTATCTTTACTTGGGAGGAAAGATGAGATAAGTCACTCATGACTGTGCCAGTGTGGATCTGTCCCTCATCACTATACCCATGAAGATAAATGCCACATTTACAAAGTGCTCTCCAATTGAAGATACAGGTCAGTTAGTGCAGGAAGTCAACCTGGCACTGTTATTTTAAAATCAATGTATGTACCCTTTCCTACTGAAACACACCTTGGTTTCTCATGTTAAGCTGGGTTACCAATAGCAGATAAAAAGATGATTAATAAGCATGTAAATTTCATCTATGTTTATACTCCAAATACTTTGATATATATATGTATATATATATATATATATTTTTTTTTTTCCTAGTATATTCTCATCACAGTTCTCTGTAGGGCTAAAATACACTACTTAATAGAATATAATCCTGGTCCTCATGGAACTTGTAAAAGTAGAAAAAGAATCACAGATAAAGTAACAAACACAGTGTGATAAAAAGCACAATTAAGAGAACACTATATAAAAAAAACAACAACAAAACAAATCTGTAAGCTAGTGGTTAATTTTGTCTTTGGAAATGTCAGGTGAGAAAGGAGCAGGTCACACGGAGGCACTATGAGTCGGAAGCAAGTTGATGGCACCCAACAACATTAGAGAAAACCACGTGAACACCTTACCTTTCCATGATGTACAAATTGTGGCAACATTGGATTTTAGGACTATGGCAGAGCAAGTGGGTGACTTCTCTGCTCTGTGTTTGAAGACTGATATAAGTAAACGATGGATAAAATCTCTCTATAACTCAGTGGGAACACTGGTGCTGCAGTGCTTAAACACTCACCTGCTAACCAAAAGGCTGGCGATTCTAATCCACCAGCTGCTTCACAGGAGAAAGCTGTGGCAGTCTGCTTCCATAAAGATTACGGCTTCGGAAATCCTACGGGCAGTTCTGCTCTGCCCTAGGGTTGCTGTGAGTCAGAATCAACTTGACGGCAATGGGTTTGGTTTGGAATATAATTCAATGATTGAGTGTACTTATTCTGCTTTTGTTTTTAGATGCCCTTTCCTTAAATTGAATGTTTGAAATTAGAAAGACATTCACTGAAATAAAAAACACTGGCTTAATAGGTTGGTGGCTATTTTTTTCCGTTAATTGGTTCTTCAAAGTTTTACATAACCAGAAGTAAGCTGAAAAGGATTTCCATAAATCTCAGAAATTTGATTGGCAAACTGCACATTAAAAAAAATTACTTTCTTTGGAAACTGTTTAAATTTCTTCAACCATAAGAAGTTGTTGATATTCAAACACTTTTGATCTGTGAAATAGCAATTTTGTAAGGTTCTTTCTAATAAACCATACTGATTGTTTGCATAGTTCAAAGCCACTAGATAAGTACAACTATCCCACCCTAAATCTGTTCTAAGAGTGTAGTTTTGGTTGGTTTTTCTATGTGTAACCAAATAAGCTACTTCACTCAGTCATTCATAAAACATTTATTGAGCACATGTGTCATGGTGGTCACTGGACTGGGCACTGGAAAGATTACATAAAATGGAAAGTAGTGTCTGTCTCAATGGGGCATTTGGTCTAACGAGGCAGAAGGGCACATGAGCAGGGAAATACAATATGAATGATTAGCACAATTCTTGATAGTTGCTCAATAAACGTTCTTCTCCTTCTTGTCACAATGGAGATAATACACCGTCTTAAAGAGGTTCAAAGGATCCTCTTCCTTCAGCTCTAGAGAATCTTCCAAGGATTTTCCCTCCCCTGAGATGTTCACGATAGAGGACCACATAATAGACAGAGCACTAGCCTAGAGCTCCAAAAATTTGACTTCTGGTATTAACCCTTATCTTAAAAAAAAGATAGTTAGATTTATATGACACATTGGCCAGATTATAGTATCCAGTATTCAGTAAAACACTAATTTAGGTGTTGCTGTGAAATCATTTTTTATGTGTGGTTAACATCTATAATCAGTTGACTTTAAGTAAAGGAGATTTTTCTTGATAATGTTGGTGGTCGCATTCAATCAGCTAAAAGGTCTTAGAAGCAAAACTGAGGATTCCAATGGAAAGAAGAAATTCTGGTTTAAAACTACAGCATCAACTCTATGTGAGAGTTTCCAGGCTGCTGGCCTGCCTGACAGACTTTGAACTTGCCAGCCTCCACAATGGTATAAGCCAATTTTTTGAACGAAATCTTTTAATACATATACAGTGTGCATGTGTGTGTGTGTATATATAGTCACCATGAATTGGAATTTACTCCATAGCAACTGGTAAAATATATATATATCTTTCCTATTTATATTCTATTGGTTTTGTTTCTCTGGAGAACTTTGACTAATTATTACATATTAGTTTTTTAGCCTAGATCACATTATTTAACTTCTTTCTATATTTTAACTGTCTCATTTGCAAAATGGAATATATATACATATATATAAAATCTCTTCTGCCTACATCCCATAATTGTGAGGGACAAATGTAATAATGTAGACGAGTTTTTTTTTTTTTTTTGAACTGTGACATGTAATATAAACAAAAGATAGCACTCTCATCATGATCTTTCTCATGACCAATCTAGATTTTATGGCGAGAAGTGAAAGATCAAGATGGATCACCACTCTGGACTATTTCTTTTTCGTTTATATTTTCCTATGTCCAGGCATGATCCTGCATTTTGGGATGGGAACCACTTTCAGCCTCAAATAATCATTTCTTGAAAGTGGAGAAGTTTTTAGCTGCTCTCCAACTACTAGGGCAGTGCTTAAAAACCATCAGTGAAAGGCCAGCTGATAGCAGACAGTTATATTCAATGTTGTTAATGAAGGAGAATTCAGGGAAATTCAGACAATTCAAAGAAATAACACTCTGAGGTGATAACAATCATTCTCATTACTTGAGAGCTTACGCCAGGCTTGGTGGTTTGCAGGCATAAACTCATCTGATGTTCAGAACAACCCTCTGAGACTGACTTTACAAAAAAAAAAAAAAGAAAAAAAAACCCTTTACAGATGAGGATATTGAAGCCTAGAAAGGTTATATAACTTGCCCCAAGTAAGAGAGCTACTATAGCTGTTGCCAAAATTTACCAACTTAGCCTCTATGTCCAATTGCATGCAAGAGCCATTCTTATCTCCATCTTTATGCTTTCCTTCCCACTTGGCAATCCCCTTTCTCTCCTGAAAAGTCCTCCTAAGAGTCATCTAGCCTCTCTGACCTTTGGTTTCCCCACGTGTAAGCTTGGATCCAACTCATTGATTGGATCCATCAATGACCAAATCAAACAAAGCCCATGCTCTTGGACCTCATATACTAGTTCGAAGAGACAGAAAAGAACTTAATAAATAGACATATATTACCTCTGGTGGTGAGAAGTGCTATGAAGGGGAACAAAACTGAGTAAGGGAATAGAGAGTGATAGGGCAGAGCAGAATCAGTGAAGGCCTCTCTGACGAGGTGACATTTCAGCAGAGCCCTGGAGGAAGTGAAGAACCAAAGTATACAAATATTTGGAGGAAAAGTGGCACCATTCTTATGGGGTGCATGCATAGCAACAGGCCTGTCTGGGTGAAAAGTGTTATTTGGAAAGGGAACAGTCAGTGTAAGATCCCTGGAGAATTAGGGTGCTGGGCATCTTGGAGGAATAATGAGGAACCAGAGTGGGAGGAGGAGGAGATCAGAGAAACAGAAGGGTAGCAAAGCAAAAAAAAAAAAAAAAAGCTTCTCAGGCCACTACCCATTAAAAAAACCTCTTGCAGTTGAGTCAATTCCAACGCATAGTGACCCTATAGGACAGAGCAGAACTGCCCCATAGAGTTTCCAAGGAGCACCTGGTGGATATGACCTGCCGACCTTTTGGTTAGCAGCCATAGCTCTTAACCACTGTGCCACCAGGGTTTCCCCTCCTCAGGCCACTAGGAAGACTTTAATATCACTCTGAGTGACATGAGAAGTCATTGAGTTTAGCAGGGAGAAGACTAGAATCTGACTTTCCTTTTGATAGTATCCCTCCACTTTGTGGAGAAAAGACCAAAGATAGAAGCAAAGAGACCAGATATTGAACTGGGCTATTAGAACAACCTTACTGAGAGAAAGATCGTAGTAGAGGATAGCAGTGCAGGTTAGGGGAAATTATCAGAATCTTGATATACAGGTTTGTGGATGTACAGGTGATAGGATGTAAAGGTAACAGGGCACAAAGGTATCAGGGTGTAGTGATGACAGATTGTAAGACAACAAAAGAAAGCTCAAGATGACTGAGAGTTTTTCTTTTTTTTTTTACCTGAACTACTGGTGGATGGCCCCAGAAACACTGCTTAGTCATGATAAACCAGCTGCTGTGGAGTTGATTCTGACTCATAGCTACCCTGTAGGACAGAGTAGAACTGCCCCATAGGGTTTCCAGGAAGCGCTGGTGAATTCAAACTGCCTACTTTTTGGGGAACAACCAAATGCTTAGTCACTCCACCACCAAGGCCTCTAGCCAAGATAGGAATTTAAAGTTTGGGGTTGGATGAATGAATGTATGGAATTACTATTTTAAAAAGTCCTTTTTTGGAATAGTTCCAGAGATGGAGTGTGAGTTGGAAAGTAGAGTTTTATTTTGGACTGATAAATTTGTGTTGCCTCTAAGTGGAGGTGTTGAATAAGCAGTTACATATACAAGTCTGTATTTCTGGTTGGAGTTATATGCTTGGCAGTTTTCAGTAGTGTTTAAAGCAATAATGAGATCACCTAGAGAGTAAGTATAATGCAGAAGAATTTCATGAATTAAGCCTTGGGCATGCCAAGGTTTAGTGGCCATGGGGTAATACAGAATCAGCCCGCTGATGTTATCTAAGTGGTCCTGAGATAGGAAAAGAATCAAGAGAGTGGTTTCCTAGGAGCTAAGGGAAGAAAGTGTTCCAAAAAGGACTGACTTGTCACTAATGTCAAATGCTGTTAATTTTTATCTAAGATGAGAACTGAGAATAAACTACTGATTAAACACGGGTTTTCACCTCTCACTTTTTCTTTACTACTCTCCCAATGAACACACATATACACACACACTAATTATTACAAACTATCTTGCTCTCATATGATCATAAATCCCAGGCACATTAACTTATAACTTAAAACTCATATTTCTTAGATGGCATAGTGGTTAAGAGTTTGACCGCTAACCAAAAGGTTGGTAGTTCGAATTTACCAGCTGCTCCTTGGAAACTCTATGGGGCAGTTCTACTCTGTCTTCTCAGCTTGACTCAACAGCAATGGTTTTTGTTTGTTTGTTTATTTCTTTAAGTCATGAGATTTGAAGGAGCTTTTTATATGATTGTTACACTTTTTTTTTTAATAAAATGACAGAAAATACACAGATCATCTCTATAGTAAATTTGTAATTATATTATTTATATAATATGTATAATATATATATTATTTATATATGTATTATGTAGTGCATATCACTTACATAATAATACTTGTGTACTAACACTTCCTGGTCGCATGTTGTTTTGAAGTTTGAGAAGCACTTTTTTAATTATCTGTTCTAAGCAAAACAATCTAGCGTAGTAAATGACCCAGCTTTGAAGCTGACACTATCAGACTCTACCACCTGCTAACACCTCCTTGTTGAAGTCAACTGCAGACCCACACTCCACTCCTCCTTTCCTGAAGATTTTAACACCTGCCTCCGTGTTCTCTCCAGTCCCACTCCTGATAAAATTCTTAGTGATTTCGATATCCATGTTAGTTCTTGATCTTGTTTGCTAATTGCATGGAATCTTTCCACTTGCTGTTGCTCAGGGTTTCCTCTAATTTTTAGTCTGCATCAACTATATTTCTAAGTTTGGGCTATAAAGATCTGTATTTGTTGGAATTAAAGTGTTCAGTTTATTATGCTTTGCGAAATGCCAGCATTCTAGGTGTCTCTTTGCTCCAAGTACTGTGTGGCCCTCAATCTCAGAGTCTGGTTTTTAATGTGCCGGGTTAGGGAGGAACCCTGGTGGTGCAGTGGTTAACAGCTACACCTGCTAACCAAAAAGGCTGGCAGTTCGACTCCATCAGCCACTTCTTGGAAATCCTATGGGGCAGTTCTACTCTGTCCTATAGGGTCGCTTTGAATAGGAATCAACTCATTGGCAATGGGTTTGTTTTTTTTTGGCAGGGCGGAGAGGTGGGGATTGAGCATGAGGTTATATATCATTCTTGTTATTGGATGTGGGGGAAAATCTCAACTGGATTTTGTATCAGATGCCTCTGTCACACCTTTAACAGCCCATTTGACTTTAATAATGCAGTGTGTTCTGTTTAACTATTTCCTATCTCTCTTCAAAGGAGCCCTGGTGGTGCAGTGGTTAAGTGCTTAACTGCTAACTGAAAGGTCAGCAGTTCAAACCCACCAGCTGCTCTGTGGGAGAAAGATGGGGCAGCCTGCTTCTGTAAAGATTTACAGCCTTGGAAATCCTATGGGGCAGTTCTACTCTGTCTTACAGGGTCGCTATGAGTTAGAATCAACCTGCTGTCAATTGGTTTCGCTTTTTGGTTCTTCTCTGTTTTCAAAATACATGATCTCCTTTGATCTTTTTCAAAATCTCATGTGGTGGTTCTGATCAGGACCCTGGATCAGAGAGAAGACATGACTTGCTAAAGGTCATCTAATAAATCGGAACCCAATGCAGATGGCAGATTTTCTGACTCCAAATGCATATTTTTTATTGGCATTGAAAAAAATGTGTTGTTTAAAATGACCCATGTCTAAAATAGCTACCTTGGCTTCGTGCCCAGAACATTGTTAAAACACCCTGGCAATTCAATAAATATTGTCACCAGTAGTGTCTGTGGTGGTGGCAGTAGCTCGAGAAATGTGCAGAATTGTTCTAATGGATTTTTTTTTTTTTTTTTTAGATTGCCAAACACGTTGCCTATTAACAGCATAGTGACCACAATGGAGAACTAGGTGGGTGATGATTCATGCTAAATTTTTCCCACAATATGCTGAACACCACAACAGCAGCTAATGTGAAGTGGCTCATTATATACTGTCAAATTCAATGACAGCAACGACCAGCTTTGCTAGCATGACCAACTTGGGGAAAGCCCAGCTACTGCAAACCACTGAATTTCAAAAAAAAAAAAAAACAATCTGCAGTAGAGTCGAAAAGACATAGCCAGTGAGTCATATTTGCAAATTTCTTGCATACTTCCCTTTGCCAGTTTAGAAACAGCCTTCATGTTCTCAGCTTGACTCCAGAGATAACTCTCCTTGTGATTCACTTCTCTTGTGAGTGCCTCCTCCTTCAGTCTTATTTTATGAGCTAAGGACATTATAAGAGAATTGATGGTTCATGGACAAAGTTGGAAATGGGGGTCTCCTACGGAAATATTCCTGAAGCCTCTCTCTCCGACCCAACCACATACATAAACACATTTACCTTTTGCCGAGAGGCATTGGTGGTGCAGTGGTAGAATTTTCATATTCCATGATGGAGACCTGTGTTTGATTCTTGCCCAGTGCTCCTCATGTGTATGCACGGCTGGTTTGTCAGTAGAGGCTTACGGGCTTGTGTGTCACTATGATACTGAATGGGTTCCAGCACAGCTTCCAGACTAAGACAGGCTAGGAAGAAAGATTTGGTGATCTACTTCCAAAAATCAGCCAGTGAAAAGCCTATGGATCACAATGGTCCAATCTGTGACCCATAACAGGGATGAGACAGGACCTAGCAGCCTTTCCTTTCGTTGTGTATGGGGTTGCTATGAGATGGGAGTTGCCAAGATTCAGGGGCCGACTCTTTTATTGTAGCATAGCGTCCATGGGTGATGTTTCTACCAAGAAAGAGATCAGGAGGCAGCAAGCAGACGTACTCATCCTAGCTCCAATCATTTATGATTGTGCATATTTTGTCTCTGTTAAATTATAATCTCCCTGAAAGCAGGATCCTGGATTTTTTATGTAGTCTAGTGCCTATGAGCCATAGTTAACCCTCCATAAATATTCATCTTCAGAATTAACGCATTCCCTTCTAAAAAGTCCATAACCAACAAAGGGACTGTGACTTAATCTTCCTGCTTCCCCTACCCCTAGCATAGGGCCTGACACATAGTAGGTGGAAAAGAATGTGCTTGTTTTGTGAAAGAACAAGAGGACAAATGAGTCCATCAATACAGTAGTTCCCTGGGGCCAAATTAAAGGCTAAGCAAGTGATTTCCAACCATCAGAGATATAAAAGTGATGGTTTCCAACCATTTTTCTTTGAGTTACCAGGGATACTATCCTAAAAGTGGTTGTTTATTTTGGCAGGCAAGAGCTAATCTGAAGCCATTTTATTTTTATATTCAAATGTCTATAAAATAGAAATACACCGGAGACCTATTCTTTGCTCACAAATGATCTGTGGAATAATAACGTGCTCGTTTTTCCAGCTGTGCCATACTTTGGTGCTATCCCGGGTTTAATTGAATATATGCTGTGACCTTGGTTTTGTTCACTGGGCATGGGGGGGTGTCATTGGCATGAGGGTTCTGAAGAGCTACCTTTTAGGGAATGTCATTTCCCTAATTTGGGGTTGGCCTGCAGGAAATAATGGGTGAAGTCCTGCAAAAAGATGCATTTTATTTGCATGCGATTCACATGACGCTAGTAATTTTCCCAAAAAAAAAAAAAACACTTTTTATTTTTCATTACCTATTTGCTGAATCCTAAATGCTATCAGTATGATAATAGTATTGTCCATAACAGTCTCATGTTTCATCATAATTAAATAAACAGCTTGTGAATTGCAGTCCCAAAAATGTCTGTGTTCTACTCTTAACTTAAGGGGTTTCCATAGAAACCTGGAGCAGCCGGCTTAACTGACATTTATTCAACTTGAGGCAATATGCAGTATTGCTATCTCTCTGTTTTTCTCTCTGTCATCCTGTGTATGTGTCTCTCTCTCTTCCTTCAACCCTCTCAAACCTGTCTCCCCTCTCAGTCATCTTCCGCTTTCCTCTCCTCCTCCCTTTTCTCTTGTTAGCCATGAGGAAGTAATTTGGACTCAGTTAGATTTAACAAATGTAATAATACTAAAATGGGCTCTGATACTTAAGTGTAATTGTGTTATTAGCTGGAAATGTTTTTCTTCAAAAATAAAGGAATTGGGAATGAAGTTTACTAAAGTGGCACACGTTGGTAAGAAGGAACCTTACTAGTCTGATGTTTCTCCTCCCTCCTAATTTTCCATCTTCTAAATGGAACATAAAATTATCATGCTGATCATATTCCAAGAGGAAGGAAGAGTTTACTTAGGAAAGAAAAACTTCTGATATACTGAGAACCTACTGTGTGCCAGATATTTTGCTAGGTACTGTCATGAAATTTGTCTTGTTGTTGTCGTTAGCTGCCGTTGAATTGGGCCCTGACTCATGGCAACCCCATGCACAATGCACAACAGAGCAAAATGCTGACCAGTCCTGCCTCATCTCCATGACTGATTGTGGATTGGACCATTGTGATCCAAGGGGCTTTAATTGGCTATTTTTTTGCTTTCTTTCTTTTAACTGTGCTTTAAGTGAAAGTTTACAGCTCAAGTTAATTTCTCATTCAAAAATTTATATCCATGTTGTTTTGTGACATTGTTGCAATCCCTATAATGTGACAGCATGCTTCCTCTTTTCCGCCCTGGGTTCCTTGTATCTATTCGTCCACCCAGTTCCCATCCCTTCCTGCCTTCTCCTCCTGCTTTTGGACAGGAGCTGCCCATTTGGTCTCATATGTTTGATTGAGCTAAGAAGCACGTTCCTTAAGCATGTTATTTTTTTGTTTTATAGGCTTGTCTAATCTTTGTCTGAAAAATGGGCTTCGGGAATGGTTTCAATTCCCAGTTAGTAGAGTGTCTGAGGGCCATAGTTTCAGGGGTTCCTCCAGTCTCTGTCAGACTAGTAAATCTATTCTTTTTACATGAATTTGAACTCCCTTCTACATTTTTTCCCCCCAACTCTTTCCAAGACTCTCTGTAGTGATCCCCATCAGGGCGGTCCTTGGTGGTAGCTGGGCACCATCTAGTTCTTCTGGTCTCAGGCTGGTAGAGTCTCTGGTTCATGTGGTACGTTAGTACTTTGGGCGAATATTTTCCTAGTGTCTTTGGTTTTCTTCATTCGCCTTTGCCCCGGGTGGGATGGGACCAATAGATGTATCTTAGATGGCTGCTTGCAAGCTTTTAAGACCCCAGATGCTACTCATTAAAGTGAAATGTAGAATGTTTTCTTTATGACCTGTGTTATGCCAATTGACTTAGATGCCCCTTTAGATAATTGGCTTATTTTTGGATGTAGATCACCAGGCCATTTATCCTAGTCCATCTTAGTCTGAAGGGCCAACTGAAACTTGTTCAGCATCATAGCAACACACAAGCCTCTGCTGACGAATGGGTGGTGGCTGACCATGAGATACATTGGCCAGGAAGCTAACCTAGGTCTCCTGCATGGAAGGTGAGAATTCTACCTCTAAACCACCACCGTCCCCTAAGTTGTCTCAGTTATCTCCATAGAAGTCACTGTGAGGCAGTGTGCTGGAAAGAAATGGATGTGGAGTTGGAGATTCAATTTCAGGCTCTACCACAGGTCCACTGAAAAGCCTTGGGTAGTGCTTCCATGCTGTGTCTTGGTTTCTCAAAGACAAAGTGGTTATGACTGTTTCTGAGTAATGGGGTTTGTTAGGATTAGATATGCTAATGTAGTCAGCACGCTGTAATAGTTCTCCTCTTCATCTCTTCAGAGGTGAAGAGAATGAGTCCCTGAAAAAGTAAGTCACTTACCTAAAACTTTACGGCTAGTAGAAAATGGATCCCTATGTTCAGTGATTAAAAGTGGTGGATTTAGAAAGACCTTGTACCTGTGTGACAGGGATAATTGTTCTTACTTCCTGTGATTGTTATGAGGATTGAATAAAATTGTGTTTTTAAGGTACTTAGTGCCTGCCACATAGAAAGATCACTGCGTTTTCTACCCTCCTTTCCTCCTTCCCTCCCTCTTTCCAATTTGTTTTGTTTTTAGTATGTATTCAAAGGCAAAACAATCAATTTCCAAAGTCTGTGTAATACTTATAGTTTAAAATTATCTCACAGTGTGTAAACTAGGTCAAGTTTTTCTGATAAAAATGAAAAAGGAAAGACAGAGAATATCACACCCATTTTACGGATTAGGAAAATGGAGATTCAGAATTGTCAATGACGAAAACTAGGTCTGGTGAATAAGGAAGCTAATGTTTTACTTAGTTCTCTAACCCATTGCCGTCATTGATTCCAACTCACGGTAACCCTATAGGACAGAGTAGAACTGCCCTGATGGGTTTCCAAGGAGTGGCTGGTGGATTTGAGCTGCTGGCCTTTTGATGGCAGCCCAGATCTTAACCACTGCAGCACCAGGGCTCACCTAGCTGTCTAAAGTCCTTTTTATCATTAAAATGCTTAAGTCTGTTATTCTTAATTTGGGTCCTATGTTTTTTGAGTTTTAAGGCTAAACTTGCAGTTATTAGCCCATCTTTCTAATGAATAGTGAGAGAAGGAAACTTTTGGAAGGGGAGGAGAAAAGGAAGTAAGGAGAAGATAGCTGTAAAAACGATTGTAGGCCTGTTCCCAGATCCTTCTTCCTGGACTGAAGGACATGCAGAACTGGCATTCTCAAGCCCAGTCATTGATGAGGCAGTGGTTTTGCCAAGCATTATACCTTAGTGTTGCTGGTTGGAGAAAAGGGAGGAGTGAGGAGAAACAACTCAAAATAGAAGCCAGACATCAGTCATCAGTCAGAGATTGTCTTAGTTACCTAGTGCCGCTGTAACACAAATGTCACAAGCGGTTGGCTTTGAAAAACAGAAACTTATTTTCTCACAGTTCTGAAGAAAGTGAAAATCAGGATCTTGGATATGTAGACTCCTTCTTTGTCAGGTAGCCCTAGGTGTTTCTCGGTTCCTTGGCTATTCTCACATGATGTTTGTCTTTCACATGCCTCTATGTCTTATCTGCTCTTTTTAAAATTCAGAAGTGATTAGATTTAGATCCCAACCAACTTGAATATGATTTAATTGACATAACAAAGAAAACTCTATTCCCAAAGAGGATTACAACCACAGGTATGTATCTGTGTGCTATCAAGTTGATTCTGACTCATTGAGACCCTGTAGGACAGAGTAGAACTGCCCCACAGGATTTCCCAAGCTGTAATCTTAATGGAAGCAGATCACCAGGCCTTTCTCCCATAAAGCCACTGAATGGGCTCAAACTGCTGACTTTTCAATTAGCAGCTGAGCACTTAACCATTTTGCCACCAACGCTCCTTTCCATAGGTATAGGGGTTAGGATTCCAACTCGTATTTTGGGGGGACACAATTCAGTATATAACAGAGATGTTGGTGGACATCTAGAGAATTCAGAAGAGTTGTTATTATTGTGGAAAGGCAGGGAGTATAGTCAGGACAAGAGTTTGGTGAGATATGATGTCTGGAGAGGGTGATCGCTACTCTGTACACGTGCACACTCATGTATATAGGATTATTGTGAATGAGCATTTCCTTAAAGTATAATCATTTTGTTGCAGCAAAGAACTCATACTAGGAGATAAGATGTTCTTCAATTTCTTGTTGTGTGCTTTTGCTTGAATTATTACTAGACTATTTTGTGGTATTTTTGAAGGAATTATTTTAAGCCACTTGTCCATTTTGTGAGTGTTAGTTTTGCTAAAGCTAAGTAATATAATCCCTAAACCAAAATATCAAACCAAACTCATTGCTGTCTAGTTGATTCCAACTCATAGCAACCCCGTAGGACAGAGTAGAACTGCCCCATAGAGTTTCCAAGACTGAAATCTTTCTCCTGAAGAGTGGCTGGTGGTTTGGAACCACAGACCTTTCAGTCGGCAGCCAAGTGCTTAACCACTGCACCACCAGAGCTCCTTAATATAATTCCTAAACCACTTAACTTGGCACACAGAAAAAGTAGTACCTCACAATGTGCCAAAAACATATAAAAAAGTAATGTTGTCACAGGTAACCCCTCTGTGTTGTGGAACTCTCTCTCTTGCCCAGGATTCTGTGACACATGGAACCATTGCCAAATCAGTAAAGCTTAATTTATTTCTTATTTCTTAGAAGGAATTATTATTTCCCCTGATGCCCTAGTGGATCATTTTGGTAGTCAAAACTCAGGGTTGAATAGTGGTTTTATTACTGGTTTGTGTGCCTCTCTGAACTTAATTATCTCCACTTTTTTGAAGGAGTCTATTATCATCCCTACCTATTTCACAGGATAATCTGGTTTTAGGAGAGTGGGAACAGGAAATCAAAAAGGAGTCTTTCTGTATGCTCCGGATCAGGAGTGGGAGACTTTTTTCTGTAAAGGACCAGAGAGCGAATATTTCAGGTTTTATGAGCCATATAGTCTTTGTTGCAGCTATTCAATTCTGCCGTTTAGTGTGGAAGCAGACATAGATAATATATACACAAATGTGCATAGTTGTGTTTCAATAAAATTTTATTTACAAAAATGAGTGATGGACCATAGTTTGCCAGCCATTGATAAAGTATCCTGCCTATATCTCCGTAGCACTTCCATTTCTCTTCACCTGTCAGCTGCTTCCTAAAGGATGGGATTGATGAAAAGGGATGGGAATGACAACCACACTATGATTTACATGGATTTCACTTTTTGATTAAAGTTTATCTTTAAACTTTGGATTAAAATTTATCTTTCCAGTATCCTTTTGGCTTTGGTAAGACTCGTATTGTCTGCACTTTACAGAACAGTACAGAAAGTTTAAGTGACTTGCATTAGTATCATCCAGAGTCTATAATATCCATATTCGAATCTATCAGTTTTGTGTTTTTCATTGGATTATTCTTTCTAAAATCCATCCTTTATAGAATAATGACAGATGATGGGTAAAGTAACCAAGAAGTAATTTCCTTCATCTAAACCCAAGCAAAAGTAGTTAACTAATGACAGTTAAATACCAGTACCAGTTGGCACCACATCACTTGAGACTCATGGTGGCCTCATGTGTGTCAGAGTACAACTGTGCTCCATGGGGTTTCCAGTGACTGGTTTTTCAGAAGTAGATTAACAAGCCTTTCTTCTCAGGTGCCTCTGGGTGAACTTGAGCCTACAACCTGTTGGTTACCAGTCAAGCGCATTAACTGTTTGCACTACTGAAGGACTCCTGCAGTTAAATAGGGGGATACATAGGCTTCTCTACTTTCTTATTCGATTAAGTTCTCATGGGACACTCAGGTTCTTATTGCTTTTTATGTATACTCCTGAATTTTTCCCATGGTATATTTTTGGAAATTATGCCTTATAGGCAAAATGAATACAGGAAAATACAGGAGTCCTTGCTTTGCACAGTACTGATAACTGAAGCTTGTGTATATTGGAACAGAGTCCCCATTTTGCAAGGTTCCATGGTAACCGAGAGCAAATCTGTAATCACGAAACTGTGTAAAAAAGAAGACTTGGTTCCAATATGCACAGCTAAGGTTTAACGCGGCACCGTGCAAAATGAGAACTGCCTTAAGTAAATAAATAAGAATCCAAGTTCTAAATGTCTGCATTTGCTGCATAATTCCCTCTTTTGTGGTCATTGGGGGAAACGAAGAAATCACTGATTCCAGTAATTTCCATTATCTGACATGTCATCACCAAGGTTTCCTCATTATGCAATGTTAACATTGTTGAGGTTACTTGAAACCAGTTTCCAGTACCAATTAGGAGGCCATCCCTGCTATCTGTAGTCTGATTAAATGACATTGCCTGGAAATCACAGAAAGAGTCTACTCTGTTTCCTCCCCTTGCTCAGATCTCATAAACACAGACTCAATTTAAGAGAGTTTCCTTACCAGGTTTTTGTGGGCCATTGTGATGAATTTATTAAACTATAAGCCATGCTGACAACTGGAAGGCAGTGACTCTGAGATCTTCAATGACAGCCAGGACTGGATGTTGAGAACTTGTTTCCATGTTCCTGGGAGTCCGAACCATATAGAAGTCCGAACAGCCAATGTGTGAGTCAGGAATCAAGAGAGCTTGTGAAATATAAAGGGAGTCGTATAGAATAAGGACCCCAGTGCAGATCAATGACCAACTATACTAAGAAACTCATGATGTCAAGTCAACATATATTTTAGCTAAAATCAGAGCCTGGCCCAGGTACTTATTATTTCATACCTCAATTACCGAAATAATTTCTTAGTAGATCTTCTGGCCTGACAGTTCACATTTTCCTTTCCATCATTCCTATTTTTGCAAACCTGCTTTTCCTTAAATATTCTTCTCATTTTCATATTCCCTTTCAGCAAAAAGAGAAAAATCCAGTCCCTTTCATCGCTCCTCTGACTTAATATAGAATCTAAACTCTTTTGTCTATGTCTCACAACCTGGTCTTATTTTACTTTTCTTACCTTCTTTCCCACTGCTTTTGAGTATAGATTCCTACTAGAAGTCAGCTTATGCCTCTCTCTACCCTCTGCTCATGTGTTTCCCTCCCGGTACGGTACATGCCTATCTTCTAACAAATTTTTCTTTCTCTTTCATTCTGTGTGTAATCCCATAACACACTGTGCATTCCTTTCCAGTACTTTCCACTGTATTTTAGCTCCCTGTTTTCTCACCTGTGAATCCCACTACACTGAGAGATTCTTCACTGGAAGACATCTGCCTCTGTATCAAGCACTGGGCACCCTGCTCGACACTTAGTAGGCTCTCAACAGATAGCATTGAAGGAATAAATACTTATGTTTTTCTCTCACTTGAAAAGCTAGACCTTTTACTCATTCAAATACAGGCATCTTCCTAGATGCCACATTCATATAACCTTCGCTGACTGTTCAAACCTCAGTGGTTCCCTCTGAGCACCCAGAATACTTATAATTATCTATGCAATCACACACACACAAACACACATACTCATTCACTCAGTGTAGCACTTGGGCATAGGTTTATGACCCTGTTGTTTATGTTAGGCTTGTCTCAGCACAGTGTTTCAAATATCAGTGATGGAAAGTTACTGAATTAAAGGAGTTTCTTTGTAGGTAAAGACCACACAGTGTTGGTGAGCATACTTAGAATCACATAATAATATTAGAGCTGAAACGACTGTAAAGATTCTTTCCCAATACCCTACTATAAAAATTAGTCCCGGACAACTTTAGTACCTTGCCTAGGGATATATGTTTGTATCTGTTTTGGTTACTGTCTAGGAAATTAGGGCTTTGTACTGTTTAATAATGAGCAGGAAAGTAAGTACTTGGTAAAACATAAAAGGTGAATTTAAAATCTGAATGGTTCTATATTCATGGTATTTATTCTCTGCAGATTTCCTTGCATGGCAATTTAAATTGCATTCCTCATTACAAAAATCCATATGCCTTTTGGGTGTTACTTGTTTGTTTTCAACCTATCAAGGCAGTTATGACCTTGGCACAGGGCATTTCCTAAGGATTAATGAGCAGTTGGGGGTTAATGGCCATCAACTCCTCCCAGCCAGTCATCAATCCAAAGGAAGCTTGAGGCAGCAAGGTCATTAACTGCATTACCAACTTTCTGAAATCAAACCCTCCTCTGCCTGTCTCACCAAGGACTTCTGTTTCAGATGGGCTTGTTAGATTTTTCAAAATCTTCTTCAGTTGCTTGACCTGTCATTAACCTGACAGAAAAAAAAAAAAAGTGTGTAATCAATTCACCAGGAAAAAAGCAAATAGAAGAATAACCATTAGTTTTTGTGGGCTGACAGGAGAATGACATAAGGAAAAAAAAAAATTCTATATTTTGATTAAACATTATATGAAATATGCAGCCTCTTTCATTTGATTTTCTTTCCTTCTCCATTTCAGGCTGAAAGACTAGAGAGAATTATTTTATTGTCCATCCTGAGAAGCTAAAATATCTGTCCAGTTTCTGCAATTTAACCTCCCACCCAGCATCCAACATTGGTTTTAAAAAACCAAACCAAACCCATTGCTGTGGAGTCGATTCCAACTCATAGAGACCCTATAGAACAGAGTAGAACTGCCCCATAGAGTTTCCAAGGAGCTCCTGGAGGATTTGAACTCCCGACCCTTTGGTTAGCAGCTGTAGCACTTAACCACTACACCACCAGGGTTTCCTAACATAGATTTTAGGGCGGTGGAGTCTTTATTTGGGTTTTGGCTGTGTTTGTTTTAATGATATATTATTTTTTCTCATTTATTCTTGTATGCAGTTGATTTTTATAAGAAGTATAGTATTTTCTTCTCTGGCATTAGTATTAGTCAGGGTCACCCAAAGTACCCTAAGTGATAGACGAACAGCAACAATTCTTGTATTCTGCTAGTATATTTTTCTCTGAGGAACAAACTGCAACAAAATAGAGGAAGAGCCTGGAGTAAAGTTAGGAGTAGAAGAAAGGTCTCATTTTTCTTTTGTTTAATCTGTTGAGGCATCTCCAGCATATTCCATCCATTGTGAGTCCATCCAGAGGCTCCAGTGAAGAAAAAAGTGGCCACCAAAAACAATATGGAGCACTTTCCTACTCTAGCACACACAGGGTCTCCATGATTTGGAGTCAGCTCAATGGCTATTGGTTTGGTTTTTTGGTTTCCATTGTTTGAAGCAAATTTTTAGTCATGCTGATTTTTGGTAACTAAATTTTTCACAATGTTAATGTGTTTATAAGGTTGTTCTGCTTGTTTGTGTGTGGAGGACAGCAAAGAGTAATTATTGAGCACCCATTTGTGCTATCTCCTGTACCATTCTTATCTTTTTGGTTTAAAAATGAGTCTTATCTATAGAAATTGATATATTATTTATTATTGCAAAGTTAGATTATCCACATGGATCTTAACTATGAACTGAATCTGGGCTTTAGTAATTCAATTCAGCAAATGTTTAATGAATACCTAGACATAGTCCTTGTCTTCAAGACGTTTATAATTAAATAGATTGAATGGTTGAACATGTTCCCAAACATTTAGATTCAAACACAGAAGTGGTAAAGCTGTAATCTTGGCATTAAGACTTTTGGAGGAAGGATGAAATAATACTGATCAGCAAGACTGAGGAAGACCTGGTAAAAATGGTCATTGTAAAATGGCTCTGAAGTTGGGTAAAATTTTGATAGAAAAGTTCAGGGTAGGCTATTCCAGGCTGAGAAAAGAATGCAAGCAAGGCCATGAAGAGGAAAAGTAATGGGTTGTATATATAGAATGGGAAACAGACTGGAGTATAGCCCATACTATGGAGAGCAGTAGGAAGTAAGACTGTGAATGCAGTATGGTGCCTCATCATGGAAGGTCTTACGGGTCAAACTAAGGCAGTCGTTCTCAATGAGTTTGCCCCCCCCACCCCCGGGGACATTTGGCAATGTCTGAAGATGTACATTATCACAACTGGGGACAAAAATGGCATCTAGTGGGTGGAAGCAGTAAGGGATAGAGGCTTTATTCTATAGGCATTGGAGGGCCATTGGTGGCTTACATTTTCCTGAACTGTGATTGTCTAGGTTCCTGTATATTGTTACACTAAATCTGTAAAGCATTCCTTTGAAAATCTCCCCAGGGGAAAAGTACAAAAAAGAAAACACCAATTTGGAAAATAAGAAATAGCATGCATTAATCATTTGGTGGCTTCTGAACTTGAAAAAAAACGAAGCAAAGTTTTCATGCTTTTCTGTTCCAGGCATTCGTAGGGCTCCAGACTTAGAGCTATTAGTGCAGAGGAGAATGCAGGTGTTGTTACAAATAGTCACATTTCTGATAACTGGAGCATTCTGATTTCATTACTTGAAGAGGGAAATATCAAGTGGTATTTGGAGCTTGAGGTTTTAGGTTTTTCTGTGGTTATGCATGTCACTAAACCAACACAGCAAGTAGCTGTCAGAAAAATATAAACATACTGCTGAACACCCCAAATTCTACCTTTCCATTTCAGAAAAAAGTCATCTATATTTCATATTTTCAAAATAACCTCAAAAGGTGAATATGATCAAGAGGAATCATAAACAGCCAGAAATAGAAAACTTATTCCTAGTATGGGTATCCTTCCTGCATCATCGAGGGGTAAACAAGCAGGAAAAAACAAATTAATTTTATTTTTAGCCTTGCCAAGTTGTAGCTGTATTTCTGAGTCAGATTTTTTTTCCCCTTAAAGTGAAGTAGATTTGACTTTCTGTTGCTAAGACAAGTTTGGAACTGTCACCCACCCCCAATCCCTTGCCTGTTCCATCATGTTCCTGAGGATTGTGACAGTAGACTTAGGAGATCTTTTTTACCCATAGATTTTCTAATAAATGGTGAAATAAGTCCCAGAAGCAGGCATGTAATGATAAAGCCCTTTGATTTTAAAGGGCTTTGCAGATTTTTTGCAGATGATTTGACTTGTTAGCCATAGAAATTCTTGTTCTCTGCTATAAGAGTGGTATGATCCAATGGAACTATCTGAAGCTGAGTCAAACCTCCCGAGTTCAGAAAAACGTGTAGCTGCCATATGAAGAAGCAAATGATGAAAAGAGTTTATGGATAACACAGGTAGGAATTTTCAAGGCAATCATGCTATTTTAGGCACACACAGCAGAGGGCATTGTTTGGTCAAACATAAACCAGGGGTGCTCCTTAAAATAATGGATAAAGAAAAAGAAGTAGTGAAGTCCTGCCCCACACCACACAAGCACGTACAGACACATTCAGACATGCATATGCACACACACCCACAGCAAGAGACAGAGAAATGACCCTTAAATTTCTTGGTTCTCCTTAGCTCTCGTTTGTAGGAAAGAACTTCTCTGTAAATAACCAATGGCTGGACAAGCATTGTTCCAGAAATTGATAAAACTCCTTCTATGGAAATGGGGTTCCACTAGGTACCAGGGATCAAGTGGTGAATATGATATCATTGGGAACCTCAACAAGTTTACAACCTGCATCTGCCTGCCTGAGTATTTCATTCATTTGTGCATTTAAGTCTTTTTCCATGGAACTTAATGTTCCACTGAGATGAGAGAGAGGCAATAAGAAAACAATGATCTAACTATACATGAAAACTATCAAATAATAATGAGTACTATACTGAAAATTAAACATGGTGATGTGATACAAAGAACTTCCTGAAAAGGTGAAATCAGTGGAGTCCCAGTTGACAAGGAAAGCCAACCAATGCAAAAATCAAATCAAAGGTATTGGTGGAAGAGGGAACTCGAGTGCAAAGTTTCTAAGAAAGGAACAAACTTGGAAATTTAAGTAACCAAGAAGGGCCAATGTGGTTGAGGAGAGAAGGGAGATTAGAAAAGTTGAAAGGTAGGAGATATAGGCAGGGGTCAGATCATGCAGGGTCTTGGAGGCCAAAGTAGTATAGATTTTGCTCTAAAAGGATTTCAATTAATAGGAATACTACAACTCAAAAAAATACATGAACATATTTATATTTTTAAAATTTACTCTAAATGCACTAAAAAGAATGAATTGTTGGAAGGCAATTTCAAAAACAGAGAAATGTTATGTTTTAGAAGTAGGAAGAAGAAGAGTGTTGTAATGGATATGGATAAAGAAAAAGGGAAATCAAGGAAGATTCTTACATGTTTTCCTTAACCAACTGGGTGTATGGTAATGGCATTTATGGAGATGAGGGGGCAGATTTGGAACTTGCTTTCAGTGTAAGTTATACCATTTAATTCATGTAAGTCTCACAATGTCTATTTACTAAGTGTTATTATCACTCTCACTTAAGAAAGTATGGCTCAGAGAGGAAGGGCCCATTTGCCCAAGACTGAATAGACAGTAAGACTAAGTCAACTCTCCAACATAAGTTATTTCACCCCAAATCTGGTTTTTGTCCCACTAAGTCATGCTAATCTGCATTAGTGCTTTCCTATGCTTTAGCATTGTCCATGTCAGAAAGTACCAGAAAACGCAATGTACCATCTTCATTGTGGACATGGGCATCACTCAAGGTTAGAGATTTCTCTTTCCTAACTTGTAGATCAAAGTTTCCAAAATGCTCCATCCATGTACTAATATTTTTTCAATGTGACCAGATGAAGAAGCTAAGTTTGCCTCTATTGGTATTTCATACTATACAGGATTTAGGGTGAACCTAAACATTTGGAAACCCTGCTGGCGTAGTGGTCAAGAGCTACAGCTGCTAACCAAAAGGTAGCAGTTTGAATCCACCAGGCACTCCTTGGAAACTCTATGGGGCAGTTCTACTCTGTCCTATAGGGTAGCTATGAGTTGGAATCGAATTGACGGTAACAGGTTTGTTTTTTTTTTTTAAATATGTGATTTGTTGTTGTTGTTGTTAGGTGCCATTAAGTCAGTTCCTACTCATAGCGACCATATGCACAACAGAATGAAACAGCCTGGTCCTGCACCATCCTCACAATCGTTGTCATGCTTGAGCCCATTGTTGCAACCACTGTGTCAGTCCATCTTGTCGAGAAAACCAAAACCAAACCTGTTGCCATCCAGTTGATTCCGACTCATAACGACTGTATAGGACAGAATAGAACTGTTCCATAGAGTTTCCAAGGAATGCCTGGCAGATTCAAACTGCTGACCTTTTGGTTACCAGCCGTAGCTCTTAACCGCGACACCACCAGGGTTTCCCATTTTGTTGAGGGTTTTTCTCTTTTTCGCTCTCTACCAAGCATGATGTCGTTCTCCAGGGACTGGTTCCTCATGATAACATGTCCAAAGTATGTGGGACATAGTCTCGCCATCCTCGCTTCTAAGGAGCATTCTGGCTATATTTCTTCCAAGACAGATTTGTTCATTCTTCTGGTAGTCCATGGTATATTCAGTCTTTGCCAACACCATAATTCAAAGGCATCTTCTTCGGTCTTTCTTATTCATCATCCAGCTTTCACATACATATGAAGCAATTGAAAACACCTTAGTCCTTAAAGTGATGTCTTTGCTTTTTAACACTTTAAAGAGGTCTTTTGCAGATTTGCCCAATGCAAAGTATCATTTGATTTCTTGACTGCTGCTTCCATAGGCATTGATTGTCAATTCAAACAAAATGAAATTGTTGAAAACTTCAATCTTTTCTCCATTTAGCATGATGTTGCCCATTGTGAGGATTTTTTTGTTTGTTTTTTGTTTTCTTTAAGGTGAAGTATAAGCCATAAAGGCTCTGGTCTTTGATCTTCATCAGTAAGTCCTTCAAGTGCTCCTCACTTTCAGCAGGCAAGCTTGTGTTGTCATCTGCATATGGCAGGTTGTTAATGAGTCTTTCTACAATGGTGCCAAGGTCTTCGTCATATAGTCTAGGTTCTCAGATTAGTTGCTCAGCATACAGATTGAATTAAAAAAAAAAAAAAAAAAACCTAGGTATGGTAAAAGGATACAACACTGACACACACCTTTCTTGACTTTAAACCACACCCATTAAAACCGAACCAAACCCATTGCAGTCGAGTCGATTTTGACTCACAGCGACCCTATAGGATAGAGTAGAACTGCCCCGTAGGGTTTCTAAGGAGTGGCTGGTAGATTTGAACTGCTGACCTTTTTTTTTTTTTTTTTTAAATTGTACTTTAGATGAAGTTTTACAGAGCAAGTTAATTCCTCATTAGACAATTGATATGCATATTTTTTGTGTGACATTTGTTGCCAACCCCATGACACGTGAAACACTCTTCCCTTCTCGACCTTGAGTTCCCTGTTACCAGCTTTCTTGTCCCCTCCTGCCCTCTTGTCCTAGCCTCTGGGCTAATGTGCCCATTTAGTCTCATTTTGTTTCATGGGTCTGTCTAATATTTGGCTGAAGGGTAAACCTTAGGAGGGACTTCAGTACTGAGTTAAAAGATGTCTGAGGGCATACTTTTGGGGTCTCTCCAGTCTCTGTCAGACCAGTAAGCCTGGTCTTCTTTTATGAATTAGAATTTGTTCTACATTTTTCTTCAGTTCTGTCCGGGACCCTCTATTGTGATCCCTCTCAGACTTTGAACTGCTGACATTTTGGATAGCAACTGAGCTCTTAAAACACTATGCCGCCAGGGCTCCTTAACCCATGCAGCATCCTCTAAATACACAATTTAGTAGTCAGATAAGTAGATTGAAGATTTTCTTTTTACTGATTAGTTCCATTCACTTCTAATGTAGTGCTTATTAAAGTCACCTGACTTTCCAACAACCAGTCTTCTCTATTCAATTTCTTTTACGCATAATGACGTAATCTTCCTAAAAGAATTTTATCGTGCCCTTCTCTGCTTAAGAAACTTGAGTTTATTCATAAATCCCTTTATTGTGAAACAAATACAAACTATTTTACCAGGCATTCAGTGCCTCTCAATTTTGCAGTTAAGCCTTCTGCTTCAATTAAGTTACTTTTTTATTCATTTGTGCTCCTGCTCTTGCTTTCAGAGTGTAAATATCTTACCTCTTTCACCACCACCCTGCCTCAGTGCAAGTCTATACCCTTAAAGACCCACTTAAAATCCTAAATCGTCTTCTTAAAACTTTCCCTAATTATCTATGCCTACACTGATTACTTGCAATACTTCTACTGCATGCATTTTGGCATTTAAATGTTAAACGCATTGATTTGCATTGTGTTTAGATGCATATATGTACATTTTTGGTTTATATATGTATCTGTACATTTGTGTCAAAGAGCCCAGGTGATGCATTGGTTAAGTGCTCAGGTGCTAACCGAAAAGTCAGTGGTTCAAGCCCACCAGCAGCTCCCCTGGAGAAAAGACCCGACAATCTGCTTCTGTAAAGGTTACAGCCCTGGAAACCCTATGGAGCTGTTGTACTTTGTCTTATAGGGTTTCTATGAGTCTGAACTGACACATAGTCTGAGGCACAAATCAACAACAACATACATTTGTGTTATATCTCCAACAAGATTGTAAAATTTTAAAGAGCATGGCCAACCTAGCTCTTTTATTATGCTTATTAAGTTCTCCATTACGAGAACTTAATAAGCGTATTAAGAGATTGGTGGTTTTAACTCACCCAGAGGTGCTTTGGAAGACAAGCACGGCAATCTGCTTCTGAAAGGTCACAATCTTGAAAACTCTGTAGAGCAATTCTGCTCTGCAACATGGGATCACCATGAGTCAGAATTTATTTGATGGCAACTGACAACAATACTCTCCAGAGCATAGTGCCATGTTGGCTGCATGTTTTTAATATACAATTTGCTATGCCAAAAGCTACCTATACTCACTGCTTTTTCTTGTCTAATGATGTTGTAATATGAACCCACTGACATGGAGTCAATTCCAACTCATAGTGACACTATAGGACAGGGTAGAACTGCTTATAGAATTTCTAAGGCTATAAATCTCTATGGAAGCAGACTGCCACATCTTTCTCCTGTGGAGCGGCTGATGGGCTCAAACCGCCGACCTTTCAGTTAGCAGCCAAGTGCTTGACCCCTGTGCCACCAGGGCTCCTCTGTTGTAATGTAGCCACCTCTAAACACTAGACATATAAATTATTTTACTATAAACCAGATAAGTCTTCTAGAAAAAATTAAAATGTATAACCAAGCCCTCCCCTTAAAAATCTTCTAAAAAAAATCAAAATGCAGAACCATGTATTTTTTAATCTAATTTTTTTTTTTTTTAGATTTCAATTTTTTTTTTTTTTTTAGAAACATTGTAAGGTCATTGTGTTTAGTCAAATGACTGCATGTTGACTTGAAATGTGGAGTCCCTGGGTTACAGCCATTTAAATGTTATAGCACTTCCATTACATTTCCTAGAGGGTCAGCCCTGGGCATATTTACAAAAAATTTAAAAAAAGTATTTTCTCTGAAAAACTGCAAAACAGTTGGGGCAAGTTCAGATTTGAATAATTTGGTTCAAAATGAGAGAAAAAAGAACTATATTAAGAATAATTTGTAAAATACATTTGATTTGAAAAGGGTAAGTATGAGGACTGCGAGACTACTAACTGCTCTATAAAAGGGACAAGGCAGGCAAACCTCACATTTATCACGAACTGTGTGGCAAAGATCAGCGTGAATCCAATTCCCAGCTGCAAATGGATCCAGGCCTCACCTTTCCACACCTCTATTCCTCATCACCAGCCACTTCCATGCCATCTCCTCTCTCTGACCCTAACCACCCTGAGTTAGATCAGACTTCATCCTCTCCTACCCTGAGCCAGGTCCAAACATCCCTGGCTACCAGGTCACCGGGAAGCAGCTGTAGCTTTAGAAGTCTACACAACTCCCTGCACTTCAGACCAACTAGTCCCTCTCTCTCTCTATTCCCCTGGGACTAGGTCACAAGCTAGAAAGACTCTATCCTTCTTCATCGACTGCCCCTGCAGCCTTTCTCTATCACCCAGCCACCCAGAGCTGGGTCTATACAAATTGACTCTATATTTCTGGCCCCTGCTAGCTCATTGTCCTGGTGGTTGGTTAATTCTCTATAAAGGCTCACAGAATTCATCTAGGCTGTTGCCTATACCTACAGTTACCCATTTTTTTTTCTTTTGTTGAACTTTAGGTGAAGATTTACAGAGCAAACTAGTTTCTCATCAAACAGTACACACATTGTTGTATGACATTGGTTAACAACCCCACGACATGTCAACACTCTCCCTTTTCAACCCTGGGTTCCCTATTACCAGCTGTCCTTTTCCCTCCTACCTTCCACTGCCTGCCCCAGGGATGGTACACCCCTTTAGTCTTGTTTTGTTCCATGGGACTATTCAATCTTTGGCTGAAGGGTAAACTTCAGGAGTGGCCTCATTACTGAGCTGAAAGGATGTTTGGGGGCCATACTCTCAGGGTTTCTCCAGTCTCTGTCAGGCCAGCAAGTCTGGTCTTTCTTCCTGAGTTAGAATTTTGTTCTACATTTTTCTCCAGCTCTGTCTGGGATACTATTGTGATCCCTGTCAGAGCAGTCAGTGGTGGTAGCCAGGCACCGTCTAGTTGTACTGAACTCAGTCTGGTAGAGGCTGTGGTAGATGTGGTCCCTTAGTCCTTTGGATTAATCTTTCCCTTATGTCTTTAGTTTTCTTAATTCTCCCTTGCTCCCAAAAGGGTGAGAGCAGTGGAGTATCCTAGATGGCTGCTCATAGGCTTTTAAGACCCCAGATGCAACTCACCAAAGTAGAATGTAGAACACAGTCTTTATAAACTCTGTTATGCCAATTAATCTAGATGTTCCCTGAGACCACTGTCCCCACAGCCCTCAGCCCAGCATTTAGGTCCCTCAGGGAATTTGGATGTGTCTGTGGAGCTACCATGGCCTTCAGTTATCCATTTATTATAACCAGAAAGGATGCAAGTGTAGAGATACGTCTGGCAAGGTCTGGGAGTGTTCTAGTCACAGGCCCTCCGTTGTTCCCAAGGACATGAGACTCCCTCTTTCTTGCCTGGATGTTCTCGCCAACCTAGTTGGCCCCAAAGAAAGTGTTCCAAGGTTCTGGGTCGCCTAGACATTGGGACCTCAATGAATTGCATGACTTAGGCATTGATACGTATTTATGATCACCCAATCAATGAAGATGCATGATGCCATCAGGCCCCCCTCCCTTCTTGGAGTTAGTGCACCAGGTGTGGGGCCTGTGTAGCTCCTACTTGCCTGTCTAACAAAGGCACCTTTGTTGCTTGGGTTATTTTCAGAACTCAGAATCAAGGGACCAAACCATATTTTTTGTCCAACAGTAAGTTATCTTTTGTAAGGGTATTATTTAATTTGTTTTCTTTTTTCTTATGCATTATAGCATTCTTTAAAATTCAAAGACATAGCCAGAAAAAATGATTATGGTGATGAACCTTATCAGATTTTTTTATACGTGAACCATGTTGCCTCAGCTTACTTTGTTTTCTTTATAGTGGTATGTTGTTGTTGTTAGGTGCCGTCCAGTCGATTCCGGCTCAGTGATCTTATGCACAGCAGAAAGAAACACTGCTCTGTCCTGCGCCCTGTCCTGCGCCCTCCTCACAATTGTTATGCTTGAGCCCATTGTTCCAGTTCTGTATTCTTCTTCTTTGGTATTGCTGGAGGGAGGTATACAGGGAGGGAAGAGGGGAAGAGGAAGAGAGAAAGAGAATATGAATGTATGGGGATGAATTCGGATGCAAGTAGCCAGGAAAAATAAATAAATAAATAACTGTAATTGAGTTGATTATTTCACATAATAAGAAAGTTCAGAGGAAGGAGATTTTCAGGGTTCATTAATTCAGCTGTTTATCACAACCATCAAGGACACACATTCTTTCTATTTTTTTCTTCCCCTGAATAACACCTTTGTCCTCAGCCTGCCTATTCTGTTGGCCACAAGATGGCTGCAGCAGCTCTAGACATCTTATACTCACAATATTCAGAAACAATTAAAAAAGAAAAACAAAACAAAACAAAAAACTTCTTCCCAATGTTTTTCTTCTTATGAGCAGGAAAAAAAAAAAAAA
Source organism: Loxodonta africana (assembly GCF_030014295.1). NCBI lineage: Eukaryota > Metazoa > Chordata > Mammalia > Proboscidea > Elephantidae > Loxodonta > Loxodonta africana. Next base: position 42,956,670 of record NC_087348.1, read on the forward strand.
ATCTCAGAATCCCCTCACTTGACTTCTCCTCATAACTCATTGGATCCAAATTGTGTCATATGTCCAGACCTAACCAGTCCCTGGTGACAGGAATGGTACTGAGGACATTTGCTTAGACAAGGGGTCAACGGAGTATAGCTCACGAGCTAAAGCTGGGCTGCCACCTGTTTTTTACCACCCATGGGTGAAGAATGTTTTTTGAATTTTTAAATGGTTAAAAGAAAAATCAAAAGAAGAAGAATATTTTTGAATGTGAAAATTATATGAAATTCAAATTCCAGTGCCCATGGATAAAATTTAATTGGACCATAGCTATGACCATTCATTTACCTATTGCCTATGGCTGTTTGGCTGTTTTTGAGCTACAATTGCAGAGTTGAATGGTTGCAGCAGAGACCCCATTACCTTCAAATCATAAAATATTTAATATCTAGCCCTTTACAGAATATGTTTGCTTACCACTGGGCTGGGTTAGCTTAAATCAAATTCTGTTCACTTACCAGCGCTGAAACTAGGGCCAGCCTCCTCTATCACAGATAATCTAGTTTTTGTTTTTAAAGAGGGGAATGATTTTTCCTGAATAAAATTTTCTTGGGAAAGGGTAAGGAACTAGGATGTTAGGTAGGCATCACATGCTGAGAGAAAGAAAGAGGGGAAGGAGAGGAGTGAGAGTGAGAACTAGAGCGAGATTCAAACACATTTAAATAAATAATCCACCTCAGTGTTGTCAAAAGCTGGCTCCCTAAATATCACTAACCCATCCTGTTGGTAAGGCAAAACTGAGTTCATTGCTAATTGTGGTAAAGGACAAAACCACTTCAGAAGGCTTTGGCAGTGTCTTAGAGTGGAGTGGGGGATAGAAGGTCAGGATTTATTGAGAATGGAAAGTTTAAGGAGAGTCTTTCAGGTGAGAATTTGCTGAGGATTGGGTAAGCATTACAATACAACTGTCCAGGATTGGTAGAAACGAGGTGAAGTGAGGGACTCAGAGAATCTTAGGGCACAAACTATTTGTCGATGTTTTTCCTTGAGGAGTTGATGGATCTTTGATGAAACTTCCTGTAATGAAAAAAGAAACCATTTATTTTGGTGGGAGAGTCCCAAGAGAACTTAAAAAAAAAAAAAAATACTGCTAATAAAGACAGTGAAATACCAAAGTCACATTGATGTATGCAGTAAGGTATGATTTTAGTTCTTGGTGTTGGCTGTGTAGGGGGTAGACAGACTGGCTTTCAGTGTTTAGAGGGGTTTGTTGGGGATGTGTGTGTGTGTTATGGTGGTGGAGGGAGTTGTAGTTTACTAAATTCATCTTTCTCCCACCTTACCTCCAAACTGGTTCCAATATCCAGACACAACCTATGCTGACTTAGCAATGATACTGTGCTAAATAAAGCATACACCATCAGTTATTCTCCTGCACACAATTCCTCCTGTGTCTCTCACTACACTGTTTATCAGTGCCATGAAGGAAGAAAGGTCTATTGACAAAGTCAGAACATCCCCTGGGACAAGGCTCAAAGTATCATAGTTTAATTCAAAACTCACACAAATCCATTTGTAAGTAAATACTGTCAGATGACATCATTATGGATAGTGCATACCTTTAAATTGATTTCCTTTTGATGTGATACAAACATCTCATGAAAGAGATGTTGAAAAATGGCTTTTGATGTAAAAATAACAAAAATTGGATTTTAAAGTAGAAAATCCTTTGTTGATAGTAGTTTATTCCATTCAGTGCATGTAGGAGGCATTGTATGCTGTAGGTTATAAATTAGCTTTGAACCAGCTGTAATTCATAAATCATTACCTATGACTGATTTATAGGAAATCTCATTAATTGCAATAGTCAAAAGACCTTGAAGTAAGCAAGAAGTAGAAAATAAAACTAGGCCTAGGGATTGAGGAAGGAGAGAAGCGCATATCTTAAATTAATATTAATGTATCACATTTGCTTATGTTTTGCTGATAGTATGCTTCTGATTATGCCGGTTAGTCCTTACCACAGCGTTTAGAGATATTATTATTAATCCTAGCTCATACAAATGGATTGACACAGTGGCTGCAGCAATGGGCTCAAACGTAGCTATGGTTGTGAGGATGGCACAGGACCCAGCAGTGTTTTATTTTGTTGTACACAGGGTCACTATGAGTCCTAACAGGCTCAATGGCACCTGACAACAACAACAAGTTAGAGAAAAGAAAGAAAGTGAGTGTCTTGTAACTTTACTTTTAACATGTATTAAATGCTTACTAAAAAAAAAAAAAAATTTTATATGCTGCTTATTATGAGCCAGTATGTGCAAATACCACCTGTCTGTCAGTGGAGTCTTGCATGTTGTTATAATGCAGACCAGGTTTCAGTGGAGCTTCCAGACTGAAATAAAATAGGAAGAAAGGCCTGGCAATTTAATTCGGGAAAGCAGCCCATGAAAACCCTACGGATCACAATGATCCTATCCAAAATTGATCCTGGGGACGACGGAGTACTTGGTAGTGTTTCATTCCACTGTTCGTAGGGTTGCTATGAGTTGGGGGCCAACTCAATGGCAGCTAACAACAACAACAACAAATTGACATACATTATATAACAATTCTAACAGGAGCCTTTCTGGTGGATAACACTATCTTTCCCCTGTTCCAGATGGAGAATGTAAAGCACGGAGATGTGAAGTAACTTTTCTAATCACTGGGGCAAGGAGATTCCAGCAAGGATTTGAAGCCAGGTCATCTTACTCTTACCCACTGGGTATGGCTGCCTTTGCTGTACCATATTTTCAAGAGAAAAAGGTAGCAAATGGCAGAGTAGGGGCATACCTTCTTGATTTCCATGCTATTTTCAGCCAACCAGTTATTCTTAAGTGTTTCCCTAGAATTCTGATGAGATTCACGGGGTGAGGAATGGGAAAAGGAATAGAGGAACAGGACCCTGGCACTGCAACCCTAAAAACATTTACTATTTGGTGTATTGGGGATTTTATATGCTATTTTGTTTGCTCGTTTTTTTTTTTTTTTTAGGACACAATTACCTTGACAAGTATTTGTGAGTGTGGATGGGGTGGCTTATGTAAAGCTATACTAAATCACACAAATGAGAACATCTCAATGGTCATCATCACTGGGATTTAAATAGTGTTCTGCCATGGAAATCTAAAAGTCCATTTTTTTTTTAAGGCCATGTTTAAATTTACACTGAGAGATAATTAAAGCTAACTCAGGATGTGAAGCCTACCAACAGTATTGTTGTCAAAGTATAAATGAGACAGTAGGATAAACCAGTAAAGCCTTATCAATGGGATTAATGTAATGAGCCAGACCCTGCTGTTCAGCAGTTAGTACAGATCACTACATATACGCAGAAACTTGCAGTTCGATATTTACTATTTTGCATATCATTTGCAGTTGTTTTATTTGGTGCCTACAGTGTGCCAGGCATTGTGTTGGCAATAGGCTAAGCTGAGACCATTGGATGTGACCCTTGTCACCATGAAGTCCACAGGCTAGTGGCAGAAACAGACCCAGGAACAAATGATCACAATACTAGGTGTTGTGGAAAGTCTACCTAGAGCTACGACAGTGCTGAGGAAGGAAGCAAGTAGGTGTCCCTGGGAGCACCAGGAAAAGCTTCGCAGAAATGGTGACTCAGAATCTATGGGTCAACTGTCTTTGCTGTCACAAGGGAGGAGACAAAAACAAGCCTCTGAAGCCAGAAAACAAGAGTCCTTGATTTTAACTTTCTGAGACTCGAGTCCCTTTCGGTGGTTTTGCAAATGTGGGTATATGTTTAAGGATATTCCTTTTTCCAGGGAGCTGGATTTCTCTAACGGGTAGGGCATCTCCTGTTATTGGAAAAGAGCCTCTTCTCCATCTTGTGTACTCTAGGCAAATGCAAATATTCACAAATGCTCATTTATACTGGGCAATTTCACCAACCAGTAGAGGGGTTATATCATAAGAAGAAGCCAGCCCTTCTCTCCTCCAGCCTTATGTGGTGAGTATGGAAGTGAGGTCTATGAAACTGGACCCATCTCTGGCATTGGCTTCTCTCCAAGGCTCATTTGGGACAACTGGAAAAGTTTCCTAATTATCCCATATTGTTTTCCTTGTCCTACCTTTCCTCCAAAGCTCTTCTGTCTTTCATATTAGCCCAACACTTAGGGGTAGGTCATATTATCGTCCCCATTTTGCAAGTGAGGAGATTGAGCCAGGAAGAAAAAAAATCATTTGCCCAAGGCAGCACATAAAAAGTACTAAATTTGTGTCTTTTTGAATTGGAATGTGAGGAGGCTTTTTTTTTTTTTTTCCTTTCTTTCATTCCAGGAGATTCATAGAAGAGATAATGCCTATGGAGATCAGAGATTTGTGAAATATTACTAACATAAATGCCTAATCCATGATAAACCAACTGAGAGGGCATATACTGGGTGACACGAGCTCTGTTGGAAGTACCCCTTGTGTTGGAAGAGAGGCAGACAGGGTGTTATTTTATTTTCCTTCCCATAAATTTACTTAAAATCAGTAAGAACACAAGGCTTGTAATAGTCCTGTTATAGTAGTTTTTTTCCTTTTTTTTTCTGTAAATAAAAATCACTTTTTGGGAGAATGCTTTTCATTTGTGGTATGCCTGTCTATGGGTAACAGTTGACTGTATTATAATAAATTTTAGTACATGAGATTAATCTTTAGAAGTTTATGTACATTTGTTCATGCCACTATTTCAGCACATTTTCAGAGGTACCATAAGTTACCAGTGTTCACACCTGAAGCCACCCCCCAAGGAAAGGGATATTAAAGCAATGAATTGTGAAAAACAGTTGGCCTTTGCCCTCGTTCTCACAGCAACTTTTTTTTGTGGAGTATTTGAGATCCCAGGCCTGGGAATCCATCAGATGATGATCGGATTAAATTGCCTCATTTTGAAAATAGAGACAATAGCAGTTCCTACCTCACCAAAGTGCCGTGAGGAGTAGATAGGATCAGGGCTATGCGCAGTCACAAAGGGCCCCATGCTCAGAAGGGCCTGCTTTTGACTTAATGGTCTGCACTTAACATCTTGATATCCTTAATAATGTTTGAACAATAGACCCTACATCTTCATTTTGCACTGAGTCCTAGCCAGTCCTAAATAGGATTGTTTGTAAAATTTTCGGCCCATGGTACTTGGCACATAGAGTAACCTTCAATAAATTTTGGCCGTTACTAATTTTGGAAACCCTGGTGGCATAATGGTTAAGTGGTATGGCTGTTAACCAAAAAGTTGGCAGTTCGAATCCACCAGGTGCTCCTTGGAAACTCTATGCGGCAGTTCTACTCTGTCTTATAGGGTTGCTATGAGTCAGAATCAACTCAACAGCAATGGGTTTGGTTTGGTTTTTTATTACTAATTTTGGAACCCCTGGGTGGTGCACACAATTAAACCCACTCAGCTGCTAACTGAAAAAGGTTGAAGGTTTGGGTCCATCTGAAGCGTCCTCCAAAGAAAGGCTTGGCTATCTACTTCCGAAAAATCAGCTATTGAAAACACTATGGTGCACACTTCTACTCTCACTCACATGGGCTCGCCATGAGTCTGAGTTGACTTAACAACAACTGTTCCTTGTTATTAATTTTGCAAAGGAGCTTTTAGTTGGTTGGGTACAGGCCCAAAGTTTTATTTTCTGAACTTTTTCAATTTGGTCTGAATGTTGATCCTAATGGTGGAGTACATCACATAGACCCTCATGCTGTTGGGTCACAATCTGTTGGTAAACACTGCATTGGAGCCCTCCACCATTTCTCTGTTGTTGTGCATCTGATGGAATATGGACTTTGGATGGCTGCTAGTTTGGAGTACAGAAACTTGTTCCTATAAATATAAACGGCGTTGCTCAATAAGGTATATTGGATTTGTTGTTTTCGTAGTCTGAGCCACAGATGACTTTCACTGACACACTGACTCACTGACATTTTTCCAGAAAGACTTTTGTGCTAATACTCTTTTTTTTTGCTCTTATCTTTTTTTTTTTTTTTTTGCAGACTGTTTGAACTCCAGAAGGACCAACACCAGATAAATTATGAATGTTGAACAAGATGACCTTACATCCACAGCAGATAATGATAGGTCCTAGGTTTAACAGGGCCTTATTTGACCCCCTGCTTGTGGTGCTGCTGGCTCTCCAACTTCTTGTGGTGGCTGGTCTGGTGCGGGCTCAAACCTGCCCTTCCGTCTGCTCCTGCAGCAACCAATTCAGCAAGGTGATTTGCGTTCGGAAAAACCTGCGCGAGGTTCCAGATGGCATCTCGACCAACACGCGGCTGCTGAACCTCCATGAGAACCAAATCCAGATCATCAAAGTGAACAGCTTCAAGCACTTGAGGCACCTGGAAATCCTACAGTTGAGTAGGAATCACATTAGAACAATTGAAATTGGGGCTTTCAATGGTCTGGCGAACCTCAACACTCTGGAACTCTTTGACAATCGTCTGACTACCATCCCGAATGGAGCTTTTGTATATTTGTCTAAACTGAAGGAGCTCTGGTTGCGGAACAACCCCATTGAAAGCATCCCTTCTTATGCTTTTAATAGAATCCCTTCTTTGCGCCGGCTAGACTTGGGGGAATTGAAAAGGCTTTCATACATCTCAGAAGGTGCCTTTGAAGGTCTGTCCAATTTGAGGTATTTGAACCTTGCCATGTGCAACCTCCGGGAAATCCCTAACCTCACACCACTTATAAAACTGGATGAGTTGGATCTTTCTGGGAATCATTTGTCTGCCATCAGGCCTGGCTCTTTTCAGGGGTTGATGCACCTTCAAAAACTGTGGATGATACAGTCGCAGATTCAAGTGATTGAACGGAATGCCTTTGATAACCTTCAGTCACTAGTGGAAATCAACTTGGCACACAACAATCTAACATTACTGCCTCATGACCTTTTCACTCCCTTGCATCATCTAGAGCGGATACACTTACATCACAACCCTTGGAACTGTAACTGTGACATACTGTGGCTCAGCTGGTGGATAAAAGACATGGCCCCCTCCAACACAGCTTGCTGTGCCAGGTGTAACACTCCTCCCAATCTGAAAGGGAGGTACATTGGGGAGCTCGACCAGAATTATTTCACGTGCTATGCTCCCGTGATTGTGGAGCCCCCTGCAGACCTCAATGTCACTGAAGGCATGGCAGCCGAGCTGAAATGCCGAGCCTCCACGTCCCTGACCTCTGTATCTTGGACTACGCCAAACGGAACAGTCATGACACATGGGGCGTACAAAGTACGGATAGCTGTGCTCAGCGATGGTACATTAAATTTCACGAATGTAACCGTGCAAGATACAGGCATGTACACATGTATGGTGAGTAATTCCGTTGGAAATACCACTGCTTCGGCCACTCTGAATGTTACTGCGGCAACCACTACTCCCTTCTCTTACTTTTCAACCGTCACGGTAGAGACTATGGAACCTTCTCAGGATGAGGCTCGGACCACAGATAACAATGTGGGCCCCACTCCAGTGATCGACTGGGAGACCACCAATGTGACCATCTCTCTCACACCACAGAGCACAAGGTCGACAGAAAAAACATTCACCATCCCAGTGACTGATATAAACAGTGGGATCCCAGGAATCGATGAGGTCATGAAGACTACCAAAATCATCATTGGCTGTTTTGTGGCCATCACACTTATGGCTGCAGTGATGCTGGTCATTTTCTACAAGATGAGGAAGCAGCATCATCGGCAAAACCATCATGCCCCAACACGGACTGTTGAAATCATTAATGTGGATGATGAGATTACAGGGGACACACCCATGGAAAGCCACCTGCCCATGCCTGCTATCGAGCATGAGCACCTAAATCACTATAACTCTTATAAATCTCCCTTCAACCACACAACAACAGTTAACACAATAAATTCAATACACAGTTCAGTGCATGAACCGTTATTGATCCGAATGAACTCTAAAGACAATGTACAAGAGACTCAAATCTAAAACATTTACAGAGTTACAGAAAACAATCGAAACAAAGACAGTTTATTAAAAATGACACAAATGACTGGGCTAAATCTACTGTTTCAAAAAAAAGTGTCTTTACAAAAAAAAACAAAAAGAAAAGAAATTTATTTATTAAAAATTCTATTGTGAGCTAAAGCAGACAAAATTATGTGTATTCCTCAGAACCTGTTTTTGCTGCACTTATTTACTATTTTCCCACATCTCGTCCCTCCCTTCCCTGATTGCCATATTTTTCATAGGAGATCTCAATTCCCTAAAGAACTGGTCTAGGAAATTTTGTAAGAATTCTGTTACACTCTGAGATTTTTATGGTGAATTCTAGTGGTGAGATCCAGTCTATTTTGTCTCTCTTTTTTTTTTTTTCTCATGCCTTTCTGAAGTAGTCCAATGGGGAATGCAATATTAGAAATAGATTTTTAAGAGAGAACGAGGAAAAAATGCAAGATCTTATATTTTTCATGTAATAACCTGTTCTGTATTTATGAGGAGGACCATTCTATGGAAAAGAAAAGAAAAAAAAAGAGTAAGCAAACAACAGATTAATTTACGTAATTTACATATGAACATCTATAAAACCCATGATCTTTTAAACAACTCTAGAATCAGAATTTGTAGTTCAAACGCTAAAATAAGATTATAAATAAAATATTGTTGGTTTTTCTGTACCTGGACAAAACTCATTTGTAGTATAACTCAAATGTGAGAAACTTGAAGGTGATTAGATTGCCTCCTTTCTAAGAAAGAAAATACTACAGTATTCTTCTTTCACTGCATTGATCTCTGCAGGGTCCTGTTCTGTTAGTTGGGTTTTCAATCTATATTCAAGAATGCTGTGGTATTTTTTTCCTCCTCATTAAGGGTACCCTTTGTAGAATGCTAAGATTAAAAGATAATGATTATGTAAAGTAAATTTAGTACTACTTGGAAGAAAGTTTCAGTATAATTTATTTGCTGTCTCCTAAATAAAATTCCATTGGCTAGATGAAGTGCCACCACAAACTATGAAGGGGTTTTAAATCATCTCTAGTTGGAAAATATTTTTTGCTGCTGAGTGCCAGAAAATTCAGTTCAATTCAACAGTAACTATTAAAGCCCTAAAAAATGGCACAGTGGTTAAAGAGCTTGGCTGCTAACCAAAAGGTCAGCAGTTTGAATCTACTGGCCACTCCCTGGAAACCCTATGAGGCAGTTCTACTCTGTCCTATAGGGTTGCTGTGAGTCAGAATCACCTCCATGGCAGAGGGTTTGGTCAAGTTTTGGATGTACTAAACACTGATTTTAGCATTGTGAGTACACACTTGAAAAGGCCTGGTTCCTGCCCTTGAATTACTCACAATCTGTATGAAATATGATCAAAGAAATCATCTCAGTTTACTTCTGGGGCCAGCTCTAATTTTACCAGGAGATGGAAGGCTCTAAATTGGGACCTGGAGTTTCAAACTAGCACAGGAACAGGAGTCTCATGGATTCTTCCGTCCTTCTTTAACATCTGACTCTCCTCTTCCAAATGCAGAATTGTGGAGCCAGTGGTTAACTGGTTGGCTGCTAACTGTAAGATTGGTTGTTTGAATCCACCAGCCACTCCACAAGACAAAGATGTGGCAATCTGTTTTTGTAAAGATTACAGCCTTGCAAACTCTATGGGCAGTTCTACTCCTCCTATAGGGTTCCTGTGAGTTGCACTGACTCCAGGGCAGTGGGTTTGATTAGCAGCTTAAGGAAGTGCTCTGACTGCTGAGTGCATACCTGGAGATAGCAATGATAATGCAGTTGTAATTCATTCAGAGCATTTTTTTAAGGAACTGCGGGGGAGGGAGGGATGTGGAGAAATACAGGTAAGATAAAATGCACTAGCTTTCAAGTAAAAAAAGGAACCTTTTGGTTGCCATCACCTCGGTACTCTCCTGGTATTTTAATATATCATGTGTATATATACAGTAAAACCTGCAAAAGCTGGAGCCTGTGTAAGGCAGAAACCTGACAGAGAAGGATAGCTCAAATATTTTCCACAAATAGTGATAAAAAAACATGGTAAGACTGTATGCATCCTGTCAAAGGTGGAAAACTTGCGAGACCCAGAAAATACAAGGCAGTCCTGTAGAGTTCCAGCTCTCTATAGGTTCCACTGTATTAAAACCTACTTATTAAAATCTTCTGTTTTTATCTATGTGAAGTAAAATGAAAACATACACCTCTGATTCCTGGCCCTTGAAAACCTGCCACCTCGGTGGTGAAACAAGGATTGACCAAGCTGGAGTAAACTTCAACTCCTAGTGGATGACCAACGTGGGTACACACACTTAACTGTGAGGGGTGAACCTCACACTGGGTTTTTGTGGCCTCCATGAGTGAAAAACCAATCATTACTAGCAAAGCAGGTCAGAGAAATAAAATGAGAAGAAGAGATAGCAAATGGATGAGACCACATAAGAGCTTTGCTTCTATTTTTCTATCCCCAATTCTCTACTGGTTTTTTCCTTTTTTTTTCATCTTCTACCTTCTTTTGTTAGGAACACAATCTACATTTCCTTTTTCTGTGGAGGAGACCCCCCAAAAAGAGAAAACACACATTTGCTGTCATTTGTCACGTTTTTCAGTACTGAGTCTACTTAACATATTCCCAAGCTGCAGATCACACACAAAAAAAGACACAAAAAAATATCTCTGCAGTGGCAAGTGAGGGTTGGTATAAAGAAGATGGGTATAAATCAAGAGGATAAGAATCCTGCCTTCTGTCTTTGGCTTGTGCTCACTGAACTCTGATTGTCTTCACTGCTTGTGAACCTTGTCTCATGTTGAGCTGGTAATTCTCATGGGGTACTTGAGCACTAAGTAAAATGAAAGGTATTCAAACTGAAAAAAGGGTTAGATTACCCTAGTGACAAAATAGGTGCTGGGCTGCTAATCAAATGTTTGTAGTTCAAACCCACCCAATGGCTCCATAGAAGAAAGGCCTGGAAATTGGCTCCCATCAAGATTACAGTCTAGAAACCCCACAGGGGCAGTTCCACTGCCACATGGGTTTGCTGTGAGTCGAATATCAACTTGATGGCACCTACCAGCAATAGGAGGTTATGGTTGTCCTAATGAATACATTCAAGGGGGAAAAAAAAAAACCTGATGGAAGGTTGAATAAGCAAAGTGGACATCCATAGTAAATTTAGAAACTCTTTTGACAAAAAGTACTCATTACAGGTTTTGTGGTTGATAAGTGGAATGCTATAATGTATTATTTTAAAAAAGGAACAACTAAAGTCAATTCTAGATGTTTTATGATTAGCAGTGTGACTCTAGTTGCCCCGCATAATGTAATTGGCCCTGGTCAATCAGTGCAATAGTTCTCTGATGTGTTAGAGATGGTCACATCCTGTGGACTTATTTAGCTCAGCAGAAAGCTCACGTGACAGTTTAAATACCAGCACACCCATGTAGCAAAACACAGTTCCAGGTCGACTGCTTTTCTTGTTCTATCCAAAGGTGCCCAGGTGGCAGTATTCTGAAATATTCAGGTACACCAAAAATATATTATTCATAATTAACAAAGCTAAGGTAATCCAATGATAATTTAGTAGATTTTTTTTTTTTTTTTCCTATTAAAAGTATGTGATTTGCTTCCAGGAACATCCGTGATACTTTTGAAAGAAAACTCCCCAACATATTTTTCTTTTATGAAATCTTACTCTTACATACCTGGCAATGACCTTGCTCTACTAAACTCTACTGAATGTGTCCATACGCATTTGATTTCTCAAAGGATTTGGTATGGCCACTCAGGGGCCCTGCTAGAGCTTTAAAAATTTCCCTTTATTTCTGAATATTCTGGAGTCAAATATCATCCTTCCCAAAGATTGAAATGAATCATTTGAAATGGAAACATTGACTAATGTGTTTCTGAGGAAGAAAATGTTGCTAGCCCATGACTGCTCTTAGGCCTTATAATCAAAGAGTTAAAAATTAGGATATCAACTGAGACCTGCGTAATATGAAATTCTGAATATAGGATATGATAGAAAACACTTGATAATGAGAGTTATTTACATCAGAGAAAGCAAAGAATGAAGGCATTTTTAGAACTGATTTACTGAAACATGAGAAAAATGATAAGTGGATGGCTCCAGAGTATCCAACATTTCCAAGGCAAATATGGATGAAGGTGGGTGGAGGAGGGAAAAAGCCTCATTCTTTTATCCTTTTGGGATATTATTCAAGATATTTAGATAAGTAGAAGAGTCAGAGGAGTGCTTATGAGTACACGGAACTTTGAAACAATATAATTTTAAACAATGCATTCGACTATTTGCTGCTTCAGCTTACCAGTTTTAATAAGGATGTTGAAGATAATATCATTAAATATGGCAGATAAAACATGTGAGTGGCTAGGGTAGGACTCATATTTTTCTAAGAACCTGTCCATGTGCTGAAAAAATATCACAGCACAGAAACAAATCTCTTGTAAACACATCTCCTCATAGCTATATACGCATTGTTATATTTGATTAGAATGAGATCTCTGTACAAAAGCTGCTTCTGAAGAAAATGTGTCTAAAAAGTTGCCTTCTAAAAATCAAGGCACCTTCTATACTTTCTTTTCTTCTATAAGAAAAAATATGAATTCCTAAAATCTCTCTATTCTGTAGGAACAAGCTGTGACCCCATTGTCTTCCCATGCTGTATCAGGACACAGCGTAAAATACATCTGGCTCTATGAGAGAAAAAAGAAATCTTCTAGAATTAATAATAGCACACTGTCAATTAAAACCCAAATTTAGACGTTGCACGAAGCATTCTCATGAAATACACTGGTTTGGGTCATTTTGTTTCTTCAAATGCTGCAAGCAGAACTGAGAAATCCATCTTTGTTCACATCATTTGAGGAATATATAAAAGTTATGTATATAAATTGATCTAACCAAATATAAACAGTGTTTACCAGTAAGTGAAACTAAACCTACTCATTTTGCTTTTGCCCAGGAAAAATGGACCAATAAAAAGAGAAAAAAGAATTGGGGTGGGAGGAGGCAGCTGTAAGACAGGCAATAAATGATGCTATTTTAATGAGAGCACATGATACTGGAGCAATCCTTCTGTTTCCTATATTTTGTTCCATGCAGTGACCGGACATGCCCATATACTCCCTGTTCAAAATTATATAGGAAGTGAGTACCTACCACAAAATGGTCGACCATGAAGTTCTATCTTACAATCTTTGGTCCAGTAATTTAATTTTTTTCCAGATTATTAACCCTATACTTTATTAAATACATAATGCTGAATTTGAACTTGTTCAATTTGACATCAAGCCTGCCCTTATCTTGGCAGAGGTAATGAATATAGGGCTTTTTATACAAAGGAAGGGAAGATTCAATGACTGAAGGAGAGGGGCTGGTGACTGTGGTGGCCAGAACCCATCCTGATCTATGTTCTTTAACCCTGAGAACTTGGTAGAACATCCACCTAGTTCAGCTCCAAGATAACAAGATGAAAGCTCATGGAGACCCCTACCATTTATTCTGCCTGTATGTCAGTAAGCCTTCGGAATGACAATTAGTAAATCTCCTTACTTCTCCAGGAAACCCTGGTGGTGTAGTGGTTAAGTGCTATGGCTGCTAACTAAAGGTTCAGTAGTTCAAATCCACCGGGTGCTCCTTGGAAACTCTATGGTGCAGTTCTACCCTGTCCTATAGGGTCGCTATGAGTCGGGAGTGACTCAATGATAATGGGTTCAGGGCTTTCTCCAGAACTTAGTTTCACATTAAAAGAGATAAAAACAAAGTGGAACTCAACAAATTGCTATTTAAGCACAGTTATTAGTTTCCTTAAGTGTATAGTTCTTTAAGAGAAATGAATGAAGCCTCAATCCCACTAAATAATTTAAACTGTATGCAAGAGTGAATATGATATATTTTATGATACATACTTTTTATGGTAGTACTATGAAATTCTAAATCAAATAATTTCTAGTACTAGGGAAATCATGATTTTTACTAACGGACTCATTATGGGAAAAAAATTAACATTTCTGGTCCAACATATAAAAAAATTAACCTTAACAAAATTTGTAAGATGCTTCAAAAGTCGAATGTTGAAATAGACTTCTCAGTCCTGTGACTAGTTCTATTTAAAAACTGAAGTTTTCCAAAATGAAAGCGAGAATAATGAAATTTATCTTTCTAGGAGCCCCCTAGCAGACTAATTCATGCTTGTAAAGATGTTTCTCAGCATAAATGAACTGTTAGAGAATGAACTTCCGTTAGTTCTGACCATAAAAATGGTTGGGAAGCTATGTATTCTCACCTGAATATATTTCAAGAGTCTTGTATACTAGCCACTTTTAAGAAATTAATGCCAATCTTTATGTGCTCAGTCACATTTAAAAAAAAAAAAACCTTACCTTATGTGGGAAGGATATTTATTTTTTTATCCCTGGCTTTCATATCTCAAAATATTTTTAGATTTTCCAGAACTAAAAAAACAGAACCTGTCATTACCGCTCAACGATTTGTTATGCAACGTGGAGTTCAACTCTAAACAATATTGGGGGCAGTGTATATTAAAAAAAAAAAAAAAAACCTGTTGTCCTTGGGTTGTTTCCAACTCATAATGACCTTATAGGACAGAGAAAAACTGCCTCATAAGGTTTCTAAGGAGCACCTAGTGGGTTTGAACTGTCAACCTTTTTTTAGTTAGGAACCATAGCTCTTAACCACTACACCACCAGGGTTTTCACAAGTTATATAGGTGAGTAAATTATTCCCTGGGGATTGTTGGGGTGCAGTGTCTTTCTTATTTCTTGAACTTCACTTAGAAGAGCTAATTTTTTTTTATTAAGGTTAATACAATATCTACATTTCAGAAGAATGAGGAATATGGCAATATTGAGAAATATTTTAAAATCTCTATATCATTGCTGTCAAGTTAATTCTGACTTATAGTGACCCTACAGCACAGAATAAAACTGCCCCATAGGGTTTCCAAGGAGCGGCTGGTGGGTTCATACTGCTGACCTTTTGGTTAGCAGCCAAGTGCTTAACCACTGAGCAACCGGGGCCTCCCCATATGTATATACACATACACTAGTCTTTAAAAATTAAAGAAATCATTTTATAATCTTTATATCCTTTTCTAAGCATAACCTTGTTACCCTACTTTTTATCAGAGACAAATGCCAATATATATAGATTTTTTCCCCTGAGAAAGTATATGCTATTGAATTAAAATTTCATTTATTGATCAACATGGTTTCAATATATTGACATGATCATTACACTCACATAAGGCTGTATCATAAATCCTGATAGTGATTTGTAATTGTTATTTGAAAGCCGTCTTAGTAATCATAGCAAGCGCTGATGTTAAGGAATAAAAACCCACTGTTATTTTTTATCACCATTATATTAATGGCAGAAATAAACTGTGGGCTCTTGGAAATGAGTAGGATACCACTACACACTCATAAGATAATGTAAAACAAACAAACAAAAAGACACTGCTTTATAGTTTAGGAGGTACATTCACCTATTTTCGCATTTACTGAGTCTTGAAAGAATAGTTGGTGAGCGTATTTAAAAATAATGTATTAAATTTCTGCTAAATAGTATATTTGTCTGTATATAGAATTATTGACATTTTGAAGTCATAAACTTGGAATAAAAAGGAAGAAAAAACTTGTTGGCAAAGAAAAGAAGTAAATGGAAAAAATATCAAAAAAAATTGTTAGATTTTTTTTTTTTTTTAGAATAATTCATTCATTTAATGAATATGAATTGAGCAACCAACTAGATGTCAGGCACTGTTTCAGGCCCTGGAATATCACACAAACAAACCAAGACTTGCCCCAAGTCACAGGATGACCCGCTCGCTCATTCTGGCTTGCCCAGGACTTTTCCTAGTTTTAGCACTGAAAGTCCTGCATCTTGGAAATGCCTCTGTTCAAGGCAAACCGCAATGTGTGGTCCCCCTACTCATGAACCATACCTTCTGGTAATGGCCACTTTGATTCCATAATTTATATTAGTGTGCTTATATAATATTTAGTGGCAACACCAGATTGCACTGGCCACAAGTGGCCAGAACATCTGCTCCTAACTTGGGTAGTGTCATGACAAGGGTAGATGCTATTCTCAAACTCCCTATTTTGACACTTAGAGGGCACTCCATGGAGTGTGACAGAAGCATAGAAAGCACAGCTTGCTCTCAAAAAGAAATTACAGCCTGAGGATGTGAACAATCATTATACTTTTGTAAGTTCCATTCACAGGACACCTACATCCAGCGCTTACAAAGCCCTATGGGGTAGGTACCATTATCTCTATTTCAGGGAGGAAGACTTCAAGAAGAAATTCTTTCCACTGCACAAAACTGAAGAAGAAAACCAAGAGTGAAAGAAGAAATTTGGAGCTTGCAGATGGCTTTAGCAAGCCTTGTTTTAGCCATGCCATTTATTATTCAGAAGACTTCTAACACTTTTCTCAGTATATTCCATCCCTTGTGTTCTGTTAGATCTCGTTCTCCACTAAAACAGGATTTTTTGGGGGGACACATTTTTGTTAATCAGTGTTAGCTTTATTATTCTTCCTTCAAATTTACTAATGAATTTGGTAGACCAACAACTTTGCAGCATTGGATTGATTAAGGTGACAATGTTTGCAATACTTTTTATACTGATTTTATTGAATTTCACAGAGGAACTTCGCAAGGAAAACATTATGAATCAATCAACACAATTCATTTCTTATCATAGTTATTCGGTTCTAGATATCTTATTTTTAGAATCGCATTGTTTCACTTTTATATTCTCATGAAGTGTCATTGAAGAATGTTCTTCTGACAAATACAGTTGCTAAAGTATCGTATTTCAATACCTCTCCATTAAAAAAAAAAATTCCCTTTACTAACCTCTGTAGTTCTTTAATGTCTCATAAACTGCTTTTGGGAAGTCAATAAAATTGCCCAATTCATTCTTCTTAGAATACAAAACAACATTTAAAGCTGTCTAAAGTGCTATGGCTGCTAACCAAAAGGTCGGCAGTTTGAATGCACCAGGCGCTCCTTGGAAGCTCTACGGGGTAGTTCTACCCTGTCCTATAGAATCTCTATAAGTCAGAATCGACTCAAAGGAAATAGGTTTATTTATTTTTTTTTGGTTTTGTGAACAATTTGAGAGGTAACCCTTAGGCTGCAAAAATGTATTTACTTGCCAAGTGGCTAAAACGAAGAAAAAACAGAAGAAGTGCACCAGCAGCTGGGGGCTTAACTTTTGAAAAGTGAGGACTCAGTGAACAGTACTGAAAAAAAAAAAAAACCTCATGTTATTCCAACCAAGTACCCCTGACAAAATCGTGTCCCTGACTCAGGGAAACCCTGGTGGTGTAATGATTAAAAGCTATAGCTGATAACCAAAAGGTCAGCGGTTCTAGTCCACTTGGTGCTCCTTGGAAACTCCATGGGCAGTTCTACTCCGTCCCGTAGGGTCACTACGAGTCAGAGTTGAGTTTAAGGCAACGGGTTTGGTTTGGTTTTGGTTATACTTCAATATTTATTTGTTATTTTTCACATTTAGTAAAGGCGTTACTTTGATAAATAATGAATCCAACCAAAGTGAAGATATTATATAAAGAAAGAATAAATGGAGACATGACAGAATTAATTGGTTAATGCAGGCTAGTTTTGTTGTTATTTTTGTTAGTTGCCATTGAGTTGTCTAGATTCATAGTGATCCCATGTGCAACAGAACTAAATGCCTCTGGGTCCTTCATCATCTTCATGATCATTGTTATGCTCAAGTACATTGCTTTGTGATCACTGTGTATTTTTGAGCGTCTTTCAACCTAGGGGGCTCGTCTTCCAGCACTATGTGGGACAATATTCTGCTGTGATCCATAGGCTTTTCATCAGCTAATTTTCGGAAATAGGCTAGGCCCTTCTTCCTAGTCTGTTTTAGTGTGGAAGCTGCACTGAAACATGTTCACCATAGGCGGCCCTGCTGCTATTTGAAATACTAGTGTCATAGCTTCCAGCATCATAGTACCCTACAAGCCATCTCATACGACAAACTGACAGATGGGTGATGGGAACCAGCATCGCAATGCAAGAAAAAGTTGTCTCTACATAAAGACGTGGGTGACAGACTTACGGATGGATGGGACACTGATTGTAGATCTTTTAATGTGGAATGAGTGGTTACTTTTAAATATTTAATCCAATTCAGTGTTCCTTCATTCCTAAGTACATTATTTAATTCATTGAGTGCTTACTAGATGCAAAGTGTAAGAAGATGTTGGGAATATAAAGAACAAGACAGTCTTTGCCTTAAAGGAGCTTACAGTATTGCAAATACAATATGATAAATTGAATTGGAGAGGTAATGGCTATTGTAGAAACTGAGAGAAGGGAAACCGGCCTGGACTATGTGGTCGAAGGAGAGAAAATCAGATTTGCTTCTTACGTGAATTGATGGCTAGATCGAGTCCTAAAAAATGCATAGGCGTTAGCCAGGTAGTAGGGGGGACTGCATTGGCAGCTTTCCTAGCACAATGAAGAGCAAGGTTAAGCAAAAAGCAAAATCATGTTGTGATAGAACAGCAAGTGGCTTGGTTTTGCTAGAGCAAAACTTGCATTTTGGCGAATGCTAAAGACAAAAGTAAGACAATGATGGAAGGGCTTGTATTACATGTTGATCCAATTGAAATTTAACTTATAGATGATGATGAAGTATTGACATTTTAAAATAGTTGAGCAGCATCATTAGAGTTAAGCTTTCGATAAGTAACTTGCCTGGCAAAAGAAAAAAAAAAAATTAAGGTTAACAAGAAGAGACAGAGAGAAACCCATTTTAGAGATTTTGTGGTAGTACAGTAGAAAGTTGATTAGCAGAAATTACAACTGGGATGTGTTGAAGGGGTCCAACTAAAACAAACTGAGGTCAACTGCTGACCAAAAAGTCAGAAGATCAAATCTACCAGCTGCTTCTTGGAAACTCTATGGGGCAGTTCTACCCCATCCTATAGAGTCCCTCTGAGTTGGAATCGATTAGACGGCAATGGGTTGGGTTTGGTTTGCCTTTTTTTAGTTGGATTTGGTATTTCCTTGAGTATTGGGGAGATGAGAGGAAGTCAAATTATATTTGTTCACTGTGAGAAATATAGTAAGAGGGGGATTAGAAGATAAACATTAGAGCTGGCAGCTCCAAACTATAGGAGGTAGAAGATATTGTTAGTGGTAGATGTTGAAGGAGGAGGCTGATCTCTACACTAAGTTGTAGATATAATGAATTTGAGCACCTTATGAAACCCTGGTGGCATAATGGTTAAGTGCTACGATTGCTAACGAAAGTGTCGGCAGTTTGAATCTGCCAGGCGTTCCTGGAAACTCCATGGGGCAGTTCTACTCTGTCCTATAGGGTCACTATGAGTCGGAATTGACTCGACAGCACTGGTTTACTGGGATGGGACATTAAGGAAGATTATCTGAACTAGTGATATTACTGTTTCAGTCAGCAATATAAAATTTGTATTAACAGCTGAGAGAGTGGGTGGGACTAATTAGTATGAAATACAAGAAGTCCAGGGTTAAAGGATAGAACTGTGAGAAAGAATATTTAATGGGTGTTCAGCAGAAAAGAAGACCATTTATTCAAAGTCCATTAAAAAAATATTGGTTGAGTCTTTACTGTATGCCAGGTCCCATACTAAACCATGGAGCCCTGGTGGTGGAGTGACTAAGAGCTTAGTTGCTAAACAAAAGGCCAGCAGTTTAAATTCACCAGCCACTCCTTGGAAACCCTATGGGGAAATTCTACTCTGTCCTATAAGGTTGCTATGTGTTGGAATCCCCTCGACAGAAACAGGTTTGGTTTTGGTTTTGATAGTAAACCTTGGGGATATCACCATAAAATGAGTCCTAGGCTAGCGAAGGAAGGCAAATGACCGAGGTAATCATTTAATCACAGCTGTGATAAGTGCTGTAAAGTACAATTGCAGGATCAAATGGCTGAGAATGCAAAACAAAGGAATTCTAGTATGGGAGGTTTCTTGGAAGTACTTGCTTTTAAAGGGAATCAAGAAGAATGAATTGCTGTTAGACAAAGAGGGATAGAGACGAAGGAGCGTGGAGGCAAGGAGACTTCAAGACAAAGGGACCAGTGTGGGTTAAGTTCAGCAGGCAGATGAAAAAGAAGATAGAGAAGAAAAAAACAAAGACAAGAGAAATTCCAAGAGAAGTAGATTTATGACAGCCAGATGAATAGACTTTCATGAAAAACAAATCCAATAATCTATGAAATTTAAAACTGCCCAATGAATTTGAAGTAGTGACAGCTTTAGCAAGAAGAATTTGGTAAATGTGTGTGGGGAGAGAGGCTGGTGAGATGAGGAAAGGAAATCATATTGCAGTAGATAAAGGAGGAGACAATGACATAGATATTTTGAGGGAATTTAAAGAAGAAAAGAGGGAGTAGAGAGAGTAGTGGCGATTGAGGATAACCGGAAGAAGAAGAAAACTACAGAAGACGAGGGAAATGACCCGTCTAAGGAATTTAAGCCTTATTCAATAGACAATAAAGTAACCATGGAAAAGAAAAATACATATGAACCAAAATGTATCTCAGAATAATTAATTTATATGAATGAAATGAGAAATCAGTGAAGTTATGAATCTCAATCTACCAGGATTGTAGAATTGACAGAAAAATGCCTTAGTTTTTTTGTTTTTTTTTTTTTTTTTAAATCAACTTTGTAATTTCTGATCTCTATCATGGGAGTGGTGTACTACTAATGGCGGAATCAAGAGAAATTCCTGATGAATCGTGGAGTCATGATCTCTGCATTCAGACTGGTTTGGGATTTACAATGGTTTGAAAGTACACGAAAGGCATACGTTTGGTAAATTCCCTAAATGGCTAATTAATCCATTTTAGGAGATTCTTTTCTTCCTTGATATACAATGAAACAATACGATTTGCATTTAATGGAAAATAAAAGAAACATGAAATTCCAAACACTACAGAGTTCATTTTGGGAATGAAATTAGGTTATCATCTATTAAACAACTTCTTAATTGATGTCATAATAGCTCAGAGCAAAAAGTGCAGTTACAGTCTTCCAAGGCTTCAGATAAGAAATATGATGAATGAATGGAATACAGACTTTTAAATATATGATTACAGAACAGTATTACAAGGTGGAAGGCCCAATATGGAATGAATGAACCCTCTTGAGGCCAGGTTGAAGGAATCAACTTGCTGTGGACAACAAGGAATAGATAAGATGTGATCAATACATCACTTCCATCTTAAGGTCCTCTCCCTCTTTGGTTACATCCTGTGTATTATTAAACCAAGGATCTGGAAGTTACTGTTTTTTTGTTTATTTGTTTGATTGTTTTTGGCACTTGTTTCACAGAAAACTGTTACTAAATTGGTAAGTAAACAACAACGACATCTAATTTACTTTTCCATAAAACATTTTTACAAGCTATCTTTCTTTTTTTTTATCTGATCATGCTGGTATAGCAAAGCATAGCAATAGACATTTATAACAGAATAATAAATTTTCCTTGGTATTAATAAGTAACATTTAAGGAATGGGATCTGAAACCTTCTTGCTGAGTCATGATAGCTGAGTTTACCTAGGGTGGGGTGTAGATCAAGGTAAAGCAAAACATTTCTTAGTTAAATAGACAGTGTCCTGTATTTTAAAATCTTTGTTTTATCTGTACCGTTTGGGCATTTGGTACAGATGCTGTATTTCCATAGCCATACTTTCATTGGGTCAAGCCACAATGTGTATTTGCCCATTTGCCATTCAGTTCCAACCACGAGAAATTCTGGAATAGGCACAGTAGTCTAAAGGAGAGATGTGATATATCAATTGTCAAAACTTTGCATCTCTTCTATCTCCAATTGTTTAGTTTTTCAATTTCAGTTATTTTTATTACTGCGTTGCTACCCGATCACTAATTATAATATTTTAGCCTTTATTTTGGGATTCTAAATGTCCATAGGAAATGATTTGACTTCTCCTATAATGCATGATTGTAATGTTTGTGTAAATATGTGCTTGTGTGTGCGTGCGTGTGTAAATCCACTTATTTCTCTCCATACTTATATCCTTCTTTCTTTTACTACTCACTGATGAGAATTTCATCAAAGTATTAGGATGCGTTAGAGCATAAAGTTTTTGTGTTCTGGTAGTTATACAGCTTAAAGTTTCAGCACGAGTTCTTTGTCTATTTGTTTCTGACAGACTCAAAACATTAAAGATGCGATGGTATCAATTTTAAAACCACATTTTTTCAATACATTTTTCTTTTTCTTTGACAAAACAGTTCCTTCTCAATATCAAGTTGTGCATCCACATTATTTTTATCAATAATATTTATTATTATCATAATTTTAATAAAATTTAAATAAATAAAAACCAAACCCATTGCCGTTGAGTCTATTCCAACTCATAGTTGATCTTGTAGGACAGTGTAGAACTGCCCCACAGGGTTTCCAAAGAGCAGCTGGTGGATTTGAACTGCCGATCTTTTGGTTAGTAGCCAAACTCTTACACCCTAAGCCACCAGGGCTAAAATTTATTGACTTCTCAGCTCAGAACTCTCTTAGGTCCATGAATTTGATTCCATATTTGTCACCCTGTCCAATTGCCCTTAAATTAATATTAAGTACTGTGTTCCTTTAGAAGCCCTAGTGACAAAGAGATTAAGAGTTTAGGTTGCTAACTGAAAGGTCAGCGGTTAGAATCCACCAGCCACTCCTTAGAAACCTTATGGGGCAGTTCTGTTCTGTCCTATAGGGTTACTATGAGTTAAAATTGACTCGCTGGCACACAACAACAACAACATGTACCTTTAAGAAAAATAAAGGATGACTTTGAAGATTTCACTGCAGATAAGAAAAAGTAGAACCAGAATTGTGTAATCTTATTTGTCCTTCTTCTCCCAATGCCCATTTTTAACAGAAACTCTACTGTACTTTGTGTTTACATAAAAGACCTCTTTATGAAATTCTATTTGTTAAATTGCTCAAAGAAGGAACTGAAGAAAGTGGCTAATAAATCTATAGTTTAATTTTACTGAGCCTTTCTTAGATTCATAAAAATAAAATATGTCCTACAAACATTTGTCACATGCACAAAATCTGCTCCTAAACTAGTTCTGTGTCTTGAAAAATGTGTTTCTGAGTTACAAAATCTTTTCAGTGACCTGAACAGAGACCTTGGAAAAACAGCCCTGAAAAAATCCATTAGGGATGTAAAAGGAATAAATGTCTAAGCAGAGTTTATAATTTCTGCAAAGTTGATGCCAAGTCCTTCTCTGCTCTCCGTACTTCTAATGACTGTCTTACTAAACAGGGCTAATACAGCCTCTAAGGACCTCACCTCATGGTCATAATCATATTTCCACAAAGTAGTGCATTTTCAGTCTGGAAATTTTTTTAAAAACTTCCAAAATGATGCAGATTGCAGAATTTTCAGATTTGTTTTAACACGTAGGGGTCTTGGGTAATAGAAATCTTGATTACATTACACTAAACACACAAAGGGGTCATACAAGACATAATGAGATGCAATGTAAAATGCATGCTTCAATAACCCAACACCTTAGATTCAAAGTAGTGATTTTAAAGAGACACTTTTGCAAAATTCAGCTACTGTTTTTTTTTTTTTAAGCATGAAGCTCTAGTATTCTCCAGATATTCATGGGTCACTGTTTTAGTCAAGAAAATTTACTGAGCAGTTGTCTTCCAAGAGCTCTATTTTTCCTCAGTTCCAGCAAGCTAAAATGAGAGTTTCGATCTGATATTATAATTCCTTGCTACATATTTACCTATGATCCTGTGTAATCAGGCATATATCCTCATCTAATCTATTAAAAAATTCTGCTACTTTTGTTGAATGCATTCAAACTCTTACTCAAACTTACCTTGTGGGTATTTTCTTTCCAACATTATCCTACGTTTTACTCAGCTTTGCTCTAGAACATCTTTGTAAGAGTTCAAAATGGATCTCAAAAGCTCCAGATTCATTTGAAATTTGGGCTCTTTTCTGTCAGGTTTCCTTTTCACACTATTCCATGCCTATGATTTTTCTTTAAAAGTACTAGTAGAAAGTCTTAGAAATCTCACATCAACTTGACCAGGAAACAACAGATATTTTGGAAAACCTATAAATGACACAGAACCAGTCTCCAGATCAGTTACGTGGTTCCAAGATCCAAAAGTGAATATTGAAAAAAGTTTATCTGAATGAAGAACTTCCATTTGCCATGACTGGTGTTAAAGAAGGGTTGACAAACCACTACCTGCCTGCCAAATGACCACCACTAGTTTTTGTAAATAAGATTTTATACAGCCACAACCATTTGTTTACACATTGTCTATGGTTTCTTTCATACTAAATGACAGAGCTGAGTAGTTGTAACTAAGACTATGTGACTTGAAAAGGCTAAAATATTTACTATATGGTCCTTTACAGAAAAAGTTTACAGAACGCTGGTACAGAAGATAAAAATTGATTTGCCTCTGCAATTATGAGAAAACATATGTGTGGTATTAAGTGATTCGAAATAGTGGGGCTTCAAAGTTCCCAGAAATGGATGCTTCAAACTTCGTCCCCTCTACTATCTCATTCCTACACTGTCCACTGGTGTATTATCGGTTGAAGTAATGTGCTATTTATGAATAAGTAGCATTTCACACTGGAAATTATCCCATGACTTAAAATATTGCCTTTGGAATTCCTTCAGTTCTTTCTTGGTTGTGGAACTACTTCCACATTCAATATATTTCATTGCATCAAAACATATTAACAACAACCTCATTATCAAAAGCAAATTAGCAAAGGTTCTTGTTCAAGAAAGTTTTCTTGTTATAAAGGAAGAAAGTTAATGCCTCTTAAAAATAAATGTTCTTCAGAAACGTTCACACTATATTTTACTGGTCTTATATGTGGGTGTTCAACCATTTCAGGTGCCAGACTATGATCAAGAACCAATGGTATCAAAAGAAGTCAAAGCTGTGCTGAAAGCAATGGTGTAAAACCAGACTACAGGAACTGATGGAATACCAACTGAGATGTTTCAACAAATGGATGCAACCCTTGAAGCTTTCGGTAGTCTATGTGAAGAAGTTTGGAAGACAGCTACGGGCCAAGCAACTGGAAGAGATCCCTATTTATGCCCATTCCAAAGAAAGGTGATTCAAAAGAATGCAGGAATTATCAAACAATGTCATTAATATCACACACAAATAAAATTTTGCTAAGGATAATTCAAAAATGTTTGCAGTAGTACATAGGCAGAGAACTTCAAGAAATTGAGACCTGATTCAGAAGAGGACATGGAATGAGGGATATCATTGTTGATGTCAGATGTGTCTTGGCTGAAAGCAGATAATACCAGAAAGATGTTTAACTGTGTCTTATTGCCTATGCAAAAGCATTTAACTGTATGGATCATAACCGATTATGGATATCATTTCGAAGAATGGTAATTCCAGAACACTTAATTGTGCTCATGAGGAACTTGCACACAGACCAAGAGGCAGTCCTTTGAACAGGACAAGGGAATACTGCTTGGTTTAAAGCTGGAAAAGGTGTGTGTCAGGATTGTATTCTTACACCATACCTATTCAATCTGTATGCTGAGCAAATAATCTGAGACGCTGGACTATATGGAGAATGTGGCATCAGGAATAGAGGAAGACTGATTAACAACCTGAGAATTGCAGATGATATAACCTTGCTTACTGAAAGCAAAGAGGACTTGAAGCCTTTACTGATGAAGACCAAAGACTGCAGCTTTCAGTGTGAATTACACCTCAATATAAAGAAAATCCTCACACCTGGACCAATAAGCAACATCATGATAAATGGAAAAAAGATTGAAATCAAGATTTCATTTTGCTTGCATCTACAATCAATGCCCACGGAAGCAACAGCCAAAAAATCAAAAGGTCTAATGCACTGGGCAAACCTGCTGCAAAAGACCTACTTAAAGTGTTTAAAAGCAAAGGTATTACCTTGAAGACTAAGGTGCACCTGACTCAAGTCGTATATTTTCAATCACCTCGCATGTATACAAAAGCAGGACACTGCATAATGAATACCGAAGAAGAATGGATACATTTGAATATGGTGTTGTGAAGAATATGAATATATCACGGACTTCCAGAAAAGCAAACAAATCTGCCTTGGAAGAAGTACAGCCAGAATGCTCCTTACAAGCAAGAATGGCGAGACTTTGTCTCCTGTATTTTGGAAATATCATTACAAGGGACCAGTCCCTGAAGAACATCATGCTTGGTAAAGCAGAGGGTCAGTGAAAAAGAGATGGATTGACACAGTGGCTTTAACAATGGGCTCAAACATAGCAACAATTGTGAGGATGGCCCATGAATGGCAAGTGTTTCATTTTGTTGTGCATGAGGTCGCTATGAGTCCTAACCGACATCAAGGCACCTAACAACATATGTTGATTAGATGCTTCAGTTAAATTCTGTCTTCCTTAAGAAATATTTATTTTTCTGTGTTGACTATTTTTTCCAACTAGAATTATTAGCGGAATAGAGTCAGGCCCTAAAAATAAAAAAGACAGGTGTTCAGGCAACCGTGACAAATTTAAATGGCTTGATTATTTCTCTGTGGTAGATGATTTGTTTTGTTGTCTGAAATATCACAATTACACTGAGTTATACTTCCATCTATAGTTACATCAAAAAGAAGATAAAAGAATAAATTAGACTGGTTTCAAGTACATTTTGGATAATAATTGCAGAGGATTTGAAAGTTGGCAGGCGAGTTGAAATGTGCCCAAAATTCACTAAGACTAATATCTAACATTTTGAGGATTCTGATTTGAGATATATATTAACTTTCTATCTATCTTCCAAGTGCTTTTGAACAAGTTCCAAATCTCCATTTGAAATAATGAGCAATAAGGAAATTTTGCCTAGTAATCCAAGGAGATAAATAAGAAAAGCTCTTATTCAGACCATTTCCCCACGAAGATTCCATATTTGAAGTCTGCTTTCTATTTAAATGTCCAATTTGTTTTTTTGTTTGTTTGTTTTTTTCATTCCGACTCTATATTACATGCACCTTGGGACTTTTTAAAAATAGTGATGTTCAAGCCCCAGGCATACCTCAGAGCTTCTGATTGAATCTGTCTGGGGTGCAACCAAAGCATCAATAATCTTTTAAAAGTTCTCCCTGTGATTCTAATACACGCAAGATTGAAAAACACCAGTCTAAATGCTCTTGTAGCTATCTGCAGATACTATGGAATGACAAATCAAATAGACTTTCAGTAGACACAATGTGTGAAGTTTCTGGTGGCGATTGGAATGAACTTGAACTAGCAAAACAATTTCTAACAGTGCATGTTAGCAGATATCCTGAATTTACTTCCCAGACTAATAGTAATACAATACGTGTATTTGGTACACGAAACAGTCTTAAAACATGCATTTTTATTACAAGAATGGATTTAAATGACCACCATAATCCTTGAGCCTAGAAGGAGTTGTTACACTTTAGGCTCTGAGTGTAGACGAGATCTGGGATGTAGACGTAAAGAGAGTTATGATTTTCCATCAGTAGACATCTTTGAGAATGAGCCAGTCATATGCCTTTTCTGGGATAAGAAAGATCTAAGCTTCTCGGAAGACAGGGAGTTGAATTTTGTAGATAACCAGACAAGGTTTCCTCCTACCATGTATCTCTCCTGGGGCAGAGGAAGTTAAGCAGAGTGTGGCAGAATGAAGAGCTTTACCACCAGCCTTAGCAATATTGTGTAAGCCTTTGACTCAGCACCTGGATTTTTCTAGAGAAACTCATGGTGAGAACAATATTTTAAAGTGACCATAGATAGGCCAGCAAAAAAGCGGAAGACCCTCGACAAGAGGGATTGACACAGTGGTTACAACAATACTCTCAAGCAAAACAACAATTTTGAGGATGGCCCAGGACCGGACAGCGTTTTGTTCTGTTGTGCATGGGGTTGGTATGAGTTGGAACCTACTCCACAGCACTTAACAAAAACAACAAAAAGGTAGAAAAGCTAGAGAATTAAAAAAAAAAAAATTCCCCAAATAGTTTATTCTGTCACAAAGGTAAATAAATTAATTCTAACAGATGACTATTTTTACAAAAACTATAAGCACGAAAGGCAGTAATTCATTCATTTATCCAATTTGCTCTACATTTTCAAATACTCTCTTATTTTCTTTGAAATATATTTCATCATCAGTGTTGAAAATTCTAACATAGTTAATCCTGATAACGTTTTCCTTCTTTCCCTCCTGTCTCCCTTTTCCTTCCTTCTTTCCTCCCACCCTTTCTTCCTTCTCTCTGTCTTTCATTTTAATTCTCTCTTCCTTCCTTTTATTCTTTATTTTTTTAATTATAAAGTTAGCATGCACTTGTTGTAAGAGAAGGAGCAATAAGATACAAACGATGTAAAGATGGAGCTTATCATTATCTATCCCAGATAACTAACATTAAAGACATAGTGATTATCTTTCCACATGATAAATTCGCTCAAGCTATTACTATGATTTCTTTTTTTTTTTTCTTGTTTCTTCAGGTGGAAAGAATATTTCCCATAGCAAAACCTATGTAAACAGCTTTATTGTGAGGTATTTAAGAGTGAAAAGCTATAAAGTTGTTGAATTGCCAAATGTTTTATTTTATATATATTTATAAAATAAAAATATATATATACCATAATTAAAAAAAAAAAAACACGCTATAGTGAGGTTGGATTTGAATATTGCTTCTATCACGCTCTGGAAAGGAAACAACTTAAACTCTAACGCATCAGATTCGTCGTCTGTAAAATGGGAGTAATAAACTATGCCATGAAGTGGCTGTGAGAATTTAAGTGACATAATGAATACAAATGTTGAAGTATAAACCATACTGAAGGCTGTAGTCATTGAACTTCATCAGTAAGTGCTTCAAGAACTCTTCACTTTCAGCAAGCAAGGTTGTGTCATCAGCACATCGCAGGTTGTCAATGAGTCTTCCTCCAATTCTGATGCCACATTCTTCGTATAGTCCAGCTCCTCAGATTATTTGCTCACCATACAGATTGAATAAGTATGGTGAAAAGATGCAACTATGAAAGACACCTTTCCAGATTTTAAACTGTGCAGTATCCTCTTGTTCTGTTCTAATGACTGCCTCTCAGTCTACGTACAAGCTCTGCATGAACACAGTTAAGGCTTCTGGAATTCCCATTCATTGAAATGTTGGATCATAATTCGTTATGATCCACACAGTTGAACACCTTGGCATAGTCAATAATAGACAGGTAAACATCTTTCTGGTATTTTCTGCTTTCAGCCAGGCTCCATCTGACACCAGTAACGATATCCCTTGTTTCATATCCTCTTCTGAATCTGGCTTGAATTTCTGGCAGTTCCCAGTCCATGTACTGCTGCAACTATTTTTTTGAATGATCTTCAACAAAATACGTTACTTACTTGTAATATTAATGATATTGTTAGATAATTTCTGCATTCTGTTGGATCACCTTTCTTTGGAATGGGCACAAATATGGATCTCTTCCAGTTGGTTGGCTAGGTAGCTTTCTTCCAAATTTCTTGGCATAGATGAGTGAGCACCTCCAGTGCTGCATACATTTGTTGCAACATCTCAACTGTTATTCCGTCATTTCCTGGAGCCTTGTTTTTCATTTCCTTTAATGCAGCTTGGACTTCTTCCTTTAATACCATCAGTTCTTGATCATATGTGACCTCCTGAAATGGCTGAAAGTAGACTAATTCTTTTTGGTACAATGACTCTGTGTCTTCCTTCCACCTTCTTTTGATGCTTCCTGCATCATTCAGTATTTTTCCCATACAGCCCTTCAAAATTGCAACTCAAGGCTTGAGTTTTTTCTTCAGCTCTCAGTTTGAGAAATGCCGAGAGTGTTCTTCCCTGTTGGTTTTCTAACTGCAGGTCTTTGCACATGTCATTACAACTCTTTACTTTGTCTTCATCAGCTGCCCTACAACCTTCAGTATGTATTACAGCTCAACATACAGAAAAAAAAAAAAAACCTCACAACTGGACAAATAAGCAACATCATGATAAATAGAGAACAGATTGAAGTTACCAAGGATTTCATTTTACTTTGGATCCACAATCAGACCCCATAAAAGCAGCAGCCAAGAAATCAAATGATGTATTACATTGGACAAATCTGCTGGAAAAGACCTCTTTAAAGTTTTGAAAAGCAAAGGTGTCATTTTGAGGACTAAGGGGCACCTGATTGAAGCCATGGCATTTTCAATCACCTCATATGCATGCGAAAACTCGACAATGAATAAAGAAGGCTAAAGAAGAATTGATGCCTTTGAATTTTGATGTTGGAGAAGAATAATGAATATACCATGGACTGCCAGAAGAAGGAACAAGTCTGTCTTGGAAGAAGTACAGCCAGAGTGCTCCTTGGAAGTAAGATGGCTAGACTTCATCTCAAGTACTTTGGACAAGTTATCAAGAGCGACTAGTCCCTGGAGAAGGATATCATGCTTGGTAAGGTAGGGAGTCATTGAAAAAGAGAAAGACCCTCAAAGAGATGGATTGATTGACACAGTGGCTACAAGGATGGACTCAAACATAGCAATGATTATAAGGATGACACAAGGCCAGGGACTGTTTTGTTCTGTTATACATAGGGTCACTATGAGTCAGAACTGACTGGAAGGCATCTAACAACAATAACAGCAATGAATGTAAAACATTTAACACAGGACTTGGTACCTAGACATCACAAATAAATTTCAGCTTTTATTACTGATCAACTTTTATAATGATTATCTTCACATGCATTTTTAAAAAGAGAAAACGTCCAAGTTGTTTTTCTCCAATCTGTGCAAGTAATGTTTTCCAGTGTGCTAAGAAATGAGAGCCTACAACATGAGCCCACAGGAGCCGAATGTCACAGATTTATTTCAGGGAAATCGTTTGACTTAAGTCGAATGTGATCAAGTATTTCAAAATCATTTTGCAGAGAAGAATATTTAAATCAGTGATACAAATTGGTGCCAAGGAACTGAACAGTGGTTATTTTTCAGCTTTTGTTTCTTTGTTCATTTTTAGGATGTAAGTGTGTTAAGTGAAGTGACCAGCTTCTGAATAAACAAGAAGATCCAGTGAGATGTCAATAATCAGCCAAATTTCAAGTACTCTAAGTTCTTATTTTCTCAAGCCCTATCTTGAGAAAATCTGGTACTTTTGCACTTCAGGAGAGAGAGACATTCATTGTTAAGTCCTTGTTCCTTTTAACTAGTCACATGTCTTATCCTCAATACTGAATATATAGTAAGTTCTCAGTGAAACTCTGGTGGCATAGTGCTTAAGTGCTATGGCTGCTAACCAAAAGGTCAACAGTTTGAATCCACCAGGCGCTCCTTGGAAACTCTATGGGGCAGTTCTACTCTGTCCTATAGGGTTGCTATGAGTTGGAATTGACTGGAGGGCAATGGGATTTTTTTTTGTTGTTGTTCTCAATGAATATGAATGAAGGAATGTGTGGACATACGGATAAATGAATGGATGGATGGATGGATGCATGGATTGATAACTGTGTGGATGAAAAAAAGACTTACTCCTCTCACCCGCCCTTGCCTCCTACTAAAAATGACCAAGAAAACCTACAGAAAGCTATGCTTAAAAGCATATCTTTGGTGTCAGTCAAAATGTGTCTAAGGTATACCATAGTTTTCTCATCTCCAAATTGGGGCATATAATCCCTTAGTGTTATGATGTGTGGATTACTTGAGATAATGTATTTGTGAGCAAAGTGTTTGCCATATAATAGTTTGATTGAATTAAATTACTATAAAACTGAAATGCAGTGGTATGATACAGTAAATGTTGAACTTTATATCAGCCTTGCGGGATGTAGGGTATCATGAAGTATTAGAAGAATGAATGAGTGAATAAATAGATAAATAGAAACTTCTTGATAAAATTAAATCAGGGCTCAGCTTCTGCTAATACACAGAAAGCTCAGAATTCCTGGTGAGGGATGATTATTCAATACACTATACCAAAGGTCAACAAAATACAGCCTTGCACCAAATCTGGCCCTTTCATCTGTTTTTATATGGCATGTGTCAATACAAAATTTATGGAAATGTGTTTTCTCTCTGGTTATAAAAGCACTTGCACAATAGTAGTGATTTTACCTCTTGCCCACAAAGCCTAAAATATTTACTACCTGGTTCTTTGTAGAAAAAGTTTGTTGACCTCTCACTATACTATAAACTCTAAGCATGTAGGGCTAAATCTAAAACATTCTCTGTTGTCTATTCAGCACTTAGCTCTCTGCCTGGCATACGGTAGATACACATTTAGAGAATATTTAATGGATGAATAAAGAAGTGAATGAACGTGATCTGCACTTTACTCAACTCCTCAATAGGGAAAATATTTACCTATCAGAAAACTAAAAAACAGACATTTAAAATTTTACAAAAATAGGCAAAGTCATTTTAAAATAACTGCTAATTTATTTCTTTCAATGTAAATTAAGGCTGTTTCAGAAAAATAGTAGATGTTGTTATTAACTGCTGTCCAATCATTTCCAACTAACGGCGACCTCATGTATGTCAGAGAAGAAAACAATGGGAAATTAATTTGTAGTTGCCTCTAGGGGTAGATGTGCTTCTCCATTTTGTGGTAGAGAGTCTAGCCTTGTCTACTTCCACATATGGATGCTGTGTGAGAGCTGATTTTAAGACGCAGAGAAGCCTTTTCCCGAAGCTCAAGATTTACCTGGGAGCATTTGTCTGGTGGCTAGCTCTTTCTTTTGCTCTTGAAAAATTTTAGTGAAGAGAATTTCATTTCCAATAATGGTAGTGAAACCTCCTCTGAGGCTCACTCTGTGGTATCCACAGTGTGGAAAGATTTTCCCTTAATGTAGTTCTCTGGACTACAGAGCTGCAAGACTGAAATTTAAGCACTTTCAAGATTGTCAGTATAAATAGAACAGAGTCTATTTAATTGTATGTGCCCTTTGTTGCTATTTATAAAGTCTATCAGCCGTCATTTTCATATTTCTTTTCCCTTTTGTGTTTGCAGCTGAAAAATTTTTTTTTCTATTTTAATTGTCTGATTTTCTATGACCTTTTAATATAAATCACTTCAAATCCTTTTTTTAAAGTTAGTAGGGTAACCATGGAGCCCTGGTGGCACAGTGGTTAAGTGTTCAGCTACTAACCATTTTGGTTGGCAGTACAAATCCACTAGCCACTCCTTGGAAACCCTATGGAGTAGTCCTACTCTGTCCAATAGAGTTGCTATAAGTTGGAACCTATTCGAAGGCAACAGGTAATGGGTAGGGTAACCATAATTTGTAAGTATCTGTACACTATGTTTATGATCTTGCTCCTGATGCATATCTGGAATAAATAATGATTTTCTCCCTTAAGTCAAATATTACATGCTATTTATAGGTGCCCTCACCATTCCTGGGGCTCTGGGTAAGAATACTAACAGAAAACCACATAGTATATGTCTGAATAGCTAGAAAGCATCAATTAAGCTAACAAACTGTTTAGTAAAACATTTTCTTTCTCTACATTGACATATTCATAAGGTTTTCAGTGGCCAATCTTTTTTGGAAGTAGAACATCAGTTTCTTCTTCCTAGTCTCTCTTAGTCTGGAAGCTCTGCTGAAACCTGTTTACCATGGGTAGCCCTGCTGGTATTTGAAATACTGGTGGCATAGCTTCCAGCATCACAGCAACACGCAAACCATCACAGTACAACAAACTGACAGACAAGTGGTGGTCAGCAAAAAAGAGGAAAACTCTTACCGAGATGGATTGACACAGTGGCTGCAACAAGGGCTCAAACATAGCGATAATTGTGGGGATGGTGCAGGAATGGGCAGTGTTTTGCTCTGTTGTACATAGAGTTGCTATGATTCAGAATCAACTTGACAGCATCTAACAACAACAAGACACTGAGAGATAAATCTTTATTACAGCCTAGAAAAAAAGCAAAACCAAACTCATTGCTGGTGAGTCAATTCTGACTCATAGAGACCCTAGGTGTTGATTTGATTTTCTTGGATTCCCAGAACGTGGTAGCTCAGGGAGAGTCAAGCTGAAGCTCCATCTCTTTCTCTTCTCCCTCCCCTGTTACATCCAATACTGCCAGGAATCTGTAGCCAATAAACCTCCCAATGGAGTCAAAATGCTCCTTGGCCATTCCTCAGACATTGGTGTGTAGCTTAGTCAGCCTTAAATGGGACCAGAACTAATTGGGTAGAGAAACCTGGGGTCCTGGGTAACTTGAGTGTGAACTGAAATGCAAGCTGGTGTACATATCCTCTGGACTCTGTAGTCTCCTTACACCATGTTGTTTTATTGGGTGCTGGAGAGCCTATTCTGACTCATAGCGACTCCATGTGACAGAGTAGAACTGTCCCATAGGGTTTTTGTGGCTATAATCTTTATGGTAGCAGGTGACCAGGTCTTTCTCCCACAGAGCTGCTAGGTGGCTTCTAACTGCCAACCTTTCAGTTAGCCGCCAAGCCCTTAAGAGTTTTGCATGACCAGGGCTACTTCTTTACTGCACAGGAGGGTGTTTTAACAAATTCATGGGATGGTAAGGCAGGTGCAACTTGGGAACAAGGAGTCAGGGAGTCCACGAAAGTAACTAAGTATATTATACCCACCGTTTCCAGAGACGTACACATAGCTCCACACAGGGCCACGTGGGAATACAACCAACTGTAGGGCAACTGAAACAGGAGAACAAGGGAGAGCAAACAAGGAAATGTGGGCAGCTGCCTTTATTGGGGTTTCAGAGTGGGGCTAAGCAGTTAGCTGTGCTA
The DNA here is from genome assembly GCF_030014295.1 of Loxodonta africana. NCBI lineage: Eukaryota > Metazoa > Chordata > Mammalia > Proboscidea > Elephantidae > Loxodonta > Loxodonta africana. Next base: position 42,991,530 of record NC_087348.1, read on the forward strand.
GTCTGAGGTTGGTTTGTTAAAATTTGAAGTTCACACCTAGGTGGAGAAGATAGCCTGAGTTCCCAAGGAGACTACCAAATGGTACTACATAGGGAAAACGGGCAGGATTTTCCAAGGGGATTATAATAGGGGACCAAATGGTGGCTTTTCCAGTGGCCAGAGGGGGCCTAAAACTAGGGTAAAGAACAAGGGCTTATTGTAAGGATTAAGCCTTAAAAAATGTTACAGCATCAAAGAAAACAGTGAATTTTTAATGCACATAGCATAGCCAGAAGAAGGCCCGGGTATGGGGGTCCCTGGGCATGGGCTCCTTTTGTTCAGGTATCAGGGTGCCACTGTGTAGTGTAATGGAAAGAGCATTGCCATTGAAGTTTACCCTCAGTACAAATCTCAGCTTTGCCTCTTTTTAAGACTGCGACCCTAGTCATTACGCAGACTCTCTGAGCTTTGGTTCCCTTATCTGTGTATTCTCCGAGTTTACTGTGAGAAGTGAATATGATCGTAGTGTTTGATGTCCAGTAGACATTATAAAATATTCTTTCTTTTTACTGTTGTGAAATTCATAAATATATAGTAAATACCTATAATATGCCGGATGGAAAGTAGTATACAAAGTATTGTAAAGAAGTAGTTAGTAATATGTGAAAAATATGTATAGAGTGCTTGTTACCATGTGCTAGTACCATGCTAAGCAGCTCACATAAATGACCTCAAATTAGCCCTATAATTGCGTTTCTATTCACATTTTACAGTTGAGGAATCTGTCTGGGCAGATGATCAAGTAAATTAGAGAGTAACATTTCTGGGACTAAAATTTATGTCTAACTGCAAAATAACATGGTTCTAACCACAAGTTACCCTCAAGGAGTTTGGTAGAATAGGACCAAAAGAAAATCACCAAGAAAGTATGAAATAATTATTAAATTTAGTACTGGAAAACCCAGCTATCAAATCTTGACATATATGTGATACTCCATAGAGGCCTGTTAAAAGACATTATTTTCGATATTATCTTCAACTTAAAACACATGATTTTTAGGAACAGATTCTTCCCCTGAATCTAATCTGTTCACAACATTTATGAAGATGCCTCCAAACTCTATTACTCTTTAAGTAAAACGTTAAATACGGGCTTAGCTGTATGTAGACGATGTGTGCTCGAGAGACTAAATCGGGCACTGTCATTTCACAGTGAACTCTCATGACTACGACCTAGTGGGTTCTTCTTAAAATACAGATTCCTAGGCCCCACCTCAGCTATAACGAGTCAGATTGCCTCACTATAAATCCATGAACTCAGAATTTTAACGAGCAGCCAAAGATAATTCTCATGAATACTAACATTTTACCTTTGAATCTTTTTTTCTGGTTTAATTGGTTTGGGAAAGGATCATTGCTTATAACTATTCTGCAGATGATTTTAATTGTGCAGCAAAGGTTGAGACCCCCGGTAGGAGAAATGTTTCTTCTCAGAATGGAAAGATCTTAGGAGCATGAGTTTTACAGTGTAAATGATTGCTCAGATATACTTAGCAATTCAATTTGTCAAGGGTTGAATCTCCCCTGTGTGCCAGGCACTGTATTTGGAAACGAGAATCAAAAAGAAAAAGACAGCGTACCTCTTTTCAGATATCCTGAAACTTAAAGGAAGAGATCTGTGAATAGTTTTCACCTGGTGGGAATAAAACAATATGAAATCGAAGAAATGGAAATCATTCTTTCTGCCTATATATATATATATAGGGGGTGAGTATTTATTTTTTAAATGAGGTGACAGGGTATTATGCTATAACAAATACAAAGCCTGTAAAAGAAAAGGCTTCAGGCAAAGAAAACTATAGTGGGATTCTAATTTTAAATAGCTTCATTGATTATTGATTTTAATATTTCATTGTTTTTATTTAACTGATTATAAAACTTGACTCACATCTTACTGCACGATTCCCTGTAGGCAGCTTTAAGCCAAACCAAACCCATTGTCACCAAGGCAATTCCAACTTATAGCAACTCCATAGGACAGAGTAGAAGGGCCCCGTAGGGTTTACAAGGTTGTAATCTTGACAGAAGCGGACTGCCTCATCTTCCTCCCTTGGAGCAGCTTGTGGGTTCGAGTGCTGACCTTTCAGTTAGCAGCCAAGTGCACCACTGCACCACAATCCAGAGGCTGATTCAGCACTAATCACGATGTGGATAAAAAGCTCTTCAAGAACCTTGGTCATCAAGACTTTTCTGTATTAGCCCTGGCATTTGACTGACCTCATCTGCTTGCTTCTCACTTTTTGATCAATTGATACCTGGTTTAGATTGATATCTGACTGAGTTGGGTCATGTTTGATCTTGGAAGAAGGGCCCAATAATAAATATCCCATGGAGCCTTTTAGGTTTTATCTAGGTAAAAATCTCTTTTATCATCAGGGTTCTTTGATGTAGGTGACCCTCTGGTCTTTTGATGTGCCAAATGCTCAGAATGAGAGAGAGTACTAACAAATACTACGTCCAGTTTTGGCTTTGTGAAGATGAAAAATTAAATGAGTTTCAGGCACCCCGAATTGCTCTATCAACATAAATCAGCTAATAACCCATTGCTCTGGGATTTATTTCTTATAAAATCATTGTATTTTTTCTATATATTACAACTTACTTTTTGAAAAAGCCCTGGTGTCACAATGGTTAAGCACATGTCTTTCTCTCTACATCCTGAGAAACTGAATTCTCAGTTCCTTTCAGTTTTCTCCGTCTATTGACCAGAAAAATCAGTTCCTTGACACATGTGCCACTGCACAGGTAGCTCACAATATGGTAGCTGGCTTCCATCAGAGTTAACAGGCAAAAGAGGAAGATAGGACAAACACGGTGGAAGCCAGAGTCTTTTCTAATCTAATTTTGGAAGTAATATCCCATCACTTTTGCCATATTTTCTGTTAGAAGTGAACCACTGGGTCAAACCCACAATCAAGAGGAGGGAATTATACAAGAGCATAAATACCAGGGGTTAGGGATTATTAGGGGCCATTTTAGAGGCTACCGCACAAAGCATAACATATCTGAGGAACTGAGAATTTTGAATGTTTGGAACATAGATTGAAAGTGAGAACAAATTAGACTTGAGAGCTAACCAGATTGCAAATGGATTTGAAAGTCATGTTGAGAAGTCAGTGTTTCATGGTAAGAGGAAGTATAAGCAGGGAATACACTTAAGAAAAATAACTTCGGCCATGGTATGCTATGGAGATTGAGATGTACTGACTGGAACAAGGCCAGAAGTTGTGAGTTGTGTTTGGAGGCTGCTGTGATAACCTAGCTGAGAAAAGATGGTGGCCTTTTAGGGTAGTAGAGTGGGACTGAAAAGAAGTGGATGAATTCAAGAGATTATTAGGCTGTCATTTCAATAAGACAGAGCAGTTGATTGCACATGTTTTAGGTGGCCAAGAGAAAAAAAAAAGGAAACCTAGTTTTCTGACTTGTTTAAATGAAAACAAGGCAGTTCCATTCACTGGGTTAAAGAACAAAAGAAGAGTTTGGGTGTAGCCAAGGTGGCAAACTTGTCTGCTTGGATTTAAACTACAGTGAGACATCGCACTGAAGATGACCAGGAAACACTTGAAAATGTGGGTCTGGAGCTGAGCAAGGAGGACTGGGCTAGAGATACAGATGTGTAAGTAGCTAGCATGATAGTACTAACTGATGTAATAGGAGTGGATGAGATTTCAGGTAAAGAGATCAGCTATGGTATACCAACAAAACTAAACCAAACCCATTGTCATTGAATCAATTCTGACTCATAGCAACCCTATAGGACAGAGTAGAACTGCTCCATAGGGTTTGTAATCTTTACAGAAGCAGACTGTCACATCTTTCTCCCACAGAGTGGCTAGTGGATTCCAGACACTGACCTTTGGGTTAGCAGCTGAGCACTTAACCACTGTACCAACAGGGCTCCTTCAGAGGTATGTTGGTGTAAAGCATTTTGACAATGTCAAGTAAAAGTTGTACTTGTGGGCAGTGACAAGAAAAGAGGCTAGAAAGTATGTGGATTGTGTAAAACTTTGAAATTCACACAAAGGAAATTGGGGATTTTTCCTTTATGTAAATCAAAGACATTAATGTGTGTGTTTTTGTTTGTTTTTAAAGAAGAGGAACAACGTAATCATATCTGTATTGCAGATAGGCGGTTTGTGAGTGTGTATGGTGTGTGGGGGGTGTACTCATCTCTGTAGGCAAAAAGGCCAAGTAAAAGTCAAATTTCAGGCAAGAGACAATGAAAGTTCCAAGGTTAATGGTTCTTGGACCTGGTGAGAAAACCTGGCAGCCAAATCTCCTTCTTTTATCTCTTTATGTTTGTTTTGAATGGTGATGAGTAAGGAGAAGGAAGAATCATACTTAACAGCTAAATTATGTAAAGGGAGCAACACACTGGGAAATGTGTAACAGTGAGGCATTCCTTTCTTTAAAAAGATCAGGTCATCCTTGTGGCCTCTTTTAATGGCACTGAGGTGTGAATAAGCTCCTTGGAGCATTGGCTCTCTAATTACTGACCATTTCATCAGAAGAGTGATCATTTTCAATATAGAGCCTGTAGTGAGGTTCAGAGCAAATATTTGCACATGCAGTGATTAAATGGAATCCTAAAAAGGCATTTTTTCCCGTTGGACAAAATTGCAATTTTAAATTGTAGACTGGTATTGCAATGGCTTACCATAAAACAGGGTATGTTTTTTTGGATCCAATTTTTTTTTTTTTCCTTTAAACAAAATTCAGTAATATAGTATGACTTGGCCTGAGTAGAAGGTTCAGAAATATAGTAAATTCCTAGGGCAAGTGCTAAGAAGAGAGAGAAGAAGATGGGACGCACCAGCAGAAAAAAAAAAAGCAACCATGAAATATGCCGAGAGTTTTGGTTTGGAAGTATGGGAATGGATAGTACTCTGAATAAATGAACACAGTGACTCTGGAAAAACAAAGAATTTGACAAGGAAATTAGTGCTTCTGCTGTGGTTTTTGCTTCCCAAAATTGTTGTGTTATATTTTTTACTTTTTTTTTTTAACTTTTCCTTTTGAAATAATTTATACAAAAAATCATGAAAATAGGGCAAATGCCCATACAGCCTTTAACTAGCTTTCCCAAATGATAACATTTTTTATAAACACAATGATCAGAATAAGAAATGAGCATTTATACAACACTATTCCAAATTTTGTCAATTGTCCCAGCAAATTCATTTTTGAGGGGACCAGGGTCCAATCCAAGATTCCACATTCCATTTAATTTTCACATCTCCTTGGTCTCTTTTAAGCTGGGAGGATTTCTCAGTCTGTCTTTGTCCTTTACTCCCTCTATACTTTTGACTGGCCGGTGATTTCATAAATGCCCTCAATTTGGGTCTGCCTGATAGTTGCTCATGATTAAATTCACGTTATTCCTTTTTGGTAAAAGCACCACAGAAGGATGCTATGCCCTTAAATATTGAGATTTCTGAGGAATCTCAGTTATTAATCTTTACTTGTTTGACCCTCAGACATCTAACAAATGCAGAAAGAGACTTTGAGGTTAGGTAGGGATCAAAAGACATGCTTTATCATTCACAAATTTAAGTTAGATAATAGAGCTTAGACTTTAGTTTTTGTTTTTCCTCCTGAATTGAACTATTCCTCAGGCAAAGGTGGAACAGGTAGACAACCCCACAGGCCTCCCCTTGCAGAGGTAGAGGCTGCCCAGGTGTGCTTGTTATATGAAGGAGAGACCAAACTCCAGCACATTAAATTTGTCCAGTAAAATCCATGGGCCAGTGCAAATTTCACTGTGTTAACCATTAGGAATGTTCACCAAATATCTCTCATTTTGCTGTTAGACACACAGTAAAACTATATTTTCCTGCCTCCTTAGAGTTAGACACAGCCATGTGATTTGCTTTAGTAAACGGAAAGTTACAAAAAGTGACATACGCCATTTTTAGAAGGAAGATTCCTTACCCTCTGCCAATGAAACAGAGGCTTCTGGGTCAGCCTGAGTCCTTGAATACGAGAGACGTTGAGCAGAGCCACCAGCTGCTCTGCAATTGCCATGTTGGATAAATGAAACATAGATGTTTGCTGTCTTAAACCACTGAGATTTGGGGGGTCAATTATTACTGTAGCATGGCCTAGATGGGAACCCTGGTGGCGCAATTGTTTAGAGCTACAATGAGCTGTGGCTGCTAACCAAAAGGTCAGCAGTTCCAATATACCAGCTGCTCCATTGGAAATGCTATGGGGCAGTTCTACTCTGCCCTATAGGGTCACTATGAGTCGGAATTGACTTGATAGCAATGAGTTTGTTTGTTTGTTTGTTTTTGGCCTAGATTATGCTGAATAACATATGGACTTTTACCACCTTATCAGCAAGGTAAGTCACTCTTCAGCATATGGGGGAATAATTTTCTCCCCTATAATGGGAAAAGTATTGATGGAGGTTCAATTTTATGCAACAGTTTGGGAGGGAGAGGCTAATCTCCCTCCCCAAAAGGTGATAATAATACAAGATGATAATTATATTATAAAAACTAAAAATGCATAAATATGAAATAGCAGTTATAAAATGAAGGATAGCTTTTCTTCATGTAAACACTGTACTTACTAGACTTCACCAATTTATGTTGCTGCTACAACTCCAAGGTCTCAGGCGCTTACAAGGACAAACGCCATTTAATGTTTATGGTACATGTTGGTGTTGGTTGCCTCTCTATGCGATGTTGTCATTGTAGGATCTAGTCCTTCTTACTCTAACTGGCAGCAGGGTGAGAATATAAGACCAGCCCTAAGAAAGGACTATGCACGGCCAGTGAGAATAGATGCAACATTTTAAGGAAAATAGGATTGTGTTAGCAAGAGATTTGCAAGTGAGATTAATGGACAGATTATTCACAGGTAGAAGGGTTAAGTGAGGACATTCCAGACAGAGGATATATAGTGAGAAAAAACATTGACATAAGAAGGCTAAAATTTTGGCTCTGTGTTGTACAGCATCTTGTAGATGCTGGTGGAAAGGTAAGTTCAATGGTCTTTTGGAAGCCTTGAAAGATAAAAAATGGAATTCATCCTTAATCTGGTAGATACTGAAGAGCTGTTAAGTGTTTGAGCAGGTTATTGTCAGAGTTGTAATTTAGGAAGATTAATCTGGCTGCAGGATGCTACCTTGGAGAGAGAGAAAGTAGTAGACCAGTGAGAAGGCTATTACAGTGACAAAGTAGGAATGTCATAAAGGCATGCATTACGATAATGTAGGGGAGAATGAACAAAATATGAAGGACACTGAGAATATAGAATTTGAAGATTTGGGCGATTGGATAAGGAGGATAAGGAAGAAGGAATTAAATCTGTGTGCCTGGTGCTATTAACAAGCACTTTAAGAGACAGGTGAAAAATTCTATTTTGGACATGATGAGTTTATAGTGTCAGTGGGCTTTGGGAAAGATAACCAGTTGGAAAACTCAAGAAATCACTTAGAAACGTAAGTCTGAGGTTCTCAACAAGAGCTGATACCAAGAAAGAGACATATAAAAGTCCAGGGAAGTATAATTTGAAAAAATAAATAGCCCCCCATTCAAGTAATCAGGCTTTCAATTTAATTAAAGAATTATGGAGGCTTAGTTTCAATTTGTTATGATATCGAGTCATATTCCCGCGGTCTCTTCACAGCTTGTATTTGGTTTTAGAAGAACCAGCTTTACATTATTTCTTGTATGACCAAGGTAGGTAGGAAGTATGTTTAGCAGAAAGCCTGTTCTTGGGCAATTTTCCAGTCCAATTTACAAATCCAAGAAGTTCTGATCTGCTTTCCAAACTTTAGGTGCTCATCCTAGCAGACAGGAATAGATATACGGCCCGTTAATCTTCATACTCAGCTCAGCTGTTCTTCCTTTCTTAGCGCAAAATGATTTAGGGTAGTAATGTGAAAGGAAATGAACTAACATGATATAAAAAATGGTGCATAACTTGGAACCTTAACTAAGTTCGGAGTTACTGCTGATGACTTTCCGATCTCATTCTTTATTTGCAAATGCCACTGCCTCATGGCCACTGAGTTCTTATTATATTATTGCATCATTAATCATTATAGGAATTCCAATACAGTGCTAGGATAAACACAAGCATGATCTATCTTTCATTTGTGTCTTGCAATGCCTTTCCTTTAGTTCATTATCATATTGGAGCTTGGATTTAAATAGCCACATGTTTCTGAAATATTTTCCAAATGCTTTATGACCAGTGATATGAGAGTTTCTAGGTAAAACAGCAGCAAATATTTGGAACTGTCTGGAAAGGTACTTTTAGAGATAGGACTAAAAACCTCCATGTCCATTTGAATGGGGGAAGATTCAGTAGTTTATAGGAAATCATGTTTGTGTGTAACAGCCCCCCGTTACCTTTGAGTCGATTCCAACTCATAGCAACCCTACAAGGTACTCAAAATGCAATATTTCAATGAAAAATGTAATTTAATATTAAATGAAGTCTTGCAGTCACCTATGCACTTTCAGTTTAAGAAAATTAAAGCTTTATGAGCTTGACCTAATAAAAGCATGTAAGATACCACAGACAATATGTGTTCAAATATTTATCAGGATGTACTATGTTGAAACCAAAAAAAACCCTTTGCCTTCGAGTCTATTCCAACTCATAATGATCCTACAGGACAAAGTAAAACTGCTACAATGGGTTTCCAAGGCTGTAATCTTTACTGAAGCAGACTGCCACATCTTTCTCCTATGGAGCAGCTGGAGGGTTCAAACCACCAACCTTTTGGTTAACAGCCAAATGCTTAACCACTGGGCCACCAGGTCTCTTTATGTGCTATGTACCAGGTGCTATTTCAGGCATTTGTGATGAGTCAGTGAACAAAACAGGCAAAGATCATTTTTATCAGGGGAAGATGGACACTGAACTATAGACAAAATAAATACGTTACATGGTATATTAAATAATTAAAAAAAGAAAACTCACTGCCGTTGAGTTGATTCCAACTCATAGATACCCTATAGGACAGAGTAGAACTGCTCCATAGAATTTCCGAGAAATGCCTGGTGGATTTGAACTGCTGACCTTTTTGGTTAGCAGCCGTAGCTCTTAACCACTGTGCCACCAGGGGTTCCACATTGTATATTACCCACCACTGCCATCGAGTCGTTTCCGACTTATATAGGACATTGTATATTAAAAAACAACAACAAAAAAAACAATGCTATTGAGTCAATTCCAACTCATAGCGACCCTCATAGCGCCTGGCGGACTTGAACTGCCGACCATTTGTCATTGTATATTAGAAGGTAATAAATGACTTATGAAAAAGAAAAGTTGAACAGTGAAAGGGTATCAGTCACATAGTGACGGAGGAAAAATTGGAATTTTAAATGGGTTAATCAGGGTAGTCCTTACTGAGAAGATGAGATTTGATGGCAGACTGAAAGGAGATGAGGGAGTTAGCTATGTAGATAGAGGAGTGGGCAGAACATTTCTGGAAGAGAATAGTCAGTGAAGAAGTGCTAGTATAAAGGCCACAGTTCATTTATTCCTGTTGTTAATTGCTTGCTGTCCAGTTGGTCTCTGACTCATGGATTCCCATGCACATCAGTACGAAATACTGCCCTGTGCTATCCCCATGAGCAGTGGTGGACCAGACCATTGTGATCTACAGAGTTTTCACTGGCTGATTTTCAGAAATAGATAGCCAGGTTGTTCTTCATAGTCTGTTTTAGTCTGGAAGCTCTACTGAAACCTGTTCAGCATCATAGCAACACACAAGCTTCCCTGACACCCAGATGGTGGCTGTGTATGAGGTGCCTTGCAGGAATCAAACCTGAGTCTCCTGCATGGAACGCAAGAATCCTACCATTGAACCGTCATTGCCCCCAACTATTGATTACACCTCCTATTAATTCTTTGACTATGAATATAGTCTCTGAACAGTTAATAAAATTTAACAGAATTCCTTGTACTTAAGTTCTTTTCTTCTAGAGCAATTGTCCACAAACTGTGTCCATGGGCTAAACCTGGCTCTCTTCCTGTTTTTGTAAATAAAGACCCTCCCCACCCCAAACACACAAATACAATGCAGTCATACTTGCTCCTTTACATACTGCCCATGGCTGCTTTCATGTTGCAGTGGTAAGGTTGAGTACTGCAACACAGAATGTAGTCTATTTTCTGTTTGGTCCTTTAGAGAAACAACATTGTCAACTCCTGTTTTTAGTATTCAAAAGATTATTAATGGATCAGAACCACTTTTAGATCCTTTTTAGGACCATATCTTAAATAAAATGTCAAATAAAAGTATTTGAATACTTTCTCCCACTTTCTCTGTGGACTTGAGCATGTCATTTAATTCCCTTAATCCTGGCTTTCCTTCAATGCTTACTTTATAAAGCCGTGGGAATTAAGTGAGATGATACATTAAGTATGCCAGAAGAGATGATGTAAGTCATCCAGTAAAACCCATGAATCGAAAAATAATATGACTAAGTATATTAATTTCTTATTGCTGCTGTGACAAATTACCATAAACTCAGTGGTTTAAAGCCACACAAAGTTAATTTGTCAATCCTAGAGGCCAGAAATCCAAAGGGATCTACTGGGCTACCATCAAAGTGTTAGCAGGGCTACATTCCTTTTGGAAGCTCTAGGAGACCATCCCTTTCCTTGCCTTTTTCTGTTTGTCAAAACCCCCCCAAATCATTATTGTTAAGGCAATGCTGACTGGAGACTTTGTCGAAGCTGCCTGCATTTCTTGGCTCATGGCCCCTTCTTCCATTGTCAAAGCCAGTAGTGTAGCATTTTCCAATTTCTCTCTGACTCTAACCTTTAAAAAGGCCCTTGTGATTATATTGCACCCACTGGGTAATGCAGAATCATCTCTCCATCTCAAAGTCAGCTGATTAGTAACCTTAATTTCATCTGCAACCTTAAATCCCTTTTGCATGTAACCTAACATACTCACAAATTCCAGGGGTTAGGATCTGGATACTTTGTGCAGGTGGAGTGGGTGGCATTGTCTACTGCCCTACAGCCTACAATGTTAAGTGTCTTGTCAAAGGCCATTCAGCTAGTCCCCTGAAGAGTTAAGACTAAAACTTGAGCTCCTTGATATTTGCTGAACAGCCTTTTAATTTTTTAATGCTTTCTCAGTAGTAGAGGTCATTGCTTAAGTTGATGGGAGGCACTGAGGCAGCACAACACCAACAGAAATAGTATCTTCCCTAGAAAACAATCTAATTATTTATTTTAAACCTCTTCTTCATCAGGACCTCATTAATGTCTGAAGAGATGGCCCAGTCAAAAAAGAAGAAAAGTTTACCAGGGCCCATTCTTTTACAAGCTTTGGATTGAATAGGCTTTCTTACCTAAAATTTGACAGAGATTAGGCAAAATTAGGTCAAGAAATTGCATTGAAGTAGAAAAAACGAATCTGTGTCTCTTCTGAACACTTACAAATCTTTACGTTTGAACAAAGGGGCTTTTCAGGATAGCAGCAGAGGTCACAAGTTGCCTCCACTCCGTACATTTCATCATTTTCCTTTCTTCTATAATAATTCGAAAACTCTGATGCTGCGATAGTTAAGAGCTAAGGCTGCTAAGCTAAAAGTTTGGCAGTTTGAATCCACCAGCTACTCCTTGTAAAACACATAGGGCAGTTCTACTCTGTCCCATAATGTCACTATGAGTCGGAATTGACTTGACGGCAATAGGTTTGGTTTCTGTTTTATGATAATTCAGGGGCCCTAGTGGCACAGTGTTTGGCTGCTAATCGAAAGGTTGGCAGTTCGAATCCACCAGTCTCTCTTTGGAACAGGGCAGTTCTCCTCTGTCCTATAAGTTTGCCATGAGTCGGAATTGACTCAACGGCAATGGGTTTTATCGTAATTCAAGTCCTACCTGAACACATGACTGCACACCCAGCCCTGTGTTTTACAATCTTCCAGAACCATAGTAGTAGCTTCTGTGCAATAGAATACAAGCAAAAGTGATTTGATCAACTTTTAGGTCATGGCCTTAAAAAGAACAAGTGTGCCTCTTCCCTCCTTCTTTTCACACTGGCCCACTTGCAGGTGTGGCTAAGCAGTAAACTGAGACCACGATGACACAATCTGCTAACCACATGTTGAGGAAAGCAAAGGCCAAAAGATAGAAGGAGCCTGAATGCTTGATGCCTCTAACCCACTGTAACAGCCCTGAATGGCTTTTTAAGATAAAAATAAACTTTTGTATAAACCACTGCATTTTTCGATCTCTTGTTACAGCAGCCAGGTCAGTATCCTGACTAATGCAAGGCTAATCAATCACCTTGGTAACTACATTTCCTTAATTGTATTCTAAATCACTATAATCTCCCGACCAATGTTGATGCCTAGAGAGCAGCAAGTCAATTAAAATGGAAGCCAGGAAGTCAAGAATAAAAAATAAAACAAACAAAAATAAAAACAAACAAACACAAAAATGGTGTCTGGAAGCAGTAGATTCATTAGTGTGAATAGTGTCCTAAAATGAAAGAAGCTTTTGCTATAGAATATGTGTGTAATTCGGAAGACACTATAAATCAAACAGAAATTCAGGGAAATCTGTCCATGTTTTGTATGGAGTTGCCGTTGGCAGCACATTCCTACCCACTGCAGAGAGAAAGGATGAGCTGGCCTCAGATTTATGGAACTTCTGAACTCTGCAGGAAAGAAATTGGAAGAGTATGTTTACCGTGTTTTAGAAGAGGCAGAAAGGGGCCCTGGTGGCATAGCGGTTAAGCCTTGGGCTCCTAACTGAAAGGTTGGCATTTCAAGTCCACCATTCGCTCCACGGGAGAAAAGATGTGGCAGATTGCTTCTGTAAAGGTCACAGCCTTGGAAACGATGGAGCAATTCTACTCTGCCCTGTGAGGTCACTGGGAGTTGGAATCGGCTCGACAGCAACAGGTTAGAAAGGACAGTATACTGATGGTGATTCCTAGATTAATTTAGGAGTCAAGAAGACCTGGGAATCAGCCTAGCAGTGCAACAACCAGTCTCAGTCAGTTTAGATGAGCTGTTTCACATTGAGGTCTCCATTTCCTAATCTGTCAAATGGGACTAACATGAAGCTGTTTTTTTTCTCAGATTGCTGGGAGAACCGTGGCATATATTTCACTTAGCAATGTGCCCAGACATACCACAAACACAAAGCAAATTTCGTCATTGAAACTGGTGTCGACATCAGCAGTTTTAACATGTGTTTACTCACTAAAATCCAAATTTGGCCATCATTCAGAATAACTTGTGGAACTTTAAAAATAAAGGCAGATTTCCGGGCCTCATACCTAGAAGTTTTGATTTAGTAGGTCTGAGTTAGGCCCCCTGACTTCATATTTTTCCAAATTCAAGAGATGAGTTTGTTGAGGCCATCCTCACCCCATCTAGCTTTTGGTAGCCACTTGTTTAAATGCTAACCCAGAGAGAATGTCACATGAGTAATAATAATATTCATGACATTTTACACAACACTTACAGATTTATCTTCACAATCCTCCTTTGATATAAGTTAATGTCAGTCCCACTTAACAGATAATAATATTGGAAATTTTGTTACTTGCTCATTCATATAGTTTATAAGCTGTAGGGCTTTTATAGGTGTCATAGATATTTTGTAAATGTCTATAACATTTCTTAAGGAGTCTTGGTGGCACAATGGTCAAAGCACTCCGCTGCTGAAAGGTATGTGGTTTGAACCCACCAGCTGCTCCATGGGAGACAAGATCTGGCAACCTGTTCCCTTTGAGATCATAGCCTATGAAACCTTCTAGGGCAGTTCTACTCAGTCATCTAAGGTCAACTCAATGGTATACACACAACAACAACACAACATTCCTTATAGATCTAAAGACGGAAGAGAACTAGGCTAATTTAGGAATATTATTTTCTTTTCCAAAGTGTAAAAGATGTTAAGTTCTGAAAGTTTGCAAACTTTCTCTTTTTAGTACCTCCTGGAGAGAATTCCTCTCAAATTTATACTTTTCATTTGTAAAAATCTTGAACTTAAAAAAAAAAAAGAAACTAGAATCCATGGGTGGTGGACTGACTATGGCCCTGAATGATTAACGTGCTCATTTGCTAACTGAAGGGTTGGAAGTTTCAGTCCATCCAGAGGCATTTCACAAGAAAGCTCTAGAGATCTACTTCGAAAAAATCAACCATTTAACGCCCTATGGAGCACAGTTCTACTCTGACACACATGGGGTCACTGAGTCACCGTGGACTCAATGGCAACTGTTGTTATTAGGTGCTCCTCAACTCAGTTCCAGCTCATAGTGACCCTATGTACAAAAGAACGAAACACTGCCCAGTCCTGTGCCATCCTCACAATCCTTGTTATGTTTAACCCCATCGTTGCATCCACTGGGTCAATCTACCTTGTTGAAGGTCCTCCTCTTTTATGTTGATCCTCTACTTTACCAAGCATGATGTCCTTCTCCAGGCATTGATCCCTCTTGATAACATGTCCAAAGTATGTGAGATGTAGTCTCGGCATCCTTGCTTCCAAGGACCATTCCAATCGTACTTCTTGAAAGACACATTTTTTCATTCTTTTGGCAGTCCGCGGTATGTTCAATATTGTTTACCAACATCGCAATTCAAAGGCATCAATTCTTCAGTCTTCCTTATTCATCATCCAGCTTTTGCATGCTTATAAGGTGATTGAAAACACCATGGCTTGGGTCAGGTGCTCTTTAGTCTTCAAGGTGACATCTTTGCTTTTCAACACTTTAAACAGGTCTTTCGTAGCAGATTTGCCCAATGCAATGCATCTTTTGATTCCCTGACTTCTGCTTTTAAGAGTATTGATTGTGGATACAGGTAAAATTAAATTCTTGACAACTTCAGTCTTTTCTCTGTTTAGCATGATGTTGCTTACTGGTCCATTTGTGAGAATTTTTGTTAACTTTATGTTGAGGAGTAATCTGTACTGAAGGCTGTGGTCTTTGATCTTCCTCAGTAAGTGCTTCCAGTCTGCTTCATGTTCAGCAAGCAAGGCTGTGTCCTCTGCATAACACAGGTTGTTAATGAGTCTTCCTCAAATCCTGATGCCCTGTTCTTCTTCATATAGTCCAGCTTCTTGGATTATTTGCTCAGCATACAGATTGAATAGGTATGGTGAAAGGATACAACCCTGATGCACACCGTTCCTGACTTTAAAACACACAGTATCCCTTTGTTGTGTTGAAATGACTGCCTCTTAATCTATGTACAGTTTCCTCACGAGCACAATTAAGTGTTCTGGAATTCCCATTCTTTGCAATGTGATCCATCACTTGTTATGATCCACACAGTCAAATGCCTTTGCACAGTCCATAAAACTCAGGTCAACATCTTTCTGGTATTCTCTGTTTTCAACCAAGATTCATCTGACTTCAGCAATGATATCCCTAGTTACATGTTCTCTTCTGAATCTGGATTGAGTTTCTGGCAGCTCCTGGTTGATATATTGCTGCAGCCACTTTTGAATGATCTTCAGCAAAATTTTACTTTCTTGTGATATTAATGATATCGTTTGATAATTTCCACATTCGGTTGTATCACCTTTCTTGGGAATAGGTGTAAATATAGACCTTTTCCAATTGATTGGCCAGGTAGCTGTCTTCCAAATTTCTTGGCGTAGACAAGTGAGCACTTCCATTGCTGCATCTGTTGGTTGAAACATCTGAATTGGTATTCTGTCAATTCCTGGAGCCTTGCTTTTTGCCAATGCCTTCAGTGTAGCTTGGACTTCTTCCTTTAGTACCATAGGTTCCTGATCATATGCTACCTCCTGAAATGGCTGAATGTTGACCAATTCTTTTTGGTATCTTGATTCTGTGTATTCCTTCCACTTTCTTTTGATGCTTCCTGTGTTGTTTAATATTTGCTCCGTAGAATCCCTCAATATTGCAACTCAAGGCTTGAATTTTTTCCTGTTCTTTCAGCATGTTCTTCCACAACAGCAACAGATAGCTGATAAATCTTATGTTTATTGCTAAGTAGCAATCGTTACTGCCTTTAGGTGCTATCAGGTGGATTCCGACCCATAGCAGCCTTATGTACAATGGAACAAAAAATTGCCCTGTCCTGAGCGAGCCTTACAATCGTTGTTATGCTTGAGCCCACTGTTGCAGCCACTATGTCAATACATAGTTGAGGGTCTTCCTCTTTTTTTGATGATCCTCTACTTTACCAAGGATGATATCCTTATCCAGGGACTGGTCCCTCCTGATAACATGTCCAAAATATGTGAAACAAAGTCTTGCAGTCCTTGCTTCTAAAGACCATCTGAGTATACTTCCTTCAAGACAGATTTGTTCATTCTTTTGGCAGTCCATGGTATGTTCAATATTCTTTGCCAACACCATAATTCAAAGGCATGAATTCTTCTTCAGTCTTCGTTATGCAGCTTTCACATGCATACGAGATGACTGAAAACACCTCGGTTTAGGTCCAGCTCATTTTAGTCCTTAAAGTGACATCTTTGCTTTTTAATATTTGAAAGAGGTCTTTTGCAGCAGATCTGCCCAATGCAATGTGTCATTTGGTATCCGGACTGCCACTTTCATAGGTATTAATTGTGGATCCAAGTAAAATGAAATTCTTTACATCTTCAGTCTTTTCTCTGTTGATCATGGTGTGGCTTATTGGTCCAGCTGTGAGGATTTTGTTTTCTTTATGTTAAGGAGTAATCCATACTGAAGGCTGTGGGCTTTGATTTTCTTCAATAAGTGCTTTGACTTTCAGCAAGCAAGTTTGTGTCATCTGCATATCGCAGATTGTTAATGAGTCTTTTTCCAATCGCCATTCTTCTTCGTATAGCCCAGTTTATTGGATTATTTGTTCAGCATACAGATTGAATAAGTATGGTGAAAGAATACAACCCTGACATGCACCTTTCTTGATTTTAAACCATGCAGATTCCCTTGTTCTGTTCGAATGACTGCCTCTTAATCTACAGACAGGTTACTCACGAGCACAGTTAATTGTTCTGGAATTCCCAATCTTTGCAATGTTATCCGTAAATTTGTTATGATCCTCCCAGTCAAATGCCTTTGCATAGTCAATAAAGCACAGGTAAACATCCTTCTAGTATTCTCTGCTTTCAGCCATGATCCCTCTGATATTAGCAATGATATACTTAGTTCCACGTCCTCTTCTGAATCTGGATTGGATTTCTGGCAGTTTTCAGTACTGCTGCAACCATTTTTAAATGATCTTCAGAAAAATTTTACTTGTGTGTGTTATTAATAATACTGTTTGATAATTTCCATATCTGTTGGGTCACTTTTCTTTGGAATGCATATAAGTATGGATCTCTCCCAGTTATTTCGCTAGGTAACTGTCATCCAGTTTCTTGACATAAACTAGTGAATGCTTCCAGAATTGCATCTGTTTGTTTAAACATCTCAACTGGTATTCTCTCATTTCCCGGAGGCTTGTTTTTCACCAATGCCTTGGACTTTTTCCTTCAGTACCACTAGTTCTTGATCATATGCTACCTCTTAAAATGGTTGAACATCAACCAATTCTTTTTGGTACTGTGACTCTTTGTGTTCTTTCCATCTTCTTTTTTTAAAACAATTTTTATTGAGCTTTAAGTGAACATTTACAAATCAAGTCAGTCTGTCACATACAAGTTTATATACACCTTACTCCATACTCCCACTTACTCTCCCCCTAATGAATCAGCCCACTCCCTTCTTCCAGTCTCTCCTTTCATGACAATTTTGCTATATTCTAACCCTTTCTACCTTCCTATCTCCCCTCCAGGCAGGAGATGACAACACAGTCTCAAGTGTTCACCTGATACAAGTAGCTCACTCTTCGTCAGCATCTCTCTCCAACCCATTGTCCAGTCTCTTCCATGTCTGATGAGTTGTCTTCGGGAATGGTTCCTGTCCTGGGCCAACAGAAGGTTTGGAGACCATGACCACTGGGATTCCTCTAGTCTCAGTCAGACCATTAAATCCGGTCTTCTTATGAGAATTTGGGGTCTGCAGCCCACTGATCTCCTGCTCCCTCAGGGGTTCTCTGTTATGCTCCCTGTCAGGGCAGTCATCGGTTGTGGCCGGGCACCATCTAGTTCTTCTGGTCTCAGGATGATGTAAGTCTCTGGTTCATGTGGCCATTTCTGTCTCTTGGGCTCATAGTTATCGTTTGACCTTGGTGTTCTTCAATCTCCTTTGATCCAGGTGGATTGAGACCAATTGTCCATTGTCTTTTGAAGCTTCCTGTCTTAATTTTTTTCAATATTGCAACCTAAATCTTGATTTTTTTCTTCAGTTCTTTCAGCTTGAGAAATTCTGTGCATGTTCTTCCCTTTTGGTTTTCTATCTCCAGGTTTTTGCACATGTCATTACAATACTTTACTTAGTCTTTTTCAGCTGCACATTGAAATTTTCTGTTCAACCCTCTTACTTCATTTCTTCCTTTCACTTTAGCTACTTGATGTTCAAGAGCAAGTTTCAGAGTCTGACATTCATTTTGGTCTGTTTTTTTTTCTTTTCTGTCTTTTTAATGACGTCGTGCTTTCTTCACATGTGATGTTCTTGAAGTCATCCCACAACCTATCTGGTCTTAGGTCATTAGTGTTAAACGTGTCAAATCTATTCTTGAGATGGTCTCTAAATTCAGGTGCAGGATACTCAAGGTCGTACTTTGGCTTTCATGGACTTGTTCTAATTGCCTTCAGCTTCAACTTGATCTTACATATGAGTAATTGATGGTTTGTTCCAAAGTTGGCCCCTGGCCTTGTTCTGACTGATGATATTGAGCTTTCCCATTGTCTTTTTCCACAGATGTAGTCAATTTGATTCCTGTGTATTCCATATGGTGAGATCCACGTGTATAGTCACAATTTATGTTGATGAATAAGAATATTTGCAATGAAGAATTTGTTGGTCTTGCAAAATTCTATCATGCCATCTCCAGTATTGTTTCTATCACCAATGTATATCTTCCAACTACCAATCCTTCTTCTTTGTTTCCACTTTTGCATTCCAATCACTAGTAATTATCAATGCATCCTGATTACATGTTTTATCAATTTAAGACTGCAGAAATTGGTAATAATCTTCAATTTCCTCATCTTTCAGCCTTAGTGGTTGGTGCATAAATTTGAATAATAGTCCTATTAACAGTCTTCCTGGTAGGTGTATAGGTATTATCTGTCACTGACAATGTTATACTTCAGGACAGATCTTGAAATTTTTTTTTTCAGGATGAATGTGACACCATTCCTCTTCAATTTGTCATTACCAACATAGTAAACCACAAGATTGTCTGATTCAAAATGGTGGACACCAGTCCATTTCAGCTTAGTAACACCTAAGATATTGATGTTTATGCATTCCATTTCATTTTTGAGGCTTTTCAATTTTCCTAGAATCATAATTCTTACATTTCATGTTCCCATTATTAATGGATCTTTACAGCATTCTTATCATTTTGAGTCATGCCATGAAGAGCAAATGAAGGTCCCAAACGCTTGGCTCCATCCACATCATTAAGGTCAATTCTACTTTGAGGAGACATCTTCCTCAATGGTAATTTGAGTGCCTTCCAACCTAAGGGGCTCATCTTCTGGCACTGTATCAGGCAATGTTCCACTGCAATTCATAAAGTTTTCACTGGCCAATTATTTTTCAGAAGTACACTGCCAGGTCCTTCTGAGTCTGTCTTAGTTTGGAACCTCTGCTGAAACCTGTCCACCATGGGCAACCTTGCTTGTATTTGAAATACCAGTGGCAAAACTTCCAGTAGCAGAGCAACACTCAAGCCATCACAGTACGACAATCTGACAGACCTGTGTTAATTTCTTTTTAATATTACAAGCTGAACATGAAGAAATGGAGATGAAAATGAACATTGGCTGTGACTTGGAAACGTGGGGGCAACCATAGATCCTTCTTAACACAGATCAGAAAAGCCACAAGGGTACATGAATCAGCTGTGTCACAGCAGCCTGTCTTAAAGAGTATTCTTATCAGTTTTACTTTAAAGAGAATGCCAAATCATAAAGAGGCATTTCGAAGAAACAGAAGGAGAGAGTCTTTACACATTAATTTACAACTTGGTGGGTTGGGTAAGGGAGGAGCAGCATTTTGTTCTTAAGGTTCCAGTACCAAAGAATGTGTACACCAAGTGAAAACATCTTTAAAAAAAAAAATTCACAGATTTCAAAATATATATTTAACACACCCTTGAGAGGATGCTTCTACTTTTACTTCACTTTCCAAAGTTGATTCTGCATTTTTCAGCAAAGTTTCTTGGCTTTGTGCTACTGAATCTGGAGGACATGTAGAAAAAAATGAAAGGTTGGAAAGAAAAAACCTTTATTTTACATTGGAAGTGGGATTAAAAACAGAGAATACTAAAAAAGGGGGGAGGGGGTAAATGAGGGAGACCTGTATAGGATGGAGTTTTAGGATACTGTTCTGTTAGGAGCTGACTCTGAAAGAGTTGATTGAGGAAGGGAGCCAGGAAGGCAGCCTTAGCATATGAGAGCTATTGAGAGTGACAGGATTGAAGACAGAGAATTTTATAACATGATCCTGTGGGTTATAAAGCTATTTCCCTTTGAATTTGTTTGAAAGACTTCAGTGAAGATTTGAATTATTTTTATTAATAATTAACTTTGATTACTAGGCCATATTCCTTTGAACGTGCCAGGATAGCTCAGATTTTATTCAGGTCATACTTATAGAAACTTCTGTTTGTCACTTGAAGTAGTTCAAGTCATGTTTTATTACCTCCAGCCAGAAGAGTCCTAATAAATATAGCATGTGTCAATGCCCAGTTTATCTACCTGGCTGAGTAACCAGATAACATTTTATACAGGTGAAAGAAAGAGAGAATATTACATAAATTTATTGATGATATTTTGTTATAATGGTAGTGATGGAGACAGCTTAGAGTTAGCTCCAGGCTCCTCATGTTCCATAAAAATGGAAAGGATAAACCTAGGCAAAACACTGGAGATTAGTTAGCTCAATCCTAGAGAGGTATCTTAGTTTCCTAGGGCTACCATGACAAGATAACACAAAATGTGTGGATTTAAAGAAAAAAAAAAAATTTCCCCCCCCGCCTCACAATTCTGGAGGCTAGAAGTGGGAATTCAGGGCTTTGGCAGTGATATGCTCTCTCTCTGTCAGCTTTAGGGAAATATGCTTCTGATCTTTTTCAGTTTCGGGTAGGCCTGGGAAGTTCTTGATGTTCCTGGGCTTATAGATGTCTCTTTACATGACTCCTGTCTTCTCCTGTGTGTGGTCCTATTTCTGTGTTTGTTCTCCCCTTTTTATAAAACATCAATCAGAAGGGGTTAGGATTAGGACCCACCCTACTCCAACATGACTTAACTGATAATGCCTTCAAAGAAAGATCCTAGTTCACCAAACAAGGTCACATTCACAGGTAAAAGGGTTAGGATTTCAGCATATCTTTTTTTTTGGGGGGGGGGTACAATTCAATCCATAACAAGAGGTAAAGAGAGTTACCCAAGTTTGTTTCATGGATGGGATTAGAAACCATGATAATTAGTGAGCAGTCTAAATCTTTTTCCAGTGTGCCACACAGAATCATCTTTCCCCTACTTGAAATTCAAAACTTTGTGATTATACTGGTTGTATGGGAAGACACATGCTAGGCCATGTTGGAGGGGTAAAATCACTTTTTTTTTTTTAATAATTTTTATTGTGCTTTAAGTGAAAGTTTACAGATCAAGTCAGTCTGTCACATATAAGCTTATATGCACCTTACTACATACTCCCATTTACTCTCTCCCTACTGTGTCAGCCCGCTCCCTCCTTCCATTCTCTCCTTTCGTGACCGTTTTGCCAGTTTCTAACCCTCTCTACCCTCCCATCTCCCCTCCAGACAGGAGATGCCAACACAGTCTCAAGTGTCCACCTGAAAATCACTCTTTTGAGAAACATTCCAGAAGTTTAGGAAGAAGCACATTCAAGCCATTACACCTTTGAAGAAGTATCTGGATGAGGGCCAAGATTGTCCTCAGATATAATCACCAAAGAAGGCTGCTTCATGCTTTCTAAGAGCCATAAGGCTGATAGAGGCTAGAGATTTTGATTTAAATTCTGCGATTTTCCAAGCAAAGCTGAAATTGTGATAAATGTAGGCATTGAGACAGTCATCTCAACTCCTTATTATGCTCCCAGTAGCTCTTCTTTTAGATAATAACTTAATGGTGGAAGGTAGCTTCACCTGCAGAAGACAGAAGATTATTTATTCCTCTGATCTTTCTTTGATCAGGTTGAAAACTCAGAACCTTTACTGTTACCTCCTCTAAACTTAAATGAGTGAGGCATTAAAAACTCTCATTTATTTGGCCACTATTCCAGGTTTTTCAATTGTTCCAATTACACATACTTCTTCAGCAGACTTTCTAGATTTCAAGCTTTGGCAATCTTGGTCAAAGTACCCATATCCCATCTACTTCCAAATTAAAGCCACTGATTTTAAAGGTTAGGGTAAGAGTTGTTGGCTTTACAAATTTGATGCCTTTATTTACGGCATTTTTCCCCAAACCTAAAGAGTTTTCTGCCCAAAGGCCTTTTTTGGAAATGTTGAATATAAAAAGCACAGGCCTTTTCTCAGTTTAAAAAGGTTTGTAGTGCATACAAAATATGGGTTTTGAATTCTGCCTGGATTCATTACACTCAACCATTATAAAAATACTTAGCTCCTAAACAAATTATATGTGGTTACAACACTAGCTGAGTCAAATGTGCTTTTGTGACAAATATGGAATCCCTGGTAAATACAATAAGCATGATGACTCAGGCTTGAACTAAAATATTTAGCAGCTCCTGTGCACAAAACACTATGCTATATCCTAGGTGGGCTGAAGGGAAGCTTCTTTAAGACTGTATGATCTAGGTGGGAGTGTCAGCTCATGTCAGGATTTATACATGCTACTTAAGAATATAAGAAGCCCTGGTGGCATGACACTTAAGCTCTCAGGTACTAACTGAAAGGTTGGCAGTTCAAATCCATCCAGCAGCTCTGCAGGAGAAAGACTTGGCAATCTTCTTCCTTAAAGACTACAGCCAAGAAAATCTTATGGGGCAGTTCTACTCTGTCACATGGGGTGCCTATGAGATGAAATTGACTTGATGGAACTTAAAAACCGTTTAAGAATATAAAAACCCAAATCAAACCTGTTGCTGTCAAGTTGGCTCGACTTCTGATTACCCCATGTGTGCAGAGTACTGTATAGATTAACCCTTTGCACCACCCAGGGTCTCTTACTCAAGAATATAAAGGTGGTGTTTATGAGCAGGGCAGTCATCAGTGTAGAATTAACTTGATCCCCGAAGGCTTCATGGAGTTAGTCAGTTAGAGGAAGAAATAAACAGGGCCTCCACCAAATCCAAAACAAAACCCACTGCCATTGAGTTGAGTTTGGAGTATGACCTTCTCCATCGGATGGCCTCTAAGGTTGCAACAGCAACACGGAAACTTTTGGGTTACTCTGTCTAAGTTCAACAGAGGTATGAGTAGGTTATATCTTCTTGGTTTATACTCATTTTATTTTTTATAATATCAGTAAAGAGTTGGCAGGCATAAAATTTTGGGAGACTCTTACAATGTTGTTTTTAATCTTTTCTTTTCAGTGTGCTTATAAATAGTCTGGTAAAATGTGAGCCAAAGCTGATCACCTGAGGGCTTAGTCAGTTTCAAGGCTTTTACAGGGAGTTGTATTACTCAGGTTTTTTTGAAATGAATACAGTTATTAAAATAGCAATGATTGTAGCTACTTGGTGGATTGGCACTAAAAATTGGTGCAGCCTGGGAGCTTGTTTCTAAAACTTACATGCATACAAATGTGTCCATGTAAAGATGTCAACAGATTGTGGTTGCAGCAGATGAAAGCTGAGCAGTTTCTTTCTCCTTGTGTAGCTTTCATGTGATTTGATCTTGTTCTACGAAAGAAAAAACAATAACAACAACAACAAAAACTTGCTTTGTAATGAAGCTTGTCAAAGTAGTAAAATTCTCAAAATATGATTCTTTAAAAAAAAAAAGGTGGGGGAGGTTCTCATAATAATAGGACTTCTCTCTTTTTTCCAGTTGCCATACAGTTGACTTTGACTCCAGACAGCCCCATGTCTACCAGAGTAGAAACGCATCGCATAGGGTTTTCAGGGCCTGATCTTCAGAAGTAGACCATCAGGCTTTTCTTCCAAAGTGACCTCTGGGTAGAATCGAACCACCAACCTCTCAGTTAGCAGCCCAGTATTTAATTGTTTGCACCACAGGTTGCTTATGACGATTCCAGGACTGTGTCCTTTCTCAGGTTGAATTTTCCTCAGTAGATTTTGTCATTTTACAGTGGAAATGCACTTCTTCCACAGAAAGCCATGGAATGGTATCTTAAGAATAGCTTTATTATTTCCAACACTTCCTACACACCAGGACAAAAATACCGTTAGTATAGAGTTCCATAGTCAATTCTCTTCCCACTTTTGGCTGCAGCTACAAAAGGGAAAAATAAAGGCACCTGAAAGTGTTCACATCCTGCCCACTTGAGTGTTAAGTGTTCACTCAATTCTGAAGCCCTCGCACAGGACTCTTCATCCTTCTGAGTTCACATAGCCTCAGCTAGCTGCCTCTCCTCGTCACACAGGTTGGTTATTGATCTTTTTACTCTTTTTTCCTACAACTGACTCTGTCTCCATCCACTCCTGATCTCTGGCTTCTTTTTTTGTTCTCAGTTTTCTCTGTATCTCAGTCTACATTTTCCCTTCTGGTCAATGTTTCTGCCTTATGGTTTCCCAAATGTGGTTTTCTCTCTTAAACTTTTTGAGTTGCTGGTTATATTCAGGGAGTTATTTATTTATTTATTTTTTTGGTTGTAATACAATACATTTACTCTAACTTTGAAGAGTTCAGGGCATGTTTCTTCTGGAAGGTTTTCCTAATATCAACAATCGTCCTCCGAGCTATCAGCATAATTTCTCTCTACTTACCTTTGTCTTTTTAAGGACAATAATCATATTTTTGGCACACTTATCTTTTTTCCTAAGATATTGTAAGGATTCTATGTCTTTCTGACATATGCTAAGTTGCTATTTGTTACTGTATACCCAGTGGACACTCATAATGCCATTAACATGCCATAAGTGGCCACTTAATTTTGTGAAATATAAACATAAGTTGAGGTATTCATTACAAATACGGAAGAGTTTATCTTTATGTGGTGTGTGCTGACCATCCACTTGTATTTATTCATGTACTTCATTATCATACTCCTTATAAATGGCTTATACATTTAAAGTTCTTGAAAATAATATTTTTAAATATAATTTGCTTCTCAAAACTTTATCTAGACCAGTGTTTCTCAAACTTTAATCAGTGTACAAATCACCTGGAGATGTTGTTAAAATACAGATTCTTAGACCCAATCCCTACAAGGTTTGATATGATATGTCTGGGTTGAACACATGAGCTTAAGTATTAAACCAGCTTCCAGTAATGACAATGTGGTCAGAGGACCACGCTCTAGATTGAACTAACATAGTCCATTGTATATCATTCATAACATTTTTCTTGAGCTAGATACTAGCTTTATGTGCCAGGTATGGTATTGTGTATTTATTATTGATGGAGGGGTGTCTTTGTTATTTAGTGCTGCTGTAACATAAATACCACAAGTGAGTAGCTTTAGAAACCAGAAATTTATTTTCTCACAGCTCTGTAGACTAAAAGTCCAAATCAGGGTCTCAACCATATTGATTCCTTCCTTGTTGATAGCACCAGACATTCCATGGCTCCTTATCATTCCTTGACTTGCAGATAATCCTCAAAAGGCTTCTGTCCTCTCCTTGTGCTTCTCTGTGTCTATTCTGGTCTTTTTATAATTCGGAAGTGATTAGGTCTAGGATCTACCCTACACTGGCATAATCTCATTGGCATAAAAAAAGAAAAGCCCTATTTCCAAACAGGATCACATCTGTAGGTACAGGGGTTAAGATTTCAATGCATGTTTTGGAGGGACACAATTCAATCCATAACAAGAAGCATGACTGTGAGTTTAGCATGTGACTAATAGGAAATGGTATCTCAGAATGTGTTGGGTCAGGCTCAGGAGACACAGAAAGCCCTGGTATTCCTGAAAGACATGTTCACCACTCCCCAGTATTTCTTCTAGTCTTATCAGAAACCTACAACAATGTGAATGGGTGGAATTGTGCAAGTTTGCAAACACTTAGGAAACCAAAGGAGGCTGCTGCTTCTTTTGAAGATAAAGGAACTAAGTTCATTAAAAAGGAAAGGGAAATAGTATCTGTCATAGATTGAATTGTGTCCCCCCAGATATTTGTCTCTTTGGCTAGGCCATGATTCCTAGTATTGTGTGTTCGTCCACCATTTTGTGATTTTCCTGCATGTTGTAAATCCTATCACTAATGGGAAGATTAACTGCAGTTATGTTGAGATCTACAAGATTGGATTGTGTCTTAAGCCAATTTCTTTTGAGATATAAAAGAGAGAGGCAAGAGGTGAGATGGAGGACCTCATATAACCAAAAAAGCAGTGCCAGGAGCAGAGTGTGTCCTTTGGACCTGAGCTCCCTGTGCAGAGAAGCTCATAGGCCAAGGGAAAGTCGATAACAAGAACTTTCCTCCAGAGCTGACAGACAGATAGCCTTCCACTGAAGCTGACACCCTGAATTTGGACTTGTAGCCTAATGGACTGCGAGAGAATAAATTTCTCTTTGTTGAAGCCATCCACTTGTAGTATTTCTGTTACAACAGTACTAGATAATTAAGGTAGTATCCCTTTACCAAAGGCAACATGATAAAATGAAAACTGCTATGACTTCAATCCTTTCTTGACTACTTTGAGTATATGAGTTGGTCGTCCATGCCTGTGGATCTGAGTGGTAACAAGAAAATATGGATTTAAACTGCCAAATGCTGAATAAATATGTATAATATCTGAATGAACAAGCAGTAATTTTGAGACCATAAATGTTTTATCAGTATACTATGTCAGTTATAATTTATGGCAACGCCTTTTTTCTGACCTTGGGAGTGATTTTTACTTGACTCACACAACTCCATGAAGTTCATAGGAATATATTCATTGTTCTTCCTTTATAGATAAAGAACTGAAGCTAGGAAAATTTTAGGAAATTTCTCGAGGTCACAAAGGTAATAATTGTTAGATTTTTTTTTTTTTAAACTCAATATTTTAACTCTCCAACCTTGTCAATGCTTTCTACTTTGCCCAAAGCCTCCTGTAAAATGCTATGCAGGTAAAGTCAAGGTCTGTGACTCTAATTTCTATACTCTGTGTATGTATAAAATGGCATTTTGAATATGATCAATAACAAAATAGGTTATGTTTTATTGCTGTTTTAATGCTTAGCCAGTTCAAAAAAAAATTACGGTGACTTCCTCTAATCTTGATGTCTGGCATTCTATCTGCTTCTTTTAAGGGTACAAAAAGCTGGCTTTGCCTTGGGTTAATTAGTGTAAATTGGGTTAATCTTTTTGAGCAGAGATAATGTGGCTCTAAGTTGACATGCAATGAAGGACTTAATTAATTTTGAAGTGAGATGGCATTTTGTCATTAAGGAGTTCCTTTATTTTTCTTGTTGAAGCCCTGTGGTACAGTGGTTAAAGTACTTTGTTGCTAACCCAAAGGTTGGCCGTTCAAACCCACCAGCTGCTCCCTTGGAGAAAGATGTGGCAGGCTGCTTTCATTAACATAACAGCCTTAGAAACCCTGTGGGGTGCTTTCATTTTGACCTATAGGGTCACTATGAGTCGGAATCGACTCAAAGGCAGTGGGGTTTTTTTTGGTTATTTTTTCATCTCTTTCTCATTTGTTTCCACTTCCCACTATTTTTGCTGTATTCATGGGTGCCAAAAGAATGTAGTCAAACAACAAGTGTTATGAAACATATCTTACTGTTGTGTAATACTGAAATTTCTGCCTTTTTTTTTTTTTTTTTTGTATTTAATTCCTAGAGAGATGTTTTACAAATCATCTTATTACTTTTTATTTCCCTTTGGAAAATTTAATCAAAGGACTAGTCTTGTCTCCACTATTTACTGTAGAGAGAAACCACTAAGCTTGTGGTAGCAAAACAAAGCAAAACAAAACAAAACAAATAGATAAATGGTAACTTTGGTGAAAGATAAGATGGTACACAATACTGGGGAAGACAGCACAATTGTCCAAAGCAAGGTCATGGAAGCTCCATGGACACATCCAAACTCCCTGAGGGACCAAATTACCTGGCTAAGGGCTGTGGGGACCCTGGTCTCAGAGAATATCTAGCTCAACTGGCATAACATAGTTTATAAAGAAAATGTTCTACATTCTACTTTATGAGTAGCGTCTGGGGTCATAAAAGCTTGTGAGCGGCCAGCTAAGATAATCCACTGATCTCACCCTGTCTGGAGCAAGAGAGAATGAAGAAAACTGAAGACACAAGGGAAAGATTTGTCCAAAGGGCTGATGGACTGCAACTATCACAGCCTCCACCAGACTGAGTCCAGCTCAACTAGATAGTGCCTGGCTACCACCATCGGCAGCTCTGACAGAGATCACAATAGAGGATCCTGAACAGGGCTGGAGAAAAATGTAGAACAAAAGTCTAACCCACAAAAAAACAAACAAACAAAAAAAAAAAAACTGACTTACTGGTCTGACAGAGACTAGAGAAATCTCTAGAGTATGGCCCCTGGACATTCTCTGAGCTCAATAGTGAAGTCACTCTTGAGATTCACCTTTCAGCCAAATATTTTACAGGCCCATCAAACAAAACAAGACCAAATGGGCATACCAACCTAGGGCAAGGACGAGAAGTCAGGAAGGGACAAGAAAGCTGGTAATGGGGAAGCCAATGTGGAGAAGGGAAGAGTGTTGGCATATTGTGGGGTTGGCAACCAATGTCACAAAACAATATGTGTATTAATTACTTAATGAGAAGCTAGTTTGCTCTGTAAACCTTCATCTAAAGTACAATAAAATTCAAATTAAATTAAAAAAAAAGAAAGAAACTTTTCAAGAGTTAGAGTATGGCTCAAGCTTCAGGATATACATGTCTTACCTTGCCAGTGTTATCCAAAGCAGGAATACAAGTCCAGCAGTTACTTCTGTACCATTCACCCCTGGAGTACTAGTGGGAGTTCTGTTCAGAATGCTTCATATTAGACAACTTAGGTAGTAGCCTCTTAATAGGCCCAAGGCTGTGGTATAATATCAAAATTACTCTCCCAATGACCTTGAGTTTAGAACACAGTGTTGGCAGAGCCTCGATGTGGTTCAAATATCCACCTCTTCTCTACATGTATTATGCAAAGAAGACCCTATCTTTAGTTCCAGGCAGAAATCCTGATTGATCTAATATAATCATTGTGTCCCCAATCCTCTTGACATTGATGGTAGGGTTAGGTGTGTGTAACTCAGTTCTGGCCAATGAGACATGAGGAAGGATTGCTGAGGTCTTTTAGGAAATGGCATCCTCTCTTCTAAAAAGAAGACATTGGAAGAGATTACCCTTTTATGTCTCTGCATGTTGCTGATCTCCATACGAAGTTTGGATCTGCTGTAGTCATCTTATGATCGTGAGGGAAACCAGCATGAGAAAAAAGTGGAAACACTGAGGAAGACAGAGCAGAGATTTTTTTTAAAAAAAATGTCTTCAGTGACATCATTGAGGCACATAATCAACCAGTCCTAGAACCTACCCAATTATATTCTTCCTGTTTTGTGTTAGCATGTGTTTCCGTATTGTCTAAACCAATTTGATTCTGCGTTTTCTGTTGCACACTCCTGTGGACCACCCACCTGATGCAGGGTGAATATTAATAAAGCAATGCTAGCTAAGCTGAAGAAATAATTCCCAATATCTCAGTCACTAAATACAATAAAGGCTCATTTTTTATTCTCTCAAGTCTCGTAGGAGTCAGACTGCCCTTCCCCATCTTATAGTTACGCCATCTGGAAAGTGTGGACTTCAAGGTTGCTTTGTAAAAGGGAGAGAGAATTGGAAGCTTAGACAAGATGTTTTAAGGTTTAGGACTAAGATAGGTTTGGGTTACATTGCTTCTACTCACGCTCCGTTGGCCAGAATTCAGCCACATAGGTTTGGGTTACATTGCTTCTACTCACACTCCATTGGCCAGAATTCAGCCACATAGCCAATGTAACTGCAAGGGAGACTAAGAGAAGAGATTCTCCTAAGTTCCCATGAGTAGGAAATGGTATGATAAATACACATCATTTTACCTATTATAGGGAATAAGAAAAAAAGTGTTAAATAGCCTGAAAAGTGATAGAACACAGACATATCACTTATTTCTACACACATTTATAAACAAAAACACAATTTCTTCTATGTTTAAGGAATGTACCACTGTTATATCTAATAATATCCATTCGATTCTGACCTCTGTGTTTATAGGTGGTAGTGCCGCTGTGTTCTGTTATACCCTGGAGCTGACATGTTACCGACCCAGGTCAGCCCCACAGGTCTAGAGCATCAGTGGCCATATTCTGCAGCACAAATCAGAATATCTTCACATATTCAAACTCACAAGAGACAATTTTATAACTCAATGCCAGTGTCACTAATAAAAAAAAAATACAGTTGCCATAGGGTCAATCCTGACTTGTGACATCCCCATGTGTGTCATAGTAGAACTGTAATCCATAGGGTTTTCAATGGCTGATTTTTCAGAAGCAGATCACCAGGGCTTTTTTCCAAGGAGCCTCTAGGTGGACTTGAACCTCTCATCTTTTGTTTAGTAGCCAAGTGCTTAACCGTTTGTCCCACCCAGGGACTCTCATCATTTTAAGGTCATCAAACCAGAACTAAAGCATTTGTATTGGCTAGTCTACTTACTGTATTTGAAACATGGAAACGGTCTTTATAAATTGGATTCAAATCAAGAAGAGGAATTAGATAATCTTAAGAAGTTAAAGAAGTCTATTACATCTGGGAATTTTTACATCTGGGGTTCTAGCACCCCTTTCCCTTGGCACTACTATCAGTGATGTTCTAGCCCGATTTCATCATCATTTCCTCTTTTCCATAATTTCCAGTGATAAAATGCCAGTAGCTTTTCTTGGATCCCACCCTTATGTCAACTTTCCTAATTTCAAAACCTTTTCACAGTGCAATATGTGTTCCAATTTTTGCCCTTAATTTTTGTTTTTTTCCTATGTATCATAGAAATATGCTCATGCTAGAACTTTGTGTATAGGCACCACATAATTGGGGAACAAATATTATACATATGTATTAGAAAAAAAACATTCAAAATAGATAATTTTAAGAGGGAATTTTTTTTTCACAAATGCAATTATTATACATATTCTGACAAAGTTATTAGTCAATTTTTCCATGTATAGGTTTTGAAATTTTTGCATAAGTGTACTTTTAAAAATTGTATACTCTGCTATGAAATTCCCATTCTCATTTTTTCTATATTAGAAATAAATTTGAATTTTTAGAAAGAGAAAGAAAATAAGAGCTAACTGATGGTAGTAGCAAGGAATTGAAAAAAAGGTTGAGCTTCTGTATCATCAAAAATTTACTATCAATGTATTTAAATAATAATTATAAAAGGAAAGATTATAAATTCTTCTATATTGTGTATGACACTCCATAATCAATTGTGAATGTTACTTTACAGTTATAAATATGTTTTCTGTGTTAAGCTATGTACTTCATCATTATGCTGAAAATTACATGATACTCTAGAGTGGCTTTAATTAGGTTAGCCAGTTTTGCACTGTTGATTATTTGATTTTTTCAATAACATAAAAATTGTGAGATGACAAATTTTTCATGTAAAATATCTTATCTGGTGCTGTATAGTTTTCTTAGGTTATATTCATAGAAAATATATAAACTGATCAACAATTACAAACAATTTTTAAGATTGGTCAAATTACTCTCACCCAAGAGTTTTTTTAAAAAAATATTTGCTTTCACCAGAAATGTAGTATTGGTGATATATCAGAAATCACTCAAGTTCTCCAGACTCAATGCTCCTTGCAATGAATCTTTGCATCCTCCCATGAAGTGAAAAAGTCTGAAATCAGGCCTGTTTTATGACTTGCTATGGCCAAGAGACTGTAGAAGAAATGTCAGTGTGTTTGTTCTGCAACTAGACCTCAAGGGGCCTTGCTTGCCTCTGACCTCTCTCTTAGAATCTTGTCTCCACCATGATAATAGGCTCAGGCTTGGCTGCTATAGAATGAGAGACCATGTGGTATCTCAGTTGTCTCCATCAGTTTCATCATAAGCCAATTTAGGGCTAACCAACATCAAACATGAAAAAGAACCTAGGCTAGCTCATCAGAACTGCCTATCTGACTTGATGCTGCATGAAAGAGACAAGCCATTACCAGGAAAGCAGCCCAGATATCAGGCAGTCTGTGTGCAAAAAAAAAACTATTTCTTGCTGCATTCTGCTGAAGTTCTGTAGGCATTTTCTTGGGCAACTTATTATGGCAATAGATGATGTCCAATTTACTACATTTTCAAAAGCATCAGATATTTCATATGCTAATTTGTTAGACACAAATGGCTTCCTTACACTCTAAAAGGAGTTCCTGGGTAGTACAAATAGTTAAGTGTTGGACTACTAACCCTACTAACCTAAAGGTTGACAGTTCAGCCAACCCAGAGGTGCTCGAAAGTAAGGCCTGAGAACTGCTTTTGAAAGGTCACAGACTTGAAAACCCTACAGACTGCAGTTCTACTCTGCACCCATGAGGTCACCATGAGTCACAATCAACTCAAAGGCAACAAATAACACTAACACTCTAAAACTGTAAATCCTTATGTCAGATCTATAGTAATTCAAGTCTTTAGATGTGCTTACTTGTTTGGAGCAATTGAACAAAAAATAGACCATGGAAAATAATGCATTTGTGTTTAAAATTCTTTATTATGTAGGATCTATAGCAGAGGCCACCATATAAATAAATACGGTGACTGCAAGAAGGAACTTTCACCTATCCTTATTTTGAAAGCTATATAAACCACCATTAACCATTTGTTTAGATATGGTAAAATAATGTCATTCAAGATAAAAAGTTGATGTAAACATTAAAAATACGTGCATTAGCAAAACATTTTGTAAAATTAATATGTTTTAGATGATGATTCTGGATTTGGGAAATATCTTGATACTTTGACTTATTTTTATTTTCACAGTGGACTAGCAAATAGTTTTCCAATTTTAAAAAATACAGTTGTTTATTAAAGAAGGGAATAAAAGGGGAATATTAGATAATTTTTCTCCTGAATTTTTGCACTATGAGAATGCAGAATACTTCAGCACCAAATGTGAACACGAGATTTGTCAGTGTCTATGCTCAGGAAAGCAACTAAAATAATGCTTAGGTTTATTAATAGAATGCCAGCTGTGTTTTACAGAGAGAGGTAGAGGTAGCAGAGCACACGCTCATTTTTTCCAGGATGGGTGCTTTAAATATATCTGCCATTTTAGCACTAAGGAAATTAAGCCAGGCTTGTATAAATGTAGGTTATGTCTACATATTGACAAACTAGTGAAAAAAGGAGTGAAATTAGTCTTGGGAAGTCATATCCTGGCCATTAATTAGGAGCAATAAAACAGTAGGATTGAAAAACCAGAGGATGTAAAGTAAGGTAACATCCAGAAAAAGACCCTACAAGGTAATAACTGTCAAGAAAAATAAGTCTATAAATAGGAAAGAAGATAGATTTTTAGAACAACGGAGCTTCGGAATGATGGTTCAGCCCATGTACCATCATCCTGCTATCATCAGAGTTCTCTATTCATTTCCAGAATCACCTCCAGTGGTTATTCTATTCCCCTGACCTTCTGTGCTCCTGAAGCACTCCTTATATGACTTTATTATAGGACTTCCCAAAGTGACCTGTAATTTCTTATTTATGCCCCTGTCTTCTTCACTACATAGTGAACTCTTTGGAGCAACAATCTTCTCTGAACCAATACTGTAGCCTCAGACCCCCACATAGTGCTTGGTTCATAAGAAGTAGCTCAGCAAATGACTCTTTGAAGGAATGGATGAATATCTAGGTAGACAAACAGACATAATGTATCTAGACTCTAGGATACCACAATACAGCAGAGAGAAAGGGAGGTAAGGCAGTGTTTGAAGTTCCTCTCGTTACTGAAGTTCGAGATAGAGTGGGTTAGGTATCCAGGAATGCCAGAAACTATAAGGCAGCAGGATCCAAGAAATACTGAGGCAGTCTTGACATAAAAGTAACCCTGCTTGAGAAGTAAATAGTCCCAAGGCATCAGAAGTCCAGAACTCAGAAAGGATTTTACATGACTTATGAAAGTGAGTAGACACATTCAAATAGTTTAATACTTTGGTATATTAATCTCCCACTATCCGATTAAAAATTTCATAAAAACTACTAGTTTTATGCTAAAAATATTTTAGCCTGTCTTTGCCTCCATATTTCCTTGATTGAGAATGTAAAGCTACATGTCAATTTAGCTTCTTAAGCTTAGTACAAAGCCATATTGCCCATAAAAACCAAAAACCCACTGTTGTCGAGTCGATTCTGATTCGTAGCAACCTTATAGAGTAGAACTGCCTCATAGAGTTTCCAAGGAGCTCCTCCTGGTGGGTTCGAACTGCTGACCTTTTGGTTAGCGGCCGTGACACTTAACCACTATGCCACCAGAGTTTCCATATTGCCCATAAGCCTTATTAATTTCCTTTAGGATGGCACTGGGGTATAGGTGGTTCAGTGTAGAATTATCATCTTCCATGCAACAGACCTGGGTTTGATTCCTGGCCAATGCATCTCAAGTGGAGTCACCACCCACCTCTCAGTGGAGTCTCGCATGTTGTTATAATGCTGGTTTCAGCAGAGCTTCTAGATTAGGATGGACTAGAAAGAAAGGTCTGGTCATCTACTTACAAGAATCAGCCAATGAAAATCTTATGGATTATAGTGCTCTGATCTGCAACCAACATGGGTACGGCAGAATTTCATTCTGTTGTGCATGGGGTCACCATAAATTGGGACAGATTGATGGCAGCTAACAACAAGAGGATGGATGATGTCATCATTAAAAACACAACTTTCTATTCAGTTCTGAGGACTCCTTCCATTATAGGAAAACGAAGTGGACAGGTTGCATGCAGAACTCCAGGCATCCCAAAGATGCTTATTTCCATGCTCTGAGCACCTTTGAATAAACTTTTGTTTTTCATTCCCAATCTTCCTACTTTACACAGGAATTTAATTGTGAAGGTGAGCCTAGTTTCACTAACAGGTCCCATTATAAGTACAGTTTGAATTTGGCAAAAAGAGGCAGGAAGTCAAAGGAGTTTGCTCATCCCTGACTCTATGCTGTTCTGAAAACTTAGGACAGGCAAGCATGAAGAACCTTAAGGTATGGGCATCAGGGTGCATGATACATTTCTAGTAGTGGATCTCTATGAACCAGGCTGTGCTGTTTCATACTGGGCTGGTGATGACACCTAGGACATGGGTCACAATGACCTGTATCAGTTCAAGGCTGTTTCCATACTTGTATTAAGCCACATTTCTTCATAGCCATGCTTTTGAGCTCCCGTTGTTTGATCAATTCAGGGAAATTTAGAGCTGGCCATCTGGTTGAACACCTAAGACAAAATGCATATAAACAAATTAGGAAACAATATATGAATTCACATAAACAAATTAGGAACCAATATATGAATTATATACTCTGGAACTTGAGTAGTGCTGAGATAAGGTTAGAGTAATCAGGGCAGGTTTGCCAGTGGAGATGGTATTTTATCCTCCTTCAAAGAATGAAAGATTTGAACAAGATAGGCAAGGCAATTTCTGAGGATCCAGGCACAGGAAGACTCAGATGAAAAGATTAAAATAACAAACTGGGAAAGTGTTAACATATATGATGATATCCTTACTATGTAACCAAACCTGTTGCCATCAAGTTGATTCCAACTCATAACAACCCTATAGGACAGAGTTGGATTTCCAAGGAGCAGCTGGTGGATTCGAACTGCTGGCCTTTCAGTTAGCAGCTGAGCTCTTAACCCCAGCACCACCAGAGCTCCTTACTATATATATATATGTATATATATGTATATGTGTATGTGTATATATGTGTATATATATGTATATATGTGTATATAAGTGTATATATGTGTATATATATGTATATATAGGATGCTTAAATATCAGTAGCCATAAAATATGAAAAACACAAAAGAAAAATGGATGAATATTAAAGATTGCAAATTTTGAGAATATAAATGATTCTTAAATACCTTAAAGAAAAGGTCAGCATTCTCTTAATTATACAAATTTACACCTCAAAAGGAGTGAGTATTGTTTATTGCCTGTAAGTTTGAAAAGATTGGCAATACCCTATGTTGACAAAGATTTGGGGATATAGGTATTCTCATAAGCTATTATTAGGGATGGAAATTGATAAAAATTTTCACAGTGACGTTTTCTCAGTGAGCCCTACCCTGGCTACCCGGTTTAAAATTTCACCTCTCCATCTTTCCATTGTTCTTCCTTTGATCTATTTATTTATTTATTTTTGCCTATAGAACTTAAAATCATTAAACATATTACATAACCTACTCATTTATCATTTTTTATAATCTCCTTTATATTCTCACTAGAATGTAAACTCTATGGAGGCAGGCATATTTTAATCTGCTTTGTTCACTGTTACATCTCAAACCCCTAAACTTTTGTCTGGGACATATTCGATATTTGCTGAGCTAATGAATAGGTGGATGAGTGAGTATGGAATCTGTAAATGTTTGTATGTTTTGGTCCAGTAATTCCAATTTTGGAAAGTTATTCTAAGTATCAGATAAATGTGAAAGAGTATTTGCAAGGATTTTACTACAGTTTTACTTATAATAACAAAAACAAACAAATTTAAGCATTAGAGATTAGCTAATAAATTGACTCTAGATACCAAGGATTAATATATAGCTATTAAAAAGGATAAAGGATATTTATGTATATTAACATGGAAAGATGTGACTAATTAATTGTTAAATTTGTTGAAAAGAACTTACAAGTACACATCTGTGATATACCAACATATGTTAAACTGTTTAGAAGGGTAACACTAGACTGTTAAAAGTAGCTATATATTGACTATACCATGGACTGCCAAAAGAATGAACAAATCTGTCCTGGAAGAAGTACAGCCAGAATGTTCCTTAGAAGCGAGAGTGGCGAGACTGTGTCTCACATATTTGGACATGTTATCAGGGGAGATCAGTCCCTGGAGAAGGATATCATGCTTGGTAAAGTAGAGGTCCAGAGAAAAAGAGGTAGACCCTCAAGGAGGTGGGTTGACACAGTGGCTGCAACAGTGGTCTTAAGCATAACAACAAACATGAGGATGGTGAAGGACTGGGCAGTGTTTCATTCTGTTGTTCATAGAGTTGCTGTGAGTCAGAACCGACTTGGTGGCACCGAACAACAACATATCTTGTGTAAATATGGATGTGATTTTACTCTCTTCTTTACCTACCACCATATTATTTGAATGGTTTTTCATAATAAATGTAAATAATGATAAGAAAAAAAATCAATAAAGGTAAATCATTTTGACATAAATTGAAATGTCGAAAAAATAGTTTTTATGAGAAAGAAAACATTCTTGTTCTTTTATGTATTTTGGTTATTGAAGTATATTTCTCCTATTGGTGTAATGTTAACTTTCAAAAAATTTTTCAAATATATCATCATGCCAGTTTTAGAAATTTTAAAACAAATGAACAAACCGTATGGATAAAATTATTACTAGTAATGAGAAGACTAAATGTCCACCACTCTGAACTTTATTTCACTGATTTGTGAAATGAAAATAATAATGTCTTTATCAGCAGTTGTGAGAATGAAAAGAAATTTTATTAAGACACCTTATAAAATACCTGCTATGTTTTTTTTTAATTTTTTTTTTTTTTTTATGTGATAGGAAGGAAACGCTGGTGGTGTAGTGGTTAAGAGCTACAGCTGCTAACCAAAAGTTCAGCAGTTCGAATCCACTAGGCACTTCTTGGAAACCCTACGGGGCAGTTCTACTCTGTCTTGTACGCTCTCTACGAGTCAGAATTGACTTGACGGCAACGGGTTTGGTTTTTTTGGTTATGTGATAGAAGTAAGGGAATCTAAGTTCCCTTTCTCCCTGTACCTCCTTTCTTCTCTTCACAGTCTTCCAACTGGGAAAAGAAAAGTTAAGTGTTAGAATCTTTTGCCTAAAACACTCTCATACCCAATTGACCATATCAGGTGGCTAAGAAAAACATCTTCCCTAACTTTTAGATCAAGTATTTAGTCAACAATACTTACGTGTTCTTGTGTCTTGGTCTGTGAAGTCATTGGGCATCGTAACATCCGATGACCCTAAAGGTTGATAGTGAGGAGAAACATAAATTTTAATTTAAAGGACAACAAATGTTAAAAGTAGAGAAGTGTTCAACAGCATGATTCTACACTTCAAATGACAAATTAGAAGTCAGTTACAAGTAAAACATGAAAACAGAGTAGGAATCATGAACTTGGCTTACAGGAATCCTGAATCCATTGACATACAGTTGCTACTTTTATCTATTATCAGCTCAAGACGCTCTCACACCAACTGGATGGAGAAAAAAGACTGACTATCTTATTACCAGCTCCCTTGAGTGCTGTGGTCAAATCTTTTTTATGATTTGAGCTTAATTACCTTGAAAGAGGTGCATCAGTTTTATGAGGTTACAAATCAAAAGAAGATTTAGATCTTCCCTAGTGTGAAACTGGTCTGTAGATTGGATTCTAAACAATTGTTACTGTTCCAGTTATTTAACAAAAAAAAAAAAAAAAAAAACAGAACAAAACAAGTGGCTCTGTTCTTTATGGAAACACATAATGCCAAGTAAAATTGTCCTTCCTGAGTCCCTGGAATGAGTATTTAAAAAATTGTAATAATAGAAATATCAAGTTCAATTTCTTATTGATGACACTCTGAAAGTCAACTATCTATGTATGTATGTGACTCTTAAAGTGCTGATAATTTCTTTAAGCGCAAAATTCTTTTGTTATTATTGCCCTCAGTGATTTTACCAGGTGAAATCTGGTAAATCTTGGAAATGTCATATTTCAGCATAAGATTTGACCACTGTACTAAAATAGTTTTAGAAGACTCAGTATGCCATATATATATTTTTGGAATCAGTGCTTGTCTCCTTAAAGAAAATTTAAGAGCTGCAAAATATATAGTTTTACTTAGCTGTGAGTTATCATAAAATCTTGGGCATTATCCTCATAGTGTCAAGTAACAGACTGGGAATATTGGCTGTGTAGAAGAGGTGTTTTCCTAATACCCTTATCACCTTCACCAAAGCCAAATAAAGTTTCCTCCTCCTCATTACACAAGCAGTCAAATGGATTGCCTCTCCATCAGTTTTATGTGAATGACTCTTTACAACATTTAGCAATTACCTGTCCCAGAAAACTGGATTTCTGGTGGAACACTGGGTAAGGCATTGGCTGCTGACCAAAAGGTTGGCAGTTTGAACTCTCCAGCCACTCCTTGGAAACCAAATGGGGCAGTTCTACTTTGTCTTATAGGGTCGCTATGAGTCTGAATCAACTTGACAGCAATGGGTTTCGTTTTGCGTTTTGTGCTAGGAAAAAAAGGGAAATTATTTAGTAGAGAGATTTGAGAGCCTGTGGTTTGAGATAGGAGAGTAATAACATTAGTAATATTGTCCATGGGATATCTTTGTGTTGACCCCCATTTTACCTGAGACAGATAACCCAGAGACCAAAACTTGATTCTGCATTGAGCTGGATACATAAAGTAAAAGTAAACTTCTTTCTACAGTAAGATATCAGGTAAAGAATTGTTGAAAGATAGGGTGATAAATAGGATTTTCTCTTTTTTCCATTAAGTCACCTCTACTGTGAGACTGCCAAGAAGGATGATCTGCTAATAACAGACATATGAAACTTTTAATCTTGAAT
This sequence comes from Loxodonta africana, assembly GCF_030014295.1. NCBI lineage: Eukaryota > Metazoa > Chordata > Mammalia > Proboscidea > Elephantidae > Loxodonta > Loxodonta africana. The sequence continues at coordinate 43,031,550 of NC_087348.1, forward strand.
GATTGAATTCTTTGTTTTCAGCTTTGTGATTTTGATCTTGTGCACCCTTGTAGCACTTTCTCCAACTTTGTTCTTACGTATACCTATCTGTACTATAAAACTTAGCAATTTATTGGATATAGCATTGCTCCATAATATTTTAGAAATTTATATGACATTAATTTTTTTAAGTATATTCACTATCCTAAAAATCAGAATGGATTAAACTCACATAAAGAAAACAAAAATCCTCACAACTGGACCAATACACAACATCATGATAAACAGAGAAAATATTGAAGTTGTCAAGGATTTCATTTTACTTGGATCCGCAACTAATGTCTATGGTAGCAGCAGTCAAGAAATCAAATGACGTGTTGTACTGGGAAAATCTGCTGCGAAAGACCTCTTTAAAGTATTAAAAAGCAAAGATGTCACTTTGAGGACTAAGGTTCACCTGACCCAAGCCATGGTGTTTTCAATAGCCTCGTATGAATAAGGAAGACTGAAGAAGAGTTGAAGAGCTTGAGTTATGGTGTTTGTGAAGAATTTTGAACATACAATGGGCTACCAGAAGAACGAACAAATCTGCTTGGAAAAAGTACAGCTAGAATACTCTTTAGAAGCAAGGATGTCGAGACTTCGTCTCACTTACTTTGGATATGTTATTAGGAGGGACCAGTCTCTGGAGAAGCTTGGTAAAGTAGGGGGTCAGCAAAAAAGAGGAAGACCCTCAAGAAGGTGGATTGAAACAGTGGCTGCAAAAATTGCCTCGAACATCAAAATAATTGTGAGGATGATGCAGGACCCGGCATCATTTCATTCTGTTGTACATAGGGTTGCTATGAGTCAGTGCCGACTTGATGACACCTAACAATAGCAACACCAGAGTGAAAAGGGAAAGAGAAGCACATGTAGAAACATATTCAGAATCTAGGTTCTTTGAATTTTATTTTATTCAAATATGCCTCAGAAACCACATGACTCTACTCCTCGACACAAAATATGGTATCTCTCATATTTTCACCAAAGTTCTATTAAATATTCATGGATCAATTCCCCACAAGTTTCTTAATTTTTTGAAGGTAGAGATGTTGATTTTTTATTTTGTACTCCCTGCAATTTCTAGATAACCTCGTGCTGGTTGCTTAATGTGAAATTGGTTAATATATTTATGTATGTGTGTGTATATATATAAATGTATAACTTCATATATAAAACTTGATAATTGTCTATGACAAACATATTATCAAAAATAAAATTTTATAAGCTTTTTAAATGTTTTTATTGTTACTAAAATAACATGGGGGGGGAAGCTAAATCTGTCTCGCAAACCAAATTTAGAGCCCCAAAACCCATTGATGTTCAGTCGATTCTGACTTTTAGCAACCCTGTAGGACAGAGTAGAAGTGCCCCATAAGGTTTCTAAGGGGGTAAATCTTTGTGGAAGCAGACTGTCACATCTTTCCCCAGTGGAGGAGCTGGTGAGTTTGAACCACCAACCTTTGGATTAGCAGCTGAGCTTTTAACCCATGCACCACCAGAGCTCCTGGAATTGTGAGCAGTATCTGAAAATGACAACCATTTTAAATAAAATTTAACTAACATAAAAGGTAAGCCCTGGTGGCCCAGTGGTTAAGAGCCTGGTTGCTAACCAAAAGATCAGCAGTTCAAATCCACCAGCTGCTTCTTAGAAACTGTATGGGGCAGTTCTACTCTGTCCTACAGGGTTGCTATGAGTCAGAATCAACTCAAAGGCAATGAGTTTTAACATAAGAGGAGGCTGTGAGAAGGCAGTAGGGAATATGAACATATGTTTAAAAAAAATTCTGGTTAATTAGTGATAAAAAGTAAGCTGTCTCTAATTTAATAATATAGACATTAAATTAAATTAAATTAAAAGAGGTAGAATTTGAGTAAAGAGTGTCCTGACAGGCTTTGCCTAATTCAAATATAGATTTCTCAGCTTATCAAGTTGTTGAAACTAGAAAGTAGAAATTGTCACACTTTTTTTTTATTCATTCAACAGATATTTGTTGAGCACTTCTTTAGGTGTGTTGATAAAGCATCAAGTAAAATGGACGTGACCCTTACCCTTATGGAGTTAAAAATAAAGTGGGGAGACAAATATTAAAAACTGTAACCACAGAAATAAATTTGTAATTAGAATTACCATAAAGCAGAAGAACAGGAAGCTATGTATAATGAAGTGAACTAACTTTGATTGGTGGCCCAGAGACCAGAAAAGGTGTTTGTGATAGGTACTTTGAAAGCTGACATGATACAGCAAAGAAAATACTAGGCAGAGAGAGTACATGCTACTGTATGAATAAGTCAGGTGTGTTTGAGGGATTAGAAAAATAGGTTGAGCTGTAGAATGTGACTAATAGCAGATTGGCATGAAATACGCAAGGTTTATATCATATAATACCTTAAAAGAAATTAAATATCTTAAAATTTTTATTATAATAGGATTGGAGTGCCATGAAAGAGTTTTTGTTTGTTTATTTCTTTTAGTTCTCCCCCTGAGAGGTGGATATGATACAATTCTTTTTAAAATGATCTCTTTAGTTGCTGTATTGAGAATGTATTAGAAAGGAGCAAAAGCTAGGGACTCTAGTTAGAAGGCCATTCCAATAGTCCAGGCAAATACAACTCTATCTTGGAGAACTTGGGTGGTTAATGGAGATGGCGTGATGAATTTAGAGCTGTGCCTAAGAACTAGAATTGATATGACCTTCTAGCTGAATGGAGATATTTGGAAAGGGAAAAATAAAGGAGGCATCCCAGGTCTCTATCCTGACAAACTGGGTATTTAGAATACATTAAACTTTAACAAAAAAAAATTATTTATTTATTTTTATTTTTAAACTTTAGAGGACTAATTGGTAAGTTTGGCTGGTGAAGCGGGCAATTGAATTCTCGGGTTTGGGCATCTTGAGTGAAACCTGTGAAACACTCAAATAGAAAAATTCACGTATTTGGTTATGTGGGTCTAGAGCTCAGCTGAAATATTTTGGTTGACAATATGGTAAATATAAAGACAGCATTAAAATTTGTGGAAGCAAATAATTTTGTCTATGGAATATGTGTAGGATATTATATTACAAAAATTTGCCTCCAGGGACAATAAAATGGACATTCAATAAACATGCAGACACTAAATTTAGATAAAGCTTTATGGAAACATTCCTTTAGAATATGAAATAACAAAGCATAATATTTTAAAATAAAAATAATCATTTATGATAATAGTGATAATAATACTTGTTTCATTTCTGTTAGAGAGGTAATAGTATTTGCTATGATTCAATATGCTAAAATTTAATAAATTTCTGGAAGCATAGGGTAGATTTTATATCTAGACCTTTTTATTTATTTATTGTCGGTTTTTAGTTTTGTTAATTAAAAAACTATTATCAAAATGATAAGTCATCAGAAAAACCACATATGTTTGGTGGTTCTGCTAAATAGTTCTGGATAGTTATGTCAAATATAGACTGACCAATGATGTGCAGCCTTCTCCTTCAGAGTATATACATCATTCACTCAGTCAACAAGAATATCACACTCAAAAGTGTTTCTTCTGTTGAGAAGTCAAACTGGATGAAAACTGGAATGTTGGCATTGGATTACTCAACATGGAAGACATTGTTGGCTTTATCAAGCACAGCACAGACAGAAGGCAATTTTGAGAGGGCTGTGGAAGAAGTAGAAAGGGAGAAAATGGAGAAGTCATGTTTACATTAGTCTTCCACAAAGCCTGGCTGTGGCAGTATTCTACAACACTAGTTACAGTACAAAGAGGTAGCTGGATAGATAGATGTGTGATTGGTAAAAGTGCTATTTTTTTTTTTTTATTGGTTTTGATTCTAGGTTATTTTTGTTAAGGATAGAATATAAAACAACATATTCGAATACAGTTAGGAAGACTCCACTACAGAGAGAGAAGTTCAAGAATCTGCAGAGCAGAGGATGATCAATGGTTTTGATCTCCAAGAAAGCAGGAATATTTTGAGAAGGATTCGTGGAAAAGGACTGTCCTTTGAAAGAAATTTCCTGTATTTTAATAAAAAGAAGATGAGAGAATAGTAAGAAATATGGAATTTTATAAAGGTTAGGTTAGTGGTTGAAAGAAGAAATAAACAAAAGTAGGGAGAAAAAATTGTTTCAAGACATAGGAGACCATATTAGTTTGAAGGAAGTAAGTCTAGAGAAAATAATTTGAAAATGCTTATAAAGGACCACTTTTCTTGGAAAAATATCAAGAGTTCAAGTAGAAGGGTTAGGTATACCATAACCGTCTACTATTTTTAAGACTGTTGGTTAGCAAAGAATTATTGTGCAAACCATTCTGAAAGCATTGATCTCAGTAAAAATGATTTGCTGCAGAGTTCCCCACGTGTCTGTCAATTTGTCTTACTGTGGGGGCTTGCGTGTTGCTGTGATGCTGGAAGCTATGCTACCGGTATTCAAATACTAACAGGGTCATCCCTGGTAGACAGGTTTCAGCTGAGCTTCCAGGCTAAGATAGATTAGGAAGAAGGGCCCGAGACTCTAATTCTGAAAAGATTTAGCCAGTAAAAACCTTATGAATAGCAGCAGATAGTTGTTTGATATAGTGCCCGAAGACGAGCCTCTCAGGTTGGAAGGCACCCAACAGACGACTGAGGAAGAACTGCCCACTCAAAGTAGAGTTGATTTTAATGACATGAACAGTGTCAAGCTTTCATTGGGTCCTCATCTGATGATGTGGCACATCAGCAAAATGAGAAGAAACAGCTGCAAACATACATTAATAATCGAACTTGGAAAGTACAAAGTATGAATCTAGAAAAATTGGAAGTCATCAGAAATGAAATGGAACACATAAGCATCAATATCCCAGGCATTAGCGAGCTGAAATGGGCTGGACATTTGAAATCAGACAATCATATGGTCTACTATGCCAGGAACAACAACTTGAAGAGGAATGGAGTTTATTCATTATCAAAAAGAGCATTTCAAGACCTATCCTGAAGTGTTCCTTCCATCTTCTTTTGATGCTTCCTGCGTCATTTAATATTTTCCCCATAGAGCCCTTTACTATTGCAACTCAAGGACTGAATTTTTTCTTCAGTTCTTTCAGCTTGAGAAACGCCGAGTACATTCTTCCCTTTTGGTTTTCCATCTCCAGCTCTTCGCACATGTCATTGTAATACTTTACTGCATCTTCTTGAGATGCCCTTTGAAATCTTCTGTTCAGTTCTTTTACTTCATCAATTCTTCCTTTTGCTTTAGTTGTTCGATGTTCAAAAGCAAGTTTCAGAGTCTCCTCTGACATCCATCTTGGTCTTTTCTTTCTTTCCTGTCTTTTCAATGACCTCTTGCTTTCTTCATGGATGATGTCCTTGATGTCATTCCACAACTTATCTGGTCTTTGGTCACTAGTGTTCAATGCGTGAAATCTATTCTTCAGATGGTCTCTAAATTCAGATGGGATATACTTAAGGTCATATTTTGGCTCTTATGGACTTGCTCTGATTTTCTTCAGTTTCAGCTTGAACTTGCATAGGAGCAATTGATGGTCTGTTCCACAGTCAGCCCTGGCCCTGTTCTGACAATACTGAGCTTTCCTATCATCTCTTTCCACAGATGTAGTCAATTTGATTTCTGTGTGTTCTGTCTGGCGAGGTCCATGTGTATAGTCACCGTTTATGTTGGTGAAAGAAGGTATTTGCCATGAAGAAGTTGTTGGTCTTGCAAAATTCTATCATTCGATCTCTGGCATTGTATCTATCACCAAGGCCATATTTTCCAGCTACTGATCCTTCTTTGTTTCCAACTTTCGCATTCCAATCACCAGTAACTATCAATGCATCTTGATTGCATGTTCGAACAGTTTCAGACTGCAGCAGCTGATAAAAATCTTCTATTTCTTCATCTTTGGCCCTAGTGGTTGGTGCATAAATTTGAATAATAGTCGTATTAACTGATCTTCCTTGTGGGCGTATGGATATTATACTACCACTGACAGCATTGTACTTCAGGATAGACGTTGAAAAGTCCTTTTTGGGATATGATCAGGAACTGATGGTATTGAAGAAAGAAGTCCAAGCTGCTCTGAAGGCATTGGCAAAAAACAAAGCTCCAGGAATTGACGGAATATCAATCGAGATGTTTCAACAAACAGATTTAGCGCTGGAGATGCTCACTTGTCTATGCCAAGAAATATGGAAGACAGCTTCCTGGCCAACTGACTGGAAGAGATCCATATTTATGCCTATTCCCAAGAAAGGTGATCCAACTGAATGTGGAAATTATAGAACAATATCATTAATATCACATGCAAGCAAAATTCTGCTGAAGATCATTCAAAAACAGCTGCAGCAGTATATCGACAGGCAACTGCCAGAAATTCAGGGCTGTTTCAGAAGAGGACGTGGAACCAGGGATATCACCGCTGATGTCAGATGGATCCTGGCTGAAAGCAGAGAATACCAGAAGGATGTTTACCTGTGTTTTATTGACTATACAAAGGCATTCGACTGTGTGAATCATAACAAATTATGGACAACATTGTGAAGAAAGAGAATTCCAGAAGACTTAATTGTGCTCATGATGAACCTGTACATAGATCAGGAGGCAGTTGTTCAGACAGAACAAGGGCATACTGATTGGTTTAAAGTCAGGAAAGGTGTGTGTCAGGGTTGTATTCTTTCACCATACCTATTCAATCTGTATGCTGAGCAAATAATATGAGAAGCTGGACTATATGAAGAAAAATGGGCATCAGGTTTGGAGGAAGACTCATTAACAACCTGCATTATGCAGATGACACAACCTTGCTTGCTAAAAGTGAAAAGGACTTAAAGCACTTACTAATGAAGATCAGCGACCAAGCCTTCAGTGTGGGTTGCACCTCGACATAAAGAAAACAAAAATCTTCACAACTGGATCAATGAGCAACATCATGATAAATGGAGAAAAGATTGAAGTTGTCAAGGATTTCATTTTACTTGGATCCACAATCAACAGCCATGGATGCAGCAGTCAAGAAATCAAAAGACAAATTGAATTGGGTAAATCTGCTACAAAGGACCTCTTTAAAGTTTTGAAGAGCAAAGACGTCCCCTTGAAGAGTAAGGTGTGCCTGACCCAAGCCACGGTATTTTCAATTGCGTCGTATGCATGTGAAAGCGGGACAATGATTAAGGAAGACTGAAGAAGAATTGACGCCTTTGAGTTGTGGTGTCGGTGAAGAATATTGAATATACCATGGACTGCCAAAAGAACAAACAAATCCATCTTAGAAGAAGTACAGGCAGAATGCTCCTTAGAAGCAAGGATGGCGAGACTGCGTCTTACATACTCTGGACATGTTGTCAGGAGGGATCAGTCTCCTGGGAAGGACATCATGCTCAGCAGAGTACAGAGACGAAAACCCTCAACAAGGTGGATTGATACAGTGGCTGCAATAATGAGCTCAAGCATAACAACAATTGTAAGGATGGCTCAGGACCGGGCAGTGTTTCATTCTGTTGTGCATGGGGTTGCTATGAGTCGGAACCAACTCGAAGGCACCTAATAACAACAACAACATCCTAAAGTATAAAACTGTATGTGATAGGATAATATCCATAGACCTGCAAGGAAGACCAGTTAATATGACTATTATTCAAATTTATGCACCAACTACTAAGGCCTAAGATGAAGAAATTAAAGATTTTCACCATCTTCTGCAGTCTGAAATTGATCAAACATGCAATTAGGATGCATTGATAGTCCTGGTGATTGGAATGAGAAAGCTGGAAACAAAGAAGAGGCATTGGTAGTTGGAAAATTTGTCCTTGGTGATAGAAATGATGCCAGAGAGTCCATAATAGAATTTTGCAAGATGAACGACTTCTTCATTGCATATACCTTTTTCACCAACATAAACAGTGACTATACATGTGGATCTGGCCAGATGGAATATACAGGAATCAAATCAACTACACTTGTGGGAAAAGATGGTGGAAAAGCTCAATATCATCAGTCAGAAAAAGGCCAGGGATTAACTGTGTAACAGATCATCAATTACTCATATCGAAGTTCGGGTTCAAAATGAAGAAAATTAGAACAATTTAATGAGAGCAAAAATACGACCTTGAGTATATCCTATCTGAATTTAGAGACCATTCAAGAATACATTAGACACATTGAGCACTAATGGCTGAAAAGCAGACAAGTTGTGGAATGACATTAAGGACATCATACCTGAAGAAAACAAGAGGTTGTTAAAAAGACAGAAAAGAAAGAAAAGTCCAAAATGAATGTCAGAACAGGCTCTGAAACTTGCTTTTGAACATCAAGTAGCTAAAGCAAAAGGAAGAAATGGTGAAGTAAAACAGTTGAACAGAATATTACAAAGAGCAGCTTGAGAAGACAAAGTAAAGTATTATAATGACATGTGCAAAGACCTGGAGATGGAAAACGAGAAGGGAAGAATATGTTCTGCATTTCTCAAGCTGAAAAATTGAAGAAAATTTTCAAATCTCAAGTTGCAATATTGAAGGATTCTGTGGGGAAAATATTTAAAGACTCAGGAAGCATCAAAAGAAGATGGAAGGAATACACAAAGTCACTCTACCAAAAAGATCTGGTTGATGTTTAACCATTTCAGGAAGTACCATATGAACAGCAACCAATGGTACTGAAGGAAGAAGTCCAAGCTGTACTAAAGGCATTGGCAAAAAACAAGGCTGGAGGAACTGATGGAATACCAATTGAGATGTGTCAACAAACAGGTGCAGTGCTGGAAATACTCACCAGCCTATGCCAAGAAACTTGGAAGACAGCTGTCTGACTGGAAGAGATCCATAAGTACACCTATTTCCAAGAAAGCTGATCCCACCAAATGCAGAAATTATTGAACAATATCGTTAATATCACCTGCAAGTAAAATTTTGCTGAAGATCATTCAAAAGTGGCTGCAGCAGCATATTGACTGGGAACTGCCGAAAATTCAAGCTGGATTCAGAAGAGGATACAGAACCAGGGATACCATTGGTGATGTCAGATGTATCCTGGCTGAAAGCAGAGAATACCAGAAAGATGTTTACCTGTGTTTTATTGACTATGCAAAGGCACTCGACTGTGTGAATTATACGAAATTATGGATAACGTTGCGAAGAATGGGAATTCCAGAACACTTAATTGTGCTCATGAAGAACCTGTACATAGGTCAAGAGGCAGCTTTTTGAACAGAACAAGGTGATACTGCATGGTTTAAAGTCAGGGCAGGTATGTGTCAGGGTTGTAGTCTTTCACCATATCTATTCAATCTGTATGCTGAGCAAATAATCTGAGAAACTGGACTATATGAAGAAGAATGTGGTAGGAGGATTGGAGGAAGACTCATTAACAACCTGTGTTATGCAGATGACACAGCCTTGCTTACTGAAAGTGAAGAGGATTTGAAGCATTTACTGATGAAGATCAAAGTCCACAGGCTTCAGTATGGATTACACCTGAATGTAAAGAAAACAAAAATCCTCACAAGTGGACCAATAAGCAATATCATGATAAATGGAGAAAAGATTGAAGTTGTCAAGGATTTCATTTTACTTGGATTCACAATCAACACCTATGGAAGCAGCAGTCAAGCAATCATAGGACACATTGCATTGGGGAAATCCACAAATCTCTTTAAAGTGTCGAAAAGCAACAATGTCACCTTGAAGAATAAGGTGACCTTGACCCAAGCCATGGTATTTTCAATCTCCTACTATGCATATGAAAGCTGGAAAATGAATAATGAAGGCCAAAGGAGAATTGACAGCTTTGGATTGTGATGTTGGTGGAGAATATTGAATATATCATAAACTGCCAAAGGAATGAACAAATCTGTGTTGGACGAAGTATAGCCAAAATGCTCCTTAGAAACAAGGATGGTGAGACTACATCTCACATACTCTGGACATGTTGCCAGGAGGCATCAGTCCCTGGAGAAGGACATCATGCTTGGTAAAAGTGAAAAAGAGGAAGACCCTCAACGAGATGGATTGACACAGCGGCTGCAACAATGGGTTTAAACATAGCAATGATTATGAGGATGATGCAGGAGCGGGCGGTGTTTCATTTTGTTGTTCATAGGGTGGGTGTGAGTATGAGGGAATGTTCATAGATTGAAGGAGAAAGGGGAAGTGATAGAAACATTCTTGTAGTGTGCCGTAGATGCTGAAAAATGAGAAGGCATCAAATAAGCAGTTGATTTGGGGTTGGGTAGAATTTGTCTGTTCCATATTTTCATTGTCTCTCTAAAAATAATCTGCCTGTTTTGCCAAAAATTATCTATGTGCTAGAAATGTGGGTGCCAAGAATAATTTAGAATAGGGCTCAGATGTAATGGGCACTTCAGAAAGCTAAGTGACTATAGTAGAGCTCAGAAAGTGTGGACAGGGCTGGATGGAAGTGTTGGCCATGAGCAATTTAGTGGTCCTGGAGACTGGGGAGGAAACCCTGGTGGCGTAGTGGTTACGTGCTACGGCTGCTAACCAAAGGGTCAGCAGTTAGAATCCACCAGACGCTCCTTGAAAACTCTGTGGGGCAGTTCTACTCTGTCCTATAGGGTTGCTATGAGTTGGAATCAACTCGACAGCACTGGGTTTGGTTTGCTTTTGCTTTTTTGGAGACTGGGGAGAGGAAATGAGAGGTGGAACCAAGGATGACAACCAGATTTAGTTCAGCTAGAATTTTGGAAGCAATGATAGGTACAGAACTTCTGGTGGAGGAAAAAAAAAAATGTGATCTTTGAAAAAAAAGTAGTGTCACATGAAGGGCATTTATTAGTTGTTTAATAATAACTTCTTTTATATACTATCTACGTTGTTCCACAAACTGTTAGACGCTGGGGATGCGATGGTGTACAAAGAAAAAAAACAAAACAGTATTCCTGCTCAGAACATTGTTTAGGTCCACAGTACCTACGTACACTGGAGTAAAAAATGCCGTAGAAATAAAGAGACCAACTTCATGTTAATTTGATCAAAGCATGCTATATATTACAACAATTTATGTATAATCAGTAATTTCAGAGGTGAATTTCAGGCAACATTTAAATTTAGCCTGTCTTTGCTTTTTTTTCTTTTTCTTTGCAAGTATCTAATTTAATGACCATGTGTAAAAGTATAAAAAAAAAGACGAAGAGAGTATGATGAATAAACTGCCCTTTGGATCGCCTGTAAGACAATACTCCATCAGGCAGTAAAACCTTCCAGTTCAATTTCCTTTAATAGAACTAAGTTTTCCCCTGAAGAAATTCTCTCTAATCACTGATGGGGCAAGACAGCTAATTTTAATAGAGATAGTCGCCTATGACTCCTCTGTTCACAGATTGCTTAGGAAATATGAATTTCAGGAGGAAGAAAGTCATTAGCAATAGAGGTATTGAGTAGAAATAAAAGGGTAAAATGGACATTAAGCACAAAACAGCAATCTCTTTACTCATAGCTCCAGGTTATCAGGATGCCATTAACAGCTTTTCAGTATGTAAATATTTTCAAACAAACTCAGCTAAATGAGTAACAAGGTGAATGTGGTTCTTTTCAAAACACTTATTTAGTATTGCTTGAAAATTGAGGTGGAAAAAATGGTCCTATTCCAACTCCTTCCCAAACATAAAAAAGAAAAAAAAAAACGACTGCAGTCGAGCTGATTTTTCCAAACGTAAAACCCAGAACCAAACCCACCGAAGTCTAGTCAATTCGGACTCACAGTGACTCTATAGGACAGAGTAGAACTGCCGTATAGGGTTTCCAAGGCTGTAAATCTTTACAGAAGCAGATTGCCACAGCTTTCTCCTATGGGGCCTCTGGTGGTACCGCATCCCTAACCTTTCTGTTAGCAGGCGAGAGCTTTAACCACTGCACTGCACCAGCAGGACTCCCCCAGTTTTTGCTTTGATATAGGCTAGAAGTATCTTCTTTCACCCTTAAAAAGGTGAGCTCTTTTCCTAGGAAAAGACCAGGGAATTAATAGCAGAGTGCCTGGGAATCGTGAATGATAGATTTTTCTCATTTCAAAAGAGTAACTGTTATTGTTAGATGTCCTCCGCTCGATTCCTACTCATGGCAACCTCAAGTGTGCAAAGTAGAAGTGCTCCATAGGGTTTTCAAGGTTGTGACCTTACGGAAGCATATTACAGGCCCGTCTTCCAAGGCGCCTCTGAGTGGGTTCGATCAACAAATCTTTCAGCTAGTAAGATGAACGCTTAACCATCTGAGCCACCCAGGGACAAAAAGATTAACTAGAAGATTCCCAGTAGTGTGGCCATTCATAAGTACACATTAACTGAGTACCTTCCAGAACCAGGTCTTCAAGGAAGTTTCGGAATTATTTCCAAATTTTTCCTTCAAAAACTTCCTAGTCTCCTGGAGAGTCCAGCTGCAATTCGACAGCTAGCTTGCTTTGTTGACTTAGAGAGTAAACAAAATAAAGAAAAGAAACTTCACCAATTACTTTACCACACAAATACAATTATTGTTAAATATGTTTGTATATATCTTCCCACAAATTTTTCTTTGCTGTTATTTTTCTCTCCCATAAATGGGAATATATCATCCATACTTCCTTATTGCTTGCTTTTTTAGTCTACTTTTCATTTATTAAATACTATATTTTGATGTCACCAGTTTTAATGGTATTCACAATATGGTTGTTTTACGTTTATTTAGTAGTACTTGAAATGTCAGAAATTTGCATGGTACTAAGGTTTCCCTATTATAAAGGAAATTTGGGCTGAGCAATACCGTAAGTAGATTTTTGCATGACATTAATGATTTCCTTAGGATATGTTCCTAGGTGTAGAATTTCTGGGGCAAATATTAGGTACAATTTTAAGGCCTTTGGGATATTCAGCCAAATTACTCTTTATATTGGTTCTCACGACATGAAATGTGTTATGAAATATATTTCATAAGAAATAAATATGTTTTCATGATATGAAAAAATTTTGCTTTTTTTCTTATTGTGAATCTTATGACTTTTTCTCGGCTTTTAAAAAATTTCTAATTTTCTGAATTTTTTTATTCAGGTGTCAGTTTATTATTCAAAAAAGTTACTTATATTAAAAATCCACCCACTTTTCTTTTTAATTTTTTAGTTATAGGTGTTAAAGTTTTTATCATTTAATCAAAATTTTCTCTTTACTTCTGTCTTTGGTCTCATACTTATTCATATAAATATTCACCTATATTTACTTGTAGAATGTTTATGTTTTCATTACTATACTTATATCTTCATCCACCTGATATTTATTTTGATGTACCGTATGAGTCAATTATCTAACTGGCTTTCTAGTCAAAGTAGAATCAATGGTCTCAGTACAACCTATTGAATAACATAATCTTTTCCTCAGTGTTTTAATGTGTAAATTGTTACACATACACCTACCAAACACAAACCAAGCTGATTCCGAGTCATAGCAGCCTATACATACACACTGAGTCCTGGTGGTGCAGTGATTAAAAGCTTGGCTGGTAATCAAAAGGTCTGCAGTTTGAATCCACCAGCTGTGCCTTGGAAACCATACAGGACAGTTATACTCTATCTTATAGAGTCGCTATCAGTCAGGATCAACTCGATGGCAATGGGTTTGGTTTTGGTTATACATATATATACACATATATTATCCCACCACCCATCTGTCAGTGTGTCATACAGTGGTGGCTTACATGTTGCTGTGATGCTGGAAGCTATGGTTTTGGTATCTCAAATACCAGCAGGGTCGCCCATGATGAACAGGTTTCAGTAGAGCTTCCAGACTGAAACAGACTAGGAAGAAAGGCCTGGAAATCTATGTTTGACATTTAACCAACAAAATACTATGGATAACAATAGAATATTGTCTGATATAGTGCTGGAAGGTGAGCCTCTTAAGTTTTAAGGCCCTACACAATGGCCAAAACAATGGTTGCAAACATGCCAGCGGACACAAAGATGATGTAGGACTGGCAATGTTTTGTTCTAACTTATGTTATGCATAAGTTATACATTGAGACTGAGCTGATTCAATGGCAACTAACAAGGACAATCATTCAAAAGCTTTTCAATTACCCTGTTCTTGTTAGGTCCTGCCAAGTCAGTTCTGACTCATAGCAACACTATGTACAAGCGAACGAAACACTGCCCAGTCCTGCTCCAGCCTTGCAAGTGTTGTTATGCTTAAACCCGTTGTTGCAGCCACCATGTCAATCCCTCTCATTGAGGATCTTCTTCCCTTTCACTGACCCTCTACTTTACCAAGCATGATGTCCTCCTCTAGGGACTGATCTCTCCTGATAACATATCCACAGTGTGTAAGAAGTCTCTCTATTCTCACTTCTAAGGAGGTTTCTGGATGTACTTCATCTAAGACAGACTTGTTCATTCTTTTGGCAGTCCATGGTATATTCAATACTCTTTACTGAAACCTCAATTCAAAGGCATCAATTCTTCTTCAGTGTTCCTTATTCATAGTCCAGCTTTCCATCCATGTGAGGGGATTGAAAACATGGCTTGGGCCAGGCGCACTTTAGGCCTTAAAGTGACATCTCTGCTTTTTAACACTTTATAGGTCTTTTGCAGCAGATTTACCCAATGCAATACATCATTTGATTTCTTGACTGCTGGTTCCATGGGCATTGACTGTGGATCCAAGTAAAATGATATCCTTGTCAACTTCAATATTTTCTCTGTTTATCATGATGTAACTTATTGGTCAGTTGTAAGGACTTTGGTTTTCTTTATGTTGAGGTGTCATCCATACTGACGGTGATAGTCCTTGATCTTCATCAGTAAGTGCTTCAAGTCCTCTTCACTTTCAGCAAACAAGAGTTATGTTATTTGCATGATGCAGGTTGTTAATGAGTCTTCCTCCAAAGCTGACACTCTGTTCTTTTTTCATATAGTCCAGCTTCTCGGATTATTTTCTCAGCATACAGATTGAATAGGTATGGTGAAAGGATACAACTCTGATGCACACCTTTCCAGACTTTAAACTGCACAGCATTCCCTTGTTCCATTCTAATGACTGCCTCTTGGTCTATGTACAAGTTCCTTATGGGCACAATGAAGAATTCTCAGTGTTATCCATCATTTGTTATGATTTACACAATCCAATGCCTTTGCATAGTCAATAAGACACAGATAAACATCTTTCTGGTAAAATGCACATAAATGACAAAAAGTTCACCTTTGGATTCCGTGCTTCAGGATCACTGTAGGGAGGACTCATCTTGGAAGCACAGACCCAGGTTTTCTTCTTTGCAGAGCCATGACCAGCTTTGTGTTCTTGAATACGTCTGCTCTCACTATAGCAAAAATGACAAAAATGTACACGCTTCCTAGAATTTTGATGAAGTTGAATAAGTTATATTTTAAAACATTTCGAAATTGACATTGTTATATAAAGGTTCTTATTATTTGATCAATGGAAGTCCATGAGATTTTGAAACTGCTTTCGTAGTGATTTAGGCCAAATATGAAGTCATGGTTCAAAAAATGTGTTGACAACTAATGTTAAAAATAATACATTTAACTTTTTAAAATAAAAATCCCCATTTCCTCATGCAGCCACTTAATGGAAACCCTGGTGGTGTAGTGGTGAAGTGCTACGGCTCCTAACCAAAGGGTTGGCAGTTCGAATTCACCAGGTGCTCCTTGGAAACTCTATGGGGCAGCTCTACTCTTTCCTATAGGGTAGCTATGAGTCGGAATCGACTCGACGGCACTGGGTTAGCCATTTAATACTCTAACTTCAAAGAAAGTATTCTAGTTTTCAGCCATTTATTTTGTTTCATTATAATCTGTGCAGAATGCATGCTTTTGTCTTCTTTGTATGACTGAATCGAAGGGGCAGAGGTATTGGAAAATTTGAGCAACTGTATGAAACTGTTAAGAACAAATGTGGTTGAGCACGCAGATTCTGTAAATTCACTGTCATGGTAGCTTTGGAATATAGGTTTAGTAAAGTGTTAAGGCTTATTCTGAGTCAATTAACAGAAACTTGGCTGAATTAACTGTAACTGAAAAGGGCACATTCATTGCACATGCAACAAACTTCAGAAAAAAAAAAAATAGGTGAAACTGGTTTCAGTAATGACCAGGTCCAGGGATGTCAGAGTCATCAGGCCCCTTGTTTTTGCATTGGCTTTTGTGTCATTTTTTTCTTTTTTTCTTTTCTTGCTTTACCTCTCATCTCCATGTCTCTCTTTGCTGCCTTCTCTTATACCAGCTGTTCTATACATCGAATAGCATGGCAACATGCTGTTTCTGGCTATAACAGAGTATAGCCTCAGGAAGAAAAGAAAAATCTTTTCTACCAGTTTCTATTATAAAAAATCTCAGGGAAGGGCTCTGATTGGTCTAGCTTTGATCACGTGTCTACTCCTAGAAAACGGATGAGAATAGAGGGTTAGGCTGTTATGACTGCCTATCCCCAGTGTGGAGGGGATAGGAGGAAAAGCAGTGGGGCTTTCTGCCCAGCAGAATGGGGAAAAAAAAAATATTGGGTGGGCAAAATCACTGCAGATACTACACATTTCCAATAATGGCTTCTGTTAATTTGATATAATTATGTGTGAATAGTCTCTGGGTGGTGCAAACAATTAAGTGCTCAACTACTAGCCAAAAAGTTGGCAGTTTGAAACAACCTGGAGGTGCCTCAGAAGATAAACCTGGAGATCCACTCCCAAAAGGTCACAGCACACATGGGGTCATCATGGTTGGAATCAACTCAATGACAACTAACCACAAAAATTTATTAATAAATTAAAAATGGCTCAATAAGTCTGGATTTTATCATGTGTATAGTAACATTTTGGAAACCCTGGTGGCATAGTGGTTAAGTGCTATGGCTGCTAACCCAAGGGTCAGCAGTTCAAATCCACCAGGTGCGCCTTGGAAACTCTATGGGGCAGTTCTACTCTGTCCTATAGGGTCGCTATGAGTCGGAATCGACTCGACAGCACTGGTCTTGGTTTTGAGTTACGGTAACATTTCCAAAACTAGACTTATTTTATTTTATTTAAAATACAATTACCTATGTCTGTCTTCAGAATATTACTTCCTTTTTAAGGGTAGTAACTGAGTATCAGGAAATTGGATGATTCAAACAAAATACACATTCTATTTTCAAACCTACCAATTTGTATTATATTAGTGTAATTCAAGACTGGAATCTCAAGCTGCAAATATACCCATGTATGTGCTTATTTCCAGTTAGAAATAAGCAACTTTTCTTCCTGATGTAAAATCAGAACTTATACTTACAAGAATGCTTTGGAATAATCACTAATGTTCATTTTTCTTTGTCTTTTTGCTGATCTTTTTTTTTTTTTTAAGCATTGTCAAGCATAGTATATCTACTAAACATGTGTGATAAGGCCTACTCAAGCACTGTGTATGCCTGACTAGACCATGAGCTTGATAAAAATCAGGGCTAATGGTCTTATTTATCTTTGTTATTCAATTCGTGTCAGAGTAGCCTACATATAGCAAGTTCTCAATCCATGTTTATAGGAATGAATTAGCACTTGGGGATTAATACATTCTTGGATGATGAATAAATATACAGTTTCTCAACTCAGAGAAATCACTGAAAACCTGATGCATGGAGAATTTGTAGTCCTTCATTTTCTGGAAATATAGGTGCTGAATAGCTATATTTCTTGTACAATTAAAGACATATCCCTGTATGTTATTTCTTTTTTCCTTTTTATCTCATTCTTGCCCTCAATTTTTTAAAAAACATAGTCCATCTTTTGCTATTTCTTGCCACAAGTGGTTATGGTGGGAAACACATGCCCTGCCAACGACTTCCCAGCTATTTTGGGAAGCCAATATGTGTACTTCATGTGTGCTCAAGAATGAATTCAGGCAGCTGTCCCCATTTTTTCCCTCTTCTACTTTCCCAGCCCCCAGTCCCCTCTGTGAATTTCACTGCTGTTCCCTTGATTATGAGCAGATAAATTGCTCCGTGGCATCCCTGGGTGGTATAAATGTTTAAGGAAATCAGCTGCTAACTGAAAGTTTGGAGGTTCAAGTCCACCTAGAGGACTCTCAGAATAAAAGGCCTGGTAATCTACTTCCAAAAAGTAGCCATCAAAAACTCTGTGGTGCACAGCTCTACCCTGATAGACATGATGTTGCTATGAGTTAGATTTGACACAAATGTTCCTGGGCATCTCTGCAGTTCCTGCTCATTCCCGCAGTAGCCACTTGCCATGACTGATCCATTGCCAAGCCAACTGGCAGAAGGTTCTGGAATTCTTGAAATTCCAGAGTGACACCTTGTCATTTGGAATCTTTATTATGCTGAAGACAAGCTCACTGCTAGGCAAAGGAAGTACCTCCTGCCTTGCCCTTAGTAGCACTGTGTTATCTGGTTCTAAATCTTTGTCCCTTAATTTTTCATGATACACTTAGTGAAACTGTTATCTAAGATTTTATTTTAGAACTCCCATACTCCAGACCAATCTAAATGACTCAATATGAACTCAGGATTTAAAAACCAAGGAGATAGGGACAAAAACAATCCTACACTCAGAGTTGTTAAAAGTCCTGGATTTACTGCGATATTTTAGTAAACCTGAACACTTCCCTAAGCAGAAATGATCCTGGCCATGTTCATCTGCCATTTTACAGTTTAAGTTTGGATAATTCTTGTAAGAAGGAGTGGCCTCTCTGCCACCACACTCTCTCTTTATCATCTCTCTTACTCCAAATGGCAGCCTCCTTCTCTGACTCCCTTCTACCTGACCTGAATATATTGGTGTACCTGCTCAAAGTGCTGGTTTGGGCCCTTTTCTCTAATTACAGGCTCCCTAGGGGAACTTATCTTGTCTCATAGCTTTAACATTATAATATTTCTGAGGCATAAGGATGGAAGTATTTTCTGAGAGTTCTTTGAAGAGTTAAGTACAGTTTTAAAATCTAAGAAATATGATAGCATTAATTTAACAGTACTTTGGATTCTTTAACTTTTTGGTATTTTCACGCATGCTAGTCACAGTGGCTCTCTAAGTGTAGTCCCAGGGCAGCAGCATCAGCATCAGAAACCAGCATGTTAGGAATACAAACTCTGGGGTCCTACCCTAGGCCTACTGAACCAGAAACTCTGGGGAGGGGTCCAGCATTCTGTGTTTTAACAAGTCCTCTAGGAGCTTCTGATGCACATTCGAGTTTGAGAAACATGAATTATAATAGGTTATACTTTGGAAAAAAAAACATAGAGGTGAATAATAAAACGGCAGCTGGGGAAAGTCAATAATTTTTCCAAAGTCATTAAACTCTATTTCCTGATTCCTCTCTCTTTGTTCTGAACTTTTATGCCTATTGAATTCAGTTCAGGACAATCAGACTTGGGTAATACTGTGATCTATATTGCTCTTTATTTCATTTATTTGGTCATCATCTCTTCAACAGAGGTACAAACCACCCCATATTCTCTATTCTCCTCCCATTATCCCTACCAAGTGTACGTATTGCCCATTTTATTTAGTCCTTTTAAAAAATACCAAATATTGCCTTTTTCCTTCTGTGCAGTCTGACATACTACTGAAATAGAATTTTTCTTATGGTTTCACTAGTTTAATAAATGCTAAAATATAACTAAGGACCTTTATGTATATATATTTATATGTGTGTGTGTGTGTGTATACAAGGCACTGGGCACTGAGGGGGATACTATGTCTCTGATGTTATTAAATAGGTCAAAAATTAAAAAAAAAAAATGTATAGCAATTAGATCATTGGCTCTACCATGTCAATGCTATAGGTTTCCCAAATCCTCCCAGTTTCTTCTGAATTTGTGACATTGTACAGATGCTCTAATTTTGTATTATGAAGGTTGGCTAGTCTTTATGAGAGCCCTCAAATAAGCAACCTGATATGTATTTGTGTGTGCAAGTGTGTGTGCGTGTGTGTGTGGGTGCGTGAGAGAGAGAGTAGTTTGTCCACAGATTAAGGGGCTTACCCAATTAAAAAACCTACATGTGCCTCTTCATAAACCCAAAGTTGGCACAGGTACAATTAACCTAACATCCACTTTTAGATTTAAATTCAATTTACATTTTGATTTGAAGAGAAAACCTGGCTCAATTTGTTTCTTTATGGCTCCCTTAGCAGGGCAGTGTCTTTTGCATGCAGTGGGGTTATATATTGCAGACCAGGCTATTTGGATTGGTGATGTCTTTAATTAACACACAGAAGGTCATGTGAGTGCCCAGGAGCTGCCCGTAGCAGATGCTTTGGCTAATCATTATTGGATCCAATCATTATTAATCACTGAAGTTTCACTGGGGTTTGCAAGGGTTGAGAGGCAACAGCAGGTTTTTTCTACATACCGCATTGGAGTCATTCTTCTTGTCCATTAACTCTTATGAGGTCATGATGCTAATGTTTTCCCATGAGGACCATGTATCTCTCTTTCCATATACTGTGAGCTTGTGGAGTTTTCAGAGCCCTGTTTGGACCGCAGCCTACACTCTTTACTAATAGAATTGTTGCCAGTCAGTATAATAAAAAATACATGGCGGTCAAGTTTGGTTTGATCATGAGCTTTAAAAAGCATTGCTACCTAGGGTGCTTTTGAATGTGCTCCAGGTCTAGTCTGTCCACTTGTCTCTTCAGAGACATCTCATCAAAATATTGCCATAATTTTTGAATTTGAACCAAAGCTTAAATACTTTCTCTTTAGCTCTTATATAAACTTGACAAAAGAGTCATTTGAAATTGCTATTGATTTTTATATTCCTTAAGACTATGAACATATATATTAAATCTGATAAAATAAATAAGAAAGAAGCTATAAGCAGAGATTAGAGAATTGAGACATTTCCTCATTGGTTCAGATCCAAGAATTGCACGTAACTGAAGAGAAGTAAACTTTGAGTCATGATTTGTTTAAACTGGATCTTAAAATAGATGGACATTATCAATAATAATTGGTCTCATTTTTCTACTGTAGGTGCAACCTCACCAAGCTCATCTTCAATAAATTATCAGTTGATTATCAACTTCAAAGCTAATGTTTTCATTTTCTCTATTGTTTTCTAAAATGGTTGTATGTATCAATTCATCTAAGAAAATATATGGTTACCACCAATAAATCGAAAACCCATACTGGGTATGTAGGTGATATGAAAATGAGCAAAGAAGAAAATGCACATTTATTTGCTCTCAAAATATTAAATATAATAAAGGAGATAAGCTATGCATTCTAAAAAGTATAATACAAGCAAATATGGTCAATATTACAAGGTGAGCAACAAGCAAATTGGTATCCAAGTGTAATGGGTCTGCTTTACATATAAAACAGCATCCAAATTCTTTAATTGGCCATTCAAAACCCTCTCAATATGGTCTGCAACACACTATTTGGGCTTTACTTTCCACCGGGTCCACATAGAGTACTCCAGTTCCAACTTAACCAGATTACTTACTATTCCCACCTCCAGTCTCCATTTTCTTTTCTTTTTTTCTTTCTATTTCTGTTATCTTCACTTGGAAGGCCTTTATCTTTAACGCTAGTAATCAGAAAACACATTTTTGAAATTAAGTTAGAATGATCAAGCACTGATTGAACTTTAAGAGAGCAGGGTCAAATATCACTGTAGTGCTGCCATTAATTTAAAAAAATGATTTTGAGAGAGAGTAGGAGGAGAAGGATTTGTTAGCTCAGAAGGATCGGGAATAGGAAAATTAAGAAACACTTTATTTGATGTGTTGACACTGAGGTATCATTCTGTCATCTATGTGGAAATATCCAGAAGTAATTTGGAAATGCAGATCTGGAGTTCTGGGGGAAAAGGTGCAGCTAAAGATTTAAATGTAAATGTCATTGCCTTTAAAATTCTACTTGAAACCAAAAGAGATAATCAAAGAGAGGCATCTAAAGAAAAGCACAGGAAGTTAAGCTTGGAACCTAGGAGTTCCTACAATTAATGGACACTCACCTTGGAGACTTCAGAAGAAGAGAAGAGAGACACAAGGGAGAGTATAAAGAAGAAAGAGCTCTTTATTGTTATCAACTGCTGGAGAAAAGTCAAAGACTGAGCAGAGAGAAAAGGCCCTGGAAGATTAGGTTGTTCTGATGATCTTTAAAGAAGAGTTTCAGCCAAAAGCAGGGACAAAAATTTCTAAGACATTAGGTATTGAATAGTTGGTAAAATAAGGAAGACTTTCAAAAGATTCATTGTGAGGGTGGAGAAATTAGTCAATAACATGTCATTTACCCTAAATGTCCTCTCTGTAACTCAGACCATTGTAATCTAGATCACCAAATTGTTTTAAGAATTAGAATCTCTTACGTACCAAAAGCATAAGCATTTTCTAAATATTTTTCTATATTAGCATTTTAAGTACTATAGAATTGAACATTCCCCCCCCCTTCTTGAATCTCCAATCATTTATTTCTTTTTTTCTTGCTCAACCTCATTTCTTCTAGGTAAATTCCACTTTACCTCCTTCTGTGTTATCTATTAGACCTTGGCGCCACAGCTGGCCTCCCCCACTTCTGCTAGTAGGCACTTCTTGGTGTTTCAGCTCCTCAAATGGAGAATCCTTGCATGACAGTATTTCAAGAAGTGTATTTTGGCTGAGTATTACTGGTCGTTTCTGCCACATATTTGTGAAAGTCTGTTTATTCTTCTGGGCACTGATGTTGGCATCCAAAGTTCTTTGAGTGTTAAAGTTAGGCCATGATCTGTGGTGAGGTGGCAGAAGCAAGACCTCTTTCCATGTTCATGAATCACTTTGTTAGAGGGAAGTGAAAGCGGAATTGCCTTGAAGACAGATATTTTAACTCCAGGTTTTGCTCACACCTCATGAATTGCTGGGATCTAGGCCAGTAGCACCAGTAGCACTTCTAGTGACAGACGCCTTACTCTGCTCAGAACCATATACCTTTTCCCCCCTTTAAATGGATTTTAAAACTGGATATTCTTTACTTCAGCAGGTGAACTGGTTAAGACAGATCTTCTCTGCCAGTTTGTCAAACATGACCAAACAATCAGAATTTCTTTCAAGCATAAGCAAAACAATACCCCTCTGCTACATAGGTAAATTACAGTAAATTGTCTGCTATTAGAAGACAATTCTTCATGGGCCTTTCATGATTCTGCACATCTTGCAAGCGATTCTATGGCTACCCTTGTTCTCAATTATTTTTTAAAGATGTCTCCATACTGAACCACCTTGGAAGATGGAGATCATGTCCCCAGCTGGAGCAAAAGGAAAGCATGTCCACTGCCCATTATAAAAGATTGGGCTTCCTTAAACTCAGGATCCTCTCCCGTAGTGCCCCGCTTTGAGTGTGCCGAGGTCACCTTGACTTCTTTGTGTCATTCTGGAAATTGGGCTTTGGGGAGCTGACAGTAAAATGTTAATTCTCTGAATACTGTTAATACTGTGAGTAATAAAGTCCTTTGACTCTGATCCTAAGTCTTCAGCTAGCATCCACGTAACTGAGGCAGACTAACTCGTTAGCTTGCAAATAGGGTAAAACTTGACTTAGAAAAAGGAACTTTGGTCTTGGAACTCTACGTTCTTTGGAAAGTTGTATAACTTTTTCTGAGTCTATCACTTTTTCTTGTCATGCTTACATTAAAAGACTGTGGTGCAAATCGAATGTGAAGTTAAGTAGCATAACATTGTAAACTGTGATGCTTATACAATGTAAGATTGCCCCTTTTGTGCACGTGGAATGAAGTATTAGGATCTAAATTAAAAAAAAAGATTCAAAAAGTCTTCAAGAACTTTATATGGAAGTTATATTAAAACAAACAAACAAACAAACAAAGAGTAGTATGTTTGAGTAACCACACAGTAGTGAAAAAGCACGTGACTAGAAAGCCAGGGTCAACTGCTTTACTTTGACTTCAGATTTATTGAACTTAATTAGCTCTCAGCCTCCTCTCTTACAAAAAAGCTTTAGGGCAATAGGACATTGGTTTTTTGGGCAGTGTATTAATTTTCTATTGTTGATGTAACAAATTACCACAAACTTGATGGCTTAAAACAACACAAATTTATTGTTGTCCAGTTCTGTAGGTCAAAAGTCTAACATAGATCTCACTGTGCTGAAATCAAGATGTCAGCAGGGTTGTGTTCCTTTCTGGAAGTTCTAGGAGAGGAATTCTGTGCTTGCCTTTCCAGATTCTAGAGGCTGCCCACATTCCTTGCCTCCTGACATTGATGTGACCCTCTCCATTCATCTTCCAAATGATCAACATCACATTTCTTTGTCAATTTCTCTGCAGCCACGTCTTCCCCAGACCTCAGCCAGTGAAGGTTCTCTGCTTTTAAGGACTTGTGTAATTAGACTGGACCTGACTGGATAATGCAGGATAATCTCCCCATCTCAAAGTTTTTAATTTCACATTTGTGAAGTCCCTTTTGCTACGTGTGGTAGCATATTGACAAGCTCTGGGGATTAGGACATGGACACCTCTTTGGGAGGTGAAACATTATTGTGCCTACCACAAGCAAAACAATTCTTGATTGTGTGTGGGACAACCTCTCACATCATAGGTTGTTGAACATTTCTCATATCTATACAGAGCCCTAATGGCTCAGTGGTTAAGAGTTCATCTGCTAACCAAAAGCTTGGCAGTTCAAATCCACCAGCCACTCCTTGGGAACCCTATGGGGCAGTTCTACTCTGTCCTATAAGGTCGCTATGAGCTGGAATTCACTCGATGGCCGCTGGTTTGGCTTTTGGTTTTGTTTTCACATCCATATACTAAATGCCAGTGGCATGCCCAAGTCATTGTCCCTCCAGTTTTCCACCCACAATCTAGGAAGGTAGTATTGAACATTAAATTAGTTGATGTCCTCAATCCCTTACAGTTTAAAGCTCTTGGTACACATTTTCAAACTTGTAATTCTTCATTAAAATCAGCTAAGGAGTGTGGATAATGAATATCTTAAACTATGATCTCATTACTTTCATCCAAATGTATGTTTTTTATTTCCAAGAATACTTGAAGTGTGGAATGTCAATGTGCTGAGAGAAAGCATCTCTTTTATTATGAAAGATACACAGAAAATGGAGGTTTTATTTAATTATGTTCTGTGTGAAGGCATGCATCTATTACTTTTTAACACTTCATATATCTGAAATAGGCAATGGGCAAAAGCTCCAAACATTTCCAATGGTCTGAACATCTAAGAACCTGAATATTTCTAGCTATTCTCCAAGCTATCCACACTGAGAGGTATGAAATCTAACACAGCAGATACGTCTTGAATACAATCTCATCCTTTGGTAAGTACGATGCACTGTAATTGCAAGTGAAATCCCTGCAGCAAATATAGAAAGAAAGGTAAACGTAGAACTCAATTTCTGCGTGTTCTGGAAATCATTCATCACCCACTTTTGCTTATCATGTACTGCATACTTTTATTTCTTTTTCAGTCTTAAATAAGTGTTGTAAGCAGGATAGTGGCGAGGCATCTTTCTATATTTCCACTATAGACATCATATGGGGGTTGTGACCTAATTTTGGATTAGAAAACGTGGGGAGGGAAAATGTTACTCTTTTCATCTAACTCACAAAGAATCTGATAAAATATTTCTCTACTACTTTAATCTGCCTCGTATGTCTCAAGTACATGGTGAACTTGAATAATGCTTTAAGTTATGGCAAGGTAGCTAATCATGTGAAGATACAGAAAAAGCTCAATGAGATTGCCTCCTATTTTAGTTATCACTGTGTTTTTTTGGTGTTTGCTAGGACCAGAGATTATTACAAGACAGCTGGAGGAACAAAATTGTTCGTTGAGCTGAACTGAAGCAAGTTCTTCAAATTACTTTAATCTCTTTTCACATGAAGAAAATGTACATTTTAAACATGTGGTGAAAGAAACTTTTTTTATTATCTTCTACCAACCACTCTCAAAGATTAATAAAAGAAAACATTTTACTTGTATCTTTTATTTGCATTATATGTTTAGAAAAATATAAGCTAACATTGACAATATCCATGTCATTATTTATAAATTAGAGAAAAATTAGGGAAAAGAGGTGGGAGTAATGTGAAACTGGAAACTCTGGCAGTGTAGTGGTTAAGTGCTATGGCTGCTAACCGAGACGTCGGCAGTTCAAATCCTCCAGGCACTCATTGGAAACCCTGCAATTCTACTCTGTCCTACATGGTCACTATGAGTCAGAATCGACTTGATGGCAGTGGGTTAATGTGAAACTGAATAATAAAAGAGTTATTTTAATATGGTATATTGGTTTAACACAGGGTTTCTCAACCTTAGCACTCTGACATTTTAGACCAGATAATTCTTTGTTGGTGGGAGCTATCCTGTGCATTGTAGAGAGTTCAGCAGCATACTTGGCTTCTACCAACAGGATGTGAGTTGTGCTCATCAAAAATGTCTCCAAGCTTCACCAAAAACTTCAGAAGAATAAAATGGACCTAAGTTAAGAATCATTGATTTAGAGTTTGACAGTCTTTTTAAGTATCCTCTATACCTTATCTCATTCTAACTTCACATGAACCCTGTGAAATAGGTATTACATTTTACAGATGATAGAAATGAATCTTGGGGAAGTTAAGTAAATTACTCAAGGTAACACAGCTACTTAGTTGTACAACTAAGATGCCAATCTATATTTTTATCTTCAAGACAATGGTTTCTCCCCTAGACTAATGTTCCTCAAACTTTGGCACACATCAGAATCACCTGGAGGGATTTATATGACACGAAGTGATGGGTCTTATCTCCAGAGTGTGATTTAGGAGATCTGGACTGGAACCCAATGATCTGCATGTCTAAAGAGTTCCCAGGTGGTGCTGATGTTGTTTTTTTTTGGGGGGGGGGGCACACTTTGAGAATTCTTCATGAAGGAGACCCGGGTTTAATTCCAGCCAATGTATCTCAAGGATAGCCACCACTCATCTGTCACTGGAGTCTTGTGTTTTGCTATGATGCTTAACAGGTCTCACCAGAGCTTATAGACTAAGACAAACTAGGAAGAAGGGTCTGACGATCTACTTCTGAAAATCAGCTAGTGAAAATCTGTGAATCACAACACTCGGTTGTGCATGGGGTCACCATGAGTAAGGGCTAACCTGACAGTAGTAAAAAACAACAACAAAAGGCTAGACTCTACTGAAATGTAGCTGGCTTAACACTTTAGAGGTTTCCAAATATATTCCAAAACAGCACAACTATCTCCCTGGCCAAGAGTAATTTGCAGAATTAGAGTCTCCTTTAAGTGTCTGTTCAGGATTGTGATAAGAGGAGGCAAAGTTTGAGAAAAATGACTCTGTTAACAAGAGTACATACATAGATGGATATGTACACGGAAGGGTACATACACAGAAAGGTACACACACAGGAGTCCCTGGGTGGCATGAATGGTTAAGCGTTCTGTTAAGAGCTGAAAGATAGCCAGTTTGAGCCCACCCAGAGGTACCTTGGAAGACAAGCCTGGTCACCTGCTTCTGAAAGGTCACAGCCTTAAAAGCCGTATGAAGCACAGGTCTACTCTGCACACATGGAGTCACCACAAGTTAGAATTGATTCTATGATAACTAACAGCAACAACACGTACACAGAAGAGTACACATAGAGAAGGGTATATGCAAAGAAGGGACATGCTTGGAGGTCCAGAACTTAAATTTCTAAGTAAAAAATTAAATCAAATCACTACCAGGTCTGTAGCTAATTCATGATATAACTTTGGATAAATTAGTTCAGCTCTTCCTTTGAGTTTTAATTACCTAATCTGTAATGCAAGGGTTTTAAAATACATGACTGCTCCAACAGTATATGTTCCATTACTATTGTAAAATTTTTAGTGCGTTTAAACTAAGAAGAAAAGGTCAATGGCATTTCTTGTCATTCCCTTCATGAATCTCTGGGCAACCGGGTATTTAAATAATATACTTTGTTGGCTAACTTCAGGTCCTGCCAGTAGGAACTCAAGCCCCTGTACTTTTCCTCATTGTCCAGCTGAGATATTTAATTTCTCATTTCTTTGTATGAGTCAAAATTGTCTGTTATTATTATTTCGTCACTCTCCTCTGCAGTATTAAATGTCTCCAAATTCTGTTTTCAATTTCTTAATACTACATTCCAAAACTTATCCTACTTTTCATATTCATGTGTCAATTGAAAAAGTCTAAAACTTAATCACATAATAATTGGATAAAGATCAGGAAATTTTTCTTCCTTTCCTCATTTGACATAAATGAGATGTGTAGTTTAGCTGAAGAAAATAGCTTCATCTTTTGTCAATGTAAAAACATTATTCGGTCTCTGATCATTTCAGCTGGAGAACATTTTGTCAACTGTGTCTAACACTGAAAACAATTTTATTGTTCATGTATATCCCTAGCCGCTTTTGTGAGTCACTTAGTTGTAGCAAGAAGAGATCAAATCATTTAGATGACATTTTTTTTTTTTTTCTGTTGCCGCTGAGTTGATTCCAACGCATTGCTACCCCATAAGGTTTCCAAGGAACTGCTGGTAGATTCAAACTGCTGACCTTTTGGTTAACAACCAAACTAACAACTGTGTCACCAGGGCTCCCATTTAGATGAAGGAGGACATAATGACAGTGAGAAAGAGAGATTCTCTTGGTTTTGGGTTTGTTCTTGCTGTGACTCATGATCTGCAATTTTTTCAGCAATGTCTATATCTGAGCAAGGGGTCTCTGAGTAATGAAGTGATAGAAACAGCCTGAAGACCATTGCTATAATTTTCCTGAAGATGAATGCAAATTCTTAACTATTTATGTAAATCATCTAATTATCTTTCTAACATAGTGACTGCTACAGTTAGCCTAAATGCCTCTCAATTTCAGAAGCATTTCCTAGGAAAATCACAGATTACACAAGTGAGAAAATAGAAAATGATAATAAAATTCCCCATTGTGTTATTTACAGGTGCTGGACTGCATACAGGAAAAATGTATGCATATCAGCACTGAGGTAAATGTCATGCAAGAGTGTTGGGAGACAGTGGAGATGTAGTACAGGGATGCT
The DNA here is from genome assembly GCF_030014295.1 of Loxodonta africana. Taxonomy (NCBI): domain Eukaryota; kingdom Metazoa; phylum Chordata; class Mammalia; order Proboscidea; family Elephantidae; genus Loxodonta; species Loxodonta africana. Next base: position 43,060,535 of record NC_087348.1, read on the forward strand.
GACTGCCTTGGATTAGAGCCCTGGCTTTGCCATCTGCAGGTCTGCTTGACCTGGAGCAAATTATGTGACTTCTCAAACTTCTAATTATCTTATCTGTAAAATGTGGATAAGAGTAGAACTTGTCTCAAATCCATAAGAAAACTGCTGGAGCTAATAGAAGATTTCAGCAAAGTGTCACGATACAAGATAAACATACAAAAATCAGTTGGATTCCTCTACACCAACAAAGACAACTTCAAAGATGAAGTCACCAAACCGATACCATTTATGATAGCTCCCAAGAAGATAAAATACTTAGGGATAAATCTAACCAGAAATGTAAAAGACCTATGCAAAAAAACTACGAGACAGTACTGCAAGAAACCAAAAGAGACCTACATAAGTGGAAAAACATACCTTCCTCAAGGATAGGAAGACTCAACATAGTGAAAATGTCAATTCTACCCAAAAGGATCTACAAATATAATGCAATCATGATCCAAATTCCAATGACATTTTTTAATGAGATGGAGAAACAAATCACCAACTTCATATGGAAAGGAAAGAAGCTCCAGATAAGTAAAGCATTACTGAAGAAGAAGAACAAAGTGGGAGGCCTCACAGTACCTGATTTTAGAACCTATTATATCACCATGGTAGTCAAGACAGCCTGGTACTGGTACAATAACAGATACATAAACCAATGGAACAGAATTAAGAATCCAGATGTAAATTCATCCACCTACGAGCAAGTTGATATTTGACAAAGGTGCAAAATCCATTAAATGGGGGAAAGACAGTCTCTTTAACAAACAGTGCTGATATAACTGGATATCCATCTGCAAAAAAATGAAACAAGACCCTTACCTCACACCGTGCACAAAAACTAACTCAAAACATATCAAAGACCTAAATACTAAATCTAAGAAGATAAAGATCATGGAAGAAAAAATAGGACAATGCTAGGATCCCTAATACATAGCATAAACAAAATATAAAACATAACTAACAATGCACAAATACTAGAAGAGAAACTAGATAACTGGGAACTCCTAAAAATTGAACACTTATGCTCATCCAAAGAATTCATCAAAAGAGTAAAAAGACAACCTACAAGTTGGGAAGAAATTTTTGGCTACGACAGATCCAATCAGCAGCTGATCTCTAAAATCTACAAGATACTGCAAAACCTCAGCCACAAAAAGACAAATAACCCAATTAAAAAATGGGCAAAGAATCCCACTTTGAAATTTGGCGTCTGGGGTCTTAAATGCTAACAAGCTGCCATCTAAGATGCATCAATTGGTCTCAACCCACCTGGAGCAAAGGAGAACGAAGAACACCAAGGTCACACGACAACTAAGAGCACAAGAGACAGAAAGGGCCACATGAACCAGAGACCTACATCATCCTGAGATCAGAAAAACTAGTTGGTGCCCGGCCACAATCGATGACTTCCCTGACAGGGAGCACAATAGAGAACCCCTGAGGGAGCAGGAGATCAGTGGGATGCAGACCCCAAATTCTCATAAAAAGACCATACTTAATGGTCTGACTGTGACTAGAGGAATCCCGGTGGTCATGGTCCCCAAACTTTCTGTTGGCACAGGACAGGAACCATCCCCGAAGACGACTCATCAGACATGAAAGGGACTGGACAGAGGGTAGGAGAGAGATGCTGATGAAGAGTGAGCTAATTATATCAGGTGGACACTTGAGACTGTGTTGGCATCTCCTGTCTGGAGGGGGACGGGAGGATAGAGAGAGTTGGAAGTTGGCAAAATTGTCACGAAAGGAGAGACTGAAAGGGCTGACTCAATAGGGGGAGAGAAAGTGGGAGTACGGAGTAAGATGTCTATAAACTTATATGTGACAGACTGACTTGATTTGTAAACGTTCACTTGAAGCTCAATAAAAGTTAATAAAAAAAAAAAAATGGGCAAAGAATTTGAACAGGCAGTTCACCAAAGAAGACATTCAGGCAGCTAACAAATACATGAGGAAATGCTCACGATCATTAGCTATTAGAGAAATGCAAATCAAAAGTACTATGACATACCATCTTACCCCAACAAGGTTGGCATTAATCAAAAAATAAATAAATAAGTCAATAATAATGAATGTTGAAGAGGTTGTGGAGAGACTAGAACACTTATACACTGCTGGTGGGGATGTAAAATGGTGCAACCACTTTAGAAATCGATTTGATGCTTCCGTAAAAAGCTAGAAATAGAACTACCATACTATCCAGCAATCCCACTCCTTGGAATATATCCTAGAGAAATAAGAGCAGTCACATGAATAGATACATATGCACACACATGTTCATTGCAACACTGTTCACAACAGCAAAAAGATGGGCCCATCAACAGATGAAGGGATAAACAAATTATGGTATAGTCACACAATGGAACACTACACAATGATAAAGAGTAACAATCAACCTACGAAACATGTCATAAGATGAATGAATCTGGAAGGCATTATGCTAAGTGAAACTAGTCATTCATAAAAGGAAAATATTGTATGAGACCACTATTATAAGAACTCAAGAAAATGTTTAAATACAGAAGAAAACATTCTTTGATGGTTACAAGGGTGGGGAAGGAGGGAGAGGGGTATTCACTAACTAGATAGTAGACAAGAACCATCTTAGGTGAAGGCAAGGACAACACACAATACAGGGGAAGTCAGCACAACTGGGCTAAACAAAAAGCTAAGAAGTTTCCTGAATACAACCAGACACTTGGAGAGATGGAGTAGCAGCTGTGGGGGTCTGGGGGCCATGGTTTCAGGGGACATCTAGGTCAATTGGCATAACAAAGTTTATTAAGAAAATGTTCTCATCCGACTTTGGTGAGTGGTATCGGGAGTCTTAAAAGCTAGCAAGTGGCCATCTAAGACACATCAATTGGTCTCAACTTACCTGGAACAAAGGAGAGTAAACAACACTAAAGACACAAGGAAGATATAAGCCCAAGAGACAGAAAAGGCCACGTAAACCAAATACTCCATCAGCCTGAGACCAGAAGAACTAGGTGGTGGCTGGCTACCACCAATGACCGTCCTGACAGCGAACACAACAGAGAGTCCCTGATGGAGAAGGAGAAAAGTGGGGTGCAGAGCTCAAATTCTAGTAAAAAGACCAGACTTCGTGGTCTGACTGAGACTGGAGGAACCCTGGAAGACATAGCCCCCAGACTCTCTGCTAACCCAAAACTAAAACCATTCCGGAAGCCAACTCTTCAGACAAAGACTAGACTGGACTATAAGACATAAAGTAATACTCGTGAAGAATGTGCTTCTTTGTTCAAGTAGATACGTGAGACTAAATGGGCAGCTCCTGTCTGGAGGCAAGATGAAAAGGCAGAAAGGGAGAGGAACTGGTTGAATGGACACAGGAAATCGGGGGCAGAAAGGAGGAGTGTGCTGTCACATTATAGAGGGAACAACTAGGGTATAAATTTTTGTATGAAAAACTAACTTGAGCTGTGAACTTTCACTTAAAGCACAATTAAACGAAAAAAGAGTAACACTTATGTCATTGCAACTTGTTATATGTGATGAAGCTTTATAATAATTTTATTAAAAAAAAAATTTTTTTTTTTTGTATGGCACTTAGTATATTCTCAATAAATATACATTGTTTTTGCTCAAATCTGTCTTATGGTTTTTTCTTCCTTATACAGGATTCATAATGCATCAATGGTAAAAATAAATTTCTATTGACAGAGATATCACCTTTATGCATAGTTTTTTTTTTTTTTTTACTTAATTTACTTAAGTCTTTCTTGGCTGTACACTATTTGCCTGTCAAACCCAAAATAACCAAACTCATCGACGTGGAGTTGATTCTAACTCATAGAGACCATATAGGACAAATTAGAACTGTCCCACAGGTTTCCAAGGCTGTAATCTTTACAAACGTAGACTGGCATATCTTTCTCCCACAGAGCAGCTGGTGGGTTCAAATCCCTGACCTTCTGGTTAGCAGCCAAGTGCTTAACTGCCATGCTACCAGGACTCCATTTGCTAACTTAAAAAAAAAAAAACCTCTGGTGGGGCAGTGGTTAAGCATTTGGCTGCTAACAAAAAGGTTGGCAGTTCGAATCCAACAGGCACTCCTTGGAAACCATTTGGGGAGGTTCTAATCTGTCCAATAGTGTCACTATGAGTTGGAATGGACTCGACAGCAATGGGTTTGGTTTTTAGCTTCTTGTGAGTCCTTTTAGCTTCGTTCTAGGTTGTGATCAAAGGCTATCCCCAAGTTCACTTTGGGTACATTATACAAGATCTTTGACTGGGAGTGGAGATGGAGGAAGGGGTGGGAAATAGAACTGTCCTTGTCACTTCTTTGCCCTGGTGGGCTGTTGCTGTTACCTTACTATTGCTGCTACGTAAGTGACTTACGTATGAGTCACTTTCTATTGCTTATTGGTTTATTTTCAACAAAGATTTTATGTACAAATTTCTGCAGTTACCAGTGCAACTAAGTGATCATTTTGAAACTCATAAACTCCCTGATTTCAGGGCCCTTCTTTGTTTACTTTTATGTTATTCTCTCCTCACCCCCAACATCCAAGACTACCACATTTCAGAATGAAGACATTCCTAAAACATTAAGTGGAGAAACTGCAGAAATGATAATGCATTTTAGAAATATCGAATGAGATTAGATTTCTCTGCTATTATCACCACCGCTAGCTGCCACCCAGTCCACTCTGACTCATGGTGTATGTTGTAGTAGAACTGTGCTTCACAAGATTTTTCATGGCTGGTTTTTTGGAAGTAGATTTCCAGACCTGTTTTCTGAATCACCTCTGGGTGGACTCAAGTCTCCAACCTTTCAGTTAGCAGCCAAGTGTGTTAGCCACTTGCACTACCCAGAAAGACTCTGTGATTATAGTCAGGATTGTAATTAGTGTATGTGTATGTGTGTGAGTGTGTGTGATATTTGAATGGTGCCTACCTTTCCTTTTAGAACATGTACACGCACATATGTAATATCACACGAAAACAAAGGTGTGGGTCCATCTTTTCTACCACTGCGGTCTTAGCCCTAGAAACATAGTAGGTTTTCAATACTTACTTGTTAGGTAAACAAACTGTTTTATAGTAAATACAATTTTTATATTATGACATACACAATGTTGGAAGGGAATAATTATCTAATGCAAAGCAACTTTCGTCTACCTTTACTATTGTGCTCTCTTACTTGTAGTTATTTGATTGTAAACTAATTAATTTTGGCACTGGTTTTCTTAACACATTTATGTCTTAAGATTCCAGGCAACTTCAGAGTTGGGCAGAAAAAAAGGATGTTTATAATTCGGCACTTATAAGGACTGTTTTTATGAGAACAATAATACCTTGGATGGGTTTTGTACAAATTTATTGCATTCTCCTCGTGGAAGAGCTTAATGTAAGAGTTCTAAAAGATGCCCAAATGTAGGGCCATCATTCATTCGAGAAAAGGAGACTGAGTGGATAAATAAATGGTCAATGATTTGTTTTATGTCTATAGTAGCTTAACCACAAACATTCCTAATACTTCAGCCCAAAGATATTTATGATGAGGCATTAATATCTCAGCACATACTGCTAGACGGCAATGCTGAAATGCCTATATTTTCAAGGTATGTTTATTTCTAAGTAAGACAATTATCAGCTAACATTTGTAGCCAAATCTACTTCATCTTGAAATAAAAATGAGTTTTAAGATCACAGTACAAACTTGAATTAAGGAATCTATACATTTTTTAATGATTATAATTGATGATGACTATCTTCAAAAGTTGTTTGGCCCTAAGAAACAAGGAAACTTCATTGTTCTAGACGACTAAGTAGTTTAATTTTTTAAACATAATTGAAATTCAACCATCATAATACTTAGATGCCATAGCTATTTGGATTCAGATTGACTGAAATCTATGTTAATTTGTCAGTCACCCTAAGCCTTAGAATCACTCAATTGTAGTAGAATGCTTTTCTTTATACACTGTCTCCTACAGAGCTATGGATGTGACCAATGAGTAATACAAATGATTAATTCTTGTTATTTTTGCCTGTGTGTCATGAAACAATTGGTTATCAATTGTCCTTCTTTCAAAGATCCTTTTAGAAAGATTTAAATGTAAACATAATGGCATATAGAGACTGCTTTGTGTAACAACTTTGTATTATCTAAAGAGCTTTTTGGTTCTACCTTTTTCAGTAGTGATATAAATTTTCCTAATGCTGTCTTGAACAAATCCCTCATTTAAAAAAAAAAAAAAAACTCAAACAAAAAACAGCTATGTAAAGACAAACAATTAAACCCTATTTTCTTTCTTAAGCATCCATATCTGATGTCCTAACAAAACCATAAGATGATGACAGGTAAGTAGTGCTATGTAAAATTTCTCATATGCTTTGTGACTGTATTATTGAACACTATAATCATAAGCAGCTCTATACCAAGGTAACTGGCAATGGAAAATCAAACACTGTTACTGATTAGTCAAAGCACATAACTCTCCCTTTGACTTTGATTCGTTCATCTCTTTATTTTCCCTGCTCTGTATAGGTGGGAAACCCTGGTGGTATAGTGGTTAAGTGCTACAGCTGCTAACCAAAAGGTTGGCAGTTCCAATCCACCAGGCACTCCTTGGAAACTCTGTGAGGCAGTTCTACTCTGTCCTATAGGGTTGCAATGAGTCAGAATCAACTCAATGGCAGTGGGTTTTCAATGGGTATCATTGTTTTTTTTTTTTTTTTTTTGTGGGTGGACAACAAAAGAAGCTTTTAGATTGGAATGAGTTATTAACCCAAAAAGTACTATGCAAATATCATTACTATTCTAGGGCAAAAAGGAGGATTCAGTATAAACAGTAGTTAACATGCTTATGACATGTGTCAAAATAGCTGAGAGTTTTCCTAATGTCTTATTAGGTGAAAAATATTTTCTTTAATTATCATCAAAAGAATTACTTTCCTGCCGTGATTTTATGGGTCTGGTAGCACAGTCCCCAAATAAAATATACTAAAATAAGAGAGATGAGATCTAGAGTTTTTCTCTCAAGGGAATGCGACTTACAAAGCTGTGGTTTGAATTTAGGTTTCCTGACGCTCTCTGATGCCTATTATTCTAAATTATGGCTGGCAAAGTGATGTAACAATGCCTTGTACTTAGCAACACATTTAGTTCTGATATTTCCAAGCAATATATAATTATCTGCTACCATATTGTCTGATAAAGAATCTAAAGCAGTTTAGAACTTAATCTGGAATCTATCACAAACTAAAAAAGATCTAAAATCAGTTCTGAGATTAAAGCTGTACCGTAAAGTTAACTGCATTAACGTTGTTTAATTATCTGTCTTCTCTATTTTCTAAGCTATATGAGGGTAGGGGCTTTGTGTGGTTTACTCACAACTGTATACCAAACATATCAATAGTATAAACAAATAGTAGACGCCCAACAGATATTTGATGATTGGTAGAAAAATAAATGATTGTACAGCAATACACACAGAATTTTATTAAGCAAAGTGCTCTAAGAGGTGAGAAAAAAAAAATTAAGGGAAAAGCATTCTTTTTGATTGTCCCCAAATGGTCCCAGCTTGACTTCCTCAATTAGTATTTTTTGTGATGTTAGCAATGTCCTAGAGATTCTAGTATAGCGAAACAACTTAGTGATTGAACCCTGTGAACTGTTGGGCAAAATGAAATTGGCAATATATAGGCAGATGCATCTTGGCATAGAACATTGCAATAACAGTGTTGCTCTGATCATTTCAGTGGCTTATTAATAAAGTTCTCCAAGCAACTACGTATTTCTCTTTCTGAGCTTTTCTCCTAAGGTACATGTTATATACTTTTATGTCTGTAATTAACATCCTACAAATTAGTTTCCAAGATCTGTTCTTTATCTTCTCTAATACAAGTGACAACTGATAAATACAAGTCATGAACAAATGCACACTGCCCTTGAATCTTACTAAAATGTGCAAGGTACAAATCCCTTAACTATTAAATTTAGTACAAACAACCCCTGATAAGTAGAATTTAGAAATCAGTTCTTTGAGTGAAATTGGAAAGGCCTGGACCTAATCCTCTGCTGCTGAGCACCAATGGTACTTGAATTCACTTATCTCCAAATTTTGGCATTATAATTTAGACCTCAAGTACTTATGTGACTCACAGTACTAGCAAATCTGGCTAAATATTTCTCCATATTTTCTAGGTTCATCTAATTTCTGGTGAACTTAAAAGCTTTAATAACTTTAGATAACATTCCACCATGACTCCTTCTTAAACAACTAGTGAGAGAGCAACACAAGATCTTTCAAATATTAAAGGCATTTAGAATATGGTTCCAGTTGAGTTTAACCTTTGAAAATCTTAATTCTATAAAATAGCATCAAAGATATTTCATCAACGTTTCCGTGTAACACAAATTTACCAATCCATTTTGAAAGCTGAGGTGTAGTCAGAGTTAAGGCCCAGGACAACTGAAAAATTTGGGTGGTCATCTGTTTTGATTGCTATTAGCTACCCTTGAGTTGACTCTGACTCATTGTGGCCTTATGTACAACACATGGGACCCTGGTGGTGAAGTAGTTAAGTGTTTGGCTGCTAACCAAAAGGTCTGCAGTTCGAATCCACCAGCTGCTCCTTAGAAACCATATGGGGCAGTTCTACTCAGTCCTATGCAGTTGGTATGAGTCAGAATCGACTCAATGAAAATTGGTTTTTTTTTTTTGTACAACAGACCAAAACATTGTGGGGTCCTAAGTCCTCCTCACAATCACCAGCATGTTGGAATCTATCACTGTAGCTACTGTGCCAGTCCATTTCATGGTGAGTCTCTCACAGCCTCGTTGCCCTTCTACTTCACCGAACACGTCTGCTTCTAGAAATAACCATAGTAGGCTTTGTAGATGTTTTGCCAAAGATTTTGAGAACTCTCTTGGATGCTTTATGAGAGAATTTACTGGGGGTTTTAGACCTGATATGTGATATAAATCAGGTTAATAAGCCCATTTCTTCCTTAAGAGAGAAAAATGTGTATTCTCGGCATCATTTTGATGATAAGTAACTCAGTTTGTAAGCATTTGTGTGTGTGCTGTGTTTTGTCATTGTAAGGCCATTTTATTAGTTTTATAAAGCTATTTCTTGAGCAAAATCAATTTGTAAATTGGTTCAAACACAGTATGTATTTTTTTCTTGCTTATGTAATGTCCAAGCTGAATGATCCTGCCAGGCTCACTGATCTCCTTCCAGTGGTGATTCAAGTACTCCTGAGACTTCCATTTTGTGGCTATCAAATTTCAGCTTGTAGCTTCCAAGTTCACTGTCTCATTTGTTTCAAGTTGAAGGGAACGGAGAAAGAGCTTGAAGTTTCACACCAGGGAAGCATTTAATGGCCAGAAGTGGAAGTAATACATATGATGTCTCCTTACATTCCATTGCTCAGAACTCAATCGCTTGGCTATATCTAACTGCCAAGGGAAGCTATCCAACAGTGTATCCAGGAAGAAGAGGAACTTGGCTTGGAGAATAGTAGGCTTATCCATGCCACACCCTGCTATTTGTTAAGTGTTTAACAAACAATGATTGTCAGGAGATTAAACTGTGTGATTATAAAAATATTTCATCTGAGAGGCATTCATTTGCTTTACATCTAATCAAAATGTCTTTTTGATTAATAACCAGTTGTTGTTGCCTTTAGGCGCTGTTGTTAGGTGCTGGTCCTATGCCATCCTCGCAATCGTTTCTATGTTTGTGCCCATTGTTGCAGCCACTCTGCCAATCCATTTCATTGAAGCCCTTCCTCTTTTTTGCCGGCCCTCTTCTTTACCAAGCATAATGTCTTTCTCCAAGGACTTCTCCAGGGACCAATTATTATGGTTGAATAATGACAGCAGTGGTGGTTCAGAGGTACAATTCTTGCTTTCCTTATGGGGGACCTGGGTTGAGTTCTCAGGCAATGCACCTAATGTACAACTACCTCCATTTGACAGTGGAGGCTTGGATGAAGCTCTGGTGGCCCAGTGGTTAAGCACTCGACTGCTGACCTTTTGGTTGTTTGAACCCACCAGCTGCTCCACAGGGGAAAGATGGGGCAGTCTGCTCCTGTAAAGATTGAAGCCTCGGAAACACTATGGGGCAGCTCTACTCTGTTCTATAGGGTCTCTATGAGTCAGAATAGACTCCACGGCAATGGCTTTATGAAGCTGAGCACATTTCAGCAGAGCTTTCAGATTAAGACAGACTAGAAAGAAAAGCCTGATGATCTATTTCTGAAAATCAGACAAAGAACACCCGATTACAACGGGCCAGTCTGCAATCAATCTTGGAGATGGTACAGGACTGGGCAGTGTTTTGTTCCCTAACGCATGGTGTCATCATGAGTCAGGGGCCAACTCGACAGCCGCTAGCCACAAAAACAACATTGCTGAATAAATAATTGTACCCAAGTAGTAGAAAGGATATTGTACAGGAAAGCTAGTAGGGCTAGGTTTATTCCAACTCTATCACTACTGCTGTTCTTAGATAAATTGCTTAATCTCTCGGGGCCTCAGTTTTCACATCTATAAAGCAAAAAAGATTTTAACAAATGATCTATGAGGATGTTTATATTACTATTTCTAAAATATTAATTCAATTTTATTCAGTTTTGTTTCAACACAACTGCAATGAAGTTCTTCTTCTGACCCTAACCACCCAGAGTTAAAGAGGATAGTCCTCCAGACTGCAAAGTCTGCAGGACTATCAGATTATCAGCTCCAAGTTTGAGGGTTTCCAAGCCACTCCCACTTCTGACCAACTGGTTACAAATTCAGGGCTCCCCACTAACCCTTCAGGATACCAGCCACAAGTTCAGAGGTCCCCAAAACACTCACATCTCTGACCTACTTGCTACAAATTCTGGAGTTGCTACTCTCCCCTCAAGGCACCAACTGCAAGATCAGCAGCCTCAGGGCACCTGCACTTATGGCCTCCTTGCTACAAATTTAAGGGTTCCTACTACCCACTCAAATTTAATAATTCACTAGAATGACTCACAGAATTCACTATACTTATTATTAAGTTTTAGTATAAAAGGTATCAGTCAGGACCAGTATAAAGAAAAAATGCATAGGGTAAGGCCTAGGAAGGTTCTTACACAGAGCTCCCATGTCACCAGGAATGTGTTATCCTCCAGTGCATCAATATCTATCATCACCAGGAAGCTCACCCAAGTTTCAGTGTCCGGAGATTTTACTGATTTTCATTTACTAGGCATGATTGGTTGAATCATTGTCCATGTGGTTAATCTCAATCTCCAGCCTCCTGCCCCTCCCTAGAGATTGGGCTGATAGCACAGGGTGAGCTTTTCTGCCATGGCCAACACCCACCCAACATGAGTCACTTCATTAGCATAAAACTCTCAGGTGTGGTCTAGAGCCCTCATGAATAACAGAAACACTCCAATCACTCAGGAAATACCAAGGATTTAGAGGTTATGTCCCAGGAACTGGGCACAAAGACCAAATTATTTGGGTAAAATATTCCTAACATCTCTGTACTTCTCCCCGAGTCATCCTCTATTTTTAGTTGCAGAGACAATATTATGTGTTCAACTGTTTCCTCTTCCTGGTCATACAAGTAGTTAACTTGGAGCCAAAGACTCGGTTCTGACCGAGGGAATGTAACTAGAAGTAATACGAAGATTAGTCCTTAAAATACATTCTGCCCAATCATGTAGTTTTCCCGTTAAGGAAACGTAGCTTCCAAGGTCACCAGAGAAGAAGAATCCTAAATGGGAAACCTAAATGATGGACAAAACACAGAAGCAGCATAGCCAAACTGATGGTTTCCCATTATGATTAAACCTAAATTCTTACTTTGAAATATAAGTCCCTTTAAAAATCTGCCCCAATTTACTTTTTCCAGTCTGCTGTCTCCTTGACTCATGAACTTCTTTTCCAAATACACTACTTTTTGCCTTTGTACAAGTTATTCTTTCTGTCTAAAATGCTCTTGGCTCCGGGTATCACCTCATCAGGAGCAAGGGAGAATGGAGAAAACTAAAGACAAAAGGGAAAGATTAATCCAAAGGACTGAGAGGCCACAATTACCACAGCCTCTACCAGACTGAGTCTAGTGCAACTAGATGGTGCCCGGCTACCACCACCAACTGCTCTGACAGGGATCACAATAGAGGGGCCTTGACAGAGGTGGAGAAAATGTAGAACAAAATTCTCACTCACAAAAAAAAGACCAGACTTACTGGTCTGAGAGACTGGAGAAATTCTGAGAGTATGGTCCTCAAAAGAAAATAAGAGGATATAAATTTTAAAAAAAAGAAAAGAAAATGATCTTGCTTCTTCCATCCTATTCATCCGTCAAGACTTAGCTGAAATGCAACTAGGTTTTCTGGGCAGAGTTGTAAAGTCATTCTTGGGGTTTAAACATTTGTCTCCCCTTCTGTTCAGCACTGGAGATATTGTCTAGTATTACCTGCTGGCATGTTTATTTTCCCCCCTAGACTATGAGTTGCCTGAGGTCAGGAACCAGATACTCTCTTCTGTGAGTCCCAAATGGCTAGCATATTTACCAGCATGCAGTTGAAAGAACGTTGATTGAGTAAGAGCTTATGTCAACATCAAAACCCTGGAGCGGATGTTAAAACTACAAACTAAACCCTTTGCCTTAGAGTCAAGACTGACTCATAGAGACCCTAGAGGACAGAGTAGAGACAGAGTAGAATAGGGCCTCCAAGGCTTTAGTCTTTATGAAGTTAACTGCCACATCTTTTCCTGTGGAACAGATGACGGGTTTGAACCGCCAAACTTTTGGTTAGCAGTTGAGCCCTTAACCACTGTGCCACCAGGGCTCTTGGAGGGGATGTTAAAAAACCAAATTCAAATTTGTTGCTGTTGAGTCAATTTCAACTCATAGGGACCCTATAGGCCTGAGCAGAACTGACTCATAGTGTTTCCAAGGAGCAGCTGGTGAATTCCAAAGGCCAAAACCTTGCTGTAGCTCTTAACCACTGCACCACCAGGGCTTTGGAGGGGAAGTTAAAAAAAAAACTCACTGCCATCGAGTCGATTCCGACTCATAGCGACCCTATAGGACAGAGTAGAACTGCCCCATAGAGTTTCCAAGAAGCGCCGGGCAGATTTGAACTGCAGACGTCTTGGTTAGCAGCCGTAGCACTTAACCACTACGCCACCAGGGTTTCCGAGGCCATGTCAGGAACTAGTAAATAGCTTGCTGATGAACTTGAGATATGTTTTTCTTGGGTTATTCAAAGTTCTTTATTTCTTGCCATAGTAACTGGCCAGCTTATGTATTTTAATTAACTGCTAGCCCCTCTGGAATATTCAGAAGTGAGTAATTAATTCAGTAAATACCATCAATATGGAGCATCAGGTTCTCTGAGGTTTAAGTCCCCTGTTCAAGTTCTGTGTAATTGTTCAGCCTGCACAGGTAGCCAGGCCCTGGCTGTGGCCAGGGGATTTCATCTCAAGGCTGCCTCCTGCTATTTGGCATTTGCATGCTCCCCTGACAAGGGTCTTTCATTAGACTTTCAATGACACTCCTCAAATCCAACTGAACAGTCAGGGATTGTTTGTCAAAGTCTTAACCTGTTTTCTTGTGGTCCCATTAGCATACTTGGTGCCTGCAGAGAGCTGAGAGTGCTTATCAGAGGAGAAGCAGGAACATGGAAACTCTGGAGTCCTTCACAAGTATTTACTATCCCAGGAAAGCCCAGAAGTCATCAAAGGTTAGAACCAAAACTGACAGTGATAAAAGATTATCCCACCTAGAGAGTTAAGGCACCAAAGGTCACAAAGAAAACAAGGGGTGAAAATATTTTTATTTGAGAAAAAAGAATAGAGCAGCAAATGTGGTGGAGAGGAAGGAAGGCTTTTTATGATTGTTATTTTTTGTGACTGCAGTAGGTTTGTATGAGATATTAATGTCCCTCGACTGTACAAGAGTCTTGAGTAGCTCTGGGAATTGGGAAGTCTACAATTTATAAGCTCTCTCCTCTGTTCTTATAAGCAATTTAACCAAGCTCCTGTTAGCAAAAAACCACTTAAGCAACAGAAACCCTAGAGGAGATTTTTCAGCCATAGTAAAGACAATACAATCCTCCTGCATAAAAACAAAAGGGTTATTAATGCTGTGCTCCTGGTGAAGTCTCATTTCACAACCAATGTAACTTTCCGTATTAAATCAGCCCCACAGCGCTGGAATGAGCCAAGCTCCGGCATCATTTATCACTAGCTGTTTTGGGTGCACCAATTGTAGAGCCAACCCTCAATCTGACCCTTCCAAAGGCTCACCCCCTGTTGTATACGGTTTTGTTTTATTTTATTTTATTTTTTATCTGTAGACATGCTGATCTTTTTCAGGATTAATTTATTTTCCTGCCATGGTTCATGACTCCTGTCTCCAGGTGCCTGTCCTCTGAAGTGAGAGCCTGCCTCTGCAGTGCATCTCCCATTGCAGATCACATCCCTTTGGTAATTTGCAGCACGGGCTCCTTTTCAACTCTTAAATCTCAGTTTACAACCCATTTACCTGAATAATTCATAATCAATTGAGTCACTAATTTTGTCTTTTACTGAATCAGCCGGGAAGGTTATGTCATAGGAAGGTTCTATTGCGTATCAGGGTGATTCCTTGATTAATAGAGGATTTTTTTTTCTTTTTTAAATCTGTTTGCTTCTGTAGGTCTTTTTTATAGACCTGAGGAAAACAACCCTTTTTTGTGTCTTTCTTTTCCAGAGTAAAGCCTATATTGTATCAGGTAACATTGTTTTATATTTCTTTTTTTAATTTTTTTCTTTTTCTTTTTAAATTAAATCACCTTGTAGAGAAGCAGCAGACTAATGACTGTAGAGAAGCAAGTCCTTTGCTCACACACAGAACGATAGTTCATCAGCGTTCTTTCCCACTGGTATACTTCTTCTCTATTCTCCAGGGGCTAGATCAGTGGTAGATTACAGTCACGCATTATATATGAGGCCCTACCAGTGTAGCTGTAAGCTCCAACATAGATTTATTAAATTCATTCATTCCTTCAGCAAGTGTTTATTGAGGAGCTACTATGTGCTTTTAGACACCTACTTGTAGGTACTGAAAATAGAGAGTGAATAAATGTCCTCCTTAAGTTTATATATTTTATTCATTGGACTTTATCTTGATAATATGTTGTCACTTAAAGACTGCAGGCTTTGAATTCAATGGACCTGACTTGTTTTCCCAAATATTAGCTATGTGACTGCGTCTGACATACTTTGGACATGTTGTCAGGAGGGATCAGACCCTGGAGAAGGACATCATGCTTGGCACAGTACAGGATCAGTGGAAAAGAGGAAGACCCTCAACAAGGTGGATTGACACAGTGGCTGCAGCAAAGAGCTCAAGCATCACAACGATTGTAAGAATGTCTCAGGACCCGGCAGTATTTCATTCTGTTGTGCATAGGGTCGCTATGAGTCGTAACTGACTCGACGGCACCTAACAACAACAACAATCTAACCACACAGTGAAAAAAAGAGAATACCATAGTGGTTTTCACATGGTTTTGGAACCAGACAGATCTAGTTTATATTTCTGGTTCTGTGACCTTAGTCAAAATCTTTAACCTCTTTGAGCCTCAGGTTTTCTTACCTACAAAGAGTTGGCCTTATACCCACGCCCATCCCAGACAATTGTATTGCTCAGAGCAATAATACGAATGGAGTCTTTTATACCATATGTCTACATATTTAAAAGCTATAAGACAAGCTATGTAACTGTTTAATAATATGTATTTTTCTTTTATCCTTTCCCATTTCTCTTATCATTTCGTTTACATTTTACCATTTCTCTTGACTTCACAAATGTACGTTCCTAATGACTTGAAAAGTCCAATTTCAAATTTCAAATTCTTAAACACATCCAAGTTCTGAATAGCAAGAACTTCTTACTGTTCTGCAGTCCTCAGCCCACAGTCCTTTCTTTTCCCGCTCCCAGATCACTTGCTTACCACAAGTGCACACGTGTGAAAACTCCAGCCCATCCAGGGCTCTACCTACAACCTAAAACACAGCTGTCTCTTGACCACCACTTTGGTCTAAACATGACCCACAAAGGGCATAATCTGCCCTCAGGAGAATAGACCTCAGGAATATACACGTCTATGGTCTGAAAGTGGGCCTGGAAGTAGTACAAGGAATTCTGTGGTCTCAGGCACCCATGGCGTTATCCAGAGTGGGAGAGTGTCTCAGAGTTCTGGTGGGCATGCCATTTTTGGACTTAAGGATTGCTTTCCCCATAAGGGATGGACATGATAGGAGTAGGGCCATAGTAAGGCCCTATAAAGTAGGCACCCAGATTGTTCTAAGCCCGTCTCGCCTAATTATACTTGCAGGAGTGTTAATAACTAAGGTAAATTATGAGTCCTAAATTACATCACAAATAAAAAGTTCTTAGTTCTGTGATGGAATCATAGTAAATTCTTTATCAATGGAGGCTAGTATTATATCAATTTTACAATGATAACAATTTTATCTGTCTCAAAAGTATAATAACATATTTATAGCTACCATCTCAATGCCTGATATTTAGACTGGTCTTAAAAGATGTGTTGACCATTCACAGGCTATCGAAAGGCTAGCAGATGCAAGTGCCAGGGCCACAGAAGGACTTGGGCTCTTCAGAGTTTTCAAGGAAATCTCCTTTGGGTCTGGGACCTGCCAAGTTCTGTGTATATTTGAAGGCAATCTCCCTTTTTGTAACATGTCTGGGGGTTAGAGACCATTAAAAAAATAGCACCAGCTGTAAAATGGCATGGCAAGGGCTTCTGGACTCCTCTAAATTCATGAGGGGAGAGAGCCGCACCATCAGCATCAACCCAAAGCTGATTACAATGAGGTGGAGGTCAGGCAAAGCTCCACTTTCCACCCAAACTTTTTACCAATTCTGACACCAGCCTTTTCTCCCAAGGCACTCTCTACTTCTCTGCTGAGTTCGATAATTTGTTGCAATGGCCACACAGAACTCAGGACCATACTCACAGTTATAGAGTTTATTAGGAAAATAACAGGTTACAGTTCAGGATCAAGGACAACTCAGGATACAGTTCTTGGATCAGGACAGCCTCTTCTCAGCCATGCTCAAAGGCAGGACTCTCTCTGGCCCTCAGACTCTCAGCCCCTTGGTCCCTTGGCACCTTGGTCCCTCAGCCCAGCTTCTGCCCTGCTCAGCTAAGTGTTACAAAGCTCTTTAACTCAGCCAGTAAGTGCTTGGAGACACCCCACTCCACCAGTAAGCCTCAGCCCAAAGGCGCTTAGCTCTCTCATTCCTTGTGTCAGCAAGCCTAGCTTTGTTGACAAGTGCCTGGAGGTACCCCACTATGCAAGGAAGCCTCTTGCTCAAAGGCGCTCAACTCTCTCACTCTGTGGGTTGGTGCACCCACTGTAACTGCCTTGCTCCATGGGCCAGGGAGCCCACTGCACCGTTTCATGCAGACTTCCCGATTCTCTTGCCACTGTTTCTTTGCCTCAGCTTCTTGCTGTCTTACATGGTATCTGGTGTTACAGCTCTCTACTTCTGTCTTCTGGGTCTAGGAGGTTCTTAGTGCTGGGACCCCAGGTACAAACGAAATGCTCTGTTCCTCTCTCTTCTTCTTAGTGGTAGAGAAAACCAGTACTTTTGTTAGGGTTTTATACACCTTATTTGCATGACTTCACCTCACCATGCACCTTAACTGCATTATTAGGAAGCTACTCAATCCCCTGGAAAGGCTGGTGGCTTAGTGGTTAAGATCTACGGTTGCTCTGCAGTTCGAATCCATCAGGTGCTCTTTTTTTTTTTTTTATTAACTTTTATTAAGCTTCAAGTGAACGTTTACAAATCCAATCAGTCTGTCACATATAAGTTTACATACATCTTACTCCGTACTCCCACTTGCTCCCCCCTATTGAGTCAGCCCTTTCAGTCTCTCCTTTCGTGACAATTTTGCCAGCTTCCCTCTCTCTCCATCCCCCTATCCCCCCTCCAGTCAAGAGTTGCCAACACAACCTCAAGTGTCCACCTGATATAATTAGCTCACTCTTCATCAGCATCTCTCTCCCACCCACTGACCAGTCCCTTTCATGTCTGATGAGTTGTCTTCGGGGATGGTTCCTGTCCTGTGCCAATAGAAGGTCTGGGGACCATGGCCGCCGGGATTCCTCTAGTCACAGTCAGACCATTAAGTATGGTCTTTTTATGAGAATTTGGGGTCTGTATCCCACTGATCTCCTGCTCCCTCAGGGGTCCTCTGCTGTGCTCCCTGTCAGGGCAGTCATTGATTGTGGCCGGGCACCAACTAGTTCTTCTGGTCTCAGGATGATGTAGGTCTCTGGTTCACGTGGCCCTTTCTGTCTCTTGGGCTCTTAGTTGTCGTGTGACCTTGGTGTTCTTCATTTTCCTTTGCTCCAGGTGGGTTGAGACCAATTGATGCATCTTAGATGGCAGCTTGTTAGCATTTAAGACCCAGACGCCACATTTCAAAGTGGGATGCAGAGTGTTTTCATAATAGAATTATTTTGCCAATTGACTTAGAAGTCCCCTCAAACCATGGTTCCCAGACCCCCGCCCCTGCTCTGCTGACCTTTGAAGCATTCATTTTATCCCGGAAACTTCTTTGCTTTTGGTCCAGTCCAATTGAGCTGACCTTCCATGTATTGAGTGTTGTCTTTCCCTTCACCTAAAGCAGTTCTTATCTACTGATTAATCAATAAAAAAACCTCACCCTCCCTCCCTCCCTCCCCCCTTCGTAACAACAAAAGTATGTGTTCTTCTCAGTTTTTACTATTTCTCAAGATCTTATAATAGTGGTCTTATACAATATTTGTCCTTTTGCCTCTGACTAATTTCACTCAGCATAATGCCTTCCAGATTCCTCCATGTTATGAAATGTTTCAGAGATTCGTCACTGTTCTTTATCGATGTGTAATATTCCATTGTGTGAATATACCACAGTTTATTTACCCATTCATCCGTTGATGGACACCTTGGTTGCTTCCAGCTTTTTGCTATTGTAAACAGAGCTGCAATAAACATGGGTGTGCATATATCTGTTTGTGTGAAGGCTCTTGTATCTCTAGGGTATATTCCCAGGAGTGGGATTTCTGGTTTGTATGGTAGTTCTATTTCTAACTGTTTAAGATAACGCCAGATAGATTTCCAAAGTGGTTGTACCATTTTACATTCCCACCAGCAGTGTATGAGAGTTCTAATCTCTCCGCAGCCTCTCCAACATTTATTATTTTGTGTTTTTTGGATTAATGCCAGCCTTGTTGGAGTGAGATAGAATCTAATCCTAGTTTTAATTTGCATTTCTCTAATGGCTAATGATCGAGAGCATTTTCTCATGTACCTGTCGGCTGCCGGAATATCTTCTTTAGTGAAATGTGTGTTCATATCCTTTGCCCACTTCTTGATTGGGTTGTTTGTCTTTTTGTGGTTGAGTTTTGACAGAATCATGTAGATTTTAGAGATCAGGCGCTGGTCGGAGATGTCATAGCTGAAAATTCTTTCCCAATCTGTAGGTGGCCTTTTTACTCTTTTGGAGAAGTCTTTAGATGAGCATAGGTGTTTGATTTTTAGGAGCTCCCAGTTATCGGGTTTCTCTTCATCATTTTTGGTAATGTTTTGTATTCTGTTTATGCCTTGTATTAGGGCTCCTAGGGTTGTCCCTATTTTTTCTTCCATGATCTTTATCGTTTTAGTCTTTATGTTTAGGTCTTTGATCCACTTGCAGTTAGTTTTTGTGCATGGTGTGAGGTATGGGTCCTGTTTCATTTTTTTGCAAATGGATATCCAGTTACGCCAGCACCATTTGTTAAAAAGACTATCTTTTCCCCAATTAACTGACACTGGTCCTTTGTCAAATATCAGCTGCTCATACGTGGATGGATTTATATCTGTGTTCTCAATTCTGTTCCATTGGTCTATGTGTCTGTT
Organism: Loxodonta africana; assembly: GCF_030014295.1. Lineage (NCBI taxonomy): Eukaryota > Metazoa > Chordata > Mammalia > Proboscidea > Elephantidae > Loxodonta > Loxodonta africana. The sequence goes on from NC_087348.1 coordinate 43,080,494, forward strand.
GTTGTACCAGTACCAGGCTGTTTTGACTACTGTGGCTGTATAATAGGTTCTGAAATCAGGTAGAGTGAGGCCTCCCACTTTCTTCTTCTTTTTCAGTAATGCTTTGCTTATCCGGGGCTTCTTTCCCTTCCATATGAAATTGGTGATTTGTTTCTCTATCCCCTTAAAATATGACATTGGAATTTGGATCGGAAGTGCGTTACATGTATAGATGGCTTTTGGTAGAATAGACATTTTTACTATGTTAAGTCTTCCTATCCATGAGCAAGGTATGTTTTTCCACTTAAGTAGGTCCTTTAGAATTTCTTGTAGTAGAGCTTTGTAGTTTTCTTTGTATAGGTCTTTTACATCCTTGGTAAGATTTATTCCTAAGTATTTTATCTTCTTGGGGGCTACTGCTAATGGTATTGATTTGGTTATTTCCTCTTCGGTGTTCTTTTTGTTGATGTAGAGGAATCCAAGTGATTTTTGTATGTTTATTTTATAACCTGAGACTCTGCCAAACTCTTCTATTAGTTTCAGTAGTTTTCTGGAGGTTTCCTTAGGGTTTTCTGTGTATAAGATCATGTCATCTGCAAATAGTGATAACTTTACTTCCTCCTTGCCAATCTGGATACCCTTTATTTCTTTGTCTAGCCTAATTGCCCTGGCTAGGACTTCAAGCACGATGTTGAATAAGAGTGGTGATAAAGGGCATCCTTGTCTGGTTCCCGTTCTCAAGGGAAATGCTTTCAGGTTCTCTCCATTTAGAGTGATATTGGCTGTTGGCTTTGCATAGATGCCCTTTATTATGTTGAGGAATTTTCCTCCAATTCCTATTTTGGTAAGAGTTTTTATCATAAATGGGTGTTGGACTTTGTCAAATGCCTTTTCTGCATCAATTGATAAGACCATGTGGTTTTTGTCTTTTGTTTTATTTATGTGATGGATTACATTAATGGTTTTTCTGATATTAAACCAGCCTTGCATACCTGGTATAAATCCCACTTGATCATGGTGAATTATTTTTTTGATGTGTTGTTGGATTCTATTGGCTAGAATTTTGTTGAGGATTTTTGCATCTATGTTCATGAGGGATATAGGTCTATAATTTTCTTTTTTTGTAATGTCTTTACCTGGTTTTGGTATCAGGGAGATGGTGGCTTCATAGAATGAGTTGGGTAGTATTCCGTCCTTTTCTATGCTTTGAAATACCTTCAGTAGTAGTGGTGTTAACTCTTCTCTGAAAGTTTGGTAGAACTCTGCAGTGAAGCCGTCCGGGCCAGGGTTTTTTTTTTGTTGGGAGTTTTTTGATTACCTTTTCAATCTCTTTTTTTGTTATGGGTCTATTTAGTTGTTCTACTTCTGAATGTGTTAGTTTAGGTAGGTAGTGTTTTTCTAGGAATTCATCCATTTCTTCTAGGTTTTCAGATTTGTTAGAGTACAATTTTTCATAGTAATCTGAAATGATTCTTTTAATTTCATTTGGGTCTGTTGTGATGTGGTCCTTCTCGTTTCTTATTCGGGTTATTTGTTTCCTTTCCTGTATTTCTTTAGTCAGTCTGGCCAATGGTTTATCAATTTTGTTAATTTTTTCAAAGAACCAGCTTTTGGCTTTGTTAATATTTTCAATTGTTTTTCTGCTCTCTAATTCATTTAATTCAGCTCTAATTTTTATTATTTGTTTTCTTCTGGTGCCTGATGGATTCTTTTGTTGCTCACTTTCTATTTGTTCAAGTTGTAGGGACAGTTCTCTGCTTTTGGCTCTTTCTTCTTTTTGTATGTGTGCATTTATCGATATAAATTGGCCTCTGAGCACTGCTTTTGCTGTGTCCCAGAGGTTTTGATAGGAAGTATTTTCATTCTCGTTGCATTCTATGAATTTCTTTATTCCCTCCTTAATGTCTTCTATCACCCAGTCTTTTTTCAGGAGGGTATTGTTCATTTTCCAAGTATTTGATTTCTTTTCCCTAGTTTTTCTGTTATTGATTTCTAGTGTTATTGCCTTGTGGTCTGAGAAGATGCTTTGTAATATTTCGATGTCTTAGACTCTGCAAAGGTTTGTTTTATGACCTAATGTGTGGTCTATTCTAGAGAATGTTCCATGTGCACTAGAAAAAAAAGCATGCTTTGCAGCATTTGGGTGGAGAGTTCTGTATAAGTCAATGAGGTCAAGTTGGTTAATTGCTGTAAGTAGGTCTTCCGTGTCCCTATTGAGCTTCTTACTGGATGTCCTGTCCTCCGAAAGTGGTGTGTTGAAGTCTCCTACTATAATTGTGGAGGTGTCTATCTCACTTTTCAATTCTGTTAAAATTTGATTTATGTATCTTGCAGCCCTGTCATTGGGTGCATAAATATTTAATGTGTTTATGTCTTCCTGATCAATTGTCCCTTAATCATTATATAGTGTCCTTCTTTATCCTTTGTGGTGGATTAAGTCTAAAGTCTATTTTGTCAGAAATTAATATTGCTACTCCTCTTCTTTTTTGCTTATTGTTTGCTTGATATACTTTTTTCCATCCTTTGAGTTTTAGTTTGTTTGTGTCTCTAAGTCTGAGGTGTGTCTCTTGTAGGCAGCATATAGATGGATCGTGTTTCTTTATCCAGTCTGAGACTCTCTGTCTCTTTATTGGTGCATTTAGTCCATTTACATTCAGCGTAATTATAGATAAATAAGTTTTTAGTGCTGTCATTTTGATGGCTTTTCATGTGTGTTGTTGGCCTTTTCATTTTTCCACATACTTTTTTGTGCTGAGACGTTTTTCTTAGTAAATTGTGAGATCCTCATTTTCATAGTGCTTGACTTTATGTTAGTTGAGTCGTTACGTTTTTCTTGGCTTTTACCTTGAGTTATGGAGTTGTTATACCTTTTTGTGGTTACCTTATTATTTACCCCTATTTTTCTAAGTAAAAACTTAACTTGTATTGTTCTATATCGCCTTGTATCACTCTCCATATGGCAGTTCAATGCCTCCTGTATTTAGTCCCTCTTTTTGATTATTGTGATCTTTTACCTATTGACTTCCATGATTCCCTGTTATGTGTATTATTTTCTTTATTTATTATTATTTTTTTTAATTAATCTTAATTTGTTTGTTTTTGTGATTTCCCTATTTGAGTTGATATCAGGACGTTCTGTTTTGTGACCTTGTGTTGTGCTGGTACCTGATATTATTGGTTCTCTGACCAAACAATATCCTTTAGTATTTCTTGTAGCTTTGGTTTGGTTTTTGCAAATTCTCTAAACTTGTGTTTATCTGTAAATATCTTAATTTTGCCTTCATATTTCAGAGAGAGTTTTGCTGGATATATGATCCTTGGCTGGCAGTTTTTCTCCTTCAGTGCTCTGTATATGTCGTCCCGTTGCCTTCTTGCCTGCATGGTTTCTGCTGAGTAGTCTGAACTTATTCTTATTGATTCTCCCTTGAAGGAAACCTTTCTTTTCTCCCTGGCTGCTTTTAAAATTTTCTGTTTATCTTTGGTTTTGGCGAGTTTGATGATAATATGTCTTGGTGTTTTTCTTTTGGGATCAACCTTAAATGGGGTTTGATGAGCATCTTGGATAGATATCCTTTCGTCTTTCATGATGTCAGGGAAGTTTTCTGTCAGGAGTTCTTCAACTATTTTCTCTGTGTTTTCTGTCCCCACCTCCCTGTTCTGGGACTCCAATCACCCGCAGGTTATCCTTCTTGATAGAGTCCCACATGATTCTTAGGGTTTCTTCATTTTTTTTAATTCTTTTATCTGATTTTTTTCCAGCTACGTTGGTGTTGATTCCCTGGTCCTCCAGATGTCCCAGTCTGCATTCTAATTGCGCGAGTCTGCTCCTTTGACTTCCTATTGCGTTGTCTAATTCTATAATTTTATTGTTAATCTTTTGGATTTCTACATGCTGTCTCTCTATGGATTCTTGCAACTTATTAATTTTTCCACTATGTTCTTGGATAATCTTTTTGAGTTCTTCAACAGTTTTATCAGTGTGTTCCTTGGCTTTTTCTGCAGTTTGCCTTATTTCATTTGTGATGTCTTGAAGCATTCTGTAAATTAGTTTTTTAAATTCTGTATCTGATAATTCCAGGATTGTATCTTCATTTGGGAAAGATTTTGATTCTTTTGTTTGGGGGGTTGGAGAAGCTGTCATGGTCTGCTTCTTTATGTCGTTTGATATGGACTGGTGTCTCCGAGCCATCACTGGGAAACTAGTTTTTTCCAGAAAATCCGCTAAAACAAAATGCAGGCAGATCCCTATGAGAGTTCTCCCTCTGGCTCAGGCTATTCGGATGTTAATGAAGCTGCCTGGGGAGGGTGGGAGAGGGATCAGAGAGATAGGAGAGTAGCACCTCAGAATATAGCCAGAGTTGCTTGTCTTGCTTGGAATGACTATTATATCTGAGATTTGCACGGGGCACATCACCTATGTGTGCTGGCTGTGTGGAGATTGTCCCCGGGGGGTCTGGCCCGCTGACGTCACGGTCAGATCCTCTGCTGCCAGCCCCACGACCAAGGTTAAGGTTCGCCTGCTGGGACGGTGCACTCTCGACTCCAAAATCAGTCACTGCCTCCCGGGGACTTCTCGTCCCGCCAGCTGTGTCGCCGTGCCACCTCCGAGGACCAGCTGGGCCCCCTCCTGGGGTTAGTTCAGGTGAGTGGAGCAGCTCTCTGTGCTTGTACCGTGCCTGTGCTCAGCCAAAATCCCGGCGGGACGGTTCCCCAGCTGGGACGCTGCTCTCCCCGCTCCAGGACCTGTCACTGCCTCCCGGGGACTTCTCCCACTGGCTGCGTCGCCACGCCGCCGGCACGAACTGGCTGGGCCCCCTCCCGGAGTGAGTTCGGGGGTTTGGGCTGGGCCCCTTGTTTGTGCCGTCTGCTTCCCTGGGCTCTGCCCCAAATCGGGCGCTGAAGGTTACCTGACTGCTACGCTGGCTCCAGGCTCTGAAAACAATCTCTGCTTCCCCATATTTGTTCATTCTCCGTCTCTAAATCTGTGATTGTTATTCAGGGTTCATAGATTGTTATGTATGTGATCGATTCACTTGTTTTTCCGAGTCTTTGTTGCAAGAGGGATCCGAGGTACCGTCTACCTAGTCCGCCATCTTGGCCCCGCCTCCCAGGTGCTGTTTTGAAATTGTGTTTGCAGTTCTATTCTGTCCTATAGGGTCACTATAGGGTTGCTATGAGCCAGAATCAACTCGACAGCAATGAGTTTTTTTTTTTTTTTTTTTTTTTTGGTATCCAATCCCTCGATGGGCCACAAGTACTTATTTGCGTAGTCCCACCTAATCATTATGTAGGAGTCACAAAGATTATGGCTAGAAGGGCCATATTAATTAATTCACTGCATCACATGGACAGATAGTTTTCCAAGAAGAACAAGAAAGAAAATATGACTTTTATTTACATCAAACACCAAACTATCATGAAATTACTCTTCTTTTGATTTTAATTTCACGCCCTTCCAAAAATGCACTCATAGGAAAACTTGTTTATTCCACGTATCCAAACGAGATAAATGGATAAGATTTAACAACATCCATTGATTGATAAATGAATGAATTGATTTTTGTGACACTAACATAGTTAAAATTCACTATTTCTCCCCATGACCTACCACCTCCACGTCTCTGCCACATCTCCTCTGTCTCCTCCTCTCATTAAGTAGGCCATGCCATGGTGGGTTGTATACAAAGCTATGAAAACTACGTATTATTCTCTTTGCATTCATGGTAATTTTCACTAACATCCCATAAGGTGATATTTCAAACAGTTATGCCCTGAATAAAGCTCAAAAAACAACTGTTGAGACAGGACTTCTAACGTTGCATATGAGAAACTCAGCAAATTCTCTTCCCCAAAAGCAATATTCAATTTGGACGCAATTGTCAAAAACAACAATGTCAGGATCCTGGAAACTGACAAAGGCATACAACAAATTGAAAAGTGTTATTCCAGAAAAAACTTCTGAAGTTGATAAAAGAAATGTGGGACTCTATGGCACTTTTGCCTGGGGCTGCTTCCAGCTCCCTCTAGCTCCAACACATGTTATTTCTAACAGGGCAGGGTAGACTTAATTTGGAACAGAGCCCAGAAAAACTAAATGCCCCTGGACATTATTACAAACAGTGGTCTCATTGGCAAAGGAATGAGGCAAGCCAATCTAGGAGTTTACCTGAGTCTATGATTCTGGCTGGGGCAAGCAAAAAACTGGCAACTAGCAAGAAATGTAAGGGGGGAATCTGGAAAGTGAGACGGCCATACTGAGCCTTGATGAGCTCTCACGTATCTCTGGCAGTCTGAGGGGCTGCATTCATGCATAAGACTGTATACCTTCAGGAGGGAATGAAAGGTCCCTAAACCAAACAAACGAAAGAAACCCAAAACCACTGCTGTGGAGTCAATTCTGACTTATAGCGACCCTATAGGACAGAGTAGAATTGCCACATAGGGTTTTCAAGACTGCAAATCTTTATGAGAGCAGACTGCCACATCTTTCTCCTGTGGAGTCACTGGGTGGGTTTGAACTGGCAACCTTTGGTTAAATAGCTGAACTCGTAACCACTGTACCACCAGGCCTCCTCTCAAAGATCCCTAGGAATCCATAAATTGCTGCAAAAAATGTGATGGCCTCTATATATGTAGATAAGATACAAGGTGACCTGGCCAAAAGTAAGATCTGGGGCAAATAAGTAAATTGCCTGACATTTCAGTGTGTTACCCAACCCATGAACAGATTTTTGGACAAAGTTAGGTGAAAACCTTACTGGTATAATGTTCTCTCCCACAACATATGGTGAATCTTTGACTGACCACTGGTCTATGCTGACAAAAAGGTGACCTCTGGGAAGACAGGCTTAAAAAGGAAATAAATAAATAAATAAACAATATTAATACAAAGACAAATAAACTGAATAGAGACATCAGCTGACGCCTGCTACCAGGAAGACAGGCTCTGTAGAATTCCCAGGTAAGTTACTAAGCAAACAAATAAACAAGACGAACAACAAAAACAACAACCTCAAGGAGAGGGGCAGAATCCATAGACACCACAACATATTATCTAAAATGATCAAAGTTCCAACAAAAAGAAAAAAAAAAGATGTTGAACATCATGAAGCATTAGAAAAATACAAATAAAAACCACAGAAATATCAGTATATAACTATCAGAATTACTAAAACAAAAAATAGTGACAGCTGTAAACACTGGTAAGAATGCAAAGAAGCTGGATCACATGTACATTGCTGACGGGAATGCAAAATGTTATAGCCACTCTAGATATAACAGTTTGGTAGTTTCTTAAACAAACTGAAGATGCAGCTATATATGTCCCAAAAATTGCACACCTGGGCACTGAGCCCAGAGAAATGCAAACATATTTCCACATAAAAACCTCTGCATGAATATTCATAGCAGCTTTATTTGTAAGAGGTAAAAACTGGAATCATCCCATACATACTTCAACAGTTGATTAGTTAAGTAAACTATGGCACACCTATATCATGGAATATTACTCAGCAATAGAAAGGAATGAACTATGATACTTGTAACAACTTAGGTAACTGTCCAGGGAGTTATGCTGATCAAATAAATAAAAAAGCCATTTCTACAGAGTTACATAACATATGATCCCATTTATAGAACATTTATGAAGGGACAAAATTTTAAAATGGAGTACATATTGATGATTTCCAGGGACTAGGGATGGGAAGCAAGGGCAGAAGAAAAATAGGTATGATTATAAAAGAGCAATATAGATGATTGTTGTGGGGTTGTGACTGTTCAGTTGACTTGGTTGTGGATACATGCCTTTACACAGGTGATAAATTGCATATAATATAATACAAACACAAACAACATACATGTAAAACTGGACAAATCTGAATAAGATTAGCAGGCTGTTTTAATGTTAATAGGCTGGTTGTGATATTATACCATAGTTTTAAAAGAATGGTAACATTGGGTAGGACGGTGGGAGGAGGCAAAGTATACCAGAGACATTTTTGCACTGTTTCTTATCATTGTGCATGAACTTATAATTATCTCAGCAAAATGTCAATTAAAAAACTTACAAGACCTTCAAAGAAAGAGGAAGGTGTGACCCATACTTAAGAAAACAAATGCACAAGGAAAAAGCTCAGCAGATTTGAGCTGGCAGAAGAAAGAACCAGAGAATGTGAAGAAAGAACAATGGAAATGATCCATTCCGAAAAACAGGAAGAAAAAAAATAAATAAAAATAAATACCTCAGAGTTCTGTGGGTCACCGTGAAGCACGCCAATATACATGTAATGAGAATTCCAGGAGCTAAGAAGAAAGTAGCGGCAATAAATTTTAAAAAGAAATGACCAAAAAATTCCCAAATTTGATGAAAAGCTTTAATCCACAGATTCAAGAAACACAACAAATTTTGTGTAAGATCAAAACACAAAGGGATTCATTTGTAGACATAATATTTAAACGGTATAAAGTCAAAAGTCAAAAATTCTTGAAAGCAGCTGAAGAACAATGACTCACCCATGTACAAGGCAGCACCAATACAATAAACTTCTCATATGAAACAATGGAAGCCAGAGGGCAGTGAGGTGACATGCTTAAATTGGTGGGGGAAAAAAACAACCAAGAGGTCTATATCCAGCAAAATGATGTATTTAAAGGCTCAGTATTATTAAGGTGACAATTCCCTCTATATCAATTTATAGATTCAATGCAATATCTATAAAAATTCTGTGGACTATTTTTTTTCCTTCCAGAAATTGACAAGCTAAACTTAATGTTTATATAGAAATGCAAGATTGATAATAGCTAAAACAATTTTGATGAAGAACTGCGTGGGATGATTTATACTTTCTAATATCAAAACTTAACATGAAGGTAATTAAGATAGCGTGATACTTAGATGAATATAGTCATTAGATCACTGGAACAGAATTAAGAGTACAGAAATAAAAGTTTATGTTTAATTAAGGTCACTAGAGCTTCGACAAAGGGCCAAGGCAGTTTAATGGGAAAATTACATACTTTTCAAAAAATGATGTTGGGGAATTTGGATACTATTCACAAAAAAATTATTCAAAAAAATTATATATATTCACCTAATATGCATACAAAAGCAGGACAAGGAATCAGGAAGACTGAAGAAGAATTGATACCTTTGAATTACGGTGTTGGCGAAGAATGCTGACTATATCATGGCCTGCCAGAAGAACGAACAAATCTGTCTTGAAAGAAGTACAGCCAAAATACTCCTTGGAAGGGAGGATGATAACACCGTCTCTTGTACTTTGGACATATTATCAGAAGGGACCAGTCTTTGGAGAAGGACATCATGCTTGGTAAAGCAGAGGTTCAGCAAAAGAGAGGAAGACCCTCAACAAAATGAATCGACAGTGTCTGCAACAATGGGCTCAAACATAGCAACCATTGTGAGGATGACGCAAGACTGGGTAGTGTTTTGTCCTGTTGTACATGAGATTGCTATGAGTCTGAACTGACTTGACTGCACTTAACAACAGCACCAAATATTGGCAAAGTGGTTAAGAGATTCACTGCTAACCAAAAGGTGAGCAGTTCAAATCCACCAGCAGCTCTTTGGAAACCCTGTGGGGCAGTTTTACTCTGGTTTTACAGTGGTTAAGTTCTACAGCTGCTAACCAAAAGATTGGCAGTTCGAATCCACCAGGGGCTCCTCGGAAACTCTATGGAGCAGTTCTACTCTGTCCTATAGGGTCGCTGTGAGTTGGACTCAACTCAATGGCAACAGGTTTGGTTTTGGTTTACAGGGCCACTAAGAGTTGGAATCGACTTGACGGCAATGTTTTATACAGACCTGTGTGTGTGAGTGTTAATACTATAGGACTTGTAAAAACAACATAAAAAAAAACCTTAATTTTTGTTAGGTAAATAGTTCTGATATAGAAAAGCTCTTGAAACAAAGAAAAATGAATAAATGGGCTTCATCAAAATTAAAGCTTTTGTGCTTCAAAAGTAACCTTTAGAATATGAAAAGTCAAGCCACAGACTGGGAGGAATATTTACACATATATTTAATAAATATCTTGTATCCAGAATACTTAAAGAATCCTTACAAGTCAATAATAAGAAAAAAAAAAAATAGCCTAAATAAAAATATAGGCAAAAGATTCGAATAGATATTTCACCAAAGAAGATATGTGAATGACCAAGAACCAAATGATAAGATGCTACACATCATTATTCATTATATTAATACAAATTAAAATCACAACTAAATACTGTTTCATACCCTATAGAATGATGACAGTAAAAAAAGATATTAACAAGGATGTACACATACGCTGGTAGGAATGTACATTGCTGATGGGAATATAGAATGATACAGCAACTTTAGAAATTTCTAAAAAGTTAAACATAAATTAACTATAAACCCACCCAAAACCCAGTGCTGTCGAGTCAATTCCGACTCATAGCAACCCTATATGACAGAGTAGAACTGCCCCATAGAGTTTACAAGGAGAGCCTGGCAGATTCGAACTGCCGACCCTTTGGTTAGCAGCTGTAGAAATTAACTATATGATCTAGCAATTCCACTCCTAGGCCTCTACCCAAGAGAAATTACTCCATCCAAATACTTGTATGTGAATACTTCTAACAATATTATTAACAATAGTACCAAACTGGAACCTATCCAAATACTCATGAACTGGTGAATGGATAAACAAAATATAGTCTACCCATACAATGGGACACTATTTGCAATTATAAGGAATGAAATAACAATACATACTATAAGATGAATAAGCCTCAAAAACACTGTGCTAAGTGAAAGAAACCAGAAGCAAAAGACAACATATTCTATTTACATGAAATGTCCAGGAGATAAAAATATATAGACAAAGTAGTTCAGTAGTTGCCTGAGGCTGAGTGCGGGGGCAGAGATTGGCTCAAATGGGCACAAGGGGTCTTACTGATATAATGAACATGTTCTAAATCTGGAGTGTCGTGATGGTTATACAGCTCTATACATTTACTAATAAGTGCTGAATTCACACCTAGTAAAATAAATTAAAAAAAAAAACATAGCTGTAACATTAGAAATGCACTTGAAGTTATCTCAGTCTCTTACTTCCAAATCAAATCAAATTGTAGATTGACATAAAATAACATTTATTGCAGGACTACTGCGTAACGGGTAATATGAATTTAGTTATCTCACTTAATTCTTAAAGTATATCTCTCTATTTTATTAGTTTATGAATCTGGACCTCTGAGAGGTTAAATATCATGTCCAATGTCAACAGTAAGTAAGTGATGGAGATAAGATATAAAACAGGATCTTTGTAGCTCTAAACTCTGTGTGTGTGTGTATGTGTGCATTTATAGTTAAAGCGAAGGCTTTCTTTCCTTGCATCAAACTATGTATTTGGTATTTGTTAAAATTTCTTTTTATGGATTCCCAATGGACAGAGGCCAGAGAGATGTAGAATGCGCTACACATTCAGATTTGAAATCAGAAAGGATAAGTTTACAGTCTCAGATTTGTCAGCTTCTAGCGTTGTAGACATGAAACTCGTTGCCGCCCAGTCGATTCCAACTAATAGCAACCACATAGGACAGAGTAGAACTGTCCCATAGGGTTTTCAAGGAGTAGCTGATGGATTTGAACTGCTAACACATTGATCTTAACCACTGTGCTACCAGGGCTTCATTGTGTAATTAGGAAGTTGCTAATTAAGTTCTCTGAAATTCAGTTTCTTCTTCTCAGTAAAAAATGAGAATAATAATACATCCTAACTTGTAGTTTGAAAGAACTGTATGCGCCAAACACAGTGCCTATGAAAATTCAAGAATATTTAGCCTATTTTCTTCCTTTCCTTGTTGGCTTATAGGTAGCTTAAAAATGCTGGAGACCTCACCTAACTTCAAATAACAAATTTCTCTAGTTATAGATTTCCTTAACTGGCTTTTCTTTCACTATGAAGTTGTTGTTGTAGTTGGCTGCTGCTGTCGAGTTAATTGTGACCCATGCTACAGAGTAGGACCGCCCCACAGAGTTTTCTTGACTGTAATCTCTATGGAAGCAGATCACCAGGTCTTCCCTTGCAGAGCCTTTGAGTGGTTTCAAACCTTTTGGTTAGAAGTTGAGTGCTTAACATTTGTGCCGCCAGAGCTCCTTAAATACGAAGCGAGACCCTACTTTTCTGCTGCAATGACATTTTTAAAGTTCAGTTAATATCATAAATCCAGCAGAAATACTGCACTGGTCATTCTCTAGAATCCCAGATTTTTTTTCCCCCAATTATGTAAAAGTGATCTCTTCTATGGCGTATATTCCATAGTGACTTCAGAAGACCACATTAATTATCTTAGCCTTTTCCTTGACAAATCAAGTATCTGATGCATTTTCAAGAAATTTATGGAGAATACCAAATTCTCAGGTAGTCAAATGCTAAATTTTAACTGATAGACATTGCCTCTGCATGAACACACCTTCATAAGTGAGTATTAGCCATGGGCTTCAAAGCTTACCAGATAGTTTAAAGACCAGCAGTTTAATTCCACTTCTAAAAAATGGGCTCTTTTTGATAATTTCTACGAGAGTTACTGTCTCTTCTCTTTCCCACTTTGAAGTTATTTCTCTCTGTTTTATCCACTCAATTACAGAGAATAAGTGACATTCAGTCACAGTGACCAAATATTTTCCTAGGTTACGTTAAATTTCTTTTAATTATGTTTCAGGTTAGTTTGTTCCTTATTCCCACAGTGCCACATTTCAAACTTTTCTCTATAATATAGGACTGACTATGGTGTATCTGGAAACCCTGGTGGTATAGTGGTTAGCAGCTGCTAACCTAAAGGTCGGCAATTTGAATCCACCAGGCGCTACTTGGAAACCCTATGGGGCAGTTCTACTCTGTCCTATAGGGTCACTATGAATCGGAATCGACTCGACAGCAATGGGTTGGGTTATGGTGTGTTTCCTAAACTCATCAGAGTGTCTTGTTCTAATAGATGATCTCTCTTCACTTACTCATCTGCTCTCTTCCTCTTCTGCCTCCTTCCTGCTTGCCCCCACAGCCCTTCCTGTTCTGTAACCCCTTGTACCCTCAAACCTTACTACATATTGGTATAAAAGAGAGCACTTTCATCTTGAGACTCTCATGCTGTATGGATTTCCCAGAGGATGGAGTCTACACTCTTCAGCTTACCATCTCACCCAATGAAAACAAACTCTTGGCTACTATGATCCCTTCGCCCCAGGCAAGCCAATATCTATACTAGACCACTTTCATCTTTGTGCTAACCCTACATGTGGACCTTTTGCATTAGTTTTCTATTGTTGTCGTAACAAATCATCACAAACTCAGTGGCTTAAAGGGACACACATTTATAATCTCATGCTTCCTTGGGTCAGGAGTCTGGGCACGCTTACCTGGATCTTCTGCTCAGATCGCAGAGGCTGGAATCAAGGTGATTGCTGGAGCTGGGGTCCTCACCTGAGAGCCTGGATCCTATTCCAAGCTCACTGGTTGTTTGCATAATTCCTTTTCTTATAGCTATATGGCTCATTTCCTGCTGGATGTTAGGGCACAAGGTGGTTCTCAGCTTCTACAGGCTGCCCCTTGGAAATTCACAATATAGCTCTTCGCTTTCTTCCCTGAGGTCAATGGAAACTGTCTCTTTCTGATGTCTTCTGCTGCCAGCAAAAGAAAATTCTGCTTTTAAAGGGCTCCCCTGTTGAGTCATGCCCTCCTGGCAAATTTCCAGTATTTTAACATCAACAGAGAGATTTCATTAACATGCGTAAAATCCTTTTGCAGTAATACATAGATTGATATTTGATTGAATAAAGAGGGTACAGGAATCTCAGGCGCCAGCTTTAGAATTCTGGCCAACACACTCCTCATTGCCTAACTTCTGTACAACCTTCAGGGATCACCTCAAGCCCCATTTCCTCTTTGTTGCTTTCTCCAAATTCTTGATTTTTATTATGATCTTTCAGTCTATAGATAGCTTTTAAAAAATATTTATCGGTATACATAAAATTCAATTTTATATATGTTTATGTACATGTGTGGCCCACTCAAGTACCTATCTACAAACCCAAACCTATACAGGCAGTCCCAAGTTATGAATGAGTTCCATTCCCAAATCTGTCTTTAAGTCGAATCCGTACGTAAATCTGAACAGTTAGTCAAATGTTTGTCTAAGTATATAGCGTACCTTTCTATGCATAAAAACCATTACAGAAACACATCCAGATACATTAAAACATCTTTAACATAATAACAGAGTAATAATAATAATAATAATGTTTTGATGCACAGTTGCAAGGTAGCACCCGTTTGTTATTAGGGACCATTGTATGTACCTAGAATTTTTCATATTATAGGCTTTAGGGAGGTTGGTTCGTAACTATGGGTTATATGTAAGTTGGATGTTAACCCAGACACTGCCTGTACATGTTTATATACCTGTAGCCTCCCAATTTTTATTTTAATGTCTTTGAAGGGACAGAACATTTTTTTTTTAATCTTTCTGAATAATAGGCTACTATATTTCAATTGCCGTCATAAGAAGAACCTTCAGTGTCTAGAATAGTGTTAGACATATAGGGAACAGTGTTAACCTTTTGTTGACATTTCGGAGGATCGCTGAACTATTAGGCTGAAATCTCATTGCAATTTTCATTAACTCTCAAACAGAAAACTTCGGAGGGTGCTAATTACAGACTAAGTCAGGCTGGAGACTTAATCAGGCAGCACTTTTTAATGGTCTTCCTCCAAACATTGCCAGAGAATTTTTGTCACAATCAGGAAGTATGTTATTTGGTAAGCACACATTCTGAGAATGTCCATTTAAGAAATTACCTTCTGAAGAGGTTGAGAGGCTCTGTCCTCTTTTTTGCTTGTTCTTGAACTAAAATTTGAAGGCTAATTCACTTAAAAATTATCTCTTCGCTTTGAAGGTGGGGTGCCAGAATGGAAAAATTTTTAATAGTTTTTCTTCTGTATCTTGGAGTGTCAATACCCATGCAGCGTATATTATGCTTTCAGATAGAATCTTGAAAAGAGACACATTTCATTTCAGATTAAAGGCACATGTATTTTCTAAGACGGTCCAATCTGATTGCATGATAGCAAAAACTAGTATTTAATATTAGATGGGGAATAAATATTTTTATACACGTGCGTTTTAAAACATTTACACATACAGTGTTCCCTAGCATTTAAAATGTCCCTTTTTCTCCTTTTCAGAATACTTAAATTGGTTCAGAGCCGCTCTGGTTATGATGGCATAATTCCTGGCATTGCTGTGATTAAACTGGGTACATTAAAGTAAGAAGTGATGAATTAAAAGCACAATAGAATTCTTGGTGGGTGTGAACTGATGAGTAATCTTAATTAGAGGTAAAATGCACCCATTATTTCTGTACTATAAAAGGATTTTCATATTATGAATTACAGAGATAAAAGACAATGCGAAATACAGTGAGACATTAGAGAAATATTCAGCATAAATGAACTAGGTATAGCTATTCTCTTGGGGAAAAAAAAAGCCATACTCTCAGCATCTTATTTACCTCCATTTACCTTAGTATGAATGATTTATACATTTGTTAGTTGATATTATCTCAGTTAATAGATTATGACCTGGATTTAAATTGTAGTTCTGCTGTAGTTAAAATTAAATTATAAATTGATACTCAGTTTGATATTCCATTTAAGTTAATATACTAAAAACTGCCCATTCTAGCCTAGTCATAGCACAAAGGTAAATCAGGAAAATGAACTTGGTTAGCTCCCCCAGTGAATGCTGTCTATTAGCCAATTATTGGAAAATCAATTCCCTAGAGTCTTTGGGCTGAAGCATCCATTAGTTCACTATGGTAGAGGTAGGCGGTAGGAAGATCAGTAGTAGTACTTTTGTTTTAAAGTCTGTTTTATCTGAGATTAGTATTGCCACTCCCACTCTTTTGGTAGCTGTTTGCTTGATATAACTTTTTCCATCTTTTGATTTTTAATAAATTTACCTCTTTATTATTAAAGTGTGTCTCCTGGAAAAGAAAGTGTATTTTGCAGCTGTTGGGTGGAGTGTTCTATACATGTCTATGAGGTCAAGTTGGCTGATTGTGCCCTTTAGATTTCTGTATCTTTGTTGAGTTTCTTTCTAGATGTTCTGTCTTTAACAAGAGGTGTTGAAGTCTCCTACTATTATTGTGAAACTGTCAATTTCTCTTTTCAGTGCTGTTAGAGTTTGTTTTATATATTTGGAGCCCTGTCACGGGGTGTATAGATGTTATTATTATAATGGATTGTCCCTTTAATCATTATATAGTGCCCTTCTTTGTCTTTTATGGTGAATTTTGTTTTAAAGTCTATTTTATCTGAGATGAGTATTGCCACCTCAGCTCTTTTTTTTTTTTTTTTTTAGCTGTTTGCTTGGTATGTTTTTTCCATCATTTGATTTTTAATAAATTTACTTCTTTGTTCCCAAAGTGTGTCTCTTATAGACAACATAGTGAAGGATCCTGGTTTTTTTTTTTTTTTTAATCCATTCTGTCACTCTGTGTTACTTTATGGGTGCATTTAGGAAATTTACATTCAGTGTAATTATCGATAGGTGTGAGTTCATTGTTGTCATTTTGGAGTTGTGTGTGTGTGTGTGTGTGTAGTGCTGACGTTTTCTTTGTTCTGCTTACTCTCCTGTGCTGAATTTCTTTTGTTTGTGGGTTTTTTTTTTTTTTCCATTTCTTTTGTTTTTGTAGATTTTGTGTTTACTGAGATTTTATATTTTTCTTCATTTTGATGAGTAGGTTGGTTAACTTCCTTTTTGATATCCTTTGTGGTTACTTTGAAATTTACCTTTATCTTCCTAAGTCTGAGCCACCCGTCTTACTTGGCATTACTTTGCCTTCCTCTCCATTTGAAAGTTCTGTACCTACACCATTTATTCCCTCTTTTCTTGCTCTGATGTTGTCATTTACAGAATAAGCTTTCTGGTTCCCTGTTGTAAATCTTTTGGTTTTGAATAGTCCTTGAGAGTTCATTACCTAGGTTGGCATCTGACTGATGGGGTCTTGCATCCTAGATTCAGGCTGTCCTCTCGTGTTGTTTGCTCTCAAACTGAAGAACTCTCTTTAATAATCCTTATAAGTTTGGTTTGGTTTTCACATATTCCCTTAATTTCTGTCTATCTGGAAATGTCCTAATTTCACCGACATATTTGAGTGACAGTTTTGCAGAATATATTATTCTTGCTTGGCAATTTTGTTTCTTTCAAGGTTTTATACATGTCATCCCATTGCCCTTTTGCCTGCATAGTTTCTGCTGAGTAATCAGAGCTAAGTCTTATTGTTTCTCCTCTGTATGTGACTTTTTTTTTTTTTTGAGCTGCTTTCAGTATTCTTTCTTTGTCTTTGGCTTCAAGGAATGTGATTATGATATGCTTTGGTGGTTTTTTGAGGGTGTCTATCCTGTATGGGGTTCACTGAGCTTCTTGGATGGTCAGCTTTTCATATTTCATAATATTAGAGAAGTTTTCTGTCAGCAATTCTTCGATGATCCTCTCTGTGTTTTCCATTTTCTCCCCCTGTTCTGGAACTCTGGTCACTTGCAATTTTTTGTTTTTGATTGCATCCCACATCATTCTGAGGGTTTCTTCATTTTTCTTTGTTCTTGTCTCTGATTTTTCTCAAAGTGGTATCCATGTATTTGTCAGCTTCAATGATCCTGCCTCCCATTGTGTCAAAACTGCTCCTCAGACCTTCTATGACACTGTCCATTTCTGAAACCTTGTTTATCTTGTGGATTTCTAATTGCTGCTTTTGTATGACTTCTAGTTGTGAATTTATTTTGACATTCTATTTCTGTATTATTTTCCTGAATTTTGCCATTGTTTTGTCTATCTTTTCCATGATTTTTCTGCCTTTTCCTTGATTTGTTGGAATAAACTTGAAGACAATGGGTTTGGTTTTTTTGTTTCTTTCCATGATTTTGTCTATTTTTTCCCTCATTTTTTCTGTTATATTCCTTCACCTCTTGGATAGGTCTGAATATTAAAGATTTAAATTCCCTATCAGGTAGTTCCAGTGCCTTTCCTTCTGCTGAAAGGTCATCTGGTGTTTTATTTTGGATCCTTACTGGAACCATCCTGCCCTGTTTTTTTTTTTTTTTTTTTTAATATGTTTTGATATCATCTGCTGTCTTTAGGACTTTCAGTAGTTATTTACTTCATTTATTGATTGTAGATTTGTTTCATCCTGCTTTTTTATTTGGTCATGGCTGAGTAGGCAGGCTGTGCATTCTTTGTTGTTTGGTCATCTGTGAGCATGATACTTCTCACCACCTGGTCCAAAAGGCAGGGCCAGGCGTCCAGCTATAGTGCAGCAGGGCAGGTCCAGTGGAAGAGGAAGGGCTGGAATGGTTTGTTTGTGGCACATACAGCACAGGACCAGGGGTCAGTGCAGGGCAAGTTCTGATAGACAGTGCCTGTGCTGCTCGGAGGTGTTCAGCACACAGTGCAGATAGGCAGAAGGGAGGGGGAAAGTTGTGATGTGTGCAGCTAACTGGGTGTGGATGTTTTAGATATCTAGTGCTGCTATAATGGAAATACCACAAGTGGATGGATTTAACAAAGAGAAATTTATTTTCTCATAGTCTGGTAGGCTAGAAACCCAAATTCAGGGTGTCAACTCTAGGTGAAATCTTTCTCTCTCTGTCAGCTTTGGAGGAAGGTCCTTCTTGTCAATCTCTCCCTGGACTAGGAGCTTCTCTGTGCAGGAATCCTGGGTCCAAAGGACATGCTCTCCTCCTGGTGCTTCTTTCTTGGTGGTATGAGGTCCCCAACTCTCTCCTTGCTTCCATTTCCTTTTATCTTTTGTAAGATAAAAGGTGGTGCAGGCCACATCCCAGGGAAGCTCCCATTACATTGGATCAGGGATGAGACCTGAGCAAGGATGTTACATTTCAGCCTAATCCTCTTTAACCACAGGCAGAGATTATGTTTTATAACACATAGGAAACTCACAAAATGGAGGACAATCACACAATACTGGGAATCATGGCCTAATCAAGTTCACACATATTTTGGGGGGACATAAGTCAATACATGACACTCTGTCCTTTGCCCCCCAAAATTCATGTCCTCACCACACGTAAAATACGTTCACCGTATCATATCATAGCAGAAGTCTTAAATCAGCTTCAAGTCCAAACTCCAAAACTTCTTCATCTAGAAATCTAGAATATAAGTCATTTGCTTCCAAAGTACAATGGTAGAATACGCAGGCACAAGCTAGACGTTTCCATTACAAACAAGAGAAATTGGAGGGAAAAAGGCATAACAGACATCAAGCAACTCAGCAAAACACATTACATCAACCCTAAAGGATTGAAAATGATCTTCTGTTTCCAGAGACCATTTACACAATGGCCCTGTCTTCCAGACTCTAGGTATTGGCCACACTCTCCAGATTCTGAGTGGAGGCCCTCAGCTCTGGGTTTCAGCTCTGCCTTCTAGGCCCACTGGGATGGCAACTCTACTCCCTTGGCTTTAGAGGCACCATCCTCCTAGTCCATCTGACTGGCGACTTCACTCTTAGAAACATTAGAGGCCATGGCTCCTCCCTTTGAAACCCCAGAGGTCATGGCCTTACCTTTTGGTGCTGAGGTAACTCGGCTTCCTGGGTTCCTTTGCTTCTCAGCCCTCAGACCTCATGTCCACATCTGCCCTGCTGGGGCAAATGTTCTAAAGCTCAGTAGCTCCACCGATAAGGGCTTGGAGGCACCCCACTCCACCAAGGAGCTTCCTGTGCACAGGCACTCAGTTCTCTCACTCCTATGGTTTGCAATCCTAGCTCCACTAAGTGTCCAGAGGCAACCCACTCCCCCAGGAAGCCTCCTACACACAGGCAATCAGATCTCTTGCTCCATGGGCCAGCTCCAGTACTGTCTGGCACTAGTGTCCTGATTCTGCTGCTGCCAGTTCCCTGCTCCTGCGGTCCTCTGCTGCTGTTTCTCACCAGCTGTGCCTCCTGGGGTGTTAACAGTTCTCCTCATTTCCTTTTGAGTCTTTTATCTATTCACAGTTTCTAAACCACTTTCACAATTTAGGTATCTGTTAGAGCAGCACCCCATTTTCTTGATCCCAAAGTCTGTCTTAATTATCTAGTACTACTATAAATTTTTTTTTTTTTTTTTTTACTGTAACAGAAATACCACAAGTGGATGGCTTTAACAAAAGAAATTTATTTTCTCACAGTCTAGTAGGTTAGAAGTTCAAATTCAGAGTGTCAGCTCCAGGGGAAAGCTTTCTCTTTCTGTTGGTTCTGGAGGAAGGTCCTTCTCGTCAATCTTCCCTTAGACTAGGAGTTTCTCCACAGTAACCTCAGGTCCAAAGGGTGTGCTATTATCCTGGTGTTTCTTTCTTGGTGGTATGAGGCCCCCAACTCCATACCTTGCTTCCTTTTCCTTTTATCTCTTGTGAGATAAAAGGTGGTGCAGATGACACACCAAGGAAACTCCCTTTACACTGGATCAGGGATGTGGCCTGAGCAACGGTGTTACATCTCAGCATAATTCTCTTTAACCGCAGGCAGAGATTATGATTTATAACACATAGGAAAATCACAAAATGAATAACAACCACATAATACTGAGAATCATGGCCTAATAAAGTTGACTCATATTTTTGAGGGACAGAATACAATCCATGAAAGTGGGAAAGAAAAGAAAGGAGAGATAGAAACAGGAGCCAAAACAGATAAATAAAAAGTGCTGAAGGATCCTGCCGTTGGAGTGGCACAGACCTGGGGAAGCCATGTACCAGTGTCTTTCTAGTCAGGCAGTGAGGCACAGCCTGTCAAGAAGGGACAGATACAGCACA
Source organism: Loxodonta africana (assembly GCF_030014295.1). NCBI lineage: Eukaryota > Metazoa > Chordata > Mammalia > Proboscidea > Elephantidae > Loxodonta > Loxodonta africana. Next base: position 43,101,332 of record NC_087348.1, read on the forward strand.
TGCAGCTAGATGGGAGGGAGAAAGGAAAGGAAGAGAGAGATAGGAAACTAGATTAGAAAAAAAAGGAGAGGGAAAGACACATGTGGCCACATGGTCAGGAGAAAGGAATGGAAGGAATAGAGAGAAAAGAAACCAAGGAAAAAAAGAAAAAAAATGTCAGGTGGTTGGGAGGAAGGAAAGGAAGGGAGGTAAAGAGAGACAAGAAACCAAGGGGGGAAAAAAGAGAAGAAAAAAATGCACAAGGGGAGCCTACCAGAAGCAAGTCCCTAGCCAAGCGGCACTACACAGCCCATCAAAAAGGGACAGAGATGGCACATGTTGCCAGGTGTTCAGAATAGTAACGAAGGAAGGTAGAGGGAGACAAGGAATTGGGAAAAGAAAAGAAGAGAGGAAAAAAAATAAGCAAAAAAAAGATTCCCCAAGGGAGCCCACTGGTGGTGGTGTGGACCGGTAAAGTGGCTCCCCAGCCACATGGCACTGCACAGCTTGTCTGCAAGGATCAGAGATGGCACACAGTGCCAGTTGTTCAGGAGAAAAGAAGGGAAAGATGGTAGAGGGAGACAAGAAATCAAGAAAAGAAAAGAAAAAAATATCCCCGAGGAAGCCCACCAGCTTGGTGGCATGAACTGGGGAAGTGGCTCCCAAGACATTAGGCACTGCACAGCCTGTTCTAATGGGGCAGGTATGACACACAGTACCAGGTATTCAGGAGACAGGGAAAGAAGGAAAGCAGAGAGAGGCAAGAAACTGAGAAATGAAAAAAAAATAAAAGAAAACAATAACAAAAAGAAAGAAAGGGGCGGGGGGAGGGAGGAAGGAAGGAAGGAAGAAAAAGAACCCATTAGCTTGGTGAAGTGGACAGGGTAAGTGGCTCCCAAGCCAGGTAGCATAGCCTGTCTAGAAGTCTAGAAGGTACAGAGATGGCACACAGAGTCAGGTGTTCAGAAAACAGGAAAAGAAGGGAAGTAAAGAGAGACAAGAAACTGAGAAATGAAGAAAAACAAAAAGGAAAAAAGAAAAAGAGAAAAAAAAAATGCTCCCAGAGACCCCACCAGCATGGCGCCTCGGACAGGGGAAGCAGTTCCACAGCTGAGCAAAACTTCACAGCCTGTCAAGAAGAAGCAGAGATGGCACATGGAGCCAAGCATTCGAGAGAAAGGAAGAGGAAAAGGTGAGAGAGAGAGAGAGAAGAAACCAAAAGAAGCTAATAAAAGCAACAACAGCATCAAGAAAATGGCACTGAAGGAGTCAGCTGGCGTGGGCAGGATGAATCCAAGAGGCACAGTGACAGTACTTCCCCAGCCCAGTGACCGTGACCCACTAGGAAGCAGTAGAGGCCAAGCAGCGGAAGAAGGGTGGTGGGGGAGCAGGAAAGAGTATATCACTGGTTACCGGGTGTCTGTTTCCTTCTGGGAGCTCCATGAAGCTGCTTTCTTGTACTTCCTGTCCATTGATCTCTCAGTGGCTGAGGAGTTCATGATGGGGAATTCAAGCTATGTTTTTTTTTTTTTTTCAGCTGATAGGGACCTGCACTCTATATCTCTCCTCACTCTCTGTTCTCCGTTACTTTCTTATTCCATTCAGTGCTTGATTGAGTTCTTTATCTCTTCATTTGACACTTGGTGCTTAGGGTTCCAGGATTGATGTTTGTCTCTGTTTTACTAAGTTTTGCAGGTCTTTGCTGTGCGGGAACAGCATGGTGCTTCTGTCTATAGTGCCCTGTTGGCTCCCAGTAGTAGTACTTTTATACTATAAGTAATAGCTTAATTGTTAGGCTGTAGTTTATTTTACTTTATAATTGATCATTTGGCATGAAGTGCGACTAACTCAATAGAGCATCTGAGGATACTCTTCTTCAAAGGCAAATGACCTAATGAGTCCTGTCCTTTGAGCTAAGTATTGTGTGGGAAGAGAATATTCATTAGACTCTCAGTATTTACCCAATTTGGGAGATATTACATAGAACAATTTTAAAAATATAAAAAGTTTTGCTCCAAAAAACGATGATTAAAGATTTTGTTTATGCTTTGGAAATACTTATGACAGTACAAGGACCAGGATATAAATATAAATACAGATATAGAGATAGATATAGACATATACTTCATATCAAATAAGTTGTAATAAAACTTTAACCCAGGCTTTTGATTCCAGAGATTGTGCTTTTCAACATATAACAAAAAGGTTATCTTCAAACATCTAATGATCGAGAACTGAGGTGTCCGGTGTTCTTTTTAAGCGCTTGGTAAACCAAGGATCTTGTTTCTGCTCTCCATGTCTGAATGAACTCTAGCAGCTGCCATCCAGTTGGTTCTGACTCATGGTGACCCCATGTATGTCAGAGTAGAATTGTGTTCCACAGAGTTTTCAATGGCTGACTTTTCAGGCGTAGGTTTTCAGGTTTTTCTCCTGAGGCGCTTCTAGATGGACTTGAACCTTCAACCTTTTGTTTAGCAGCTGAGCGCATGAACCATTTTCACCACCTAGGGACACTGAATGAACTTTAGGTCATCTGAAGCACTCTTAGGTCACCCCCGGAGGCATTTATAATTATACATACGAAGGGAAGGGGTATCTCCCTGTCAAGAATTCACACTGAACACACTTTAATCTTTATATACCATGACAGGTCAAGTGTTTAGTAACTAGCTTTAATTGAGCTTCCAACTAGTAGAAATAGTTTTTTTTTTTTTTTTCTAGAGTTTAAAATTTAGAGACATTTCTGAAGGTTAAAAAATCCACTAGAGAAAATAAAGTCTGGCTATGCCATCATGGAAGGAAATTAGAGAAATTATTTCCAGTATGATCTTTAGAGCTGAAATAATGGTGGGTCTGCCATTCTTTGTTAGGCCAAGGTTGGTACCTTTATGTCATGTCTAGCAACTACAAAATAAAAGGCTTCTAGAATTGGAGATTTTGCATAACATAGTACAAGTCTCAGTTCTCAACATGAAGCTATGAAAGTCTCAGGTGGTAAACTCTGACAGGTGCTTCTGAGATGGACATTTTAGATGTAATCAGATGCTGACTTATTTTAAAGTAGGTTGTGTCGTTACTTTGAGAATTTCTCTGAATGGATTTTGGAAACATGGTCTTCATGGGGTAAATATTTTTAATTTCTACGGAATTTAGTATCTAAAAATGTTGTTTATCCATGGAAGTGAATCATCGATGAAGAGAATTATATCTAGATTAAGAACTTTACTTATAATAACAATGACTAATTAATTTCTTTCATGTGATTTTTAAAAGTCAGTTTAAACACCCTGACAGAATCCAATGACAAATGAGTAAATAAAAGCCATAATTTTAGCATTTCAAGACAGTAAAATAGAAAGAGCAGAGCATGGAAATTGAAATTAGACAAATGTATGTTTAAATTTAATAACTATTAATTTTTCTTGGTCTCAATTTCTTTGCTGATAAAATAGAATTGGTAATATTGGTGTAAAAAATAAATGGATATATACGTACATACATATGCAAAATCTAGAACAGTAGAGAGCATTTACTAGGTATTCAAGAAATAGTTCCTTAATTTTCTTAGCATATATGGCAGATTAGAGTTTGCAAATACTACTTTCATTATGCACTAATTTTATAAGTGCCTTAATGTTTTTTACATTTACTTTCCCTTTTTCATATATAAAGAAACAGGCTCTGAGAAGTTCCCTGACTTTCTCAAGCTTTTGCTTGTAGCATTAGGTAATGACTTCATACATATTTTTTTTCCATAGACATTCTGTGATTTTCATGTGCACAGAGAGGTTAAAGCACTTGCTAAGAACCACACAGCTAAAGTGTAATGGGACAGAGCTAACATCAGCCTGATTGCATTCCTGTTAAATTACACTGCACTGAATCCTCATGCAGTTAAGGACACTGTCATACATTTCCAGTCCAATCTCCATTCTCTTTCATCTTATTTTTTATCCCCTAACTATACCGAAAAAGAGCCTTGGTGGAGTATTTAAAGTGATTGACTGCTAACTGAAAGGTCAGTGGTTTGAAACCATCCTTGGCTCCACAGGAGAAAGATGTGGCAGTCTGCTTCCGCAGAAATTTACAGTCTTGGAAACCCTATGGGGTCGTTGCTGAAACAGAAATACCACAAGTTGATGGCTTTAAGAAACAGAAATTTGTTCTTTCACACCCTAGTAGGTTAATAGTCTAAATTCAGGGAATCAGCTCCAGGGGAAGGCTTTCTTTGTTGGCTCTGGAGGAAGGTCCTTGTCATCAATCCTCCCCTTGACTAGGAGCTTCTCCTTGCAGGAACCCCGGGTCCAAAGGATGCACTGTGCTCCCAGGGCTGCTTTCTTGGTGATATGAAGTCCACCTGTCTCTTTGCTTGCTTTTTTTCTTTCATATCTCAAAAGAGCTTGACTCAAAACACAATCCAGTCTTATAGATTGAGTCCTGCCTCATTAATCTAAGTGCTGGCTGTCCCACCTCATTAACATCATACGGGTAGGTTTTACAACACAAAGGAAAATCACATCAGATGACAAAATGGTGGACAATGGCGCAATACTGGGAATCATGGATTGGGGACACTATTCAATCCGTGAAAGTTGCTAGGAGTCAGAATCTACTCGAAGGCAGTGGGAGTTTTGTTTTTTTAATTATACCAAACCACATAATGTTTTCCAAATGCATCATATACTTTCCATATTACCCATATCTTAAAATTTACCTTCCATGTTTGTTTGCTAGTTAAATTCCCAGTTTTCTCCCAAGCTTGTGTATGTATTAACTTCCTTTGAATTCCCTTACTAAACTATTAGGCAAAATCATTCACACCATTTTGTGTGTGTGTGTGTGTGTGTTCCCATAGCTCTTTGCTTATGTCCCTTTTGCAATATTTATTGTACTTTGTTATGTTATGGGACTTTTTGAGTGTGGGTTGTTATAGCTGATAATAAAAATACTTAGCCATTATGTTGGACTATGTGTCTGATCTAAGCATTTTATATATACTTACTCATTTAAGGCTTACAATAAACCTATTTGTTTAGTTTTGTCATTTTTATTATTATCCCAATTTTGCAGATGCAAAAACTGAGGCACAGTGAGGTAAAGTAACTTGCCCAAGTTCACCTTGCTCGGCCTTCTTAACCTTCCTGTTTTCATGGTATCAATTTTAATCATCTCTGTACTTTCTCTCTTTGTGTGTTTCGTACTTAAAGTCTATCACTTGTAGACACCATAGAGTTGAACTTTTCTCGTTGATTCATGCCTACCATCTTTGTCTTTTAACTGGAATTCTCTTTCAATTGGAATTCTCTTTAAAAATTATGGGGCCCAGAAGACAAATGCGATTACTGCTGTAGTTGTGGTCTTTGTTAGAACAAGCTTCTATATGAACTCAGAAGTTGGAGAGGCAGCGAAGGCTTCACAGGGAAGAGAACCTTTGATTTCACCCTAGAAGAGCAAGTAGAGACGGTTACATGCACATGATGGTAGTAACATCCCAGACAATGGAAATAGCATGTACAAAGGCAAAGCAACCAAGTAATATAGACGGCACAGTGTTACAGATATATTTGGCACTCGTACCATTTTAATATATACACTCTTCTCTAGGAGAACATTACACCCTTACTGAAGGGCTAAGCATAGGTGCCACGTTTATTCCAGGTAGACCGTATGTGCCATGCATCTGCTGGCAGGTCCATTATTAATTGGGCCAGTTTTGAGCATGCCATTTAAGTCGAACCCATCACAGCCTCTCTTTTGAAGATTTGAACCAGGACACATGGACATTAACCCATTGCCACTGAGTCGATTCCTATTCTTAACGACCCTATAGCATGAACATGAGTATTGGGAAATGGTGACATACCAAAAGACATACATTTCATGAGGAAAAGAGACTACAAGGTTACGTAGCAGTTCCTTCTTTGTTTACAGAGAACAGCATATTCCTTTCAACAACATTTCCACTTAGTATCAGGACACTATTTATTCCAGCCACATAGATCTATTAGGTTTACTGCAGCGATATTTTGCAGATTCCTTTGGCAATCCTAGGAGGATAGTGCAAATGATAGCCCATACAATGACGGCAAAATAGTGTGAGTGAATTAAAAAACAAAAAGGAAACACCCAACTCCTTTCCATTTTTTCTGCACAAACTTATTGTCATGTCATGAATACATAATCACACCTCACCAATGTAGGGAAAACAGCACAGTGATATGAACAAGGATGGAAACTGATACTAACAATATTTGAGATGGGTTATGCTTTTCTGTGTTCTGTGAAGTTCCATAAACAATGCCAATACTGGCTTTTAATATATTCAGTAACTGCTGTCCCATTTGAAGCTGGGATTGTTTTTTTTTTTTTTTTTAGAGGAAAATAATACTAATTTAAAACAATTTAACAGGAATGGGAAACAAAGTTGTGAAGAAATGATGGGCCATTTTCTTTACATTAAAAAAAAAAAAACACAAAGTGGCTGGGACTTGAATGGACCATAACAAATGTCAGTGGCTGAAAGCTGATTCAAAATAAATGGAGATAATTAACAGATTGGAGATCTGCAAGCAACAGGTAATTGGATTATCTGTGGATAATTTGTTTCCACGGACATTTTTACTATCCGCACATCTGCAATATTTTATTCTTGTCATTTTGTTCTCTGAAAGAATGTCCTCAAAACTCAGTTAATCCCCCATATGATCTTCATAATTAAGTTATTTTGAAGAGATGGATACTGCATTTTTATCCTCAAACAACATCCAAAGCTCTCATTTTAATTACAAATGACACTTTATTTCCGCTGCTTTTGTCCTGGCTCCTTGAGAAGAATGAAGATTTTTCATTCCCTAGGGAGCACAAACTCAAGTTTAATAACTTTGATCTTTTAAAATATTGACCATTAATCTGGGTCTTTTTGCTAGTCATGGCAATTCAGCATTTCACGTTTTGACATCATATTTCTAACTTTGCTCTGACTTTGAAAGTTACAGTTGTGCAATAAGGGCCGACATGTTACCATTTATGCTGTCTTTGTAGAGATGTCCAGACTAACGGAGAGTGAAGCTTTTCCCTCCCTAAGAAATATGGAAGGCCACTTCCCTGTGTTGATGAGAAGTTGGCAGTTTTCAACATTGTTGTTAAGATTTTGTACAATCCATTTAAAAAACGTATGAAAATTTCAAACACAGAGAAAGCACATAACAAACCAAGACCTTTAAGGCATCAGGCTCAAAGTCACAGAAATGAGAAACAAGAATTTTGTGAGGGGATCTTTATATATGACAGAGAGTAGTTACTACTTCCAATTGCTTACCTTGGTTCCTAAGCTCATGTATTCTGTGAAGAGCACACTCATCTGCTAATAGAAAGGTTGGCAGTTCGAGTCCACTTAGAGGCACCTCAGATTAAAGTTCTGGCAGTCTACTTCTGAAAAGTCAGCCACTGAAACCCCTATGGTGTACAGTTCTACTCTGACATAAATGGGGTTGCCTTGAGTCAGGATCGACGTGATAGCATTTAGAAAAAAAAAAATATCCCCAAATCCTAGGTTTGTTGAAATGATTAAAAGAGTAGTAAAGGTCTTACTTAGACCAGTGTCTCCTGGCATGACATTGGTAATTATTATTCTTACTGTAGTCAATGAAATGAACATGGAATGTGTGGATCAAATTCGAACCAGTTGTGAGAGTCATTTGGAATTTAATCAGATATTCTTATGATTTTAAGTGTTGTGTTCCTACAAGTAAAATATTAAAAAAAATGGAAGATTTTATCAAGTTCTAGGTTATTTAGGACTAGATAAGAACTTCAACTATAATAAAAGAAAAGAAATGGGAAAATTTGTCAAGTGAAAGAGCAGCCTGGATGGGGGTCACAGATCTAAAGGGGAGAATGGTTATTTTGATACTATTTAACTTGAAAAAAGTTTTTTTTTTCCCCACATATAAATAATGCTGAGTCCCGGAAGCAGCACTAAAATGCATCCAGTTGTCCTCCTCAAAAATATGGTGGGCCACTGTAAATATCACTGGCCTGGAAACGACTCCCAAACATGTTTGTGATGCCATTTTTACTGTTTTTTTTTTTTTTTTCTTAGAGGGTAAGCATCTTTTAAATATGGGGAAATCGAGAAAAATGGACATGTCGATGAGACTTAATCCATAATATTAACGTTTGTTTAAGGAATTTGCATATCTGATATTTTATATATTTGCACTACTTAAGAAAATTTAATATCTTGGTATAAAGTTCAGCTTTTTCATTTCCAATTTAAAATATGAAATGGATTCAGTGATTTAGAATGCAATTTTAAATGGAAACCTTACTAAATTTTTATATAATGCCCTAGAATATTTAAGATAAACTGATACGAATATTTATTAATTTACTATTTTTGATTCATAAAATTTACTTAAATTCTTTGGAATCTTTGACAGGCAATTGATATAATTAAAAAGGATCAAGCATATTAAATTTATTAAAGTCATTTGAAATATTTAAGGAAGTTGATTGATTAAGCAGTGGAAGTCCCTTCAAAAATAATTGTCAAAATTTTGTATGTTCATAACTTAAAAAAATAAGATTGGTAAACTGAAGAACCAGGTTTTAAGATTTGTAAAAATTGAATTTTAATATTTAAAACTAAAGAAACTGTTGCATAGTCTCTCTTGAGAGGAAAAATCTTCAATGTGAGGGGGGATGTGTGTGTGATATTTAACAGTCATTATCTGCTCAAAGGACTTGGGTCATTTATTATTACCAATGTCTTTCTGCTCTTTTAAGTTATGGAATTTTTATAAAAATTTAAACTACTTTGAAATGTTTAGCTTGTTGGCATTATTTGGGAAGGCATAATATGTATAATTCTAGAGTCTAAGACAAGTGCTACAGATGAAGGTCAAGAGCATCACTGGTGACTGTAGGCTTCTTCCCCTGGCAAGAACCCAGGACTATAGGAGGTCAGATGGGGATAAAGTTATATTGTGCCTTCTGGAAAAGATAATCATTACATGAAGATGAGGAAATTTGGAGCCTATTAAACTTTCTACCATTTCTTTTGGATTTTTCAAGACGAGGGATTTTTTTTAGAAACAAGGGTGCTTATACATCTTATATATTTTTCTCTAGATTTTAGTAACGTGGCTTTGTAAGTGGGATTTTAATGACTTCTGACCTCAGTTATTGAGTAGGTGGAACCAAGGATGGGATTCCTGTATATGTTTACAAGAGTATTTTGATGAGGGTGTCAGAGATCTCCAGGGGAAGAGAACAGGACCAAGGAGAAAGGGTCAGAAAGCTGACATTTACTGAACACGTAACAGGTGTTTTATTATTATTATCATTATTTTGTTACTTTTTATCCCAAGCTAAGTTATCTTGGCATAATTATCTCCATTTAAAGTAAATAGCAGCCTAGGTGTCTGACCAAAGTCTAATGCCAAAGTCTCTGCTCTTTTGAAAACCAACAAAGAGAAATTAAACCTGATGATAAAGTCAGATTTGTCTCCCACAAAAGATTTTCTTTACAAATTTCTCTCATCCTCTATCTTAGTTTTTAAAAATAATATCTTCATGAGACCTTCGTAGTCAAATTAATCATAGGAAGTCTACTAATCCTGGAAATGTTTATTATTATCTTTTGTGTTTATCATGTTGAATGTCTCATTCATATAGAGATGCCATTTTTTATTTTGTTTTGAATGTGTGTGGGGGTATTTTTTGTAACTTTGCCACCATGTGCTTTATTTTATACTTGAAAATATATGCAACACAAATAAACATGTATATACATATGCTTAGTTATTCATATATGCCTTCCTGTGCATATTTATGCATACTTATATATCTATTTAACCAAATGCTTATTTTTTAGTTGCTATTACTGTTATTGCAAAATTGTATATCCCCCAATTTTTTTTTTTTTTTTACAAATTTCCAGATAATTGCTCATTGACATTAGTTACATTTATTACAACGTGTCAGTGTTCTTTTTGTGTCTATACCCTTCCATCTGTGCTCAAACACTCGTCTGTACTATGGTTGCACTGTGCTCACTACTTCCACACTTGGAGCCACTTTTCCCATCACCAAATGTAACAAGTCTCTAAATTCTAAAGAGTACTTACCCCTTCTCCCTGGTAACCACCAATGAATATTGATCTCTCTGTATTTATCCGTTCTTGTCTTCTTATAAAAGAGGGATCCTACAATATTTGCCCTTATACACTTCACTTGTTTCATTTAGCGTTATGCCCTCCGGGTCCATCCATGTTGTAATATGTTTCATGGATTCGTCATTGTTCTTTATGGTTGCATAATATTCCACTGTGCATATGTATCACAATTTGCTTATCCATTCCTCCATTGATGGGCACTTTAGTTGTTTCCACTGTTTTGCTATGGTGAAAAAAGGTGCAATGAACATGGGAGTGCAAATATCTGGTCATGTCAGTAGTTTTAGGTCGCTAGAGTATATTCTTAGGGGTAGGATTGCTGGATGGTAATGTAGCACTATTTCTAGGTTTTTGAGGAAGGACCAAACTGTTTTCCGTAGTGGTTGTACCATTTTACAGTACCACCAGCAATGAAGAAGGGTTCCAACCTCCCCACATCCTTGCTAACATTTCTTGTTTTCTATTTTTGTAATCAGTGCCATCTTGGTAGGAGTGAGATAGTATATCATTGTTGTTTTGACTTGCAACTCTCTAATGGCTAATGATCGTGAGAATCTTTTCATGTATTTGTTGGCTGCTTGGATGTCTTCTTCAGTGAAGGTTCTGTTGATGTCCTTTGCACATTTTATAATTGGGTTGATTGCCTTTTTGTTCTTGAGTTGTTGAAGTTTTCTATAAATTTTGGAGATTAGACCCTTATCTGATATATCTTTTCTGAATTTTTTCCCACTCTGTAGGTTCCCTTTTTACTGTTCTGATAGTGTCTTCTGATGAGCAGAAGTTTATAAGTTTTACGAGATTCCATTTATCTATTTTGTCTTGTTTGTTATACTGCTTGTTATCCTATTTTTTATGGAAATTAGGTCCCCTTGTTTTCTCCCTATGTTTTTTTCCATGAATTTTATAGTTTTGTTGTGACATTTAGGTCTTTGATCCATTTTGAGTTAGTTTTTGTGATTGACGTGAGATATAGTCCATTTCAATTTTCTGCAGGTATATATCTATTTGCACCATTTATTAAAGAGACTGCCTCTGCCCCACTGGATGGACTTTGACCCCTTGTCAAAGATCAGTTGTCCATAGATGTTTGGCTTTAGTTCTGAGTTCTATTCCACTGGTCTATGTGTCTGTTGCTGATCCAGTACCAGACTGTTTTGATTACAGTGGCTGTATAGTATGTTTTGATATCAGGGGATGTGAGTCCTTCTCTCTTTTTTTGTCTTCAGTTTTGCTTTGGCTATTCGAGCTTTCTATCCTTTCCCTGTGAAGTTGATGATTAGTTTTTCCATTTCAGTAAAGAATGTTATTGGGATTTGTATCAGGATCACATTGGATCTGTAGATCACTTGGGTAGTATTTTAGGTTTGGTTCTCTAGAGAAGCAAAACCAGTAAAGTGTATAAATAGATATATAGAGAGATTTATATCAAAGAAACAGCTCACACAATTGTAGAGGTTGCAAAGTTCCAACTCCGTGGGTCAGGATAGAAGCCTCTACAAATTCGTGCAGCCACAGAAGCTGGCAAACCCAATATCGACAGGTCGGAAAGCAGGCTCCCGTCACAGACTGTGAAGGTCAACGAATCCAGGATCAGCAGGTGAGACCAAAATATTTCTCCTGATTCACATAGCTGTAGGGTCGAACCCAAGATCAACCGGTCGGGGAGCAGGACTCTTTCTTGCGAGCTGTGAAGATGAACAATTCCCAAGATGAACAGATAAGCTGCTAGCTCAAGTCGGAAGAACCAGAGGTCAGACAAGAGGCAGCTACTGTATCCGGAGCAAGCCAAAAACCTTGGCAAGGCACAAGGAAGGAAGTAGGCAGTGGAGGGCAGAGAGATGAAGGCTCAGGGAGCAATCAGCCACCATAGGCCCTACCCCACAGGTACGACTCAACTGAGTCCATCATGGCAGTGATCACACCAAATTTCAACAAGGAAGTTATCACAGCATTATACAACTGCTAAAACACTGAGAATCATGGCCCAGCCAAGTTTACACACAATCTAACCATCACAGGTAGTATTGACATTTTCATTATATTAAGCCTTCCTATCCATGACGGCGGAAACTCTGGTGGTGTAGTGGTTAAGAGTTCAGCTGCTAACCAAAATTTCGGCAGTTCAAATCCACCAGACATTCCTTAGAAACCGTATGGGGCGGTTCTACTGTGTTCTGTAGGGTCACTATGAGTCTGAATTGACTCTACGGCAATGTTTTTTGTTTTTTTAAATCCATGAGCACAGATGTCTTTCCATTTTTGTAGGTCTCTTTTAGCCTCTTGTAGCAGTGTTTTATAATTCTCATTGTGTAAGTCTTGTGTGTCCCTGGTTAGGTTAATCCCTGAGTATTTTATCGATTTGGAGGTTATTGTAAATGGTATTATTTTCTTTATTTCTTTTTAGAGTAGTCTTTGTTCATGTAGAAGAACTCAACTGATTTTTGTGTGTTGATCTTGTATCTTGAAAAGTTGCTAAATTCTTCTATTAGTTCCAGCAGTTTTCTTGTGGTATCTTTAGGGTTTTCTATAATTGGATCATGTCATCTGCAAATAGCAATAATTTTACTTCTTTTCCAATTTGGATAACTTTTATTTCTCTTCCTTGTCTTATTACTCTGGCTAGGACTTCCAGTACAGTGTTGAATAAGAGGGTTGATAATGGGCAGCCTTGTCTCTTTCCTGTCTCAGAGGGAAGGTTTTCAGCCTTTCTCAGTTGAGTATGATGTTGGTTGATGGTTTTTCATATATACCCTTAAATATGTTGAGGAATTTCCCTTCTAGTCCTATTTTGCTGAGAATTTTAATCATGAAAAGGTATCAAATTTTATCAAATGCCTTTTCTATATTGATTGATATGATGTGATTCTTTTGTTTTATTTATGTGGCAGATTATATTGACTGATTTTCTGATGTTGACTAATCTTTGTAATCCTGGTATGAATCTCACTTGATCACGGTGTATTTTTTTGATATGTCGCTGTAATCTGTTGGCTAGAATTTTGTTGAAAAATTTTGCATCTATGTTCATAGTGGATAGTGGTCTGTGGTTTTCTTTTTTTGTGATGTCTTTGCCTGGTTTTGATATCAGGGTTATGCTGGCTTCGTAGAAGGAATTTGGTAGTGTTTCTTCTTTTATGCTTTTGAAAAGATAGAGTAGGGTTGGTGTCAACTCTTCTCTGAATGTTTAGTAGAATCCTCCAGTATAGCCATTTGGTCCTGGGTATTTTTTTTTTTTTTTTTAATGACATCAGCAACCTTCTGTGATGAAACTGTTATTTCTACCTCTGCTTGTGATAACTTGTGTAGGTAGTGTGTTTCTAGGAATTAGTCCATTTCCTTTAGGTTTTCAAATTTGTTGGGGAACAATCTTTCATAGTAATTGATTATGATCTTCTTTATCTCTGATGGATCGGTTGCAAAGACACAAATTTCATCTCTTAATTTCATTATTTGCTTCTTCTGGATTTTTCCTTTTGTCAGTCTAGCTAGTGATTTGTCTACTTTGTTTCTTTCAAAGAACCAACTTCTGGTTTTCTATTGTCTAATTCTTTTAGTGCTGCCCTGATTTTTATTATTTCTTTTTTTTCAGTTTGGTTTGTCTTCTTTTGTTCTTCCTTTTCTATTTTTTCAAGTTGTAGATTTAAGTAAAAGGTTTGGCATCTTTCTTCTTTTTTAATGTAGGCATTTATTGCCATACATTTTCCTCTGAGTACTGCTTTTGTTATGTCCCAAAGGTTTTGATATGTTGTATTTTACTTTTGATTTTAGAAAAAAATTTGGAAATTTCACTTTTGATTTCTTGTATGACCCAATAATATTTTTGTAGTGTATTTCTTTGGTGTATTTGATTGTTTAAAGTCAGGGAAGGTGTGTATCAGGGTTGTATTCTTTCACCATACGTATTTAATCTGTATGCTGAACAAATAATTCGAGAAGCTGGACTATATGAAGAACAGGGCATTAGGATTGAAGGAAGACTCATTAACACCCTGCTTTATGCAGATGACACAACCTTGCTTGCTGAAAGTGAAGAGGACTTGAAACACTTACAAATGAAGATCAAAGGCCATAGCCTTCAGTATGAATTACACTTCAATGTAAAGAAAACAAAAATCCTCACAGCTGGACCAATGAGCAACATCATGATAAACGGAGAAAAGATTGAAGTTGTCAAGGATTTCATTTTACTTGGATCCACAATCAACAGCCATGGAAGCAGCAGTCAAGAAAGCAAAAGACGCATTGCATTGGGCAAATCTGCTGCAAAGAACCTCTTCAAAGTGTTGAAGAGCAAAGATGTCACCCTGAAGACTAAGATGTGCCTGACCCAAGCCATGGTATTTTCAATCACATCATATGCATGCGAAATCTGGACAATGTATAAGGAAGACCGAAGAAGAGTTGACGCCTTTGAATCATTGTGTTGGCGAAGAATATTGAATATACCATGGACTGCCAAAAGAACGAACAAATCTGTCTTGGAAAAAGTGAGGCCAGAATGCTCCTTAGAGGCAAGGATGGCGAGACTGCGTCTTACATGCTTTGGACATGTTGTCAGGAGGGATTAGTCCCTGGAGAAGGGCATCATGCTTGGCAGAGTACAGGGTCAGTGGAAAAGAGAAAGACCCTCAAGAAGGTAGACTGACACAGTGGTTGCAACAATGAGCTCAAGCATAACAACGATTGTAAGGATGGCATAGGACTGGGCAGAGTTTCGTTCTCTTGTGCATAGGGTCTCTATGAGTTGGAACCGACTCAACGGCACCTAATAACTACAACAACAACAGTATATTTCTTAGTTTGCGTGTAACTATTTTCCCCCTTATTTATCCTGTTGTGGATTTCTAGTTTCATACCATTATGCTTTGTATGATTCCAATCTTTTTAAATTTGTTGAGACTTGTTTTGTGTCCTAGCATATGATCTATTCTGGGAAATGATCTACTTATGCTGGAGAAGATTGTGTATTGTTCTGAGGTTGGGTGAAGTGTCCTATATATGTCCGTTAGGTCAAAATGCCTTATGGGTTTTCTTAAGTTCTCCAGGTCTTTGGTGATTTTTCTTTTTAGATGTTCTGTGGTATGTTGCAGTCCCTTACTATTATTATGTTATTGTTGTTGTTAGGTGCCATAGAGTTGGTTTTGACTCATAGAGACCCTATGTACAACAGAAAGAAACACTGCTTGGTTCTGTGTCATCCTCACAATAGTTGTAGCGACTGAGCCCATTATTGCAACCACTGTGTCAGTCAATCTCATTGATAGTCTTCCTTTTTTTTGCTGACCTCTAATTTACCAGACATGATTATTCTCTCCAGTGACTGGTCTCTTCTGATAACATGGCTAAAGTATGTGACATGAAGTTTCGCCATCCTTGCTTCTAAGGGGCATTCTGGTTGTACTTCTTCTAAGAAAGATTTGTTAATTCTTCTGGCAGTCTCTGGTATATTCAATATTCTTCACCAACACTATAATTCAAAGGCATCAGTTTTTCTTTGGTCTTACTTATTCATTGTCCAGCTTCAACTAGAGTGTGAAGTTATTGAAAATACCAAAGCTTGGGTCAGGTGCACCTTAGTCTTCAAAGTGACTTCTTTGCTTTTCAACACTTTAAAGAGGTCTTTTGCAGCAAATATATCCAATGTGACATGTTTGATTTCCTGACCACTGCTCCCATGGGCATTGATTGTGGATCCAAGTAAGATAAAATCCGTGACAACTTTAATATTTTCTCAATTTATCATGATGTTGTTTATTGGTCCAGTTGGGAGGATTTTTATTTTCTTTATGTTGAAGTGTAATCCATACTGAGGGTTGTGGTCTTTGATCTTCATCAGTAAGTGCTTCAAGTCCTCTTCACTTTCTGCTAGAAAGGTTGTGTCATCTGCATAATGCAGGATGTTAACGAGTCTTCCTCCAATCCTTGTGCCACATTCTTCTTCATATTGTCCAGCTTCTTAGGTTATTTGTTCAGCATACAGATGGAACAAGTATGATGAAAGAATACAACACTAATGCACACCTTTCCTGACTTTAAACCACACAGTATCCCCTCGCTCAACTTGCTTATGAGCAATTGATGATATATTTCTCTGTCAACCCCAGGCCTTGTTCTGAGAGATGATATTGAGTTTTTCCGTCAGTTCTTTCCACAGGTGTAGTCGACTTGATCCCTGTGTATTCCATCTGGCAAAGTCCATGTGTATAGTTGTCATTCATGCTGTTGAAAAAAAGGTGTTTGCAATGAAGAAGTCATTGGTATTGCAAAATACTATCATGTCATCTCCAGTGTCATTTCTATCAATAAGGCCATGTTTTCCAACTAAGGATTCTTCTTTGTTTCCAACTTTCACATTCCAATCATGGGTAGTTACCAATGCGTCTTGAGTGTATGTTTGATCGATTTCAGAGTGCAGAAGTTTGTGAAAATCTTCAATTTCCTCACATATGTCACACATCTTTCAATTTCATGCTGTGGTGGCTTGCATGGTGCTGTGATGCTGGAAGATATGCAACAGGTATTTCAAGTATTAGCAGAGTCACTCATGGTGGAGCTTTTAGACTAAGACTAGAAGAAGGACCTGATGGTCTACTTCTCAAAAAAAATTGGCCACTGAAAATCTTATGCATAGCAGCAGAAAATTTTCTCATATAGTGCTGGAAGATGGATGAGCCCCTCAGTTTGAAAGGCACTCAATATACAACTGGGGAAGAGCTGTCTTCTAAAAGTAGAGTTGGCCTTAATGATGTGGTTGGAGTAAAACTTTTGAGACCTTCATTTGCTGAGGTGGCATGACTCAAAATGAAGAGAAACAGCTGCAAATATTCATTAAAATTGGAACATAGGATATACTATTATTGTGGAGTTGTCTATTTTTCTGTTCATATTAGTCAGAATTTGTTTCATGTATTTTGGTGCATTGCTGTTACGGGCATATGTATTTATAATTGCTATGTCTTCTTTTTGAATTGACCTTTTATTATTATGTAATGTCCTTCTTTATCTCTTATAACAGATTTTGATAAAGTCTATTTTATCTGATATCAGTATGGCCACCTCTGCTCTTTTTTTTTTTTTCTTTTTTACTGGTTGAATGGGATATTTTTCTCCATCCTTTTATTTTCAGTCTGTTTGTGTCCTGTATCTAAGGTTGGTTTCTTGTAGACTGCAAAAAGATGCATCATATATTTTTTTAATCCATTCTGTACTCTCTGCCTTTTGCATGGGATGTTTAGACCATTTACTTTCAAGGTTATTATTTAGAGTGAATTATCTAACTCATTTTGTTATTTGCTGAGTGTTTCATATCTTATTTTTTCATTATACTGATTTTTTGTCTTTGGGGTGATTTCTTGTGATGAATCTTTTTGTTAACTTGATTCTTTTCTCTTGTGTTTCTTCTTAGTGATTTCTTAGTGGTTGCTGCATATGTTACGTTACATGACTTACCGTTACTGCAGCATCTAGCATCTACTTAACATACAACTTTAACAAAATAAATCTATTCCTGATATGCTCCTCCCTCCCCCTTTTCTGTTGACGTGTCTCCGTGAACATCAATATACAGCCTCTATTCTATAGATTTAGTTTGTACTTATTTCTTAATGTTCTTGCCTTTCCATTTGGAGCACTCCCTGGAGTAATACTTGCAAAGCTAGTCTGGCAGTGTCAAATGCCCAGAGCTTCTGTTTGTTTGGGAATGCCTTGATTACCCCTTTGTTTCTGAATGACAGCTTTGCTGTATAAAGTATTCTTCATTGGCAATTGTTTTGCTTCAGTATTTTATATATATTGCTTCATTGTCTTCTGGCCTCTAGAGTTTTTGGGAAGAATGTGCAATGATTCTTATGAAAGACCTTTGGTACGTTAAGTTCCATTTTTCTTATCTTGCTTTCAAAATTCTCTTCTTGTCTTTGGTTTTCAAGAATTTTATTAGGGTATGTCAAGGAGTTGATATTTGTGTGTCTCTTCTGATTGGGCTTTGTGCAGTTTCCTGTATTTACAGACTTGGTTCTCTGCTCAGGTCTGGGAAATTCTCTCTGATTATCTCTTGGAAAATTGTTTCTGTGCCTTTATTGTTGTCATGGTGTTCTGGGATTCCAATAATTCTTTTATTTTTATTTTCTATTTATTATGCTCCAAGTGAAGGTTTATAAATCAAGTCAGTCTCTCATACAAAAATGCATACACACCTTGCTATGTACTCCTAGCTGCTCTCCCCCTAATGAGACAGCACACTCCTCCTCGCCACCCTGTATTCCCCATGCCCATTCAGTCAGCACCTGTCCCCCCTTGTCTTCTCATCTAGCCTCCAGACAGGAGCTGACCACATAGTCTCATGTATCTACTTGAGCCAAGAAAGTCACTCCTCAGCAGTGTCATTTTCTCTCTTATATTCCAGTCCAATCCCTGTCTGAAGAGTTGGCTTCAGGAATGGTTCCAGTCTTGGGCTAACAGAGGGTCTGGGGACCATGACCACTGGGGTCCCTCCAGTCTCAGTCACACCATTAAGTCTGTTTTTTTTTTTTTTTTTAATAAGAATTTAAGGTTTGTACCTCACTGTTTTCCTGCTCCCTCAGGGATTCTCTGTTGTGTTCCCTGTTTAGGGCAGTCGTCAGTGGTAGCTGGGCACCACCTAGTTCTTCTTATCTCAGGTTGATGTAGTCTCTGATTTATGAGGCTCTTTCTGTCTCTTGGGCTCATATTTACCTTATGTCTTTGGTGTTCCTCATTCTCCTTTGCTCCAGGTGGGCTGAGATCAATTGATGGATCTTAGATGGCCACTTGCTAGTGTTTAAGACTCCAGATGCCACTCACTAAAGTGGGATGCAGAATGTTTTCTTAATATATTTTGTTAGCCAATTGACCTAGATGTCCCCTGAAACCATGGTCCCCAGACCCCCATCCCTGCACCCTGGATTCCAGTAATGCTAACGTTAGATTTCTTAATTGAATCCTACATTTCTTTTTTTTTTTTTTATTTTTCTTTGGTCTTTCTTTTGAGATTTGATAAACTCAGATATTTTGTTTTCTAATTCAGATATTTTATCTTCTGCTTGTTCAACTCTATTGTTGAGTGTTTCTCTTCCTTTTTCTAATTCAGATGTTTTATTCTTCACTTCCAGTAATTCTCTTTTTTTCTTTATGTTTTCAGATTCTTTGTTGAATCTCTCCTTCTGCTCCTCCATTTGCTTTCTGAATTCTGCTATTTTTTTTTTTTTTTTTTTTTTGCTTTCTTTAAGCATGTTTAGCACCATAGTCTGAAAATTATCAATCCTTTTTCATTATTCTGGCCTCCCCAGAAGAGATTTCCACTTCCTCATGTTTTCCTTTTTTTCTTGTGCTTTTGTATTTTTTTTTAGTAATTTTTATTAACCTGGTGGCATAGTGGTTAAATGCTACGGCTGCTAACCAAAAAGTCAACAGTTCAAATCTGCCAGGTGCTCCTTGGAAACTCTATGGGACAGTTCTACTCTGCTCTATAGGGTCGCTATGAGTCGGAATCAGCTCAACAGCAGTGGGTTTGTTTTTTTATTGACCTGGAGCTATTCTGTTATCTTATTTTAAAATTGTTTACTCCTTTTATTGTGGGAAAATTAGAGAGATCTGTACACTTGGTCTCTGGGATTCAATGCACATGTGAGGGGGAAGTTGGTTGGATGCCGCTTTTGTGTGCAGTGGGGATTGGCTTTACTGTGGTCGTGGTAATGTTTTTTTTCCTTCTTTCTTTTTTTTAGCCATTCACTCTTCAGCACCCCTACATTGGCACACCCAACACCCACAGTGTCCCTCTGGGGGCCACCTTCTGTTTGCCTGTCAGTCTGTCTGTTCCCCTGGGCCTGCTGCCCTTGCAGTGCTTCCTGGTCCTCCTGCCTGTTACTTTTCACCTCAGCGAGGTTCAACAGGACTCTTACACAATGTTAAGGTATCCCTTTACCCCCTCCCACTTGCTCAGCCAAAGAACTCTCATGACCAATTTGCACTACCTAAAAAAATCCAACTACAACTTCCTTCCCCATGCATCTGTCAGTTGTCATACTGTGGGGGCTTGTGTCTTGCTGTGATGCAGGAAGCTGTGCCACCACCATTCAAATACCAGCAGGGTCACTCATAGCAGACAGATTTCAGCTGACCTTCCAGACTAAGAGAGACTAAGAAGAAGGACCTGGTAGTCTACTTCTGAAAATAATTAGCTAGTGAAAACCTTAAGAATAGCAGGGGAACACTCTCTGATATAGTGCCAGAAGATGATCCCCTCAGATTAGAAGGCACTCAAAATATGACTGAGGAAGAGCTGCCTCCTCAAAGTAGCCAGTCTTAATGACGTAGATGAAGTCAAGCTTTTGGGACATTCATTCGCTAATATGGCATGACTCAAAATGAGAAGAAAAAGCTGCAAACATCCATTAATAATCAGAACCTGGATGTACGAATATGAATCTAGGAAAATTAGAAATTGTCTGAAATGAAATAGAAAGCATAAACATCCATATACTAGGCATTAGTGAAATGAAGTGAACTGTTATTGGTAATTTTGAATCAGTTGATCATATGGTCTACTGTGCTGGTAATGACAACTTCAAGAGGAATGGCGTTGCATTCATCCTCAAAAACAACTTTTCAGGATCTATCCTGAAGTACAACACTGTCAGTGATAGGATAACATCCATATGCCTACAAGGAAAACCAATTAATATGACTATAATTCAAATTTATGTACTAACCATTAAGGCCAAAGATGAAGAAATTGAAGATTTTTGCCAATTTCTGCAGTCTGAAATTCATCAAACATGCAATCAGGATGCACTGATAATTCCTTGTGACTGGAGTATGAACGTTGGAAACAAAGAAGAAGGACCAGTAGTTGGGAAATGTGGCCTTGTTGATAGAAACAATGCAGAAGATCACGATTGAATTTTGCAAGATTTCTTCCTTGCAAATGCCTTTTGTTTTTTACCAACATAAACGGCAACTATACGCATCGACTTTGCCAGATGGAATACACAGGAATAAAATTGACTACATCTGTGGAAATAGACAATGGAAAAGCTCAATATCATCAGTCAGAACAAGGCCAGGGGACAACTCCAGATCAGACCATCAATTATTCATATGCAAGTTCAAGCTGAAACTGAAGAAAATTAGAACAAGTCCACGAGAGCCAAAGTGCAACCTTGAATATATTTCACCTGAATTTAGAGACCATCTCAAGAATACATTTGACACATTGAACACTAATGACTGAAGACCAGATGAGTTGTGGAATGACATCAAGGACATTACACATGAAGAAAGTAGGAGGTTTTAAAAAGACAAGAGAGAAAGAAAAGACCCAAAAGGATGTCAGCATAGACTCTGAAATTTGCTCTTGAATTTTGCTAAAGCAAAATGATGAAGTTAAAGAGCTGAACAGAAGATTTCAAAGGATGGTTCAAGAAGATAAAGTAAAGTATTTTGGTGACATGTGCAAAGACTGGAGTTATAAGACCAAAAGGGGAGAACACGCTCAGCATTTCTCAAACTGAAAGAATTGAAGGAAAAATTCAAACCTCGAGGTGCAATACTGAAGGATTCTCCGGGGAAAACATTAAACAACGTAGGAAGCTTCAAAAGAAGATAGAATGAATACACAGTCACTTTACCAAAAAGAATTGGTTGACATTCAACCGTTTCAGGAGGTAACATATGATCAGGAATCAATGGTACTGAAGGAAGAAGTCCAAGTTGCACTGAAGGCATTGGTGAAAAACAAGGTTACAGGAATCGTTGGAATACCAATTGAGATGTTTCAGCAAACGGGTTCGGCACTGGAACTGTTCACTTGTCTATGCCAAGAAATTTAGAAGAGAGCTGCCTAGCCAACTGACTGGAAGAGATCCATATTTATGCTTATTTCCAAGAAAGGTGATCCAATCACATATGGAAATTACCAAACAATATCATTAATATCACATGCAAGCGAAATTTTGCTGAAGATCATTCAAAAGCAGCTGCAGCAATATATCAACAGGAAACTGCCAGAAATTCAAGCCAGATTCAGAAGAGGATGTGGAAACAGGGATATCATTGCTGAAAGCAGAGAATACCTTGGCTGAAAGCAGAAAATATCAGAAAGATGTTTACCTGTGTTTTGTTGACTGTGCAAAGGCATTCGACTGTGTGGATCCTAACAAATTATGGATAATATTGCAAAGAGTGGGAATTACAGAACAATTCATTATGCTCATGACGAACTTGTATATAAATCAAAAGGTAGTTGTTTGAACAGAACAAGGGGATACTGAGTGGTTTAAAGTCAGGAAAGGCTTGTGTCAGGGTTGTATCCTTTCATCATACCTATTCAGTCGGTATGCTGAGCAAATAATCCGAGAAGCTGGACTATATGAAGAAGAGCAGGGCATCAGAATTGCAGGAAGATGCATTAACAACCTGCGTTACACAGATGACACAACCTTGCTTGTTGAAAGTGAAGCTCTTACTGATAAAGATCAAAGACCACAGCCTTCAGTATGGATTACACCTCTACATAAAGAAAACAGAAATTCTCACCTCTGGACCAATAAGCCAAATCATGACAAACGGAAAAAAAGATTGAAGTTGTCAAGGATTTTATTTTACTTGGATCCACAATCAACGCCCATGGAAGCAGCAGTCAAGAAATCAAAAGACACATTGCATTGAGCAAATCTGCTGCAAAATACCTCTTTAAAGTGTTGAAAAGCATGTCACCTTGAGGACTAGGATCCACCTGACCAGCACCATGGTGTTTTCAGTCTCCTCACAAGCACGCAAAAGCTGGACAATGAATAAGGGAGACTGAAGAAGAATTGAGGCTTTTGAATTGTGGTGTTGGTGAAGAGTATTGAATATACCATGGGCTGCCAAAAGAACCAACAGATCTGTCTTGGAAGAAGTACAACCAAAATGTTCCTTAGAAGCAAGGATGGAGAGACTACATCTCACAAACTTTGGACATGTTACCAGAAGGAAATCAGTCCCTGGAAAAGGACATCATCTTGGGAAAATAGAGGGTCAGTAAAAAAGAGGAAGACCCTCAATGAGATGGATTGACACAGTGACTGCAACAATGGGCTCAAGCATAGCAACAATTGTAAGGATGGCACAGTACCAGGCAATGTTTTGTCCTGTTGTGCATAGGGTCACTATGAGTTGGAACCATCTAGTGGATGTCACTTAACAACAAGAGCTTCCTCAGACAAACTCCCTTTTTTTGTTCCCTGCTTTTAGGTGCTACCTAGTCCCTTCCCAAAATGGCTGTGATGTGCTCGCACTCCCCATATTAGCGGCTGGGATCTCAAAGTTTCTGTGCTAACCCTGTTCCTCTTCAACCCAGCTTCTGGACTCACCCTGATTCTCCAGTTTCTCAGCTGCTCTCTGGAGATCTGAGATCTCTCTCAGTCTGTGCTTATATTTATTTGTTGTTCATTGTGTTAGTTGCTGGGGGAGTAGATGGGAGCGTCCACTCACTTTGCCATCTTGCTCTTTCCCCCTCGTGTGTGTGTTTTTCCATTCAGCTTTTGCCATGTTATATTAAATTGTACAAGAACCTTTTTAATAATTTGCAGAATTAAATAGAATCAATGCCTATGACCAACATTGTTTTCACTGAAAGAGTAATGTTAATGTCAGGTGTACGCACTTTCCCCCCTAGGATCTGTTTTAATGACCCTATCTTTATATAATTCATGGCTTTTCATTGCAAACCAAAGTGAATTGCTGTGCCTCACCCCATTTTAATAATCCATTCAGCAAGAAGAGGCCAACAGGAGAACACAGATTAATGCCATTTGCATTGATTGGATGTGAGTGTAAATTACTACAATGGAAACGTCTTTCCTTTTAAATACTTTCCCTACTGATACTTAAGAAATAGTGCAGTTGTTTTCTCAATATATCACAAACCTGGTTTAAGGAAGAGGAATAATAGCTACCTGTTCCTAAAGCTTAGTTAGTACCTGACATCTTGCTAAATATATGACGTGCATTTTTCTTAATAGGGTATGGGTTTTAATTAGTTTCTGGGTTTTTATTTGTTTATTTATTTTTTCTTTTAAGCAGAAGTTTTGCCCTAAAGCTAGTAAGCCCATTATGAATACAAAACAGAGGTATCTGATGATGGGTCTCTGAACAAAGTCATTTTTACCCTTCTATCACTTTTTCTGCAGGATTTCTGAGAATAAGTGGAGATGAAATTAGAGACGTAGTGGAGGCTTTCACTGACAGGAAAAGCCTTTGGCAACGCTTGGGCTTCTCGGGTAATTTTATGATCAGAAAATTGTCAATGGAGTTACCATTTCTTGAAAGTGGCTTTTGTGAAAGACTTTATCATCTTTTTTGTGGGCATAGCAAGAGCGCCAAAGATGTGTATAGTCCTTGTCGTAAGGGTGGAACTGCTAAGAACAGCTACTGATTCATCAAAAAGTAGATCAGGGACCTCTTCTGAGCAACTTGGTCATTTGTACCAACGTCTCTGACCTCAGCCCTTGTGGTGGTTATGACATCGGACTCTGGTAGACACATGGCATGACTGATTCTCCTCATTCTGCTGAAGATATTCTGCCCATCTTTTCTGCATTCCAAGTGCTCCTCTGGCATTTATTCATTCATTAAACAACAATTTATTTAATGTTTTTTTTTTATGTGTCAGCTGGAAAACCTGGTGGTGTAGTGGTTAAGAGCTACCACTACTAACCAAAAGGTCAGCAGTTAGAACCAGGTGCTCCTTGGAAACCATATGGGGCAGTTCTACTCTGTCCTATAGGATTGCTATGAGTTGGAATTGACTCGACAGAAATGAGTATGGGTTTGGTTTCGGTTTTGGTATGTGTCAGGCACATTGATGCCTTCATAGACAGTTCTCATCTATTACTAAAGAGCATTTATCTGTGTGTTACCCTAGACACAGGAACTATAATAAAGCTTTTTTGCTTCCAACACTGTGCCAGAGAGAAAGAGTGTTTTATTGGGGTCATTCCTATAGCAGTTTCTGGTCACAAAAAAAAAAAAAAAATGTTTTAAGAAGTGACCACAGAATTTTGGAT
This sequence comes from Loxodonta africana, assembly GCF_030014295.1. Lineage (NCBI taxonomy): Eukaryota > Metazoa > Chordata > Mammalia > Proboscidea > Elephantidae > Loxodonta > Loxodonta africana. The sequence goes on from NC_087348.1 coordinate 43,126,551, forward strand.
AAAGGTGAATGGAGTGAAGGGAATGGAAATTTACTATTACTATGCCTCTTTTTTGGCCTTGGTGATTCAGTGGTTGAATTCTCACCTTCCATGCAGGAGACCGGTGTTCGATTCACAGCCAATATATCTCATGTCCATCACCCATCTGTCTGTGGAGACTTGCATGTCACTATGTTGCTGAGCAGGTTTTAGCAGAGCTTACAGACTAACTAAGACAGACTAGAAAGAAAGGCCTCGAGATCTACTTCCAAAAAATTAACCAATGAAAGTCCTATGAATTGCAAAGGTCCAATCCCCAACCGATCGTGGGAATGATGTAGGACTGGGCCGCATTTTGTTCAGTCGTGCATGGGGCCACTAGGAGTCAACTGCCAACTCAGTGGCAGCTAACAAGAACAACAGTCCCTCTTTTACAGATGAGTTAAGTGTTCCTCCTAAGTTGACATGACTGCTAAATTAGAGATGAAAATAAATCTCAGGTCTACACATATCTGGAGCCCTGGTGGTCCAGTGGTTAAAGTGCTCGGCTGCTAACCAGGAGGTCAGTGGTTCAAACCCATCAGCAGCTCTGTGAGAGAAAGGTGTGGCAGTCTGCTTCTATAAGGATCTACAGACTTGCAAAACCTATGAGTCAGTTTTGCTCTGTCCTTGCAGGGTTGTTATGAGTGAGAATACTTTTATACTTACCTGTGCTTTTAATAACTAATTAAAGTATGTAAACTTCAGGGACAGTGAGACAATGCAAATGATTTGGTTGTTCAAATTATTTCAGTTTCTCTTGTCTTCAAATTTTATGAAGGCTGATGTTTGAAAATTTCGAAGATTTCTTCAGTTGTAAATGGTTTAAACACAGCTTGCAATGAGGATTGTTAAACTGGTTGAAATTGAGTGTTGTTCTGGAATTAGGAGACAAAGTTTCTTCTTCTAGGAACACACAATTTGCAACACCCAATTGATTTTTTTTCTGAGCTAATTTAAGTCTTTCTTTTCATATGGATGCTGTTTATTCTTACATAAATCACTAATAAGGGAATTGAAAAATTATCTAAATCTTTCACAGCATGTCTTTGTATTTTAGTACTTTGTACGTTTTTTACCCAGCCAGAGTTTGTTAACTGTAAAGTTAAAAAAATATCAATACATTTAGGTAAAATAGTTGTTAAAAATTATTCTATGAAAATATTTATATCTATATTCATATATCTAGTTTTACTAAGTTGTCAGAAAACAAGTCATTACAATATATAAACCAAACCTTTGGTCAAATGAAAGAAATGTATAGGTTGTTGAGCCTTTTATTTGTACATGTAGAAAACTGTAGAAAAACAATTTGTAGTCCTGGCCTTGTTTTTTTAACAGAATAAAGATATAATGATTTAGAAAGCAAATGTCATCTATTTTCTCCTTCATAGCGGCACTAATTGTTCACCTGAAAACTTAAGTGGGCCCCATTTACATAGGCTGCAGTATTTTTTCTCTCCCTCTCTTACTAGGCATTAATTTTCCTGTTCATCTGCCTTGGGTTAGGCCTTCCAGAAGTATCTGCCAAAATGTTTGATGATTTTTCATGGCACCAATGGACTACTTGACTTCCTGCATACGAGTAAGATGTGAACTTCAAGTTTGAAGAATGCCCTTGAACCCTTAATAACTCAGGATTTGATAGACACACAGATCTGTAAGTAAATAAAATAAAATAAAATAAAGCAATATGTTGTAATTTTCTCTAGCACAAAAAAAATATTGTTTGTCTAGGAGGAAAGGGCTGCTAGAAATATAGGAAACAGTTATTAACTAGATGAGTACTAAGAAGAAAGCTTTCTTTGGTCTATCAAAGCCCTCTGGTGTTGCCAAGTCATTTTGTAATTGGCGTTGGAGAGGGCTGGGGCCACTCTCTTCAAAGGCTTATAAAGAAATAATCAACTTTGCAACATCTGAGGAACAGAGGAAGAAGGTAATGATGAGAAAATATTTGTTATTCCACAAATCAAAGTGAAATTTGAAAGTATTAATAAAAAGTCTCCCCGGGAAGCTAAACCTTATTAATACTAACAGGTTGACCAAATGATTTACTGCTCTATTACATCTGAAAAAATATGGAAAGAATAATATCTTAATAAAGAGATCCAGTTATGTTTTTACAATCCCTTCATGCATGTGTACGTGTATTTTAATCAAATTCATGAAAGAGATGTATCAATTTACTTCTTTCTGATATAAAAGTTCAGAGATCATCTGAACATGTATAGCCTGCCTGAATTATGTGGATAGATTGCTAACATATTTGTTTACAGAGATGTTGCCTTTCATTTCAATAAATCCTTTTTAGAATTTCAGCCTACAATGAGGATACATCTGACCACCTCTCTTCCACATGCCTAGAGAAAATCATTTGTTCCTTTGTGTTTTCTTGACACCAAGGAAGAAAGTTTGTATCATATTTTCTATGATTTACGTAATTTTTGTTGTTGAAAATATACACAACAGAACATACACCAATTCAACAATTCCTACTTGTACAATTCAGTGACATTGATTACATTTTTCAGGTTGTGTAACCATTTTCAGCCTCCTGTCCCAAATTGTTCCTCTGCCATTAATATAAACTCACTGCCTCCTAAGATTCCTATCTAACTTTTAGAGTTGCTGTTGGCATTTTAATCCCATACAGTTAGCTCTTTAATAGAGTACAATGCTGAAAGTAGACATTCTTTACTAATCGAGGTTAACTATTGTTTTATTTAAAGAAGACTTCAGGGAAATTTGGGGGGTTTTTCTTTGAAGGGTAATTTTCAGAAAAAGGAAAAAATCATGACTCATACCAATGAAAATAAACATGTGATAACGTTTGGATTTAACTCATAATTAGTGAGGAAACTGGTAAGATGTTACAGTCAGTTCAAAACATAATGCCAATAAAGGACACATTTATGGATCAGGAATAATTAAATGACTCTGTAAATGGCAATCAACTGGCTTCTTCCACAGTGGAGGAGGGAGTCAACTGAACTTTCACCAGGCAAAATTTATTTTCGTGTTTATAAACAAAAATTATTTTGCATCACTATGAGTTATCTATAACTTAGAGAGGCAGTGAAAGACTAGAATCAGATAACCACAAAGACTATGTCCTGAACAATGCATAGTTTTTTCATTAGAGATAATAATCTTTTATGCTTATTCCAAATTTTCTTAAACCTTGTAATATTCTAGCTTACTTGTTGATTACTTCTTTGTTTATTTTCTGCACATTTGTAAAACCCATGAAAGCTGGAACCTGTGTAAGGTAGAAACTTGTCAGAGAAAAAAACAAAAGCAAAACAAAAACAAAACCTGCTGCCATCGAGTCGATTCTGACTCATAGCGACCCTATATGACAGAGTAGGACTGCTCAATAGGGATTCCAAGGAGCACCTGGTAGATTTAACTGTGGACCTTTTGGTTAGCAGCAATAGCGCTTAACCGCTATGCCACCAAGGTCTCCTGTCACAGAAGGAAACTCAGATATTTTCCACTAAATACAGAGCGATAAAAAAAGTGGCAAGCGTGTATTCTGCCAAAGGTGGAAAACTTGCAAGACCCAGAAAACGAGGCAATTTCTCAAAGTCCTGGCTCACTGTACACTTTTTTTCTGGCTGTTAGACGGCAGTGGGGTTGTGGGTTAGTTAGGTAGTATGGAGCCCTTGTGGTGCAGGAGTTAAACCACTCAGCTGCTAACCAAAAGGTCGACAGTTGAAACCCACCAGCTGCTCCACAGGGAAAGATGTGGCAGTCTGCTTCCATAAGGATTACAGCCTTGGAAACCCTGTGAGGCAGTTCTACTCTGTTCTACAGGGCTGTTAAGGGTTAGAATCGACTCAATGGCAGTTGACTTGGTTTGGTTTAGCTAGGTAGTGAGCTCCTCTGGTACAAGAACTGTGCCTTGGATTATTTTTGTTTCCCCAAATTGTGCTGAATGAAAAATGGGTATTTCTTAATTGTTAGTGGAATTAAATTTTCAAAATTGAGTGTTTGGATGAAACACAATGGGCATTTGATCTCATGGCACATTGTCCAATAACATACAATAAAATATGCCTTTGGAGGCCTTGGGAAAAGAACTGGTCCTTTTATTGAATATAGCTGTTTGGTTAATGACAATGTTTCAAAATTTCTTTGTGTCCTTAATTGATGAGGTAATGGAATTTTATTGTTAAGTAGATCTTTTGAGCTCAGTGTGGCCTAATAATCCAAAAAATATTGGTGCAACTATCAAACCACAATAATCCAGATGGAAATCAAAACTTATTACTTTGTCCCTTAGAAACTATGTGACCATAAAACCCATTGCCATGGAGTCAGTTCTGACTCATAACAACTCTAGCAGCTAAGAGCTTTAACTACTGCACCAAGAGGGCTCCTTGCTGTCCTACAGGACAGAGTAGAACTACCCCATGGGCTTTCCAAGGCTGCAAATCATTCCAGAAGCAGACTGCCACATCTTTTTCCCACTGAGTAACTGGTGTGTTTGAACCACCAACCTTCTGGTTAGTAGCTGAATGCTTAACCACTGCCCCACCAGGGCTGGGCTCCTTTTTATGTGACCTTAGATAGAGATATCTAAATTTTCTGAGACTTAGTTTCCTCATTTGTTAAAATTAGATAGTAATACTGTAACCCAGGATTGTTACATAGATTTATAATGTACATAAACTGTTTATATACATTTACATATCCATTGCATTGGGCAAATCTGCTGCAAAAGACCTCTTTAATGTGTTAAAAAAAACTAAGATGTTACGTTGAAGACTAAGGTGCCCCTGACCCAAGCCATGGTATTTTCAATCTCCTCATATTCATGTGAAAGCTGGACAATGAATAAGGAAGACCAAAGAAGAATTGACACCTTTGAATTGTGGTGTTTGTGAAGACTATTGAATACACCGTAGACTGCCAAAAGAACGAACAGAAATGTCTTGGAAGAAGTACAACCAGAATGTTCCTTAGAAGCAAGGATGGTGGGACCATGTCTCACATACTTTGGACATATTATCAGTAGGGACCAGTCCTGGAGAAGGACATCATGCTTGGTAGAGGGTCAGCGAAAAAGAGGAAGACCCTCAATGAGATGGATTGGGCTCAGCCATAGCGACAATTGCAAGGATGGCACAGGACTGGGCAGTGTTTCATTCTGTTGTGCACAAGGTTTCCATTATTTGGAACTGACTTGATGGCACCTAACAATAACAACAACATACAAAGCGTTTAGTGAGGAATGCAATAAATACTGTTTTCTTTCTTTCCCTTCCCTTGTTTTATTAAATTTTAATGAATTTTAAAAAGTCAAAACAAAATTTCAAACTCTGATGAGTTTACTGCTTTAATCATTTTAGTTTATAAGATTACATGCGTTGGGGGACTACTTTTACGGTGATAACAAAAATCATAAGATCGGAGCAGCTTTTAAAAAGTATTATTTTAATACCTAATAATTAGAAAAAGACTAATGTTAGGTGCCACCTAGTCATCTTTGACTCGCGGAGACCCTGTGTAAAACAGAATGAAGCGTTGCTGGACCCTGCCCCAACCTCAGAGTCATTACTATGTTTGAACCCATTCCTGCAAACACTGCATCAATCCATGGTGTTGAGCGTCTTCCTCTTTTTTACTGGCTGTCTACTTTACCAAACCTTGTTGTCATCAGGTTCCATCAAGTTGGTTCTGACTTGTAGTAACCCTATGTACAACAGAACAAAGCGTAGCCCAGTCCTACACCATCCTCACAATCTTTGCTGTTTGAGCCATTGTTGCAATTACCAAGCCTAGCTTCTCCCTTTTTACTGCATTTTTCATTTAGAAGACTAAAGTGTTAGAATTTTTCTAGAATATAAACGTTTAGTGTCCCATATCTTTCTTTCTTCTTCTTCTTTTTTAATTAAAGCAGTTTTAGTCAACCAATTCAGAAAACAGATCAGCCATTGTATTCACATTCCAGCTCAGAAAATATCAGAATTCAAACAGAACATTCAGTACACAGGCAGGATTGATCTCACATCCTCATATTCCTTTCATATATGAAAATGAAAACTAAAATCACCCTCTTGAAGGGTCTAACTACATGGAGGGGGTAATAGATGATTTTTGTTTGCCAATCCAAAATGGCCTACTATAGCCCCCTTATATGATAGCTCGTCATTTACAATTTGGAGTAAGCCTTTTAGCTACCACGGCAAATAGACAGCCTGAGAGTTGCACACGTTAATGTGATTTTAAACCGCGTTTATTCCCTCAGAAATGTAGAGAAACAGAAACAAATTTTGCTGTCTTTGTTTACTGATATTTTTATGGCAGCTACAAAATTACTTTTTTCCCCTGAAAAAATTGTGTCTGCTAAGAAGTGAAAACATTTGAAGCAACTTAAATTAATACATGATTTAGGCCAATTATTTGTCAGAACACAGGTTTTGTCACCTTATTGTCTCCTCAAAATTGCTACTATTTAAAAACAACAATAAGATAAATAGCCCAACATATCATGTCCCCTGGGAAGTGTCTGAATATGGACAATGAAATGCTAAGTCCCAGTTGATGTATCTAGAGAATTCCAGGCCTCTGTGGAGATTCTAAGATGAGGTGGTTGTACATGACTCTCCTGTGGGGGGTTTTTCAAAGACTCCAAAATCCCCTCTAAGATCCAGTCACAGGAAACACACACACACACACACACACACACACACACACACAGGAAAACTAATGAAGTGCATCTTCAAATTTCAGTGCAGCCATTTCTAACCCATCTAAGTTTGGAGCCCAGAATTCAGCAGACTGTATCAAGAGCTCTTCAGCGTTTAGAATCCTGTCAGAGGAGCTGAAACTAAACGGGGAGGCCACACACTGGAGCGCGTTGGCAATGTTCATGTGACCAGCATCCCAGATGATTTGATTTATGGTCTCATCAGATAGAAACCAAATTCTACTTCCTTCTCATTAGCGATAATTAGCAATTCATGGAACGGGAAAGAAGTTGATCTTACAAGATTTCTTTTTTTTGTCTCGGAAATCTGATTACAGGTCATGTTTTCGCTTTAGAAAATGTAGCCACATTAAAATTATGTTTAATATAGAAAATGTGCCTACATTTTCAAATTAGTTGTATCATATATCAGTAAGACCTAAAAAATTTAAAGACCGTTTGAGGGAAAGGCAAACTAGAATAGAGAAAACTTTTATTCTTTTATGGGAAGAAATCAAATTCAGGATGGTTGTACCTTGATTTAAAAAAAAAAAAAAGTCCCGGTGAGAGATAAACATGGTTTTGAACTGTGAGTCCTGCTGTGGGACCCAAATTGTCCAAAGTTGAGCTCCTTACCCTGCCCCCTACCTTGTTCCTACTCCAGTGCTTTTCACACTAAGTAAAGGTTATTATCGTAGTTACCCCAATTGCTCAGTCCAGCTATTTTGGAGCTTTTCTTAAGATGTCCCACACTATTTCTAGCCTAACTACTTAGGCTATTGCTTCTACCTACTAAATATCCTTAGAATTTGTTCAATTTTCCTTTCTTCTTCCCCATCACTCAGATCTAAGCTATGTACTCCTCAGACTTGTCCCACAGAAATAGCTTGTAATTGACCTCTCTGCCTCAGGGCTTGGCTTTTCTTTTAATTAATTTTCAATCCTGTAGCTCAAGCATCAAAAATAAACTATAAATCTTATCATGCCAATCCAACCTGTGGCTCTCCACCTCCTTTTCCCCACACTTACAACCGATTCCTCTCAGGAAAAAATTCTAAAATATGCGCTGTAATTTATTGTTCCCTCAATAACCTGACCTCTGTTTATCTCTCCAGCCTGTGAGCCACCCTTCAACAAAATGGCCTAGAAGTCTCTTTTTTTTCCTTTTTTTTTTTTTGCCAGCCTTCCCAGCAAAAGTCCAGTGACTCACTCTGAAGGGATCTACTGATTAGCTTAATGTGGATGGCACGCCCTACCCCTTAACTAGGGATGGAGTTCCACTTGCCGGAACAGCATGGTTTCCTCAGCTAAAATCAGACATTCTGGGAAAGGACAGAATAGATGATAAAGGAACAACACACCAGTATTGACTAGGATAGTGTTTCTCAACCTTTATGTGCTTAAGAATCACCTGGAATCTTATTAAAATACAGATTCGGATTCATCAACTTCAGGGTGAGCTCTGAGAGTCTTCATTTTTAACAAGCCTGTTGTTGTTGAGGCAATTCCATCTCGCAGCAACCACGTAAGGACAAAGTAGAACTGCCCCATAGGGTCTCCTAAGCTGTAATGTTTCTGGAAACAGGCTGCCACATCTTTCTCCCACTGAGTGGCTGGTGGTACCAGCAACCTTTCAGTTAACAGTAAGTGCTCATGATCACTATGCCACCAAATTCCCAGATAATGGCACCATTGCAGGTCCACAAACTTCTCTTTGACTACTAAGGAATTAGAAAGCTTATTTGCATATTTATCAGGTAAAGTATAGTTATTAGGACCTGGATCTTGAGGTCAAAGAGGCTGGAGTTCAAATCCTGAATCTAATTCCTACTTTTTTGGGTGACTTTGGGAAGCTACTTAAAACCTCTAAGACTTAGTTTTCACATTTGTAAAACGATGGCACTTCATACTGTTAGTTATGAGTATTAAATGAAAGTATAGGCTTTGAAGGAGTGGTTAAGTGCTCAGCTGCTAACTGAGAGGTCGGTGGTTTGAACCCACCAGCCGCACTCTGTGAGAGACAGATGAGACAGTTTGCTTCTGTAAAGATCAATTACAGCCTTGCAAACCCTATGGGACTGTTCTACCCTGTCCTTGAGGCTTGCTATGAGCCAGAATCAACACAAAGACAATGGGGTTTATAGGCTTTGAAGCCATTAATAAATATGACCGTCACACATAGTAAGCATTCAATAATATTAATATTGGCTGTATGAGATAAAACATTACACAATAGTAAATATCACTAATCTCAAAGAAGTTATTCAGAGGAAGAACAGACGTGGCCATGAGAAAATCTGTGAAGCTTCACTACTAAAAACAGAATCCATTAACAATGGTATAAAAATATAATTACCAGTAAAATAAGTAAAAACATAAAAAAAAACATAAGATATTTAAAGTTCACATCAGTGGTGATTGCATTAATGAAGTTTTCTTCAGGCTACATTCTTTCTAAAATTTATTGAGAAGAAAATTTGCAATAAAATTATAGATCATTCTTAAAGATAAAAATATTTCTTGTTTTGTTAGGTGCCATCAAGTCAGTTCTGGCTAATAGTGACCCTGTGTACAACAGAATGAAACCCTATATGTTGTGCTCCATTCTCACAATGATTGTTATGCTCGAGTCCATCGTTGCAGCCACTGTGTCCATCCATCTCGTTGAGGCTCTTCCTCTTTTTTGCTAACCCTCTACTTTACCAAGTGTGATGCCTTTCTCCAGGGACTAGTCCCTCTTGATAACACACCCAAAGTACATGAGATGAAGTCTCGCTATCCTCACTTGTAAGGAATGTTCTGGCTGTACTTCCTCCAAGACAGGTTCATTCATTCTTCTGGCAGTCCATGGTATATTCAATATACTTCTCCAACGTCATAACTCAAAGTTATCAGTTCTTCTTCTGTCTTCCTTATTCATTGCCCAAAAATTGAAAATAACCATGGTTTGGGTCAGAGGCACCTTAGTCCTCAAATTAATATTTTTGCTTTTTAATGCTTTCAAGAGATCTTTTGCAACAGATTCGCCCAATGCAATACATCGTTTGATTTCTTGGCTGCTGCTTCCATGGGTGTTGATTGCAGATTCAAGTAAAATGAAATCCTTGACAACTTCAATATCTTCTCTGCTTATCATGATGTTGCTTATTGGTCCAGTTGTGTGGAATTTTGTTTTCTTTATGTTGAGGTACAATTCACACTCAAGGCTGTAGTTTCTGATCTTTATCAGCTAGCCCCAATTTATTTGTCTTTGTTGCAGAATTCACACAACTTAAAAAAGAACTAAGAGTTACATATTGGTAACCCAAACAAAGTATTGTATTGGGCACATCTGCTGTAAAAGATCTCTTTGAATTGTTAAAAAGCAAAGATGTCACTTTGAGGACTAAGGTGCCCCTGACCCAAGTCATGTTTTTTTCAATCACCTCATATGCAGGCAAAAGCTGGGCAATGAATAAGGAAGATGGAAGAATTGATGCCTTTGAATTATGGTGTTGTTGAAGAATATTGAATGTACCATGGACTGCCAGAAGAATGAACAAATGTGTATTGGAAGAAGTACAGCCAGAATGCTCCTTACAAGTGAGGATGGCAAGACTTCATCTCATGTACTTTGGACATGTTATCAGGAGGGACGAGTCCCTGGAGAAGGATATCACACTTCATAGCGGGTCAGCATAAAAGAGAAAGATCCTCAATAAGATAGATTGACACGGTGGCTACAACAATGGTCTCAAACAGCAATGATTGTAAGGATGCCACAAGATCAGGCAATGTTTCCTTCTGTTGTACATAGAGTCACTATGAGTTGGAACCGACTTGACGGCACTGACCAACAACCTTGCTTACTGAAAGCGAACAGGACTTGAAGCACTTACTGATGAAGATCAAAGACTACAGCCTTTGGTATGGATTATGCCTCAACATAAAGAACACAAAAATCCTCACCATGGACCAATAAACAACATCATGATAAACGGAGAAAAGACTTAAGTTGTCAAGGATTTCATTTTACTTGGATCCACAATTAACACTTACGGAAGCAGCAGTCAAGAAATCAAAAGATGTATTGTATTGGACATCTGTTGCAAAAGACCCTTTTAAAGTGTTGAAAAGCAAAGGCATCACCTTGAAGACTTAAGATGCACCTGACCCAAGCCATGGTATTTTCAATTGCCTCATATGCATGTGAAAGCTGGACAATGAATAAAGAAGACCGAAGAAGAATTGACACCTTTGAATTGTGGTGTTGGAGAAGAATGTTGAATATACCATGGACTGCCAAAAGAACAAAGAAATCTGTCTTGCAAGAAATACAACCAGAATTTTCCTTAGAAGCAAGGATAGCAAGACTATATCTCACAACATACTTTTGACATGTTATCAGGAGGGATCATTCCTTGGGCAAGGACATCATGCTTGGTAAAGTAGAGGGTCAGCGAAAAAGAGGAAGACCTACAGTGAGATGGGTTGACACAGTGGCTGCAGCACTGGGCTTAAGCATAGCGATTGTGAGAAGGGTGCAGGACCAGGCAGTGTTTTGTTCTGTTGTACATAGAGTTGCTATGAGTAGGAATCAACTCAAGGGCACCTAAAAACCACAATAACAATCAACAACAATATTTCTTATTTCATATTACAGAAATTCATTGATATAAAACCAAGAATGTTTGTGTACAAAGATAGCCATTGATTCAGCAAATGTCATTGTGCTAAATTCTGAAAACACAGAGCCAAGTAATGAGAAGCTCTGATCTTGAAGCATACACACTCTAGTTTGGGAGAGACACATACACAGAGAAGTTGCAGTACAGTATGGTAATTGGTATGTTGGACACATGAAATGATGCTGCTTTTAAAGTGCACAATTTATGGAATACATTAAAGTAAATGGATATGACAGCATAAAAAAACAAAAAGCAAAAACTTGCAGAGAAAAGTAAACTCCTACTGCGCATTTTGTTTAATTATCTGTGAATGCCAGCAATGGTCGTCCGTGGAAGTAGGGAAGGAGTTTGAACAAATAAAATACTTAAGAGTACACGTGTTACATTTTATTCTCCATATGCAAGTAACAAAACTAAAGTACTAGTTGACAATTATAGAAATTTGTTGTAACATCACCTATCCACCTATCCCTAGGAAAAAGAAACAGAGACAGCTGTTTAGTTTGCATATAAGAAAATGTAAACACCTACCAGAGAAGAATAAATTTCTGATTCTCTTTTGTCCCATAAATAGCTGTTAAAAGGAGTCTGTGGGCAGCATAAAATTGTTTTTCAATATTATAAGAGAAATTAGACCACAGACTATGTTGTATGATACAATCAATAGAAGGACGGTGACTGAGTAAATACATTTGTTCCATCCTATAATGGAACTTTAAAACAAAGATTTAAAAATATAGAATGAGCTGCCTTAAGAAGCAGAGGGTTCCTTATCATTTTGTATTTGTGCACAGGAATGAACATATTTGTGGGACTGCTCTGGAGGCATTCAAATATCATGTGGGGAGAGATGACTTAATGTTCTCTCCAGCATTGAGAGACTTTGATTCTAAAACGGGAAACTGGATTAATTTGTACTTGACCAAAGTTACTAATGAGAGTTAAGAATGGACTGAATGTTGACTAATATTCTGGGCGATATTCAAGTATAGAGAAATAACGTGACACCACTGGTGACCCTCAGGCTGCCATAGAAATGAGATACCTATCTCCTGAGGCTATTACACTTGGCAAAAAATTTAAATAATGACAATTAAAGGGTGGCTGGCTTCTCTAACTAATGAAAGTTCAATATCTTCTAATTATATCTGTAGCACAATATGGTTGCAAAGTATGACTTAGTATCTCTAATACAGTCCTGTAATGAGTTGTTCCATTTCAACTCTATGCTGTATGCTTTTAAATCTCATGAGTGTATGAAATATGCTATTGTCAAAGGACAAGAAGCTCAATGTTTTTGACATGGTAGAGCAAAGTGGTTGCTTAGAGAATAAGCATTTTAAAAATTCAATTCACTTCAGCAGTCATTTACTACTATTTACTATATACCAGTCTCTGTGCTAGGTGCTGGAAATAACAAAATGATCAATAAGGCATGAAACTTGCCCTCAAAGTGCTCACTGTCTAGTGAGAGCAAAACACATTTAAAATATCTGTTACAAAATGGCAAAAGTACATTAACGAAGCTATGCACGAAAAGCCGTGGGAGTGAATAGAAGTGAGCAATTAGATCTTGTGGGTAGATGGTAATGTTAGTAGGGAATGGGAGGTATCAGAATCTACAAAGAGGAAATTACATTTGAGCTAGGTCCCAAAATAATATGTAATTTATTAGATTAAGGTATATAGACATTGTAGAGTAGGTATTATAATTATAGCTAACTATATGAGTGAAGGAGCCCTGGTGGTGCCATAGTTAAGAGCTCAGGCTATAACCAAAAGGTTGGCAGTTTGAATCTACTAGCTGCTCCTTGGAAAGCCTATAGGGTAGTTCTACTTTGTCCTATAGGGTCACTATGAGTTGAAATCAACTTGAGGGCAACAGGTTTGGTTTGGTTTTGGGCTATGACTGAAAACACACAAAAGCATGATCAAGTTCATGTGGTTGTTATTGTTGTTAGTTGCCATTGCCTTTGAGTTGGCTCTGACTCATGGTGAACCCATGAACAACAGAACAAGATATTGCCTAATCGTAAACTATGTTCATGATTGTTTGTATGTTAGAATCTACTGTTGTGGCTACTGTGTATTTTGAGTGGCTTTCTGACTTGGCGCCTCATCTTCCAGCACTCTATCAAACAATGTTCTTTTGGGATCCATAGTTTTCACTGGCTAAATTTTGGAAGTAGATCACCAGGTTTTTCTTCCTAGTGTGTCTTAGTCTGGAGCTCTGCTGCAAACTATCCACCAAGGGCGATACTGTTGGTATTTGAAATACTGGTGGCATAGATTCTAGCATTATAGAAACACACAAGTTACCACATAAGGATAAATCGACAGATAAGTGGTGACGGTATGACTGGGCATTGGATATCTGTTGACAGGGATCTGGAAATAAATCTGTGAAGTTAGGTGGAGCAACAACAAAATAAGACTGAATCTATCAAGGATCTTAAATTTATTTTGCTCACTTTTTTGCTTTTTTCCTTCACAGCTCACCATTAATCAACAGAAGACCAAAGTAACTTTGTTGGGTTGTAGGCTTAATAGTTAATGTTATGTAGCATTTTTCATTATTCCTAGATCGCCTTCTTCCCAGCCTCCCACACACATTTATTTCCCTCCCCGCAACCCCCCCCCCCCCAACAACACACATTTTCAACGTTTTGAAAGTCAGGATGCATCTAGCAATTGATGATGTCTTATAGTCATTTTCTGCCAGGTTGTTTTCAAATAACAGTTGTCAAGGCAAGCACTGTATAAAAAATTATTTCGGCAGATGGTCTGACAGTACAACTGTAATCTCTGGATTTTTCCAGCAACAAACCATTGAAAGACCATTTGAATAAGGAGTATGAGTCCTGGTTATTGTCTGAAAACTTTCCATTGACATCATTGTTAAGATGAAGAAAGCTTCCATACTAAAATTACAAAATGAGTGTCAATGACTTGGAAGAAAATCTCATAGATAATACTGGAGCACTCTCCTAAGAAATGCCACATTATCAAAGCTCTCCCTAGAACAAAGCAGGGTATAGTGTTGAAAAATATACACACCAATAGCTCTGACTTGAAAAGTGATTCAGAAGAGTAGGACCCTGAATGGGAAAATGATTAGGAATACTTCAATCAATTTCTTCTTCTTCCATTTTTCTTTTTATGTTTCTTGTTGTTAGGTGGCATAGATTTGACTTTGACTCATAGTGACCCCATGTACAAGAGTGATATATAAGAGAAGATTTTCAAACAAGTTTAAACCAAAAATTCAAAGGAGTAAATCATTATGTCATGATTTATTTGGCAGCATTAATTTTTCTTAGTACTTAACAAAATATTAACCTAGGGTACAATGAATGGAATCTTATATTTAACGAAATACATAAAAACCCAACTTTTATAAAGATTTTTTTTCATATAGATTCATCTTGTTTTACCAAATCACAGACTCACAGACAGTCAGATATAGACATTGGCGATCATGTATTCCAGTTTTCTCACATCTGAATGATGACAAAAAAGAGCTACCTGTTTTTTTTTCAAGGAGCTATTTACTGATCTGACAGGTTCAATGTTTTTTCCGTGTCTGTTGGAAACGTTGAGTAGTTCATTCCTCTTGAATTTTTTTTTGGAAGAACTGTATCCCAGCAATCTGGTTTTACACTAGAAAGAGCTGACTTCTTAAACAGAAGTTTCTAAAAGTGTACCAAGATGGTAAGAAATTCTCCAGTCTATTTTATCCTCTCTGTTCCTGATGGCTTGCCTCCCTGCCATGTGCTATGAGGCCTGTGATTCAAATGAGCTCTCTGCAAAATATAACCCCAAATATGGATAACCAAAAAGTGGCTTGCTTCAGAAAAAACTTCCCCACCCACCCCCACCATCAACAGGAGAAAAAATAATAATACATTGAACGTGATTAGCAGTCTTTCTATAAAGAATTGTTTATGCTTGGATTAAAAAGGTTTTGATATTCTAGTATTTAATTTAGAGTAACCTTTTAGAAAGTGAAGGAAACCTATAAGCCTCATGTCATTATAGTTATTTAACAGGAATCCAGATCTAGATTGGCAAGTTGAGAACTACTCAAGGAAATGTACTAACTAGTCTTTCCCTCACGACTTTCTATGGGTTCCATCTCTAGGGTAAAATGTCTACAAAGCTGACATACCCAGTAGCTGGACAATAGTGGAAAATTAACAAGTATCTGCTAAAATGAAAATAAAATGGAAAAAAAAAATTGTTTATCTCCTTTTAGTCTCAGGCTAAAAGTGAGCTGGTAGCCTGTGCAGAGCCAAACATTAGCACCAAAGCAAATCTGGCAAAAAAGTCTTTGTTGGGGACTTTGTTTCTGGGGACAGATTTCTTTAACAGCACTCCTCTGTCTCGTCTACCACTGACTCAGTGAGTTTGACAGGAGAAAAAAACTTGTTGTCAAGGAGCTAAGAAAGGCTGGCACCAACAATCACTAGGAAGCAAGATATGGACAGTGCAACAGAGTCATTTTTATGGTCTCGCTCTTTCTCTCTCATTTATTTATTTATTTTTTTGAGATCAAAACCCCTTTTAAAAATCTATCAGTATGCATTTACATTTCTCTTCTGAATGGTCCTAGAGTTTCTGCTGGGAGTTTCCAAATAAAAATCAAATTACCTTCTTTGCTATTGTGTATAGGTGTATTGTGTATTGTGTATAGGTGGCTGAATATACCATGGACTGTCAGAAAAATGAACAAATCTGTTTTGGAAGAAATACAGCCAGAATGCTACTTAGAAGCAAGGATGGTGAGACTGTCTCATATACTTTGGACATGTTACTTGCAGAAGGACATCATGCTTGTTAAAGTAGAGGGTCAGCAAAAAGAGGAAGACCCTCAATGAGATGGACTG
This sequence comes from Loxodonta africana, assembly GCF_030014295.1. Taxonomy (NCBI): domain Eukaryota; kingdom Metazoa; phylum Chordata; class Mammalia; order Proboscidea; family Elephantidae; genus Loxodonta; species Loxodonta africana. The sequence goes on from NC_087348.1 coordinate 43,142,816, forward strand.
ACACAGTGGCTGCAACAATGGGCTCAAGCATAACAATGATCGTGAGGATGGTGCAGGACTAGGCACTGTTTCATTCTGTTGTGCATGGGATCGCTATGAGTCAGAACTGACTCTATGGTACCTAACAACATAGGTAGCCTAGCACAAATGACCACCGTAGGGAAGAGATGGATTCTTGAAACCTATAAAACATCTAAACAAGGAGCTATGGAGACTCATCCTGTGAAAGGACTCACTGCTGCCTGGGTCACCTGATTAAGGGGGTGAACTTCCATCAAGATCTTGTTGTGCTCAACAGTACAAATTAATCAAGACCCCCTGCTCCTCCATGTTAAAGTAGAGGAACTACTTAACCTGAGTTTGGATGGTGCAAATGCCTGGTGGTACAGTGGTTAAAGCACTAGGCTGCTAGCTGAAAGGTTGGTGGTTCAAACCCACTAGCTGCTCCACAGAAGAAAGATGCAGAAGTCTGCTTCCATAAAGATTTACAGTCTTGGAAAGTGTGGTGCTGTCCTACTATGTCCTGTAGGGTTGCTATGAGCCAGAAACGATTCAATTGCAGTGTGTTTGTTTTTTTTTTCATTAAATGCAAGCAACAACCTAAAAGGATGAGAGTTGTTGGATTTTATTTTTACCCTTCCAGGCTGTAGAGTAATGACAACATCAACAAAGTTGAGCACTGAGCATATGCATCATTGTTGAATGAGTCAGCCAGTGTAAGTCGGCTTTATTAGACTGTGTCAATATTCGGTCAGTTCATTATGACAATCTCACCCATTATATTTTACAGACATGTTTTATAGAAGTGTAATAGTACAACCACTGTTTCCTACACTGACAATATTTGTCGAATGGAATAATGATTGATATTCTCCCTTACATGCTATGCCCAGTTGTTCAGTAGACATTATGCTTTCGTTCCCAGTGTCAATTGTTTCTCCTCTTGGTGATTACTCTATTTTTCTTAGAAATATATACATTTCCCCTAAGCAGTGTCTGTGCTTTGAGAAAAGTAACCCTACTGTTGGCTTACTGTGGGGCACGTGGCTGAGGCCTAAGCTGATCAATGAAATGTTATCTTTGTATCACTGATTCGAAGATAAACAGGTGCCCAATGGAGGCCAATGAGAGGCAAAATGTTTGCCGGGAAATTTATTGGAAAGTAACTTCTTCATTCCTCAAACTCTCTGTCTCTTTATGCACTTAGAAGAAAAGCAGGGAGCCAGAGAGTTACTGACAGTCATCTTGTGACCTGAGGAGATGTTTTTCTTAGAATGATGATAACATAGAAGGCAGAGCAGAGGGGCTGAAGAGTTGAAAAACTGAATGCTGAGTCAGTGAATCAAATTCTGACACCGAGTCCTGCTTCTGGCCTTTGCAATTTTAGGGGATAATAAATTCGCTTTATTAAGCAGTTTTGAGTTCAGTTTTCTTTTACAAGCATCATGGAGTCCTAACTGCTAATATGTGTCCAAAATACGTGACTTAACCAAATAAACATTAGGATTGTTAACACAAAATTCTTCAACAGGTACTCCTGACCTGTATGGTGAATTTAGGGATTACAATCTGAGCTTCGCTGCTCAATTTACAACAAACCTATAATAAACACAAGCTCTTAGAATTCATCGACAGCAGTAATTAGGAGTGATGATCTAGAATAAAGAGAAAAACCTCTATACATTGTATTATATTGCTAGACATTATATACAAATAAGAGTATTAAACAAGGCAGTTTTCTGTTTCTTCCCCATTAAGGAACTGAATAAACTCTATTTCAATTCAAACGTTTTTTGAATATTAGAGTTTCCATTTATGCACATCTCCAAAATTTACTTTCAGGACGCACATTAGAAACTCAGTGGTTGAGGAGAATTGTTCCCTTGACCTTCAAATGCTAACTACTTTCCAGCTGTTTTTTGGAGAAAACTTTGCACCATTTTTCCGTTATGTGACTTATCTGCACTGCATACTTTCCTTTTTTCAGTTCTAGGCTGTAATATGAATGTAGAGGTCTCCCAAACTTCTTCTGGCAGGAAGAGTAGCTTCCTGATTAGAATCTGAGTGATTTTCATACGGACACGGTGCAGACCTGGCCTATCTATGGCAAGATCCAATCAAGAGGTCTCATCTTCCAGCACTGTATTGGATAATATTGTCATGATCCATAGGGTTTACCTTGGCTAATTTTTGCAAGCAGATCACCAGACCTTTCTTCCTAGTTTGTCTTAGTTTGGAAGCTCCATTGAAACCTGCCCACCATGGGTCACCCTGCTGGTATTTGAAGTATCAGTGGCATAGCTTCCAGAATCGTAACAACATGAGTCACCATAGTAAGACAAATTGAAGGAGGTGATGGAAATGACTAACTAGATCTGTTATTTTTTGACAGGTCCAAGCTGAGAGCATATTTCCATTTTTTCCCTGACACTGCTCAGAAAAATCAATTATTGTGAGCCCTCTATACCACTGTATTGAATGTGCAGGACTCTTGCTTAACATGATTGCACAGTCTCCTATGAGAACACTATGCCTTCTATCTCTGGATCTCAGTCACTGAGAGTAGTGCAATACTTCTAGGCTACCTAATACTTCTCTGCACAGGCCATAATCTTGTTTGATTCATGACCCCTTCCCCCCAGGATTATTCCAAATCCCTTTACTATGCCTATTAAAACTCTCTGACCCTTATCTCCGTGTTTTCATTATCTCTATGCCTTGACTGAAACCTGCTATCCAACAAAGACACCATCTTCTGTTCAGCTACTTTTAGTGGAAGAGGTATTTTCCCCTCCCATCTCTAAGTTACATAAGTGTGGCACTTACCCACTCAGCTCACTCTTGAAGCTTCCCAATCACTTATTTTCCTTCCTTCTTAAAAGGAAACTCCTTTGAAATTCATGCCATCCTGTGCCACCTCATTTGGGAGCTTATGTCTATAGAATTCCCAGTCATTTCTACTCATTTTTTGTAGAATTTACCTCTGGCTAGTAGGACTCTACATGACTATTCCATACTTTCCTTTAATGAATTTAATGTATTTAATATCTTTATATTTGTTACCTTATACTCTTATTAATATCTCAATTCTGTAAACTTTTATGATCTGTTTTTCCATGCTACCTTAACAACCACTCCCTGCTGACACCCAGACCATGATATAACATGGAATGTTCATCTTTACAAGTCTTGGCTAAAAACCACCACTTCTTGGTCTTCCAGCTTATTCTTTCCAGTATCCATAGTGCTATATATCTTTGACTTGTCAGAGACTTTCAAACAGTAATTGCTACTTCTGTTTTTGCTGTCTTTAATGGTATGGTACCGTCTTCTGAGCTTCTCTCTCATCTTAGCCTGTTTTCGATTCTATAGACTTGTTTTGATGGCCATCCTTGGAGTTCTCCTCAGTTATTTCTCTCTTTTTTCTCACACTTCACATATAACCTATTAGGATATGTTTTTAATTTTATTTTCAATAGATATCTAAAATATTACTTCTCATCATGTCCTCTGCTATAATCCTTGTCCAAGTCCTCATCATCGTGCATCTGGTTTATTTTGTTGTTGTTGTTAGATGCCATCTAGCTGATTCTGACTCATAGTGACCCTATGCACAACAGAATGAAACACCGCCCAGTTCTGCACTATCCTCACAATTATTGTTATGTCTGAGCCCATTGTTGCAGCGACTGTGTCGATCCGTCTCGTTGAGGGGACCCTCTACTTTATCAAGCATCATGTCCTTCTCCAGGGCCTGGTCCCTCCTGATAACATGTCCAAAGTACATAAGATGAAGCCTCATCATCCTTGCTTCCAAGGAGCATTCTGGCTATACTTCTTCCAAGACAGACTTGTTTGTTCTTCTGACATTTAATGGCATATTCAATATTCTTTTCCAATGCCATAATTCACAGGTATCAATTCTTCTTCAGTCTTCCTTATTCGTTGTCCAGCTTTCACATGCTTATGAGGCAATTGAAAACATCATTGCTTGGGTCAGGCACACCTTAGTCCTTAAAGTGACACTTCTGCTTTTTAACACTTTAAAGAGGCCTTCTGCAGCAGATTTGCCTAATTCAATGTGTCGTTTGATTTCTTGACTGCTGCTTCCATGGGCATCATTGATTGTGGATCCAAGTAAAATGAAATCTCTTACTACTTCAATATTTTCTCTCTTTATCATGATATTGCTTATTGCTCCAGTTGTGAGAATTCTGCTTTCTTTATGTTGAGGTATAATCTATACTGAAGGCTGCAGTCTTTGATCTTCATTGATAGATGAAGCTTCAAGTCCTCTCCACTATCAGCAAGCAAGGTTGTATCGTTTGCACATGGTAGGTTTTTAATGAGTCTTCCTCCAATCCTGATGCCACGTTCTTGTTCATATAGTCCAGTTTCTCCGATTATTTGTTCAGCAAACAGATCGAATAAGTATATTGAAAGGATAAGACCCTAACACACATATTTCTTAAATTTAAACCATGCAGTATCCCCTTGTTCTTTTCAAATGACATCTTCTTGGTCTAAGCACAGGTTCCTCATGACCACAATTAAGCGTTTTGTAATTCCCATTCTTTACAATGGTATCCATAATTTGTTATGATCCACACAGTCGAATGTGTTTACATAGTCAATAAAACACAGGTAAACATCTTTCTGGTATTTTCTGCTTTCAGCCATGATCCATTTGACATTAGCAATGATATCCCTTGTTCCATGTCCTCTTCTGAATCGGGCTAGAATTTCTAGGACTTCCCTGTCAATGTACTGCTGCCACTGCTTTTGAATGATCTTCAGCAAAATTTTACTTACATGTGATATTAATGACATTGTTCAATAATTTCTTCATTTTCTTGGGTCACCTTTCTTTGGAATGAGCACACATATGGATCTCTTCCATTCAGTTGGCCAGGCAGCTCTCCTCCAAATTTCTTGCCATAGATGAATGAGCACTTCCAGCCTTGCATTCGCTTGTTGAAATATCTCAGTCGGTACTCTGCCAACTCCTGGGTCCTCGTTTTTCACCAATGCCTTCAGTGCAGCTTGAACTTCTTCCTTCAGTATCTTTCGTTCTTGGTCATATGCTACCTCTTGAAATGGTTGAACATGGACCAATTCTTTTTGGTACAGTGACTCTGTATTCTTTCCATCTTCTTTTGATGTTTCCTGAGTCGTTCAATGTTTTGCCCACAGACTCCTTCAACATTGCAAATCAGGCTTGAATTTTTCTTTCAGTTCTTCCAGCTTGAGAAATGCTAAGTGTGTTCTTCCCTTTTGGTTTTCTATCTCTAGGTCTTTGCACATTTCATTACAATACTATGATTTCTTGAGGCACCCTTTGAAATCTTCTATTTAGTTCATTTACTTCATTTTTCTTCTGTTTGCTTTGCCTACTGTACATTCAAGAGCAAATTTCACAGTGTCTTCTGACATTATTTTGGTGTTTTCTTTGTTTCTGGTGTTTTTTATGATCTTTTGCTTTCTTCATGTATGATGTCCTTGATGTTATTCCACAATTCTTCTGGTCTTTGGTCATTAATGTTCAGTATGTCACATGCTTCGTGATATGGTTTCTAAATTCAGGTGGGATATACTCAAGATCGTACTTCAGCTCTCGTGCACTTGTTTTAATTTTCTTTGGCTTCGACTTGAACTTGCATATAAGCAATTGATGGTCTCTTCTTGAGTTGGCCTCTAGCCTTGTTCTGACTGATGATATGGAGCTTCTCCATAGTCTCTTTCCACAGATATATTCGATTTGATTCCTGTGCATTCCATCTGGCTAGGTCCACATGTATGGTCACCGTTTCGGTTGTTGAAAAAAGATATTTTCAATGAATAGTTCTTTGATCTCACAAAATGCTGTCATGCAATCTCTGGCATTATTTCTATCATCAAGGCTGTCTTTTCCAACTACTGATCCCTCTTCTGTTTCCTATTTTCCCATCCCAATCACTAGTAATTATCAATGCATCTTCATTTCATGTTTGATCAGTTTCAGGGTGCAGAAGTGTGTAAAATCTTTCATTTCATCATCTTTGGCATTAGTGGTTTGTGTGTAAATTTGAATAATGTTCATATTAAGTTGTCTTTTTTGTAGATGTATGGATATTAACTTATCAATGGCAGCATTGTACTTTAGGGTAGATATTGAAATGTTCTTTTGACAACGAACGTGAGGCCATTTCTCTTCAATTTGTCATTCCCAGCATAGTAGACCATATGATTGTCTTATTCAAAATAACAGTCCCTTTCAGCCCACTGAAGTCTAGGGTATCTACCTTCACACATTTCCTTTCGTTTTCGACAATTTCCAATTTTCCTAGATTCATACTTTGTACATTCCATGTTCCAAATATTAGTGGATGTTTGCAGCTCTTTCTTCTCATTTTGAGTTGTACCATATCAGCAAAGAAAAATCCTGGGGACTTTACGTCCTCCATTTCATTAAGGTGGACTCTACCTTGAGGAGATAGCTCCTCTCCAGTTGTATTCTGAGTGCCTTCCAACCAGAGAGGCTCATTTTCTGGCACTATATCAGACAATGTTCCACCGCTATTTATAAATTTTTCATTGACCAATTTTTTTAAAATTATATTGCCAGGTCCTTCTCTCTAGTCTGTCTTTCTCTGAAAGATCTGCTGAAACCTATCTAGCATGGGTGATCCTGCTGATATTTGCAATACTGATGGCATAGCTTCTAGCATCACAGCAATACACAAGCCACTACAGAATGATGGGCTGACAGACTAGTTGTGGGATATTACATTAAGTAAGTAACTTTGGAGTCACATAGACTTGCACCCATATTAGTGTGTGATCTGGTTTAATCTGCTTGGTATATTCTGAGTTTTCTCATCTGTGAAGTAGAGCAATTAATAATATCCACCACATGGGATTGTTTTTCTGAAATATATTTACATATAACTTACTATGTTCCAGATACTTTTCTAGGAACTGGGAGTGAGAAAATGTTATAAAGATTGAATGTGAAATGTTTGCATACTAAACATTCCAAAAATGTGTGCCATTGCATTTTTAATTTTTAAATCCAAAGAATAGATGTGGTAGCTATTAAGTGAGAGAAACTTATATTTACATCATAGTTTGTTATTCTTCTGATTATAACCTATTGTCATAAAACATACATCTGGTCCTTGGCCATTTCCAATGGGCTTTCATTTCTATTATTTATATGGCCCTCAGCCATTTTGAAATTTAAGTAAATTGATGATCCTTAATTAAACACTTAAGAAATGAAAAGTAACAATATACAACATAAGAAAAAAACCTTTCTGAGTGACTGCTATGAAAAATATACGTGAAATATAAGTGATCATTTTATATTTGTTTAGTATCTTTAGAACTATAAAAGCATAAGGACCAGCTTCATTTGGGAAAAATTATAATAATTAAGAAATACCATATGTGATATGCTATAGAAAGAATAGTTTTTCTTTGTTTTTGCCTTCAAATGCACATTCAGAGCATAATACCAATGCTTAGGTAAATTTAGTTTAGCTTCGGTTATTTTTCATTATTACACAAGCCAGGACATTAGACCAAAGTCTTTGACAGCACCATGTTAGTTTTCATTTTTTGTTGACCTTGACTCAGGTCACACTGAAGAAAATGAATTAAGATTGGAAGATCATTTGGGATGGATAGAGCTTCGTCTAGTGCAAAATTTAATCAATGCTCACTGCCTCACAGGATGGACTTCATTATTCATTACCTACTACTAACAGATGGCTGTCCATGGTATTCAATCAGGGGAGTCTCAGTACATTCCCCAGAGGCCATATGTTCCCAGGCAAAAGTACTGCCTTATTTGGCATCACTCCATCTTTTTCTGCGGGAGAAACTGGGTCGATGAAGACAGAAATCTATGAGTCAGAGATTAGGAGCATTGTCATTGGGTCCAAAGAAAATGCGTGTTCTGAGATCTGTAGGTGGCAGCTATAATTCTCCTTACTTACCAAATCTAAAGCCAGAAATTACCTACAGTAAGGCAAATCACTATACTGAAGGTAATTTATTAAGAATACTATTTCCTAGGCAATTTGGTGAAAGACTGATATAGGAAGACAAGACATCCAAAGATTAAAATTTGCATGGGAACATGTAATATCGTTCTTAAATTCCATTGAAGGGCTTTTCTCTGAAATATTGCTGGAGACTATTTAAAGATTGGAATTGCCAATTCTGTCAAATTGGGCCATGCATGTACACATAATTTTACAAATATAAGACATGTAGAAAATCTTAGTACAGAGATGAGTATGACATTGACATACATTTACAGTACAGTTTTGGGGTCCTTTTAAAAGTGATTGTTTCATTTAATCCTCAGGACATCCTAGGGAGCCACAAGTAGCCTTTTTTTTTTTTTTTTTTGAAGTTTTTATAGTTTATTAATCCTCTGGTGAAAAATCCACACAATCACCGCCGACCAAGTCACTGTAGGACCTTTATTCCTTCTGTTATCCAATCTCCAGCGCATCTCTTGCCTGCACCAACGTTGGCCTTTGCAGTTCCCCTGACTTTCTTCATTCTGTTCTTACGCTCCTTGCGCTGTTTCCTCGAGGTCTTTTTCTTCTCATACAGGCCACGTCTTGCAAGTCTGTGTTCAGGTTCATTTTTCTTTGCATAATCCAAGGAATCGTAAATCATGCCAAAGTCAGTAGTCTTTCCACCGCGAAAATGGGTTCTGAATCCCAACACAAAGATAACATCTGGTGTGGTCTTGTATATCTTCCTAGTTTTTCTCGAATTTCTGTCTTAGGTACTGCTGCCTTCCCAGGGTGAAGGACATCAATGACCATTTGTTTCCGCTGGAGTAGTCGGTTGGTCATGAACTTCCTGGTCCGGATAGTTACCGTGTCATTCATGAGGGCGGCAGATGCTCAGGCAGGCAGCGAGGAAAAGAGCCACAAGTAGCCTCTTTATAGGCATTCAGTCATTTTAATCCTTGCGTTTCCACCATGACTTTTTTTCAGCTATTTGGGACTTAGAGGAAGAAAAACATCAGTTGCTTTCTCCAACTAACACAAAGTCATCAGTGGTCCAATAAATTATCCTTCTGAAGATTCTATTTGTAAAAGAGAAAATAAAACTATATAAGTCTTTAAAATGAAATTAAAAAATTCCATGTATTTGGGAAAAATCTCAATAGAGCTAGAATAAAATATTGATAATAGTTATTATCATGTAAGTGTAGCAGCTGCACTATTAAAAAATATTTTATTTTTCTGTATTATTCAAGTTTCTTCTCTGGACATATTAATACATTTACAAGGGAAAATTAGTAATTCCGTTCAAAAAGGCTAGGTAGAAAAGGAACATCCTTGCTCTTCTATCTGTGTCTCAGACATCATAGCCTAGAAAGAGAAGAAAATCATTCTTTTTTCTATTTGTCCCTTCTATATTGACAATATCTGAAAGTCAATGAGCAAACGTGAGAAGATTGAATTTTCAGTTTAAGGGCTGGGCTGTGCCTACTTGAAAATTGTCAAGACAACCCACTTTTAATCATTTTCTCTTTTCTGAGCACAAGGGAAAATAATGAAAAAAAACAAAACAAAGCAAAAACTCTTCCTATATAGGACCAAAGACCTTTTCTTTTTTTTTTTTTTTAATGAAGGAAGGTATTCAACTTTTTTTTTCCCCTAACCAATACAAAGACGGTTTTAAACTTACAGAATAATTCTGTGCATAAGATTCAATGAGGATAGTAATTTAGGAAATGCGCTCAAACAGAAACAAATTGATACTTCTGAATCTCTTGTGAACAGTTTTAAATATTAATCTTTATTCCTTCTTGGGTTAGGTTATTAATTACAAAAATTCCTCCCAAACCTCCATTCTGAATAATTATGCTGTTACTTCCTTCTCTTTTCCCTCTAATGCCACTAAAAATTACAGCATTCTGATCAATAACAATATAGAATGGGAGGAACAGAAAGAATGATGTCTGCATTTCACAGGCCCTGCACGTTTTTGAAAAAGCAAATACTTGTCCGTAATGACTTTCTGCTGAGGGTGGTGCTTTCTGAAGAGTTTTCAAACGACAAAAAGTGGGTATGTTTTTGTTGTTTGTTTGCTGCTTTATTTTTTTCTTATCTTGTCCCATTGGGTTGCCAGTTATACATACAGGTATTCATCTTTCAGATGTCTCAATGCCTAATTTTGTTTACATTATATAAAAAATTGCCAAAAATTAGAAGGCAAGTTTTGCCTGTAGTTAGGAAATCTATGAAAACCCATTTTCATTATTTTGGTTCTTTATAAAAATTGTTACATAAAATCAAGGCAAGTACTTAAAATCAATGAGCTTCCATACCGTTGACTCAAATTGGCTGGGCTTAGTTTATTTTGGGAGCCCTGGTGATGCAGCTGGAAACCCTGGTGGTATAGTGCTTAAGTGCTAGGCTGCTAACTGAAAGGGTGGCAGTTGCAATCTGCCAGGCACTCCTTGAAAACTCTGTGGGGCAGTTCTACTCTGTCCTGTAGGATCGCTATGAGTCAGAATCGACTCGACGGCACTGGGTTTGGTTCTGGTTTTTGGTTTGGTGATGCAGTAGTTAAGATCTCAGACTGCTAACCAAAAGGTCGGAGCTTGGAATCCACCAATCATTCCTCGGAAACTCTTTGAGGAAGCTCTACTCTGCCCCATAGGGTCGCTATGAGTCAGAATTGATGGAACAGCAACAGGTTTGGATTTTTTGGCTTGGGTGGTGCAAAGATACAGTAGTTAAAGCTCTTGACTACTAACTGAAAGGTCAGCTGTTCAGAACTACCAGGAGCTCCATGGAAGAAAGATGGGACAGCCTGCTTCTGTAGAGATTTACAGCCTTGGAAACCCAATGGGGTGGCTATGAATTGGAATGGGCTAGATGGCAGTAGGTTTTTTTGGGGGGTTTGGGGTGACGCGAAAGATTAAGCACTTGACTACTAGCTAAAAGACTGGCTGTTTGAACCCACCCAGAGGCATCTTGGAAGACAGTCCTAGTGACCTCCTTGAAAATCTTCTGAAGCAGTTTTTCTCTGTACCTATGTGGTCACCATGAGTTGAAATCAACTCCATGGCAACTAACAACAACAAATTCAGGTAGAATGTCTAGAACTCTTTGACAAAGAAGATGCCATTTAAAATGATCCACGCTACTTTAAATCAATTTTATTTTAAATGGCTTATCCACCATAATTATATACTTTGAATGGTAACAACATTGAAGTCCCTGATGTCTCTGCTTATAAAATCTTTATCATGTAATAAGCCATATTGCACAGTTATCAAAAGGCAGCCAGGCACTTCCATTGTTAGTGAAACCTCGTGGTTTTATGCTAAAATTAAGGACATTATTTTTTTACCTGGTGTTATGTCTGATTCTCTTCTACGACCACTACACTAAACTTCTGGGATCAGATAGTTAGGTTAGTTGGATGCTGGGCCACTCAGTGAATTGATAGCTGTTACATTTAACAAATTTACATAATACTCCTCATTACACATTTAAACTTGGCCACTTTTGCATTCTCTATGACTTAAGTATATGATTTCTTACATTTTAATGGCTTAAAAATAATGGGGTTTCTTGTACTGCATAGTCTCCAAATGAGAAGAATGTTAACTTTTAGAAAACTCTTTGAAATAATTGGTCATCATCACCCGGGGATGTATTTGAATCCTATCTAAACCAAAAGATAAAAGAATTAGATTGCAGAATATTTATTCCCTTCCAAATATTCCTGAACCATTGTTAACTTTACAGTGTCTCTACATAGATGTGTGAATACATAGCCGTTTACATTGTATATCTAAGTACAAAATTATTTCCATGGAAACCTCTTAATGATTATTTTAGAAAGAAATATAACAACTATGTTTCAAAATTTTAATTAAATTTCTGATGTAATGAACTTTTAACTTATGATTCAATTGGTATATGTGTGAAATAAAAAGTGTGACTCTTTGTTCTTATAAAACTCATTAAACTGTGTGATTTCATTTATAGAGGCATTGCTTTGGTTAAAAATCAGTTTTTAACTAAAAATGAAATTGGCATTTTTAGTATCTACCTTAGAAAAGAATGTTGGCACAATTAGAATGCCTGATAATTTTTGATCAAGTTCTGGTTTTATAAATAAAATACATGGTATTGTCACACAAGCAGATTTTGGATAAATATTATAAATTGAGTATTTCCATTCTGAAAAAAAAAAGTATAATCTTTCACTTTCTGCTTTTGTTAGTAAAAGAAAAGCACCAACTCAATATACTATTTCAAAATCAGTCTTGAATATTTATATATGATTTGATGTGTAGAAGTTTTGATATAGTCATCGGATATAGAGCAAACATGTTGGAAAGTATAGCATAGAATTTTGACAAAAAAAAATTAGGTGAAGATGGTAGACATGAAGGTTTGAAGTGCTCTATTGCTTGGAAAGGGTGTTTTTAAAATTTATGTATTCTAGTCTTCTTTTTCCTCCCTCTATAGCCTTTTATTTATTGACTTATTTCCTCATCCCTCTTTCTCAATAAACATATACTTACTACCCCTGGAATTAGGAAAGCCATGTTTGTCGGACAAATTCTGTACTGCTGCACGGCTACTCATCAAAAGGTTTGCTTTCTTTCGAGGGAAAATAAACAAAGTAGACAAGTAAATATATAGTAAATAAGGTAGTGACATGTGCTTGGAAGAGAACCCAGGGCAAGAAAAAGAAGATAAGAAGTATATTCATGTATTCATGGGGTGGGAGTGTCTACATTATTGTCAGGGTGACCGAAGAAGATCTCAGTAAAAAAATGAGTAAATGTTTGATGGGAGAGAGGAGAATATCCATGAAGATGTCTGCAGAAATACCCACCAAGCCAGAGGAATTGCAACAATCCAGAGGAAGAACATCTGTCCAGTGTCAGGAGTGTGACTGGAGTTTGAAGACAAGCAAAGAGGCTAGAAAGAGTGTGGGAAACAGAGGCGCGAGGAGGGGAGGTCAGAGAGATCATGAAAATAAGAATGTTTGGGGTCTTATGGGTCCTATATAAAATGGAAGACTGGGAAATTTTCAGTAGAGAAGTGACATAGTTTAATGTCTGGTTTCTGTGTTCAGAACAAGCCAAAAAAGGCCGAGATAGACCAGTAAGATGGAAGTAAATCACGTACATCTTAGTTACTTAGTGCTGCCATAACACAAATGCCCCAAAGGGTAAACATTCGTTGCCTCATAATTTTGAAGGCTCAAAGTCTAAATCAGGGTATCTGATATAGGTAAGGATCTTTCTTTTTCAGTAGCCTCCAGGGGTTCCTTGGCATTTCTTGGCTTGTGGGTTCCTCACATGCTCTTTTCTGTCTCTGTGTGTGTCCATGTGTCTACACTACTCCTTATATAAGACACCACTCAGAAGGGAATCAGATTTATGACCAGCCCTACTCTGGTGTGATCTCATTAACATAACAAAAGAACATCCCTACTTCTAAACAGGATCACTCTCACAGGTACAGGAATTAGGACTTTAGCATATACTTTTGACAGATACAAATCTATAACAATGTGACAGATGATTGTGGCTTGGATGTGTGTGGTGAAAGAGGTTAGATTTTAGATATTTTTTGGAAGTAGAGCTGATAGGATTTTCTGATGAATCTGATGTGGGATATAAGAGAAAGAGGAATCAACTATTCCTTGAAATTTTTTGCCAAAGAAATGGGAAGAATGAAGATGCTATTAACTGAGATGGAGGAAGCCTATGGAATTAGCTGAATTAAAAGGTGAGTTGTGTTTATCAAATCTCAGTTTTAGATGCGTTGAGGTTGAGATGCTGTTACGGGTTGAATTGTACCCCCCACCAAAAAAAAAAAAAAAAGTATGTTGAAATTGTGAACTTTATTACTTTTAATTGTGACCTTGTTTCCAAATAGGGTCTTGAAGATGTTATCAGTTAACACGAGGTCATATTGGAGTAAAATCAGTTGCCACTGAGCCAATTCTGACTAATAGTAACCCTGTAGGACAGAGAAGAACTACCCTATGGGATTTCCAAGAAGTGGCTTGTGGATTCGAACTACTGACCTTTTGGTTTGCTGCCCATCTCTTAACCACTGTGCCAGGGTGGGTCTTATTCCATTCTGAGTGTTGTCCTAATAAATGATAAGAGACACAGAGACAGATAGTGGGATTACAGCCATATGAAAATGCATCTGCAGGCCAGGGAATGCCTGGAGCTAACAGAAACTGAGAGACAAGAAAGGATCTTCTCCTAGAGCCCTAAGTGAGAACATAGTCCTGCTGACAGCCTGAGTTCAGACGTCTATCCTCCAGAAATTGGAGACAAAATTTTAATTGTTTAAAGCCACCAACTTTGTGGTACTTGTCACAGAAGCCATAAGAAGCTGATACATATTTTGGTACCAAGAAGTGTGGGGTGCTAACTTGTACAAGGGAAGGTAATAGAACCTCCATAGACACATCCAAACTCCCTGAGGGACAAAATTGCTGGGCTGAGGACTGTGGGGACCATGGTCTCTGGGAACATCCAAGTCAATTGGCATAACATAGTTTATAAAGAAAATGTTCTACATTCTACGCTGGTGAGTAGCGTCTGGAGTCTTAAAAGCCTGTGAGCGGCCATCTAGGATACTCCACTGGTCTCACTCCTTCGGGAGTAAGGAAGAATGAAGAGAATTAAGATGCAAAGGAAAGATTAGTCCGAAGGACTAATGGACCACACCTACCACGGCCTCCACCAGACTGAGTCCAATACAACTAGAGGAGGCCCAGCTACCACCACTGACTGCTCTGACAGGGATTGCAATAGAGGGACCTGGACAGAGCTGGAGAAAAATGTAGACCAAATTCTAACTAAAAAAGTAAGATCAGACTTGCTGGCCTGACAGAGACTGGTAAAACTCTGAGAGTATGGCCCCTGGGCACCCTTTCAGCTCAGTAATGAAATCACTCTTGAGGTTCACCCTTCAGCCAAAGATTGGGCGGGCCCATAAAACAAAACAACACTAAAGGGGGACACTAGCCCAGGGGCAAGAACTAGAAGTTAGGAGGGAATAGGAAAGTTGGTAATAGGGAACCCAAGGTTGAGAAGAAAGTGTTGACATGTCGTGAAGTTGTTAACCAATGTCATAAAACAATATGTATACTAACTGTTTAATGAGAAAATAGTTTGTTCTGTAAACCTTCATCTGAAGTACAATAAAAAAAAAAAGTGGGGTGCTATTGTAATGAATACAAGCATACTTCAGAGATATTATGTGTTCAGTTCCAGACCGCCACAATAAAGTGAACATCATAATAAAGCAAATCACACAATTTTTTTTTGATTTCCCAGTCCATAAGTCTATTAAGTGTGCAAAGCACTACGTCTAAAAAACAATGTACATACCTTAATAAAAAAATTCTTTATTGCTAAAAAAATGCTAACGATCATCTGACCCTTCAGCAACTCATAATCTTTTTGCTGGTGGAGGGTCTTACCTTGATGTTTATGGCTCATCACTGATCAAGGTGGTGGTTGCTGAAGGCTGGGGTGACAATTTCTTAAAATAAGCCAACAATGAAGTCTGCCACATCAACTGACTCTTCCTTTCATGACAGATTTCTCCGTAGCATGCAATCCTGTTTGATAGCATTTGACCCACAGTAGAACTTCTTTCAAAATTGAAGTCAATCCTTCAAACCCTACTGCTGCTTTATCAACTACATTTTTGTAATATTCATTCACAGTATCT
The DNA here is from genome assembly GCF_030014295.1 of Loxodonta africana. Taxonomy (NCBI): domain Eukaryota; kingdom Metazoa; phylum Chordata; class Mammalia; order Proboscidea; family Elephantidae; genus Loxodonta; species Loxodonta africana. The sequence continues at coordinate 43,158,565 of NC_087348.1, forward strand.
TTACTAGGGGTAGGTCTCATCTCAAGAAGCCACTTGCTTTGCTCATTCATAGGAAGCAACTCATCTGTTAAAGTTTTATCATAAGGCTCCACTTCTAATTCTAGTTCTCTTGCTATTTCCACCACATCTGCAGTAACTTTCTCCACTGAAGTCTTGAACCCCTCAGAGTCATACATGAGGGTTGGAATTAACTTCTTCCAAACTCCTGTTAATATTGGTATTTTGACCTTCTCTCATGAATCACAAATGTTTACCATTTAGAACGGTGAATTCCTTCCAGAAGGTTTTCCAGTTTTCTTTGCCCAGATCCATCAGAGGAATCACTATCTATGACAGCTATAGCCTTATGGAATGTATTTCTTAAACATTAAGACTTAAAAGTGGAAATTATTCCTTGACCCATGGGCTGCAAATGTTGCATGAGCAGGCGTGAAAACAACATTAATCTCCTTGGACAACTCCTTCAGAGCTCTTGGGTAACCAGGTGAGTTGTCAATGAACAGTAATATTTTGAAAGAAATCTTTTTTCTTAGTGGTAGGTCTCAACAGTGAGCTTGAAATATTCAGTAAACCATGTTGTAAACAGATGTGCTGCAATGCAGGCTTTGTCTTTCCATTTATGGTGCACAGGCAGAAGAGATGTAACATAATTCTTAAGGGCCTTAGGAATTTGGAGATGGTAAAAGAGCGTTGACTTCACCTCGAAGTCACCAGCTGCATTAGCCACTAATGGGAGTTGGCCTGTCCTTTGAAGCAGTGAAGTCAGGCACTGACTTCTCCTCCATAGCTATGAAAATCCTAGATGGCATCTTCAAGTATAAGGCTGTTTCATCCACGTGGAAAATCTGTGGTTTAGTGTAGCCACCTTCATCAATTATCTTAGCTAGATTTTCTGGATAACTTGCTGCAGCTTCTACATCAGCATTTGCTATTTCACCTTACCTTTTTATGTTATGGAGATTGCTTCTTTCTGCAAACCTCATGAAGCAAGTTCTGCTAGCTTCAAGCTTTTCTCCTTCAGCTTCCTCACCTCTGTCAGCCTTCATAGAATGGAAGAGAGTTAGGGCCTTCCTCTGAATTACACTTTGGCTTAAGGGAATGTTATGGCTGGTTTGATCTTCTATCCAGACCACTGAAACTTTCTCCATATCAGCAATAAGGCTGTTTTGCTTTCTTAGCATTCATAATAAGCACTTTTAATTTCCTTCAAGAACTTTTCCTTTACATTTACAACTTGGCTAACTGTTTGGCACAAGAGACCTAGCTTTCAACCTATCTCAGCTTTCAACATGCCTTCCTCAGTAAGCTTGACCATGTCTAGCTTTTGATTTAAAGAGAGATATGTGCGACCCTTCCTTTCACTTGAGCACTTAGAGGCAATTATAGGGTTATTAATTAGCCTAATTTCAATATTGTCATGTCTCAGGGGATAGGGAGGCCCAAGGAGAGGGAGAAAGATGGGGGAATGGCTTGTCAGTGAAGCAGTCAGAACACACCCAGCATTTATAGATTGTTTGCTGCCTTATATGGGTATGGTTTGTGGCACTCTAAAACAATTACAATAGTAACATAGAAGATCATGGATCACCATAACAGGTATAATAATAATGAAAAAGTTTTAAATATTGTGAAATTTACCAAAATGTGACACAGAGACAAGAAGTGAGCACGTGATGTTGGAAAAATGGAGCCAACAAACTTATTTGATGTAGGGTTGCCACAGATCTTAAATTTGTAAAAAAAACACAGTATCTGTGAAGTGCAATAAATTCAAGTACAATAAAATGAAGTATGACTGTACATAAAACTGTGGAAGAGGCTTTGAATATAGGTAATGTTTGAGGGCTGAAGTGGTTTCAGACACTTGATAACAAAACCTGGATTGCCTTGAAGAGACAGTTGGTAGAATTATGGACATTAAGGTGACTTTTGATAGGGAATTATAAAGAATAGAACTATAGAGAAAACTTGTACAGTCATCAACAGATTGTTGCTGGAAATAGGCATATTAAAGGTGCTTCTGGTGAAACCTTAAAAGGAAATAATGAACATATTATTGGGCACTAGAGGAAAGGTGATCCTTGTAATAAAGTGACAAAGAGTTGACAGAGTTACTTTCTAATGAATTTGTGGAAAGTAGAATTTGTAAGTTATGAACTTAGATATTTAGCTGAGGAGATTTCTAAGCAAAGTGTGGGAGGTGTAGTCTGGTTTCTTCTTGCTGTTTACAATAAAATGAGAGATAAATTGAAGAATGAACTGTGCAAAAAGGAACTAGAACTTAAAGATTTGGAAAATTCTTAGCCTATCCATATTGTAAAAATTGAGAAAGCATGCTCTGGAGAGAATATCATGGATATAGTTATACAACAGTTGGCTAAATAGATTAGCCATGTGATTTATGGGTCCAATCAACTATCCAGGAAACAAATGTTGTAAGCTTAAAAGGAAGAGCACAGAGATAGGACAAAATAAAGTAATACTACTAGATTTCCAGGATTCTATAGTCAGGAAATGGGCCAATGGAGTTTCTCAGCTGTGAGTATCTGTTGTCCTTCAAAAAAAAAAAAAAAAAGAGAGGAGTAGCCTTGAGGTGGAGCTGCTGCCGTATAGGTTTTATCAGGCAGGGCTGCCACCCTGGTGGGTCAGAATAATGGAGCTCTGCCCAGGTTGGGCTCAGAAGTTGGCTGGACCCAGGGCTGAAGGAGTGAGGCTTGTTTCCTAAGGGGTGGGGTGGTTCTTCAGGAGCTGGATGGCAAGATATCACTCTGGTGGGCCCAGAAGGTGGGATTACAACCCCTGTGGGCCTGGAAGACAAAACATGCAGACAAAGAGGAGTATTCTGAGGCCTTGAAATCTAATGGAATTTCCCTGCTGAGTTTCAAGCTGGCTTTGGACCCATAACCCCTTTTTTCCCTCTAAATTCTCCCTTTTGGAATGCAAATATCTATCCTTTGATTATTCCACCTTGTATTTTGGAAGCAAACGGCTTTATTCTAGGTTTCACAGATCCACAGACTAAGAACTTTGCCCCAGGATGATTCATACTCTGAGTCTCACCCATACCTGATGTAGATGATTTAGAAGATGAAAATTTTGACTTAGAGTTTATGCTAGAATAGGGTAAGACTTTTGTGGATCTGGAATGAGGTGAATGGATTTTGCACATTGGATGGACATGCATTTTGGTGGGCCAGTGGCCAGACTGCTATGGACAGAATTGTGTTCTCCAAAGAGACATGTTCAAGTCCTAACCCCTGGTATTTGTGAATGTGACATTGTTTGGAAATATTATCTTTGAGGATGTTATCTAGTTAAGTCGCCTGAAGTCATATTGAAGTAGGGTACGTACTAATCCAACATGAGCGGTGCCCTTAAGAAAAAGAAAAAGAAACATAGAAAGACAAAAATTACAACAGTCTTGTGATATGCATCTGTAAGCCAAAAAATGCCTGGGGCCATGTCATGGATTGTATTGTGTCCCCCCAAAAATATATGTTAACTTAGTTAGGCTGTGATTCCCAGTATTGTGTGGTTGCCCTCCATTTTGTGATAGTAATTTTATGTTGAGAGGATTAGGGTAGAATTGTAACACCAGCCTTACTCAGGTTACCTCCCTGATCTAACGTAAGGGGAGTTTCCCTGGGGTGTGGCCTGCACCACCTTTTATCTCTTAAGAGATAAAAGGAAAGGGAAGCAAACAGAGAATTGGGGACCTTATACCACCAAGAAAGCAGCACCAGAAGCAGAGCACTCCTTTGGACCCAGAGTCGCTGTGCCTGAGAAGCTCCTCGACCATGGGAACGTTGAGGATAAGGACTTTCTTCCAGAGCCAACAGAGACAGGAAGCATTTCCCTGGAGCTGACACCTTGAATTTGGACTTTTAGCCTACTTTACCATGAAGAAACAAAATTCTCTTTGTTAAAACTATCCGCTTGTGATATTTCTGTTATGGTAACACTAGATGACTAAGAAAGATCACCAGAAACTAAGAGAGACAGAAATGATCTTCCTCTTGAGCTTGCAAAGAGAATATGACCCTGAAGCCAACTTAAGTTTGGACTACTAGTGTACAGAGCTGTGAGACTACAATTTTGTTGACTAATGCCAACCACTTAGTGGTATTTTCCTAAGGCAGCACTAGGAAAGTAATACAATTTTTATTAGACATTGCATTAGATGTTCCAAGTGTACAGGTTGAGTAAGCAACTGAATTTATGAAACTGCATTTGTAGTCCTCAGTGAATAGACAATATTTATATGAGACAAGTTTCATTTATTTATTTTACTTTTTTTGTCTTTATTTTGGCAAAGCACTGGGGATCAAGATTGGGGTTTGGATATACGCTTAGGTGTAACATAAAAAAAAAAATTATAGCATAATGTAAATTTGGGTGTGAAAAGTAGGCCCAGTCCAACCTATAGACATTGGTTACTAGTAACCTCAGTCAATGCTCAAGGGTTTCTTTTATTTCCTATGTTTACTATACGATCGCTATGAGTCGGAATTGACTCAATGGCAGTGTTTTGCTTTTCTTTAATTAAAGTTTATGATATTTGGGAGTTGTAGAATACATATAACAGCACTCGTATATATTCCTGACATTTCTTCTCAGTTTATGACAGTTAATATCCATGGGTGAAAGTGATGCCCAAGAAAGTTACCGGGGCTTTAGTTTAAACATTTTGCCAGAGATGAAACAATGGTCTTTCTAGTTCACATTCATGCTTGACAAGTTCTCCCTGAAGTTTGGATTAAAACTTTTGCTAATAGAATTTTCCCCTGCACACATAATTTTTTGTAGGGGTGACTATAGCAGAAAGAAGATATAAACTTTCTAATCCTGGGTCGCTGTGAGTCAGAATCGACTCGACGGCAGTGGGTAATCCTGACCACAAGGAGCTATGTTGACACAGTGGTTAAGCCCTTGGCTGCTAACCAGAAGTTTGACAGTTCTAACCCACCAGTCACTCTGTGGGAGAAAGAAGTAGCACCATGCTTCCCTAAAGGTCACAGTCTTGGAAACCATATGGGACAGGTCTACCCTGTCCCAAAAGGTCACTATGAGTTGGAATTGACTAGATGGCAGTGGGTTTGGTTTTCTCAACAGATAATCCTGGTCACACTCTGAAATCTTTAAGTAGGGTCACTATGGTTAGCGAGGGAATTCTCAGAAGACTTTTTCCTCCTCTTCTTCCCCCACAATGCCATTTCCTTAAGACTCTCAATCTATGAGAGAGATGGCAGTGGGTTTGATTTTCTCAACAGAAAATCCTCTGAAATCTTTAAGAAGGGTCGCTATGGTTAGCGAAGGAATTCTCAGAAGACCATTTTCTCCTCTTCTTCCCCCTTAATGCCATTTCTTTAAGACTGTCAATCTATGAGAGCCACAAAGCAAAATGCACAAGGCGATTACCCAGATTCTTCATGCCCTAGGGATGGTCCCTGCCTGCACTTGGCCTACATTTGGCACTAGAAACATTTTCTCCTTTGATGAAATGCTTTTATTAATTGGCACAAGTGCTTTCCATGCGGATAAAAAAAATGTTGGGTTGGCATTATTTGGAATAATTATCTCACTCCAATCTACTAGCTGTCAGTTCCATAAAAATTAGAAGACATGTAAATATTATGCAAATAAATACCCTGGGGGGATATTTAGATGCAATGCACTTTAATTCCTAATTGAAAGGATTGGAAAGTGGACAAGGTATGACCTACAATAGAGAGTGAGGAAGTATAAAAAAATAATAATAATACTTTTTTTTTTTTTTTTTTCCACCCTGGGTTATGTGACAAGCTTTGTAAATAGAATCTGTCATTTGTAGTGGCCAGGTTTCAAAGATTTAATCTCAGTAGCTCTAAACCTGAGGAACGCTGCAGGAATGACCTTTTCAAGGTGATAGTTTGTTAACTGAGAATACTGGCAGTTTTGAATTCTTCCATTCTATATAGATATTTCTTGTTCCTGTGCAAAGATTATTCGCTGACAATATTCCTATTCCTGAGTGCAAGTACAATAGACCTTTGACATTGAGGAGAGAGTCTGAGAACTTCTTCTTGAGATGCAAATGCTGGATGGTCCCCTGACTCACTGCCTAGCTACTAGATTCTGTCTACTTAGGCAGCAGGACAGCATATGCAATTCAAATTCATTCTTTACATGTACTGTCTTATTTAATCTTAACTATGCTTCAATGTAGAAAATATATTTTTATTACAAATGACTGCATGTCATGGGTGCTGATGTTTCTTGCAAAAATTTTAAAACTCAATTGCTTTTAGAGAAATTAATGTAAGTGATTTACTATAAATATATGTTGATGCTGTTTTTCTTAGGTGCCGACGAGTAGGTTCCGACTCATACATTCCGACTCATACCAACCCTATGTACAACGGAACGAAACACTACCGGGTCCTGCACCATCATCACAATCATTGTTATGCTTGAGCCCATTGTTGCAGCCTCTGTGTCAGTCCGTCTTGTTGAGGGCATTCATCTTTTTCGTTGGCCCTCCACTTTGCCCAGCATTATGCCCTTCTCCAGGGACTGATCCCTCTGGATAATATGTCCTAAGTATGTGAGACGTAGTCTCACCATCCTTACTTCTAAGGAGCATTCTGGTTGTACTTCTTCCAAGACAGATTTGTTCGTTCTTTTGGCAGTCCGGGGTATATTCAATATTCTTCACCACCGCCACAATTCAAAGGCCTCAATTCTTCTTCAGTCTTCCTTATTCATCGACCGAATAACTGAAAACACCACAGCTTAGGTCAGGCGAATCTTAATCTTCAAGGTGACATCTTTGCTTTTCAACACTTTAAAGAGGTCCTTTCCAGCAGATTTGCCCAAGGCAATACATCTTTTGATTTCTTGACCGCTGTTGCCGTGGGTGTTTATTGTGGATCCAAGTAAAATGAAATCCTTGATAACTTTAATCTTTTCTCCATTTATGATGTTGCTTATTGGTTCAGTTGTGAGGATTTTTGTTTTCTTTATGTTGAGGTGTAATCCATGCTGAAGGCTGTACTCTTTGATCTTCCTTAGTAAGTGTTCCAAGTCCTCTTCACTTTCAGCAAGCAAGGTGGTGTCATCTGTATATCTCAGGTTATTAATAAGTCTTCCTCCAGTCTTTTTTTTTTTTTAATAACTTTTATTAAGCTTCAAGTGAACGTTTACAAATCCAATCAGTCTGTCACATATAAGTTTACATACATCTCACTCCCTACTCCCACTTGCTCTCCCCCTCTTGAGTCAGCCCTTTCAGTCTCTCCTTTCTTGAAATTTTGCCGGCTTCCCTCTCTCTCTATCCTCCCATCCCCCCTCCAGACAAGAGTTGCCAACACAATCTCAAGTGTCCACCTGATATAATTAGCTCACTCTTCATCAGCGTCTCTCTCCTACCCGCTGACCAGTCCCTTTCATGTCTGATGAGTTGTCTTCGGGGATGGTTCCTGTCCTGTGCCAACAGAAGGTCTGGGGAGCATGGCCGCCGGGGTTCCTCTAGTCTTAGTCAGACCATTAAGTTTGGTCTTTTTATGAGAATTTGGGGTCTGTATCCCACTGATCTCCTGCTCCCTCAGGGGTCCTCTGCTGTGCTCCCTGTCAAGACAGTCATCGATTGTGGCTGGGCACCAACTAGTTCTTCTGGTCTCAGGATGATGTAGGTCTCTGGTTCATGTGGCCCTTTCTGTCTCTTGGGCTCTTAGTTGTCATGTGGCCTTGGTGTTCTTCATTTTCCTTTGCTCCAGGTGGGTTGAGACCAATTGATGCATCTTAGATGGCCGCTTGTTAGCATTTAAGACCCCAGATGCCACATTTCAAAGTGGGATGCAGAATGTTTTCATACTAGAATTATTTTGCCAATTGACTTAGAAGTCCCCACAAACCATGTTCCCCAGACCCCCGCCCCTGCTCTGCTGACCTTTGAAGCATTCATTTTATCCCGGAAACTTCTCTGCTTTTGGTCCAGTCCAATTGAGCTGATCTTCCATGTATTGAGTGTTGTCTTTCCCTTCACCTAAAGCAGTTCTTATCTACTGATTAATCAATAAAAAACCCTCTCCCACCCTCCCTCCCTCCCCCCCTCGTAACCACAAAAGTATGTGTTCTTCTCAGGTTTACTATTTCTCAAGATCGTATAATAGTGGTCTTATACAATATTTGTCCTTTTGCCTCTGACTAATTTCGCTCAGCATAATGCCTTCCAGGTTCCTCCATGGTATGAAATGTTTCAGAGATTCGTCACTGTTCTTTATCGATGCGTAGTATTCCATTGTGTGAATATACCACAATTTATTTACCCATTCATCCGTTGATGGACACCTTGGTTGCTTCCAACTTTTTCCTATTGTAAACAGAGCTGCAATAAACATGGGTGTGCATATATCTGTTTGTATGAAGGCTCTTGTATCTCTAGGGTATATTCCGAGGAGTGGGATTTCTGGGTTGTATGGTAGTTCTATTTCTAACTGTTTAAGATAATGCCAGATAGATTTCCAAAGTGGTTGTACCATTTTACATTCCCACCAGCAGTGTATGAGAGTTCCAATCTCTCCGCAGCCTCTCCAACATTTATTATTTTGTGTTTTTTGGATTAATGCCAGCCTTGCTGGTGTGAAATGGAATCTCATCGTAGTTTTAATTTGCATTTCTCTAATGGCTAATGATCGGGAGCATTTTCTCATGTATCTGTTGGCTGCCTGAATATCTTCTTTAGTGAAATATGTGTTCATATCCTTTGCCCACTTCTTGATTGGGTTGTTTGTCTTTTTGTGGTTGAGTTTTGACAGAATCATGTAGATTTTAGAGATCAGGCGCTGGTCGGAGATGTCATAGCTGAAAATTCTTTCCCAGTCTGTAGGTGGTCTTTTTACTCTTTTGGAGAAGTCTTTAGATGAGCATAGGTGTTTGATTTTTCGGAGCTCCCTGTTATTGGGTTTCTCTTCATCATTTTTGGTAATGTTTTGTATTCTGTTTATGCCTTGTATTAGGGCTCCTAAGGTTGTCCCAATTTTTTCTTCCATGATCTTTATCGTTTTAGTCTTTATGTTTAGGTCTTTGATCCACTTGCAGTTAGTTTTTGTGCATGGTGTGAGGTATGGGTCCTGTTTCATTTTTTTTGCAAATGGATATCCAGTTATGCCAGCACCATTTGTTAAAAAGGCTATCTTTTCCCCAATTAATTGACACTGGTCCTTTGTCAAATATCAGCTGCTCATACGTGGATGGATCTATGTCTGGGTTCTCAATTCTGTTCCATTGGTCTATGTGCCTGTTGTTGTACCAGTATCAGGCTGTTTTGACTACTGTGGCTGTGTAATAGGTTCTGAAGTCAGGTAAAGCGAGGCCTCCCACTTTCTTCTTCTTTTTCAGTAATGCTTTGCTTATCCGGGGCTTCTTTCCCTTCCATATGAAATTGGTGATTTGTTTCTCTATCCCCTTAAAATATGACATTGGAATTTGGATCGGAAGTGCGTTAAATGTATAGATGGCTTTTGGTAGACTAGACATTTTTACTATGTTAAGTCTTCCTATCCATGAGCAAGGTATGTTTTTCCATTTAAGTAGGTCCTTTTTAGTTTCTTGAAGTAGTACTTTGTAGTTTTCTTTGTATAGGTCTTTTACATCTTTGATAAGATTTGTTCCTAAGTATTTTATCTTCTTGGGGGCTACTGTGAATGGTATTGATTTGGTGATTTCCTCTTCGATGTTCTTTTTGTTGATGTAGAGGAATCCAAGTGATTTTTGTATGTTTATCTTATAGCCTGGGACTCTGCCAAACTCTTCTATTAGTTTCAGTACTTTTCTGGAGGATCCCTTAGGGTTTTCTGTGTATATAATCATGTCATCTGCGAATAGTGATAACTTTATTTCTTCCTTGCCAATCCGGATACCTTTTATTTCTTTGTCTAGTCTAATTGCCCTGGCTAGGACTTCTAGCACGATGTTGAATAAGAGCGGTGATAAAGGGCATCCTTGTCTGGTTCCTGTTCTCAAGGGAAATGCTTTCAGGTTCTCTCCATTTAGAGTGATATTGGCTGTTGGCTTTGCATAGATGCCCTTTATTACGTTGAGGAATTTTCCTTCAATTCCTATTTTGGTAAGAGTTTTTATCATAAATGGGTGTTGGACTTTGTCAAATGCCTTTTCTGCATCAATTGATAAGATCATGTGGTTTTTGTCTTTTGTTTTATTTATGTGGTGGATTACATTAATGGTTTTTCTGATATTAAACCAGCCTTGCATACCTGGTATAAATCCCACTTGATCATGGTGGATTATTTTTTTGATATGTTGTTGGATTCTATTGGCTAGAATTTTGTTGAGGATTTTTGCATCAATGTTCATGAGGGATATAGGTCTATAATTTTCTTTTTTTTGTAATGTCTTTACCTGGTTTTGGTATCAGGGAGATGGTGGCTTCATAGAATGAGTTGGGTAGTATTCCGTCCTTTTCTATGCTTTGGAATACCTTCAGAAGTAGTGGTGTTAACTCTTCTCTGAAAGTTTGGTAGAACTCTGCAGTGAAGCCGTCCGGGCCAGGGGTCTTTTTTGGTGGGAGTTTTTTGATTACCGTTTCAATCTCTTTTTTTGTTATGGGTCTATTTAGTTGTTCTACTTCTGAATGTGTTAGTTTAGGTAGGTAGTGTTTTTCCAGGAATTCATCCATTTCTTCTAGGTTTTCAAATTTGTTAGAGTACAATTTTTCATAATAATCTGAAATGATTCTTTTAATTTCATTTGGGTCTGTTGTGATGTGGTCCTTCTCGTTTCTTATTTGGGTTATTTGTTTCCTTTCCTGTATTTCTTTAGTCAGTCTGGCCAATGGTTTATCAATTTTGTTAATTTTTTCAAAGAACCAGCTTTTGGCTTTGTTAATTCTTTCAATTGTTTTTCTGTTCTCTAATTCATTTAGTTCAGCTCTCATTTTTATTATTTGTTTTCTTCGGGTGCCTGATGGATTCTTTTGTTGCTCAGTTTCTATTTGTTCAAGTTGTAGGGACAGTTCTCTGATTTTGGCTCTTTCTTCTTTTTGTATGTGTGCATTTATCGATATAAATTGGCCTCTGAGCACTGCTTTTGCTGTGTCCCAGAGGTTTTGATAGGAAGTATTTTCATTCTCTTTGCTTTCTATGAATTTCCTTATTCCCTCCTTGATGTCTTCTATAACCCAGTCTTTTTTCAGGAGGGTATTGTTCATTTTCCAAGTATTTGATTTCTTTTCCCTAGTTTTTCTGTTATTGATCTCTAGTTTTATTGCCTTGTGGTCTGAGAAGATGCTTTGTAATATTTCGATGTTTTGGACTCTGCAAAGGTTTGTTTTATGACCTAATATGTGGTCTATTCTAGAGAATATTCCATGTGCACTAGAAAAAAAAGTATACTTTGCAGCAGTTGGGTGGAGAGTTCTGTATAAGTCAATGAGGTCAAGTTGGTTGATTGTTGTAATTAGATCTTCTGTGTCTCTGTTGAGCTTCTTACTAGATGTCCTGTCCTTCTCCGAAAGTGGTGTGTTGAAGTCTCCTACTATAATTGTGGAGGTATCTATCTCACTTTTCAATTCTGTTAAAATTTGATTTATGTATCTTGCAGCCCTGTCACTGGGTGCATAAATATTTAATATGGTTATGTCTTCCTGATCAATTGTCCCTTTTATCATTATATAGTGTCCTTCTTTATCCTTTGTGGTGGATTTAAGTCTAAAGTCTATTTTGTCAGAAATTAATATTGCTACTCCTCTTCTTTTTTGCTTATTGTTTGCTTGATATACTTTTTTCCATCCTTTGAGTTTAGTGTCCTTCTTTATCCTTTGTGGTGGATTTAAGTCTAAAGTCTATTTTGTCAGAAATTAATATTGCTACTCCTCTTCTTTTTTGCTTATTGTTTGCTTGATATACTTTTTTCCATCCTTTGAGTTTTAGTTTGTTTGTGTCTCTAAGTCTAAGGTGTGTCTCTTGTAGGCAGCATATAGATGGATCGTGTTTCTTTATCCAGTCTGTGACTCTCTGTCTCTTTATTGGTGCATTTAGTCCATTTACATTCAGGGTAATTATAGATAAATAAGTTTTTAGTGCTGTCATTTTGATGCCTTTTTATGTGTGTTGTTGACAATTTCATTTTTCTGCATACTTTTTTGTGCTGAGGCGTTTTTCTTAGTAAATTGTGAGATCCTCATTTTCATAGTGTTTGACTTTATGTTAGTTGAGTCGTTATGTTTTTCTTGGTTTTTATCTTGAGTTATAGAGTTGTTATACCTTTTTGTGGTTACCTTATTATTTACCCCTATTTTTCTAAGTAAAAACCTAACTTGTATTGTTCTATATTGTCTTGTATCACTCTCCATATGGCAGTTCAATGCCTCCTGTATTTAGTCCCTCTTTTTGATTATTGTGATCTTTTACCTGTTGACTTCCATGATTCCCTGTTATGTGTATTTTTTTTTTCATTAATCTTAATTTGTTTGTTTTTGTGATTTCCCTATTTGAGTTGATATCAGGACGTTCTGTTTTGTGACCTTGTGTTGTGCTGATATCTGATATTATTGGTTCTCTGGCCAAACAATATCCTTTAGTATTTCTTGTAGCTTTGGTTTGGTTTTTGCAAATTCTCTAAACTTGTGTTTGTCTGTAAATATCTTAATTTCACCTTCATATTTCAGAGAGAGTTTTGCTGGATATATGATCCTTGGCTGGCAGTTTTTCTCCTTCAGTGTTCTGTATATGTCGTCCCATTCCCTTCTTGCCTGCATGGTTTCTGCTGAGTAGTCTGAACTTATTCTTATTGATTCTCCCTTGAAGGAAACCTTTCTTTTCTCCCTGGCTGCTTTTAAAATTTTCTGTTTATCTTTGGTTTTGGCGAGTTTTATGATAATATGTCTTGGTGTTTTTCTTTTTGGATCAATCTTAAATGGGGTTCGATGAGCTTCTTGAATAGATATCCTTTCGTCTTTCATGATGTCAGGGAAGTTTTGTGTCAGGAGTTCTTCAACTATTTTCTCTGTGTTTTCTGTCCCCCCTCCCTGTTCTGGGACTCCAATCATCCGCAGGTTATCCTTCTTGATAAAGTCCCACATAATTCTTAGGGTTTCTTCATTTTTTTTAATTCTTTTATCTGATTTTTTTCCAGCTATGTTGGTGTTGATTCCCTGGTCCTCCAGAAGTCCCAGTCTGCATTCTAATTGCTCGAGTCTGCTCCTCTGACTTCCTATTGCATTGTCTAATTCTGTAATTTTATTGTTAATCTTTTGGATTTCTACATGTTGTCTCTCTATGGATTCTTGCAACTTATTAATTTTTCCACTATGTTCTTGAATAATTTTTTTGAGTTCTTCAACAGTTTTATCAGTGTGTTCCTTGGCTTTTTCTGCAGTTATCCTAATTTCATTTGTGATATCTTTAAGCATTCTGTAAATTAGTTTTTTATATTCTGTATCTGATAATTCCAGGATTGTATCTTCATTTGGGAAAGATTTTGATTCTTTTGTTTGGGGGGTTGGAGAAGCTGTCATGGTCTGCTTCTTTAAGTGGTTTGAGATGGATTGTTGTCTCCAAGCCATCACTGGGAAACTAGTTTTTCCAGAAAATCCGCTAAAAAAAAAAATGCAGTCAGACCCCTATCAGAGTTCTCCCTCTGGCTCAGGCCATTCAGATGTTAATGAAGCCGCCTGGGGAGGGTGGGGGAGGGAACAGAGAGATAGGAGAGTAGCACCTCAGAATATAGCCAGAGTTGCTTGTCTTGCTTGGCATGACTATTATATCTGAGATTCCCGCGGACGCGTCGCCTATGTGTGCTGGCTGTGTGGAGATTGCCCCGGGGGTCTGGCCCGCTGGAGTCACAGTCAGATCCTCCACTTCCAGCCCCACTCCCAGCATCAAGGCTCCCCTACTGGGATGGTGCACTCTTGACTCCAAAATCAGTCGCTGCCTCCCGGGGACTTCTCGTCCCTCCAGCCTCGTGGCCGTGCCGCCCCCGCGAACCAGGTGGGCCCCCTCCCCGGGTTAGTTCAGATGGGTGGAGCAGCTCCCCGTGCTTGTGCCGTGACCGAGTGTCCCGGCTGGGATGGTGTTCTCCCCGCTCCAATACCAGTCTCTGCCTCCCGGGGACTTCTCCTATCGGCTGCGTCCCACACTGCCCGCGCGACCCGGCTGGGCCCCTTCCCGGGGTTAGTTCAGGGGGGTGGAGCAGCTCTCCGTGTTTATGCCGTACCTGCGTCCAGTCCAAATCCCGACGAGACGGTTCCCCAGCTGGGACGCTGCTCTTCCTGCTCCAAGACCAGTCACTGCCTCCCAGGGACTTCTCCTACCGGCTGCGTCCCACGCCGCCCGCGGAACTGGCTGGTCTCCCTCCTGGGGTTAGTTCAGGGGGGTGGAGCAGGTCTCTGTGCTTGTGCCGTACCTGACTGGTACGCTGGCTCCAGGCTCTGGAAACAATCGCTGCTTCCCCGTATTAGTTCGTTCTCCGTCTCTAAATCTGTGTTTGTTGTTCAGGGTTCGTAGATTGTTATGTATGTGATCGATTCACTTGTTTTTCCGTGTCTTTGTTGTAAGAGGGATCCGAGGTAGCGTCTGCCTAGTCCGCCATCTTGGCTCCACCCATCTTCCAGTCTTGATGCCCCATTCTGCTTCATATAGTCCAGCTTCTCAGATTATTTGCTCATATTGAATATGTATGAAGAAAGGATACAACCCTGCTACATACCTTTCCTGACTTTAAACCACAAAGTACCTCCTTGTTCTGTTTGAATGACTGCCTCTTGATCTATGTACAGGTTTCTTATGAGCACAATTAAGAGTTCTGGAATCCCATTCTTCATAATGTTATTTATAATTTATTATGATCCACACAGTTGCATAGTCAATAAAACACAAGTAAACATCTTTCTGGTACTCTCTACTTTCAGCCAGGATTCATCTGACATCAGCATTTATATGTCTCGTTCTATAGCCTCTTCTGAATCTGGCTTGAATTTCTGGCAGTTTCTGGTCTATATATTGCCAAAGCTGCTTTTGTAAGATCTTCAGGAAAATTTTACTTGTATGTGATAGTAATGATATTGTTCAATAAATTTTGCATTAGGTGGGATCACCTTTCTTGGGAACAGGCATAAATATGGATATCTTCCAGTCAGTTACCAAATTTCTTGGCATAGATGAGTGAGAACTTCCAGTGCTGCAACTGTTTGTTGAAACATTTCAATTGGTATTCCATCAATCCTGGTACCTTGTGTTTTTTTACAATGCCTTTAGTGCAGCTTGGAGTTCTTCCTTCAGTACCATTCGTTCCTGATCAAATGTTACCACTGCTGAAAATGTTGAATATTGACCAATTCTTTTTGGTATAGTGACTCTGTGTATTCCTTCCATCTTCTTTTAATGCTTCCTGTGTCATTTAATATTTTCCCCACAGAATCCTTCAATATTACAACTCGTCTTAGTCATCTAGTGCTGCTGTAACAGAAATACCACAAGTGGATGGCTTTAACAAAGAGAAATTTATTCTCTCACAGTCTAGTAGGGTACAAGTCCAAATTCAGGACATCAGCTCTAGAAGAAAGCTTTACCTCTCTGTCAGCTCTGGAGGAAGGTCCTTGTCATCAGTCTTCCCCTGGTAAAGGAGCTTCTCTGTGCAGGAACCTCAAGCCCAAAGGATGTGGCATGCTCCCAGCACTGCTTTCTTGGTGATGTGATGTCCACATGTCTCTCTGCTTTCTTCTCTCCTTTATATTTCAAAAGAGATTGGTTTAAGACACTATCTGGTCTTGTAGATCTCATCAATATAACTGCTGCTAATCCATTGTACTACATCATAGTGATAGGATTCACAACACATAGGGAAACCACAGCAGATGATGAAATGGTAGACAATCATACAATACTTGGAATCATGATCTAGCCAACTTGACAGATACATTTGGGGGACACAGTTCAATTCACGACATAAGTTGAGGCTTGAATTTTTTTCTTCAGTTCTTTCAACTTGAGAAACCTCCTGCATATTCTTCCCTTTTGGTTTTCTATCTCTAGGTCTTTGCACATGTTATTATAATATTTTAGTCTTCTAGAGACACCCTTTGAAATCTTCTGCACCACACTTTTCCTTCATCTTTTCTTCCTTTCCTTTAGCTACTCAACATTCAAGAGCAAGTTTCAGAGTCTCTTCTGACATCCATTTTGGTCTTTTCTTTCTTTCCTGTCTTTAATAACCTCTTGTACTCTTCATGTACAATGTCCTTGATGTCATTCCACAACTCATCTGGTCTTTGGTCATTAGCGTTCAATGCATCAAATCTATTCTTGAGATGTTCTCTAAATTCAGGTGTGATATACTCAAAGTTGTACTTTGGCTCTTGTGGACTTGCTCTAATTTTCATCAGTTTCAACTTGAACTTACATATAAGCAATTGATGGTCTGTTCCACAGTAGGTCCCTGGCCTTGTTCTGACTGATGATACTGAGTTTTTCCATCATTTATTTCCACACATGTAGTCAATTTGATTCCTGCATATTCCATCTGCCGAGGTCCATGTGTATAGTTGCCTTTTATGTTGCAATGAAGAGGTTGTTGGTCTTGCAAAATTCTACCATGAGACCTCTGGCATCATTTCTATCACCAAGGCCATGTTTTCCAACTATCAATCCTTCTTATTTGTCTCCAACTTTTGCATTCCAATCACCAGTTTATTATTAATGTATCTTGATTGCATGTTTGATCATTTTCAGAATGCAGAAGGTGGTAAAAATCTTCAATTTCTTCATCTATGGCTTTAGTTGTTGGTGTATGTATTTGAATAATAGTCGTATTAACTGGTCTTCCTTGTAGGTGTACGGATATTATCCTATCACTGCCAGTGTTGCACTTCAGGATATATCTTGAAATGTTCTTTTTGATGATGAATCCAATCCCATTCCTCTTCAATTTGTCATTCCTGGTGTAGTAGGCCATATAAGTGTCCTATTCAAAATGGCCAATACCAGTCCATTTCAACTCACTAATGCCTAGGATAACGATCTTTATGCTTTCCATTTCATTTTTGACAACTTCCAGTTTTTCTAGATTCATACTTGGTACATTACACATTCTGATTATTAATGGATGTCTGCAGCTGTTTCTTCTCATCTTGAGGTGTGCCATATCAGCAAACAAAGGTCCTGAAAGTTTGACTCTATCCACGTCATTAAGGTCGACCCTACTCTGAGGAGACAGCTCTTCCCCAGTCATATTTTTAGTGCCTTCCAACCTGAGAGGCTTATTTTCTGGCACTATATCAGACAATGTTCTCTTGCTATTCATAAGGTTTTCACTGGCTAATGCTTTTCAGAAGTAGACCAACGGGCCCTTCTTCTTAATCTTAGTCTGGAACCTCAACTGAAATCTGTCCATTATGGGTGATTCTGCTGTTATTTGAATACCGGTGGCATAGCTTCCAGCATCACAGTAACACAAAAACCTCCACAGTATGACAAACTGACAGAAGAGTGTGGGATAAATATGTATATGTATAGATCGAGAGAGAGAGAGACAGGGAAAGAGGGAGAGAGAGGAGAACAGGAGTTATGGGAATGTACTTCACTATATGTTTTTCAAAGTTGTTGTTTGGGATCCTGCCTCTTGTCTCTTTTTTTACGAGACCGAATGATGTTTTGGAGTCCTTCTTTTCCTTATGGTTGCTGGCCTATTTGTTCAAAATGATATTGTGTCATAAACAATTTCTATAGAAAGCTTCGAGTACTGGAATCTTTTTTGCTTTCATTGTTGAATTTTCTTCAAGTCTTGCCCAAGAATAAAGCAGAATGAAATAAATAGGTCTTTTTCTTGGCATTTGTAAACCACATATTTATTCTGTAGACATTCAGGAAGAGGGAGTGGGTCCTTGACTGCTCAAGTGGCTATATTTAGTTGCCTTAGACATTTCTTATCAAGCTTTTAATTCTGTAACTTAAAATTCTTGGTTTCCAACATTGGCTAATTAATGTAGGACTACATGCTACACAGGCAACACTGGAAGTGCTCGCTCGTCTATGCCAAGAAATTTGGGAGACAGCTATCTGACCAGCCGACTGGAAGAGACCTATATTTGTACCCATTTGTACCCAAAGAAAAGTGATCCATCAGAATGCAGAAATTATCGAACAATATCATTAATATCACAGGTAAGTAAAATATTGCTGAAGAAACTAAAAAAATTTTGCAGCAGTACATAGACAGGAAACTGCCAGGAATTCAAGCCAGATTCAGAAAAGGATGTGGAACAAGGGATATCATAGCTGATGTCAAATGGATCTTGGTTGAAAGCAGAGAATACCAGAAAGGTGTTTACTTGTGTTTTATCGACTCTGCAAAAGCATTCAACTGTGTGGATCATAACAAATTATGGATAACATTACGAAGAATGGAAATTCCAGAAGACTTACTTGTGTTGTACCTGTACATAGACCAAGAGGCAATCTTCAAACAGAAGAAGGGGGTACTGCATGGTTTAAAGCCAGGAAAGGTGTGCATCAGGGTTGTATGCTTTCACCATACTTATCCAACCTGTGTGCTGAGCAAATAATCTGAGAAGCTGGACTATATGAAAAAGAGAACCGCATCAAGATTGGAGAAAGATGCATTAACAACCTGCTATATACAGATGATACTAACTTGCTTGCTGAAAGTAAAAACATTTGAAGCTCTTGCTGATGAATATCAAAGACCACAGTCTTCAATATGTATTACACCTCAATGTAAAAGTAAATAAGAATCCTTGCAACAGGACCAATAAGCAACATCATGATAAACGAAGAAAAGATGGAAGTTGTCAAGGATTTTGTTTTATTTGGATCCACAATCAATGCCTAAGAAATCAAAGGATTTATTGCATTGGGCAAATTTGCTGCAAAAGACCTCTTTAAAGTGTTAAAAAGCAAAGATGTCACCTTGAGGACTAAGGTGCTCCTGACCCAAGCCATGGTATTTTCAATCACCTTCTGTGCATGCAAAAGCTAGACAACGAATAAGTAAGACTGAATAAGAATCGTTACCTTTGAATTATGGTGTTGTCGAAGAATATTGAATATACCATGGATTGCCAGAAGAATGAACAAATCCTTAGAAGAAGTACAGCCAGAAAGTTCCTTGGAAGTGAGGATGGAGAGATTTTGGACATGTTATTAGAGGACAGCATTCTTGGTAAAGTGCAAGGTCAAGGAAAAAATAGGAAGGCCCTCAATGAGATAGGTTGAGACAGTGGCTGCAACAATGAGGTCAAACACAACAATGATTGTGAGGATGGTGCAGGACCAGGCAGTGATTCGTTCTGTTGTACATAGAGTTCTATGAGTCAGAACTGACTTGATGGCACCGAACAATGCAACAACATGCTTTTTCAGAGAGCATTCAAAGCTATTCTTGAGTTTAGTACTATTTGTGATGGGTCATAGGAGTCCTCTAGTTTTTCTCTTGGTGTGATTACTGAGTGGCAACTTTGTGTCAGGTTCAAAAATACCTTGTGTTTGCCAATATTAAAAATAAATAAACATAAAAGGAATATTTTAATAACAGTGGCATCTCTGACAATTTTTGAGTAGTTTCATTCAATCCATAATCCCGGATTTCTTTTACTACTATTACTTTATCACTAGAGTATGTTCATAAATTATTTTGTGAAAACATTTTCCTTGAATTTGGGAACTTCGTCTCAGAGAACGAAGATGTTGTCTGACATTAATTAGCTCCAACTACTTTATTAATGTTCATCATTTTTTTTTAATGTCCAAGCTGGCAGAACAAAGAGGATCGTCAATTTTTTAAAGCATTTTTCCTGAAGAGAAATAAGATTAAACTTTAGTCTTTACATGCTTTTGAGTTATACACTTTATAATGGTTTAAAATTTACCAAAGCTAGTAAAAATCAACCTTCTCAATCTAACAAAAATCATGCAACTATTTTTAAAATTTATATGTCAGAGGATGTCATATATCATGTCAAAATCATGAAATAAAAGGGTGAATTTGATTTGTTCCTAGGATAGATGGCAGTGTGAATATAACCTTCCTCCAATTATTGTTCCTTCCAAACAGAGTGATAGACATTTAATGAAATCTGTGCATGGTCAAGCATGTAGAGGATAAACACAATTAATGTGGCATAAGGTTTGGGTGTCTTAATACCTGGAGGAACCAAACAAAATTTTCTAAATGTTTCGTAAAGTTACTGTTTACATCCATATGCACTCAGTTGCCTTCCTGACATGTCCATTTGGGTGTTTAACAAATATCTCAAATAGCAGCCGTAGCTCTTAATCACTACTCCAGTAGGGTTTCCATCTCAAATATAGCTTGCCCAAAATTAAGCTTATGGTTTTCCCAAAATCATGGCTCCCAAATCTGTTGTATTTCTCAATAAATTGTATGTCCTTCCTTTTCATTGCTCAGGACAAAAACTTTGAAGTTTTCCTTGAGATCTTGACTTCTCCTTCTCAGGCTGTAATTCCCATTCCTTAGCAAATTCTTTTTATTTTATTTTCACAATACATTCAGCATCCAACTGCTTCCTACCTCATATCATGCTAATAATTTGCCCAAGCCGTCATCATTCACTAGATTACTATAATAGCTTTCTAAATGGTCTACCTGCTCCCATCATTTACTCAACTTTTAGTTGATTCTCAACCAAATAATCAGCATAATCCTGTTAAAATAGAAGGCAGATTGCGTTATTCCTTAGCTCATAATCTCCCATTGGCTTCCTATTTCAGGCAGAAGCAGAAGTTGTTGCTATGACCAAGGTTCCCATATCTGATCTGGCCTCCATACCAGTGAGTAATTATTTTACACTATTCTTACTCACGTCAGCTGTATGCATTTCCTTGCCAATTCTGTACCACATCCTGCTTCCTTAGGGTGCAACTTACATGTAATTGCTGCTCGTCCTTTTCCGTCTCTCTAGAATACTCTTCCCTAGGCTATTTGCATGATCAGCTGCTTCATATTTTCCAAGTTTCTACTCAGATATCTCACCTGTTTGTCAAGGTCTTTCTTGAGCAATCTAAATTTTGACTGTCTTTCATGGCCTTTCACTGCCATGTCAACATTTCCTCTTCCCTCTCTCTGCTTTATTTTTTTTTCCTTAGCTCTCATCAGAATTTAATGTGCATGTGTGTGTGTTTAAAGATTCTGGGATAGTGCTAATGTTTTTTGCTCAACTATTAACCTAAGGGTTGACGGTTTGAATTCACTCAATGGTGTAGTGGAAGAAAGGTGTGGGAGTCAGCTCCCATAAAAGACTACAGACAAGAAAATTCTATATTCTATTAGGCAGTTCTACTTTGTAACACATGGGGTCACCTTGAGTTGGAAGCACCTTGACAACAAAGAGTTTGGTTTATTTTTTGGTGTGTGTGTTTGACTATTTATCTTGCTCATTGTCTATCTTCCCAGCTAGAATGTAAACTCCATGAAAGCAGGATGATTTTTGACTCTGTATTTACTAATGACCCCCAGCAATGGGGGAATATAGTGGGTCTTTAATAAATATTTGTTGAATATTTATTAATTCAACAAATATGCATTGGTTATCCATTGGTTACTCATTTTACAACTTGTACAACTATGTCTTTTTTTCAATGTAGAAACATTTTGTGGAGGCATATTTGGATTATTTTGAAATCTACTCAAGAAATTATGACTTTCCATTTTCTCTGTAGATTGCCACATCAGAATACGTATGTGTGGGAAATGTGGAAAATTCAATGACAATAGATGAGAAAATCAAGAATATCTTTGCTCGGTATGTATAGACAGTAGAAAATCTTTTGTTAGTTATCCCTTCTGTGAAAGAGAAAAAAAAATATATTTTTTGAGAACCATAAGAATGATCTTTTCAAACATTTACAGTTGATTTTAATTATATATATATATATAAAAGAAATGAACAAGGACATGATGTGGGGGACAGTGGTGGTTCAATGGTAGAATTCTCACCTTCCATGCAAGAAACCCATATAGATTTTGGTCAGTGCACCTCAGGCAAAGCCATCATTCGTTTGTCGGTGGAAGCTTCTGTGTTGCTATGATGTTGACCAGGTTACAACAGAGCTTCCAGACTAAGACAGACTAGGAAGGAAGGCCTGGCTATCTACTTGAATATCAGCCAGTAAAAATTCTATGGATCACACTGTTCTGAACTGGAACCAGTTGTGGGGATGAGGCAGGGCCAACTAGATGACAGGCAAGAAAATACCAAACTAAAGAAGAGAGAATTCACATATTTTTGTTCCTAGATAGGGGTTCTCTTAATCTGGGTTGCCCTATAAGAAAGCATGAGACAGAAGTCTATGGACAAATAGTTTACTTGGGAATAGAGTTTTGAGGAACAGAGATGAGGGGCTGGTTAGAGAAATAGGCAGGAGGGAGAGCCAGTACAAGACAGTGCTATCAGTGTAGCTGCACTATGGAGAATAGTTTGTTTTAGCCCATAGAACCATTGGAGAAGTCTTATAAAAGGTATTTCTCAGGACTTTCTATACTGGGAAAAAGTGGGATGTGTTTAACCCTAATCCCACATCCCTTTGGCTAACGGTTGCTTCACATGGGGGCTAGCTCTCCTGCGCTTTCCAAGTTGTCTCTGGTTGAGTGGGAGGTGTGAAGTGTGCAATGACTTAAGGCAAGGCAATGCCAGGGTACAGCTCTGTGAAGCTGGTTGAAGCCTGTGTGGAATTGGTTACTGAAGCAATGGTGAACAACCCAAAACCCAGCGCTGACTCGATTCCAAGCAACTGGAAATAAGAGGTGAAGCCAAGAGGACCTGAAGTACATAAGAATACAATGACTTTGGAGATGTAGATTTATTTCTTTCCACATTGGGTTGGATTGTTTCTTCTTTTACTGGGACATTTCCTGAAGAACTTTTCTAAAAGAATAGTCAGGTTCCTTATTTAAAAAGGAATTATGATATTTTTATCTCTACTTTACCAATAATAAAATAAACTTGATTGAATTTTTCTTTGGTAAGAAAAGACATATCTTTTCTGAATAAGACTGTAGTAACAAAACAAACGATGACAACGGATATCATTACACGTAAATAAAGACCACAAGAGCCTTAACTAGTTTACTCATATGTTGTATATGATTTTGTAGCCATATTTAATTGTGAAATGCTAAAGCCATTGTATTTTATTAGAAAACATATGCCAACTAATAAATAAAAAATGAAGTAGTACTTACGTACAAACCATATAGCCATACGTAAATTCTGAAAAATTGCTCTAAAGAAGGCAAATTAAACTAAAACATAGAAAGAAACTGATATCCAATACTTTAGTGTTCTGCAGGCTACTTTTTAAAGCACTTTGGGCCGTATACACACACATGCACACACGTACACACGCATGGAAACAAATACGCTCGTACGCAATTGCTGCGACATTAGTAAAATTCTGTATCCAAAATGTTTGCTTAAAAATGTTCAGCGAATCTGGGGCAAATAAGTACTATGTTGCAATGACATTATAGCTGGATATTTTCAGAAAATGTCTAATGATATGGAACACCAAGTCACAGAGCAAATACAGTTAGCAAAATGTTTTTTATGGCAATTTGGGGAATGTGCAAATAAGAGCAGCATAACTTAGTATAGGAAACACTGGTGGTGTAGTGGTTAAGAGCTACAGCTGCTAACCAAAAGGTCAGCAGTTCAAGTCCACCAGATGCTCCTTGGAAACTCTGTGAGGCAGTTTTACTCTGTCCTATAGAGTCACTATGAGTTGGAATCTACTTGACGGCAGTGGGGTTTAACATAGCATATGTACACGTTGAACTTGATAGCAATCTGAAGGAAGAATATTTATTCTTCAGATTCTTTGACTACAGATATAACTAGTTTTGAACAGTATAAAACTAGTCAGGATCATGTCGTCAACAAATAATTTTGTATGTGAACAGCAGCAATGATACCACCTTCTGAGTAATTATCCAGATTAAGGGTCTTCCTCCAGAAGGTAAATCAACTCATTTCTTTCTTCACCAAGAAAATTTGCCATGGGGGCAAAATTTCACTTGATCTAGCCCCTGTGACTCAGGGTTGTAGTTAAAAAAATAAAAACTATATGAAGGCTAATGGGGTAAATTAAAGTATCCTTTTGAGTGGGCGATAATATAAATGCTGATTACTAACAAGTGTAATTACACGCTTAAGTATAATGCTCATTGGGAGGAAATTTTCTGCCAATCACGTTCTAGCTATGCCACAGATTCTTAGTGTTTCTGCAAGAGAAGAAATCAGTTTGGTCCCAATTTTTAATGTGAATCAGAAGCTTAATTGCTTATTTTTCTGATTTATTGTTTATTTTTAATTACCTTAAAACTTCCAAATATGGAAGGCATGATAAACACACACACACATTTTAATGCAGGAGACATCAAAGGAAATAAGACAAAAGTTAAAGCTTGAAAAGACAAGAAGAGAGGGTCTACAAATCATTATGACATGCTCCCTAATTTAAAAAAACAATAATCAGTGGAGCAAAAATGTATCACAAATCTAGAAAAGTTATCCCTGAGTACTTAAGACATTTGATAGAATTATCTGAATTTTGTTTTTCACCAATAGAAGATTCAAACATAGAAATTCATGGGTCTGAGAGTCATTTCTTTCATGAAAATCTAATTTAAATTTAATTATAACTATAGGAAAAATTGTTGGGATTGTCTGCATATGAGTGATTCAAGTAAAATTTTGAGACCATAGCATCACTTACTCCATTTTGGATGAAAGAAAATATATATACTGAGATTGCTAAAATCACTTTAAAATATTTTCTTCCATTCCAGTCAATAACCCTTTGTCAGATTTCTCTACTATGGGTGTTGTTAAAACATGGAAAAGTTTAGAAGCATGTTATTGTCTGTGAATAATGTTGTAAGAATGTGTGGACTGCCTTGAAGGAGAGTACGCAGATTATCATCAGTTTATTTCTCACCCTCCAAACATCATTGTCAAGGTCTTTTTGAATTCCATTTCTCTCTACCCTTCCATGCCTTCTAGTAACTTTGTATACAACAGCTCCATATCACATGGTACATAAAAGAATATAACCTTAATGTGGAAACTTTCCATACAATATCATTATAAATTCTACTTAGAAGGATACAAACTGAAGTCCTGCCATTGTGTCTCTGCTTTATCCAAGAACTACTGTGTTTCTGCCCTAATTCGAGCATCATTAAATAGTCCTCGTATCAGTATTTAAAAGGATTCAAATGTATTCCAACAAATTTTAGTAATATTGGGTAGTTGTTTTCCATTTTCCACTCATTCCCTGTACCCTTTGTGTGTGTGTGTGCTGTCACAATACCTTTTCCCTTGAGTTAATAAAGTATATTTTTCTACCCTATTGATGTTGGCTTGGCCTATGATTTGCTTTGATCAACGAGATGTCAGTGAATATGATATGAGTAGGAGCTTGGAATGTGCTTACTTGGTCTGACTACCTCATATTTGCTTCTAAGCTTTGCCACAAAAGGAACACGCCTCTAGTAGCTACTGGCAAGGTGGTTGTGGAGACATTTGGAGTAGACCTGAATACATCCAGAGCCTGGAACCAAGTCCAGATGAGCCCAGCAGAGCAACAGCCAACCCACAGACCAGAAAAAATAAATGTAGGTATGCTGTGATTCTGTTGTTGATGTAAGCTAGGATCAGTTAGGCTTGAGGCCAGACAACGATTTGGTTTCAGCTCCTCCCCACATAACTCCACGTTCTTTTTGAGTCAGCAGTGACCTGAGGCATATTACACCTAAGTGGATCACAGAAACACAACAGAGCAAGGCAGGCTATGTACATTTTGAGCCTCTAGTCAGATTAGAACCACTGACATACACCATGTTCAAAGCAAGTTCCACCAACAACCTCAATATCAATAAAGCATGGAAATATAATTCAATTACTCTAGAGAGGAAACATGCAAAGTTATGTTTAGAGGTGTTAATGCCAGAAGTTCCTGAGAACAGCTCTCTAATCTACCATACCTGCTTTCATTAACATACATTTATTTTCGTGTTAGTGCTGATACATGATTACTTTCTTAGGCCAGCACATATTGGTGCAAAAAGCACAACAGTTCTTGAATAAAGTCATAGTCATGGTGGCAGGATTTCATATTGTAAGCTCTTTCCTCTGGTATCCATGGTGATAATTAAAGTTCCTATATTATGGTTCTGTTTTTATACATTATATCTACATATTTTTTTAAGAAAAGTATCTAGCTAGAAGTGTATGTATTATATTTAGCTTTTTTTTGTTTGTTGTATAAAGTATTTAATTATCTCTTTAAATAGTTCATGAAAATATGTTTTCTAATGACTGTATAGTATTCCTCTGTGTGCATATACCATTATATATTTATCCATTTACGATTAGTATATATGTTTTGCCATTACCAGTAATGCTTCTCCTACTTTTGTAGTGTTCAACTTCACTTGAAATTGCAAAATTGTGTTTGAAAAGGTGGGGGTGGGGGCGCTCTGGAATAATGCAAATGAACTAATCTGAAGCCTAGAAGTCTAGGTCTCTTACTTGCCTATTGAATGCTTTGGGTGAGTCACTTAAACTCCCTGAGACGTGTTTATTACTTTTTTATCTTTATTCTTCCAAAACAAATGAGGATCCTGAAAGATTAAATTATACTGATACTGTATAAGTGATAATTCTTTGGAAAATGTGATCAGTAAAAATGAAATATTACTTTAAATCTATTGAACCTTTAATTCCTGAACAAATCCTTATTCATTAAAAAGGTAAACAGAATAATTTTAGAGCAGAGAAGATTGGTAGAAATCACTTCAAAGTTAATGTCACTAGTAATGGGACAAATCAAAATTATAGATAATTTGATAGACTACAGACAGAAGAGCAGATTATCATTTATGTGACATTTCTTTCAAATGTGCGTAACCTGAATTTAGTTATTAGGAAGAACTAGACAAATCCAATTTGAGAGATATTTTACAAAATAACATCTCGGTAATCTTCAAAAGTGTCAAAAGGCGATGAAAGTTAAAAACAACCGTAACAAAATGAACAAAACCACTGAGCGATTCTACTGATTGGAAGCAATGAAAGAGATTTGACAACTAAATGGAATATGTGATGCAGGATTGGACGTTTTTCTAGAAATAATATTATTTACAAAACTGGCAAACCTTTAATGGGATCTAAGGATTAATTTGTAGTAATGTATCAATATTAATTTCCTGATTTTGATAATTCTATTATGGTTATATAGGAGAATGTCCTTGTTTGTAGGAAATATATAATTACACATTTGGAGATAAGAGGACGTCATCTTGGCAAGTTTTTCTCGATAGGTTCAGGGAAAAAAGTTCCTTGAATAGTATTGCAGTCTTACCCTAATTTTGAGAACTGTATCAAATTAAAAAAAAAAAAGTATACTAGTAACCAAAACATAAAATATTTAGGCATGAATATAACAAAAGACATGCAAGATTTTTATGCAGAAATGATAAAACTTTATTAAACACTATTAGAAACTAAATAGATAGGCAAATATATTATGTTCCTGAATAAAAACTTGTAATATGTAAAGATGTCAATTATCCTCAAATTAATTGATTTATTAAATTTAAATATAAATAGCCACACAATTTTTTGAAATGGAATTTGATAAATTGGTTCAAAACTTCACATAGAAAAGCAGAGGACTGAGAATAGTCAAAATTATTCACAAAAAAATTAACAAATAAGGACTTTTCTTATGAGATAACACAGCTAATTTTAATGCTTCAGTAATTACAAAAATAATCAACGAGGTGGATTGACGCAGTGGCTGCAACAATGAGCTTAAGCATAACAACGATTATAAGGATGGCACAGGACCCCCCAGTGTTTTGTTCTGTCGTGCATGGGGTTGCTATGAGTCAGAACGGACTTGACAGCACCTAACAGCAACAACAATAATTACAAAAGTGTTTTTTTTTTTTTTAATTTGTTTCTTCTTTCAATGATAGACAAATGGAGCAGAATAGAAAGCTTAAAAATAGACTTATACACATATGAAAATTTGGTTTAAAAAACAAATTTAGCACTGGAGATCAATGGGAAACAAGTATCTTCTCCAAACTAGTATTACTCAAATTCCACTGGAATTCCTAGGGCATTCCCAATTCCCTAACTGTTCGGAAAGTATGATGATGTTTGGTAAGCATTTTGAATATGAAAAATAATGCAATTCATTAAGTATAGACAACTTTCTTGGAAACCCTGGTGTGTAGTAGTTAAGAGTTATGGCTGCTAACCAAAAGTTTGGCAATTCAAGTCTACCAGGTGTTCCTTGGAAACCCTATGAGGCAGCTCTACTCTGTCCTATAGGGTTGCTATGAGTCGGAATTGACAGTAATGGGCTTTTAGACAATTATCTTAGATTAACTTTTGGTAATTCCTTGCACTCATTTTTTCCTGATTTTTTTTTTGTTGTTGTTGTCGTTGTGTTATTGTTAGATGCTGTAGAGTCAGTTGCAACTCATAGTGACCCCATGTACAACAAAACGAAACACTGCTTGGTCCTGAGCCATCCTGGAAGTTGTTGCTATGTTTGAGCCTATTTTTGCAGTCACCATGTCAATTCATCTCATTGAGGGTCTTCTTCTTTTTCACTGACCCTCTACTTTACCAGACATGATGCCCTTCTCCAAGGACCGATTGATCCCTCGGGATAACATGTCCAAAGTATGTGAGATGAAGTATCGCTATCCTTGCTTCTAAGGAACACTCTGGCTGTACTTCTTCCAAGACATATTTGTTCATTCTTCTGGCAGTCCATGGTGTATTCAGTATTCTTAGTCAACACCATAATTCAAAGGCACCAGTTTTTCTTCAACCGTCCTTACTCATGGTTCAGCTTTCGAGTGCTCCTGAGGCAATTGGCAATGCCATGGCTTGGGTCAGGCACATCTTAGTCCTCAAGGTGACATTGTTGCTTTTCAACACTTTAAAGGGGTCTTTTGTAGGAGATTTGCCCAATGCAATGCATCATTTATTTCTTGACTGATGCTTTCATGAGTGTTGATTGAAGATCCAAATAATATGAAATTCTTGACAATTTCAATCTTATCTCCGTTTATCATGATGTTGCTTATTGGTCCAGTTGTGAGAATTTT
This sequence comes from Loxodonta africana, assembly GCF_030014295.1. Classification (NCBI taxonomy): domain Eukaryota; kingdom Metazoa; phylum Chordata; class Mammalia; order Proboscidea; family Elephantidae; genus Loxodonta; species Loxodonta africana. Next base: position 43,187,725 of record NC_087348.1, read on the forward strand.
TTTTTTCCCCTTATGTTACGGTGTAATCCATACTGAAGGCTGTAGTCTTTGATCTTCATCCGTAAGTGCTTCAAACCCTCTTTATGTCCAGCAAGCAAGGTTGTGCCATTTGCATATCACAGGTTGTTAATGAGTCTTCCTCAAAATCTTCTTCATATGGTCCAGCCTTTTGGATTATTTGCTCAGCTTACAGATTGAATAAATATGGTGAAAGGATACAGCCCTAATACACCCCTTTGCTGATTTTAAACCATGCAGTACCCACTTGTTCTGTTGGAAAGTCTGCCTCTTGGTCAATGTACAGGTTCCGCGTGAGCACAATTAGGTGTTCTGGAATTCTCATTCTTCACAGTGTTATTAATAATTTGTTATAATCCATGCAGCCAAATGCCTTCACATAGTCAATAAAACACAGGTAAACATTTTTCTGGTGCTGTTGCAAATTTCTTTACATAGATGAATGAGCATCTCTAGTGTTGCATCCATTTGTTGAAACATCTCAATTGATATTCTATCAATTCCTGGAGCCTTGTTTTTCACCAGTGCCTTCATTGTAGCTTGGACTTCTTCCTTCAATATCATCAGCTCTTGATCATATCCTACCTCTTGAAGTGGTTGAACGCTGACCAATTCTTTTTGGTGCAGTGACTCTATGTACTCCTTCCAACTTCTTTTGACTCTTCTTGAGTCATTCAACATTTTGCCCATAAAATCCTTCAATATTGCCTCTCGAGCCTTGAATTTTTTTTTTTTTTCATTTCTTTCAGGTTGGTAAATTCTGAGCCTATTCTTCCCTTTTGGTTTCCTAACTTCAGGTCTTTGCTTATTTCATTATAATACTTTATCTTCTCATATCACCTTTTGAAATCTTTTGTTCAGCTCTTTTACTGAATAATTTCTTCCATTTGCTTTAGCTACTCTACATTCAAGAGCAAGCTTCAGCGCCTCTTTTGATATCCATTTTGGTCTTTTCTTTCTTTTTAATGGTCTTTTGCTTTCTTCATGTGTGATGTCCTCAATGTCATCTTTGGTCACGAGTGCTTATATTTAATTAATCAAATTATTTTTGCGGATGCTCCTATTATTCAATCCTTTGTATTGACTTAAATTTTCTCATTTTCTCTCTATTTTATATCTAATTTTATTTTATTCCACATACTAAGAGATGGTCACAACTTTATTTACACCCTTGTGATGAGTTTTTATGTCTTCTACTATATTTTTAATTTACAAGGTCTGGTTTTGTTCTCTAAATATCCCTTTTTGTATTATGCTTTTTTTTTTCTTTTCTTTGAAGAAGTTAATTATAGTTCTTTTTTGCACTTTTTTATAGCTCTTTTTGTCCCTACGTTGTTGCCACTTATTTCAAATTTCTTTTAGAAATGTGTTTTGATTTCTATATGTTCTGAAAAAAAAATTTCCTCAAATATCTATTGATACTTGGCTGTTGTATATAAATAAGAAAAGCTTTTAAAAAGATTTTTGAAAAATTTATGAGTTGGTGAGATTAGTTCTGGGGTTGGGTTCAATTTAGATTGATTTGGTTTGGGGAGTCATTGTGGAACATGGAACCGTCAAGGAGCACATGTGTATGTGTGTGAATGTACATGTATGTGTATATGTGTGTAAATGTGTATGTAAGTAAATATTTTTCCCCTTTGGAAGGATTGTTAGTCTTCTGGCTATTGATTACAATCTTCTCTTTCAATATTCTGGGACCTGAGGAATAATGATAATAGTTAACATATATACAGTGCTTATTCTTTGCCAAGCACTGGAATATGTTTTGTATATATTCACCAATTTACTCCTTAAAACAATTCAATAACTATTAGTATACCTATTTTTCAGATGGGGAAATTGAGGCACAAAGAGGATAACTAACTTAGCCACAGTCACAGAGCTTTTAGTGACAACGCTGCAATTCCTACTTGTGAGACCATGTTCCTAAATGGAATATACCTGGTTTCTTACCTAGACATGTACTCAGTCTCCCAATCCTGTTTCAGCTTGGTACCCTTGCCCTCAGCTGTGCCTAGTGTTCTGCCAATTGAACATACTTATGGAGCCCTGGTGGCACAGTGGTTAAGAGCTCAACTGCTAATCAAGGGGAGGCAATTTGAATCTACCAGTCACTCCTTGAAACCCTATGGGGCAGTTCTACTCTGTACTGTAGAGCTGCTATGAATTGGAATTGACTCAATGACAATGTGGTTTTTTTTTTTCTGGTATTGTTGAATCATTCCAGATGATATATCTTCAGGCTTTTGTTGGCATGAAAAGGGCCATGGCCAGTCTGAGTCAGGTGGGCAATAATTGAGGGGTGAACAACTTCTTAAACAGACTTTGTAGTTATCTTGTTTTAATCCCTTCTTCCCTCATTTTTTCCCTCATTTACAGAGGTCTGTATTTCAGCAAACTCTTGCACATTTCTAGGATAATGCAATGCAAAGCAGGCAGTTTTCTAGCTTTCTTTTTGGCTATCTTAAGTTTCAGCTTTCTCTGGTCTTCTAATTTTGTTACCACTCTCCATCTGCTTTAAATTTCCATTTTTTTCTTTGCCATGTTATTTGTCCTTATATGATATTTATTTTAAAAAAATTACACTAGTTTCTGTAAGATTTTAGGAAGAAACTGGGATGGGCATGTGTGTTTATTATGTTATCTTTGTCAATAACCCATCTTTACTTATTTTTCTTGATGCAAATTATATGTGACTCACCTTTTATTGGTAGGTGGTAGACTCCTTTGCTAAGAAACATGTACTGGGTAAAGGGAGTTCTCTTTTATCAAATAAAATTTTCTAATTTCTGTTTGTTGAACAGCATGGCAAGTCAGAGACCTAATCCTTGAGAATGGCTAGAAAGGATGAACCTGCCACATTGATCAGGGGCTTTCAGTTGTGCGGGGTGGGCAACTTTTCAATCTAAGTTGATGGTAGAAGTAGAAGCAGGAACTGAAACCTTTAAGAAGGTGAACTTTGAGGCAGGTTCTCTGTTTCCTATTTAAAGTTCCTCCAGTTTTAAATTGCTCCAGACTTAAGGCTACATATACTAAGTCTGTTTTACTACCAAAAGGAAACTATCAAGAAATGTAAACTGTGTAGTGCAGTGGTTTTCGGCCTTTGCTGCACATGAAAATTACCTGGGGAGCTTTTAAACGTCCAAATTCAAAGGCAGCCCACAAGAACAACTAAATTTGAATTTCCAAAGGTGAGACCCCAGTAAAAGTATTTTTTAAGCTACTCAAGTGATTTCAATATGCAGTCAAGTATCACTGGTCTTGTGCATGGTTTGAGTACATCCAGAGATAACAGGAAACTTGTCAAAGAGACCTAGTTTTCAGTTTCCCTATGGCTATTGTTGAATCTTTTGGTAGGAGACTAATTCAATTATAGAGCAAAACTGAAGATAATTGTTTCCTCATTTAGCCATTGGCTGTCCAATTTTGTTGGTTTTCCTTTCAGAGCCCACTCACTTCAAGCTTTCCTTCTTTTCTGAGAAGTTATTTTTCCAAAACCTCTTAAATCCCTGCTACAGGCTTTTTTTTTTTTTTAAATATATATATATAGGCTTATGGGGAAAAATATATACATATGATATTTTTCTTTTTATCAAACTTTCTAGCAATTGGAGAAGACTCCTACAGCAAAGAGACTTGGAAGGCTGAATGTAAATAGATCCTGAACTGCCTCATTAATTGGTGGAGATGGGAAGTGGGAAAATAAATTTCAGCCCTGTTAGATTTGGTTAAGAAGCAACCTCTCTCCCCAACAGCCATCTTAATTTAATTACCACTTTCTCCATTCCTGGCTGAATTTGTGACAATGGCAGCTTTATGTTTCTCTTAATAGGAACTGAGCTGGGCTCCCACTTGAAGCATCTGGGTCAGAGGAGCAATGGTTGAAGTGCCTCAGTACATCACTTTAGTGGAAGAGCTTTCCAGTTAATATACTTAGGGGACATATGAATAGCTCTATTCCTTCCTCTTTCAAAACAGCATCCTACTGGCTCATAACTGTGTTGAAAAATACAAAAGCTCATTTAAGGACACAGTTGGTAGAACATATAAGGAGAGAGAAAGGGCATGAAAAGTTTTCAAGATTTTAAAGAAGAGAACAAATGTTAAGCTCTTTGCAATACTCGAGACATTCATTCAATCAAAAATAGGAAATAGTCATTATGGGAGTAACCAAAATGAAATAGGTAATGTTTCCTCTGCAATAAATGGAGGAACCACAGTGCAAGCACATGTCTGTGTTCTTTTTGTATCAGGGGAAGTGGCCTGAGAGCAATATGAATGCTAAGCTCTCTTCCTCATCTTCATCCCCTGTCATTACTGCAGATTTACATGAATTTCATCTCCAGTCAGTGTGGGATCTGAAAACAGTTTCAATAGATAAAAAATTCCTTTGGTCATGTAGGGTCTTGGTCTTGTCTGTGTGTCACTTCAATTCCAACTCATTACTCTCTAAAATTCCTCTGTATGATAACTAGAAAGGATTATAATACTTCTGGTAATGCTTGGCTTTTAATAAAAATGAGGACTTTTTAATTTGTGCTTGAAATAAAATCCCTGATGTTATTTTACAATAAATATAAACAGGGTATGAACCAAACCATAGAAACCTAAGAGATTCTCATTGGCCAGCCCAGTGTACAAAGTGGGGTGACGAGTGGGAGGTGGATGGTGAAGAGAGACTAAAGATCAGGAAGCAGAAGGCAAAGATAATACACTTATGCTTGCAAAGCTTTCCCGACTAGACTCCATCCCCAAAGAAATGATTTCATATCATTTTATGGAATAGCTGATGTCATTATGAGATAATTTTGATTATGACAGTCAAAGAAAAAAAGCAGATAAATTAAAAGTGTATTAAAATACATGTCAAACTGCACAATATTGTAGCTTGTTTTACTTAGGAGTAGTAGATGATCTCACTTTGTGAATCTACATATTCATAACCTTGGAAACTAATATGTACAAAAGGATGCAGAAAAAAATTAATATGGTGTCTGTCACATAATAGGTACTTTGCTGGTCAAAAGTCTTTGGGTTGCAATGATAGGAAGCTCAAAAAAAAGCCTTAAGGGAAATAAAAGAAATGTATTGTCTCATATAATTAAAAATTCTAGTATCGAACCATAAACAATTTGAAACCTAGATCCATCTTTCAACCAAACATGTTGACCAGGAGAAATAAAATATGCGAATTGGAAAACCAAAACCAAGTGCCCACTCTGGAGGTAACAGATGAGGTTAAGACCTCCTAAATCACTGTTTTGAAAGTAAGACGAGGGGTGATTTTCTCAAAGGAAAATCAATATGCTGTCCACAAAGTAAGAGGGAATAGATAATGGGGCAAGGAAATATAGTAAATGTTCCCGTCAGCAATCAGGCAATACTAATTTAATGAATTAGCTATGTTACGAATGAGTTAAAAGGAAAATGATGAAAACAAGTGAATGGTTCTTTTTTATGAGGAACTTAGAAAAATTACACTTCACTGTGTATCGGAGTGGACTTCAGGATCCTCTTTGTTTTTTATCTTTTGGGTTAGGAAAAAGTTTCTTTTTCTATTAAAGGGTAATTTTATACTAGAGATAATAATATATACTTATTTCTGATTTTATAAATATGAAGATAGTCTGCTCTTTATGAACCACAACTGGCTTAGTAGATGAAAGATGAATTAATGCCTTTGAATTATGGGGTTGATGAAGCATATTGAATATACAATGGATTGCCAAAAAACAAAGTCTGTTTGGGAAGGAGTACAGCCAGAATGCTCCTCAGAGGAGAGGATGGCAAGACTTTGTCTTATGTACTTTGGACATGTTATCAGGAGGGACTAGACCCTGGAGAAGGACATTATGCTTGGTAAGACAGAGGGTGAGTGAAAAGCGGGAAGACTCTAAAGGAGATAGACTGACACAGTGGCTTCAACAATGGGTTCAAACATAGAAACAATTGTGTGGATGGCACACAGGGTAGCTATGAGTTGGAACTGACTGAACAGCAAAGGGCTTAGGGGGAAAAAAAAAAAACCAAACCCAATCATTGAGTCTATTCCAACTCCTAGTGACCCCATAGGACAGAGTAGAACTGCCCCATAGGGTTTCCAAGGAGCACCTGGTGGATTCAAACTGCCAAACCTTTGGTTACCAGCCAAGCTCCTAACCACTATGTCAACAGGGTGTCCACTTAAGGGAAAGGGAATGAAAAAAGAATGAGCTCTGTACCAAAATCACTGAACATTAATATAGTGTTCTTTGTCGGACCTCGGATAACTGAGTGAATAGCAAATCAAGCAAGTGATACTACTACCAACTGCCATAAAGTCAATTCCAACTCATGGTGACCCCATGTGGGTCAGAGTAGAAATGTTCTCTTTAGGGTTTCAATTGCTAATTTTTCAGAAGTAGATTGCCAGGCTTTTCTCCTGAGGTGACTCTCTGTGGACTCAAACTTCTAACCTTTCCCTTAGCAGCCTAACGAGTTAATTGTTTTACACCACCCAGTCAACTATTGCCAGGGATTGTTATTCTTCACTAGATCTCAAGATTTCCAGTAGGGGGCAATCATGTAGTTTCCAGTGTTTCCTATGAATACAGAAAAATTATACACACAGTGAGCATTGTTGTTGTTAGGTGCCTTCCAGTTGGTTCTGACTCATGGTGACCCAATGTATAACAGAAGGAAACACTGCTCTGTTCTGCACAATCCTCACAATGGTTGATATGCTTGAGCCCATTGTTGCAGCCACCGTGCCAATTCATCTCCTTGAGGGTCTTCCTCTTTTTCGGGACTGATCCCTCTTGACAACACGTCCAAAGTATGTGAAACATAGTCTCACCATCCTTGCACACTAAGCAGATCTCGCTAAATATGATAAAATGAAACAAATGAAAAAGGCTCTGAGGAAAAATAAAATTCTCCCCCCAAAAATGTAATCGAGTATCTGAGAAATGTATCTAGATTCTAGAAAACTATTGTTGTGAGGTGCCATCAAGTTGGTTCTGACTCTTAGCAACCCTATGCCTGGTCCTACTGCCCAGTCTGATGCCATCCTCCCAATCCTTGTAATGTTTGAGCCCATTGTTGCAGCCACTGTGTCAGTCTATCTCCTTGAGGGCCTTCCTCTTTTTTGCTGACCTCCCACTCTACCCAGCATTATGTCCTTCTCCAGGGACTCATGTCTCCTGATAACAAGTCCCAATTACATGAGAGGAGGCTTTGCCATCCTCATTTCTAAGGACCATTCTGGCTGTACTTCTTCCAAGACAGATTGTTCATTCCTCTGGAAGTCATTGGTATATTCAATATTCTTCACCAACACCATAATTCAAAGGCAACAATTCTTTTTCAGTCTTCCTCATTCATTGCTCAGTTTTCACCTGCATATGAGGTGATTGAAAATACCATGACTTTGGTCAAGCTCACCTGAGTCCTCAAAGTGACATCTTTGTTTTTCAGCAGTTAAAAGAGATCTTTTGCAGGAGATTTGGCCAATGTAACACGTCATTTGATTTCCTGATTGCTGCTCCTGTGGACTTTGATTGTGAATCCAAGTAAAAAGAAACACTCAACAACTTCAATCTTTTCTCCATTTGCCATGATCATGCGTATTGGCCCAGGTGTAAGGATTTTTGTTTTCCTTATGTGGAGGTGTAACCCATACTGAAGGTTATAGTCTTTGATCTTCATCAGTAAGTGTTTCAAGCCCTCTTCACTTTCAGCAAGCAAGGTTGTGTCATCTGCATATGGCAGGTTGTTAATGAGTCTTCTTCCAATCCTGACGCACCGTTCTTTCATGCAATCCAACTTCTCAGATTATTTGTTCGGCATACAGATTGAATAACTATAGTGAAAGGATACAACCCTGATGCACACCCTTCTTGACTTTAAACCACGCATGCCATGTCTCTTTGTTCTGTTTGAATGCCTCGTAGTCTATGAGGTTCCTTATGAGCACAATGAAGTGTTCTGGAATTCCCATTCTCCTCAATGTTATCCATAATTTGTTATGACCTGCCTAGTTGAATGCCTTTGCATCGTCAATAAGACAGAGGTATACATCTTTCTGGTTTTCTCTGCTTTCAGCCATGATCCATCTGACCACAGCAATGATATCCCTGGTTCCATCTTCTCTTCTGAATCCTGCTTGAACTTCTGGCAGTTACTGTTGATGTACTGCTGAAATCATTTTTGAATTATCTTCAGCAAAATTTTACTTGTATGTGATATTATTGATGTTGTTCAATATCTTCTGTATTCTGTTGAATCACTTTGCTTTGGAATGGGTAAAAATATGAATCTCTTCTCGTCAGTTGGCCAGGAAGCTGTCTTCCAAATATCTTTACATAGACGAGTGAGCATTTCTGGTGCCGCATTCATTAGTTGAAACATCTCAGTTGGTACTCCCTCAATTCCCTTCATCATTTCTTTAGCGAAGCTTGATTTTCTTCCTCAAGTACCATCAGTTCTTGATCATATGCTACCCCCTGAAATGGTTGAATGTCAAATAATTCTCTGTGTATTCCTTCCATCTTCTTTTGATACTTCCTGGGTTTTTCAATATTTTTTCCATAGAATCCTTCAAAATTGCAACTTGAGACTTGAATTTTCTCTTCAGTTCTTTCAGCTTAAGAAATGCTGAGTATGTTCTTCCTTTTGGTTTTCTAACTCCATGCCTTTGCACAATTTGTTACAATAATTTGCGTTGTATTCTCTAGCCACACTTTGAAATCATCTGTTCACCTCGTTTACTTCATCATTTCTTCCATTTGCTTTAGCTCAAGGGAAAATTTTAGAGTCTTTTCTGACATCCATTTAGGTCTTTTCTTTCTTCCTTGTCTTTTTAACGACCCTTTTCTTTCTTCATATATGATATCCTTGATGTAATTCCACAACTTGCCTTGTCTTCAGTCATTGGTGTTCTCTGTGTCAAATATATTCTTCAAATGGTCTCTAAATTCAGGTGGAATATACTCATGTTTGTACTTTGTCTCCTATGGACTTGGTCTAATTTTATTCAGCTTCAACTTGAACTTGCATATGAGCAATTGATGGTCTGTTCTGCAATCAGCCACTGGTCTTGTTCAGACTGATAATGTTGAGCTTTGCCATTGTCTTTTTCCATAGATGTAGCTGATTTGATTCCTGTGTATTTCATCTTGCAAGGCCCACATGTATAGTTGCCATTTATGTTTTTGAAAAAAAGTGTTTGCAATGAATAAATCACTGGTCTTGCAAAATTCTCTCATGCCATCTCCGGTGTTGTTTCTGTCACCTAGGCCATATCTTCCAACTACCAGTCCTTCTTTGTTTCCAGCTCTCACATTTTAATCACCAGTAATTATCAACACATCTTTATTGCATGTTTCGTCACTTTCATATTGCAGAAGTTTATAAAAACGTCAATCTCTTCATCTTTGGCATTAGTGGTTTGTGTGTGAATTTGAATAATAATTGCATTGACTGTTCTTCCTTGTAAAAAAAAAAAAAAAAATCCTTGTAAGCATATGGATATTTTCCTATCACTGTCAGCATTGTACTTCAGGATAAATCTTAAAATGTTCTTTTTGACGATGAATGTGATGTCACTCCTCTTCAATTTGTCATTCCTGGCATAGTAGACCATATGATTGTTTGATTCAAAATGGTCCATACTAGTCCATTTCAGCTCACTAATGCCTAGGATATCAATGTTTATGTGTTCCATTTCATTTTTGACAACTTTCAATTTCCCTATATTCATACTTTGTGCATTCCATGTTCTGATTATTAATGAATGTCTGCAGCTGTTTCTGCTCATTTGGAGTCATGCCATCTCAGCAAATGAAGGTCCTGAAAGGTTGGCTCCATCAATATCATCAAGATCAACTGTACTTTGAGGAGGCAGCTCATCCCCAGTTATATTTGGAGTGCCTTCTAACCTGAGAGGCTCATCTTCTGGCACTATACCGGCCAGTGTTCAGCTGCTATTTGTAAGGTTTTCACTGGCCAATTTTTTCAGACATAGACTGCCATGTCCTTCTTCCTAGCCTATCGTAGTCTGGATGCACTGTTGAAACCTGTCCACCATGGGTTACCCTTCTGGTATTTGAAATAGTGGTGGCATAGCTTCCAGCATCACAGCAACACAAAAGACACCACTGTACTACAAACTGACAGACACTTGGGAAAACTATGGTTTTCATGCAATTTCGTATTTTAAGTATTTTAAATATCTTAAATAAGGACAACATGAAATGGTTTAGAGCAAGATTTGATTGTATATTTAAACTTACTTCAGACTGACAAAGGGATAAGTCGAGCTGTCTAGACAAAGTACTTGGGGAACAGTTAAATTGAGAGTTAAGAAATTTTTTTTTTATATAAGTTTATTTATTCACTATATGTATCTACCACTAGAGTTTCAGCTTCTTGAGTACAGAGATCTTGTCTTTTTCACTTTTATATGCTTAAGAGATAGGATAATGCCAGGAATATAAGCAACATTTCATATAAATATTTTGAAATGAATGATAAATATTTGGGAAGAGATTTGAAAGAATTTGAAAGCCAAATTATAATATAGCAAAGAATGATTGTTAAAAAAAAAAAAAAAGATTTTGCATTTTTCATTCGACAAACTGAATGTATCAGAAAGGGAGATTAAGCAAGAATGAAAAGCACAAAGCAGAAGTTACAAGTGAACATTGAAGAGTTGAATCTCAACTATTTAATTGCATTGATAGCTTAATTTTGCGAGTGAGGAAGTTTCAAACTGTATTGGGTGCTCTCCATCAGTTAGGGTGATACGGAAAGAACTCTCATTATTATGAAAAGAAGAATTTCTCTACACACATACACACATACTTAGACACTTAACACACATTCTACCTTTCTTTTTGGCCCAGAAATAAGATTTTGAAGTTTTCTAACTTCTAGGAACTCTGTTACTTTAATACATACAACAAAAGGGCTTTATTTGGAAAAAACATATCAGAATTTCATTAAATCCTCGCTAAATTCCTCAAACTGTAAAATACTATATGCATTTATGGCAGTCAGTAAAGTCACCAATTACCCCATTTTCTTTCACAATACTTTTACACTTTGAGAGGTCATGTGCCTGCATCTCATATCAACTGAAGGGAATGAAAATTCTACATGATGCAGCCACAAGATGGCAGAGGTTCTGTTACCTTACATCCCAGAATTGCTATAAAAGCATTGATGGGTATTCAGTGTACCATAGTTTTATGCAAATAATTTTTTTTTTGCCAATCTCCAAACCCCCATGCTATTTTTAAAAGTGTGCTATGCCACGTTATATGGGGGGTGGAGGGGGGTGGGCACGTTACTTGTAAAAAATACTATAAGTGGGAAATATTTTTTTTGTGTGTGATAAACCATAGAGATTTTTAGGTTGACTTTATTACTGAAATAAAGAATAGTATTTTCATCTCCTAATATGGCACTGGGTTTTTGGGTTGAATACAGCACAGAAAGCAGTAGGGTTGAGTACAGTGAGTATGGATGTGTCAAAAACATCTTGATTTCTTGATTATCTATGTAATCTTATCCTAATACTTAGCTAAATTCAATTTTCTCATTTTTCTGAAGCTATTCCCGAGGAGAGTTATGATGTCTCTCGGTCGTGCAAATGGTTAATGCACTCAGCTGATCACTAAAAGATTGGTGGTTTTAGTGCACCCAGAGGCCCTTGGAAGAAAGACCTGGCAATCAGCTTTTGAAAATTCAGCCATTGAAAACCCTATGGAGTGCAGTTCTACTCTTACACACGTGGAGTCCCTACGAGTTGGAATTCGCTCAGTGGCAATTGGTTTAGTAGTGTTGTGACTATTAAACTACATAAACTACAAGCATCACTTTACCTTTCACCTCATTGTTGATAAAACATGGCTATTTTTTTTCTCCTTTAGATCAGATAATTTATTAATTAATCTTAGATTTCCCAAACACTATCTTTTTTTTTTGGTACATCAATACTTTCTCTTAGGAAAAGATGAAGTAAATAATATTTTAATTTAATTTTTGAGGAAACATGTCATTCAGTTTAATTTCCTTCTATATTGTAAATAAACACTTTTTTAAAAATAAAAGGATATATTCAATTGAGAAGTGCCAGTCTTTGAACTAGCAACATGTCTCAAACCTATTTCAAAAAGGTCTAAACTATATTCCTATTTCATCCAAGCTGCTTTGATCTAGAAAGCAGGCTAGAAAACTGATAAGGCATGATCTCAGCCTAGCTTTGACAAAGCTCAAATTTCTTTAGAAATACAAAGTATTTGCTTATATGAGAGGCAATGTTAATTTTCAGACAACAACACAAAGAACAAAGGGAGAGATTATTTCAATGCTTCCAGTGTTCTACAAGTAAAATCAGAGCAATTAAAAAATAATAACCACATCATAGTTCTAAATTATACTCCTTTATTCTGCCAATAATTATGACAGCCTCGAAAGTGATTACTGATGAAGGACTGTCACCTTTCTGTTAAAATTTATTGAATGACATGCATACTACTATTGTTCTTAGTAGTGGCTGATAATTTTTAATTTTTATTTTTTGGTAACTTTAGTGTAAATTGTATGGGAGCTTAAGGGTTGGGGTTATCAGAAACAAATATTACTACATACATTTTTGTAAGTGTAGCACTTTTTTACTCTTTCTCATTATTACATTATCTCTAGAATTTTTACTTCACTTTTTTATTGTTATGTATAATTTCCAGATAATCGAATAATGATTTTAGATTTCAACTAATAATTTTACCTTCTTATATCACTGGGTTTATAGGTTTATATAGCTTTACATAGTATGCTGTGTTGTTAGGTGCCACCGAGTCAGCTCTGACTCATAACCGTCTATTGTACAATAAAATGAAACACTGCCCAGTCCTCCACTATCCTCAAAATCATTGCTATGTTTGAGCCCCTTGTTACAGCCACTGTGCCAATCCATCTCATTGAGGATCTTCCCCTTTTTACTGATCCTCTACCTTACAAAGCATGATGCCCTTCTTCAGGGACTATTCCTCCTGATAACATGTCCAAAGTACATGAGACAAAATCTAGCCATACTCACTTCCAAGGAGCACACTGGCTGTTCTTCCAAGATAGGCTTGTTTGTTTTTCTGGCAGTTCATGGTATATTCAATATTCTTCTCTGACTCCATAATTCAAAGGCATCAGTTCTTCTTCGGTCTTCCTCATTCATTACTCAGCTTTCACATGCATATACGGTGATTGAAAACATCATGGCTTGGGTCAGGCAAACCTTGGTCCTCAAAGTTATATATTTGCTTTTCAACACTTCAAAGAGGTCTTTCGCAGCAGTTTTCCCTAATGCAATGTGTCGTCATTTGATTTCTTGACTCCTGCTTCCATAGGAGTTTATTGTGGGTCCAAGTAAAATGAAATCTTTGACAGCTTCAATCTTTTCTCTGTTTATTGTGATGTTGCTTATTGGTCCAGTTGTGAGGATTTCTGTTTTCTACATGTTGGACCTCCAGAAGCAGTTTGCATTTAGCTGAAAGCCAGCAATACACCTTCAGTGTCCTACCTTGGGGGTATATCAACTCTCCAGCTCTGTGTCATAATTTAATCTACAGGAACTTTGATCATCTTTTCCTTCCGCAAGATATCACACTGGTCTATTACACTGATGACATTATGCCGATTGAATCTGGTAAGAAAGAACAGTCAATGACCCTGAACTTACTGGCTAAACATTTACATGCTAGAGGGTATGAAATTAATCTGGTAAAAATTCAGGCACTTTTCTCCTCAGTGAAATTTCTAGGGGTCCTCTGTTCTGGGGCATGTCGAGATATTCCTTCTAATGTGAAAGATAAGTTACCACATCTGCCCCCTCCCACAACTAAAAAGGAGACACAATGCCTGGTGGGCCCCTTTGGATTTTGGAGGCAACACATGCTTCATTTGGATGTATTAATCCAGCTTGTTTACCAAGTAACTTGAAAAGCTGCTAGTTTTGAATGTGGCTCAGAATAAAAGAAGGCTCTGCAACAGGTTCAGGCTGCCATGCAAGCCACTCTGCTTGCTGATCCAGTGGTGCTTGAAGGGTCAGTGGCAGATAGAGATTCTGTTTGGTGTTTTTGGCAGGGCTCTATTGGTCAATCACACTGCAGACTGTTTGGATTTTGGAGCAAAACCCTGCCATCCTCTGCAGATAACTACTCTCGTTTTGAGAAACAGCTTTTGGCTTGTTACTGGGCCTTAGTAAAGACTGAACACTTGATCATGGGCCACCAAATCACCACGTGGCCTGTGTTGCCCACCAAAAATTGGGTGTTGTCTGATGCACATAGCTATAAATTTAGAAGTGCACGGCAGCACTCCATCATTAAAAAGAAGTGGTAAATACGAGATCAGGCCCAAGCGGGGCCTGAAGGCACAAGGAAGTTGCATGAGGAAGTGACCCAAGTGACTATGGTCTCCACTGCTGTCACATTAGTTCCTATTTATCAGTCTGCATCTATGACATCATGGGAAGTTCCTTATGATCAGTTGACTGAAGAAGAGAAAACTCATGCCCGGATTACAGATGGTATTGTGCCCTATGCAGGCACCATTCTATATTAGACGGTGGCAGCAGCACTACAGCCCCTTTCTGGAAACTCCCTGAAGGGTGGTGGTGAAGGGAAATCCTCCCAGTGGGAAGAACGTTGAGCAGTGCACCTGGTTGTTCACTTTGCTTGGGAGGAGAAATAGCCAGATGTGTGATTGTATACTGATTCATGGGCTGTGGCCGATGGGTTGGCTGGATGGTCAGGGATTTCGAAGGAACGAGATTGGAAAATTGGAGACAAGGATTTATGGGGAAGAGGTATGTGGATAAAAAAAAGATAGACCTCTCTAAATGGGCCAAAAAAATAAATAAATAATAAGATATTTATTTCTCAAGGGAATGCTCACCAAAGGGTGACCTCAGCAGAGGAGAATTTTAACAATCAAATAGGATGATGTACTCTGTGGAAACCATTCAGCCTCTTTCCCTAGATACTCCCATCATTGCTCAATAAGCTCATGAAAAAGTGGCCATGGTGGCAGGGATGGAGGTTATGCATGGGCCCAGTAACATGGACTTCTACTCACCAAGGCTGACTTGGCTACAGCCACAGCTGAGTGACCAATCTGCCATCAGTAACCAATGCTGAGTCCTCTATATGGTACCATCCCTCAAGATGATCAGCCAGGAACCTGGTAGCAAGTCGATTACATTGGACCACTTCCATTATGGAAAAGACAGTGTTTTGTTCTTCTTGGAATGGGCACTTACTCTGGTTATGGAATTGCCTTCCCTGCACACAGTGCTTTTGCCAAAACTAAAATCCGTGGACTTACAAAATGTCTTAGTCACCGTCATAATATCCCATATAGCACTGCCTCAGATCAAGAAACTCACTTTACAACAAATGAAGTGCAGCAGTGGGCCCACGCTCACAGAATTCACTGGTTTTATATGTTCCCCATCATCCTGAAGCAGCTGGCTTGATAAAACAATGGAATGCCTCCTAAAGACACAGTTACAGTGCCAGCTAGGTGGCAATACCTTGCAGGGTTGGAGCAATGTTCTACAGGAGGCTGTACGTGCTCTAAACCAGTGTCCAATATATGGTGTTGTTTCTCCCATAGCCAGGATTCATGGGTCCAGGAATAAAAGGGTGGAAATGAGAGTGGCACCACTCGCTATTGCCCCTAGTGACCCACTCACAAGTTTTTTGCTTCTTGTTTCTACGACCTTATGCTCTGCAGGTCTAGAGGTCTTAGTTCCAAAAGTAGGAATGCTCACATCTGGATACACAACACTGATTCCATTGAACTAGAAGCTAAGAATGCCACCTGGCTACTTTGTGCTCCTTATGCCTCTGCATCAACAGGCAAAGAAGGGAGTTACCATACTGGCTTGTGTGATTGATCCTGATTACCAAGAAGAAATTGGATTGATATAACATAATGGAGGTAAAGAAGGGTATGTCTGGAATGCAGGAGCTCCCTTACAGTGTCTCTTAGTACTACCATGCCCTGTGATTAAAGTCAATGAAAACCTATAGCAACTCAATTCTTATGTGACTACTAATGGCCCAGACCCTTCAGGAATGAAGGTTTATGTCACCCCACCAAGCAAAGAACTATGATCAGCTAAGGTGCTTATTGAGGGCAAAGAGAATACAGGATGGGTGGTGGAAGAAGGCAGGTAATTCTAAATACCAGTTACAGCCACATGACCAGTTGCAGAAATGAGGAGTGTAACTGTTATTAGTATTTCTGCCTTGTATGCGTGCATCAAATATTTTTGTTTTCTTCACTTATAAATAAAATATAAGATGTAAACACAGCTATTGCATTTTTGGTTGTATGTGTGTTCATTGAACCATGTTAGGCCCGAGAACGACTTTATAATTGTCTTTATTCAGAGATGTGTACAGATACCAGATTGACAGGCAGTGGACTGTGATGGTTAAGATTGTGTGTCAGCTTGGCTGGGCCATGATTCTCAGTGTTTTGGCAGTCTATAATGTTGTGATCACTTCCCTGTTGAGATCTGATATGTGAAAACCCCCATGATGGGATCTGCTGTGATCAGTTGGAGTGGAGTTTACTTGGACCTGTGGCCTGCATCAAGTGTGGGTGGACATTCAGGAAGGGGCTCTGGGGCTTTCGCTCATTCCAGATCCTGCAGCTGGCCCCTGTTCATCTGACCTCCAGCTCTTGGGACTTGAGCTAGCAGCTTACCTGCTATCTTCCTGGAATTCATGGATCTTCACAGCCTGTGAACAATAGCCCTGCTCTTTGATCTGCCGATCTTGGGTTCACCAGTCCCTGGGGCTACATGAATCAGGAGAAGCCTCTTTCCTTATCCAAGGACTTGGGATGTTACAGCATCTACAACTGTGTGAGCTATCTCACTGATATAAATCTCTCTCTCTATATATATATTTATACTCTTCATTGGCTTTGCTTCTTTAGAGAACCCAGCCTAAGACACTAGGATAAGACACTGTGATTCCCAGTGTTGTGTGGTTGTTATCCATTTTGTGATCTGATGTAATTATCTGCCATTTTATGATGTGTCGTAAATCCTAGCCTCAATGCCTGTGATTACGGTCCCTTCTGGGAGTGAGTTGTCCATTGTGTTAACGAGGCAGGATTAGGGTGGGATGTATCTTGAGTCGCTGCCTTACTAGAGGGTGTGACTCAAGTCACCACCTTTATTCAAGTCAAGCCCTTAAGTCAGTCACACATTTTCTTAAAAAAGATAGAAAGAGAGAGAAGCAAGCAGAGATAGAGAGCTTAATACCACCAAGGGGAGACTGGAATGGAATGGGTCTTTAGACCCAAGTTCACTGCTCTGAGAACCTCCTAGTACCAGGAGACACAGGGAGAGCGGTACACCGGAGACGGCACAAGACGACAAGAAGTAGCAGCACAGGAACAGCGGCAGTGGTACCAGGGGAATGGTGAGAGACAGTAGGCAGCCAACCCACAGAGCGAGAGAGCTGAGTGCCTTTGGGCAGGAGGCTTCCTGGCAGAGTGGGGTGACTCCAGGCATTTATCAGTGGAGATAAAAAGCTTTGTAACACTTGCTTGAACAGATCAGAGACTGCATTGAGGGGCTGAGGGCCAGAGAAAGCTCTCTCTGTTGACACAGCTGAGAAGTCTGTCCTGATTGACACGGACCTTCCTTCTGAGCTGACAGAGACAGAAAGCCCTCCCCATGAGTAGGTGCTCTGTATTCAAACTTCTAGCCTACTAAACTGAGAGAAAATAATTTTTTGTTTTTTAAAGCCAATCACTTGTGATATTTCTGTCATGGTATCACTAGATAACTAAGACACTGTCTCTCTGTCTTTCTCTCTCCTTCTGTGTGCCTAATTATTTGCTTTGGAATGATCCCTGGGACATAATAATTTCTATTAAGTATTTGCATTTACCTGAAACTACATACTTATTTCATTTTTAATGTTTTTTTTGTTTGATTATTATTATGCTTGTATTCTCCACTGCACTTTAAACTATTCAAATATACTTTACTTGGTCAAAGTCAAATTTGCACTTCTGCCCCCTCAATAAGTAAAAGTACCAAAGATATAAGCCCAGCAGTTGTTAAATTGAATTGTTAGAAACCAGCTCTACACTGAGACAAGGTAGTTTTAGAAGCAATTATAAAATGAATAACAAAGTAGAGGATGAAAAACTGGCAACAATAGATAATCTATTAAAAAAAAATCCTATTACTGGGTATTAATTTACATCAAAATTGCCTCATGTCTAGTGTCTGGACAACCATTTTTTCTACACTTTGTGTTTGTTTTTTTTTTTCATTTGTTTTAGGCCAAAAGGTAAATTCTGTCCCTGTTACTCACTTTGCCTGGAATACCGTTCCTTCTTAATAGAAGACTTGTCATACCTTATTAAATGAGATTTATTCTCAAATATGACACTCCACATATGGTGTTGCTTGTACAATCAATTTGTCAAACTATAAATCAGGTTATCCAATTACATATTTTGGTCAAAAGGAAGATGAATCCTCATTGAACCCATGTGAATAACTATATTGTCATGAAAATGCAAGACAATCCAGTAAACATTTCTCTTTGAATTCTGAATTTATTGAAAAACAAATATCATTAAAAATGGTTAATTTCAGTTTTCAAAAACATAGTCTACTATTTTAAAAGTTAAATAAAAATGGCTTCCTCATATATACCTAAAAATAGAATAAAATAATGCCAACAATGATCCAAAAAAAAATGACCATAATTAAACTTCTTTCGTTATTTCATTTGAGTCATACATAATTAATTTTCCTAATTGTGGGTCTTGGGTATGCAATCTGCTTTCATGAAGGTCAGCTTTCAGACTGAAAAGAATCTTAACTCAGTCCACTAACACTGTATAAATGTTTTCTCAGGATTCTCAGTTTAGAAGCCTCTTTTTTTGTGTGTGAGGAAAGGCTGAGGAGGGTCAACTATTTTCATTGTTGTTGTTCTTGATATCTATCTGTCTGTCTATGTAATAAATAAGATGGAAGGAATACCAGAGTCACTGTACCAGAAATAATTAGTCGATGTTCAACCATTTCAGGAGGAAGCATATGATCAAGAATTGATGGTACTGAAGGAAGGAGTCCAAGCTGCACTGAAGGCATTGGGAGAAAAACAAGGCTCCAGTAATTGATGGAATACCAACTGAGATGTTTCAAAAAAAGACACAGTGCTGGAAGTGCTCACTCATCTGTGCCAGAAATTTGGAAGCTAGTTACCTGGTCAACCCACTGGAAAAGATACATATTTGTGCCCATTCCAAAGAAAGATGATCCAACAGAATGTGGAAATTATCAAACAATAGTGTTAATACCACACACAAGTAAAATTTTGTTGAAGATCATTCAAAAGACTTGCAGCAGTTCATTCACAGGGAACTGCTAGAAATTCAAGCTGGATTCAGAAGAGGATGTGGAACAAGGGATATCATTGCTGATGTTAGCTGGATCTTGGCTGAAAGTAGAGAATTCTAAAAAGATGTTTACCTGTATTTTATTGACTGTGCAAAGGCACTCAACTGTGTGAATCATAACAAATTATGGACAACATTGTGAAGAATGAGAATTCTAGAACACTTACTTGTACTCATGAAAAACCTGTACCTAGACCAAGAGGCAAGTTGTCCAAACAACACAAGGGAATACGGTGTGGTTTAAAGTCAGGAAAGGTGTGTGTCAGGGTTGTATACTTTCACCATACTTATTCAATGCATATGCTGAGCAAATAACCCAAGATGCCGGCCTATATGAAGAAGAACATGGCATCAGGATTGGAGGAAGGCTAATTAACAACCTGCCATATGCAGATGACACAACCCTCCTTGCTGAAAATGAAGAGGACTTGAAGCACTTACTGATGAAAATCAAAGGCCACAGCTTTCAGTATGGGTTACACCTCAATATGAAGAAAACAAAAATCCTCACAACTGGACCAGTATGGACCATTATGACAAACAGAGAAAAGACTGAAATTCCCAAGTGTTTCATTTTACTTGGATCCACAATCAGTGCTCATGGAAACAGCAGTCAAGGGATCAAATGATATATTGCACTGGGCAAATTTGCTCCAAAAGACCTCTTTAAAGTGTTGAAAAGCAAAGATGTCACTTTAAGGGTAAAGGTGAAACTGATGCAAGCCATGGCATTTTCAATCGCCTCATATGCATGTGAAAGCTAGGTGATGAATAAGAAAGACTGAAGAAGAACCAATGCTTTTGAATTAAAGTATTGGTGAACAATATCGAATATACCATGGACTGCCAGAAGAACTAATAAGTCTGTCTTGGAAGAAGTACAGCCAGAACGCTCCTTGGAAGTGAGGATGGTGAGACTTTGTCTCAAGTACTTTGAATATGTTATCAGGAGGGACCAGTCTCTGGAGAAGGACATCACGCTTGGCAGGGCAGGTCAGTAAAAACAAGTAACATGCTTGTTGAGATGGATTGACACAGTGGCTGCGACAATGGACTCAAGCATAACAATAATTATAAGGGTAGTGCAGGACCAGGCAGTGTTTCCGTCTGTTTTACATACAGTCACTGTGAGTTGGGACTGATTGGAAGGCACCTAACAGTAACAACAACAACAACAATATATATAACAACACAACATTTGCCAGTTCAACATTTTTTTTACATTTACAAATCACTGACATTAATTACATTAATCATGTTGGGCAACCATCACAATACCCATTGCCAAGTATTTAGTCATCATAACAAATACTCAATATTTTGGAAGCCTACTCTAATAGTCTATTCATTAAAACAGCAATGATTAAGAGTACCCGGTGCAGTGCTTTCCATGGGAAATTCTTAGGTATGCAGGGCTTATAGGGAATCAGAAACCTGTTTGATACAAAACCGGTTAATATCTTCCTAGTCAGTAAACCATAATCTTTAAGATGATCTATTTTATTGGTCAAGATTATTGGCATCTCTTCTAGATAAAAATCTACAGTTAACCTGTCTTAGTTATCTAGTGGTGCTATAACAGAAATACCACAAGTGGATGGCTTTAACAAAGAGAAAATTATTTTCTTACAGTCTAGTAGGCTAGAAGTCCAAATTCAGGGTGTCAGCTCCAGGTGAGGTCTTTCTCTCTCTGTCAGCCTTCTCACCAATCTTCCTTCAGACTGTGAGCTTCTCCACACAGGCACCCTGGATCCAAAGGACAGACTCTGCACCTGGCACTGCTTTTTTGGAGGTATGAGGTCCTCAACTCTCTGCTTTCTTCCCTTTCTTTTTTATCTATTGAGAGATAAAAGGTAGTACAGGCCACAACTCAGAGAAACTCCCTTTATATTGGATCAGAAATGAGACCTGGTTAAGGGTATTATTACAATCCCACCCTAATCCTCTTTAACATAAAATTACAATCATAATATGGAGGACAGCCACTCAATACTGGAAATCACGGGCCAGCCAAATTGATATGAACATTTTTTGAGGGACATAACTCAATCCATGACATAACCTGATTAGGTCTGAGAATTTTAATCAATGATAAACATTGAGTTAAATTAAGGATATTCTCCCTTAGTATTCCTTGAGTGTCCCTTACTCCATACAACCCATCTTTTTTATTTGTTTATGCTTTGAGATCATTCACAACCATATAACGAAAACAAGCAAACAAAACCAGTGGTCTCAAGTACAAAGAAAAGTTGTGATGTATATTATCTTTATTTATTCCCCACCCCTTAAGCTCAAACAGTGGATGGGATAATATGGGGTGAAAAAATAAACCTCTTCATCAATCAAGACCCAAAGAAATCTGGTAAGAGATTCCTACTATCAACGGGTTATCTGTGAAAGCTTGTACTTTATTGATATCAGATCTTAAACCAATGTATCGTGGGCACAACTATAGGTAAGATAGGGATTGCCATAGTGTCTGGATAAAGGTGAATACCGTAAGGACCAGAGGTAGGTAATGAGACAGGTACAAATATTTGGCTGCTGGAAGGACAGATGCCTTAAAGCACATTGGGGGTAGATTCGCTACCACCCACTGAGCTGCTTGGTAATATTAAATAGGCAATTAGCAGAATTACAGGCAACCACCTTTAAGAAAAAGAGATGTAAGAGTTTAGGATATGATCAAGAGTGCTGTGGTCTTCTGCAGCTTATCAATGCCCATGAACAGAATAATTGTGGACAAAGATGAAGAAAGATGTCAACAGCACCTAATGGAGTGTTAGGACAGAAGAGACACAACCAGTAAAGATGTGAGTGACAAAATCTCTGCCTTGGAAATCTCTAAGAGGAGATCAGAAGGAGAGGAGATTTGAGTTTTGCTGTTTGAAAGATAAACTGATTTAGTGGGATCATCTGGAAAAATCAAGTTTCCATGAGATGTGTGGTGCTGTGAGATATTAAGATTATGAATAATAGCATTTAAGAAGATGAAGTACAGAGGTTGTAAAATCTAAGGTTACCAGATGCAGAGATCATTTTCTATCATTTCTTGGCATCTGATCAGGGCAGAATAGATATTTCCTTTATTTTTTAGGAAAAGGGGCCCTGGTGGCCTATGATTAAGCTGTTGGCTGCTAATGGAAAGGTCATGGTTCAAGCCCACCAGCCACTCAGTGGGAGAATGATGTGGCAGTCTGTTTCCCTAAATGTTTAAAGCCTTAGAAACCCTATGGGGGAAGTTGTTTTCTGTCCTATGGAGTGGCTATGACTTGGCTTTTGGGTTTTTTAATACTTTTTCTAGTGTAAGTAATATGCTCTTCTTTCAAGGAGAAGTCTATTCTTCTGAAGCTCTCTTGCCATACCCATAGCGTGTTAATCTCATTTGAAGTACTGTGATTAATAGAAGGGAGAAATATGTAGCTTAGCATGAAGGAACTATTTCTGGGCAGAGGGGATCAGTAAAATAGGAATATGTCAGGACAATTTTTTGGGAGGGAAAATAACTGAATAAAAGAAATTAGGATAAAAACAAGGTTTTGCTATAAACTGACCTTTTCCCCAACCCGCCTCCTTAAACCTTAACCTCATGAGTGTACCCCCCTTGTACTCTAACAAAATTATTATATGGCACACATCTTCAATTTTTCTCCTCCTACACAGTAATTACTTTGCATTTTCCCAAACCTTTAATTAAGTCTTATATATACCTGTATGTTTTATATAACGGTGTAATGGAAAATAAAGTGTGTCTTGCTCTATAATAACCTCTCCAATGGCACCCGTGGGAAGAGTGCTAAATTCTATTGAGGAAACAGTGGTCAGGAGTTAAAGGTAAGGTCCTGATCCAAAGAGAACTCTTTCTCAAGACTTTGGGAACTGACCACCCCAAGAAACACTGCCAAATAGACAACCCCAAAAGAAACTAAAGTAAAACCTACTTTTTCCTCTCTCTACACTAAAGAAAAGTAGAGGGTCAGCAAAAAATAGGAAGATCATCAATGGGTTGGATTGATACAGTTGGTACAACAATGGGCTCAAACACAGCAATGACTGTGAAAATGGCACAGGACCAGGCAGTGTTCCCTTCTATTGTACATGGGGTCACTAACAATCAGAACTTACTCAAAGGCATTTAACAAAAACATCAACGCTACAGGAATAATACCTGAGAAGAGTGGAGTAGAAACTTAAAGAAGTTTCCTCATAAATATGTGACTACAGTCACACTGCTAGTCAGTGACAGAGTCAGATAAATTCAAGATCCTTCAAAACCGATTGCAATATTTCTTTCATTGGACTGGTTTTTCTAGGAGGGACCTGATGAAGATACAGCTGTGGTAGATTTGATTTTAAGTAGTAGAGGATGTACCCTGTCTTCCACAAAGAGGAACAAAAGAAGCTTCTAGGACCTGAATTCAAGGGCTTGTTCCATCCTTAATAGTTACAGAAATTCAGGCAAGTAACTTAATTATTTTGAGACTTATTCTTACATTTTTGAAATGGTTATATTAATAACTTCTTGGAATTGATGTTGTGAGCATTAGACAATGGATATAAAAATGTTCTATAAACCTAAAGCACTGATAATATGAATACAATGGAAAAGATCTTTGGCTCTTTCCATGTCTTTTAAGTAAACTTGATTTTCTTTGCCTTTTTTCTTTGAATCTACCTAGGTTGGTACATTCATTCTTTTAAGAAATACTGTCCTCATCATTAGAATATGGTTTACTTAAGGGCAAGAGGCAGTTGTTCGAACAGAACAAGGGAATACTGTGTTGTTTAAAATCAGAAAAGTTGTGAGGACTTGAAGCACTTACTAATGAAGATCAAAGACCACAGCCTTCAGTATGGGTTACACATCAACATAAAGAAAACAAAAATCCTCACAAATGCATCAAAAAGCACCATCAGGATAAATGGAGAAAAGATTGAAGTTGTCAAGAATTTCATCTTACTTCAAACCAGAATCAGTGCTCATGGAAGCAGCAAACAAGAAATCAAACAATGTATTGCATTGGGCACATCTGTGCAAGAGGCCTCTTTAAAGTGTTAAAAAGCGAAGATGACAATTTGAGGACTAAGGCGTGCCTGACTCAAGCCATGGTATTTTTAATTTCCTCAGATGCATATGAAAGCTGGACAATGAATAAGGAAGACTGAAGAAGAATTGATGCATTTGGATTATAGAGCTAGCAAAGAGTGTTGAATAACCATGGACTGCCAGAAGAATGAACAAATATGTCTTAGAAGAAGTACAGCCAAGTGCTCCTTAGAAACAAGGATGGTGAGACTTCTCATGAACTTTGCATATGTTATCAGGAGGGACAATTCCTGGAGGATATCATGCTTGGTAAAGTAGAGGGTCAGCAAAAAAGAGGAAGACCCTTAATGAAAGGGATGTGCACAGTGGCCGCAACAATAGGCTCAAGCACGGCAACAATCGTGAGGATGGCACAGAGCCAGGCAGTGTTTCGTTCTGTTGTGTTTAAGGTTGCTATGAGTTGGAACTGTCTCAACGGCACCTAACAACAACAGCAAGAGTAAAATCATGTTTATCTTATATCTGTCTCTAGCCTGCCCCTAGTACATTTAGAACAGTGTCTGACAGAGTAGAAATATGTTTGTTAAATGTGATTATGATTAAAGTAATAACTGAGCTATTGAGTGTTTGGTGCTTAGAATAAGATGAATGAGAAATGGCCCTTGTCCCAGTGGACATCATCATTCTCTGTCTTGATGTTGTAAAGTTTTAATCAAAGCATTACTACCTCCCATGTTACAAATATTTGAAGTTGTTTTAAATGTGGAAATGCACCTTGGTATAGATCAAATTGTGCCCACAAAAACATATATTGAAATCCTAAGTCCTAGTCCTGTGAAGGGGAACCTGTCTTGAAATAAGGGTTTTTCTCTGGTAATGTTAAAGAGATCATACTGGAGTATGATGGGTAAATCTAATTCATTTTGACGGGTATTCTATAAAAAAAGAAAACAGATACAGAAAGAGACAAACACACAGGAGATAAGACTTCTGAGGAACTACGGACAAGCCAAGACATGCCAAGAAAGACCCAGTGATACCAAAATGGAAGGATTAACTAACCTAGAAGATAATAAATTTCAGTTCTTTAAAGCCACCCATTTGCGGTCTTTTTGTTATGGCAGCACTAGTTAACTTAGATACACCTATGTAGAGTAGTTCACATTTTAAGCACAATTAATTGGCCTAGCCTGTTTATGCCCTTGCCACATTGTGGCACCATTTCAGGTGTTTAATACAAGCCTAGTGTGAATACCAGGCTCAGTTTTAAATAATGCAAGTTCTGAATTATAAGCCATGTCTTGGAATACATCTTTGTCTTAAATGTCATCACCAAAAAAAAAAAAGAAAATGAATTTTAGTAAGCAGGACAATTAAGCCAACATTCTCCTGTTTTGGCTTTTGTAATACAGAAAGCTGTGTGAATTTAGTGATTGTCCTTCAATAATCCTTCTCTATCTACCCACAAAGGACGCGTGGCTGCTAGAAACCTTGCAAAGTGCCATCCCACGCCTGCTAATACACGTGTGAACGTGGCAAGGAGTAAAGGTAAAATAAGTAATAAGGAATAAAAAGTGCTTCTCACCTTCAGATGATGTCTTAAACTTCAATGAGGTTCTAAAGGCCACTCCTCAGAGAGAAAAAGGGCCAGTGTCAAGTAAAACTCTGCATTTTAGAATTGTCTGTCTGTGGCTAGTTAAACCATGATGAATTCTACCTTCTCACATCATTTCTCTTATCTTCTTTGGTGACTTTTTTCTTATTATTTGAGTTCCCACTCACCTGGAACTGATTTTTTTTTTGTCCTTACCATCTCAGATGAACAGCTATATTGAAAAAGCAGCATTTGATTACTCTGGAATTTTTAATTTTGTGACATTGTAATATAGCCCCTAGCCCCCCCCCCGCCTTTAAATTCTGTCTTAACTCAGTTTTCTAGACCTATTTGTTCCCTTTCTTGAATGACTGATTAAGCCTATACCCCAGCTACTTTCTTTACCTGGTTCTCATACTCCAGGACCACTGTGCATCCACTCTGATTGCCCCAGGCCCAGGTACAAAGCAACTAGGGGCAGCATCTATGTCCCAGAGCCTGTGTAATTGTTCAAAATACCCATTCCCCAGGAAGCCCTCAAAACCTGGGTAACCCAGCCTTGTTTACAGTATATACCCTGTCTCCTCCAAGTCCAGCTTGCTGTTACCTTGTATTCAGGTGAAATTCGCTGGATAGCCCTGCCCTTTAGCCTTCTCTTGTTTGGAGTTGTAACAAGTCTGTCTTTCATCTGTCCTAGTGTCTTTGTGCTGTGTGCTGCCGTTTGGAGAACATATAATCATACTAGTGGTTAAGTGTTACTGCTGCTAACCAAAAGGTCTGCTGTTCAAATCCACCAGCTGCTCCTTGAAAACTCCATGGGGTGGTTCTACTCTGTCTGACAGGGTCTCAATGAGTCGGAGTCAACACGATGGCAACAAGTTTGGTTGTTCTTATTTTTGTATATAAAAGTATAACCTTTTACGTAATACCAAAACTAAAGTGGGAACATATTTTTCCTATTTGTGTAACAACTTTGTTTATACTCATTTTAAGCAATTCTGTCTATTTCATCTCATTTAAATCAGTGTACCATTTGTTTCTATATACTTATTTCTAATTTTCAATGTAAACAGATTTTTCTCCCCTAAATGAGACCATACATTACTGGAAAACTGCCATCCTCTTTTTCTTTTTTTCCTTTCTGATTTATATATTAGTTCATCCACCTGCTTTTCCTTACTATGTTGCTGAACCAGTACCATGTGCCAGGAACAAAGGGTGTACAAATAAACGTAGGACCAGAGGATACGTTTTCTGCCCTTAAGGAGGTTATAGTCTAATATAGAAGATTCTAATGCATGGTTTCAGTGGAGAGCTTTCTTCTGGGTATTTGGCGATTATCTACAAGATAAGGAAACTGTGTGAGTGTGTGTATGTGCATGTTTTGATGGAAAGCTGGCTTTTTAAAAAAAGTGAATTTAAGATCTCCATCTGCTCAAAAATGAACGAATGTATAACCATTCTCCCATTTCAGTCTCCCTCATCTTTCCAACTCCCTTCTCATCCCCCTTACTTGAACCCATTACTTATCTTAATTAAAATGAGCATGTGTTTGCTCATTTTATGTAAGTATTCTTACATATAAGGAGCCCTGATGGCATAGTAGTTAAGCACTTGGCTGCTAATCGGAACGCCGGTGCCTTGAACCCACCATCCATCCCACAGAAAAAAAAGATATGGCAGTCTACTCCTGTAAAGATAGTTGTTGGTTGGTAGGTGCCATGAAGTCACTTTTGACTCATAGAGACCCTATGTACAACAGAACAAAACACTACCAGGTCCTGTGCCATCCTTACAATCGTTGCTATGCTTGAGCACATCATTGCAGCCACTGTGTCAAAAAATCTCATTGAGAGTCTTTCTCTCTTTCATTGACCCTCTACTTTACCAAGCATGATGTCCTTCTCCAGAGACTGGTCTCTCCTGATAACATACCCAAGGTATGTGAGATGCAGTTTCATCATCCTCTTTTCTAATGATCATTCTGGCTGTATTTCTTCCAAGTCAGATTTGTTCATTTTTCTGGCAGTCTATGGTGTATTCAAAGATTACAGTCTAGGAAACCCTGTGGGGAAGTTCTACTCTGTCCTACAGGTTCATTATGAGTTGGAATTGACTTGACAGCAATAGGTCGGATTTGGGATTCCTACGTATGATAGCATTCTTTTGAGAATTTTATTTTAAGAATATTAAAAGTCTATTGACAAGAACAGCTTCTAGAATGGTGACATGACGAGATCTGCAGATTTGCTCCTTATGGAGGATTTGTGAAGCTTCTGAGAGGTCACAGAGCTAGTAAACATGTATTTGAATCTTGAAACTTTTCATCTGAATATATTTGGCCCTTGATTGGAGTGCATTATGTCTAATTGTCTTCCTGACATTTCACTGGAACCTTCAAAAAGATTCTCAGATTTAATCTATCCAAAAGAAACTTCTTGATTTCCACTCCTACCGTTCCTGAAGACAAGCATGATCTTATTCCACTTTTCTCTATCTTAAAGTCCAATGTTACATTCAGTTCATCTGGCTAAAAGCCTCAATGTTATTCTCATTCCTTCTTTACTCTTCATTCTACACATCTAATCAATTGACAAATATTGTTAACTCTACTTCCCAAATATATCCTTTCTCTGGACCATTACTATGAGTCCCTATGAGTCAAAACTGACTCGAGGGCACTTAACAACAACAACTACACCATTACATTTATTTCTACTACTTACACCCTAATCCAAAGCAATATTATCTGCAGCCTATACTAAAAAAATACCCTCCTGGTTGGTCTATATTCTCCAGCAACACTAGCTTTCCTTTGGTTTCTTGAGCAGTCTTACTCATATCTTCCTTGTGCTTTTACATTAGATGTTTCTTCTGCCTGGCCTGCTTGTTCCAAGAAACTTCTCAGGCTAGCTTTTCTTAGCATTCATGTATTAGTATAAATGTCATCTCCTCAGAGAGGTCTTTTCTGATCAACCAAACTTAGTATCTATTGTTTACTATGTCATTCTACCATATTTCTCTGCACAGCACTATCACTAATTGGAGTTTTGTCTATTTACTTATTTTATTTTCCTCCACTAAAATGTACGTTCTGTGAGTGGAGACCTTTCCTTCTTTATTCACCATAGTAACATCCAAGATAATACGGCAACTCTAACATATAGAAAGTCCTCAACAAATATGTGTAAATGAATGAAGAAATGAATGGAGTTCAATAATATGGTGGATTCAATTACTAAACTGGAGATTTTCACATAACAAAAATTAGGAGCTTGTGTCAAAAACTCATTGCTGTGGAGTCAATTCTAACTCAAAGCAACCCTACAGAACAGAGTAGAACAGCCCCATAGGGTTTCCAAGGCTGTAACCTTTGTCACGTCTTTCTCTCCTGGAGTAGCTGGTGCATTCAGCCTTTCAATTAGCAGCCAAGTGCTTAACCATTGCACAGACCAGGGCTCTTCCCCCTCTTGTACCAAATATGCCCATAATTTAGTAGGGACGAATGTCATAGAAATAAGAGCTGTAGTTAAATTAGAAAGAAATAAAATACTTAGCTTAGAGGAAGGATGTTTATATCTGCACATAGTAGAGGCTCGTGAGGTGTGTTTTGGAAAATAAGGTGTTCAGTAAGCAAATAGGAGTAGGAAGGACTTTTTTTTTTTTTTTTTGGAAAGTCATTCTTGACTGAGAGAACACTGTGGACAAAGGCCCAGATAATAAAAACACAAATGAAAAAAACAGGAACATGAATTCAGCTCAGTATCACACCAAAGTCCTTGCAAGGCCTTCTGAGTTCACTTACAGCAAGAAGTGTAATTGTTTGGAAAGTTTTCTAATAGGTTTAAAAATTCCAGCAATCCTCTGTGAGAGAAGAGTTTCCATGTGCCCCCTTGCTTTGAATAAGCAGGCTCTGTCGATATTTGGGTATTTTTGTGTTTCTTTTTTTTAGTGCTATTTACAGAAAGGAAACATTGGCAAAATACTGGAACCTGGTATGCATCCAACTTCTTTCTGTTTTGATTGGCTAGGCTGCACTAAATTATTTCCCATAAACAAAAGGGCATTACAAAGCTGATCAGAAATGCTGTATTCCTCTTTGATGCTGATGTTGATGACACTGGATTGCTGAGGTTTAGAAAGGCAATGTGCCCGGGTTATTGACATTTAAAAATGTGATATTTATTTCAGATCACTGGTTATATTACAAGAAAGTAGGCTATTTGTTTTTCGCTTGGAGGAAGGAAAGAAAAGGTAATCAGATGCCACTTGAAACAAGTTTTTAGGATGGAAATCTGTTCAAAAGATTCAACGCCTACCATAATTTTGGCCAGTCATTTTCAATTACTGGGAACTATTTCAAGTTAGTTTGCTCACCTTTGATAAATCCTTCCAAGTAATTTTGAGAAGATGCTGATTCACAAGGTCAAATGTAATCTAGTTGTATCTATTAATTTTATGAGGATCTCTGTAAAAAAAAAAGTGAGGCATAGTCTCATCATTCTTGCCTCTAAGGATCATTCTGATTGTACTTCTTCCAGGGCAGATTTGATCATTCTTTTAGCAGTGTATTCAATGTTCTTCACCAATACCACAATTCAAAGCTGTCAATTCTTCTTCGGTCTTCCTTATTCATTGTCCAGCTTTCACATGCATATGAGGTGATTGAAAACACCTTGGTTTGCGTCAGGTTCGCCTTAGTCTTTAAGGTGGTATCTTTTGCTTTTCAACACTTTAAAGAGGTCTTTTGCAGCAGATTTGCCCAGTGCGATGTGTCTTTTGATTTCTTGACTGCTGCTTCCATGGTTGTTGATCATGGATCCAAGTAAAATGAAATCTTTGACAATTCAGTCTTTTCTCCATTTATCATGATGTTGCTCATTGGTCTAGTTGCAATGATTTTTGTTTTTTTATGTTGAAGTGTAATCCATACTGAGGGCTGTGGTCTTCGATCTTCATCAGTAAGTGCTTCAAGTCCTCTTCACTTTTAGCCAGCAAGGTTGTGTCATCAGCGTAATACAGGTTGTTGGTGAGTCTTCCTTCAATCTTGATACTCTGTTCTTCTTCATAGAGTCCAGCTTCTAGGCAAAAGAAATGAAGACCCTCAGTAAAATGGGTTGACAGTGGCTGCAATAATGAGCTCAACCATAATGGTTGTGAGGATGGTGCAGGATCAGACAGTGTTTCATACTGTTGTACATAGAGTCTCTATGAACCTACTGGATGGAACTGACTCAATGGCACCTATCAAAAACAACTACTGTAAAAGAAAAGTGCAAATTACCTATATTCTTTGAGAAACATATTTATCAGGAATTTGCAGAGAGATTTAGAAAGAGTGAAGACTCTTTTGATGAAATTTTAGAAGTTTAAATATATAGTTATTTTTGGAGTACTATTGAGGATAGCTCCAATATGATCTAGAAAGTGTATTGTTATAGCAAAACCAAGCCTCTTGCCGTCAGATTGATTCTGACCCATGGCTACCCTGTCCCATAGGGTTTCCAAAGAGCATAGGGTGGATTTGTACTCCTGACCTTTTGATTAGCAGTTGTATCACTTAACCATTGCACCATCAGGGCTCTACACTGATATAACAACATAAAAAGTGCCCTCCACACTTGCTGTGCTAATCTGTGTTTTCATTCTTGGCTACATTGCATCAAGACACCTAAATATCACTCCAACGTGATAAGAAAAGCAAATGTGAAAAAACTTAAGAAGTATAAGACCATTTATTTCTCCTGTAATAATTTAATATTTGATTTTTAATTATCAAAGGAAAAAGTACTCCCTGAGAAACATTGGAAAGTAAGAGTATATTATTGTTAGTTGATTCCGACTCATGATGACGCCATATGTTCAGAATAGAATTGTTCCATGGGATTTTCAAGACCGTGATCTTTCAGAAGATCATCAGGCCTGTCTTCTGAGGCCTCTTTGGGTGAGTTTGAACACCAATGTTTCAGCTAGTAGTCAAGCACTTAACCATTTGTACTATTTTACTATCTAAGTAATTTAAAAGAGTACACACAAAAGAATATATATTGTTGTTGTTGTTGGGTGCTGTCAAATCAACTCCAACTCCTAATGACCTTACATGACAGAGTAGAATTGTGTCATAGGGTTTTCATGGCTGTAATTTTTACTGAAGAAGATTGCCAGGTCTTTGTCCCACTGAGATGCAAGGTGGGTTGAAACTGTCAACCTTTTGGTCAGCAGCCAAACACTTAACCATTTCTACTAACAGGGCTCCTTAATTACTTTATAATGGTAAAACTTACTTTGAAATTACATAAACAGTGAATTATTAGGGCTCCAACAAAATACGGTCTAACTGGCTTTACTAGATGGGAGCCATGGGAAGGAGCTTGGGAGGATTTTATTTAATAAACAAAAGATGACACCTTGAAACTACAGAATTTGGTTTAAAACAAAAGATATTATATTGAACTATGAGACCAGGACTTTTTTGAATATCATAGAACACTTGTATATCGCACTGAAGTGGTCACAGTCAGAATAAAATAAATTGAGTAATTTTGCGTAACATCCTTTCAACTTGGTGGCCATTGGTTCATGGGAAGACTGTAAAAGGGTAGAGTTGTTTTCTATTGTTGCAGTTTTGGTAAATAAGTTTCACTTGTTAAGAATTAACATGCTGATGTTGGTTGTGGTTCCCTCTCCCTCCCCCCACTTATACTACCTCAAAGGTACAGTTGAACTCATGCAAAATATTTAGTTTGGGTATTCATCTGGACTTCTTGTTGTGGCATAGATTGCTAGTTGATCACTTTTTTCATCTTGTTGAGCACACAGATAGACTGCATTTCCCAGCTTTATCTTAGGAGGTATTTTTTACTGGGTAGGAAGAGAAGATCTCACAGTTCTAGGAGATATATTCAAGCTAAGATCTGAACAACATAAAGGAGCCAGCCAAAAGATGACCTGGAGGCAGAACATTCCAGAAAGAGGAAAGAACTAGCACAAAGTCCACAACATGGAAATAGACTTGGTGTGTTTGAGGCCCAGAACAAATGTCAGTGACGCTAGAATGAAAAGAACAAAAGCAGGAGATGGATAATATGGGGCTAAATCTCATGAAGCCTTGTAGGCAGGAATCAGGGATTTGGGTTTCATTCTATATCAGCTACTGTCTCCAGTAGTATCCTCTAATGTCTATAAAGATCATTTTAAATACTGTTTCAACATTGGCTTGTAGAGTGGTAAGGGTAAAATGAAGGAGCCTAATTACTCCACTAACTTCAGGGTGTCCTGGAATATGTGTGCTGTGCTAGGTATGAAGAGTGATGTAGAGAAATAAATCAAGGTAGATTTGTAGGATTTTCCCTTAATCAGATTTTTGGGTGTTTGCCATTTTTCTGAGATGGGAAAGACTAGAGCTGAGTAAGTTTTGAAGAAAATGTTTAGGAGTTATTACTCTGTACATGGAGCTTTGGTGGCACAGTGGTTAAGAGCTATAGCTGCTAACCAAAAGGTTGGCAGTTCGAATCCAGCAGCCACTCTTTAGAAATACTGCAAGGAAGTTCTACTCTGTCCTGTAGGGTCACTATGAGTATAAAACTTGAAATCACTATTAGATATTAAAGGAAAGACTTCAAGTCCCCTGTAACTTAGAGAAGATGTCTTGGCAAAGGATATGAATTTGGGAATCATCAGACTATTTGTTGTTGTTGTTGCTGTCCAGTTGATTCCTACTCATGGTGACCCCATATGTACAGAGTGAAACGTTACATAGAGCTTTCAAAGCTATGACCTTTTGGAAGTAGATGTCCAGTCTGTCTTCCAAGGTGCTTCTTGGTGTGTTCAAACCACCAACCTCTTGGCTAGTAGTCAAACTTGTAACCATTTACTCCACCTAAGAACTCCTCATTGCGCTATAAAAAAAACAAATAAACCCAGTGCCGTCGAGTCGATTCCGACTCATAGCAACCCTATAGGACAGAGTAGAACTGCCTCATAGAGTTTCCAAGGAGCTCCTGGCAGATTCAAGCTGCTGACCCTTTGGTTAGCAGGTGTAGCACTTAACCACTACACCACCAGGGTTTCCTATCGGGCTATAGATGGTATTTAAATCCATGGATATGAATGTGATCACTGCAAGTAAACACAATTTTCATCAGTCCATTTACACATTTCCTCATTCTATTTCTATACAGTTAACGTACCTATCATTCACTAGTGCTCACCCCAGTCCATCGAGGGGCTTAATTGTTAATTACCAACAAATTTCACAAAATTGCTACAGGACAGCTACAAAGCAAGTTCCGTTAAAAAGGATTTGCTGAAATCTCTGAGCTGTAATAAACATTACATGCTTACTGGTGTACTAATAAAGGTCTAGTTTTACTAAAATAATTTAATTTTCTTTCCCCAGAAAGAGTTTAATAAACATTTGGATTAAATTGGTAGCTTAAAAGACTCAATATAATCAGGGCTGAAACAGGAAATGTGATTTTGACTCTCAGGAGTAAAAGCGAATAGTGATCAGTAATCAGGAAGAGAGAAGAACACATACGGAGTTGATGAGAGATCCTGGTGCTGAATAAATGATCCCCTTGAGATCAGGAGTCCGTGTTCTAAAATCAGGGCTTAAAGCACATTAATACAATATTGTTTTCTTTCTTCTAAATGCAGAGATGAAACAAATAGGTGAGTGAGTGGTGCTGGTGGTTTTCCTTAGAATCCTTTGGGAAGCAAAAACCATTTGTACATAATATCTCACAAACTCAACTCTGTATGGAGCTAGATTTAGCTGCTACTGCATGAGAGTTTAGATATTTGCCCTAATAGCAAAGGTCCCTTGGTGGTGCCAACAGTTTGTGCTAACTAACCTAAAAAAGACGCTGGTATTGCAGTGGTTAAGAGCTTGGCTGCTGACCAAAAGGTCAGCAGCCCAGATCTACCAGCTGCTCTTTGGAAACTCAGTGGGGACAGTTCTACTCTGTCCTATAGGATCGCTATGATTCAGAATGACTGGACTGCAATGGGAACCAAAAAAAAAAATAAAACCAAAACCCATTGCCACTGAGTCGATCCCCCAACTCATAGTGACCCTATAGGATGGATTAGAACTGCCCGGTAGGATTCCCAAGGAGTGGCTGGTGGATTCGAACTGCCAACCTTTGGCTAGCAGTCAATCTCTTAATCACTGCATCACCAGGGCTTCCAAAAAACTGATGCCGTTGATTGGTTCCTGACTCACAGTGACCCTAAAGGTTGTGAGAACCAGCTAGAGGTGCTGTGGGAGAAATCCAAGCAATCTGCTTCTGTAAAGATTATAGCCAAGAAAGCTCTATGAAGCAGTTCTACCCTATATATAACACCTGGAGTCACCCTGAGCCTGAATAGACTCAATGGCAACTTGTTTGATCCTATTGGTAGATGAGCTGTCACATGCTGACGATAACAACATAGAATAATCAAGGATCAAAAACCCATTGCTGCGGAGTCAATTCCAACTCATAGTGACCCTATAGTACAAAAAAGATCTGGCATATATGGTTTCCAAGGCTGTAAATCTTAACAGAAGCAGACTGCCACATCTTTCTCCCGTGTAACAGCTAGTAGCTTCGAACCGTCGACCTTTATTTAACAGCCCAGTGCTTAACCACTGTGCCACCAGGGCTCCTAATCAAGGATAGACATTCTAAATTGAATTCAGGAAAAAGTGGAAAATGGGGCCTTTTTTTTTTTTTTTTAAGCATTTGGTAAGACAAACCTGCAGTTTATTTCAAGGAATGCAGTCTGTGTGTCGTTGCACAGGGCTGTATGAAACTTCTTACCATTCTTGACAAATCCTGGGGGCATACAAGCCAGAGAGACTCTTTAGGCATCCTTTTGTGTACGTTTGAGGGCAGAGAGATTTTCAAGAGAGACAAATGAGTTGCAGGGGTAGAGGGGATATGTAGGGGAGGGAGGTTGTCGGATAGGCTATTTATTCCTGGGAGGTGCTACATCATGTGATAATTATTTATTGAGTGCTTCCTATGTGTTACTTATTATATTAATTGCCACGCTTAATCTCATCTAATCATCTCAGCAACCTTATAAGGTTAAACAAAACTTAATCGAATTCATTTTATAGATAAGCTAAACTAAGGCTCAAAAGTCATACAATTTATAAATAAATGAACTTAAACCCAGGTCAAGTTCACTGCAATGCCTACGTTCTTAACCATTATATATTCTCATAAAATAGATAGCATTACTAGGATAGAAGGTATGGGAAGAATTTTGCCACAAAATAACTAATACTTTTCTTGTCTCTCATCCCTGGAATATCCTTTACTCTCCTATAGAAGTGGTGATAACTACACACATAAAAGTCGAGTGGCTCTTGAAATTTTTCCCATAGTCAGAAAATTATCTCACAGAGTTAAATATTCTAGAAAAGGAAAGGAACAAGGTTTTAAGATGCCTTGCTTTTCTCTCCTCTGTTCAGAATTGAATTTGTGACTAGTGTCATATGTTGCTTGGTGAATGTGGCCGGCAGAATTTTAGTCCTCATGATCTCCACCCTTCAAGTTACCCTCTTAATTATATTATATGGCAAGAGGAACATTTTTCAAGTGGATCTAATTGAATTACATGGCCTTTAAAAGTAGAGGCAAAATGAGAAATCAGAGAGATTTGAAGTGTAGAAAGAACTTGACCTGCTGTAGCTGGTTCTGAAAACTGTGGGAAGAATACGGGAGAGAATGCGGTTGGCCTGAAGGAGCTGAGAAACAATCCCCTCAGCCCAAGGCAGCAAGTAAAGAAATGGGGACCTAAGTTGAACAGATACACGTAGATGAATTTTGCAACCAACCTGCATGATCTGGAAGTCTACTTCTTCCCCAGAGCCTCTAGAAGGCAACAGAACCTGGCCTACACCTTGATTTTGACCTTGTAAGAAGAGGACCCAGTCCAGTTGACTTGAATTTCTGACCTACAGAAACTGAGATAATAAAAAGGTGTTGTTCTAAGCTGCTAAGTCTGGAATAATTTGTTAGAAAGCATAGAAAAATGAATATTTTGAGAAAATAGTCAATGAGCAGAACCCTCCTTTTTTTGTTTCTCATGATGAGATGCAGAGATTATAAGGCCTTCTCTTGAGAACAACAGAAAAGATGAGCTCTCAAAAGCCTTCCAATACGCTACAATAAAGACGACAAAATAAAGTTTTATTTTTTAGTGCTTCCAATAGCCCTCAATATGTATTGTAGATAGAAATCCTATGGATAAACTCTAGATGATAAAAAGAACAACAACAACAGTAAAATCACAAAAAGACTTTCAGATGAAAATTGTCACATTTTTATTGAATGCATCCAATATCGTTGAAGAGGAAGTGGGGAACAAAGATGACACAATGCAACCATTGATTTTAAAGTCAATTGGCAAGACCTAGACATACCTAACAAAACCCTAACAAATCCCTCTCTTTGAAAAGTGGGCATTAAGTATTAGTTAAGACTCTGAGAATTAAGAAAGAGTGACAGGAAAAGAATAAATTGGGCAGTTGTTCAATTTGGGATAAACCCAAGGCTAAAAAGGCACAACTTTTCAAAAAGCAATCATGAGTATGACTTTATATTTACTTACATTGGCACTTTCTCTAAATGTTTAGGTTAAATCCAAATGGTAGCTGATATGTAAATTATGTGATTTAGTTTAATACTAGCTTGAGGCACCCAGCTCATGTAAAATATTGGCAGAATAACAATTTTTACCATAGGTTACCCTAAATTTGTATTATTAGCAGTTTGTGTGTGAGCACTTCCTAAGACCATTAAAAAAAAAAAAAAAAACTACATGTGGCATAAAAAATACGAACAGTAGAATAATGGTATAATAAACCCCAATATGCATCATTCAGCTTCAACAAGCATAGCCATTTTGCCAGTCGATTCCATGTATGACCTCTTTCCCAAACTGATTTTTTTTTTTTAATGCCGGAATGTTATTAAGCAATACTAGAGAGTATTTTGTTTTTACACAAATAATGCACACCTTCTACATTTGTTTGCCAACCCCTGTAAGGTATTTTCATAAGTGTTGCTATGCTATTTTTTTTTTTTTTACATGTTGTTGTAAAAAAAAACTGGCATAGCATGTACAAAAATACCTCATGGTGGGAGGGAGCAGTTGGCAAACAAACGTAGAAGGCAAGCGTTATTTGAGTAAAATATGGTGCATCATTTCACCCATAAAGATATATACTAATGCAGACTCTCTTTTTTTTCAGTAACAAGCATAACATTATCAATCTTAAAATGTTAAAGATAATTTCTTAGTGCAACCTAACACCAAGTCTGTAGTCCACATTTAGTTTCCTAATTGACTCATAGATTTTACTTTATACTTGTTCTGTTTAAATCAGCATCCAAACAAGATCCAAACATTACATTTGGTTGTTATGTTTCTTAAGTTTCTTTTATACTCTAATTGTCACCCTCTCCCTAGCTTTTAAGTATTTGCTTTGTTGGAGAAATCAACTGTTTTTTTTTTTTTTTGTAGAATCTCCCATATTCTGTATTTGACTGATTGCTTCCTCATTGTATCTTTTAACTTGTTCCTCTGTCCCTTCAAATTATAGCAAGTCCATAGTTACATCCAGAGGCTTGGTTAGATTCAAGTTCTCATTTTTAGGCTAGGACAATTCATACCTGGCTAGGTGTACCTCCTTTAAGACTTCATGAAGCACATATTGTCTGGTTGTCTCCATTTGCGTTGCTGATTGAAATAGGTTCGGGAGTTTGCATCCTGCTTCCTGCCCCAACATTTCATCTAATGGTTTTATTCATTGATTGGTGTCTAGAGCCATCATTACATTAGGAGTTGTATAATGATGAATTTTCTAATTCTGTCATTGCTTTTTCATTAGTTCTGTGGAGTTCTTTATAAAGAAAAACTTTCTTTTACCAGTTCTTAGGTTATCTAGAAGTAAAATTTTCATTGGAAAAGAAATTCCCTCATTCTTAGCCATTATTATTAATTTTAATAATAATGATACTCTAATTTCTAAGATTGCTTAATCAGTTTTTTGGTTAATTTTTGTTTTGAGATTAACTGTACATTTATGGATATCTATCTATCATCTATCATCTATCAGCTATCATCTATCTATCATCTACCTGTCTATCTGTCTATCATCTAATCTCTATCATCTTTCTGTGTATTCTTTCCTTCCTTCCTTTCCAGTTACTTAGTTTTTTTTTTTTTTTTAAAACTCAAATTAGCCCAGAGATGAGTGACTATGCAGAAATGGGTCAATACAGGTAGAAAGCAAATGCAGAATGAATATCAATAATTCAGTAGTAGCAGGAAAGAGAAGCTGGAAGTAATAAGGAGAATATCTAAGACCTCAATAATCCCTAGAAATGTTGGTACTTACCTACATTCTCTATCATGCATGGGATTAGAGATTGGGTGGTTATAATTAAATCTTAAAGACAAAACAATCACAGCACACTGTAGAAGTCCAGCAACAGATGTGTCTACAGAAAAATTAATATAAATTGTTCTTGTACAGTAAAACAGTATTTATTTCTTTGTTTTTATTTTTTAACTAGGCAAATGGAATTTTTTAATTAAAAATTATACAGCATTACTGATGAAAATAATTTGGGATTATTAAACACAAACCGAGAAGCCCTGGTGGTAACAACAGTTAAGCGCTCAGCTACTAACCAAATTGTTGGTGGTTCAAACCCATTCAGTGGTTATACAGGAGAAAGAACTGGCAATCTGCTCCTGTTAAGATGACACCCTAGAAAACTCTATGTGACAGCTTACTCTGCCACATTGGGTTGCTATGACTCAAAAAAGACTCCATGGCAAGTAATAACAACAAACTCAAACCACAGTAGAAGTGAAAATGCAAGAAAAAGACGGATTCACGCTTCCAGGAGATGTTAGTTTCACAAGAGGAAGAAGTAGATGCAACGTTGTGTTGGCTTGAGGATTTCTTGTCAAGTTACCATCCATTAAAAAAAAAAAAAAAAAGACACTGCTGTCCAGTCAATTCTGACTCATAGCCACCCCGACATACATAGGTTTATGAATTTGTTACAGCTCTCTCTCTAAACTTCAAAAGACAGTAGAGGAGTAAACACTTGTAAGAGTCTATGTATTATGATGCAAAAGTGTAAGCATGCCTTTATAAGCAAAAATATCTGAGTTTCTGCAAAGTTTTATTGTTGTTATTAGGTGCAGTTGAGGCGGTTCCAACTGTTAGTGTCCCTATGTACAACAGAATGAAACACTGCCCAGTCCTGCTCCATCCTCATAATCATTGCTATGCTTGAGCTCGTTGTTGCGGCCTGTGTGTCAATCCATCTCATCAAGGGTCTCCCTTTTTTTGTTGACCATCTGCTTTACCAAGCATAATGTCTTTCTCCACGAACGAGTCCCTCCTGATAACATGTCCAAGGTACATGAGAAGAAACCTTGCCAAGCTTGTTTGTAAGAAGCATTCCGGCAGTACTTCTTTCAGGACAGAGTTGTTCGTTCTTCGGGCAGTCCATGGTATAGTCAATATTTTTCACCAACACTGTAATTCAATGGCATCAGTTCTTCTTCTGTCTTCCTTATTTATTATCAAGCTCTCACATGCATATGAGGCATTGGGAAATACCATGGCTCACTTCAGGTGTACTTTAGTCCTTAAAATGACATCTATGCTTTTTAACATTTTAAAGAGTTCTTTTGCAGGAGATTTGTGCAATGCAATACATCCTTTATTTCTTGACTTCTGCCTCCATGGGCATTGATTGTGGCCCCAGGTAAAATGAAATCCTTGATAACTTCAATATTTGCTCTATCATGATCTTGCTTATTGGTCCAGTCGTGAGGAGTTTTTTTTTTTTTTTATGTTGATGCACAATCCATTCTGAAGGCTCTAGTCTTTCATTTTCATTAGTATTTCAAGTCCTCTTCACATTCAGCAAGCAATGTTGTGTCATTTGCATATGGCAAATTATTAATGAGTCCTCCACTAATCCTGATGCCCATTCTTTTTCATATAGTCCAGCTTCTCAGATTATTTGCTTAGCATACAGATTGAATAAGTATGGTGAAAGAATTAAACCCTGACATACACTTTTTCTTGACTTTAAACTACAAAGTATCCCTTACTTCTGTTCAAATGACTGCATTTTGTTCCATGTAGTTTCCTCATGAGCACAATGAAGTGTATTGTAATTCCCATTCTTTGCAATGTTATCCATAATTTGTTATGATCCACACAAATGCCTTTGCATAGTCAGTAAAACACAGGTAAACATCTTTCTAGTATTCTCTACTTTCAGCCAACATCCATCTGACATCAGCAATGGTATCTCTCATTCCATGTCCTGTTCTGAATCAGGCTTGAATTTCTGGCAGTTTCCTGTTGATGTACTGCTACAACTGCTTTTAAATGATCCTCAGCAAAATTTTGTGTATGACATTAATGATATTGTTCAATAATTTCCACATTCTGTTTAATCACTTTTCTTTGGAATGGGTACAGACATGGATCTCTTCTGGTTGGTTGGCTAGGTAGCTGTCTTCCAAATTTCTTGGCATAGACAAATGAGCACCTCCAACACTGCATTCGTTTGTTGAAATCTCACAATTGCTATTCCATCAATTTCTGGAGCCTTGTTTTTCCCCCAGTGCCTTCAGTGCAGCTTGGACTTCTTCCTTCAGGGTCACCGGTTCTTGATC
Source organism: Loxodonta africana (assembly GCF_030014295.1). Classification (NCBI taxonomy): domain Eukaryota; kingdom Metazoa; phylum Chordata; class Mammalia; order Proboscidea; family Elephantidae; genus Loxodonta; species Loxodonta africana. The sequence continues at coordinate 43,229,586 of NC_087348.1, forward strand.
ACAGGCTACCTCCTGAAATGGTTGAATGTTGAGCAATTCTTTTTGGTACAGTGACTCTGTTCATTTCTTCCATCTTCTTTTGATGCTTTCTTTGTCGTTTAATACTTTCCGTTTTGAATCCTTCAATATTGCAACTCGAGGCTTGAATTTTCTCTTCATTTCTTTCAACTTGAGTAATGCTGAGTATGTTCTTCTCTTTTAGTCTTCTATCTGCAGATTTTTGCACATTTCATTATAATACTTTACTTTGTCTTCTCAAGCTGCTTTTTGAAATCTGTTCAGGTCTTTTACTTCATCGTTTCTTCCATTTGCTTTAGCTACTCTACATTCAGAGTAAGTTTCAGAGTCTCTTCTGACATCGATTTTTGTCTTTTCTTTCTTTCTTGTCTTTTTAATGACCTTTTGCCTTCTTCATGTATGATGTCTTCAATGTCATTCCACAACTCATCTGATCTTCAGTCATTAGTGTTCAACATATTAAATCTATTCTTGAGATGGTGTCTATATTCAGGTGGGATGTACTCAAGTTCATATTTTGCCTCTTGTGCACTTGTTCTAATTTTCTTCAGCTTCAGCTTGAACTTGTATATAAGCAACCGATGGTCTATGCCTTAGTTGGCTCCTGGCCTTGTTCTGACTGATGCTATTGAGCTTTTCCATAGTCACTTTACACAGACGTAGTTGATTTGATTCCTGTGTATTCCATCTGGCAAGGTTCGTGTGTAGACCACACCAGGTTCTTCTACCTAGTCTGTGTTAGTCTGAAAACTCACCTAAAACCTGTCAGACATGGGTTACCCTGCTGGTATTTGAATACTGGTGGCATGTCTTTCAGCATCACAGCAACATGCAATCCTCCACAGTATGAAAGAGTCACTGTTCATATTGATGAAAGACAAGTGAAAGAGTCACTGTTCATATTGATGACAAAAGGAATTTGCAACGAGATCATTGGTCTTGAAAAATTCTATCATGTGATCTCCAGCATTCTTTCTATCACCAAGGCCATATTTTCCAAGTACTGATTCTTCTTCTTTGTTTCCAATTTACTCATTCCAATCATCAGTAACTATTAATGCATCTTGATTGCATGTTTGATCAATTTCGGATTGCAGAATTGGTAAAAGTCTTCAGTATCTTCATCTTTGGCATTAGTGTTTGGTGCTTAAATTTGAATAATAATCCTGTGAACTCATCTTCCTTGTAGGCATATGGATGTTATCCTGTCACTGATACCATTGTACTTCAGGATAGATCTTGAAATGTTCTTTTTGACAGTGAATGTGACACAATTCCTCTTCAATTTGTCATTCCTGGCATAGTAGACCATATGATTATCTGATTCTAAATGACCAATACCAGTCCATTATAGCTTACTAATGCTAGAATATCAATCTTTATGTGTTTCATTTCATTTTTGAGAATTTTCAAATTTCCTAGATTCATACTTTGTATATCCCACTTTCTGATTATTAATGAATGTTTGCAGCTGTTTCTTCTCATTTTGAGACATGCCATGTCAGTAAACGAAGGCTCTAAAAGCTTCACTCCATGTAGGCCACTAAGGTCAACCCTATCTCCAGGAGGCAACTCTTCTCCAGTTGTATTTTGAGTGCCTTCCAACCTGAGGGGCTCATCTTCTGCCATGGTATCAGATGATGTTTTGCTGCTATTCATAAGGTTTTTACTGGTCAATCTTTTCAGTAGATGACTGTCAGTTTCTTCTTCCTAGTTTGTCTTAGTCTGGAAACTCCACTGAAACCTGTGTACCATGGGTAACTCTGCTGGTATTTGAAATACCCGTTGCATAGTTTCCAGCTTCACAGCAACAGGCAAGTCACCATAGTAGGACAAACTGACAGGCAAGCTGTGGTCAAAGTTTTAGGCATGTTCATAACTATTACTTTGTTTAATATTTAGGAGAATACTGTGAAGCTAACAAAGGAGGAAACTATACTCAGCAGAGATAGAAGTTTGCCAACCCCGGTGGCATAGTGGTTAAGAACTACAACTGCTAACCCAAAGGTCAGCGATTTGAATCCACACAGGTGCTCCTTGGAAACTCTATGGGACAGTTCTACTCAGTCTTATAGGGTCTCTGTGAGTTGGAATCGACTTGATGCCAATGGGGTACCATGAAGCTAACAGAGGAGGAAACTCTGCTTAGTGGAGAGAGAAGTTTGTCAAGGTCCCATCACATGGTTTTGTCAACAACAGAGCTAGATCACAAAAGCCAAGATCCCTGACTCCATTTCCAGTGTTTTCATTATCATGCTGCCACTTAACTGTTAGAAAGAAACAGAAAGTGTCCCCAGTGTAAACTAAGAATCGAGAGATTGGGGGCGGAGCTAAGATGGCGGACTAGACAGATGCTTCCTTCCAGCCCTCTCTGCAACAAAGACTTGAAAAAACAAGTGAAAGGAGTATATTTGTGACAAGCTGGGAGCCCTGAGCATCAAAGGCAAGCTTAGACAACGAACTGAGGGGCAGGAGAAGGAAGAGACCATTCAGAAGCAATGAGGAGTTGCCGGACCTGAATCACGGGGAGCCCTCAGGCACCATTCCCGGAGCAGCAGTGGCAGGCTGGTCCTAGCACTGGGCCGCAGTTTCCTCAGGGAGAAGCAGCCAGCCGCACAGCCCACTCACACCTCCAGAACCTGAGGAGAAGGGTGCTCTCAGCAAAAGCTAAGTACTTGCGTATATTTTACTGCACCCCCCCGCCCCCAACCCAGCTTCAGCAGCTGAATCCCAAGGCCTCAGATAGACTCTGGTGAGAGCCTGGAGCTGTCCTCCCAGCCTTGGGGAATGAAAAAATGTCCAACTTGGGGGGAAAAGATAATTTTCTAGCTCCATTAACTGGGGGAGCTTAGGACAGAAGCAGCTCCTGTCCAGGCATAAACCATCCGTGGTCCTTGAGCACCTCTCCCTTCTTCATGGACCTGTGTGGGCCTATCTCAGTAGAATAGGCCCTTGTTGGCAAACTCTAACCATTTCAGCAGTGTGGTGGAGCGATGGGTGTTTGACGCTTGACATTGCTTTGCCTATTAAACAAGGTCCTCACCTACCCACAACAGGGACCTAAGGACTGGTGGCTCCACTTGGGTCACCAAGCCACCCACGACAGGGGCCCAGGGATAACTGGTGCCTCCCAGTCCTTACAACAAAGTCTTTGAATGCCCATGGTACCTCTGCAGATCCCACCCACCAGCACGATCTAGGGAACAGAGATGTGTTTTCCTCAGAGACACTTGGGAGTTGATTCTCATCTCCCTGCCTTGTTCAGAGCGTGACCCCCTGCTGCAATCAGATACGGGTATACATGCCAATTACCCCTGCCCCTCTAAGACTGTAGGACAGAGCCTGTACCATACACTTGATGTCGGCTACCTGGAAACCTGAGCTGAAATCATACAAGAAAACTGAATGGACTCCTAGACTGATATACCTGATAACAGCTCTAGCCAGCTGGGGACAGGACACGCGAGCTCCAAAGGCAGAAATAATCAAGCTAGCTCACTTAAGCAAAACATAGAGGTATATCAAAACAAAACAAAGCAAGCAGCTACGACACAGTAAGCAAGCATAAACTAATACAATAACTTATAGATGGCTCAGAGACAACAGTCAGTATCAAGTCACATAAAGAAACAGGCCATGATTACCTTAACAGGCTCTCAAAACAAAGAATCCAGGGATCTTTTAGATGAAAGTGCATTCCTGGAATTACCAGATGCAGAATACAAAAGTTTAATATACAAAACCCTTGAAGACATCAGGAAGGAAATGAGGCAATACACAGAACAAGCCAAGGAACACACAGGTAAAGCAACTGAAGAACTCAGAAAGATTATTCAGGAACATAATGAAAAGCTTAATAAGCTGGAAAAATCCATAGACAGACAGCAATCAAAAATTCAGAAGATTAACAATAAAATTACAGAATTAGACAACTCAATAGAAAGTCAGAGGAGCAGAATTGAGCAAGTAGAAGCTAGAATTTCTGAACTAGAAGATAAATCACTGGGCACTAATATATCTGAAGAAAAATCAGATAAAAGAATTAAAAAAAAAATTAAGAAACCTTAAGAATCATGTGGGACTCTATCAAGAGAAATAACCTATGAGTGATTGGAGTACCAGAACAAGGAGGGATAACAGAAAACACAGAGAAAATTGTCGGGGATTTGTTGGCAGAAAAATTCCCTGATATTGTGAAAGATGAGACGATATCTATCCAAGATGCTCATCAAACTCCACATAAGGTAGATCTTAAAAGAAAGTCACCAAGACATATTATAATCAAGCTTGCCAAAACCAAAGATAAAGAGACAATTATAAGAGCAGTGAGGGATAAAGGAAAAGTCACCTACAAGGGAGAGCCAATAAGAACAAGCTCAGGCTACTCGGAGAAACCATGCAGGCAAGAAGGCAATGGGATGACATATTTAAAAAATTGAAGGAAAAAAATTGCCTGCCAAGAATCATTTATCCATCAAAACTGTCTCTTAAATATGAAGGTGAAATTAAGACATTTCCAGATAAACACAAGTTGAGGGAATTCGTAAAAACCAAACCAAAACTACAAGAAATACTAAAGGGAGTTCTTTGGTTAGAAAATCAATAATATCAGGTATCGACCCAAGACTAGAACACTGGGCAGAGCAACCAGAAGTCAACTCAGACAGGGAAATGCAAAAAAAAAAAAAAAAAAAAGCAAGATTAAAAAAAAAAAAAAAAGCCCAACACAGGGTATCGGCAATGTTATTATGTAAAAGAAGACAACATTAAAATAATAAAAAGGGACTGAGAAATGTAATCATACACCCTCCATATGGAGCGGAAGATACAGCGATACAAAGAAATAAAAGTTAGTTATAAATTTAGAAAAATAAGGGTAAATAATAAGGTAACCACAAAGGAGACAAGCTATCCTACTCATCAAAATAAAATACAAGGGAAAAATACAGACTCAGCAGAAACAAAATCAACAACAACAAATATGAGGAAAGGACAATACATAAAGAAAATCTACTCAGCACATAAAATCAAGTGGGAAAAAAGAAGCTGCTAAAACACACAAAAAAAGACATCAATATGATAGCACTAAATTCATACCTATCCATAATTACTCTGAATGTAAATGGACTAAATGCACCAATAAAGAGACAGAGAGTGGCAGAATGGATTAAAAAACAAGATCCATCTATATGCTGCCTACAAGAGACACACCATAGACTTAGAGACACAAACAAACTAAAACTCAAAGGATGGAAAAAAATATATTAAGCAAACAACAATCCAAAAAGAGCAGGAGTGGCAATATTAACTTCTGACAAAATAGACTTTAAAGTTAAATCCATCAGAAAGGATAAGGAAGGACACTATATAATGATTAAAGGGACAATATACCAAGGAGATATAACCATATTAAATATTTACGCACCCAATGACAGGGCTGCAAGATACGGAAAACAAACTCTATCAGCATTGAAAAGTGAGATAGACAGCTCCACAATAATAGTAGGAGACTTCAACACACCACTTTCGGTGAAGGATAGGACATCCAGAAAGAAGCTCAGTAAAGACACGGAAGATCTAAATGCTGCAGTCAACCAACTTGACCTCGTAGACATATACAGAACACTCCACCCGACAGCAACCAGCTATACTTTCTTTTCTAGTGCACATGGAACATTCTCTAGAGTAGACCACATATTAGGTCATAAAGCAAGCCTTAGCAGAATCTAAAACATTGAAAATATTGCAAAGCATCTTCTCTGACCATAAGGCCATAAAAGTAGAAATCAATAACAGGAAAAGCAGGAAAAAGAAATCATACACTTGGAAACTGAACAATACCCTGCTCAAAAAAGACTGAATTATAGAAGACATTAAGGATGTAATAAAGAAATTCATAGAATCCAATGAGAATGAAAACACTTCCTATCAGAACCTTTGGGACACAGCAAAAGCGGTGCTCAGAGGCCAGTTCATATCAAAAAATGCACACATCCAAAAAGAAGAAAGGGCCAAAATCAAAGAACTATCCCTACAACTTGAACAAATAGAAAGAGAGCAACAAAAGAAACCCACAGGCACCAGAAGAAAACAAATAATAAAAATTAGAGCTGAACTAAATGAAAAAGAAAACAGAAAAATAATTGAAAGAATTAACAAGACCAGAAGCTGGTTTTGTGAAAAACTCAACAAAATTGATAAACCATTGGCCAAACTGACAAAAGAAAAACAGGAGAGGAAGCAAATTACCTGAATAAAAAATAAGATGGGCGATATTACAACAGACCCAACTGAAATTAAAAGAATCATATCGGATTACTATGAAAAACTATACTCAAATTTGAAAACCTGGAAGAAATGGATGAATTCCTAGAAACACACTACCTACTTAAACTAACACTACCTACCTAAACTAACACAAACAGAGGTAGAACAACTAAATAGACCCATAACAAAAGAAGAGATTGAAAAGGTAATCAAAAAACTCCCAACAAAAAAAAAAAGCCCTGGTCCGGACAGCTTCACTGCAGAGTTCTATCAAACTTTCAGAGAAGAGTTCACACCACTACTACTAAAGGTATTTCAGAGCATAGAAAAGGATGGAATACTACCAAATTCATTGTATGAAGCTACCATATCCCTGATACCAAAACCAGGTAAAGACACCACAAGAAAAGAAAATTATAGACCTATATCCCTCATGAATGTAGATGCAAAAATCCTCAACAAAATTCTAGCCAATAGAATTCAACAACATATCAAAAAAATAATTTGCCATGACCAAGTGGGGTTCATACCAGGTATGCAGGGATGGTTCAACATTAGAAAAACAATTAATGTAATCCACCACGTAAATAAAACAAAAGACAAGAATCACATGATTTTATCAATTGATGCAGAAAAGGCATTTGACAAAGTTCAACACTCATTCATGATAAAAACTCTCAGCAAAATTGGAATAGAAGGAAAATTCCTCAACATAATAAAGGGCTTTTATACAAAGTCAACAGCCAACATTACCCTAAATGGAGAGAACCTGAAGACATTCCCATTGAGATCGGGAACCAGACAAGGATGCACTTTATCACCACTCTTATTCAACATTGTGCTGGAAGTCCTAGCCAGAGCAATTATGCTAGATAAAGAAATAAAGGGCTTCCAGATTGGCAAGGAAGAAGTCAAAGTATCTCTATTTGCAGATGACATGATCTTATACACAGAAAACCCTAAGGAATCCTCCAGAAAACTACTGAAACTAATAGAAGAGTTCAGCAGAGTATCAGCATAGAAGATAAACATACAAAAATCAGTTGGATTCCTCTACACCAACAAAAAGAACATCGAAGAGGAAATCACCAAATCAATGCCATTTACAGTAGCCCCCCAGAAGATAAAATATTTAGGAATAAATCTTACCAGAGATGTAAAAGACTTACACAAAGAAAACTACAGCACACTTCTGCAAGAAACCAAAAGAGACTTACATAAGTGGAAGAACATATCTTGCTCGTGCATAGGAAGACTTAACATTACAAAAATATCTATTCTACCAAAAGTGATCTATATTTTTAATGCAATTACAGTACACTTCTGCAAGAAACCAAAACAGACTTACATAAGTGGAAGAACATATCTTGCTCATGGATAGGAAGACTTAACATTACAAAAATATCTATTCTACCAAAAGTGATCTATATTTTTAATGCAATTATGATCCAAATCCCAACAACATTCTTTAATGAGATGAGAAACAAATTACCAATTTCATATGGAAGGGAAAGAGGCCCCGGATAAATAAGGCATTACTGAAAAAGAAGAACAAAGTAGGAGGCCTTACTTCACCTGATTTTAGAACCTATTATACCGCCACAGTAGTCAAAACAGCGTGGTACTGGTAAAACAACAGATACATGGACCAATGGAACAGAATTGAAAATCCACACATAAATCCATCCACATATGAGCAGCTGATATTTGACAAAGGCCCCAAAACAGTTAAATGGGGAAAAGACAGTCTTTTTAACAAATGATGCTGGCATAACTAGATATCCATCTGCAAAAAAATGAAACAAGGGAAAGACAGCACACAGTACAGGGAAGGTCAGCACAATTGGACTAAACCAGAAGCAAAGAAGTTTCCTGAATAAACTAAATGCTTCAAAGGCCAGCATAGCAGGGGCAGGGGTCTGGGAACCATGCTTCAGGGGACATCTAAGTCAATTGGCACAATAAAATCTCTTAACAAAACATTCTGCATCCCACTTTGAAGAGTGGCGTCTGGGGTCTTAAACGCTAGCAAGCAGCCATCTAAGATGCATCAATTGGTCTCAACCCACCTGGATCAAAGGAGAATGAAGAACACCAAGGACACAAGGTGATTACGAGCCCAAGAGACAGAAAGGGCCACATAAACCAGCAACTAGATTATCCTGAGACCAGAAGAACTAGATGGTGCCTGGCTACAACCCATGACCGCCCTGACAGGGAACACAACAGAGAACCCCTGAGGGAGCAGGAGAGCAGTGGGATGCAGACCCCAAATTCTCATAAGACCAGACTTAATGGTCTGACTGAGACTGGAAGGACCTGGTGGTCATGGCCCCCAGACCTTCTGTTGCCCCAGGACAGGAGACATTCCCAAAGCCAACTCTTCAGACATGGATTGGACTGTACAATGGGTTGGAGAGGGATGCTGGTGAGGAGTGTGCTTCTTGGATCAGGTGCATACTTGAGACTATGTTGGCATCTCCTGCCTGGAGGGCAGATGAGAGGGTGGAGGGGGTTAGAAGCTGGCGAAAAGGACACGAAAAGAGAGAGTGGAGGGAGAGAGCGGGCTGTCTCTTTAGGGGGAGAGTAATTGAGAGTGTGTAGCAAGGTGTATATGGGTTTTTGTGTGAGAGACTGACTTGATTCGTAAACTTTCACTTAAAGCACAATAAAAATTATTAAAAAAAAAAGAATCAAGAGATTAAAAATAGATTAAAGTACTTAAAAATGTGTTAAAATAAGATTATCTCTTTGTTTTTCAATTTCTTACATGAAATGACTGTTAACTGTGATCTTTTGTATCTGTGAAAAAATAAATGTCTGAACAGTATCCATTTATTTTAATATAATTTTTACTTATGAAGATTTTTTTTTTATAAATAGTAAGTGGTTCAAAATATTCATAAAGTTCTAATTTTAATAAAAATAAAAGAAAGTAATTACAATTAGTAATTGCATTTGTTGAATATAATTTAAACATGATACATAAAATTTCAAGAACCAACTGAATCCTCTATCATACATTTATAATTCATGAAATCTCTATATCTTTGTTTTAATTGCCATATATTTTAGATTTCTAATGTATCAAGTGTTTGCCACTGTCTAAAACAGGACAATGTTGTCCAGAATATACCTGCCTTTCAGAATTTCCAGAAATTTTTATTTCTCTGTGTGTGGCTTCTTCATGCTCTGAAAAAGCTTCTATCAATTGCATTCTGACTTAAAGAGGTTGGAGTACATGTTTTGTCCTTGATTTGGTATATTATAAGGCGGTAGGCTGCATTGGATTTGAGTAATAATTTGGAACCAGGCCAAAATATGTTTTTTTTTTTTTGAGTTAGCTTATGGCTTTTCATAAATTCGGACAAGATTTTGCTGTAGGATGGTTGTTAAGCATTGGGTTGTGTCCTCCCAAAATATGTGTTGGATTTCTAACGTCTATTCCTATTCCTATTGATGTAATCCTGTTTGGAAACAGGATTTTGTTATATTAATGAGTCCATAAATGTGAAGGGTTTATCTTAAACCTAATCACTTTGGAGGTATAAGAACCAAGTAAGCAAGAGCAGATGGGGGAAAACAGATGCCTTGTGAAGATCATCCCAAACCAAAGAACACAAGGAGACAAGGATCTTCCACCAAAACCCAAGAGAGAGCCTTTCACTAGAGCCAATGCCCTGAATTCAGAGTTCTGGCTTCCTGATCTGTGAGAAAATAAGTCTTTGTTCTTTGAATCCACCCTCGTATGTTATTTCTGTTACAGCATCACTAGGAAACTAAGATGGTGGACAATAATAAATACTTTGTTTTTCACATTTGAGATAGAATTGGCAAGAGGACTTGTTACCAATTTATCAACAACTCCAGATGCCATATAGTATTCTTGGTATTGTAGAAAGTTCAAAGAACTAAGATACAGACTTTCTGCCCTAAAGAAGTTTATCCACTATGGGGGGACATAGGTGTTTAAATATATATACAGCTATATAAATTAAACTACAGCTCTATCATAATGCAGGTTATGACAATTGTCCAGTAAACAGAAGAGACAAAATCTACGAGTAGAGATGTTCCTAAAGTGTAAAGTATCTTTTAGGAAGTCTTTCTTTCCCCAAATAAGATAAAATAAAATAAGAAAATAAATGTTGTTTTAAAAATTTATCCAGATGAACTCTGAATCTGAAAAGCTGCTTTCTACTACAATGGCTTATACATAGAAAGTTGTTAATATGAACCTTATTAATGTAATAGATAAATACAGAACAATGTACAACATGAGCACTGAAAGAATTAAACAGGTCCGAGACAATAAAGACTGGACCTATGTGCTTTGCTTATATCATATCACCAAGTCTTCATTTCTGAAAGCAGTGGTATTTACTCAATTCCATTTATGGCGTAATTAGGGGTGGGGAAAAAAAAAAAAGATCTTGCTTTGTTCAAGTTCCAAGAGAGAGCAAGCCAGAAAAAGAACCAGGATAATTCATATTTGAACATTCTATTGAAGCATTCAAGGTTGTTAGCCAGTCTTTTTATTTACATATATAGATATCTTCCAGACTTTTTTTTTTTTAGAAGTTCTGAAAACACCCATACCAAAGTCTTCTTAAGATCTATCCACAGGACCCTCAATAAGGGTCCCTCAAAGAGAAAGAATTCAAGAGATTTTCAGAAATTTAGAAAGGAGATATAGAAACTAGAGAAATTGGCCTTCTTGGAGCTCATCCTTTTTTCTATGCTATCTTGGAGAAAGCACTTTCCAAAAAAATATGTTGTAACTTCAATTACTGCAATGTTTTTCCTTGCGCACATATGTATGTGGCATATGATAATCACAAGGGTAATACTCACTAATATTACTAATAGGAGGAAGTATAAAGTGGTTTTCTTGGTTATCTGGTGCTGCAATAACAGAAATACCACAAGTGGATAGCCTCAACAAAGAGAAATTTATTCTTTTACAGTCTAGTAGGCTAGGAGTCCAAATTCAGGGCATCAACTCCAGCGGAAGGCTTTCTCTATTGGCTCTGGAGGAAGGTCCTTGTCATTAAAGGTAGCCTGGACTAGAAGCTTCTTTGTGCAGGAACCCCAGGTCCAAAGGACACACTCTGCTCTAAGCATTGCTTTCTTGGTGGTATGAGGTCCCCAACTCTCTGCTTGCTTCCCTTTCCTTTTATCTCTTGTAAGATAAAAAGTGGTGCAGGCCACACCCCAGGGAAACTCCCCTTACATTGGATCAGAGATGTGACCTGGGTAAGGGTGTTACAATCCCACGCTAATCTTCTTTAACAGCAGGCAGAGATTATGATTTATACCACATAGGAAAATCACAAAATGTAGGACAATCATAAAATACTGGGAATCATGGTTTAACCAAGTCGACACATGTTTTTAGGCAACACAATTCAATCCATGACAATGGTAAAAAACTTTCTTGTCTATTACTTGTCTCCTGCATCATTGGTACTCAAAATATCTGAATGTTGGCACAGGTCTGACTTTATTTCTTCCCTTCTGCCTGCCTGGGTGCCTATACACGTCTACTTTCCCTTCTCTTTCTTCTTTCCTTTTATTCAGTCTCTTCCACTCTTTTTTACATCCTTGTTTATTTGTCATTATTCTTTATTTTCTTTTATTATGGATTGTATTATGTTTTCCCAACCCCCCAAAAATATGTTGAAGTCCTAACACCTACAACTGTGACTGTGACCTTGTTTGGAAATAGTTTCTTTCTTTGTAGATGTTATCAGTTAAGTTAATGTGGTCTTACCTGAGAAGGGTGGGTCCTAATACTAATCCCTTCTGAGTGATGTCTTATAAAAGGGTAGAACAGACAAAGAGACAGAGACACACAGGGAGAAGACATCATGTGAGAATCTATCTACAAGCCAAGAAACTCCTGGGACTATCAGAAGCTGAAAGAGATAAGGAAGGATCTGCCCTTAGGGCTGCCAGAGAGAGAGAAAGCATTGCCCCATCAATGCCCTGGAATCTGAATTCTAGTCTCCAGAACTGTGAGAAAATAAATTTTTGTTCCTTAAAGCCACCCACTTTGAGATATTTTGTAATAGCGGCCCTAAGAAACTAAGACACTTTTATACCTTCCAACTCTTCCTTCCTTGTTCATTCTTCCTTCCTTTTTCTTTCTCTCTCTCTCTCCCTCCCTTCCTTTTTTCTTTCCCTCTATTTCTTTATTTCTCTCTTTTTACTTTTTTAATCATTCCCCTAACTCCCCTTTTAAATGAGATTAAAAAAAAAAATTGCCATCTAGTCTGACTCATAGTGACCCTATAGGACAGAGAAGAAATGCCCCATTGAATTTCCAAGTAGCGCCTGGTGGGTTCAAACTACTGACCTTTAGGTAACCAGCCAAACTCTTAACTACTACTCCATAAGGGTTTTCGACTATATGAAGTTCTTGACCAGAGTCAAAGAAGCTGGGAAAGGGTCTAGACCTAGAAAACCATTTTGTATAGAAACTTGTGTTGTTGTTGTTGCTAGGTGCCATCGAGTCAGTTCCAACTCATAGTGACCCTATGTGCCACACAATGAAACACTGCCTGGTCCTGCATCATCCTTACAATCGTTATCCTTGAGCCCATTGTTGCAGCTACTGTGTCAATCCATCTCCTTGAGGGTCTTCCTTTTGTAGAAACTTGTAGAACTAGTTCTGCCTGCCAAGAACAATGTTGTTAGTTTGTTCCCAAGGAGCCTCTACATTTCTAAAAATGAGTATCTGGCATTTGTCCTGTAAACCATCCCCTTCTGTAAAACCGCCTATAGTTACTAAGCAGTAATTAGTCAACAAAAACTCTTTAAACCAATCAAACTCATATCACTTAGTAGTAACTAGTCAACAAAAGCTTTTTAAACCAATCACTATAAAGATTCAGCTTTTGTTATCCCGCCTTTGACAATGATATATTAATAAGTAACAGATCAGAATTTTTCTTAATTTTATTTCCTTCTATAATGTTTTTATTATAATGTTAGCTGCTCCCTGACAGTGATTCGGTGGATTCATTAGTCTTTGTGGCCAGTGCGCACTGAAGGTTCCTGCATTCGAACAATTTTCTTTGTCTTGCTTACTAAAAATCTCCTTTGATTGAATTTGAGTCTGAGTTCTTATTCCACTATGACAAGTGAAAGGGTCTCGATTATTGCTCTAAACAATAAAAACTTTCTCTTTCCCAAGTTTGCTCCCATGCTATTCCTCTGTGTATTTGAGCCACTCTTAAATGTGCCTATAGTGATTGGTGGAAACAGCTGCAACTCAGAAGAAAAGTTTCCCATCAGGCAGATAGGAAAAATCTCTGCAATCACTTTTTCAATTCTGGTTGAGTCAAAATTTGTTTTGTGTTGCTGATTGTTCTATAGTAAAAACTGCTACCCAGTGAAAAATACTTTCCATTCTTAGCACATTTAGAAATTATGTAAATTAAAAGAGGAGACAGGAATATTCTGATGCACTTGAGTATATCTCTGTGTAATGACCACGGTTGTCCTATTTATCTCTACAAACTGCCAGTATTAGAGGCTTCCAATGGAGAGCTTAGATTAAACAGGCAAATGAATCATAAATAAGCTTGCTCATCCTTTCTGCAGATGACTGTCTAGCACTTCACTTCAGTTTTATTTGAAATATACATGTCTGGTGGAAGTTAATATGGGACTTGGAAGGAATAATGAATAGGCAAAGCATCCATTCCAAATGCCAAAAAAAGACTTTAAGCATTGAGGCTTTTAAATTGCATTTGGTATCTGATATACAGAATCATCTATATTTGGAATTAGAGCTATCAAAATACCCATGAAAATGGCACAGGAAAAAAAAAAAGTGGCTTGACATATGAATTCATTCTTCAAATCAATAAGCGAATATTTCTTTTGTTGGCAACAAATTTGGTCTGTATGAAATGAAAGTATATTTCTCTTACTAGTTTAACTTTGCTAAACGTATCTCAGACAGTAGATAAATGTGAGACTTATTGTGTGGTAGGTAATGTTCATTGCCTACCCAACACCTACCACTCTTTCCTGACATCCCCATCTTTTTTAAAGGCTAGTTTAAAATACCTGGAAATGCTGCAGCCATATAGTGACCGTGAGGACAGTCTTTAGTGGCATGCCTAAGCTGGCATAATAGAAAACTCTAGGAATCTTGATTAGTTCCGAATTAATGTTGGAAGTTAATTGAATTTTAGTTGGGCATGACCAGAAGCTGGAAGACTTGTTGTAATAGATGGTTTTTCGATTTTACTGTGAATTCGTTGTGTTCCTGTGACCCAGAGAACAGTTTTATTTTATCTCTTTTGTAGCAGAAACTTGAACTAAATGGTAGAATTTTGACTTAACTAGTGTTGCAGTGATTTCTGTTGAGCCATGTCACAAATTCTTGGATAAAAGTCTGTGTTCTTTGTCCTTAGGCCAAAAATTTTAGAATAATTGTAGCTTCTCCAGGGACCTGGCAGTGTCAAAACCTAATTGCTTATAAGCAAAAAACAAAAACAAAAACAAAAAACCAAACCCACTGCAGTTGAGTGGATTCTGACTCATAGCGACCCTATAGGAGTGCCCTCTATAACACACCCACATATGAATTTTTACTCATCTGCTTTCCTGGTCTTTCCCTCGTGATTCCTAGGATAGACTTTCAAACAAGCTGTCTATAACAATAGTCTTACATCGGGTTCTGCTCTTAAACTCAAATTAATATACCTACTATTATAATTTTGGAATCACTGTTGGCTTACTAGTTAAGAGCTACAGCTGCTAACTGAAATGACGGCAGTTCGAATCCAGTAGGTGCTCCTTGGAAACTCTATGGGGCAGTTCTACTCTATCCTATAGGGTCGCTATGAGTCGAAATGGACTTGATGGCAAAAGATTTGGTTTTGGTTTTATTATAACTTCAGGAATTTAAATTGTATAGATGACCACAATAATATAAACACAGAAATATTCACGATAGACAAGACCTGATTATGCTTAGTTAAACCAACCACTTGTAGATTAATTTGTTTACTAATCTCACACCTATCCAGTGAAGGAGGGGAATGAGAGTGGAGAGGGTGGAAACCAGAGCTAATAAATTGATGGTTAGGTAAAGACCATCATTGCATCACTGGGAATGAAATTAGATCCCAAATCTCTGAGTCTCCATAAGTGTAATTAATTGAAAAACTAGTTAAAGTTCTCCTGTGTAACTAAAAGATAAATGCCCTTTGACTTTAACCATGGTTTAGGAGTTTGTGTTTCCTTCACTGTGCTCATTGCACTCCCAAATCTAACCTCTCTTATTCCCAAAGTCCTTCTTCACCATCTATACAATTGTTTATATAGAGTATTATGTCAGGTTAGTTTAACTGGCTATTGCCAGGTGGCATGTGGACATTACAAAAGCCTTGGAAACACTAAATAAAATTCCAAAGTGGAAGAGTTTAGAAGATTTTATATTATGGATGTTTTTTGGTAATCAATAATGGATGAACAAGCAAGGTATATAATATAAAAATAAATGAATAAGATATTTAAAAAAATTGCATGTATTTATGAACTGTATTTTAGAAAAATAATTCAGACTCTGAATGTAAAAGAGACATGCAGACTTTCAAGGAAATGCGTGTGGTCCATGATGCAGTCTTCTCTGTGGTCCCTTTCCGTATAACTATAAATGCTTCAGTATGTGTGTATTTTTTACTAAAATTATACACTTATTGAAGGCAGGCACAACATCTGATTTATCTTTGCCACAATCTGTGTATGTTAGCCTGATACTTTACAAAATAATTTTTTATCTTCACCCCCATACCCGTACACTCACCTGAATTTCGGGTTCATATTTCCAACTGTCTACTTCACATCTGCACTTTGATACCTGTAGCAACTCAGGTTAACCAAACATCTACCCAAACACTTGATTTTCTGCCAAACAAAACATGCCCTTTCCATAGTCCTCTCATCTTATTAAATGTAAATTTCATATTTTCATTGCTCAGGCCAAAACCCTTGGCAACCATCCTTGACACCTCTTTTTCTATTACAATCCATTGAAAAATTTCATTAACCTTACCTTCCTGTTATAAAATTTGACCACTTCTTCCTACCTGCACTCCTAGCAGCCTGATCTAAACCATGATATTGTCTCATTGAATTATTGCAATAAGCTCCTTATCGATCTCCTTCTTCTCATTCTTCCTCCTGGTTTATCTACCCCCAACTCAGTTATCCAAGCTTCCTGGCTCACAGGGTATTAAAGGTTACACAGTCATACAGGATCTATTGTATGACTATGATTTATTACCTATTATCTATGATCGATGACCTTTCCGACATTATCTCCTGACATTCTTTCCCTTGTGTACTCTACTACAGCAATACTGTCATCCTGTTGTTCTTTGAGCATGGCAAGGATACTCCTGACTCAGGCCTGTGACACTTGTTATTCCTTCTGCCTGATATGTTCTTCCATTACATATCCCATGGTTTTGTCCTTATCTCTGTTCATACATCACTCTACCAGTAAGGGCTTCTCTGACTAGCCTTTGAAAGTTACAGTTCCCGCACCGTTGTCTCCGATCCCTCTATCCCTTCTTTTTTTAAAATTTTAGGTAAACATTTAACAAATTTTATGCAGATTGTTCCATGATGTTGGTTACAGTTTTCACTGTGCCAGCATTCTCATTGTTTCCATTCTGTTTGTCTTGTTTCCATTGCTCTAACTTCCCTTCCTCTCCCTGCCTTCTTCTCATCATTGCTTTTTAGTAAATGTTGACTGTTTGGTCTCATATAGTTGATTGCTTAAGAAAGCACATTACTTACCAGTGTTATAAGACAATCTTAATTATTTGGCTGAAAGGTGACCTCCAGAAATAGCTTCAATTCCAAGTTCAAAGGGTATCTTAGAGCAATAATCTTGAGGGTTCCTCTAGTCTCTATTGGCCCAGTAAGCCTGGCCTCTTTTAGAAGTTTGAATTTTGTTCTACACTTTTCTCCCCTTCTATCCAGGACCTTCTATTTTATTCCT
Source organism: Loxodonta africana (assembly GCF_030014295.1). Lineage (NCBI taxonomy): Eukaryota > Metazoa > Chordata > Mammalia > Proboscidea > Elephantidae > Loxodonta > Loxodonta africana. The sequence continues at coordinate 43,246,900 of NC_087348.1, forward strand.
GGTCAGAACAGTCGGTAGTGCTGGCCAGACACCATCTAGTCTCAGGTTAGACCAGATTCCTTGGTTTCCTTCATTCTCTTTTGCTCCAGACAAGTAAAGACCTGTAGTTGTATCTCAGACAGCTGCTCACAAGGTTTTAAGACCTCAGACACTGCTCACCAAACTAGGACGTAGAACGTCATCTTTATGAGCTATGTTAGGTTAATTGACTAACTTGTCGCACGAAACTATAGTCCTAAGCCTTTTAACCCAGTAAAACAATCCCACAAGTTATTTGGATACGTCTAGGAAGCCTCCATTACTGTGCCTCCTGTGAGCTTTGTTATATGTACGGATATATATGCAGCATACACAAACATGCACATACATATGCCTACAGATATATTTATAAATGCACATGCATTTACAGCATATGTCTTCCTACACACATATATGCATACATATCTACTTATGTAACCACACACATATTTTTCGGTTGTTATTTATTGCTGTTGTTGCAAATCTATCCCTCTGTTTTTTTTCTTTACAGCGGCTATTACCATGTAAACTATGACATACTTGTTGTTTATTGTCTGTCTCTCCCTATTAGGATATAAGTTTTATGAGATCAAGGAATTTTTCTATTTTTATTCCTTACTATTTAATTCTTAGCACCGAGGTTGATGCCTGGCATAGAGGTGGCCCTCAATAGTTGTTGAAATATAGAAGAAGTATTTCGATGACAATGTAAAGAGGTATATCTTTTTGAGTTGCAATACTGAAGGATTCTATAGGCAAAAACTTGAACGATGCAGGAAGCATCAAATGTAGATGGAAGAATGCACAGAGTCACTGTACCTAAAAAAACAGCTGGTTGAAGTTCAGCCACTTCAGGAGATAGTCTTCTTGGAGCAGCAATATTATTTCACAGAGTTGTATATTTGGATAAGGGAGAAATCTTGCTGTCAGTAAGAAATAGATGGACGATTCACAAAGTTTTAACTGCAGAGTCTATTGGAAGGGCTATTGAGAGTGGGGTAGGCAGAATTAAAGGAAACAAAAACTGTCCGTGTGGTACCAAGCACCTAGCCACAGTGGGAATACAATTCTCTCTCTATCCCTGAAGGGTCTAAGAGTGGAACAGTTGTTACTAGAGCCAAAGAAGGTGACTGGAGGTATGGCTGTAGGAAATGTAGTCTCTGCCAAAGCCATATAGAAGCAGGGAAGACATGAGGGTTCCCCACTCCTGTCCTCTTTGATGTCCTTTGGTACCTCCCATTGCCCTAAAGGAATTGGGCACTGATGAGCAAGGGAAATATGAAAGATGTAGTCTCTACAAGTCAGCCTCTTGGATAACAAAACAGATCAGAAGAGGACAAAAATGAATCCTCTTGGAGAGGGGAAGGAGGCTAACATAAGAGGTTAATATTCTTGATGTCATTCATGTATCTTTCTATGTTCCAATTCATCTACATGCCCTTCTATTCAGTCAGTTTACAAAACCCCTGTACTTCCAGGGGTGACTCAGATAGGTAGGGGATAGTGAATAGATCTTTATTGAGAAAATGCAAAGAGTGATAAAGGGTTGCTATTAAGTTACCGGAATTCACACACACACACAAATATTTTGCAATAAGACAGAACTTACAATCCAGGATTTGAGAAGAGATAGAGGATTTTGTAAATACTTTCACCATATCAAGAACCAATTCTGGATCCGGGCCGTAACATCTTAGGTAAAGTAAGAGCCCTTTTCTACCTATGACTAGATCATGAAGCTAGCTCCCTAGAACAGAAAAAGAGCAAGGGGAGAGAACCTCGTCCCCAAGAAAGTGATGTGTGTTTATTAAGCAGAGAGAACACTGACAGCAGGAAGATTTCTCCCTTACCCAAATATACAACTCTATGAGTAAGATTGCTTCTCCAAGGGGACTATCTCCTGAAATGGTTGAACTTCAACCATTTTTTTTTTTTTTTTTTTAGGTACCATAACTCTGTGTATTCTTTCCGTCTACCTTTGATGCTTCCTGCATTGTTCACATTTTTGCCCATAGAATTCTTCAATATTTCAACTCAAAACTTAAATGCTTTCGTCAGTTCTTTCAGCTTGAGAAATCATGTTCTTCCCTTTTGGTTTTCTACAGATCTTTGTACATTTCATTTTAATACTTTACCTTTGTCTTGCTTACATTGGGCAAGTTATCAGGAGGGACCAGTCCCTGGAGAAGGACATCATGCTTGGTAAATCAGAAGGTCAGCAAAAAAGAGGAAGATCCTCAATGAGATAGATTGACACAATGGCTGCAACAATGGGCTCGAACATGCCTACTATTGTGTGGATGACACAGAACTGGGCAATGTTTTGTTCTGTTTTACTTAAGATCACTACGGCTTGTAGCCAACTTAATGGTACCTAACAACCACAGGGGCTAGTGATGGGGGTCATCCACTAATGAAACTCAGTGGTATAGCATTGTTAAGGGAAGGGAGAGAATGAGTTTAGCCTCCTTCCATTCCCATATGGTGTGGATGTTTCCTTTTCTTCCAGGAGTGATGGTGGTATAAAAGGTACTTGGAGATTTGACTTAAGACATTGGCAGAAGGGGACATCTCAGGAGGGAATGTGGTCCCACGGGAATGAGTTGACATTTAGACAGACTAAGGTGGTTGAATCTATAGACATCATTGTTAGACCTGTAAACAAAAGAGTTGCAACAGTAAAAATTGCGATGGAGACCAATCAGTCAGAGAAGTGTACCCTGACCAAGTTTAGAGAGATAAGACCACAAATTGTGTCAACATTACCTACACCAACAGAGTGCCCAGGGGTGAGACCAATCACACGGCAATCCAGGAAATGACACAGCATGTAAGTTATTTTTTGAGACCTTCTACTTTTGATTGCATGTGGTATAATAAGTCCCCTTCATACCAGCAGACATTGACTTCAAGTGGAGACAGGAAAAAGGGGACTATCTCCTATAAAGAGTGGGTTTTTATTTAAAATAAATTAATCTCCTAATGTACAGCTCAAGTTATAAAATAGTTACCAAGATGAACAAATTTGTTTAAAAAATTAGTAATTTCTCTTTCTTCTTTTTACCCAATGGTGCCATGCGGTGCAAGTGGTACTTATGAGGATGCTACATCATTTTCAGTGAATAAAGAACTACATTTCTCTGCATATGTGCGTGTACTGGGTATAACTGTAATTCTTGGACAACCAGAAATCTCATTTAATGCTACAAATTACGTATATACTTTGAAGAATCTGCCTGTTCGAACTTGTTCGGGCTCAAATATGCATTACATTCACTCTTGGTTCTGTCAGATCATTGATTTGACATTGATCTGATTTGATTTTATTTAGATAGATGATATCAGCTTTAATATTGAGGAAGTAGACAATGAAAAGTAATTAGTCACAAAGCCCTTTTGTAAGCCTCCAATATAATGAATCCTGTGCAAATTAGCCCATAAGCATAACATCTCCCATTTTAATTTGATTTCTGAGCTCCAGAATTAGGAAGGCCATCAGTAAGATCCGTTGTTATTTTGCCCAATATAATTAGAGGGTCAGCAATTTGATCTTGCCTTGATGACAAAACAATTATCTATGGCATCCCCTTTCCAATTTAGGAAAAATAAAAGCCTGTGCTTACTTAGGTTTCTTTTCTAATTAAGTAGAGTTAGTCCTGGCTTCACAGGGATGGAGTGAGCAAAACATAAATGTCAGAACTGAAGCTCAGTGTGGGTATAAAGAATACCCAGGCAGGAGGAATCAAAACCACAGCAATCCATGACTCTCTTGCTTCCATGTTATTCTTCTCCCATCTCTGTCTGCACAAGCCATCAGGCTTAACTTTTATCTACAGCTAGCATGACTGTTGCTCTTCTTTCCTTTTTGGCCTATGTTTGCACTCTGAGCTCTGCAGCTATCCTGGTATATATCTGCTTATACGTCTGGCCATTTCACATTCTCCATTTCCTCAGTTAACTGACTCAAGGGGTTTCTAATGGAATTTTTCTGGCAACCTCTAAGACAAAAGGAACTAACTACAAAATGTTACAGTGGTTACAGGTCTGTAAGACACAAAATTCTTAACCTAAAATGACTTGAAATCCTACCAAGCTATGCTTGTCTGGTAAAATTTGCCAAGCACCTGAACCTCACTTACCTTCTAATCTTAGAATTACTTATCTTCCTTAGAGGACAAGTCCTTCTCTGAAGTAAAGACATACCTATCCCAAGTCAAGTGAAGTGACCACTTCTTACCCAAACTAAGTTTCTGGAATCAAAGTCCTGAGGTCTCTGAAAAACATAGGTGCAGTTATCTGCTGCTGCAAAAGTAGCTGTGTACCTTTGAGCAAATTACTGACCCTTGCTGACTTTGTTTGTAAAACAGGAATCATAATACCTACCTCATAAAATACTTCTGAAGATTAGTGAAGTAATAATGTAGGTTAAGCACTTTACATACTTTACATAGTGCTTAGTAAATCGTCAAAGTTCACCAAATGCTGATTTTTTTGATTAGTCATTTTCTATATTATTCTTAACCTCCAGGAGAAGAATTTCTCTTGGGGGCTTTTTGTTCTCTCTATGGATTTTTTTTCCAGATATATACTAGCCACAATTAGAAGGTCAGCTTGCTTTATTTTTTTTGAGTATGTAAGTGTGTCTACTCAACACTCCCAAAGTCATTAATATGTACTTTTTGGGTCACTAGGTTACTAGAAAGTCTCACAAGAGCCTTACCAAGTGAGCAGTACATCACCATTTCTTCATATATCACACTGAACTTCCCACAAATTGCTGGCTTTGAGTTTTTAGAAAATACTGGAAATTATTAACAAGCCCTATTTCTATTGAGTCCTTGGGAACCTGAATGATTTTAGAATGTAGTTTCAAATTCTTTGACATTTCTCTTATTGAAAGATAAAATTGATTTAATTTTCTCTTAAATCTATGCAAGTCTACTACTGGTTCAATTGATAAAGCACAGCAGAATTGACTATGTGACTTCTGAGGCTAGCTGATATAAAGTTATGCTGTTGTTGCTGTTTCATGAAACCCTGAGCTACCCTTTGAGAAATTTCATTGCTCTGAGGCAGCATGATGTGAGGAAGCCCAAACTACATGGAAAGGTGACTTATAACCCCAGGATATGGCCCCAGTTCAGCTCAGCTTCGAAGTCATCCCAGACGAGGTGCCAGATATTCAAATAAGTAAGCCTTCAGATGACTTTAGCCCCCAGGCATTCAGTCATATCGATGGACATTAGTCTTCCCAGTTGAATCCCCAGACATTTTGGAATCTTGTACAAGTTCCTGACCCACAGACTCTAAATGCGCATTAAAATGGTTGTGGTTTTATGTCACTGGGTTGTGGAACGGATTGTTCTGAGCAATATATAACTGGAACTGTTTCAGAGTTTAAGGAGATCTGTTGGGGCCAGAGAAGTGATTGAGTAATTATCAGTTAAGAGGTTTACAAATTAATTTATTTAAATGGAGCAAAGTATGTCCAAAAAGACTTCTTCAAGAGAATCCAGCATGAGATAATATATGGTGCTTGAGAAATTAACTTCAAGAAAGTCTAGTAAGAGGCTTAAAAACAAACAAAAAAACCAAACCCATTGCTGTCAAGTCAATTCAGACTCATAGTGATCCTAGGACAGAGTAGAACTGCCCTACAGAGTTTCTAAGGAGTCCCTGATGGATTCAAACTGCTGACCTTTTGGTTAACAGCCATACCTCTTAACCACTATGCCACAAGAGTTTCTAGTAAGAGGCTTAGGGAACTAGCAAAAGGGCACATTTCCAGCCTCCTAAAGAAAAGGATGTAGAGGAAGGTACTAAACAGGAAAACAATGTAAGGATTTAAGAATAATAATCCATGTAATTAATTATGGAGGGACGAACAAAAACATTGATGGGACTCTGCACCACATAAATCAGAGATAATCTTTGCATTTTAATGGTACTTGCCAAAGTTCTTGACTGTAGTCAGAAGGTTTTCTCTGTAAGGGCTAGAGGTTTGAAATGCACCAAGATACTTAAAAACTACAAGCTGGTTTCTGAGATGATTGTTCTTTCATGTTAAGCATCCAAAAAAAAAAATCCATAGCCGTCAAGTCAATTCTGACTCATAGCGACCCTACAGGACAAAATAGAACTGTCCCATAGAATTTCCAAGGAAAACCTGGTGGATTCAAGGTGCTGAACCTTTGGTCATCAGTTGTAGCACTTAACTACTACGCCACCAGGGTTTCCATGTTAAGCACACATCTTCCAAAAAACACTTCCTTCAGTAACGAAATAAAAAACACAACAAAGATGTTTTTCTTCCATGAAACTTCATGTAGAACTTCATGAATAAGATTCATAATTACCAGGTTAGCCAGCTGAAATCTATACTAGTAGTTGTCACATGGGAGATGAGTTCCATTTGGGAATGGTGACAATCATTGGTAGAAAGCCGTTTTATTTTCTCTGAATTTCTCCAATAGAAAAAATTCAAGTGGAGTCAAAGAATTCCAATTGAAGTGCTAAGTAAAAATATTAGAGTTTAAAAAATGCTTTACCTTCTTTTTTTCTGAGTTGAGTGTTCCATAAATGAGTGCAAATGATTTTTCTAATTCATCTATTTAAAATTGTTGAAAGACACACTGTAGAAGGTACGTGTATAATCAGCATGAAACATTTATCATGCCCTAGTTTATCAACAGACTTGGAACCATCAGCAGTTCATTACTTTCATGTTAAAGTCCAGAATATTGGAGTTTGTTGTTCTTAGATAGAAAACTATCCCTTTCTCCACTATTCGTTCTCACATTGGTCTGTTTCTGCCTACATGTTTTCAAGTCCCTGGGTGGTGCAAAATGTTAATGTGCTTGGCTACTAGCTGAAAGTTTGGAGGTTTGAGTCTACCAGGAAGCACCTTGGAAGAAAGAATTGGTGATCTACTTCTGAAAAATCAACGATTGAAAACCCTGTGGAGCACTGTTCTACTCTGACACACGTGGAGATGCCATGAGACGGCATTGACACAATGGCAACTAATTTTTTGGTTTTTGCCTACATATTTTATTCATCAGATCCCAGGTTATTATTGGGTAACATTTTACTACTGACTAAGATTTCTGTGATATAAACCAAAAACTCACTGCTGTTGAGTTAATTCGGACTCATAGTGACCCTATAAGACAGAGCAGAACTGCCCCATAGAGTTTCCAAGCAGTGCCTGGTGGATTTGAACTGCTGATCCTAGCAGCTGTAGCCCTTAACCGCTATGCCACCAGGGTTTCCCTCTGTGATATAAAGATTAGTATTCAGGTATAAAATTTCTTTTGCACATTTTGCAGGAAAGCACACCAAAGATGGTAGCTAGGAAAACATTACTCATAGACTTCAACTGCGAATGGGTGTGAAAATTTAGACTTGAATCTGTTCTACAACCTAACTTCTCACAGAGTCATGGGGGGATCACTTGGGAATGGTGGAATTGGGATGCAAAGACCCTTCTTAGACTTCCAGGCTGAAACTATAGTTCTCAATCATGCATTTACCTGAATTTTGCATAAACCAACCAATCACACAAACAAACCAAACCCCAATTCCAACTCACAGTGACCCCACAGGAAGTTTCCAAGTCTGCAAATCTTTACAGATGCAGACTGTCACATCTTTCTCCCATTGTCAGTTCCAAACGCTAACCTTTGGTTAGCAGCCGAGCCCTTAATCACTGTACCACCAGGATTCCTCTTGAACTTTGCATGAGGGTTTATACATTTGAGATCCATCTAATCTTTAATATTATGTCTATCTGGTTCCTGAAATTGGAAAACCCAGAGATGGAAGAAAGTATAAGTGCTAAGATTATTATCAAGCTCTAAACAAAGGCCTGAGGGTATTCATAAACTGCTTGGAGAAGGTTTGTCCTGTGTCTCCAGAATGAAGAGGAGGTCTAATCTAAACACCATTCCATTGCTAGGCCTTGCAATCTTCTTGTCCAATGGAAGTGTGGACCTTGGTTTCTTAGTCTGGCAGTTGACCAGAGGAAAGTTTATAGGTGATATTTTGAAGTGATGTTGCTGATAGCCCCTGCATTTGATGATATTCTCAAAACATAGCTCCTGAGTATATACTTGACATGATAGATGAGTGCATTCCACTGGCAGTTTGGGATTTACTTTGCTCCCTAAATGTATAATGGAAGTCATAGAATTAGAATGTATCTTCCTATGTCCCTTAAACATAATTTTTAATTTTATTTTTAGTACTCAGTTTTAGATATTTTCTCTCCATCTCGCAAATTGCTATCATGCAGATATGTACATTTATGGATAGTCTAGTATTTCCAGAAAATGTAATGATTTTAATATCTAGGTATTTCAGAAACTCCTTTCCAGCATCCTCTTTTTTTATTCTTTCTTTGTCCTTTATAAAAGGGCAAACAATGCAAGAATACATCCCCAACTGATTGAATTTATCGGCAAATTGCTTCCAGGTGCTCATACCACTTTCTCTACATTTTCAAACTAAAAAAAAAAAAAAGATTCAATGTCACTGAAGAGCAAAATTATGAGGAATTTAAATTTTTTTTCTTCTCATTTTCCATATGACATATTGCTTGTTTATAATTCACCAATTTATATTTACTTAAACTTACCCATTTTTACCACTACGATAGTGTGAATTTTTAATTCTGTGGTTGCCAGTATTGTTCATATAGGGTCACTATGAGTCGGAATGGACTCGATGGCAATGGGTTTGTTGGTTTTTTTTTTTGTTTGTTTGGTTAATATTGTTCATGGCTTACAATAGGCACTAAATGAGTGTTGATTGGCTTCAATAAGGAAATACTAAGTCTTCCAAATTCACTTGAAGTTACCTAAAATATTGAAGGATTACATAAGGATGTATTGAGAAGGAATATATCAGAAGCATTCATCACAATACGTAAAAAGCAGTCTAAGCTCTGACTACCTCTGCTTATATCTTATTTTCTTACTGTAAACATAAATGGTATTTCTAAGGAGTCCAAAATGAATACTACTTTGTTATAAATTCATTATATGATTTTTAACTTATGTCGCAGTTCCCTACCTCTGTTCCTCATAGAGAATGCAAAAATAAATTTGGTATAAGTTAAACATTATCTAGTCACAGAGACCAAATTTTTTTATTTCCTGGTGTTCCACATTTCAGATCACAACAGGAAGAAGGGAAAAAAATAAACCAGCTACAAATAAATTGATACAACTCAAATGGTCTGCAATTTAAATATGGGCTGTATGAGTACTATGTGATATTACGGTACCCATGCATGAATTTCTATTTTCTGTGTATGTAGCTTCCGTCAATTGGCTTGCTTGGCTTCTCAGTTTAATGGGGTCTGAATTAATGAGATTTTAGTATTACTGCCCCATTTTAATGAAGAGTCTTTCAGATTATTGGATGAACATTTAGCATGTTGGGTAATGTCTTGAAGCTACATGAACAATACTCATTGCATTCAATTCTGTATCAGGATTTTTTTCAGTTACATATAACTGATACTCAACTCAATAAGTTTTAGCCAAGAAGGAAAATTAAAAAACAAACAAACAAACAACTCTGCAATCAAAAGTGGTGATGGACTCAAGGACATTCATTATGCTGTTGAGTCGATTCAGACTCATAGGGATCCTGTAGGACAGAGTAGAACAGCGCATAGGGTTTTCAAGGAGCTCTTAGTGGATTTGAACTGCCAAACTTTTGGTTAGCAGCTGTAGCTCTTAAACACTATGCCACCAGGGTTACCTGATGACATTAGAAAGGGGAATATCATTAAGCCCATTTTCTGCCTCTCTCTCTACCTGTGTTTCTGAATATCACTTTGCCTCTTTGTTTTTTTATGTCTTGGGATCTAAATGTGGTGTGATGGGCCAAGTCAATTGAAGTGCACGTATGTTCAATTAAACAAGAGACTAGACAGACAGAGGGGGACAAAAGCTTCTTTCAATCTGAAGTTCCTGGAGAATGACATTGATTTGTCCAGCTTACATGTCCATCACTTGGCTGATCACTATGTGCTGCAGGGATAGTGAATTTAATAATTACTAAGAGTTAAAAAAAAAAAAAATTCTGTGTTAGAGGATTTGAGAACTGTGATTGGGAATTAAACAGAACCTCATGGAATTCAGGATTGAGGAAGTGCCCTAACATCCTGTAGATGTTGAAAGAATGCTACAGAGGATACCCACACAACTCTTCACCTAGGTTTGACAATTGTTGATAATATTTGTTAACAATTTTAACATTCTCTCTCTCTGCAGACCTTTTGAAAATAAATTGAAGATAGGACACGTCACCCCTGAAGACTTTAGCAAAAATTTCTAAAGATCATTTGCCTATATAATCACAGCTCCACTTTTACTCCTATTTAAAATTAACTTCAGTTCGTAGTGCAATCTAATTAACAGCCCATATCTAATTTTCCAGAAAACTATTTTTATCATTATTGTTTTAAAATCCAGGATTCAATCAATGTTGATGCATTTGATTTGTATGCTTAATGAGTTATTTCTGAGCTAAGATAGCCCCTATACGTTGTTGTTTTTTTCCTGAATATTCTTCTTCATGTCCAATGGTTTAAGCAACCATTGATGATCCTTATCAGAAATAATCATTACAAAATAATGATTTTTCCGTCATTTGCTCCACACTTATTTCTTCTACATTTATTAGCTAGAATTTTTTGAGAAAGAAGAGTTTCCTATTTCATTTCTTTCTCTTCTTATTGCTGTTGTTGTTATTCTTTTAGTATAATTATGGGTCTGTGAGGTTTTTTTTCAATCCCATGTGTTAGGATCTGTTTTCTTCATTATTCATTTTCATACTCAGATTGTCCCATATTTGCTTAGCAGAAAGTCCCATCACACTAGCTCATGCGTCCTTGTTTTCAGGTATAAGGTGTTTTAAGCTCACTTTACGTTCTGTTTGCATAGACCTGGAACCATCCATTTTTACATGGGTCCTGATTTCTTTTATTAGGAAATGGTATTTATAAACCAAAATCAGACGCCTATTTATGCTTTTTGATACTGAAGCAACATTGTTTCTAAACACTTTCAGTGGACAGGGATAAAAAATGTTGATTGTTGCTGTTGGTTGTGGTTGGTGGTGGTGGTGGGTGGAGGTTGATATTGATGGTGGTTGGTGTTGGTAGTTGATATTGATGGTGGTTGGAGTTGGTGGTTGGTTCTTGGTATTGGTTGTTAATATTGGCTTTGATAGTTGGTGGTGGCTGTGGTGGTTCTTGTTCTTTGTTGTGTATTTGATTGTGACTCATGGTGACCCCATGCATCTCTGGGTGGTTTCAAACTGCCAATCTATTGGCTTGTAGTAGAGCACTTAACTGTTTGTTCCACCTATGGACCTCTAGAAAAATATTTTTACAAAATTTAAACTCATATTTACATTTCTAATCCAGCAAAACAGCTTTCTTCCTTACTTTACCTATTCCAAATTTGTATTTATCTTCTTAGTGAAAACTTTTGTTTCAAAATATTGGTATATTCACCCATTTGTTTTATTTTGCAATATATTATAAATAATTTATGAATCATACCACATATGACACTACCAACAACAAATCTGTAAAACAATTTCAAGATTTTTTTTCAGGTAGTCCTGCCTTTAAAATATACTCTTTAAGGTGTAGAAGGTTTTAAAGGTACTTCAGGTAATTCTTTGATTTGCGTTTTCATGCTTTCTGTTTGATATAAAGTTAAGTTTCATAATTTGTGTTTGTTCTCAATTTTAAAGTTTGGCTTTTCTTCCTATTTTCTGTATTTAATATTTTGAATATGCAAAACATTGACACAGTTCAAAATTTAAATCATTCAAAAAAGTATACCCAGAAAAATCACACTCTGATGCCTATTACCTGGACCATATGTCCTTTCAGCCTCTATAAATAACAATTTTATTAGTTTCCAGCTTATCTTTTCTATGTTTCTTTTTGCAAAAATTAGCAAAAAACATCATGCACACACAAATAACATGCAAGTACGTATTATTATTTACTCTTCTATTTCACACAAAAAGTAACATACTATATACATTATATTTACTTGCCTTTTTTGTTTAACAACATTTGTAACTTTGTAAAGATCTTCCTTAATTTGATTAAGCTTCACAATACTCCACTAGGAGCCCTGGTGGTGCAGTGGTTAAGAGCTATCACTGCTAACAAAAAGGTTGGCAGTTCAAATCCACCAGCTACTCCTTGGAAACCCTGTGGGGCAGTTCTACCCTGTCCTGTAAGGTCACTATGAGTCAGAATTGACTCGACAGTAACGGTTTATACTCCACTATGTGGATACAGCATAGCTTATTCAGCTCAGTCTCCTACCAAAGGCATTTATGTGGTTCGCAATATTTTGCTCTTTTCAAATAATTCCACAGTGAATAGTTTTGTGTATATGTTGTTTCATTTTTTTTTGGAAGTCTGTCTTCAGGATAAATTCACGTAAATGTCACACATTTTTCTTATAAATTCTCAGAAGTGCAATTCTCATAAGGTAAATGTATTTGAAGTTTTTCTAAAAATTCCTCAAATTCTGCTCAGTAGTAGTTGCAACCATTTTGCACTCTAACTAGCAAGTTAAGATAGTGACTGTTTTCCAGAGATTTACCTAGGAGGTTTATTATTACCCTAGATTAATTTTCTGGTGCTATATTCCAAAGTACTACAACCTGTGAGGCTTAAACCAGCAAAAATTTATTCTCCCACAATTCTGGATCCTAGAAATCTGAATTCAGGGTGTTGGCAGAACCATGCTTTCCCTGAGTTCTCTAGGGGAACATTAATCCTTCTTTCTTCCAGTTTCTGGTAGCCTCAGGACAGCATGATTTGTGGCAGCATAACTCCAATCTCTGCCTTCATCTTCACCTGACCATCTTCCCTACGTGTCTCTCTAACTGTGATTCTTCTCTTTTCATGGGGACTCCAGTTTCATAGGATTAGAGCCACCCTACTCCAGTATGACCTCCTGTTAACTAATTACATCTGCAGATAAGGTCACATTCACAGGTACTGGGAGTTAGGACTTGCAGCTATCTTTGTGGGGGACACAAATCAACCCATCACATGACCTTTTTAATTTTGTCAAGCTGTTGCCAAGGTGAAAAATGATATCTCTGTGAGGTTTGAATTTCCATTTTTTCCTACTATATGTAAGTATCTTTTTGCATGTTTAAAGGGTATTTGCCTACCTTTTCTAGGCAAAATGCCTTCCTTGGCACATTTGCCTATTACATGCTTTGTTTTTCTTTTCCCTTAACATTTTTTACCTTATTATTTTGAAATAATTTAAAAATTACAAAGAAGCTACAAAAATAATCACAGTACCCCTGTATATCCTTCACTCAGCCTCTCCCTAATATTAATATCTTATGTAACCATAGTAGCTCTATCGAAAACAATAATTTAATACTTTATTAAAGTACATATCATATTCAAATAGAACCAGTTTTTTTTTTTTTAAATTGATGTGTTTTTTCTGTTCCAGGGTTCTCTATAGATACCTTTGTTTGTTTTTTGCTGTAAATATTTGTGCAATAAAACATCTGTCATTTCAGCATTCTAAGCATGTACAATTCAGTGACATTGATTGCGTTCATTATATTGTTCAGGTATCGCTAGTATCTGTTTCCAAATTTTTTCATCACCCTTAACAGAGGTGTCAGGTAAATAATGAGCCTCCCTCTCGCTGTCCCTCTAGCCTTCTCCTGATAACCAATAATATACTTTGGTCTCTAAATACTAGACTATTCTATTCCAGGAATTCAAGAGTGATTCAATATTATAAAATCAATCCACGTAGTATACCAATAACAGAACAAAGGAAAAGAAACACATAACCATCTCAGTTGACACAGAAAAAGGATTTGACAAAATCCAACATGTTTTCATGATAAAAATACTCAATTTCCTAGAAATGGAAGCCCTGTTGGTGTAGTGGTTAGGAGCTACAGCTGCTAACCAAACTGTTGGCAGTTTGAATACACCAGGCAATCCCTGGAAACTCTATGAGGCAGCTCTGCTCTGTCTTATAGAGTCACTATGAGTCAGAATCGACTCAATGAAAAATGTTTTTTTTTTTTTTTGTACCTTGAAATAGAAGGGAAATTGCTCATTCTGATTTTTCATTTAGGAAAAATCCACAATAACATCATACCCAATGGGGCAAGAATGAGAACTTTTCTCTTAAGGTCAGGAACAAAACGAGGATTCAGGCTCTCACTAGTGCTTTTCAATATTGTACTGGAAGTTCTAGCCAGAGCAATTAGTCAAGAAAAAGAAATACCATGTATTCAAATCAGGAAAGAAGAAGTAAAACTATTCCTTTTCATAGATTAGGAGACTCCAAGGAACCCAAAAGAAACCTACTAGAACTAATAAATGAATGTGGCAGGATTCAAGGTCAACACACAAAAATCAGTCACGTTTTTATACATCAGCAATGAGTTTTTGTTTTGAGAACTGTTTATATACTAGGAATATTGGCTTTTTTTTCTGTGATATAAGTTTTTTCAATTTGTCATTTGTCTTTGTTGCATGTCTCTGGAACATGCTTCTTCCTTTCACCCCACACCTCTTTCTTATGCCTGGCTATTTGTTATTAAGTTCTTATAATTCCCTATCAATGCATCCTCAGAGTTTCCTTCATAGCATTTACCAACAGTTGCACTTTTATATTTATTTATTTGCTTGTTTTCTGTCTTCCTTCTTGACTCTAAATGCCACCAATACAGAAGTGATGTTTATTTACCAGTGTACATCTAGCTTCTGAAAATGTGCCTGCCGCATATGAAGAATACACTATTACCTATTGAGTTCAATGAGTGAATGATCAAGAAACCTTGTAATAGAAGAAATCACTGAAAAATTCAAAATATTTATTTAGAAGACAGAAGATTAAATAAGAACTTGATACCAAAACAAAACAAAAAAAAAAACCTGTTGCCGTTGAGTTGATTCTGACTCATAGTGACCCTATATGATAGAACTACCCCCAAAGAGTTCCCAAGGAATTCTTGGTGGATTTCAACTGACAACCTTTCGGTTAGGAGCCAATCTCTTAACTACAGTGCCACCAGGGATCCAGGAACATGACTAATATCTTTAAATATTAAAAAAGTGACTGTATAGGAAAAATAGATTTTTTGTATGTAACTCAGAAGGTCGTTAGGAAGGCAAAACTCAAAGCTATTTTTTTGCCCTAAAATTAGATAATATTTTTCTAACGTTTCTTGGTAAAATCAGAAAACAAAACAAAATGCTGCCTGACAATGAATGGCTTGTCCAAGCCATGGAGCATTTTTAAAAAGAAAGTAGATTTCGGTGTGACAGATGTTGAGCAGGATATTCATGCATAAAATTGGCTTGACTAAAGTTCTACCAAATGTTTGTCCAAAGCTAAAATTCTATGAAGCCCTGAAAAGGAACTGGAAGGGTGAATGTTGATATAAGCATTCTTTTATTAAAAAAAAGCAATAATTCAGTGTTAGCCCAAATGAATGAATTCATATGGTACAATTTTTGCAACTGGACAGCTAAGTGGGAGTGTATTTTTGGTAAGAAATATGGGTGGTCAGGAAAAAGTAATACTTTTTTCTTTGCCTATTGTCATGGATAATGCTATTTCATGAATCATGCACTAATCCGATGTACTCATTAAAAATGGAGACTATTTGCATGCGTTATCAGCTTTTTTTTTTTTTCAAATAATGTCATACCAACTATCAGCATGTTAGACATGAGCTTGGGTTTTGAAATTTAAATATGAATTATCGGGAGAAAACTGGGTCTTAATACCTGAAATGCATGTTCTCATATTGAGGATATCTCCAGGTACTTGGGAAGTACCTTCAGTGAATGAACTCATGCACATCCTTGATGGTGGAGGAAATTATTTGATGTTTAATCTCAAGTTTCATAGAATTGACTTTCAGGGAATTACATGTCCCTCTAATTTTTCTGATGATGCCATGGCAAACCAAGGTAACCTTAAAATATTTAATCCATGGACTGACCCATTTCTACCTCATGTTTCATGCATCCGTTCATGAGAAATTCAGTACTGATATCTAATTGTTTCTTGAAATATATGAGCACCAAAAAACAAACCCACTGCCGTCGAGTCGATTCCGACTCATAGCAACCCTATAGGACAGAGTAGAACTGCCCTGTAGAGTGTCCAAGGAGCACCTGGTGAATTTGAACTGCTGACCTTTTGGTTAACAGCCATAGCACTTAACCACTAAGCCACCAGGGTTTCCGTATATAAGCACACTAAACTAAGATTAAATCACATCTAGTGGGAGGAGCCAAAATCTGGGCAAAAGAAGTGAAGATGAATTATTAAATCATCTAATTTTGAAAACTAGGGACTCTTTTGCACATGGCCAGCTACCAGGTTGGAAGAACCAGATATTTTTTCAGAGTTTTTAAGGCAAGCATTCTGCATATCAACATATGCTCAAAGTAATTCCACAGTGTTATAATCTGTTCTACATTTCTTTAGTTCATTGTATTTACTGCCTAGGATGAGTTTGCAAACGCACCTGCACAGTTTGATGTTTATAAAAATGGCAATTATGATGGTGTGCCATTGAAATAAAACTTTGCTGCATAGAAATTAAAGAGTGAAAACAATGATCTGCTAAAAACTATTATTTTGCCAGGCATTCCATTCAACAGAATTGCAATTAATTTCTTCCTCTCCATCATTATTGTGGTTAAAACAAAGGCCAGTAATCTCGCATCTGGCTACAGATTTAAAAAGAGAACACTTCCTTCTTTCACAAAGCTCAGTAAGTATTGTGTCTACATAGTTAGATGAGATAGTTAAAATTCTCTAGTATTCAATGTTTTAAATTCATTGTGATTTAGACACTGGAGAATTTGCAACCCAAGTATGGAAGCAGTGTTTGATTAAAAATAAATGTCTTAAAACAGTCTCTCTTGTTTGCCAGTTGCTTTGAGTTGTCTATGATATTATTAAGATTTTAAAAATAATGCCAGTGCATTGCTAGAATTCACTTTACCTTTAATATGAAAGAATGAGTTTTTATTTTTGTACAGAAATGAAAATCCAGAGTTTGCAAGGTTTATTACTCATGTTACCTTTTGCTTGCAACCCTGTAGTTTATTCAGAATGAGAATTCCACCCAATGGCACCAACCACTCCATGGGTGTTACATCCATTTATCCTGATCAAGTCTTACACAGAAGACACGTACATACACAGTGCTGGTGATAGTGAACGCTGTTTTAATAACTCACAGTTAATACAGGGTACAACAGCAAATATACCATCACGAGTGGTCCCCTCTGGCTCAAAAGCTGTCAAGGTGGGATGGAAAACTTCCACAGGTGCCTCTTCTCTTTGCAGTGTGGATGAAGACTCCTTAGGACCTTTCCCCATCCACCTGTTTTATATTCTAGGGGTTGTATATTTTACTGCACAGAGCGCAGTGCAAGTTTTCCCACCTGATCATCCAAAGAGGGCAGTTGTCAGACATGAGGGCACCAGCCTGGAGTTGTTAGCTGGGATAGTTTCTCTTTAGCTCTGATGCTTATTTAGACAAACTGTTAGGGCTTCGGAAACCCTAGTTGCATAGTTGTTAAGTGTTGAGGCTGCTAATCAAATGGTCGTCAGTTCAGATCCACCAGAAGCTCCTTGGAAACTCTATGGGGAAGTTCTACTCTGTCCTATAGAGTCGCTATGAGTTGGAACCGACTTGAGGGCAATGGTTTTGGTTTTGGATTAGGGCTTCAGAGGGGAAAGTGTGATGGTTTGTTCCGAAGCCCAAAGATGCTAGCAGGGGGGAGGAATGGGGAATAATTATACCCTTTTGGGCTATCCATAAGACTGCCTCCTCTCAGTCCCTTTCCTTACTTTTATCATGCACTTGTTCTTAGGTGCCTTCTAGTCAGCTTTCACTCATAGCGACTCTATGCACAACAGAAGAAAAAACACTGCCTGGTTCTGCACCGTCCTCACAATCATTGCTATGCTTCAGCCCATTCTTTCAGACACTGTGTCAGTCCATCTCCTTGAGGGTCTTCCTTTCTTTCCCTGACTCTCTACCAAGCATTATGTCCTTCTCCAGGGACTGGTCCTTCCTGATGACATGTCCAAAGTATGTAAGATGAAATATTGTCATCCTTACTTCTAAGGAGCATTCTGGCTGTACTTCTTCCAAGACAAATTTGTTCATTCTTCTGGCAGTCCACGGTATATTCAATATTCTTCACCAACACCATAATTCAAAGGCGTCAATTCTTCTGCAGTCTTCCTTATTCATTGTTCAGCTTTCAAATGCACAAGAGGTGATTGAAAAAAACAAAAAAACATGGCTTGGATCAGGTGCACCTTAGTCTCCGAAGTGACATCTTTGCTTCTTAACACTTTAAAGAGGTTTTTTGTAGCAGATTTTCCCAATGCAATATGTCCTTTAATTTCTTGACCATTGCTTCCAGGGGAGTTCACTGTGGATCCAAGTAAAACTAAATTCTTGACAACTCCAATCTTTTCTCAGTTTATCATGATGTTGCTTATTGGTCCAGTTGTGAGGATTTTTGTTTCTTTATTTTGAGGTGTAACCCACACTGAAGGCTGTAGCCTTCAATCTTCGTCAGTAAGTGCTTCAAGTCCTCTTCACTTTCATCAAGCAAGTTTGTGTCATCTGCATATCACAGGTTGTTAATAAGTTTCCTCCAATCCCGATGCCGTATTCATCTTCATTTAGTCCAGTTTCTTGGATTATTTGCTCAGCATACGGATTGAATAAGTATGCTGAGAGGATACAACCCTGTCACACACCTTTCCTGCTTTTAAAGTATACAGAATCATCATGCAGTAATTACTTCTTACATCATTCCACAAATACTACTCACCATTGGAGAGAGACTACAGGAACAAGTCCTCTATCAATACATATAAAATTCAAGAAACATGGACTTGATCTTTCTGTATTTAAAAAATGTATTAAGTACATTTTATCTTCCAAGTCCTGTTTTAGGTACTAGGGATATAGCAGTAAATAAAACAGAGAAGTTTCTTCCTCATTTGAGGAGAAGATGAATACTAAGAGAATAAATTAAAAACAGGATTTATTAAGTTGTAAAAAATGTTATGAAGAAAAAAAATGTTGTTATATGATGAGGGGATATAAATCTTTAAATAGTTGCCCAGAATATATTTCTAAGGGGTGACCTTTGAGCTAAAATCTGAAAGTTGAAAAGCACTCACTACACAAAATAATGGAAAAATAACTTCACAGGAGGAGAGAGCAGCAAGAGCAAAGGTCCTGATGCAAGAAAGAAGTTGGTGTGTTCAAAGAACAGAAAACCGGTCAGTATGGCTGGAGCACACAAAGAGGAGCAATCAGCGTGGTGATGTTAGGGAAAGTTAGGCCTAGATCAGATCCTGCAAGACCCTGTACACCTTGATGAAAGGTCTGGCTTCTGATCAAAAGCCTGCTACTCTTTGGCTCCTAACACACAACTTTTAATATCCTCATAGACAGATACATTTCTTAGAATGGCATTCCCATACTCCTTTGTGGAAAAACATCATTGAAAAGCATTCTTAAAAAAAAAAAGAAAAGGAGAATTTGGTGACCCTTTACATTTCTCTATTCCTTAAGAAAACAATTGTTTCAAGGTGCAATACCATTGTCACAGGCAGGCAGTCAAATTTTCTGGTTTACTGTTGAGCTTTACTTCTCCATGTCACTTACACCATTGTGCACTCTTCTCCGTACGGTGCTGATTCTGCATAACCATCGAATCCATTTCAAAAATAAATTGAATAATTGAAATATGTAGTAATTGTCTACAATACACTAGACACATTTCTGAGAACTCAGAATCCAAAGTTTAATATGAGATTTCTCTTTCAAAGAATTTAAAGTAGCAGGGTGAAGACAGACATTAAAAAAAAAAAAAATCAACTTAAGGTAATTAGTGTGATAAAAGATTCTATAAGTTACTCAAAGAGGTAGAGAGTTTCAAATAACGGTCAAGGAAGGAAGTAGGAATGCCCAAGTTGATTATAAAATTGTTAAGTAATAAGTCAAATAAATAGGAAAATAAGAGTTTTGGAGGCAAACGGAATGGGCCATACAATATATCTTGGGGAATGTCTTTAGTTTCATGAGTGATCAGAAATATCAGATTTTACATGTGTTATGGGTTGAACTGTAACCCCAAAGTAGATAATGTTGAAGTTGTAACTCCTGTGCCTGTGAATGTGACCTTGTTTGGAAATAAAGCCTTCTCTGGAGATGTTATTAGTTATGTTAATAATGCCATGCCTGAGTAGGATAGGTTCTGATTCCATCTGAGTGTGTCTTATAAAAGGGAAAACGGATATGAAAACAGAGTCACATAGGAGGAGACATGTTGTGAAGAAGCATTAAAGGCAAGGAATGCCAAGAAATTCTTGGGGTTATCAGAAGCTGGAAGCTAGGAGGAAGGAACTTCCCCTAGAGCAGACAAGGAAAGTATGGCCCAAACAATGCTTTGACATTTAGCTTCCAGAACCAGGAGATGATAAATTTCTGTTCTTCAAAGCCACATGCTTTGTGATGTATTCTATGGCAGTCCTAGGAAATCAAGAAGGTTCCATATAGCATTGTTTGCCATGGAGGCACCTCAGTCAGCATTATGAAAGCTTTGCACAGACATCCATGATTCGGTTACATTCTATACCAGGAACTAGTTTTGTTAGTTACAATATAGATCAACCTCTACAACACAGATCCAAAATAATAGTGGTATAAATTTTTTAAACAAGACTGAGGTGTATTATCTCAAGCAACAGTCCTAGAGTAAGCAATTCAGGTCTAAACTTGTGGCTCTGCAGAATAGAGAACTAGACTCCCTCTGTCTTGGGCCTAGGCCATCACTAGACATGTTTGTAGACAGAAAAGATGCTAAGATTCAGAAACTTGAAAGAATGGGCCTCATTTATATGGTCTAACGTGACTTATCACCCACCTGCATTCCTGTCTGTCAAAAAGGAAAAAGGACTTGGGAAGAACATACCCCTTTCCTTCAGGGTATTAAGCAGAAGTTACAAATATCTCTTCCACTCATTTCATTGACCAAATATTAGTCACATGACCAAACACAGGTGCCAGGGAAGCTGGGATAATATAGACTTTATTCAGGGTGGCCAAGTGTTAAAGGAAAAGGTTGAAGATGAACACTGAGTGTGAGCAGACTCTACCACTGCTGGACAGTGTAAGAGTCTTATATAGAGCTGAGTTTCAATCCCTTAATTTTGTGACCATGGGCAAGTTATTTATTGTGTTAGGTATTTGTTATTATCTTTAAGTTGGATATTATACTGTCACCTACCTTTAAAATTGTTCTGAGTACATGGAAAATGACAGAGATTCTGTCACATGGGAAGCCCTTAGTGAATATCAGTAACTCTGATTATTTTAAATCGAAATAATATTGGTGTTCATGCCACAGATCATGCATTCATCCTTCCTGGCCTGAGTCCCCTGCCTCATTGTATTTTCTGCCAAAAGTTTACGTTATATACTAGGAAAGCCACTTTACCCCTTTGGGATTTTGTTTCTTCCTCTATAAAATAAAAAATTAGTATTAGATGACCTTTAAGTTCCATTCTAAATTCAAAAATCAATTATCCATCATACATTTATTTTAGAATCGTGGTAGATGTATAATGGCTAATGCAGTTTCTTGGCACTTAGTGAACCCACAGTAGTGCTAATTATTGAATCAGCTTGTTTAGCAAGTGGTATCTTTAGGCTCTACTATATGCTAAATATATAAGTTTCACAACAGCAAAATTGCCTTGCTATTCCCTACATTTCTGTGCCTGCCACAGAGCAAATATAGTTGATTATACACTACATGGTAAACTGAAAATCTCTCTGGGCTTCTAGAAGTGCAAAATTATTATTTTACATTTTGAGGTAGTGGAAAGCAAATTTTGGAGTATAAAAATATGAGCTTGAGTCCCTCAGATATATCACTTGCCATCTTTATGAAATTAGGAAAGTTATTTTGCCTCTCAGAGTATTAGTTTTCTCCAATTGTAATACAGATATAAAAATTCTGCTTGCTTGATTTTGAGATTTAAGGGAAATAATGTTCATGAATGGTTATAAATGATAAAGGGCTGCTGAAATACAAAGAATAGTTATGAGAAATTGCAGTAACAAGACACTCCATGACAGCTTAGCTTTAGATGCCAAGTGAGATTCAAGCCACCAAATTACATGTCATCTTCCTTGCCTTTTTCTTAAGGTAATAAGAACATAGCCACCTTAGTGCTCTTGGTTTTTCATACATTCTCTTCAGCCTCTAAATCTTAGTATTTTTTCTTTCTACAGATCTAAGTTTTTCTCACAAGTTGAGGATAGCACTAACAGGGACTGAACTATATTTCTGTAATCCTTAAGGTTGTATCCATAAACAATGACTGCAACATTGAAACCTAGTAAGAGCAGAGAGTCTGAAATTCAATGAAGCCGCGGCTGGTTTTGGTGCTGAAGCTAATTCATGTTGTCTTTGATGCGGAAAATGCCAGGCATGTAGAATATAATGTTGGCTTAGACCTCATATGGCTGAAACCATCATATTTTTATTATATCATTGGGACGTGACGAAGACATTATGTCTGTGGGTCATTCCACATGATGTGCTTTAATTATGTCAGTTGATTAGAGTTTAAGAAGAGGTCTTAGGGTCACAGCTGGCCAGGGATCTCTGGTATCAATGAGAGAGCAGTCACGACAGAAACAGGAAGAAGCCAGGGAAATGGAGGGCACAGGCAGGGTAAGGCTGCTGTTCTTCTATATAGAAAAAAAAAAGGAGACTTGAAATGTGTGGAACTCCTCACTTGGGAGATGTAACCATAGCTGAAGAGTTAGATTCATGAGATGGGTTCAGAGTTCAAGTCATTGTCTTCTTCTTTTCCTGGTTTTAAATATTGACTAGAAATCACTATTGCTTGTCTGCAGAACTCAATCTGTATTTCTTTAAGAAACCGAGACTGGCTTTTATAGGTAATGCACCCCCGGTTGTTGCTGTTAGTTACTATACAGTCAATTCTGACTCATGTTGACCCCGGGCAGTTAATTCAATAATTAATATTCATGGACCTTAAAATGTCACTGATCACCGAAATGTTAAAAAAAAAAAAAAAAAAATTGTATAGGGACGCATAGATGCAGCTTTTTCATTTTTCTTTTTTTTTAAATTTATTCTTTTGCCTGTTCTATGCATTTCTCCCCTCTGCTTCTATTATATTGGCTTTTAAAATTGGGCCATCAATCTCAAAAATCCAAATGTGCAAAACATGTTTTCACCAGAGGCAAAGGGGAGTCACTTCAACTTTTATGTTAAATTAGATAGGTTATTTTATTCAGTCAGGTTGAGAGACATTGGCAAGCATCTTATTTGGATATGTATGAAGGTAGTTCTTCCCCCAAAAGAAATTCTTTATGTATCAACTGAAGAATTTTAGCCTGTCTCTCTTTTCTCATTAAAGAAAGCTGATGACATATGGACATACCTAAGATCACCATTCTCCAAGGTTCATTATTTCTTTCTTAATGCCTGAGAATTATGATCCTAATGGCTTTCTTGCTACACTTAATGAGTGGTTTTTCATGTTCTACCTGTTTCTGTCCAATTCTTCATAAAGAGAAAAAGTATTTTAGGACAGCCATGGATATGCGTGTAGTGATTCTCCATTAGTAGAGATTGGCAGCGTGAAGTACTCTAGTTTAAGAATATTATGCCTCTCAGCCAAAGGGCACCACTCAAGCTAATGGAGTCTTCATTTCCTATAATCACTATTCTACCCTTTGCATATAAACAAAGGACGAAGTACCAAGAACTACTTTAAGAAAAAAAAAAAAAAAATGGAAAGTTCAAGAAAAAAAAATGAAAAGAGGAATAATTTTTGCTGAGATTTCTAAGCATGTAAGACTCTCAACCAACACCTGTCTGTCAATTTCTTATACAGTACTGGCTTGTGCGCCTGCTATGATTCCGGAAGCTGTGCCACAGGTATTTCAAACACCGGCAAGGTCACTCATGGTATACAGGTTTCAGTGGAGCTTCCAGGCTGACAGACTGGGAAAAAAGCCCTGGTAATCTCCTTCTAAAATTAGCCAATGAAAACCCTGAGGATAACAAGAGAATCGTGCCTAATATGGTGCTGAAAGATACGCCCCCTTGGTTGGAGGACACTCAAAATACTTCGTGACCACAACAACGGGCTTGACCACATCAATGATCATGAAGATAGCACAGGACCAGACAACATTTTGATCTGTTCTACGTGGGGACACCATGAGTAGGAGCTGACTCAACAGTAATAATAAGAACAAGAAAAACAAGAATAAGACTTTTAATATCTCTTTAATATTTCCTATCCCAGTATGATCTTTCCTGGTTCATGGTCGTATGCCTACGCACTTTGAGAAAATTTAACTTTAGAGGTAGGGGTTTTTTTTTTTTTTTTTTTTGGTCTTTTCTCCTCATATAACCCTAAAAGTATACAACCTGAATAAAACTTGATTTCCCCACCCCACTTCTATGTGAAAAACCAGGAGTCTTCACCAAAATATATAAAAGTGAGTTTGAGGCAAAAAAAAAAAAAAAAAAACAACGTATTTTTATCTGTGAAAAGCCCTTTTTAAATGTCACAGAACTCCCACTTGAGCAATTTTCAGAAGTCATTAGAAAATTTGCCTCAGAAAAATGCAACCATTCTGCCCTATATGGTTTCTATGAGTCGGAATCTACTCGAAGGCACTGGGTTCTATATTTATGGAGGGATTACAGTTTCTAAAGAACTGTCAAACAAAGTATCAATCCATGTTTAGCCCATGCTTACAACTGAGAAAAATGAGACTTAGAAAAGTTCAACTCTTTAAAATTTATATGCCAGTGGGTCTGGGTTGGGACTCTGAATCTAACAATTTTCCCACGTAACATATTATAACGTCAATGTAATCTGAAAACCTTCCTAAGCAATTTACCTTCATTCACTTTTAGTTTTCTACGTAAATTCAGGATTGTGTTGCATTTTCCATGAAAAATATGTTCACATATTTGTTCTGGAAATACGTTTTGACTAGAAAACGTCTGTAGTAAGGGATTTATATTGTTTTTGTTTTTAGCTGCTGTTGAGTTGATTCCAACTCATGGTGACCCCATGTGTGCAGAGTAGAACTGCTCCATAGAGTTTTCAAAAGGTATATACCCGAAAGTTCAGTTTCTCTTTGGCCTCTGCCATCTTCAGATAAGTAAAAGCGTTTTGTTCTTGTACATGATTGCAAATTGAACAGATAGTAATTTACTACTTGACGGATCCCTGCAATGGAAGCCGGAAGAGTTGAGGGTCTGGGCAGGGCTCATAAATATGTCTCAATATATGTTGCACTTGGACAGTGGAAGTAGGTAGAATTCAAATCTGTTTTTTTCTCCAGTTTTGATGAAAAGTTAGCCAAAGTATCAGTGCCACTATAAAATCTGGTATATCAACAGTGACACCCTCCCACCAACTTCATAGAAATCTGAGTAACAGGATTCATTTTAACTCAGTGGTTTTACGTTAACAGCATGCTCTATATATCTTAAGTATTTTGTTACTTAATACCTGCTGTTATCCTCAGTTTATAAGGAACAAACTGACTCAGAGAGGTTTAACTGCATGTTGTCCAAAATCGTGTAGCTAATAAATGTCAGAGCCAAAAGTTGAATGAATAGCTCTCTATCAAGCCTTCATTTAAATTATGAGTGACCAGCGGTGGTCACAGATCTTAGAATGGAAGAATCCATTTTGCTTTTCATTAGCTTTCGATCCAAAAAACAAGGCAGTTTTGATTTTTTGTCTTCAAAA
The DNA here is from genome assembly GCF_030014295.1 of Loxodonta africana. Taxonomy (NCBI): domain Eukaryota; kingdom Metazoa; phylum Chordata; class Mammalia; order Proboscidea; family Elephantidae; genus Loxodonta; species Loxodonta africana. The sequence continues at coordinate 43,272,840 of NC_087348.1, forward strand.
TCCTCAATTCCTAGAAGCCCTGAATCGTTTCCTAAACTATCAAAATGATTTCTTCCTCTTTTGCTTTAGTTCAAATACTGCTTGCACTGAACGATGTATGAATGTGTAACTACTTAATCCAATTGCCTTGAATTGGAGAACTAAAAGCAAAAACAAACAAAAAAAAATCCCCATCACATTTTGCTCTTCAGTGAATAATATTTGACAAGTAGAAGTGGTATATATAAATAAGTCAATGGATAATGCTCAGCTTTCACACATTTTTTCTTCCTCCTGGTAATGCAAATCCTTGTGGGGAGAAAAATGATATTTTATTTGTTATGATCCTGAAGAGAGCAAAATAAATAAACCATTAGTATTGGGGTTGGGGGTAAGATCGATAATAAGTTTCTCTGAAATGTTAAATATTCCCTTTATGATGAATTGATCCTTTGTCTTCTCCATTGTCGAAGTTGTTAAAGCTGAAATACTTCTTGAGGCAAGAGATGAAAAGAATACAGATGTTTTAGAACCTAGTTATCATATGACTTATTATATGGATTGATATGACACAGATAAAATTGTATCTTCAGAAATAAAACTACAGAAATAAAATCTCTAATCAGCCTAAAGAGTATTATATCTTATTTTTTGACACCTACAAAGTTCTTTTGTTGTCATTCAGGTTCCATGTTTGCTGCTCTATAATATAGTTTCTAACCAGCTTCCTGAGTAATTAAAATGTAAGTTAAATTGTGTCACCTTATACTTATTTCTTTAGAAGCTCTAAAGCAGGATTCCTCTACCTCTTCCTTATTGACATTTGGGGCCAGATAATTCTTTGCCGTGGGGGTCTGTCTCCTGTGCATTGTAGAATGTTTAGCAGCATCCTTGGTCTCTACCCACTGGATGCCACTAACACCCACCCCCAGTCGTAACAACCAGAAATGTATCCACAATGCCAAATGTCACCCCAGGGTTCAAAACTGCCCCCCATTGAGAACCACTGCCCAAAAGACTTCATCATAAATTTAAAATAAATTTTACAGTCCTAATGCTGGCCTACCAAAACCCAAAATGATCTGTCCAGGTTTGACTTCTCCAATATTATCTCACCCAATCTTTTTCCGTGCTTACCTTACTCCAGACACAACTGGCCTCTTTGCTGTTTCATGAAATAGCCAAGTTCATCCCAAACTTAAGAGCCTTTAAGTAGGCTGCTTTCTAAACTTGGACTGTTTTCCTGCAGATCTTCATGCAACTTGCTGCTTCATATCTCAGACCAAATATCACTTCTCTGGCCTTTCTTGTTCACTTTATTTAAAATAATCATCTAGTCTCTTTCTCTTGCACCACCTTGTTTTATATCCTTCAGAGCACTTATTACTATATTTTGCAATGTATTTTTTTTTAATAATTCCCTTCCATTGGAATATAAACTAAGTGAGAGCATTTACTTTAGTTTGTCACCAAATATTTATCAAACATGGCATAATTCTAAGCAAATGAATATAATATTAAGGTACATGACACATAAGTTTCAATAAATACATAAATATACATGTAAACACAGTCTAATCAGAATAGAGTTGCACTGAATAAAGATAAATATAAGAAGTAGGATCAAGTTTTTATAAACATGTATCAAAGGAAAGATACATTTAAAGGTATTTAATTTCTATCTCATGGGGGCATTGGCAGTTCAGTGGTACAATTCTTGCCTTCCATGCAGGAGACGTCAGTTTGATTTCTTGTCAAGGCACTTCGAGTGCAGCCGCCTCTCGTCTGCAGCCACCACTCAGTGATGGTTTGCATGTTGCTATGATACTGAAAAGGTTCAGCGGAGCTTTCAGACTAAGGCAAACTATAAAGAAAGGCCTGGCAATATACTTCTCAAAATCAGCCCGTTGAAATCCTATGGGTCACAATGGCCCTATTCACAATGAATCATGGGGATGGTGGAGGATTGGACAGCATTTCATTCCATTATGCATGGTGTCACCATAAGTGAGAGTCAACTCCATGGCAGCTAACAACAATATATATATATATATATTTATCTCCAATGAAATAATTGTTTAAAACATTACAATTTTGAATGATATGACAATGAATGAGACTCCAATATGAGAATGAAAGAGAATAAATGATATGACAGTCAATGAATGAAAAGCTTCCTGTTTTCTCCACATAATTACAACAGCTCCATCCTCTCTCTTCCTATTGTACCAAGCATGTATCTCCACAGCAATAATTAATTCTTTGCATCGACTTGCTTAGAAGCTTCTGGATGGCAGAATCGTGACTTGCCATTCAGATATCTGCAGCATTCTTCACAGTCTTGGTACAAGTAAGCCACCAATAAATATTTCTCTACTGACTATCTGGTGAAAGTTCTTCATCTGGGTATTGATTGTTTTGTCCATGAATCTTCATTCATTTAATCCATCAATATTTAGTGTATATTTTATATTCATCACACCCTATTCCAGGCACTAAGACTTTCAGTATTATACATGTTTTGCTTCTGCCTTCTCCTCTCTGGGATAATTTGAGAAAATGTTCCAACTGTAAGAGCCTTCTGTACCAAAAAATAAAAAAAACAAAGAAAAAGAGAATGAAGTGAAATCTAAATTGACGGGACTGCATTGTTTGAGCTTTGCTTTTCTCTAAATTTGAAAGTCTGCTACTCAGCCAATGAAGTTAATGATGGGCAAATTGAGAATCAATGAAAGGAAATACATTCTTTGAACTGTGTGTAGCCAGGCGACAGAATTGCCTGACGCAGATGAGGTCAAGTCAAATAATGTGGTTGGGTAAGAAAGCAGAAGAGATAGCTTTATCTTCATTTGAACCACTTGTAGTTATTACTCTATTGATCAAACAAAAAGGAAATTCATCTTTTGCTTCTGGCATATTGATATGTTGATTGTCTGAAAAGATGAATGCATATTTTTTTTTGATCTTTCATGGGATTTATGTTTCAGTGTGGCAAGAGGAGAGGACTAATGTATGGGATTCATTCTAGTGTTTCTGGAACAGCTAGAGATCAGATACCTAAACTGACCTTGTATGGTGAATAAAAAAATTAAAATGGTCCAAATCACTTTCTCTGAAATTTTTAAAAATAAGCAATGAAAAAAAATCATTAAAGTAAAAATGAATTGAAATATAAAACTTCTTTTGTGGTAAATTTCCCAAAGGCAAAATAACACTGGTTTGATAGATAAAGAAAGAAAACAAATGTTTATTGATTACTGATTTTGTGCAGTGCTAAGTACAATTTAAGAGATCTTACCTGGTCATTTTAATGATTCCAGAAAAATGACAGACAAAACTATTAACTGAAATAAAACAGCATATTAGCTCATATTACATGTTCTGTGTTTTGGTACATAATTTAATACACAAAACAATGCTTGTAAATTGTTTTGTTATATTTCTAAAGTATAAAACCAAGGAGTGTCCCCTTACATGAAACTGTTGAATAAACCCATGACTTTCTGATAACTAAGCTTATACTTAAACACCTTAACACATTTTTCCCAAAGAGGAAATTAAAGCTCATAATAATAAATAATTTAGCTCTGGAGCACCACAATAAATGAGAAAAGAGAAAAATCTGTGAATTTCTGGAGTGTGATGTTTGGAGAAATATGACTATTAAAATGTTACTTCCTTATCTTCTATTTAGAAGCTACCCTGGGCCATTACCTTACACAAGAGGATTTAATTTAAATACTTCAAATGTGGTTATAATAGAAAAGGTTGTTAAAAAGGAAGTAATTGCTTAAGAACAAAATTTACTTTAAATATTATTCTGCAAACATTCTAATATTGTTTGCTGTACAGCACAATTAGAAAAAGAAGATATATATTGTACCTCATTGTTTATTCTAACCAAAAACCAAACACATTCTCCTCGAGTCTCCACAACTCATAACAACCCTATAGGACAGAGTAGAACTGCCCCATAGGGTTTCCAAGGAGCAGATAGTGGATTAGAACAGCTGACCTTTTGGTTAGTAGCTGTAGCTGTCAACCACTGTGTTTATTCTAATGCCCTAAAAACTTTATTCACAGTGGTCTAATAATCATGAAGGAGACCTGGTGGCACAGTGGTTGAGTGCTCAGCTGCTAACCGAAAGTCAGCAGTTGGAACCCATCAACCTCCCCATGGGTGAAAAATGTGACAATCTATCTGCTTTCCATAAAGATTACAGCTTTGGTAATCCTATGAGGCATTTCCGCTCTGTCCTATAGGGTTACTAGGAGTTGGAGTCAACTTAATGGCAATGGGTTTTAAGCTTCAGGATCCATGACACTGTGCTAACCAGTGACACAAAGCTTTGGGTAGCATGCAGATGCACAGCAAAAAATACAAACTCCCACAATGAATGGACACAAATCAGTAATATTGTCAAAAAAATATGCAGATGTGGTAACTATACAAAACTGGTGGCTTGAATTCACCATTATAGCTATTTTGAGGTATATTTATTCAGATAACAAATCATTATTGATTTTTTTCTAGGTGCCAAGTGTTATATTAAATCCTGGTTATATAGGAAAGAAATGGGCCTCATTCTTTTTCTCGTGGCACTCACAGTTTAGTTGGAGAGACGAATATTCCTTTCAAATAATCACATAATTAAAAATATACAATTGTAAATAGTGATAATTTTTAAGAAAAATATAGGGTACTTTAATGTCCCATAACTGTTCTTATTGTTGTTAGGTGCTGTCGAATCCATTACAATTCATAGCGACTCTGCACAACAGAACAAAACACTGACCAGTCCTGTGCCATGCTCACAATTATTGCTATTTGAGCCAATTGTTGCAGCCACTGTGTTAATTCATCTACTTGAGAGTCTTCCTCTTTTTCACTGACCCTCTACTTTATCAGTCATGAAGCCCTTCTCCAGGGACTGATTTCTCCTGATAACGTGACCAAAGTATGTGAGACATAGTCTTGCCATACTTGCTTTTAATGAGCATTCTGGCTGTACTTCTTCCAAGACAGATTTGTTTGTTCTTCTGGCAATCCATGGCATATTCAATACTCTTCATCAACACTGTAATTCAAAGGCATAAATTCTCCTTCAGACTTCCTTATTCACTGTTCAGCTTTCACATGCATATGAGGTGATTGAAAACATCATAGCTTGGGTCAGGTGCACCTTAGTCCTCAGAGCATTATCTTTGCTTTTTAATACTTAAACAAGGTCTTTTGCAGCAGATTTGCCCAATGCAATATGTCTTTCAATTTCTCGATCGCTGCTTCCATGGGCATTGATTGTGGATGCAAGTAAAATGTATTTCTTAACTTCATTCTCTTCTCTGTTTATCATGATATTGCTTATTGATCCATTGCAAGGATTCTTCTTTATGTTGTGGTACAATCCATACTGAAGGCTGTGGTCTTTGATTTTCATCAATAACTGCTTCAAATCCTCTTCACTTTCAGCAAGCAAGGTTGTGTCATCAACATGTCACAGATTGTTAATAAGCCTTCCTCCAATCCTGATGCCCCATTCTTCTTCACATAGTCCAGACTCTCAGTTGATTTGCTCAGCATACAGAATGAATAAGTATGATGAAATTATACAACCCTGACATTCACCTTTCCTGACTTTAAACCATGCAGTATCCTCTTGTTCCGTTCAAAGGAGTGCCTCTTGGTCTAAGTACAGTTTTCTCATGAGCACAGTTAAGTGTTCTAGTGTTCCCACTATTCACAATGTTATCCATAATTTGTTATGATCCACACAGTCAAATGCCTTTAAGTAGTCAATAAAACACAGGTAAACATCTTTCTGGTATTCCCTGCTTTCAGCCATGATCCATCTGACATCAGCAATGATATCACTGGGTCCAAGTCCACTTCTGAATACACCTCGAATTTCTGACAGTTCCTGTGGTACTGCTGCAACCCCTTTTGAATGATAGTCAGCAAAATTTTCCTTTTGTGTGATATTAATGATATTGTTCAGTAATTTCCACATTCTGTTGGATCTCCTTTATTTGGAATGGGTACAGATATGGATCTCTTCCAGTTGCCTGGCCAGGTAACTGCCTTCCACATTTCTTGGCATAGAATGAGGTCTTCCAGCACTGCATCTGTTTGTTGAAAAATCTCAATTGATATTCCATCAGTTCCTGGAGACTTGTTTTTCGCCAATGTCTTCACTGCAGCTTGAATCTCTTCAGTATCAATGGTTCTCGATCATATGCTACCACTTGAAATGGCTGAACGTTGACAAATTCTTTTTGGTACAGTGATTCTGTGTATTCCTTCCATCTTCTTTTGATGCTTCCTGTGTTGTTTAATATTTTCCCTGTAGAATCTTTCAATATTGCAACTAGAGGCTTACATTTTTTCTTCAGTTATTTTAGCTTGAGAAATGCACAGCGTGTTCTTTCCTCTTGGTTTTCTATCTCCAGGTCTTTGTGCATTTCATTGTAATACTTTACTTTGTCTTCTCGAGCCACCCTTTGAAATCTTCTGTTCAGCTCTTTGACTTCATCATCTCTTCTTTTTGCTTCAGTAACTGGACACTCAAGACCAAGTTTCAAAGTCTCTTCTGCTATCCATTTTGGTCTTTTCTTTCCTGTCTTTTTAATGAGCTTTTTCTTTCTTCGTGTATGAAGTCCTTGATGTCATTCCACAACTCATATGATCTTTGTTAATTAGTGTTCATTGTGTCAAATCTATTCTTCAGATGGTCTCTGAATTCAGGCAGGATATAGTGAAGGTTGTATTTTGGCCCTCATTGACTTGTTTAAATTTTCTTCAACTTCAACTTGAACTTGCACAGAGCAATTGATTGTTCCACAGTTGGCCCTTGGCCTTGTTCTGACTGATAATATTGAGCTTTCCCATGATCTCTTTCCACAGCTGTAGTCTATTTGGTTCCTGTGTATTACATCTGGTGAAGTTCATGCGTACAGTTGCTGTTTATGCTGTTGAAAAAAGGTATTTGCAATGGAGAAGTTGTTGGTCTTGTAAAATTCTATCACATGGTCTCCAATGTTGTTTCTATCACCAAGGTCATATTTTCCAACTACTAATCCTTTGTTTCTAACTTTCACATTCCAATTGCCTATAATTATCAATGCATCTTGATTTCATTTTTGATCAACTTCAGACTACGGAAGTTGGTAAAAATCTTCAATTACTTCATATTTGTCTTTTTTAGTGTTTGGAGTATAAATCCAAATAATAGTCATATTAACTGATCTTCCTTGTAGGGGTATGAATATTGTCCTATCACTAACAGTGTTGTACTTCAGGATAGACCTTGAAATGTTCTTTTTGGCGGTAAATGTGATGTCATTCCTCTTCAACTGTTATTCCCAGCATAGTAGACCATATGATTGTCTGATTCAAAATGGCCATATCGATCCATTTCAGCTCACTAGTGCTTCAAATATCTATGTGTATGGGTTCCATTTCATTTCTGATGACTTCCGATTTTCCTAGATTCATGTTTCATACATTCCACATCCTGATTCTTACTGGAGGTTTGCAGCTGTTTCCTCTCATTTGCCACATCAGCAAATGAAGGTCCCAAAAGCCTGATTCCATCCACATCAGGAAGGCTTACCCTACTTTCAGAAGGCAGCTCTTCCCCAGTCGTCTTTTGAGTGCCTTCCAACCTGAGATGTTCATCTTCCAGCACGGTATCAGACAATGTTCCGCTGCTATTTACAAGATTTTCACTAACCAATGTTTTCAGAAGTAGACTGCTATGTCCTTCTACCTAGTTTGCCTTACTCTTTAAGCTCATTTGAAACCTGTCCAACAAGGATGACTCTGCTGGTATTTGAAATATCTGGAGGCAAAACTTCCAGTAACAACAGGCAAGCCACCACAGTAGGTACAAACTGACAGACATGTGGTGGTCATATAACAGGACAACCCCTAATTTAGAGGATTTGGAAGAGCCTGACTGTGAAAGTGTGCTTTGAGCTGAGATGCGAAGAATCTGTATGGAAAGTGTATACTAGGAGAGAATCTAGGTGGTGCATTCAAGGCTGAGGAAAAACAAAGTTCCAAGAGATAAAAGAAAATAGAAAAAATCATGAGGCTTATAAAAGAGATACAAAAAGGGCAATTATTTTCTAAACTGATTTTATTCTATCAAGTGCAGCTAATACCACAAAATTCAACCCATCTAAACCCTGCCTTGAAACTCCTTTACTCAAAGCCGAAGATTAAATATTTTCTTGCCTTCCATTTTAGCAATGGTGTTGGCGTTGGTGGGTGCTTTTGACTCACAGCAACCCCAAGTGACAGAATAGAACTGCCTCATTGAGTTTTTTTGGCTGTAATCTTAATGTAAGCAGATTGCCAGTTCTTTTGCCTGCCGAGCCGCTGACTGGGTTTAAACTACCACCTGTTTGGTTAGCAGCCAAATGCTTAACCTTTACACAACCAGGGCACTTTTATTTATCAGCATTGACAGTTTTATCAGATATTTCATTGCTGCATAACATGGATAGCATTGTTCATCCTATGTGGTTAACTCATCATCTGCCACCCAGTCTTAATGCCATTTGCCACATATTTTAGGATTTATATTATGTCAGCCCTTCCTTGTAGATACTGATTTCTGAATTGATTAGCTTTTGATGGCTTATGTTGTATAATAACCAGTCTCAAAATCTGTTACATGCAAAAACACATTTATTTCTAGCTAACATTATATGAATGTTGTGGGTCTGCTAGAGCTCTCTTGTGCTTGACTGGGCTGTGCAGGGCTCTCATGAGCTCAGCTGGACTCGTGTTGGCTGTGTACACATATTCTCATCATGGACACAGATCAATCAAGAGTCCACTATTCTGGGCTACTCTCCTCATGGTGAGGGTCAGGAGGAAGACAGTTGCAGTCAAGCCGTCCAATACATGTTTATGCTCATGCACGTATCACATCTACTCGCATCCCATTGGCAAAAGCACGTCATGTAGTCAAGTCTAAAATCAATGAGTCAGGGGAGCATGACAACAGTGTAGAGGGAATAAGTAATTAAAAAGAAATGATATAATAAAATCTACCACTCCTATTATCAAAATATTTGGGGAAAAAAAAGGAATTAAAATCCTAAGAACCTAGTTTCAAATATTATTTTTGCTCTCTACCAGGTGTGGGATATTGGGAAAATGCCATCTTACTTCTAAACCTTATTCTTATTTTCAGGGCAGGGATAATAATTTCTACTGTATTGGCTGTTCAGTGAATCAAAAAAATAGATAAGATAAATACAATGCATAACACTGTACACATAATGGATACTTAATATATATAACATGGTATTCGTTGTGTCATCCTTTTTCAGGAGTAGAAACTTTGAATAAGACAAATTTATTCTAGTCTCACTCACAGTTATTTTTTTTTATTGTGCTTTAAGTAAAAGTTTATCAGTCAAGTCAGTCTCTCATACAAAAATTTATATACACTTTTTTTTTTTTGCTATATGCTCCTCCTAATTGCTCTCCCCCCAATGAGACAGCACACTCCTTCCCTCCAGTCTCTCTTTTTGTGTCCATTCGGCCAGCTTCTGACCCCCTCTGCCTTCTCATTTCTTCTTCAGGTAGGAGATGCCAACATAGTCTCATGTGTCTACTTGATCCAAGAAGCTCATTCTTCACCAGTATCATTTTCTAACCCATTGTCCAGTCCAATCCCTGTCTGAAGAGTTGTATTTGGGAATGGTTCCCGTCTTGGGCTAACAGAAGATCTGGGGACCGTGATCACTGGTGTGTTTCTAGTCTCAGTAAGACCATTAAGTCAGTTTTTTTTTTTTTTCCCCCGAGAATTTGGGGTCTGCATCCCACTGCTCTCCTGCTCCCTCAGGGGTTCTCTCTTGTGTTCTCTGTCAGGGCAGTCTCGGTTTTAGCCGCATAAAGGTCTAGTTCTGGTCTCAGGCTGATGTAGTCTCTGGTTCATGTGGCCATTTCTGTCTCTTGGGCTCATAATTACCTTGTGTCTTTGTTTTTCTTCATTCTCCTTTGTTCCAGGTAGGTTGAGACCAATTGATGCATCTTAGATGGCTGCTTGCTAGCATTTAAGACCCCAGATACCACTCTTCAAAGTGGGATGCACAATGTTTTCTTAATAGATTTTATTATGCCAATTGACTTAGATGTCCCCTGAAACAATGGTCCCCAAACCCCTACCCCTGTTACGCTGGCCTTTGAAGCATTCAGTTTGTTCAGGAAACTTCTTTGCTTTTGGTTCAGTCCAGTTGTCTTTCTCTTCACCTAAGATAGTTCTTATCTACTATCTAATTAGCGAAAACTCCTCTCCCTCCTTCCCTCCCTTCCCACTCTCATAACCATCAAAGAATATTTTCTTCTCTGTTTAAACTATTTCTCCAGTTCTTATAATAGTGGTCTTATACAATATTTGTCCTTTTGCAACTGACTAATTTTACTCGCATGATGCCTTCCAGATTCCTCCATGTTATGAAATGTTTCTCAGATCCATCACTGTTCTTTATCAATGCATAGTATTCCATTGTGATTCATAGCCAATTTAACAGCAAGAAAAGATTTTAATATAATGTACCTAAGGTTTTTTTTTTTTTTTTTTTTTTTTAATATGACACAATAAAGTTGAGAGTTGCAAACAGAACTTTGGTATTTTTGAAAACTGACTGTCAGCTAACATATCACACGTTTACATTTTTAATTGAAATTAATTATAGGGGCAGTAGCTTGGAGGAAATTTATTTTATAAACTATGTAAAATATAGTACTATCAAAATGCATTGATAATTACTGATGATTGGAATTTGAAAGTTGTAAACAAAGGAAAAGAATCAGTAGTTGGAAAATATGAGCTTAGTGATAGAAATGATGCCAGAGATCATGTGATAGACTTTTGCAAGTGACACAACATATTCATTGTATACAGTTTTTTTTTTTTTTCTCAACAACATAAACTGGACTATACCCGTGGATCTCTCCAAATAGAATACACAAGTATCAAATCAACTGCATTTATAGAAAGAGACAATGAAGAAACTCAGTATCATTAGTGAGAACAAGGCCAGGGGCCAGCCACAGAACATACCATCAACAGCTCATACGAAAATTCAAGTTGAATCTAAAGCAAATTAAAACAAGTCCATGAGAGCCAAAGTATGACTCTGAGTATATTTTATCTGAATTTAGAGACCTTTGCAAGGATAGATTTGATGCATTGAACACTAATGAACGAAGACCAGATGAGTTGTGGAATGACATCAAAGACATCATACATGAAGAAAGCAAAAGGTCATTGAAAAGACAGGAGAGAAAGAAAAGACAAAAATGTATGTCAGAGGAGACTGAAACTTGCTCTTGAAAGTGAAAAGAAAAAACGATCACTTAAAAGACCTGAACAGAAGATTTCAAAGTGTAGTGTGAGAAGACAGAAGTTAAGTCTTATAATGAAATATGCAAAGACCTGAAGTTAGAATATCAAAAGGGAAGAACACATTCTGCATTTCTTCAGCTGAGGATCTGAAGTAAAAATTGAAGCCGTAAGTTGCAATATTGAAGGATTCTTTGGGCCAATATTGACCAACACAGGAAGCATCAAATGAAGATGGAGGAATACACAGAGTCAGTGTACAAAAAGAATTGGTCAATATTCAATCATTTGTTCAAGAGCCAACGGTATTGAAGGAGGATGTCCAAGCTTCACTGAAGGCACTGGCAAAAAGCAAGGCTCCAGGAATTGATGGCATACCAACTGAGATATTTCAATGAACAGATGAAACTCTGGAAGTACTCACTATGCCAAGAAATTTAGAAGACAGCTACCAGGCCAACCGACTGGAAGAGGCCCATATTTGTGCCCATTCCAAAGAAAAGTGATGCAACAGAATGTGGAAATTATGGAACAATATCATTAATATCACATGAAAGTAAAATTTTGCTGAAGACAATTCAAAAAATGATTGGAACAGTACATTGACAGGCAACTGCCAGAAATTCAAGGAGGATTCAGAAGAAGACATAGAACTAGAAATATCATTGCTGATGTCAGATGGATCTTGGCTGAAAGCACAGAATGTGATAAAGATGTTTACCTGTGTTTTCTTGACCACGCTGAGGTACTCAAATGTGTGGATCATAACAAATTTTGGATAACATTGAGAAGAATGGGAATTCCAGAACACATTTAAGTGTCCCTGAAGAATCTGTAGGAAGAGCAATAGGCAGTTGTTCCAACAGAACAAGGGGATACCCTCTGGTTTAAAATCAAGAAAAGTGTGTGTCAGGGTTGTATCATTTCACCATACTTATTCAATCCGTATGCTGAGCAAATAATCCAAAAAGCTGGGCTATATGAAGAAAACTGAGGCATCAGTATTTTAGGAAGACTCATTGACAGCTTACAATATGCAGATGATACAACTTTACTTGCTGAAAGTAAAGAGTACTTGAAACTCTGATGAAGATTAAAGACTACAGCCTTCAGTATGGAGTACATCTCAACATAAAGAAAACAAAAATCCTCACAACTAGACCAAAAATCAATGTCATGATAAATGGAGAAAACACGGAATTTTTCAAGGATTTCGTATTACTTGAGTCCACAATCAATGCCCATGGAAGCAATAGTCAAGAAGTCAAATGGTGTATATTGCATTGGGCACATCTTCTCCAAAAGACTTCTTTAAAGTATTAAAAAGCACTGCTGTCACTTTGAGGACTAAGGTGCAGCTGACCCAAGTCATGGTATTTTCAATCACCTCATTTGCCTGTGAAAGCTGGACAATGAATAAAGAAGACAGAGGAAAAACTGATGCCTTTGAATTATGGTGTTGGTGAAGAATGTTGAATATACCATGAATTGTCAGAAGAACGATCAAATCTGTCTTGGAATGATTAAAGCCAGAATGCTCCTTATAGACGAGAATGGAGAGATTTTGTATCACATGCTTTGGACATATCATCAGGAGGTATCGGTCCCTGGAGAAGTACGTCACACTTGGTGAAGTAAAGGGTCAGCAAAAAAGAGGAATACCCTCAAGGAGATGGACTGACGCGGTGGCTGCAACAATAGGCTGAAACAATTGCCAGTGTTTTGTTCTTTTGTACCTAGCGTCGATATGAGTCAGAGCTGACTGGACGGCACCTAACAACAACAACATAGGTGCTGCATGAACAACTGGCGATTAATTTGAAGACTACAGAATTTCTCACCTTACTCTTCAATGCACTTGAAGTATCCTATTGAATTGATCAGGTTCTCGAATAACTATGAAATATAAAACCAAACAGACAAAATTTAGAAAAGAATATTTTACATCATGATCTTTGTTCCTAGTGAAATTAAAATATATCTCAGAATTCTTATTTTAACATTAATTAATACTTAAAAATCTCAGGTTCATTTATTTTCAGTTGAATTTCAAACTTTTTAAAATGCTGTAGTTAAAAAATCACTCCTTTTTTACCTAAGTATGGCTTTGGGATCCCAGAGAAATTTCTTCCAATGGTGGGTTTGGTGAAATACAGAAAAATAAGTGAATTGTCTCTGTGCCCTATCTATAGCAAAAAAAAAAAAAAAAAAATCTTCTCCAAAAATAGTCTTTTTTTTTTTAATGAAAAAGACAGAAAAAAATGATCAGTAATTATATTTACAAATATAACTAAAATTTTGATTAAAAACCTAATTTTAATCTCCTCAACATTAAAGAAGAAAACTTATCAAATTCAGTCTGGAATATTTTTTTTTTTTTCACAGTTAGAAACTAATTGTCTTAGTTATGTAGTGCTGCTGTGTTAGAAATACCACAGGTGGATTAATTTAACAAACAGAAATTTATTCTTTCATGGTTTAGGAGGCTAGAAGTCTGAATTCAGGGTGCCATTTCTAGAGGGAGACTTTCTCTCTCTGTTGGCTCTGAGGGGAGGTCCTTGTCTCCTTTCCAACCTTAATGGGTTCAGCTTTCCTTGGAAATCTCCATGTGTCTTGGCATCAGTTTTAACCTGGGTCTAGGAGGTTCTTAGCACAAGGATCCCAGGTCCAAAGGACATGCTCTGCTCCCCACTCTTCTTCCTTGGTGGTAGTAGGTCCCTGTCTCTTTGCTCACTTCTCCCTCCTTTTATCTCTTGTAAGATAAAAGATGAGGCAGGCTACATCCCAGGAAAACTCTCTTTACCTCAGATCATGGCTGTGACCAGAGTAAGGGTGCTGCATCCCACCTTAATCCTCATTAACATGACCTAATCCTGCCTAATTAACATAAGGAACAGCTCACTCCCAAATGGGACCATAACCACAGGCATAGAGGCTAGGATTTATAACACATCACAAAATGAAGGATAATTATATTGGATCACAAAATGGAGTACTATCACATGGTTCTGAGAATCATGACCTAGCCAAGTTGGCACACATTCTGGCGAGGACACAATTCAATCCATGACACTAAAGTATGCTAGAATATTATTGTTAGTTGCCATTGAGTAGATTCTGACTCACAGTGACCACATGTGTTACAGACTAGAACTACTTTATAGGATTTTTCTTGGCTGTAATCTTAACAGAAGCAGATCTCCAGGCCCTTTCTTCCACAGTACTTCTAGGTGGGTTCAAACTGCCCATCTTTAGCAAAAACTCTTTAAGTCACCCAGGGACATTGTATGCTAGTTTAAAGACCCTAAACTTCAATTACAAGTTTTGTTTTCTTAAAACATTCATTCACTAATTTCTGGGTGAGAATTATATCACATTTAAACATGGCATTGGTTACCTTCTGTGAGATAATGATGCATAACAAAGAACACCAAAATCTCAGTGGTTTATAACCACAACTTTTGTTGTTGTTGTTCTGGTAAACACATTTTTCACTGCAGACGCTACTCAACTTCTTTACTAGATTTGAAGATGAAGGAACAGCAGAAAGAAAATAGAACATGGCTGACCACTCAATGATCTTTAAGGATTCTGATCTTAAATGGCACAGATCACATCCACTCACAGTCTCTAAGCAAGGAAGTCATATGGCTAATCTGGAAGTAAAAAGTAAAATATAAAATTATTTTGATGGAGTTGGGGTAGACACAAAAGAGAGAGCCAGTGAATGTATTCATCAATAATACAATTTATCACAAACATATTTGCTGGAAGATAAACATCTTCTCTTTTAGGTTTTCCATTCCTCCTGATTGTGCCTTTTTATTATATGTTGCGTGTACTTCTTTGAGTGTATATTTATGACTAGGAGTCCCTGGATGGTGCAGTTAAGAGCTGAACTACTAGCCAAAAGTGCTGAACCACCCAGAGGCACTTCAGGAAACAGACTTGGCAACCTGCTTCTGAAAGGTCTTAAATACCATATGGACCAATTCTCCTCCACACATATGGGGTCGCCATGAGTCGGAATTGACTTGATGGCAACTAACAACAGATCTATATGTACAGGCAGTCCTCCGGTTACAAACATCTAACTTACATACAACCTGTATTTAGGAACCAAATCCTGTGAAGCCTACCAAGAAAAAACTGACTCTGTTTGGCCAGGCTGACAGGACTGTCTGAGCTTCTCCCGCGTGTGTGGGTGCCAGCGGGTCCTTGTGCAGCTGCTGGGGGCGGGCAGGCCCTGTGACATGGTGCGCACAGTCGTGGCCCACATCAGTGAGAGGAGAGCCCACATGTACCTTCCTCTCTCGGAGCTCAGAAAGGGCCGCCCCAACATGTGCATGCCCTAAGCACTGCTGCTCCGCTTCTTATGGTGGGCATTGAGGTGGTGGAGGCCACGCTAGCGCCTAGCTCTACCTGTTCTCTGAGTACAGCCGGTCAGTGTGCCACTCTGGGCACATGGCCCAGCCTCCACGGTGCCCCCTTACCAAGCTCTGTCCCACCCCACCCTAATGGGCCCTCTGTGCTTGCTGTGCAGCCAGGGGCCATTACAGGACCTCTCTGGGCCTCTGTTTCCTTTCTTCACATATGTGAGATTTCACTATTGCAGTGGTTCTTTGCCTTTTGGTGGTTGGAAGTGGGGCAGTAGTCTTAGATTCCTGAGCTCTGTATGTCGGTATGGTTTCTAGGGGCCTGTGGAGAACTTCGGACTTGAGTTCCCCTCATTGTCCTCTTCCCAACACTTGGGCCCCAGCTCACTCTTAGAACATCCTGAGCATCACCTTCTTGTACCACCAGGAAGGGACCTCATAGTTGGTGGTGAGGCTGACAGGTCTGGTAAGGAGGCGATGGAATGATTGGTCAGGACTGAGTACCATCCTACTTATGCCCCCAACCCTCCCTGCCTCTGCTGAGGAGGTTCAAAACTTACCCCATGGTATAATGTAGATATTTTATTTCAGAGTCTACAATAAAGTATCTAACTGGTCTCCAAGATTTTACAGGAGAGAATCTTCTGAGTATTTTGGGTGAAGTTTGCCCTGTAGGAATTCCTTCAGCTGTGGAGGAGGTACATAACAATGGTCCATAGTAACAAAGGAAAGCTGCTTTGTTTTGAACATCAGAATATTATTATTATTATTACTGCATTATTATGTTATAGATGTTTTAGTGTATCTGGAATTGTTTCTTTAATTTTTTTTTTTTTATGCGTAGAAAGGTACACTATATCCTATACACCAAGACAAACATTTGACTGCCAGATAGGAGCCCAAACCCTATCTAACTGTTTTGATCTATGTAGAAATTCCATTTAAAGGCAGATTTAGGAACGGAATTTGTTGATAATCCGAGTACTGCCTATATTGGTAAAGGGTAATAGGAGGGGATAACAAATTTTTAGATGTTTCAATGAAAAGGTTACAGAGATTTGAGTTGCCACTGTGGTGTATGTAGTGTGATATCAAAACTATACAGATAGAATGACTGCTTTATTTTCTGCTTTTAGTTAGAGAGAAATAAACGAATAAACTGTCAGTCTTGTGACTCAAAGCAGTTTGCATTAATTAATGTTGCCCTCAAGCTCCAGTTTGCCTCTCTATAATAAAGTGCAAAATGAGAAGTTTGACTGTGCCAATAAGCCACTGAGCTGAAAGATGCTTCATAATTGGTGTGATGCTCTACTCTGTCATGCCATGTATGAAGGACTGGGGTGATGTTACAAGACTACAAGGTTATAGAATTGTAATTTGGATAACAAAGCCTGAGCTTTACGATTTCTGTGATATAAAATCATTTTTTGAGAGAATCTCTCTTATTTTATATTACGATCCAATTAGCCCAAAACACCTGAGAAATGAAAATAGCCTACTCAGTTCATGTTTACAATACTTGCCAATTTCATAATGTATTGTGAATCAGATCATTAGTTTTTCTGAGATTCTTTACCATATATTCCACCATCCATTTTGTTGAAAATCTTATGAGACTTTTTTTTTGCCTATGAATTTATTGGACAATTTAAAATATTGTTCAAAACAGGTAATATAGCAGCATCTGAATTTGTGGTGTTTAAACTTATATGCAATTAGTACACTTAAGTTTAAACATCTAATTTTGCACAGGTTTTATGTTGCCTTTAGATATGCTAAAGAGTTAAAAATCATGTTATGATATGCAGAACTGACAAAATGTTTTTTGAGGCAACTGAAGCAAAAACTTAGAATCATAAAATTTTAAAGTAGAGAAGGCACTCAGGAATCTGAAATTGATGTCTTTATTTTATAGATGGCATCTTGAGAGAAAATAGGTGATTTGTTAAAATTAGTGGCAAAAGTGAGATTATTTATTCGTTAATAAATTTTGTTCCTTGATTCATGCAATAATATTTATAATTAATGATAAACACGTATTGATTATGTATTATGTGCCTGGTACTGGGCTAGCTGCTAGGGATGTAACAGTGAAAAAGATAGAATCTCTGGCATCTTGCAGGTTACAATTTATTCAGGAAAACAAGTGTTGAAAATTAACTTAGCAATTGGTAAGTGAGGAAAAGGAGAAATAAAGAATAGAATGGAAGAATAAGACAGTGAATTAAAACTCAACAATTACTACCCTTATTCCACCACATATTCCACAGTCAGGTTTTAGGACTCATTTTTTTAGTTACAAACTTAGCCTTTATCTACTAAAAATATTTTCCCATCCTAATCATAGTTATGTCTGTCTACCACCCCTTGTGGGGCCCTAGTGGCACAGTGGTTAAGAGCTATGGCTGCTTTTAGTCAGCAGTTCAAATCCACCAGCCACTCCTTGGAAACCTTATGGGGCAGTTCTGCTCTGTCCTCTGGCATCTCTACGAGTCGGAATCAACTGGATGGCAATGGGTTTGGGTTTTTGGTTTATCACCTCTTATTCATGGAATGCCCTCTAATTAACCTTTAAGCTATTTTTAATGTTTTATTATCATCAAATAATTCTTCATTGAACCTCCTTGTACACGATTCCTTGCCAGATGCATGCATACATTCTTTGGGTAGACTATGATGTAGAATTGCTGGGTAGAAGTTTATATACATTTTAAATTTTAGTTAAAACTACCAAATCACCCTCAAGGTAGTGGCACTAACTATATTCTCACTCAGGGTCACTCACTAACCCACTCTTGATATTATTAAGGATTTAATTTTTTTTTTATTTTATACAGGAAAAATAGTTTTTCAGTATTTTAATGTTCATGTCTCTGATTTACAATGATTTCAAGCTTTAAATCAAACATATCTGTTTTGTTGACTATTATTTTGTGCGTTTATTGATCTTAACTACTAAATATCCTTCAGTTTTGGCTACATCACTTTACCTTCCCCTTTGTCGTTTTTGACTAAGCACCTACGTTTTCTCACACAGATTGCTGCAGTTTTCTCACTGGTGTTCTCATGTTCACTCTGCCTCATGCCACCCTTCAATCAGTTCACCACATGTAGCTAGAGGGGCCTTTTTCAAAATGCAAACCCAACTACAGCACTTCTCTTCCTTAACTTAAAGCATTTCTAAGGTTTCTGTTGCTTTTAAGATCAAGACTATTATCATAAACCTGGCCTACAAGAGGAAACCCTGGTGGCATAGTGGTTAAGTGCTACAGCTGCTAACCAAGAGGTCTGCAGTTCAAATCTGCCAGGTGCTGTTTGGAAACTCTATGGGGCAGTTCTACTCTGTCCTATAGGGTGAGTTTGGCCTACAAGAACCTATATGAACTTGTTACTACCTTTCTCTAAAGCTTCTGATGTGCTGACTACTAACCATATAAGTTATGATCTCAATTTTATGGAAATAAAATGTGTATGACACTAGCAAAATAGAATTTGCTGTTCTTTGTAAATTAAATGCAATAAACATGTAATGATTTTTATTCATAAATTAAAAAAAAGTGGCACTTTTAATATCTAACATGACTGGCATTTTGTTCAAAGTGAAATATTAAGGAGGGGCTTGAAGAAAGTTATAGTTCAATGCTTGGGATGTGTATTTTATCAATAAATAGGTACATGTTACATAAAATAATGCATGAAAATTAAGCATCAACAGAAGTGCTATAAGTAGACTTTATTATAAGTTTCTCTCACTTTGGCCCAAGATAAGTCAAAATGTGAGAAAGATTACTACTTTATATATCAATTATACAAATCGAAAAGAAGATTAGTCAAAACAGCCTGGTACTGGTACAAGGACAGACACATAGACTAAAGGAACAAAATTGAGAACCCAGGCATAAATCTATGCACCTATGGTCAGCTGATCTTTACAAAGCCCCAAAGTCCATTAAATGGGGAAAAGACAGTCTTTATAAAACATGGTGCTGGCAAAACTGGAGGTCCATCTGTAAAAAAAAAAAAATGAAACAGGACCCATACCTTACATCACACACAAAAACTAATTCAAAATGGATCAGAGGCCTAAATATAAAACCTAAAACTATAAAGATCATGGAAGAAAAAATAGGGACAAGGCTAAAAGTCCTAATGTACAGCATAAGAGGATACAAAACATAACTATCAATGCATAAACACCAGAAGATAAACTAGATAACTGGGGGCTTCTAAAAATTAAAAGCTTGCTCTTATCGAAAGAATTTACCAAAAGAGTAAAAAGACAACCTACAGACTGGGAAAAAGTTTTTAGCTATGACATATCCAACAAGGGTTTAATTTCTTAAAATTTGTAGAATATTTAAACGCCCCAACAACAAAAAGACATATAATCCAATTAAAAAATGGGCAAAGAATATAAACAGATACTTCACCAAAGAAGACATTCAGTCAGCTAATAGACACATGAGGAAATGTTCATGATCATTAGCCATTAGAGAAATACACATCGAAACTACACTGGGACATCATCTCACCCCAGCATTATTGGCACTAATCAAAAAAACAGAAAATAACAAATGTTGGAGAAGCTGAGGGGAGATTGGAACTCTTGTTCACTGCTGGTGGGAATGTAAAATGATATAACAACTATGGAAAACAATATGGCACTTCTTTAAAAAGCTAGAAATAGGAATACCATAAGATCCAGCAATCCCACTCCTAGGAATATATCCCAGAGAAATAAGACCCTTTACATGAATAGACTGCAGAATTAATCACAATAGCAAAAGGATGGAAACAACCTAAGTGCCCAACAACAGGTGAATGGATAAACAAATTATGGTACATATACCCAATGGAATCCACAAAATATATCAAAACGTAGATGAATCTGGAGGGCATCATGCTGAGTGAAATAAGTCAATCACAAAAGGACAAATACTATTATTAGACCACTATTACAGAAACTCAAGGAAAGATTTACACACAGAAAGAAATGAAGGAAGGAAGTGTTGGGGAGGGAAAACCATTAACTAGATGGTAGATAAGTGTTTACTTTGGTGAAGGGAAAGACAGTACAAAATACAGAGGAAATCAGCACAACTTGACCAAGGCAGTCGTAGTAGCTTCACAGACACATCAAAACACCCTGAGGGACTGAGTTACTGGGGATGAGGACTGGGGATTATGGTCTTGGGGTCATGTAGGTCAAATGGCATAACATAGTTCACAAAGAAACTGTCTATATCCAATTTTTGTGAGTAGCATTTGGGATTTAAAAGCTTTCCAGTGACAGTCTAAGATACATTCATTAGTTCCATGCCATCTGGAGCAAAGGAGACTGAAGAAGACCAAAGACACAAGGGAAAGATTAGTTCAAGGAACTAATGGACCACAAGTACCACAGCCTCCACAAGCCTCACCCCGGGACAGTTAGATGGTGCATGGTTATCACCACTGACTGCTCTGACAGGGATCAAAACAGAGGGTCCTGGATAGAGAGGGAGGAAAATGTAGAACAAAATTCTCACTTACAAAAAAAAAAAAAAAGAGCAGACTTACTCATCGGATGGAGTCTGGAAGAACCTCTGATACTATGGCCCCTGGACACCCTTTCAACTCAGAACTGAAGCTATTCCTGAAGTTCACCCTTAAGCTAAAGATTAGACAGGTCTATAAAATAGATAATAACATAGGTGAGGAAATTCTTCTTAGTTCAATCATGTAAATGAGACTGAAAGAGCAACATCTGCCCAAAATCAATGATGAGAAGAAAGAAAGGGACAAGAAAAATGAATCACGGAAAGGGGGAATTGGGATGTGGAAGAGAGACTGCTGACATATATTGAGGATTGCAACCATTGTCACAAAACAATTTATGTCTAAATTGTTGAAGGAGAAAATAATTTGCTCTGTAATGTTTCATCTAAAGCACAATTTAAAAAAAAAAATGAGTAGGAATAATAAATCAAGGAAATAGTTTGAGCTCTTCTATTTATTAAATTACAAAACATTCCCCTCCATACCCATACCATTTTATTAAAAAAAATAACATAACCTAGTCCCAATGACGTATTCAAGGGAAAACGCTCTGCTCATGCTATTTACGCCATCTACATCTGCACTTAGAGCTGTATCTCCATTATATTCACAACCCTACGTGTCTGTCAGTTTGTCTTACTGTGGGGGCTTGTGTGCTGCTGTGATGCTGGAAGCTATGCCACCAGTATTCATATACCAGCAGGGTCACCCATGCGGACAGTTTTCAGCTGAACTTCCAGACTAAGACAGACTAGGAAGAAGGACCCAGCAGTCTACCTCTGAACAGAATTAGCAAGTGAAAACCTTATGAATAGAAGCTGAACATTGTCTGATATGGTGCTGGAAGATGAGTCCCTCCAGGTGGAAAGCACTCAAAAGATGACTAGGGAAGAGCTACCACCTCAAAGTAGAGTGAGCCTTAATGGCATAGATGGAATCAAGCTTTTGGGACCTTCATTTGCTGATGTAGCACATCTCAAAATGAGAAGAAACATCTGCAGACATCCATTAATAATCAGAACAGGAAGTGTCCAAAGTATGAATCTAGCAAAATTGGAAATTGTCAAAAATGAAATGGAATGCATAGACATTGATATCCTAGGCATTAGTGAGCTGAAATGGACTGGTACTGGCCATTTTGAATCAGACTAACATACGGTCTACTATGCTGGAAATGATAGCTTGAAGAGGGGCAGTATTGCATTTGTCATCAAAAAGAACATTTCAAGATCTGTCCTGAAGTATAATACTGTCAGTGATCAGATAATATCCATATGCTTACAGGGAAGACCAGTTAATATGATCATTATTCAAATTTGCCCACCAACCAGTAAGAACAAAGAGGAAGAAATTGAAGTTTTTTAACAACTTCTGCAGTCTGAAATTGATCAAATTAGCAATCAGGATGCATTGTTAATCACTGGTGATTGGAATGTGAAAGTTGGAAATAGGAAAAAGGATCAGTAGTTGGAAACTATGGCCTTGGTGATAGAAACAATGCCAGAGACAGAATGATAGAATTTTGCAAGACCAAAGACTTTTTCATTGAAAATACTTTCCACCAGCTTAAACGCCTACTGTACATGTGGTCCTTCCCAGATGTAATACACAGGAATCAAACAGACTACATCTGTGAAAAGAGACAATGCGAAAACTTAACATCATCAGTCAAAACAAGGCCATGGGCTGAATGTGGACCAGAGCATCAGTTGCTCATATGCAAGTTCAAGTTGAAGTTGAAGAAAATTAGAATGAGTCCTCAAGAGCCAAAGTATGACCTTCAGTATGTCCCACATGAATTTAGAGACCATCTCAAGAATAGGTTTGACACTTTAGACACTAATGACCAAAGACCAGATGAGTTGTGAAATGGCACCAAGAACATACATGAAGAAAGCAAGAGGCCATTAAAAAGACAGGAAAGAAAGAAAAGGCTAAAATGGATGTCAGAAGAGATTCTGAAACTTGCTCTTGAATGTCCAGTTGCTAAAGGAAAAGGGAGAAATGATGAACTCAAAGACCTGAACAGATGATTTCAAAGGGCAGCTTGAGAAGACAAAGTAAAGTATTATAATGACATGTGCAAAGATCTGGAGATAGAAAGCTGTCTTAGGTTGGGTTCTCTAGAGAAGCAAAACCAGTAAAATATATAAATACGTGTACAGAGAGATTTATATCAAGGAAACGTCTCAAATGATTGTAGAGGCTAGAAAGTCCCAAGTCTGTGGATCAGGATAGAGGCTTCTCCTGATTCACTTGACCTCGGAGGTTGGCAAACCCAAGATCAGCACATAAGCTGCTAGTTCAAGTCCTAAGAACCACAGGTCAGACAAACAGGGGGCAGCTGCAGGATCCAGAGCAGGAAAAAGCCGTAACACCCACTTATATTCGGATGCAGGCCACACACCCAAGGAAACCCTCTTTCAACTGATCGGCTACTCACAGCAGATCCCATCATGGGGGTGATCACATATAAGCACTGAGAATCATGGCCCAGCCAAGTTGACACACAATCTTAACCATCACAAAAACTAAAAGGTGAGAATATGCTCAGCATTTCTCAAGCTGAAAGAATAGAAGAAAAAATTCAACCCTTGAGTTGCAATACCGTAGGATTCTAAAGGGAAAATATAAAATGATGCAGGAAGCATCAAAAGATTGAAGGAATACACAGAGTCACTATACCAAAAAGAATTGGTTGATGTTCAGTCATTTCAGAAGGTAGCATATGATCAGGAACCAATGGTATTGAAGGAAGAAGTCCAAGCTGCACTGAAGCCATTGGCAAAAAACAAGGTTCCAGAAATTGAAGGAATATCAGCTGAGAAGTTTTCAACAAATGGATGCAGCACTGGAGGTGCTCACTTATGTATGCCAAGAAATTTGGAAGATGGCTACCTGGTTAACCAACTGGAAGAGATTCATATTTACTTCTATTCCCAAGAAAGGAGATCCAACCGAATGTGGAAATTATAAAAAAATATCATTAATATCACACGCAAGTAAAATCCTGCTGAAGATCATTCAAAAGTGCCTGCAGCAGTATATCACAGGGAACTACCAGAAATTCAAGCCAGATTCAGGGGAGGACCCTGGAACCAGGGATGTCACTGATGGTGTCAGATGGATCCTGGCTGAAAGCAGAGAATACCAGGAAGATGTTTACCTGTGTTTTATTGACTATGCAAAGGCATTCAACTGTGTAGATCATAACAAATTATGAATAACATTGTGAAGAATGGGCATTCCAGAACACCTAATTGTGCTCATGAGGAACCTGTACATAGATCAAGAGGCAGTTATTCTAACAGAACAAGGGAATACTGTGTGGTTTAAAGTCAGGAAAGATGTGTGTCGGGGTTGTATCCTTTCAGTATGTCTATTCAATTCGTATGGTGAGTAAATAATCTGAGATCTGGACGGTATGAAGAAGAATGGGGCATCAGGTTGGGAGGAAGATTCATTAACAACCTGAGTTATGTGGATGACACAACCTTGCTTGCTGAAGTGAAGAAGACTTGAAGCACTTACTGAAGATTAAATACCACAGCCTTCAATATGAATTATACCTCAACAAAAATAAATCAAAAATCCTCACAATGGACCAACAAGCAACATCATGATAAATGGAGAAAAGATTGAAATTTTCAAAGATTTCATTATACTTGGATCCACAATCAACACTCAGGGACGTAGCAGTCAGGAAATCAAAAGACACATTGCATTGGGCAAATCTGCTGCAAAAGACCTCTTCAAAGTGTTGAAAAGCAAAGATGTCACCTTGAAGACTAAGGTGTGCCTGACCCAATCCATGGTGTTTTTAGTTGCCTCATATGCATGTGAAAGCTGGACGATGAATAAGGAAGACCAAAGAAGAATTGATGCCTTTGAACTGTGGTGTTGGAGAAGAATATCAAATATACCAAGGACTGCCAAAAGAACAAACAGATCTGTCTTAGAAGAAGTGTGACAAGAATGTTCCTTGTAAGCAAGGAAGGTGAAACTATGTCTCACATACTTGGACATATCAATCCCTGAAGAAGGACATTATGTTTGGTAAAGTGGAGGATCAGCAAAAAAGAGGAAGACCCTCAATGAGATGGACTGACGCAGTCAGTGGCTTCAACAATGGGCTTAAACATAGCAAGGATTGTGCGGATGGCAAAGGACAGGGCAATGTTTCATCCTCTTGTGCATAGGATCACTATGAGTCAGAATTAACTGGATGGCACCTAACAACAACAACAACCACAATATTCACAAAGGTGAACCAAATTAATTGAAATATAAAATTATTGCAATCAGTTTAAATGGCACAGACATGCATATATAAATTTATGAAGTGTAAGAATTTATCAGATCGCTCGCCAGGAAAGTACAACTATTTTAAATATTGCTTTCCTTTAGAATTATTCTAGAGATTGATGTTAAAACAAACAGGCAAACAAAAAGAAGCTTCTTACTCTCACAATGACCTGATTCAAGGTTTATACATTCATTATTGTTCACTATGTTCCTGTAATACTCATAATTGATTATAAGAATGATAGAGAATGTCAATAAATAGCTTATTTCACAACAATGGACTTACACTGTCCTTTAAGCAAGCATATTATTGACAGAAATACAAGGAAGTACCTCAATATTTTACCCTTGGTGGTGGTGTGTGCCGTTGGGTCATTTCTGGCTCAGCAACCGTATATGACAGAGTGGAACTGCCCTGTAGGTTTTCCTAGGCTGCAATCTTTAAACTGACTGTCAGGTCTTTTCTTCCTGAGGCTCCTTTCACTCTTGGTAGGACTGAGGAAAGAGAAGTTTTTCAAAACCTGAAAGCGTAAGCTCTATAACATGAAGAATAATTAGCAAAAACCATTAAGAAATATGATCAAAACACACTTCAAGAATCAAGGACTGTGTTTAGTATTTGCATGTTGAAAAATAGCTTGAACAGGTTATTGTTTAAACAAAACAAAACAAAAGCAAAACTAAACAAGTACAATTCTATTAATATCTGAAGTGGCTTTGGGATATTATACATTATTCAAAAGCTTTTTTCAGTGTAGACCCAGCTTCACCTAAGTTATTCTTATTGTAACTTGTATACTGTTCAGTCTTTCATTTAACCAAATGATTGAACCACGTGTTCTTTCCTTTGCCCATTATTCACTTGTTGTGTATAACAATGTGTGAAATGATATTGAACATCTATATTCAATTTAAATAGCAAACACTAGATGAACCTAGAATGTAACTATCTTAGTCATCTACACCTCAGCACCCCCCAGTGTCATCGAGTCGATTCCAACTCATCTTAGTCATCTAGCACTGCTGTAAGAGAAAAACCACAAGTGGATGGCTTTAATAAAGAAAAGTTTATTCTCTCACAGTCCAGTAGGCTAGAAGCCCGAGTTCAGGGCACCAGCTCCGGGGGAAGCCTTTCTCCTTCTGTCAGTTCTGGGGGAAGGTCCTTGCCATCACTCTCACCCTGGTCTGGGAGCATCTCATTGCGGGAACCTCAGGTCCAAAGGATGCACTCTGCTCCCGGGGCTGCTTTCTTGGTAGTACGAATCCCCCAACTCTCTGCTTGCTTCTGTTACCTTTTATCTCTTGATAAACTCCCTTTACATTGGATCAGGGAGGTGATCTGATCAAAAGTGTTACATTCCACCCTAAACATTTTAACCACAGACCAAAATTATGATTTATAAAACACAGAAAAATCAAAAAATGGAAGGCAACCACACATGGCCTAATCGAGTTAATACACACATTTTTGGGGGGATATAATTCAATTCATGACAGTAACCAAACCAAAAACCCACTGATGTCCCTTCAATTGCAGCTCAGAGTGAACCCATAGGGTTTCCAGGGCTGCAAATCATTACAGATGCTCACTGCCCTGTCTTTCTCCTGCAGAATCACTGGTGGTTTCGAACTACTGACTTTTGGTTAATAGTTGAGCACTTTAACTACTGCACCACCAGGACTCCCTAGAGTGTAACATATGAGTGATTTATATAGATGACTATGACCTAATTACTCTTTACCATTTTTTGAATGTTAGACAACTCAGAAAATATTTATTCATTTATATTTTGTTTTATGGAAGAGGGTGGGTTTTGAGTTCTTAAGTGACTTAATGAATGTTATACTAATTAATAAAAAATGTGGAGGTGGTTAATCTCATGATTGTAGTGGCAATTATTTATCTAGGATACTGCCTACCACATAATGGGGCCTTGTTGTTGTTGTCAGGTGCTGTGCTGTCTATTCAGTTCCAACTCCTAGTGACCCCATGTACAACAGAATAAAACACTGCCCAGTCCTGCATCATCCTTACAATAGTTGTTAGGCTTGAGCCCATTGTTTCAGCCACTGTGCCAATCCATCTCGTTGAGGGTCTTCCTCTTTTTTGCTGGCCCTCTACTTTGCCAAGCATGATGTCCTTTTCCAGGGACTGATCTTTACTGATTGGATGTCCAAAGTATGTGAGCCATAATATTCCCATCCTTGCTTCTAGGGAACATTCCGGCCATACTTCTTCCAAAACAGATTTGTTCGTTCTTTTGGCAGTCCATGGTATGTTCAATATTCTTTGCCGACATCACAATTCAAAAGTATCAATTCTTCTTCGGTCTTCCTTATTCATTGTCCAGCTTTTGCATGCCTATGAGGTGGTTGAAAACACCCTGGCTTGGATCAGGCACACCTTAGTCTTCAAGGTGACATCTTTGCTTTTCAACACTTAATGAGCTCTTAGGAAATATATATATATACTTTTTTTTTTTTTTTTACTTCTCTAATTATGATTGGAAACTCTGGTGGCGTAGTGGTTAAGTGCTATGGCTGCTAACTATAAGGGTCAGCAGTTTGAATCTGCCAGGCACTCCTTGGAAACTCTATGGGGCAGTTCTACTCTGTCCTATAGGGTCGCTATGAGTCGGAATCGACTTGACGGCACTGGGTTTGGTTTGGTTTTGGTAATTGTGATTAGAGTTTTCTGAAGGGAAAAGTAAGCCAAAAAAGTAGGGCTTATATATTGAGTGGTCAAAAGGAAATATATAACATCATAGGAGTCTTATAAACTGTGGAAGCAAATGTTCAGAGGATATATACAAAAAATGGCAAATCGGCCTCAACTCATGTATCAAAGAAGACTAGTTAAGCTGGGCTGTCTGTAGTCATAGCTGATGTTTGGACTCAGCAAGCAAAAAGTGCTAAAATGATTAGTAATATTTGGTTTAAGTGTGTAGAAGGCTCATTTCTATGACTGTATCTATGAGGATTATTTCCCATCCTCAAACTAACATTTTCTCTGCACTGGCTTCTTTCTTAGCATGCACCAATATTGAAACTGAAACTATTAAGACCAGGTCCTCTTAAGATGAAGGCACCTGTAAGTCCAAAATGACCAGATGCTGTCAGGTTAAGTTGTTGTAATATACAAAATTACAGAAAAATTTTTGATTTTTTTTCTTTTGGCTTAAGATGATAAAATTATTTTTAAAAAGGGTTTTATTACATTATACTCAATAAATTACTAAACTGTGATTTCCTATTTAAGTTCATTAAAATGTCCCCATCACATTGTTAAGAATGAGCAGGCTTAAAAAGAAATGAAATTAATTTCAGTCAATTTATTGAATGAAACTGAAAGAACACTTTAATAACTTCATTGTGTTTTTGTAATTGCTGAATTTGAGCTCAATAATAATATTGTATAAATTGAATTGATTTTTATTGAAGGCTTGAAGCAAGGTGTTCTTTGCATAGTTCTATCGGACAATTACCATATGTGCAAGCACATTTCCCTTCCATGGGCTTAAAGACACATTTTATAACCTCTGGGTAGGATATCAGGCTAAAGGAATTTCTAGAATGCCTTTGGGGTTGCTAAATGAGAATTTGAAAAACCTAATTTACATTTTACCTTGAGCTGCAGGGAGACACTAGTATCACTGTGCTGTTATCAGATGGGTTGAATTCCCGTGATGGTGAAACCCCTGTTGATGAATGTTTTTGTATGCCAAAAACTATCCTACCATGCAGACTCTTACTTATTTAATTTTCACAAAAATGCTGTGAAGGTAGATTTTAATGTTCCTATTTTACAAAGTAACTAGTTCAGTAAGACTAAGAAATATGTCAACGATCAGACCATTAGCAAAGTTTTAAAGTCAGCCTTGTTTGACTCCCCATATTACCTTGTATAAAGTGAGTGAGGATAGATCCATACGGGACCTGTGTGTTTTTTCCTCCCGTATGTTTTCGTTACTCTCTCTATTGCTTACATAGAACCATAGCAGATACTCAGCTAAGTTCTTTTGTTGGTATAAGGGATGTTTAAGGTAGATTTTGTAAGACATCAACACAGACAATTTTTCAAATGGGTCTTAGACATCTACCATAAACCCACTGCTGCCAAGTCGATTCCAACTCATAGCAACCCTGTAGAACAGAGTAGAACTGCCCCTTAGAGTTTCCAAGGAGCGCCTGGAGGATTTGAACTGCTGACCTTTTAGTTAGCATCCATAACACTTAGCCACTATGCCACCAGGGTTTCAGACATCTACTATGTCTTTGGCAATAATCCCCTCCCATGAGAACCCATCGCAAATTTTGTATTTTAGGAGTAAAATGTCCTGATTGAATGTGTCTGTCAAGATGTTTTTCAAAAGATCTCTCTACTGCCTTCAAAGATTTCAATATGATTCATGGTCTTGGTACCTAGTTACAAACATTTTTCAAAGCTCTCTCCCCTACCCTCAGAGGTTTTGAGACAGATAGAGTTAACTGTGCTGAGGGGACAAAAGAGCTGTTAAAAGATTACCATCTAGAAGCTGGGTAAACAGAAACCACACCCTGTCAACATGAGATAAGGTTGAAATAAACCATAAATTACTTTGTCCTTAGTGTTTTTCTAGTCTCTTCCTCCTTCACAGGCTCCTGCACATGCAGAAGAACAAAGTGTGACCGCTGTTTATCTGTTTCACCTTCCTTAGCCCTTCGAAGATGGTGAAGATCAGTGTGCTTGCACTATATCCCATAACAGGTGATGCCAAGGGCTGCCGAGAGGACTCCATCTTGAATATCAGCGGGTTCCATCTTGGATTCCAGATGCACGAGCAACCTAATTAACATACACTGTCATTCTGAGAAGTATCCACCCCTTGAAAGAAGCCCACTAAACATTCATTACTCTATTTGAGTCAGCCTTTTGGAGAGGCTTAGTCCCCTGCTGACTTCCTTTGCTTGACTCAAGCAAAATAAAGCTTGCTGAAGATGAAGTTTATCTTTTGTGTGTATTCTTACTTGGGAAAAGACAAGGACCCTTTGTGTCATATTGGAGATTGGCAATACTTTCAATAAAGATTCTTGGTAATAATTGCAAACTTTAGTTATCCCCTACCCATCAAAAAAAAAAAAGTGACTCAGAGAAAAGCATTCTGAGTAGATGTTGGCCTTATAGTAGAAAAGCACGAAAAAGTCTAAGACAGCTTAGTTTTGCGTAAGTCATTTTGGCTTCTAAAAAGACATCTAACTAGACTGAGGATTTTGATAAGAGTGTGTTTATGGTTCATTTTGAATTGTGATGAGATAAAATCCAACTCTTTCTATTTGCTTTCTTTTAGGATCTTTGTGCTAGTCACTAATTTCATTAATAAAAGCTTACTTTCTCAAATACAATGATTGGAAGGGTTATTCCAGACATTCCATTAGCTGTAAGGAACTAAATATACATTCTATAAGATGTGAATTTTCTGTAGTATTAACCATGCCATCTTAAATTTTTACTTTTAATAACATTAATTTTATTTTTATTTTAAAAGAATATTTGTTATTAAAATTATCCTCACTGATTTAATAACATTAAAATGACTAAAAGTTTTGATCATAATTCTAATACCTTTATTTTTAAAAGATGTTCATTTTTCCAAGTTTTTGTCCAATATTATCTGTATTTACACAAATTTAAATGGAAATAAAACAATGTATTTATATTAGGCAAATCTGCTGCAATAGACTTCTTTAAAGTGCTAAAAAAGCAAAGATGTCAGTTTGAGGTCTAAGGTGCTCTTGACCCAAGCCATGGCTCCATATGCATGTGAAAGCTGGACAATGAATAAGGAAGACCAAAGAAGAATTGATGCATTCAAACTATGGTGTTGGCAAAGAATTTTGACTAATACTATGGACTCCCAGGAGAGTGAACTAATCTGTCATGGGAGAAATACAACCAGAATTTTCCTTACAAGTGAGGACGGTGAGATTTTGTCTCCAGTACCTTGGACATGTTATCAGGAGGTACCAGTCCCCGGAGAAGGACATCCTACTTGGTAAAGTAGAGGGTCAGTGAAAAAGAGGGAGACCCTCAATGAGATTGATTAACATAGCGGCTGCAACAGTGGGCTGAAATTTAGCAGCGATTGTAGGGATGGTGCAGGACCGGGCAGTGTTTTGTTCTGTTGTACATAGGGTCACTATGAGTCAAAACCAACTCCATGGTACCTAATAACAACAATGATAATAACATTGTTTGTTATTCTAGTTTTATTTAATATTCTTATTTATTTGTTTTATGTATCATATCAAATTATACAACATATCATGTAACTAATTAATAATTATTGAGGACTTTAGCATCTGTTTCCAAGTCAACCTTCATATCCATTTTCTGCCATTATTCTAAATGATTTCTTCATCTAGTAAATCTGCCATCTAATATAACAGACTTGTAATTTCTTCATCTACTCAGCTTTAATCTTCACCTTAACCAGCAATTTGCAATTTTAAATTATCTTTATATTTAATCATCCCCAAGCCAAGTCCCCAGGTGTCCACAGATTCATGAGCAAGCCCTGGTGAGACCAATCATTGCTAGTTCAGATCCACAGAACCCCTCTGTCAAACCATTATCTTACTAGAAAATAAATAAATAATAAATGATTGTTGAATTTAACCTAACATCAGTGAAAAAAAGAAGGAGATATTAGACCAGATGGATAGACACAGTGGTTGCAACAATGGGTTCAAACTTCACAATGACTATGATGATGGCACAGAGCCAGGCAGCCTTACATTCTGTTATACCTAAGGTCATGAGGAATAGGAGCCTACTTAATAGCATCTAACAACAAGAAGACTTTTATTTATAATAGTGTTGTGGGAATAATGGACTCAAGCATAACAATTGCGAGGATGTTGTAGGACCAGGCAGTGTTTCATTCTGTTGTACGTAGGGTTGCTATGAGTCGGAACCACCTCAATGGTACCTAACGACAACAACAAGAACCTTGTGGAATTACCTCACAGGCAGTTCATAGCATCTTGAAATCCTCTTGTATAAAGCCTAATGTATTCACTCTTTTGACACACCCCTCACTTTGTAAATCTGAAATTTTCTCCTGAGTGACGTATTTTCATAAGTCAAACAAAAATCTTTGCAATTGTCCAGATCTGAAACACAGTTTTATTTTTCTCCTCTTTTATTAACCTGTAACTTCTAATATGATTTTTTTTTCCATAAACTAGGGAAGAAATGATTTTTTTCCCTCTCTTGAATCATTTTCTTCGAAGACATTACCAGGAATGTTATCAAAGCATTATGAGCTGATTGCATCTAAGACTAACAATAATATATATATAATTTCTTATTTAAAACTTTCTGCTTTTCAGTGAATGGTTAGGCAATGGTATATTAAATATTTTTAATTAAAAAAATATTACAACTTGATTTAAAAAAATAACTGGATAATTAGAAACTCTAAAAAGTTTTCCAAAATTAAGATATACCCCAGAAGTTTACTTAACTGGAGGATATCATTTTGTGTCCTGTAAGGTATGTATTTCTGAAAACTTTTCTCAGTGAAAATATACTACTACTGAAGGAAGCCACAGAAACATATGAAAAAGTCATGACAAATATCTCTAATAATCTACACAAGTCAGAAACTTTTGATCAGCGAATGCTCACTGATGATCCATGCTTCAAATCTTTGGGAAGCTCCTAGATCCAAAATTCTTCTCAAGCCTCATTAATAATACAGATGTGTACATCTAAGGTGAACTTCACAGCATTGTCTTTCTACTGCAGGGTTGTCTATTATTTTGCCTGTATTTCCTGTGAAATTGTAAATTATACTTAGAGCAACCGTACAGAAAGAGCTAACAGTGTTTAAATGAATAAGAGGAATTATTAATGGATGGCCACTTATTGTAAAACACTAACAAGTTCACATAAGCTTGGGAAAGTTACTGCATAAATATGAATTGCATTTATTGTTGGCTTATAACTATTTGAGTTCACCTTCCATTGATTTTTATTCTTTTTCTGTATGATAAGACTTTTTCACTTTTTTCATTTTGCTGCTGCCCACTACTTCTTTGCAAGTATCCCTTAGCTCTTTTTTTTTTTCCTTTTTAAATATATGCTCAGATACTTTTATAAAATCTCATACGATAATTACGTCCCCTGTGTGGTGTGAAAATAGTTAACATTCTTAGCTACTAATGAAAAGGTCGGAAGTTCAGTTCTACCCAGAGGTGCCTTGGAAGAAAGGCCTAGTCATCTGCTGCTAAAAACAGAAAACCAGCTATTGAAAACCCTGTGGAGGATATTTCTACCCTGACACACGTGGGGTGGCCATGAGTCAGAATTGACTCCATAACTACAGAAAAAAAACAAAAGTAACAAAAAAACTGGGAATACATGATTACAGTCTAAGCCATAAACTCACTAAATTACTCTAAGTTTTAAACTATAGTGCTGACCTGTATTTTACATTAGAAATACTCAATAAGCATCTGTCCACTGACTGACCCCCCTTAATTTAGTTAGCCATTTAACCAATATTTATTGAATGCATATAATATTTGGACTAGTGTTCTTGGGATTACAAAAAAAGAAGCAGCAAAAAAGCTTGACTTATAAGAGTGGTTTATATATTTGAGGCTAGAAGATGGGTTTACCACAGAAGTAAAACACCATCCAACACAATTTAAGTCTTCCAATGAATAATATAAAAGAAGAATAGAGATAATTAGAAATTAGAAGTAACAAACATGCCTTCTAAAATCAGGCTTTATTATATATGTAAATATTTTTATACTCTATATGGATGGAGAGAACAAAGCTGTTTTTTCTAGCCACTTCAGATTTTTATTCACTTTTCTTTTGTTGCATAATTCCTCTGTAATAGCTTATATTTCTCAGGAGGTTTAACCAATAAAAGATGCTATTTTTTTTCCCAAGAAGTTCCTTGTTTTTAATTATCTGACAACGTAAAGAAAGCATGTAACGCAAATTCTGTTGTCTAAAAT
This sequence comes from Loxodonta africana, assembly GCF_030014295.1. Taxonomy (NCBI): domain Eukaryota; kingdom Metazoa; phylum Chordata; class Mammalia; order Proboscidea; family Elephantidae; genus Loxodonta; species Loxodonta africana. Next base: position 43,307,416 of record NC_087348.1, read on the forward strand.
GCATATATAAAAAACAAGAGAAATATCACATTGGAAGGCAATAGTCTAAATGTGAGACTCAGTCATCCAATTTAAAATTGTAAATATAATAACTGTACTTAATATGAGACAAAAATTAACTTTATTCTACTCTCTACATACCCCTCAGCGGTAAAATGAGAATGGTCTTCTCTAAAAACTTTGTGAATAAATGGATAAAAATATAACAATTTTTCAAAGAAGCGTGGAATTTCTGATATCTTTTAACTGTAGATTAAAAAACAATACAGCTTTCATCAAAATTAACAATAACCTTGACATTCGTCTCATTGTGCCTCAACAGAACTAAAGAGGCTCTGCTTGTATCAGGAAAGGGGATAAAGTCAAATGCTTGTGAGGTCTTCTGAACAGGAAGAAAAAAATTGTCCTTTTCTTCAATTTGATCAGATAGAGCTCCATGAAAGAAATTGGATTTATTTTGAAAGAGGGCACTAGGTTGACTTTTTAGGAACGAGCCTTCTAGTTAAAGGGACCTTTTGAGAGGGAGGGAAGCTGGGATTAAAAAAAGAAAATGGAAAAGTGGAGAGAGAGGCAAGAGGCTAAGCTATGAGCGGATAAAAAGAGTATAAGGCAAAGCTTACAACTCTCAATAGGAAAAAGAGAAGGGAAGGATTCTTCGCATGTAGTTTCAAAGGGAAAAAAAAAGAACGATTTTGATAAAACCTGTATGTCCAAGATTTGCCTATTTTTTGATTAGACATAGCTTTCATTGGCAGGGACTATTTTAACTTTTCAGTTATAGACCTTATAACCCTTAATGTCTTTTGAGTGTTGGATTAATTGATATGAGTTTAATATTTGTGTAAATTTGACATTTGTGCTACTATATATATATTACTGTATACTAAAATTTACAGTTAAAAAATCTTCATTCATGCTTTATGTCATAATTAATATGGCATGCTTAATTTACAGTTTCATGTGGGTTACGAGTTTTTTTTTTTTTTTTGCAATACTAGCCAATCACCTGAAACAATAACAAAATTACTTTATCACGTGGATTTACCATTAGGTAAAAAATGCTTATCACTTATACACTGATAAGTAATTCCAAAAAAAAAAAAAAAAATCCTTTGATCTTGATCTTCATGCTCAAAAATCAATAGAATTTTTATTGCCAACTCAGTCCGTTATAGCAAAGCTGCAAAATGCACAATGATTTTTCAATCACCCAAATGGGAGCAATGAAAATGTGAGAAATAACACCTGCTTATGGTATTTTTTTTTCGGTATGCTGGTAGGTGTTCTGTTTTAATTCCATTTCACCTTTTCCCCATTGCATCTGCTTACCACTTAAAGTAATTCATGTATCAACAAAGATATAGCCTAAACCATGGCAGTTTACAGGGAAATCTTTAGAGATAGGAAGTTGAAGTGGTCATGTTAGCCTTTTGCAATTCACTTTCATGTATTCCAGAGTTTGATGCATTTACCCTGGAATATTTCTTTCAAACAAACGTCACACAAAAGCCAAAAACCAAATACTTCACATTGTCTTATTTTTTTTTTTTTCATTCAGCAAACATTTGTTGAGCTCCTACTTAGTTCCAGCAGAGGACACGAAGAAGAAAAATGAATCATACTAGAGCATTCTCCTTAAGGACTTAGCATTAATTATTTTTATACTTCATTTATTTTTACAGGGATATCTTTCTATTACAATTCGCACATATAAATAGGTTTTGCATATTTAATTTTTTTCATCCCACTGAAACCTGTCACAAGTTGACATGGACGATGACAGAGGTTACTTAGCTGAGAGGGAGAGTGTCCATTAAAACCCGTTGCAGTTGAGTCGATTCCGACTCATAGTGACCCTATAGGTCAGAGTAGAACTGCCCCCATAGAGTTTCCAAGGAGCGCCTGGTGGATTTGAACTGCTGACCTTACGGTTAGCAGCTGTAGCACTTAACCACTATGCTGAGGGAGAGTGTAAGAGTCATCAAATTTTAGATCTAAGAAGGAACATAGAAAACATGTGGCCTGGCTCGCTCATTTTATGTATGAAGAGACTACGGTATGTCCAGTTGTTGTTAGTTGCCACTCAGTCTGTTCCAACTCACGGTCGACTCCACATATGGAGAGGAGAATTGCTCCATAGGATTTTCCAGGCTGTGACCTTTCCGAAACAGACCACCAGGCCTTTCTTCTGAGATGCCTCTGGGTAGGTTCTAACCACCAACCTTTCTAAGGAACTAAGGTTCATCATCTCTTCTCCATTTCCTGAGCTGCTTGCACCACCCAAAACAGTAATAAAATAAATATTTATCCTCATAGATTTAGTGCTGGAAAAAAGTACACATCCTTAAGAAATATGCCTTGAGATTTTTATGTGGGAAAGCCTGTGACTTGTTTATTGTTTTGTTTTGTTTTAAGTCTGGGGTTCACTACTAAAAATGCCATTATTGCTGTCCAACTAAGCCACTTTCTTCAGTATAAATTGTATCAATACAGGGCACTAAGCTATATTTTGGAAACTCTGGTGGCATAGTGGTTAAGTGCTACAGCTGCCAGCCAAAAGGTCAGCAGTTCCAATCCACCAGGTGTTCCTTGGAAACTCCATGGGGCAATTCTACTCTGTCCTGTGTGGTTGCTATGGGTCCAAACTGACTTGATGACAATTTTTTTTTTAAGTTATATTTGAATTTCAGATAAACAACAGGTTTATTGGTATTCCATTTACTGTTAATCTGAAATTCAAATTAAAAGGAATAAAGAGTTGTCATTGTTAAGTGCCATCAAGCTGCTTCCTACTCATAGAGACCCTATGTACAACATATGAAACACTGCTGGTTCTGTGCCAATGGTAGTGGGAAAGAGGAAGACAGAGTCATTGCTTAGTGGACACAGAGATTGTGTTAAGGGTGATGGAAAAATTTGGAAATGTGAGAGAATTTTAGGAATTTGTGAAATGGTTAGCAGAGGTTTGGGGAGGAAAGGAACAAGGCTATAGAAATATTTGTTGAAGGTTATACACCGTATCCTATTTAATCATTTAACATGCAGGTAAATAACAGACTTACTATTCATTTTCTCTTTACTGTGAACTGAGTTTTAAATGTGACTTACAGACAGTGGGCCACAGGAGCCCTGGATATTATTAGGGTTATATTATTAAAATTCTTTATCACTGTGGTAGCTTAGGGTATTATGGTAAAATCAATTCATGCTCAACATTATGGTGGCTCCTGGTGATGTAACTGGAAATACGAAATATTCAAACTATTGAGGATTTTATATTGAATGCTTCTTAGAAGTGAAAAAAAAAAAAAAAGTGAGGATGGTGACAATTTGTCTCATGTATTCTGGACCTTTTATCAGAAAGGACCAGTGCCTGGAGAAAGACATCATGCTTGGTAAAGCAGAGAGTCAGTGAAAAAGAGGAAGAATCTCAAAGAGATGGATTTATACAGTGGCAGCAACAATGGGCTCAAACAGCAACAATTGTGAGGATGGCACAGGACCAGGCAGTGTTTCATTCTGTTGCATATAGGGTCACTGTGAGTGGGAACGGACTAGAGGGCACCTAACAACAACAACTCAGGATTTTAATCTGGAGACATCTGAGCAGGCTTCTTTATCCATCTATGTTTAACCTCATTTTTAAGCTAACTTTCAACTTCTGACATTAAGGAGAATTTGTACTAAGTGATTTGCAACTGCTTTTAATCTGCTATTTAAACAGAGTTTAAGCATACATTGTGGAGAAACTTAAGCTCCAGATAGCTTGTTTATTCATCATAGAACTTCTCTCGATAGTAGTTAAATAGACACAGTGCAGATATTTCACTTACTCTGTTGGGATTTGCTGAGATAGAAGTTACTGTATAGAAATTTAGGTTAGTTGGTATGTAAAAATACCAAGTGACTGGAAATTTGGGATTTCAGGATGCAAATTCTGCCCTAAGCAAAATAATTAAGACATTCAAGTGTTATAATACTCATTGTCTTCATTTTTAAAGTGAAGGCTTAGCTAGGATGACAATTTCTTATGAAAGGAGAGGATGGTGAAATCAGTCAACAATTTTCTTGTCTGCCAATAATCCATTTTTGAAGAACCAGAGCAGTTAGGAAAGAATCACTTAATTCTTTTTAGGGCAGTCATTTCTTGGGGATGTTCTTTGACGGGCCATCATTCCAAATGGAGTTAATTACTTATATTAACATTTTTACAAACAGTACCCAGAGCAACACAATATTTACAGGTTTTAAGCTTTTTATAAATAGAGACCAAGTAAGTCAATATCAGTTGAAAATGAATAAAAGGGATGTGTGTTGAGACTACATGGGGTGGGTAGATTATTCTTCAGGTTTCTTTAAACTTTGAGTTTCTTTGTTCCATGAGCATTTACTCCAGCCATTACCACTGCGATTCCCATTTATGGCACCAATATTTAGATATTGCATCTTGGATATAGCATCTCGAGAATGTTAATTGAGGTTTTAAATTAGCACAGGTGCTGGAGAAAGCAAGTGCCTGGTTATTTTCCAGCCATGGTGGAATTTAATGAAAGCTTTGAACCCACACTGAGAAAAATGCAAATATGTTTTCATAAAGTTACACGAACTCTTTGTAGCCTTTTCATCGTCCCCCCCCCCACCCCCCATGCAAACCCTGTGGGGCAGATAAGAACACAGAATAGGTGCTCTCCAAGATAGAATCTGTGATTCTCAAAACTGGCCTCAGCCCTCAATTTAATAGTTCTAATTAAAGTGAAGGTACAGTCTGTTAATTTTTCCTTCACAGTGTAACTGTGAAACTATTAAAAGTGCTTCTATGAAGAAGTAAGGAATGGATATAAAGAGAAAATTTAAAAATAGACTTTTTCTGGGAACCCGTAAGTATTAACACAGTTCATTTTAAACATGGGTTAAATTATTTTCTGTGCCACCATATTGGCTAAAGGATTTTTGTCTTGTAGCCAGCCAAAATAGGTTGAAATACATAGACATAAATCTGTCAATTTTTTTTAATTTGGTTATATGTTTCTATGCAGTTCTTTAAAATTGATGTCATCAATATGCAGAACCTCCTTAGAAACGTAGAATCTAAAAAGATAATCATCATTTTTTTCTCCCAAGGTAAATGCCTGTATCTGTAACTGCACTTGTTTTTCATATTTATCACTGCTTTATTTCATGTGTGGGTAAGCCATCATATTTGTAGGGTGATAGCTAAATTTAAAAGATATTGAGCGGAAGGCATTTAGGTTTGCATTGAAGCATGCTAAGGTAGAATACACCGTTGGCCATCTTTACAGTTTCTTCAGAAAAGAAGAATCAAATATACAAAGTACTGCAGTTTATAGTTACAGATTTGTTAACACATTATAATTCTCAGAACAACTCACCAGGTAGTTGTTATTGCCTGATGACCTTGGGCATGAAATATAAACTCTCTGAGCTTCAGTACTCTCATCTGAAAAATGAGGGCAATCACACCTCAGTGGGCTCTTTGAAGGAATATAATGAAATAACAAATCTCTTGCTGACCAACAGTTGCCTCTGCCCATTATTGCTTCTTGTGATCACTACTTAGCTAGTGACCAAAAAGAAATTTGGACTATTGGCCTTCACGTTTAGGCTCTTCTGTGGAGAGCAAGCTGAGATCATTTGTGAGTTTATGAATACCCTGAGTGATGGGCCACATGTGCACAGCTAACAAAAGCAGGAGACAGTGAAGTCAAAGCAAACTCAGTTTCACCTGCTCTTAAAGACACCTGTCTGATGTCACCAGGGATTTATAGGAGTTCCAAGATCGGCGCCCTTGTATCGGCAAATTTCTTACGTCTTTAGACAATTCAAAGTAGCTTGTGGGCATAAATGGAACAGAAGGCCAGGTTAGATACTGAAGCTCCAGGTAAAGCAAACAGCATTCATTGCAAAGCCTGCTAAATCATCTGAAGAATTCTATTGAAAACCCAGTGGTTTGCAAAATCTAGATATTGGTTATTTAACATATTTCCTTTGATTTATTAATTATATCTTATTTATACCTTAAAAAATATGCCATTTAGAGATCGTCAACTGTAGAGTAATTTAGAAGCATAAGTGCAGTGGGATCAGAGTATGTAATTCTACTCCACAAATTTCAGGCACATTCTTCCTATCAAAATCATATCATTCTCTTTCACCACACACTAAATGATTTCAAAATTTCTTTTTGTGACTTGTCAGGAATGAATGCATAGTGGACATCTTAATTATTAAAAGGTATACTTATGCATATGGATCCTATACCATGCCATAAAGTAATAAAAGAAATAAATATTAATGAAATAAATCTTGCATAGTCGTTAAACCCAAGTAAAAAGCACTGATTGAATACGTATACTCATTGTGACACACTGTATCTCCTCCAGATTATCTGTTCACTCCAAAGTACAGATTAAGAAATGTTGATAGCCCTTTGAATAAGAGGCTTCGGACTCAGAATTGGGTCCAAGTGTACTCCTTACCACCTTTGATCTTGGGCAAGTAACTTGAGCTCTATGAACCCCAGTTTACACAAACACATGTAGGTAAAAATACCTCCTTTGCAGGATTTTGATATAACTTTGAGACAATGTATAAAAAAATGCTTAGATATAGTAATCACCCAGATATAGTAGTAATTGTAATATTGTTATTATTATTTTTACTTATTCTTAGTTAGTAGGAGTACCACTGAGGCATCCCTCAACTCTCAGGATGAGAATTTAAAAGTGTTTTTTAAAGCCTAACATCTAAACAATAGTTTGCTTATAGGGATGAAGGGGTTTTCTGAGCTCTTTTTTTTTTTTTATCTAAAGGATATTCCCATCTTAACACAACAGCAGGAAAAAAAAAAACAAAAAAACAGTAGTATTAGTATTTACTAGAAGAAAGTGTCGTGCAGAGAGAGGACAGAGGTTTCAAATCTCCTGGGGAGTATCCGTTCTTTGTGATACTCTATGGTTCCCACTTGCATGCGGTACCTTGTTATAGGCAGTGTTCCTCCTCAACTCATGAATGTTGGGTGTATTTATGATTTCATGTATTCATGAAAGGAATGATTTCCTTTCACCAATGAAAAGTAAGTAGACTTGCCCAGGAACTTTTAGTCATTGTGTGTTTTCATGAGGCATTTTTACTTTACTCTTTGCTTTAAGAGTAGACATGTCCAATTTGAGGTTACTCCTTCAGTGCAGGTCACAGAATGCAATTACTTGTGGAACAAAGCTGCAGCCTATCTACAGCCTAGTACAGAGCTACAGCGAGAATTTAGCAAAGTCACAGTAGATGGATAGCCTACCTGTAGCGTGAGCAAGGCATAATCCTTTGTTTTTCTATGCCCCTAAAATTTTGGGAGTTATTACTGTAGCAAAGCTGACAAATATAACTGCAGAAAAATTAAGTGTACTGACCATATAAAAACAAAAACAAAGCCCATTTCTGTCAAGTCTGTTCTGACGGACAGAGTAGCCTCATAGGGTTTCTAAGGAGCAGCTGGTAGATTTGAACTGCCGATCTTTTGGTTAGCAGTTGAACATTTAACCACGACGCCACCAAGGCTCTGTACTGACTACGCTCTTCAAAAATTTGTATATTAATATGTTTTTTGTTTCCACTCTAACCACTCCAATTGTCCATACCCAGCCAAATTTAGATTTTAAAGACTACAGCAGATTATATTCTTGTCCTATATAAAATCTTCCAATGGCTTCCCAGTGTACTTAGAATAAAATAACAAATTAAAACAAACAAGCAAACAAAAAAAAACCTGTAAGGCTAACCTAGAAGACACTGCACAGTCATACATTCTCCACCTCTCCACCTTCATTGCATGCCTTTTTACACGATTGCTAATATAGTCCAACTACATTAGCTTCATTTTAGTTCCTCCGATATGATGAATACTTTCTTTTTCTTTAAATATTTGGTTTATTTCACCTGGAAAGAAAAAAAAAATTTCCATCACTGTCTCAATGCTGGCTCCCTCTTACCATTCTGATCACAGTTTGAATGTCGTCTCTTCAGAGAAGCCATCTCAGATCACCAAACCTCGGTAGATTCTCCCATGTGCATTCATCCATTATTCTCTATCATTTCATTGCTTTTATTTCTGTCATCACCTTCATCACAATTTTAAATACTGTCATTACTATACATAATAATAGCCAATAGATATTGAATAGTTATTATGTCCTTAGCAGTATTCTAAGTGCTTCATAAGAGCTAAGTCATTTAATTTTTGGAATAAACCATGATGTGCTGTTTTAATGAGAAAGCTGAGGCACGGTGAATACGTATTATTTTTTTTCTGTCTAGATACTAAGAGAAGTGACTGTTTTATCCACCCTTTATATCTGGCTCTATTATAAAGCTTGGTATAGAGTAGGAACACAAAAACGTATTTTTCAGTTGTCTCAATTAAATATTGAGTTTCTCAATTGTTATTTTCATAGAAATCTCCTTGTACTACGGTGCCTAGGGTTCTTGGCATTCTATTTCTTATTGCAAATTAAAGCATTAAAGCACTGGTATGAATATAAGTTCCTAAACAGTGCTTTCCCATAGAATTTTCTGTGATGACAGAAATGTTCTGTACTGTCCAATACGGTACCTACTTGCCACATGTGGAATGGCTATGGAGCACTTGAAGTGTAGCTAATGCAACTGAGGAACTAAATTTTTAACACTATTTGATTTTAATTAATTTAAATTTAAATGACCACATGTGGTTAGTAGCTACCATATTGGACATCACAGTTCTGGAGACTATGCATGAAAGGCCAGCTGATATACTTAAGGGAGGCTTCAACTTGAAACCATCAGATTCCTGAACTATAGAGCCATAAATACCTACACATAGAGCTCATTGTTTCTTATCCTTAAATAACTACATCATAATTATATAATATTTAAGTATTTGTTCATCAAATATTTTCAGTCCCAGGCTCTATACCCGGTATTGCAATACAACAATGAATAAGAACAGATATGGACCTTTTCTTCAAGAAGCTAATACCCTGAAAAGAAATGCAATTAATATCTGAGAATGGACAAGCTTCAAAATCACAATGTGTGACAGGTGTTATGAAGGAAACAAACATGGACTTGAGCTAAAATACATGGAGGTTGGTGGAGAGAATCTTGTTTACACACTTCATATGGAGATGAGGACTTCTTGGGAGAGGTGACACAGAAATGAGACTAGAAGGGTAAAATAGATGTGCCCATTTGCAAGTATGCAATAGTTACAAAAAGAAAGAAGAGAATATATAAAAAATACCCAGAGCCAGGGAAGAGTATAGCCTTTTCAGGCAACTGAAAGCAGGTCACTGTCATTGAAGCATGGTGAGTGGGGTTGAGAACAGCATGGGATAAAGTTGTGGAGAAAAATAGGAGCTAAATTAATAGGGCCTTATATGCAATGGTTACAATGTATTACTATTATCATTTTTATAAAAAATGCGAAAGAAAGCCATTTCAAGATTTTAAATAGGGGTGTAATGCAAACTCAAGTTTTGTTATAGGAGCTTGCTCTTGCTAAGGAGCCCTGGTGACCCACAACTGTCAATTAAGCAGTTGGCTGCTAGCTTAAAGGTCAGTTGTTGCAACCCACCAGCTGCTCCCTGGGCAAAAAGACCTGGCGATATCCTCCCATAAAGATTACAGCCTAGAAAACCCTATGGGGCAGTTCTACTATGTCACTTAGGGTCACTGTGAGTTGGAATTAACTCTAAGGCATGTAACAACAACTCTTGCTAATATGTGGAGAAAGAATTTTGTAGCGTGCAATGATTGAAATGAGAGACCAATTAGGAGCTATGGAAATATGGTAGTAAAAGATGTTGGTAGCTTGGACTTGAGTGGTAGTAATGAAGATAAAGGAACCCTGGTGGCTCAGTGGTTAAGCACTCCACTGTTAACTGAAATGTTACCAGTTTAAACCCACCTGACCACTTTTTGAGAGGAAGATGTGGCAATCTGCTTCCATAAAGATTACAACCTTGAAAACCCTATGAGGCAGTTCTACTACGGTTCAGAATCGATTCAAGGGCACAGAACAACCGTGGAGATAACCCATTACTGTTGAGTTGATTCCAACTCATGGCATCCTGTATGTTACAAAGTAGAACTACTCCATAGAGTTTTCTTGGATGTACTCTTTATGAAAGCAGATCACCAGGCCTTTCTTCTGTGACACTGGTGGTATGTAAGTTCGAATCATCAACCTTTTGGTTAATAGCCAAGAGTGTAACTGTTTGAACTACCAAAGCTGATTTCAGTTGTCTCATATGAATGTGGAAGCTGAACAATGAAAATGTGATGCTGAAAAATTGATGTCTTTGACTTATGCAGTTGGCGAAGACTACTAAATACGTACCATGGACTACCAGAAGAATGAACAAATTAGTCTTTGAGGTAGTACAGCGAGAATGCTCTTTAGAAGTGAATATTGAGACTTTGTCTCACTTTGGACATGCCATCAGGAGGGACCAATCTCTCGAGAAGGACATCATGCTTGGTAAAGTAGAGGGTCAGCAAAAAAAAAAAAAAGGAAGGTCTTCAGTGGGATGGACTGACATACTGGCTGCAACAATGGCTCAAACATAGTAATGATTGTGAGGATAGCACAGCACCAGGCAGCTTGTGTTCTGTTATACATAAGGTGGCTATGGGTTGGAGCTCACTCAATAGCACCTTACTACAACAATAAAACTGGAGTGAAAACAAACTGGAAAAATTCAAAATTCAAAACTGACAGAAGTCGCTGGGTCCATGAACATGTAGTTTTAAACCTCCACTTAGAGATTGCTCATGAAGAAGCACCTACAAAAATAAAAATATAAATGAATCGCTTTGTTCTAAATAGCAACAAAAACGCCCTTGGGAGCATTCGGATGTAGCAGTATCTGGGAACCATTTCACTTTATATTATTAAACCCAAGAATCCAACAAGTTGAAATTGTACTGACTTTTATAAATATTCCCTAACATAGAATTTCATTTAATGGCTAACTTTTCTAAATTTATTTAGCACTAATAGAAATTGATGATGATTAAAAAAGGAAAAAAAAAAAAAAAAAACTTAATTCTTAGACTTTTTTTTTTTTTTTAAGTTTAGTTTATTTGTCTCTCCACCCTCTCTTACAGAGTTTTTGACATTTTCAAAAATGATCAGCCAGCTTTGGGCATCCATTTCATCAGCTGAACAACAAAGGCATTGGGTTAAATGGTCTCTGGGATCTTTTCTGTCTCATATCTCTATGGAAGCTTCAAAGAACATACTATGTTAATCAGGGCCAATAAGGTCTTCTTCACTGAATTTAATGAAGAAGGCAGACATTTATTCCTATCTTTGTTGTTGTTGTTGTTAGTTGCCATCAAGTCAGCTCCAATTCATGTCAACCTTACGTAAAACAGAACGAAATTTTGCCCAGTCCCGCACCATCTTTCTAATAAAAAAAAAAAAAAATTTTTTTTTTTCATCTTTCTAGTTGTAGGTAAATCCGACTGAAATGATGTGTTAGTATCTAAGGTCAAATGTGTTCACTTGAAACAGACCAACTCTGACACTTATATATCAAATATCAAAAAAAAAAAAAGTCTATCACCCTGGGACTCCATATTTCTTTGCCTGCTAATGTAATTCATATAAAGAGCAGTTAGTAACAGTACTGAATCGACACCGTTTGGTTTTCTATCTCGCTCTATCCAATGTATCTCAGTATACTTTTTCTTGATTAAGAAACATATTTCTTACGAGAGTGTCCAAAGTCTTAAGAACATGTTCACATAATTTTTTTTCATGTTATTCATTCATTCAGGAAACCCTGGTGGTGTAGTGGTTAAATGCTACGGCTGTTAACCAAAAGGCCAGCAGTTCGAATCTGCCAGGTGCTCCTTGGAAACTATGGGGCAGTTCTACTCTGTCCTATAGGGTCGCTATGAGTCAGAATTGACTTGACGGCAGTAGGTTTTGGTTTTCATTCATTCAACAAATATTTTTACGCATCTACTCTGTGCCATGCACTGTTTAGAGAATAAAATAATGAGTGGTTGCAGACATAGTGAGGAGCTCACATTCTTAAGAATACTAGCGGAACCTGATAAAAATATCCCTTTATATGAAAAGATAAATGCTCTATAGTAGCCATTGATATTTTCAAATATTTTAGGCATTCAATTCTCAAAGAGTCTTTTAGTCTTCAGAGAAGCCGTATTACAGAGGGGATCATGAAACTTGGCTACTAGGTAAAAACTAGGATACAATCCCAGAGGCTGGTTTCATTTCTATTTATTTTATTGCTCCACTACAATGCACATGAATGGCATTTCCTAACTAAAATTTTCAATTAACATTAATTTTGTGCCCCGACAAGACAAACACACAAACATTTGTAAGTCATATATAATGTGATGAAAGAGAATTATATGATAGTGATGTGGAAACATTTGTCTGAAATTCTACTGGAAGAATAAATATAACCTGATCTCCTTGTCTCATGTGCTGACTCTATATCTAAATATCGTATATTCGAACTGATAAATAAAATTAAATAATCAGATAACTACTGCCTAGACATTTTAGGAGCCCTGGTGGCACAGTGGTTATGCGTTAGGCTGCTAACCAAAAGGTCGAGGGTTCAATCCACCAGCCGCTCCTTTTCACCCTGCAGGATGGTTCTACTCTGTCCTATAGAGCAGCTATGAATCGGAATTGACTGGAAGGCAACAGGTTTGGGTTTTGGTTGGGACATTTTAAGGAGCCTTTGTAGTACAGTTGTTAAGAGCTCAGCTGCTAACCAAAAGATGGGCAGCTTGAAACCACCCACCTCTCCTTGGAAACCCTGGGGGGCAGTTTCACTCTCTTCTCTGGGGTTACCATTAGTTGGAATCGACTCTATGGCAATGGGTTTGGTTTTGGTTTTAGACATTTCAAAAGGTCCCTAGATGGCACAAACAGTTTGCACTGAACTACTAACCTAAAGGTTGGCAGTTCAAACCCATCCAGTGATAATGCAGAAGAAAAGGCCAGGTTATCTGCTTTCATTAAAATTGCAGCGATAAACGAATAATCCAATGAAGCGGTTCTGGTCTGTAACACATGGGGTTGCCATGAGTAGGAACTGACTCAATGGCAGACAGCAACAATAGCACATTTTAAACCACTGAGTCTAAAAAGAGAATTCTTCAGATGGTTCAACATCTGATTGCTTTTTGCTTTCCCTGGAGCTTCTTTCTCTAAGCTGAACTTCTGCTACTTTATGCCTACAAAGCACGTCCACTTTCTAGAGACACATGGGAGTTGCCATTAAGAGGGCACTGCTCTGGGAGCTCTTACAAATCCCTGGTGACTTATTAGACAGACGCCTTTAAAGAGCAGGTAAAGCTGCATCTGTTTTGTCTTCACTATCATTTGCTTGTGTTGGCTGTCCACAAGTGGCCCCCGTGTACAGTCCTGTCATTCATGTGCTTTCAAATGATCTCGACTTGCTCTCCACAGAAGAACCGTTCCTTGAGGATAATAATAAATAGTTCTCTATGGCCACCAGCTGCATGGAGATTACAAGGTACAATAAGGAGCAGAGACAGCTGTTGGTCACCAAGTGGTTTGATATTAGCCCTTTTTAGTCACAGCTAATTTTAATATTTTTGACATCATACGTTAGGTTATTTGTATGGTACTTGGGTGAAACAGAAATAATACTTCGGAGCACTGACTTTAATGAGATGAATGACCCTGCTGACTCACTTCGAAGGAAATAGTGATGCTGTTGGCCCATTGAAGTATACCGGAAACAGACAAATGACAAATCTGCTGGCAAACAAACTTAATACATGTACTAGATAGTGAATTCTTACTAAGGGAAGCTTTAATAGTATGTTTCTACTAGCTAGCTTTTCTTATGAAAACAAATAGGGAATATGGGTTTATGGGACTTGATCCTTTGGAAAATGTTACCTAAACAATGTAACTATCTGAGAATAAAGATGAGAAGTTTCATAACTTAAATGGCTCTCTTTTGTGTAAGTCAGGTGACTGCAAGCATTTCTTGGAGACCTGACATGTTAATCTGGCCTAGACAGCATTTTGATATAATGAAAAAGAACCCTGTAGCTGTGTTGTTCGTTCTAGACCTCTTCCTGTTTTGCCTATGCTTCACGATTACTTGTATCCTTCAAATTATTAGTAAACCTTGATTCAAAGTAAAATCTCTAAATCTTGTGAGTCTGATTTAAAATTTGGATTCATTATGTTATCACAGATGGCTTTGTGCAGGGTTGCCTTTCAAATCTATGGATCATGATGGCTAAGGCAAATTTTGGCTGAAAAATGGAAGGGTGGGAAAAATATTACAGGGATTCAATGCCAGGATCACGGTCTACCTATCTGACACCTATGTGTCAAAAGTTTATTTGACTAGATAACTGACCACAAGTAGTTTCAAAATTTTGTGGTTAGACTTTTCCAGGAAACACAACAACTAACCTCTTTCAGTTGGTGAAGGCTTGAATTCCTAGTTATGGTATGGTTGAATGGAAAAAATCTTTGAGAAATTTATCAATGATTATGGGACAAATAAACAAAGTTGATAAAGATATAAAAACACGACAGTAATCTCTGCCATCTTTAAGCAAGTTGACATGAGATAACGAAATAGCCTTAAGATTTTTTTATTAGCCGAAGAAAGCATAGTCTGTGCTGTAGCAAACGCCTCTTGTTGTATTTGAATAAATAACACAAGAGAAGTAGAACAGGATCTACACAGAATTAGAGAGCAAGCTACTTGGTTACATACTGTCACACCCTTACAAACGCCAGATTTATTTGGTCGGTTACCATCAGGAATAAGTACATGGGCTAGATTACTACTACAAGGGGTAGTAATATTCTTAGTCTGCATCCTCATAGTACTAGGCATAATAAAATTTATCTTCTATCGTCTTACACATCCAAAAGGGCAAAAGAAGGCCTCGGCTAAAATATTGATGTACATTGAGTCTGCTAGCTCCAACAATGAGATTGAGAATATCACTCTTACTCAATATCCTGGTGAAGAGTCAAATGGTATTTGGTGGAAAATCAGCACTGTGAGTTTAAAGAGACTGCAATGGCCACCATTTAGTAGCTCGACTGAGTCCAGGTATTGATTACCGATGTGTTATCTCTAATCTTTGCTCAACGAGAAGGGATGATTTAAAAAATAATATTGAGGGGGCGGAGCCAAGATGGCGGACTAGGCAGACGCTACCTCGGATCCCTCTTACAACAAAGACGCGGAAAAACAAGTGAATCGATCACATACATAACAATCTACGAACCCTGAACAACAAACACAGATTTAGAGATGGAGAACAAACTAATACTGGGAAGCAGCGATTGTTTCCAGAGCCTGGAGCCAGCGTACCAGTCAGGTACGGCACAAGCACAGAGAGCTGCTCCACCCCCCTGAACTAACCCCGGGAGGGGGACCAGCCGGTTCCACGGGCGGCGTGGGACGCAGCCGGTAGGAGAAGTCCCCAGGAGGCAGTGACTGGTCTTGGAGCAGAAAGAGCAGCGTCCGAGCCGGGGAACTGTCCCGCAGGGATTTGGACTGGACGCAGGTACGGCATAAACACGGAGAGTTGCTCCACCCCCCTGAACTAACCCCGGGAAGGGGACCAGCCGGGTCGCGCGGGCGGCGTGAGACTCAGCTGGTAGGAGAAGTCCCCAGGAGGCAGCGACTGGTATTGGAGTCGAGAGTGCACCGTCCCAGCCGGGACACTCGGTCACGGCACAAGCACGGGGAGCTGCTCCACCCATCTGAACTAACCCCGGGAGGAGGCCCAACTGGCTCTCGGGTGCGGCATGGCCACGCGGCTGGAGGGACGAGAAGTCCCCGGGAGGCAGCGACTGATTTTGGAGTCGAGAGTGCACCATCCCAGTAGGGGAGCCTTGACGCTGGGCGTGGGGCTGGAAGTGGAGGATCTGACCGTGACTCCAGCGGGCCAGACCCCCTGGGGGCAATCTCCACACAGCCAGCATACATAGGTGACGCGCCCCGCGGGAATCTCAGATATAATAGTCATTCCAAGCAAGACAAGCAACTCTGGCTATATTCTGAGGTGCTACTCTCCTATCTCTCTGTTCCCTCCCCCACCCTCCCCAGGCGGCTTCATTAACATCTGAATAGCCTGAGCCAGAGGGAGAACTCTGATAGGGATCTGACTGCATTTTTTTTAGCGGATTTTCTGGAAAAACTAGTTTCCCAGTGATGGCTTGGAGACAACAATCCATATCAAACCACTTAAAGAAGCAGACCGTGACAGCTTCTCCAATCCCCCAAACAAAAGCATCAAAATCTTTCCCAAATGAAGATACAATCTTGGAATTATCAGATACAGAATATAAAAAACTAATTTACAGAATGCTTAATGATATCACAAATGAAATTAGGATAACTGCAGAAAAAGCCAAGGAACACACTGATAAAACTGTTGAAGAACTCAAAAAGATTATTCAAGAACATAGTGGAAAAATTAATAAGTTGCAAGAATCCATAGAGAGACAACATGTAGAAATCCAAAAGATTAACAATAAAATAACAGAATTAGACAACGCAATAGGAAGTCAGAGGAGCAGACTCGAGCAATTAGAATGCAGACTGGGACATCTGGAGGACCAGGGAATTAACACCAACATAGCTGAAAAAAAATCAGATAAAATAATTAAAAAAAATGAAGAAACCCTAAGAATTATGTGGGACTCTATCAAGAAGGATAACCTGCGGGTGATTGGAGTCCCAGAACAGGGAGGGGGGACAGAAAACACAGAGAAAATAGTTGAAGAACTCCTGACAGAAAACTTCCCTGACATCATGAAAGACGAAAGGATATCTATCCAAGATGCTCATCAAACCCCATTTAAGATTGATCCAAAAAGAAAAACACCAAGACATATTATCATCAAACTCACCAAAACCAAAGATAAAGAGAAAATTTTAAAAGCAGCCAGGGAGAAAAGAAAGGTTTCCTTCAAGGGAGAATCAATAAGAATGTGTTCTGACTACTCAGCAGAAACCATGCAGGCAAGAAGGGAATGGGACGACATATACAGAACACTGAAGGAGAAAAACTGCCAGCCAAGGATCATATATCCAGCAAAACTCTCTCTGAAATATGAAGGCGAAATTAAGATATTTACAGACAAACACAAGTTTAGAGAATTTGCAAAAACCAAACCAAAGCTACAAGAAATACTAAAGGATATTGTTTGGTCAGAGAACCAATAATATCAGATATCAGCACAACACAAGGTCACAAAACAAAACGTCCTGATATCAACTCAAATAGGGAAATCACAAAAACAAACAAATTAAGATTAATTAAAAAAAAAAAAAATACACATAACAGGGAATCATGGAAGTCAATAGGTAAAAGATCACAATAATCAAAAAGAGGGACTAAATACAGGAGGCATTGAACTGCCATATGGAGTGTGATACAAGGCGATATAGAACAATACAAGTTAGGTTTTTACTTAGAAAAATAGGGGTAAATAATAAGGTAACCACAAAAAGGTATAACAACTCTATAACTCAAGATAAAAACCAAGAAAAACGTAACGACTCAACTAACATAAAGTCAAGCACTATGAAAATGAGGATCTCACAATTTACTAAGAAAAACACCTCAAGACAAAAAAGTATGTGGAAAAATGAAATTGTCAACAACACACATAAAAAGGCATCAAAATGACAGCACTAAAAACTTATTTATCTATAATTACGCTGAATGTAAATGGACTAAATGCACCAATAAAGAGACAGAGAGTCACAGACTGGATAAAGAAACACGATCCATCTATATGCTGCCTACAAGAGACACACCTTAGACTTAGAGACACAAACAAACTAAAACTCAAAGGATGGAAAAAAGTATATCAAGCAAACAATAAGCAAAAAAGAAGAGGAGTAGCAATATTAATTTCTGACAAAATAGACTTTAGACTTAAATCCACCACAAAGGATAAAGAAGGACACTATCTAATGATAAAAGGCACAATTGATCAGGAAGACATAACCATATTAAATATTTATGCACCCAATGACAGGGCTGCAAGATACATATATCAAATTTTAACAGAATTGAAAAGCGAGATAG
Organism: Loxodonta africana; assembly: GCF_030014295.1. NCBI lineage: Eukaryota > Metazoa > Chordata > Mammalia > Proboscidea > Elephantidae > Loxodonta > Loxodonta africana. The sequence continues at coordinate 43,325,569 of NC_087348.1, forward strand.
ATACCTCCACAATTCTAGTAGGAGACTTCAACACACCACTTTCTGAGAAGGACAGGACATCCAGTAAGAAGCTCAACAGAGACACGGAAGATCTAATTACAACAATCAACCAACTTGACCTCATTGACTTATACAGAACTCTCCACCCAACTGCTGCAAAGTATACTTTTTTTTCTAGTGCACATGGAACATTCTCTAGAATAGACCACATATTAGGTCATAAAACAAACCTTTGCAGAGTCCAAAACATCGAAATATTACAAAGCATCTTCTCAGACCACAAGGCAATAAAACTAGAGATCAATAACAGAAAAACTAGGGAAAAGAAATCAAATACTTGGAAAATGAACAATACCCTCCTGAAAAAAGACTGGGTTATAGAAGACATCAAGGAGGGAATAAGGAAATTCATAGAAAGCAACGAGAATGAAAATACTTCCTATCAAAACCTCTGGGACACAGCAAAAGCAGTGCTCAGAGGCCAATTTATATCAATAAATGCACACATACAAAAAGAAGAAAGAGCCAAAATCAGAGAACTGTCCCAACAACTTGAACAATAGAAAGTGAGCAACAAAAGAATCCATCAGGCACCAGAAGAAAACAAATAATAAAAATTAGAGCTGAACTAAATGAATTAGAGAACAGAAAAACAAGTTGTCCCGAAGACAACTCATCAGACATGAAAGGGACTGGTCAGTGGGTGGGAGAGAGACGCTGATGAAGAGTGAGCTAATTATATCAGGTGGACACTTGAGATCGTGTTGGCAACTCTTGTCTGGAGGGGGGATGGGAGGATAGAGAGAGAGGGAAGCAGGCAAAATTGTCAAGAAAGGAGAGACTGAAAGGGCTGACTCAAGAGGGGGAGAGCAAGTGGGAGTAGGAAGTGAGATGTATGTAAACTTATATGTGACAGACTGATTGGATTTGTAAACGTTCACTTGAAGCTTAATAAAAGTTATTAAAAAAAAAAAATGTAAGCAGATAAAATAAATAAATAAATAAATAATATTGAAATCATTATTCCCTGTCCTTGAGCATTGAGAATGTGACCCAGCTGGAGCTGGACTCACAGAGATTCACAAGGACACATCAACTGGGCCTGAGGTATAAAGGCAAAAGCTAAGACAATCTGAAAGAAAAAAAAAAAAAAAATTAGGGAGATATTCACACAAACGGTATAAAAGCCATTCTTTTTCTTTTAGTATTTAGCAAATAGTTATAAACCAAAAAGAGGTCAGTAGCCACAATGAAAGGCCTAGGTCCAATATTTGCCCCTCTCTGAAAATATGCCAAACAGTTCCAAGCTGGGCTATAGTTCAAAATAGACATTAGTCTTGAATGACCAATGTCCAAAAAGAAATGGAAGGAGTGAGACAGAACCCCCACAGTGCAATATTCTTTACCTGGCTTCTTCCCCATGGTGTTGTATTGCAAAATCCTTTCCTTTGCTGGGTTTCCCCTACCTCCCCCCAACCCAGGCTTTGCATTTAAGTCCTGCTTTTACTTAGAGGTTGTATGTAAACCCCTCTGTGCCTCTGTAGTATAATTGAGAATGTTGCTGATGTAACTTATTTGAACTATCTACTTGTAAACCCCTTTAAAAGTAACCTGCCTGCCTGCCTTTGGTGAGCAGTCTTGGTAGTAGTAAGCACTGACTGACTCCATTCCTTGCACAACAAAATAAAGGTACCTTTTTTTTTTTTATTTCACCTCAGTCTTTCATTTATAAGCCAATATGAGTCATGCCGAGTAAATACCTGGGGTTTCCACCTGGTAACAACCTATTCCAGGAAGGACTGTTGAATATTCTTATCACAATGGGTTCTGATGTTGTAAAGGTCAGTAGCTGAGAGTGCTAAAAGGGCAGGCTAGGGAGTGCATTGATAGGAACACTATGAGAAGCCCAAGTTGCGGCAGGATTCACTGGTTAGTGTGGCTTTGTCATTGTTCTTTAATGACCCTAAAAAGGGAAATTGCTTTCTTTGTGGTTCAACTGCTTGGCATTCCACAGCAAATGGAAAGATATCCCGTCACTGCTATAAGGGGTACAGGGGTTCAGTTACGTAAAATCTAGATGACAGTGTCTATAATATTTATGTTAGTAATCCAGAATTCCATACATAATATTCTTTAAAGACCGTACAAGTCATTCAGAATGTGTATTTCTTGAGGGAACAATTTTCTGTAAGGAAGATTTTTATAGCAAATTTAATTGATGTACAGTGTTAAAATATTATTTTAATCTCCCTACCACAATTATGTGATGCAACAAAGGGCTTGTAAATTTACTGATTGTTGTTAGGTGCCATCCAGTTGGTTCGTATTTGCTTTTTAACACTTTAAAGAGGTCTTTTGAAGCAGATTTGCCAATGTAATACATCATTTTATTACTTGACTGCTGCTTCCATGTGTGTTGATTGTGAATCCAAGTAAAATGAAACCCTTGACAACTTCCATTTTCTCTCCATTTATCCTGATGTTGCTTATTGGTCCAGTTGTGAGGATTTTTGTTTTCTGTATGTTGAGGTGTAATCCATACTGAAGGTTAGAAAGTATTTTGGGAGGCTCATCTCAACTCCTCAAATAATATAATAATAATAAAAAAATATATATACCTATGGAAAACAATTGGAAAATGAAAGAAAGAAACAGAAGATGAGCTGGCCTTGGGAAAATTACACAGACAAATGCTTACCTTAATACATACAAAAAGTAAATGTGGCTGACAAAGGGGAAAAAAAAGTGATTGATCTACTAAGAAAATATTAAAATAATTTTGAAAGAATATTGTTATACTTAACATACCTTGTAGAAGAAATTCCTCCTCCCAACTGAGTGATTCAAATATTGGTGGTTGTCAGAGTATTAGTGAACTGTGTGTTTTGAATAAAAATATTGCAGAAAATATGGCAAAACAAATAATAAAAATACATCTAACAAATATGTTGCAAGTAGGAATTGAACAAAGTCAGCGGGTGGACAGGGAAGGAAATGGGTAAGAAGAAGTTCTGCTGTCCATAATTCTTTTGCACGTGACCTTCTGGAAAGAATTAAGATATCATTAGCAAACGTATTAATGACAGACCTCATGGTAAACACACTAGTAGTATTTGCTATGAGAGTCTTTATCTTTGTACGAGATTGTTTATGGTTTAAAAGAAACCTGGCATCTACGAATTTATTGAGTATGTCTCCATGCAAAATGTTGTGCAAGCATCTATCAGCATATAAAATGGAGATGTTTCATGACTAAAATGGCTTCCTTCTGTGAGTAATGTGATATGATCTCATATGTTAAAACGTGCCAGAAAGTATACTGATGTTGCTTTGATGGTCCCAGAACTCTTCCTGTTTTAACTATGCCTTATAATTTTACTCATACCATGGCAATTATTAGCAATTATCAGTAAAGCCTAGTCAGGATTCCATGATTTGTGTGAATCTGATTTGACAATTTGATCCTCCTTTCATTTCACTATCAGTTATTTCTTTGATGATTGTGACCAAATTGTATCAGAATTTCAGTGTATGTTCTTACATTACAGATAAATATGAGTTAAAAAATTGGTTCTGACAACTTAAACACAAGGAAGATATGGTAATGTTATTAATCATACTTTCAAATATATACACTCTCCACACACCCACACGCACACACACACACACAATACATGCACAGCAAACACATATCGTGGAATTTACTTTAAATCTATTAAGGAAAGGTGCATTTGCTCTGTGTCTGTAATATTTATCTTCTGTGTTTGCATTACGTAGAAAGTTCTTGAACCTTTCCATAACCTCTCTTCCTTCTAATATTCTTCCTTCCTCCTTTCCTGGCTCCCTCCCTTCCTTCTTTCCAGCCTTTGTCCTTCTTTGCTGCTATTAGCCAACTTGTTTTCCTTTTTGCTTTCATTGAAATATTTATTGGGCATCTCCTGTAGTATACCATTCTCTCTGCCAGTTATTTGCGATGTAGTATTGACCAAGACAAACAAGGCCCTTTGGTCAGGAAGCTTGCATTCAAGCAGGAAGTGAAAAATCTATAAACACGCATACAACTAAGTAAATAAGATTATTTCAAACAGTGATAAGTGTTATATTTAAAGTGAAACAGAATGAGGTAAATAAGAAGTGACCCTAAGAGTAGGCAGACTTCCTTTAGACAGGGACTAAAGAAGTAAATCTCTGTAGAGGAAACATTTTAACTCTGTCTGAATCTCAGTTAAATCAGCTGCTCAAGGAAAAAAAAAAAAAATCTGAACACCATATTAATATATTTCTACTCTCAACATCTGCAGTTAATCCACACCCAATCAATATTATCTTCAAAGTATTTCTCAAATTTCTTAATTTCTCTGCTATCCTAGTCCATCATCACCTTCCCCTAGATGTGCTTTGTCATTTTCAATCTTACCTTCTTCAAACTATTCTCATGAATACAGGAATTATCTTGAATATACTTAAATTATTTAATATTAATTATGTAATTTTTGCTATTCATAAGGTTTTCACTGGTCAATTTTTTCAGAAGTAGACCTCCAAGTCCTTCTTCCTACTCTGTCTTAGTTTGGAAGTTCTGGTAAAAGCTGTCCCCAGGGGGTGATTCTGCTGGTATTTGAAATACTGGTGGCATAGCTTCCAGCATCACAGCAACGTGCAAGCTACCGCAAGTGCAACAATGGGCTCAAACATAGCAATTGTTGTGAGGATGGTGCAGGACAAGGCAGTGTTTCATTCTGTTGTACGTAGGGTCGCTATGAATCAAAGCTGACTGGATGGCACCTAACAATAACAACAGGTAATATTTTATATATATTCATGACCAAAACCAAGAACCAAACCTGTTGCTGTTGAGTTAATTCCTACTCACGGTGACCTCATGAGGTTTTCTTGGCCATAATGTTTATGAAAACAGATCACCAGGCCTTTCTTCTGTGGTGCCACTAGGTGGTTTTGAACTGACAACCTTTAAGCTAGTAATTGAATGCAAGCTATTTGTGCCTTCCCTATACATATATGTATTTATACATACATGAAACGAATATTTGTGCACCAAATGCCCAACTTAAGAACTAGTGTCCCAGTCATGTTCAGTACACCAGTGCTCCTTTTTGCCTTTCCCTAGAAGTAATCACTATTCTAAATTTAGTGTTAAAAATTCCATTGCTTCATCAACTATGTCTATATATCCCTAGTTAGCATGTTGATTAATTTAGTTTTGATTGGGCATTATAAAATTAGTACCATATTATATGTAGTCTTCTCTGACTTATTTCAATGAAGTTATATTTGTCAGATTCATCCACATTGTTTAATACAACTGTGTTCTTTTATTTTATTGTTGTATAGTATTCCATTGTGTGACTATTGAACTTTTAATTTATTTATATATTTACCTGTTGTTTGCAGAATTTTTTTCGTATTACAAACAATGCTACTAGAAACACTCTTGCCTATGACACTTTGAATGCATGTGCAAGAGTTTTTTTTCACATATAAGACTAGAATTTTTTGTTGTTTGGCATGTGTAATAGCCAACTTTACAATATTGTTATTTTTTTCGAAGTTATTCTACCAAGCTAAACTATCACTAACGGAACTCCAGGGTTTTGAATATTCCCTATTCTCTTGGATAACTGATATTGTCAGAACTTTTGCTGAGGGGATAATAATATCTGTTTGTGATTTAACTTTGAAAGCTCCTGATATACTAAAATCTCATATATTTTCACTTTTATATTGTATTGGTTATTGTTCTGTCTCTTTTTGGTTGTTTGTTTTGTTTTCTTAGATGTTTGTTCTTGTCTTTTGCCCATTTTTCTTATGGATTTGTAGGGATGTTTGTCTAATTCTTAGTCAGTTATATGCATTGCAAATACATTCTCCTAGTTTGTGGATTATGTGCCTTTTGAAGAAACAAAACTTCTTAATTTAAAATGACTGTATTTTCTCATATTTTAAATTATATTTATTATTCTTTGTTTCTTGTTTAAAAAATTACTTCCATGTTCAAAGATTGCTACAGGAATTTTTGTATCATCTAAGGTTGATGTTTTTGTGTGACGTGATACAGGAGTTCAATTCTATATTTTTCTGAGATAATTTTTCAAATAGCTTGTTTGTTTTTCTTTTGCAAAGCCAACTCTGCCATGTGTCAAATTGTGTATTAGCCACTAAGATTGTAGACTTGTACCCACTGAAGGATGATATGGATTTTATTATTATTATTTTTTTAATCTGACTGAGAGGGGACTGTGGTAGAGAGAATAATGGCTCCTTAAAGTTGTCTATTAGTCGAAGTCAACTCAATGGCAGCAGGTTTGGTTTTTTGGTTTAAAGTTGTCTAAGGAGCCATTATGGTGTTGTTGAAGAATATGATTATGCCATGAACTGCCAGAAGAATGAACAAATCTGTCTTGGAAGAAGTACAGCCAGAATGATCATTAGAAGCAAGGATGGTGAGACTTTGTCTCACATACATTGGACTTGTTATCAGAAGGGAAGAGTCCCTGCAGAAGGACACCATGCTTGGTAAAACAGAAGGTCAGCAAAGAACAGGAAGACCTTCACGAGATGGGTTGACACAGTGGCTGCAACAATAGGCTCAAGCATAGCTATTTTAAGGATGGTGCAGGGCTGGGCAGTGTTTCATTCTGTTGTACGTAGGGTCCCTACGAGTCAGAACTGACTCAACAGCACCTAACAACAACAACAAAGTGTTTACATCCTAATCTATGAAATCTCTGAATATGTTGCCTTAGATGGTAAAAGGGACTTTGAAGATATGATTAGGTGAACTATGGGGAAATTATTTTGGAATATCCAGATAGGCCCAGTATAGTGACAGGGGTCATAAAAAATGAATGCAAGAGGAAAAGGAGATGTGATGAAGGAAGCAGGTGTTAAACTAACGTACTTTGAGATGGAGGAAGTGTTCATGAGTCATAGAATGCAGTCAGGCTCTTGTTAGCCAACATCAGGTTGGCCCTGACTCATAATGACCCCATGTGTGCAGATGAGCTTTCAAGGCTGTGATCTTTTGGGAACAAATAACAAATCTTTTCTTCTGAGGTGCCTTGGGGTGAGTTTGAACCGGAAATCTTTTGGCTAGTAGTCCAGTGCTCACCCGTTTGCACAACCCCAAGGCAAGGAAATTGATTCTCCTTTGGAGTCCCTAGAAGGAGTGCATTTCTGATGACACAATGATTTTAGCTCTGTAAAGGTCATTTAGACTTCTGACACCCAGAAGTCGAAGATAATAAATTTGTGTTGTTTGGAGGCATTAAGTTGTAATTTGTTACGGTAGTAATAGGAAACTAATATGGGGAGTTATTAGAGAGTTTTGCACGGAAAAGTGCTGTGATTTAGTTTAGATGTTAACAAGATAACTGTGGCTCCTATGTTGAATATAGACTGTAGGGGTTTATGGCAGAGGTGGCAAACAGGTAGAAAATTTTTGCACTAATAGAGGAGAACAATGATGTTGGCTTGGACTAGACAGATAGTGGTAGAGGTGGATATTGGATATTGGATTCCAGAATTGGATAGATTCTGGAAATATTCTGAAGGTTCGTCTTTTAGAATTATTGATAGATTAGAATCGAACTGTAAGAGAAATAAAGGACTCAAGGGTTTAACTTGGTAACTTGGTGTACTTCATTTAAACACAGAAATTCTATTCATATATTTAACATCTTTTTGCTGTTTCCATTAGCAACTAGTTCTGCTGTTAGCAATCTGTACTTTCTATAAAGCTTATTTTACTATCTACTTTGGATACACATTGCTTTAGCAAAGTAGTTTCTTAAAATCTATCACCAAAATAGCTTGTATTCTAGCCTGAAATAAACAACGTTAAGTGAAGACTGAGTAGGCAAGCACTCAAGATGCTATTTGGAGGACACTAGAATGATTGGATGAAATCTCTTGGTGGTGCAAACCCATTCAACTACTAACTGAAAGGTTGGGGACTCGAGTCTACCCAGAGGTGCTTTGGGGGAAAAAAAAAAAAAACCTGTCAACTTACTTCTGAAAAATCAGCAAGTGCAAATCCTATAGAGCAAAGTTCTGCTCTGACACACATGGGGTCACCATGAGTCAAAATGTAGTCAATGCAACTGGTTTAGAATGATTGGATGACCTTCCCAATCCCTTCCCACTCATATGTGATGTTGAATTGTTCCTGGTTAATACAGTGATTCTCAGTGTTTACTACCTTTATGTTATTTGTTTGGGCAACACAACCCTATCAAGTAGCATTCCTTCAAGTAATTATAACCCATTGTGGGAGTGAGGTGGTGAGTGAGTAATAGGGCTGGAGGAAAGAGCTCCTTTTAAAGAGACGTATATTCCGGATTGAGGATGGATACTTTGTGGTGTCAGGATTAACTAGAAAGGGACTTTAATACCAGGAAGAAGGAGAGAAATGTGAATATTGGTAGGCATAATCCATTCAGCTCCATCTGCCTCTCTCATACAAGGGAATGCAAAAGCATACTTGACCTTTTATTCATTCGGTCAAAATTTTGGGCGTGCAATCTTTTAGACTGCCTTAGACAAGCGGTCACATAAAATCAATAAATAGTTTCTGCTTTCAAGATAATTAGAGTCTGGTGAGGATGATAAACATAAAAACAGGAAACAAACAAACAACAACAACAAAAAAAAAACACCACCACAGTAACAGAAGATTGGGCTCTCTCAGGGTGCTACAGAAATACCAATGTGATGTGCCTACCCCTTACTGAAGATTATTGAGAAAGATTTTCAGGTTACATTTGAGCAGAGTATTAATGTAAAATAGGTTTAGTCAGATAAAGAGGCTAGTAAACCCATTGCTGTCAAGTCGGTTCCAAGTCATAGCGACCATATCAGACAGAGTAGCACTGCCCCATAGTGTTTCTAAGGAGCACCTAGCAGATTCAAACTGCTGACCTTTTGGTTAGCAGCTGTAGCACTTAACCACTACACCATCAGGGTTTCCAAAGAGGTTAATAGATGAAGGGAATGTGCCCCAGGGCAGTGGCTAACTGTTTGGAATGGTTAAAATATGATGACTATGTTGGCAGGGTGTGTAAGTAAGGCAGGAGTCGAATCACCAAAGACCTCTGGGTCTTTTTCAAGGAATTTGTACAGGAACCTTTATGGCAGAGAAAACATGATAACACTTTTAACATCACTTTTGGTCATCAGAAAGCTGAAATTGTACAGTGACCTCTGCGAAAAAAAAAAAAAAGAAAGAAGGAAAACAGTGACACTTTGGGTTGGTTTCAAGTATTTGTTTTGTCCACTGACCCATCCCCTGCCATCCCCCACCACCTGCCCAAGACAAGGGGAATTCAGAACAGTAAGTCAGATAAGAAAGATTACAAAAGCTTTCTTGTTTAGGGAATGATTGATCTCATCTGGTTTATACGTGTATTTATTGGCCCTCCTTGCCTTGTTTAGATTTTCAGTTGAAGAGATTTGTGATAGTGAATAATCAAATCTGCTGTCTAAATCCGAGAAAATCTCAAAGATTTTAAAATAAGAACAGCGAAATTAGGACATAAGCATGATCTGATCTTTTTGATCTAAGGAAATGGCTTGATGAATCATTTCTTCCCCATATATTTGAATGAAACTGTTTTTCCCTGCTTACTTTGAGTCCAGCCTCTTGAATGATCCTTGTCTCTCTTGGAGAAAGAAAAGGTGAGTGGAGAAAAACTAACAGAAAGATTGCATGCCAGCCCAAGGCCAACATAAACATGTTTTAACACTGTGGGAAACCACCCTGACAAGAAGCTGTTGGGAAGATGCTGCCAAGGAGTTGGGCAGCAGAAGTAAAATTGGTTTTGTGTAGCCAGCACTTAGTCACCTCACTGATGTGTTGATGAAAATGGTTACTAACTACTCCCCACCCTTCCACCTTAATCATCCCCATCCCTGGCACAAGTTGGGAGTACTTTGGAATTCTCAGCTGCATCATAGCCAAGTCAATTTCTGTCATGACTATTTTAGAAGCAAGTATAATTAAAAGGTTCGAGGTTGTTGTTGACCCATTGTTCACAAATAAGAAATCCCAGAGCAGTTGTCAATGGTGGCTAGTAGTGACCAAGTTTTGTGCCCCATGCAGATAGAGCGGTAGAGTGGATAAAAAATGTGCTTCAAATTCAGTTCAATTGCATGGGAAGTGGAATAATTGCGTGAATAGTAACCAGAGGAATGATCTTTACTTAGTTACCTCTCCAAGATTTCTCAAGTGCAAATTTTTAGTAGTAATACTTTTCTTGTCAAGTTGCTTTTGAATTCAGGTTAAAAAACAAATAAACAAACAAAAAACAGTCACTGTGGAGTCAATTCTGACTCGTGGTAATGCCATGTATATCAGAGCAGAGCTGTGCTTCATTGGGTTTTTAATGGCTGATGTTTTGGCAGTAGATTGCCAGGTCTTTCTTCCAAGGTCCTACTGGGTGGACTTGAACCTCCAGCCTTTCGATTAGCAGCCAAGTACTTTAGCCATTTGCACCATCCCAGGACTCAGAATTAAGGTCACTACCATTTTATAAAGGAACCCTGGTGGCCCAATGGTTAAAGTGATTGACTGCTAACCGAAAGGTCAGAGGTTCAAAACCACCAGCTGCTCTGCAGGAGTAAGATGTGGCAGTCTTCTTCTGCAGAGATTTACAGTCTTAGAGACCCTATGGTGTTGCTATGAGTTGGAATCAATTTGATGGCTGTTTTTTTTTTTTTTTTTTTTTTTTTACCCTTTTATAAAAAGCATCTCTTTCATGGACACTGTCGTTGTTGTTGTTGTGTGCCATCAAATCAATTCCAACTCATAGCAACCCTATAAGACAGAGTAGAACTACTGCACAGGATTTCCAATGAGAGGCTGGTAGATTTGAACTGCTGCCCTTTTTTGGTTAGTAGGTGAGCTCTTAACCACTATGGCACCATGGACATTAACCCAAAATCAAACCCATTGCCATTGAGTGGATTTGACTCATAGTGACCCTACAGGACAGAGTAGAACTGGCCCATAGAGTTTCCAAGGAGCACCTGGTGGATTCGAACAGATGACCTTTTGGTTAGCAGCCAAGCCCTTAACGCTATGCCACCGTGGACATTAGTAGGTATCTATTTGCCTTTCCAAGTTGTGTTTTGTTTTAATTTATTCATTCAAGATCCCTGGTTTACAACCTTACTTTCCTTCTTTTTAAATTGTTTCTACATATTATCTTGAGGTCATATGATGAGTTAAATGTAGAACTGCAACAAACATAGGCTCAGCCGCAACTCTCATATATATGATGTAATTTCTTAATTAAGATGCATTGAAAGTTGGGGCTACCTGAGTAAACAAAATACAATAATGACACATTCATTCATTCAAGAATTTCTGGAAAAGAGATTGGCATTTGACTTCGAATGAAATGTACAATGATGGTTGACTACCAAAAGCCATTTTTCCCCTCTTCCCCAATTTTTTTCTGGCAAAGAAAAGATCAGGGAAAATAATTTCCTCTACCAGTTACGTAGGATAAACAATGTTTGAGTCTATAACTGCATTGTGATTCCAATTCCCAAGCAAGTGTGTCGCTTAGATGGATTAGTAGTCTGGTTTTGGTCAGTTAATGCAAGGCAGAGTCTTCGGTATTTGGTGAGAAGTAGAAAAACCTCGAAAAGATTTTAAACACTGATGTAAAGAAAATCAGAAAAAAAAATATTTGGTCCTGTCTTCCTATACTGAACATAGCTCAATAAGGTTAATGAAACAAGGAACTTCCTCAGCCATATTTTGATCATGCCATGACAAGCTAACAAACAGCAGAAAATATTTTAACACACTAATAATGGCAGAGAATAAAGAAAGATTGTAGGTTATTTCTATATAGTTTCTATGTGCTTACATGAAAACTATGTCTTCATGACTTAAGCCATTGTCGTTTGGGCACCCTGTTACTTGCAGCTGAATGCACCCTAATCAGTAAACTAAGTGCTAAATAGGGGAAGCTCACAGCTTTTGCCAGAGAAGAAAAAGGCTGCCATGAAAACAACAAACATCTTTTAAGCATTTAAACTTTTTTGTTCTTTCATTCATGCAATCAGTAAATATTTTTAAAGCACCTACTCTACTGCAAGGGTCGCTATGAGTCGGAATCAACTCGACAGCACTGGGTACCGGGTACTCTACTGCAAAGCACTGTTCTAAGACAGCCAACCAACTTTCAAATCCTTTTATAAAACCACAGAATATGTAAGAAAAACTCAACCCAATAAGCAAATACAGAGCATCTATTACACACACTGCTAAATACGTGAGTAGGAAGGAAATAAGCAATGGGGAAACACATTTATTAAGCAAGTAGGGTGTTCGTGTTCCAGGCAGTATCATATTGTTTAGGATCACAGGGTTCAGAGTTAAACAGACCTAGCTTTAAATCTGGCTTTGGAATGTCCAAACCATTTGATTTTTGGACAAGTCAATTATCTTCTCCAAGTATTGGTTTCTGCATATGGTAATGAGTCATACTTACCTCATAGGAGAGCTGTGAGAATGAAATAAAACAATTACTGGTCAAATGCTTAGGCGCTTTTTCAAAAATTTTATTTAATACATAGTAGCAATTCTTATTATCCATTGAGTCAAATATATTTATTGAATACCTAACATATGTCTTTGTTCTAGGTACTGGGATTAAACAGTAAGCAAAAAAGAAAAAAAAAGTCCTTCCCACAGAAAATTTATATTCTAGTAATAATTGTTGCTGTTAGTTGCCATCAAGTCTGCTCCAACTCATGCCCCCCTCCACGAATGCAGGCTAGAACGATACTCCATAGGGTTTCCAAGGCTGCGACCTTTAGAAAGCAGATTGTCAGTTCTAGGTGGGTTTGAATCGTCAATCATTCATCTAGTGATTGAGCACTTAACCATTTACACCACCCAGTGACCCCTCTAGTAATAAAACCCCTTCTGAGTTAAAGAAATGTTTCTGTATTGAAGGGGTTTCATGTCTAGTTGAGGGAGAAGAAGGTAAACTAGCACATGGACTGTGAGAATTACTTGACATATGATTTCTCTGAAGCTCAGAAAATTTAATAATTCTACAGTTATATCTTCATATAAATTTCTGAACTTATGAATTTGTACATTTACCTTCCACCCTTGAGTTCTATAGGCCAATGTCATCACCCTCTTCAGGATCTGAGAGAAAGTGCGAAGAGTATTGTTGGAAGTATCCGCCTCCCTTCTGAATTTGAAGATCATATAAAGATCAGAAAAATATACAGGAAGTTCGCACACACACACACAAAAAATAAATAATTTACCAGCTTACAAAATGTTTTAGAACTCCATCCAACCAAGCTCTTTCTCAGTAAATTTAGAAATGGTAAACTAAAATCAACATTCTCTGCTTTTCTACATCATAACTTATTATTCTCTGTACAACAGGGGATGTTTGCAAAGGTAATTAGCCAATCACATTTATAGCCAGATTTAACCACTCAGCTCTGAGAAAAATAAACAAGTATAATTCAGACTTTTGCTATAAAACTAAAGTGGAATGCATCTTGAAGATTTCATGGCGTTTTTAGGAATTTTTTTTTAGTATACCCTTTGGCACCCATTTACAGTTTGTATTGTAATTTCTTGGTAACTCTATAAGGCAGAAATTTCACTTTGACTAGAGAGTAAGTTCAGTGCAAACCTAGTATAGATCTTTTAGTTCATGGCCAGGATTCTCTATGCTGTTGTTTGTTGTTTTGTGCCCTTGAGTCTATTCTGACTCAGAGTGATCCTATGTACAACAGAATGAAACACTGCCCCGTCCTCACCATCCTCACAATTCTTGCTTTGTTTGAGCCCATTGTTGCAGTGACCGTGTGTCATGGATTAAAATATGTTCCCTCAAAAAGTGTGTATCAGTTTGGCTGGGCTATGATTCCCGGTATTATGTGATTTTCCTATATGTTGTAAATCCTGCCTCTGTGATGTTAATGGCGGAGGATGGGTGGTAGTTGTGTTAGTGAGGCAGAACTCAATCTACAAGATTGATTTGTGTCTTGAGGCAATCTCTTGAGATATAAAAGAGAGAAGCAAGCAGAAAGACAAGAGGGCCTCATACCAACAAGAAAGAAGCAGTGCCGGGAGCGGAGCAGGTCCTCTGGACCCGAGGTCCCTGTGCAGAGGAGCTCCCAGTCCTGGGGAACATCGATGAGAAGTCCAACAGAGAGATAATGCCTTCCCCTCGAGCTGACACTGAATTTGGACTTTTAGCCTGCTTTACTGTGAGGAAATATATTGCTCTTTGTTAAAGCCATATACTTGTGGTATTTCTCTTATAGCAGCACTAGACTACTAAGACACTTTGTCAAACCATCTTGTTGAGGGTCTTCTTTTTCAATGACCCTCTACTTTACCAAGCATGTTTTCTTTCTCTAGGGACTAGTCCCTCCTGACAACATGTCTAAAATATGTGAGATGAACTATCGCCATTCTCACTTCTAAGGAACATTCTGGCTGAACTTCTTCCGAGACAGGTTTGTTCATTCCTCTGGCAGTGTATGTTGTGTTCAATATTATTCACCAACACCATAATTCAAAGGCATCAATTCTTCTTTGGTCTTCCTTATTAATTCTCAGTAGACCTCAGTATTTTGCCAGTAGAAGTCCTGGTGGCACAGAGGTTAAATGCTTGGCTGCTAACTGAAAAGTCAGTTGTTTAAACCCACCAGAACTCTACAGAAGAAAGATGTGGTGGTCTATTTCGGTAAGGATTAAGGCCTTGGAATCCCTATGGGACAGTTCTACTCTGTCCTATAGGGTCACTATAGGAATGCTGTGAGTCCGAATACACTTGCAATCAACAGGTTTGTTTTTGTTCTTGTTATTTTGTCAATTATAGTTTCCAAGAACCATCATGGTCATTGTGATGGTTAAAACTGTGTGTCAGCTTGGCTGGGTCGTGATTCTCAGTGTTTTGGCAGTTGTATAATGTTGTGATCACTTCCCTGTTGAGATCTGATATTTGATCACCCCCATGATGGCATCTGCTATGAGTAGCCAATCAGTTGAAAGGGAGTTTCTTTGGATGTGTGTGTCAAATATAGGTGGATGTTCTGGCAAACCTTGGAGGCTTTTTGCTTGCATTGGATCCTGCAGCTAGCTCTTGTTCATCTGACTGCTGATTCTTAGGACTTGAGCTAGCACCTTACCTGCGGTCTTGCCTGCCTGCGAATCTTGGGCTTCATTCATCTTCACAGTCTGGGAGCAGAAGCTCTGCTCTCTGATCTGCTGACCTTGGGTTTGCCAGCCCCTGTGGCTATGTGAATCAGGAAACGCCTCTATCCTGACTCACAGAATTGGAACGTTCCAGCCTCTACAACTGTGTGAGCCATTTCCTTGATATAAATCTCTTTCTTTATGTATATTTATATGCTTTACTGGTTTTGATTCTCTCTCTTTTTTTTTTTTTTTTTTTTTAGAGAGCCCAGCCTAAGGCAGTGGTTGTCCCTATAGTTGAGTTCATGTTTGGGTTGTTGTTGGTTGCTATTGAATCAATGCAACTCATGGTGACCCCATGTGTTACAAAGTAGAACTGCTCCATAGGACTTTCTTGGCTGTAATCTTAACAGAAGCAGATCAATAGGCCTATCTTCTGCTGTAAAATTGGGTAGGTTCAAACCACCAACCTTTAGGTTAGCAGTGGAATGGAAACTGTTCGTGCCACCTAGAGACTTTTCATGTTTGGATAAGAAACCCAATTTGGTCAGATTAAGTGAGAATGTATGGAATATTTTACTTCTAAAATATTTAAAGTCTGATGTATTTCCGCATAGGGAACCATTTAAATACAACTTATCAGTCTTTGGTTAACCCATTAAAAGAAAAACTCATTGCCATCTATTCGGTTCTGACTCATAGTGACCCTATAGGACAGGGTAGAACTGCTGAATAGGGTTTCCAAGGCTGTAAACTTTATGGAAGCAGATTGCCACATCTTACTCCCACAGAGTAGCTGGTGGATTCGAATTGCCAACCTATTGGTTAGCTGCCAAGCTCTTAAGCACTGCACCACCAGGGCTCCTGTCCTTTGATTAGAAACACTGTAAATAAACTCCTAAATTTATAAATTAATAAAATTAAAATTTTTTGGAATTTGGTGGCCAAATCACTTCACTACTGCACTTGATTATACAACAAGCCTATATAACTATATGGCAGAACTGTATAACCCATGACGCATGCAGCTTTATATCTCATTTAATCCATTTTATGCTTCTTGACAAGCATCTGCAAGGCATTATTTGGCCTAATTATTTATAACACTGGAGAATACTATTATGTTGCAAATAGTTTATTTCCACTCCTATCGTGCCTCAAAATTCTTTTTTAATGTATTTTTCTAAATGTTATAATTATTAGATAAATTATTATCTATCCTTTATTATCAGCAACAACCCATTCTGGCCTATAATACATCTTTAAATAGCACTACATTTTCTTTCTTAAATTTCTTCTTCTTCCTTGGGAAAATCTTTAGGTGAAATACATTGCAAGAAAAAGAGTAAATGGCAATAGATATATGTGAAGTTTCAAAATGACAGTTGAATTTACAGGGTGTGTAGTCAAAGAAAAAGGTGTGACCCTTTTTAAAGAAGTAATAAGTACACGAGTTTTCAGGGCTAATTCACAAGCTTAATTAGAAATAGTATTGTTATTATTATGGAAATATTATTTGCTACTTCTGTACTACAAATATGGTCTTGGTTTAATTAGTCATTTATTTAGATGTGCTTCTTCTATATTTAATCATAAGTCCAGATTGGTGCATATTTTAAAAAGTCAACACTATGTTCTCCGTTTGTTTTCCCTATTGTAAATACGCAGGGTCATGTGCTGAGGTTTTTTTTTTTTTTTTTTTAAATTTAAAGATATTTCTCTCCAAATAACTTATTCTTCTCCTAGAAAATATTTAAGGATTTAAGAAGCCTGAAACTCATGTTATCATTTAAGCCAATATGTTTCTTTGCCATTTGTATATCTAGTATAAGTAGCTCTTTCAAAATCATTTTCACAATCAGATCATATTTAACTCTAAAATTTGACCTATTTCTCATTGAATAATGTGCTCCGGTATTCTATTACGTTAGCGTAAATGATTCCCTTCATCATCACGCTGCTACCAGCCCTTCGAAGTTCTCTTATCCGAAGGACATTGGTTGACTGGAGGACACTATGACCTCTGGGTGAATCTGTTAGATGTGAGCTCTGGAAGAGCACTGATTGTGCTGTCAAATTCAACACTATTTCCCTGGAGGCCACTGACTCTATTACAAGTTGAAGTTGAAGCTCAGTAACTAACTTTCAAAA
The DNA here is from genome assembly GCF_030014295.1 of Loxodonta africana. Lineage (NCBI taxonomy): Eukaryota > Metazoa > Chordata > Mammalia > Proboscidea > Elephantidae > Loxodonta > Loxodonta africana. The sequence goes on from NC_087348.1 coordinate 43,342,928, forward strand.
TGACTTCAGGTTCAGATGGGCTTGTGTTGTCCTAGAAATGAGAGATCTTTCACTGAGAGGCAGCAGAGTATATCAAGAAAACATAAGCTCTAGAGAGAAAGATCTGCCCTTATATTTTGCTATAAGCACTGAAGGAAATCACTCACATTCTTCAAGACACAATTATAATGCATATTTCAAAGAGCTGTAAGTGTTAAATAAGAATGCATTAGAATGTTCTTAGCCTATTATGTAGCACAGTGTTTTTGTGGTTGTTGCAGTTGCCCTGGAGTTGATTCCAACTCATGTGCAGAGTGGAACCGCTTCATAGGGTTTTCAAGGCTGTGACGTTTGAAAGCAGATCACCAAGGCTGTTTTCCGAGGGGCCTCTGAGTGGGGTGAACTACTAACCTTTCAGCAAGTAGTCGAGGGCTTAACCATTTGCACTGCAAAGGGACTCCTTATGTAGCACGTGAACCAAAAAACAAATCCTTTGCCGTCAAGTCGATTCTGACTCATAGAGACCCTACGGGACAAGGTAGAACTGTCCCATAGAGTTTCCAAGGAGTGACTGGTGGATCTGAACCCCTGACCTTTTGGTTAGCAGCTGAGTTCTTAATCACTGGGCCAAGAGGACTCCTATGTACTTACCATGTAACATATAGTATTTAATATATATGAGCTTCACTCAGCATTGTGCATACGTGGTCAATGAATCTTAATTTCCACGTGATTGTGAGGGCTTCAAACATTCTGTCATCCTTGGATTTGATCATTTTATGGCTCTTTTAGAAGATACAGGGGATAAGGTTTTTAAATACGTCTTTTCTTTCTCCTTTCCCAGCATGTACCTTCTTCTCCCTTTCTTGTTTTTCTTTTCCTAATTAATCCTACTTTATTTGGTTTGAGCTTTTCTGTTATTTTCCTTCTGATTTATGACATCTCAAGAGCAAATCAGGTTGCTAATTATAAGGTGTAATTCATATTGCTGAGGACTCAACAAAATATGTCTTGTTAGAACTATTTAATAACCACCACAATGTAATTATTTGTTCTCACGCTCTGCATACTTTCCATTCACAAGGCACACATAATAAACTATGCTTGTTTTCCTTCATTCACAGTTTTCTAGTTTTTTCATTCAGTTTTTGTTGTTGTTGTTATGTGTCACTGAATCCATGTTCAACTCTTAGCAACCTAATGTTAACAGGGTGGAACTGCCTCAAAGGGTTTTCATGACTGTAATCTTTATGGGAACAGATAACCAGATCTTTTCTCTTTTGGAACTGTTGGGTAGGTTTGAACCTCCAACTTTTGGGTGCTAGCTGAATGCTTAATTGCTGTACCACCTGGGCTCCTTATAAAAGTTTCACAGGCATAGTTTATGGACACATTCTGTGGTCCTCTTAGTTGTATGTTAAAAGGAAAATGACCAGAGGGACATATTTTAGAAGATGTACAAAAACAGAAGAAACCATTATTCATGTTCTACATCCTTCATTTGATAATGAACGGTAAGGTCTTAAATAGTTCCTGAGATTTGAGCTGCCACAACTTGAAGAGTCTTTTAGAAGCTGTTTTTTGTTGTTGTTATTGTTGGTTTCTTTCTTTTCATTGTGACTACTTGTCATTGAAAGCATCAGTTTTGTTTGCTTCCTGCAAAATGACAGTGAAATTAATGGAGAACTACAACATACCTTGGCAGTAAAGTAGATCTGTCACCAAGTCATAATTTTATTGTTTCTGCTGCAGTATGATGCCTATCCAAGGGACAAAGAGTCGCAATCATAACCCTGTGTGTGAGGAATAATAATAATAAGGGAAGGACATATCTATTCTCACTGTAACTTGAGTGGCTTCTTCTGGATGAAAGGGTCAGGGACTTGGGAAATAAATTTGAGTGTTTGCAGTTGAAACATAAGGCTGCTCACATAATCATTTAATTGCACCTGGCTCTTTTTTTCCTATTCAGGTTTCAACTTAAATGTTACCTCCTCAGAGAGGTTGTCTCTGAACACAACAGATACAGTAGCAGCCACCCAATTTAAGGACTCATTATGACATTTCTTCTCGTCATAGCACTAAATATCATGTTGGTTTATTCATTTCTTCTCAGTGTCCCCACACAAGAATAGAGATGACTCACGCATGTCAATTCAGACTTTCTTGTTCATTTGTGAATCCCCAGAACGTGGAACAGTGCTCACAACACTTAGCTGGTGATTTAGAAAAAAAATAATAATAATAACAAACAAATGAATGAACTCAAATGCTGAAAAAATGTTAGGATTTATCTTTTATATTTTTTAATTTAAAATTGAGGAAACAAGGCCCAGAAAAGGAAGTACGATTATCAAGATCACACAGTAAGGACTAGAAGAAAGGTACCTTGATTCCCAAATGACTGTAGATTATCTTGGAAATATTCTTGCCACTATTCAGTTAGACAAAAAATACGCAGATTGATGAATTCCAAATGTAAGTCCGAATGTTCTCCTCTCTTCACAGATACTGATGGTATTGATAGTGGGAAGATTATTGTAAAAAATGAAAGAGACGATGGTCCTTCCATTAAAAACTTCATTTTCTTTGCATTGCTCAAAAAAAAAAAAACAAAAAACCCAAACTTGTTTGCCATCGAGTCAATTTCAACTCGTAGTGACCGTACAGGAAAGAGTAAAATTGCCCCACAGAGTTTCCAAGGAGCACCTGGTGGATTTGAACTGCCAACCTTTTGGTTAGCAGCTGTAGCTCTTAACCACTATGCCACCAGAGTTTCCAGTAAAGTTAAATAAGTTACAGAATTGAGTGTAGGGATGCTAAAGAGGTTAAAACAAAGGGGGGGGGGGGCAGAGATGGAGGTGATAACAAGTATAAAAACAACATCTCCTCCACCTCATTAACCATTAGAGAAATGCAAAGCCAAATCACGATGAGATACCACCTCACCTTCATTAGAATAGCAATGGCCAAAAAAATGAAAACAACAGGTGTTGGCAAGGTTGTGGAGGAACTGGAACTCTTATCCATTGTTGAGAGGAATGTAAAATGGTACAGCTGCTATGCAAAACAGCTTGGCAGTTCCTCAAAAAGTTGAACATAGAACTAACTGCCATATGATCCAGCAATTTCATTTTTAGTTTCATTCCTTATTCATTAAACTGCAACTGCTAAAAAATCACTATTTTTTCCCACTCCAATTTTACCTAAGGTTTTAGTATAGCATGTCTTTTTAACTCACCTTGAATCTTTAACATGCTTTCTAAGATACAAAAGTGACTGCAATGTTTTGAGACTTTAAGCCATATTTTTGCTCTTGAATACAGTGAGGACTTTACAATTAATCAAGCTACAGGTGTCATTTTGCATATTACATAACTTATGTTCTTAGTTTAATTAGTGTGCAAAAGTAATATCTTCTCTTTGGTTCATTGCTCCTGACTTTGTGCTGCTCAACTGATAGAGGCCAGAAAAGTACGTTTACTTGTACAATAGCCTAATACTTCTCTCACCCATGAGAAGTTATTACCTTTTATCTTAACCCAATCAAAGTCTCTCAGTTTCATTACTACCTTATACCAAGCTATTCATCATGCTTCTTACCAATTATTTAGCTGGGTTATTGTTTTAAATGAGTTTCATTTTCAATTACAACCATAGGAGAAAGCTTAATGCTTAGTTCATTGGATTATATAGAAACCATTTTCTGCAAAGGAATGTGTGTGTGGGTTTGTAGCTATATATCTATATATAATCTCAGTTTATGACAAAGCAGAACAATTAAAAAGAGTTAAAAGCTACAGTAACAGCAATAATCATAATAAGGACTTAAACACAGAAATGTAGTTTTGTTTTATCACTGTGTCCTACAAAGGAAAGGGCTGCTTAGGTCAGAGGATGTGTTGGTCTTTGCTCTACTGTTAAAAAAAAAATCTTGTTGGTTTGGGTTGGTAACTTAAACTTGAGTCTCTGCAGTAGGAATGTATTTTTTACCTTCCAGAATCTAACATCTCTCTCTCTCTCTTTTTTTTTTTTTTTTTCCCTAGGATCCCAGTTTTCCTTTTGGAATGAATTTTCTCCCAATTTCTGCTATGTGCTAAGTGGGGCCAAACCATGTCATAAGAGGTCTCAATGTGTTCAGTCACCTTGGTCTCAGTGGCTGGCTCTGGATTTGAACATCAGCGAAGCTGGGTCCATGAAGGCCAGACAAGGCACTTGCTGGAACTTTGTGGAAAGACACTATGGCTTGCTACAGGGATTGCTGATTTGGTAGAATGCAAGGCTGGAGTTGTTGGTAGCTATTTTTGCCACCACAACTAGACTTTACCTGAGAATGATGCCAACACAGAGTAAAGTATAGGAAGAGATGGAGATTAATTCCTGCCAACATATTTATGGGCACCTGGATTTTCCCATTTATATGAATCAAAAAATTATCTTTTTTAGCTAAGGCTAGTTTGAATTGAATTTTGGTAATTTTTAACTGAAAATTTTCTGATAATTATAGCCTTTTTTAATACAAATTTAAAACATAATAATTGTACTATGTTGATAGAATCATCTTTATTTTGGCAGTAAAGACCACAGATTTTTGAAAAAAAATTGAAATTAAAAAGCAGCAAGATAAATTTCTTTTGCAAACTTTTTTGTTACTCCACACTGACTGTTTTTGCTAGGTGCTATCGAGTTGATTCTGACTCATACAGACTCTATGTACAACAGAGGGAAACACTGCCTGGTCCTTCACCAATCCTCACAATCGTTGTTACGCTTGAGCCTGTCATTGCAGCCACTGAGTCAATCCATCTCGAGGGTGTTCCTCTTTTCTTTGCTGATCTTTCTTTTCACAGACTGGTGGTAATACATTATTTCAGTCACATCGAACCAGCCTGTGTTGTGGTTATATTTTCTACTCTCAGTGAGAAACGTTTGATATTGTTTATTACAACCCTATGTTAATTATTTTTCATAACATGAGATAGATCCATGAAAACATGGAACCATTGAAACGTTTTAATAGAACATCTCTTGGCACAGGAAGATTCATTCATATGTGAAGATGCTCATGATATATTAGTGAAAAAGCACTTCTGTAGAACAGTGTATTATTAATTCTTATCAGCTTGGGGAGAATTAATGGATCATTTTCATTAAATATTATATAAATTTCCACAGATTTTTTTTTTTTAATTTTTAAATATAAGCACGACCACAACCAAAAAGGAATATCTACATTTAAGGAAAAAAATCAAAATGTTTTATTCATAAATATACTGCCCCGGAGCCAACTAGAAAACCTATTCAAAAATATTTTTAATTTAATTAAGAGTAAATGTGAATGAGTTACTGTATTTTTACATAAATGACACATGCCTTTTGCATTTGTTTGCTGGTCACACCCTCCCCCCGTGAGGCTTCGGCATCCCAGGTGCCGCCATGCCAACCCTCTTGCACTCGTTGCTGTAAAAAATATTAGCATAGTGTGCTTTTGAATATATATTGCTGAGGAGGGTGCAGCCAGCAAACAAATGCAAAAGGTGCAGGTTATTTGAGTAAAAATATCATAATAGGAACAAAAAAGTTATAAATCTTGCTAGAGTTTTTGGCATATACTCCCTTGTGCTACTACCAATGCTGTTGTCAAAATGCTAATGAATGGTTTTCAATTTCACTTATGCTTTTAGACTTTGAGTCAGCAATGTCTTTCTTTTATCTAGAATATTTGAATAGCCATGAAAGCCACTAGATTTTCTAAGTAGTTAAATGAATGTGTTTATTATTAAATCACACTACATAGAGTGTGTCCACTACTCGTCTGTCAGTTTATCTTCCTGTGGTGGCTTGCATGTTGCTGTGATGCTGGAAGCTATGCCACCGATATTTCAGTGCCAGCAGGGTCACCTTACCCATGGTGGACAGGATTCAGCAGAGATTCCACACTAAGACTGGGAGGAAGGACCTGGAGATCTACTATTAAAAAGATTGGCCAACGAAAGCCTTACAGATAACAGCAGAGCTAACTGGTATAGTGCCGAAAGATGAGCCCTCAATCTGTATACTGAGCAAATAATCCAGGAAGCAGGACAATATGATGAACAATGCAACATTAAGATTGGAGGAAGATTCATTAACAATCTGCTATGTGCAGATGACACACCTTGTTTGCTGAAGGTGAAGAAGACCTGAAGCACTTACCGATAAAGGTCAAAGACTATAGCCTTCAGTATGGATTATACCTTAACGTAAAGAAGTCAAAAATCTTCACAACTGGACCAATAAGCAACGTCATGATGAACAGAGAAAATATTGAAGTTTTCAAAGATTTTATTTTACTTGGACCCACAATCAATGCCCAGCAGTCAAGAAATCCAATGGCGTTTTCTTTTGGGCAAATCTGCTGCAAAAGACTTCTTTAAAATGTTAGTAGGTAAACATTTCACTTTGAAAACTAAAGTGCTCCTGGCCCAAGCCGTGGAGTTTTCCATCACCTCATATGCATGCAAGCTCTGGACAATGAATATGGAAGACTGAAGAATAATTAATGCGTTTGAATTATGGTGTTGGCAAGAATATTGAATATATCCGGGACTGCCAGAAGAACAAACAAATCTGTCTTGAAAGAAATACAGCCAGAATGCTCCTTAGAAAGGAAATTAGGGGGGGTTAAAAACTGACTAGGTAGATGAAAACTGCTGTGTAATCTTTGGAGAAATTCCTTGATAAGCTACTAATAGGAAGAATGATATAGAATAAAAGAGAGGATTTAGAAGTACTTTTTCTTATGTCATTTGGGCACACTATCATGATGGACCAGTTTGTGGAGTAGGACATCATGTTTGGTGATGTAGAAGGTCACCAAAAAAAAGGAAAACCCTCAAGGAAATGGATTGACACATGGCTGCAACAATGGGTTCAGACACAGCAATGATTGTGAGGATGACACAGGACCAGGCAGTGTTTTGTTTTTTGTCGATGGGGTGATTATGAATAGGAATTGACTCCATGGCACTTAACACCAACAGAGCGTGTGTCTCTGTGTGTTGGACCCACTCTCTGTTTAACTGACCCTGTGTGATTTTCATTGAAACAAATTATTGTTCATGTATTCAAAGGGCAATGAGCAATTAAAACATAATTGATCCAACTGAACATCTGATTTCAGGCTTGTGCTGAGAAAATTGTCTTGAAATAATGTGTTTTCCATTAGCAATTTCACCTCATTCAGGAGAACGTTTTCTTGAATATGAGAGTGATATTACATGAATCAGTGTTAACTACTATCCCCAACACTATAGTTCGAAGAGCTTTCCAGATATTTTAAATATGCACTTGCCATTTAAATGATGAAATATAGAGAAATTAAGTAATGATAAATTATGTTTACCCTTTTTGTACATTTCAGGGGGTGTATGTTTGGTTATTTACATCTCACTCTAATTCTCTGTGGTTTTGTATTGAATATTTTAACAGACCAAATTTTCCTCATTAGCTTATTTATTCAGCCACTAGTATGTTACAGATTCTCTGATGATGATGAATAACGCATGCATCTTCCATTAATACACAAATGAAAATTGCTGTAATTATTTTGGGATAAGTGGAAAAATGGCGGTAGTACGAAAATAAGGAAAAAGCATGGGTAGGCTACGGTTTGAAAATGCAAGGAAAACTTGAGCAAAGATATGCTATTAAGGAACTATTGATCACCGAGTGACTTCTAAGTAAAAGATACTTTACACAAATTATCTCTAATCCTCACAATAGTTCATGGCTAAGTATTGTCATAATTTTATTGAAAAGAAAACTAAGACTCAAGGAAGCTAAGAAGTTTGTTGAAACACACACAACTTGTGAATTATAAAACCAGAGTTTAAATTTAAGGATCACTAATTTTAAAGTGTCTCAATGTCCATCCCACTCCCCTATGTGGTCTAATTTCTAAGGAAGATGAGGGGAAATTGAATTACCAGGAAGGCATTTTAAAGAGAGGCAATAGTGTATTCCAAGGAATCCATGTGTCAAACTGAATAAAAATTGCCTGGAACATCACATACGTGCGAGTTAGTTGAAGAAACTGAGGTTGAAAAATTACATAGGGATGAAAACCTGGGAAAGCTGTGGATGTTAAGACGTTTGTAATTTCTAGTCGGTAATGAGGAGCCTTGGAATGGGTTAAACAAGAAATAGCATTAATTAATTAACCTGAGAATTAGAAAGAAGATAGATTTAGATTCTGATGTTAAATAATAAAACCATTTTATCTAGCTAATAAACAGGGCAAAAGGAGAAACGTGGAGGGCCTTGGACTTGTGTTTTGCCAATCCGATCATCTCAGAGACTGTCCTAGACTATAGAAGACTGGGTATATATTGTATGTGCAGTTATAAATAATTAATTAGAATTTTCATTTTTTATTCACCTAGGAAAGTCCCATAAGCCATTAACAAAGTAATCATCTCGTTACAACATGATTCCAGAGCATCTTTTTAAGAGAAGTGGAATCATGAGAGGTATTTGAGAAATGAGGGGCTACGTGAGAGTGAATGATGACAATGATTTAGTGTCAAGAAGAGAAAAAGCTTGAAAACAGAAAGAAAGAAATTAGAGAGGGTTAAAAACTGACTAGGTAGATGAAAACTGCTGTGTAATCTTTGGAGAAATTCTTTGGTAAGCTACTAGTAGGAAGAATGATATGGAATAAAAGAGAGGATTTAGAATTACTAAAAAGACATATGAAGAAAAAAGGAGATTAAAACAAGTATAATGAGAAAATGGGTAGGGGAAATAAGGCATTCTGAAATTCCTCTTAGGCTGAAGCAATACAACCACTAAACTGTATTTTGGGTACATTTATATTCAGAAAGATCCTCCAACAGTTTAATTTAAACACAAATTTTCTAGCCGTATTAAATTAGTGGCTTAATAACATAGAACTATAAACCTCTCTGTGGTTATATAATACATTGTGCTAAATTCTGATATGAGTGTCAATTGCACCATGTTTTTTCCAAACCACTGTATAGCCAAAAATGTTCTTCCCCTAAAAATGTTCTGATTGGTTGTATTGTATCACTCGAAACTATTGAATAAATATTTATGGAACAGGTACCATATTCCAGGGATGGAAATTCACAGAGGTATAAGAAATGTCCTATACTTTAAAATGATTCACATTCTCAGAACATGCAGTTCATAAATTAGTAAATTATAGTATAAAGCAAGAAGCCAAGTAATAAATGTTTGTAACAGAGGGAGTTAAAACAGACTACTGAGTGGTTCACATATCACAGGGGCAACACGGAGGCTACAGAGAAGAGAGAATGCTTGTGTTAGGCTTTAAATAATGCTGTTGTTAGGTGCCATAGATTCAGTTCTGACTCATAGCGACCTCATGTACAACAGAACAAACCACTGCCTGGTCCCGCGCCATCCTCACAATCATTGTTATGCTTGAGCCCATTGTTGTAGCCACTGTATCAGTCCATCTTGTTGAGGGTCTTTCTCTTCTTTGCTGACCCTCTACCAAGCCTGATGTCCTTCTCCAGGGACTGGTCTCTCCTGATAATATCTCCAAAGTATTTGAGTCATAGTCTCCCATTCTTGCTTCTAAGGAGCATTCTGGCTGTACTTCTTCCAAGATAGGTTTGTACATTCTTTTGGCAGTCCATGGTATATTCAATATTCTTTGCCAACACCACAATCAAAGGCATCAATTCTTCTTTGGTCTTCCTTATTCATTGTCTAGCTTTCACATGCATGTGAGGTAATTGAAAACACCATGGCTTGGGTCAGTCACACCTTAGCCTTTAAGATTACAGGTATGCTTTTTTAACACTGTAAAGAGGCCTTTTGAAGCAGATTCATCCAATGCAATGCATCCTTTGATTTCTTGACTTCTGCTTCCATGGGTGTTAATTGTGGATCCAAATAAAATGAAATCCTTGACAACTGCAGTCTTTTCTCCATTTATCGTGATGTTGCTTATTGGTCCAGTTGTGAGGATTTCTGTTTTCCTTATGTTAACGTGTAATCCATGTTGAAACCTGTGGTTTTTGATTTTCATCAGTAAGTGCATCAAGTCCTCTTCACTTTCAGCATAACGCAGGTTGTTAATGAGTCTTCCTTCATTTGTGATGCCTCATTCTTCTTCACATAGTCCAGCTCCCCAGATTATTTGCTCCATATACAGATTGAATAGGTATGGTGAAAGGGTCTTTCCTGACTTTAAAGCACAGAATATCCCCTTCTTCTGTTCGAATGACTGCCTCTTGATCTATGTACAGGTTTCTTATGAGCACAACTGAGTGTTCTGGAATTCTCATTCTTCCCAATGTTATCCATAATTTGTTATGATCCACACAGTGGAATGCCTTTGCATAATCAATAAAACACAGGTAAACATCGTTCTGGTATTCTCTGCTTTCAGCCAGGATCCATCTGACATCAGCAATGATATCCCTGGTTCCCCATTCTTTTCTGAATATGGGTTGGATTTCTGGCAGTTCTCTGTCGATGCACTGCTGTAGCCATTTTTTGAATGATCTTCAGCAAAATTTTACTTGTGTGTGATATTAATGATATTGTTCAATAATTTCCACATTCAGTTGGGTCACCTTTCTTTGGAATAGGCATAAATATGGAGCTTTCCATTTGGTTGGCCAGGTAGCTGTTTCCTGATTTCTTGGCATAGATGAGCTAGTGCTTCTTGTGCTGCATCCATGTGTCAGGATATCTCAGTTGGTATTTCACCAATTCCTGGAGCCTGGTTTTTCACCAATGCCTTCCGTACAGATTGGACCTCTTCCTTCAGTACCATAAGTTCCTGATCATATGACCACTTCCTGAAATGGTTGCATGTTGACCAATTCTTTTTGGTATAGAAAGTCTATGTATTCCTTCCAACTTCTTTTTATGCTTCCTGCATCATTTAATATTTTCCTCATAGAATCCTTCACCTATATGAATAGGTGAAGGATTCTATGGGGTAAATATTAATATTATATTAATAGGTAAACTAAAAAAAAAAAAAAAGTTGCCATCCAGTCAATTCTGACTCACAGCCATCCTATAGGACAGGGTAGAACTGCCCCATAGCCTTTTGAAGGCTATAATCTTTATGGAAGCAAATTGCCACATCTTTCTCCCTCAGAGCAGCTGGTTGGTTCAAACCGCCGACCTTTCAGTTAGCAGCCAAGCACATAACCACTGCTCTGCCAACGTTCCTTAAATAATAGGTAGGAACCAGAAATAAAAGGCTAAGTGCACGGTCAAGATGGGAAAGAGTTTGGAGGAAATGTTAGTACTACAATCTTAAAGTAGCAAAAGATATAGAAGTGGTGTGATAAAAACGTGTTGCGGAACATAAAGCTGAGGAAAAAAGTAGACCAAATCTTAAATGTCTGGCTAAAGAGTTTCTTCTTTAATTTTGTTAGAGAAAATACACACACACATGCACGCACGCATATATATATACTAATAGAATAAATATTAGTATAGGTAAGAATTATTATACGTAAGTGTAGAATGGAAAAGTATTATTGTTAAGCAATAAACTCAATCCAGCAAAGTGTCTAGGTGTTGACTGATGGATCATGGGACCATGAACTGAACTCTCTCTCTCTCATTCTAGAGAAGCAAAGTCTCTTTGTGTTGATATTTGGAAGGTGATACCTTGGCTTATTGATTAGGGAAGCCCTAGGCTGGCTGGGGAAGTCTCTTGTTGCTAACCAAAAGGCGAAAGTTCACTTGCATGGCTACTGATTTCAGGGCTGGGTTAGGGAGGGCAGAAGATGAGTCTGAACTGTCTTATTATGCTAAGAACTCAGGCAGTATCCCTAAAACTGATAGGGTCAGCCACAAAGACCCTGCAGCCATCATCAATTGTTTTGAACACTTGGATCATCAAAATAACTACAGATAACAATGCATTGCAAATCATTTACAAAATGGGGCTTCATGAGAACATACCAATAATAAATAAACACATAAAGATGTCGGGGAGGAGAGAAGATATTTGCTTACAGTAGAATGCCAAGTGCCTGCTGGTAAATTTGGAGGGATTTTAGAATTGAAAAATGCATTTTCCAACTAACATTTTAAAGACTGGTTCAGGTTAGAATCATGGACAGGTGCTAACTTTAGGAGAGGGATTTTTAAAATAAGAAATGGAGTATTAAATGATCTAATAGTATCTTTCCATAGACTGTTTATTAGTATATAGTAGCAAGGGAAATAAAGTAGTATTATACAGTAGAGTACTATACAGTAGAATGGAACCCTGGTGGTACAGTTTGAATCCACCAGCCACTCCTTGGAAACCCTATAGGGCAGTCGTGCTGTGTCCTATAGAGTCACTATGAGTTGGAATTAACTCGGTGGCAATGGGTATGGTTTTGGTTTTATACAGTGGAATAATAATTTTGACTGGGTGATTAAAATTAACATAAAAATGAAAGGCAACCCCCATGAGAACAACACAACCTGGAATGTTCTACAACATACCTGACTGGCACTCCCCAAAGCTGTCAAAGTCATGAAAAACAAGGAAAGTCTAAGAAACTGTCACAGGTCAGTGGAGACTGAAGAGGCTTGAAGACTAAATGCAATGTAGTATCTTGGATTTTTTTCCTGGAACAGAAAAAGACATGAGTGGAAAGGCTGGTGAAATCCAAGTAAATCTGTAGCTTATTTAGTAGCCATGTACAAACATTAATTTCTTAGGTCTAGGAGAAAAGTATGTAAGAATTTCTATACTGTCTTTGACAGTTTTCTGTAAATCTAAAAATATTCCAAAATAAATTTTATTTTTTAAAAAAAGAGAAAGGCAAGAGAGTCGTCCTATGCCTTCGTCTGTGACATTCTGAGATGGGACCCAATATCGCTTACACATATTCCAGCTGGCAGTGCATGACCTGAATCTAACCGTGAGGAAACATCGGGCACAGCAGAAATGAAACAAAAAAGACTACATTACTCCAAGCTGTCTGAAAGATTCAAAACTGTCAGTGTCACAAAAGACAAAGGAATGCTGAAAGAGTATTTCAGTTTAAAGGAGTTTAAGGAGACATGACAATGAAATGCAATATAGGATATTAGACAGGATCCTGTACTGGAAAGAAACAAAACAGTATTTTTATAAAGGACTCCCAATTAAAAAAAAATCAGAATATAGATGATAGACTAAGGAAATGTATTGTGTCATGTTTAAATTTACTGCAGTTAACAACCGTGCATTATTTACCCAGGATTTTTAAGAGGATAAGTAAATTTACTTCTACATCGTATTCTAAGGAGATGTACACTGAAGTATTTAGGAGTAAAGAGGCATTATGTATAATGTATCTTCCTCTAAAAGGTACAGAAAAAAAAATAAGCATAATATGAATATGTAAAGTATCAAAGCAATGGGACCAATATTAATAATTAGCATATGTGAATAAAGAACATGTCTTTTTACTACTCTTGCAATTTTTTCTGTATATTCTTTGCTTCTTTTTAAAAGAAGAAAGTTTCTCCCCAGAAAGGCAATGTGATTAATATTTGAGGTAGAATAATTTTACTAATATATATTTTAGTTGGATGGAGCTCCCTAAGACATTGAACTTAGGGACAACATCTTTTGTGTTTGTACCCCCAGCGTCTTGAGCAGTGCCTGGTAAATAAAAGATGTTTAATATTCTGCTTGAAAGAAAGAGGGAATGGATGGATGGGTGAGTGGATGGCTGGATGGCTGGCTGGCTGGCTGGCTGGCTGGCTGGCTGGATGGATGGATGGATGGATGGAGGGATGGATGGAGGGATGGATGGAGGGATGGATGGAGGGATGGATGGAGGGATGGATGGAGGGATGGGCAGGTGGGCGGGTGGACGGATTCACGGATGGATGGATACTGTTATGATAACTATCTAGAATGTGCAGTATCAGTTACTTAAAGATAACATACTTATTTTTTCCCATACCTGAATAAGTAGAGGAGGTACAACCTTAGAACACCATCTAAATCCATGAGACTATGTAAGCAACTTACGACATCAGATAAATAATAATAAAAAAAAAAATACAACATCAGACAAATAATAGGCTTGGCTTTTTCCATCCATGATCACTACAAAAGGATCCTTCCTTGGTGTCTGAGCGTGATTAAACCATTTAGAAAGGAGAAAAGTGGCATTTGTGTAAAACTGAAGTCAAAGAGATAAAAATTACAGGCAGTATACCCTAACCCAGGTTCCTCTGTCACACTGCTATAGGAATTTAGATAAAAGCACGCAACTTTTCTTTTTCACTCCCTCACCAATAGAGCAACAAGGTACACTTTCTAACAAGCAGTATGTAAAAAGGGTGGTGATTCTTATATTTCAAGTTTGTAAACATAGCAAAATGACTGGAAAAAAAAATCAGATTGAGGTAATTTCAAGCAAGATGGGTTTAAACAGAAAAAAAAAAAAGCCACATCTCTTTGATGAACTGGTAAAATGTGTAGGTGCGTGACCTTCTGCTGTAATCACATAAAGGGTATGCAAAAACCTATATATTTTGTGTATAGACAACTTCCTGAGACATTCTTAGTTTAGTTTAATGTCTTCAAATCTACTTAACCACCATATAAATGGGTTTGGCATATGCATAATCTCTTACTAAGATTTATAGTGGACACTTAATAAAGGATTAGGGAGCAATAAATCCTAAGATAGCCAAAGTGCTACTTTTCTTACTGCCTTTCCTGAAGAGGAACACAGATAAACGTGTTTCTCTGAGTAATCTAAATGAAAAACACAATTTCATTCCTCTATTTCTCTAAACAAAATTCCTATATAAGCAGTAGCTATGTTTTCCATTTCAGTAACTATTCCGTAATGGAATTTTAAAAAGCTGAAACAGAAATTTGGACCTTTTTTTTTTATAGCTCCCTCAGCACTCAAGGTATCTGCTTATCAAAGTGGTTTTCAAAGTGATGAGTTAAATGCTAGCAGGGAAGTGACTGGTGGAAACAAAGCTTTTAGCTTGTGAATTTTTTTTTATTAGCATAGAATCAGGGAGTGGAGGCTATGTTTTATAACCTTGGGCAAGCCCTTTTATAGTTCCATGAGTGGATTAATGGGTGAGCTGAGGTTTACAATGTTGTCTTAATTAATATTTGTATTATATTTTGGGGCCTTTGGAGAGCATCTGTATGTTGTTGTTGTTAGGTGCCGTCGCGTTGTTTCTGACTCATAGCAACCCTATGCACAACAAAAAGAAACACTGCCCGGTCCTGGGCCATCCTTACAATCGTTGTTATGCTTGAGCTCATTGCTGCAGCCACTGTGTCAATCCACCTTGTTGAGGGTCTTCCTCTTTTCTGCTGACCCTGTACTCTGCCAAGCATGATGTCCTTCTCCAGGGTCTGATCCCTCCTGACAACATGTCCGAAGTATGTAAGACGCAGTCTCACCACCCTTGCTTCTAAGGAGCATTCGGTTGTACTTCTTCTAAGACAGATTTTTTCATTCTTTTGGCAGTCGATGGTTTATTCAATATTCTTCCCCAGCACCACAATTCAAAGGCATCAATTCTTCTTTGGTCTCCCTTACTCATTGTCCAGCTTTCACTTGCATATGATGCGATTGAAAATACCATGGCTTGGGTCAGGTGCACCTTAGTCTTCAAGGTGACATCTTTGCTCTTCAACACTTTGAAGAGGTCTTTTGCAGCAGATTTACCCCAATGCAATGTGTCTTTTGATTTCTTGACTGCTGCTTCCAAGGCTGTTGCTTGTGGATCCAAGTAAAATGAAATCCTTGACAACTTCAATCTTTTCTCCGTTTATCATGATGTTGCTCATAGGTCCAGTTGTAAGGACTTTTGTTTTCTTTATGTTGAGGGGCAATCCATACCGAAGGCTGTGGCCTTTGATCTTCTTCAGTAAGTGCTTCAAGCCCTCTTCACTTTCAGCGAGCAAGGTTGTGTCTTCTGCATAACTCAGGTTGTTAATGAGTTTTCCTCCAATCCTGATGCCCTGTTCTTCTTCATATAGTCCAGCTTCTCATATTATTTGCTCAGCAGATGGATTGAATAGGTATGGTGAAAGAATACAACCCTGACACACACCTTTCCTGACTTCGAACCACTCAGTATCCCCTTGTTCTGTCTGAACAACTGCCTCTTGATATATGTGAATGTTTGAGTCCTTTGGAAAGCATCTATGTAGGAACCAAAAATTTGTTTCATTTGGAAGAAAAAAGGAGCAAGTTGGATTCAATAGAAATAACTTTGCTTTTGTAATGTACAGTTTATCATCTTCACTAAGACTTCAAGTTGAAGTGAATGGCACTGGGTAATAAGCATGCTTTTTATTTCATCATAATAGTTGGCATATTACCATTAACACTACAATTGCTCTGGGTGAATTTTGAAAACTCATAGATGATTCAGAAAGAATCACAAAGTTGGATAATGATAGAAAACATTAACCAGATAAAGGATAAGAATAAAATGAGAAAAATAGGGGAAATTTTAATAGCATTTGAATAGATGAAGTCTTTCAAATCTAGATGATGGGGACTGGGAAATTTTAGCCTCCAATCAAGATAGACAAAGAGAAGAAAACTCAATACTCTATCAGTTAGGCTCAACATTTGGCTATAACTGAGTCCAAAACACAGGCCCCCCCAAAAAGTGAACTTAAACAAATGAGAAATTTTGTTGTTTTTTTTCTCACCCCAAAGTAAGTCCAGTGTTTCTATGATGACATGATAGGGACATAAGTTCCTTTTATCTTTCTTTTCTAGAATCCTTTGTATTTTCAATATTCAAGGTCACTTGATGGTACAAGCTAACTGTTGGGCCTATAGCCGTCAAGTCTGTATTTCAGGTCACAAATAAGAAGAAAATGCCAAAAAAAAAAAAAAAACAGTACTTTTCTGGAAATCCTGCCTAATTACTTTTGCTCATACTTACCTGCTCATACAATGGTTAAGATCTCTGGCTGCTAACCAAGGAGGTCGGCAGTTCAGATCCACCAGATGCTCCTTGGAAACCCTCTGGGGGCAGTTCTGCTCTGTCTTATAGGGTCGCTATGAGTTGGAACCTACTCAACAGCAATGGGTTTGTTTTGACCTGATTCCTGTTTTGCTAGAAAATAGTTTTTGTTTGATTGTTTGTTTCTGCTTTTTAAGCTAGATATTTGCGTTTCCTAAAAATACTGGGTTGTGTTGATTAGAAAAAAGGAAAAGTAGACATTAGGTAGAGGACCATAGTGTCTGCCATACTAACACATAAGTGGTATGGGTTATAATCCATGAGGAATCTCAGATACCTTGAGATCATATGAAAGAATAGATCTGAGGTATGGGAGAATAGAAAAAGTCGGGAAGGGGTAATTGGAGCTCCTTCAGTTTTACCTCATCTGAATATCCTCTAAATCCTCATCATTCTGGGATGGTTTGTATGGTTTTCCTGAAGTACATAAAAGAATGTATTAACTAAAAGATCCCATTTATCCCTAAGTGGAGTCAGTCTTTTCCTTGGTTTTCCATTGTGATATGATTTGAGATGAATAGGAAGGCCTTGATCCTAATAATCTCTATCTTCACCTATCACCTTTTCTTCTAACATTTCACCGTTCACCAACTTCAGAACACAGGCAATATCTGCTATGAGATATCCATTTTTTAAAGTAAAAATCATCTTTTAAAATGCAGATGCACCTTCAGGAACTACTTCTATTGTCCAGGCACTGGGTTAAAAATGAAGAATATAAAGATGCATAAAAGGTGATCCTTGAATTCAAAGAGTATGCAGGCCAGTGATGAATAAGAATAGGTTTACAGAAAAATAAACGGTGATAAGGGCTATAATTTAAAAAGCTTCAAGAGCGTAGAAGAACAATGTCTGATATAGATTGGTAGATCAAAAACCTGAGAAAATCAGCCCTGAAAGAAGAAATACCTCAAGCCGTTAGTAATTATAACTACCTTGGGTGATATCTTGTAGCAGATATTTTTGCCATTCTACCTGACTGAACTGAAAGCACTGAAGGATTTGCAATTTTTATCAGAGTGGGAAGGGAAGTAATTGGGAGTCATGGATACAATCTTAGTGAACTACACCACATCAGAAATTTTAGGATTGATAAGATTAGTTTAAGGTTTCTTTTATTTCATCCCTGAATATCGATGAGTAGTATAAAGTACATAAATGGGAGAGGCTAAAGTTAAGTGTATATAACTGCCCTTAACCTGCTACTATTAGCTTATAGAGTAACCCACGCATTTTGGTGGTCTTAGCAGTGCACATGGAATGAGATGTTTGCAAAAAATTGAACACCATTGTCATTTTTCTACCCTCGGCTACTCCCGTATCCAGAAACAACCCCATTAAAAACCCGTTCCGACTCATAGCGGCCCTATAGGACAGAGTAGAACTGCCCCATAGGGTTTCCAAGGAGTATGTGGAGGATTTGAACTGGCAACCTTTTGGTTAGCAGCCATAGCTCTTAACACCGTGTCATCAGGGTTTCCAGAAACAACATATACCTTCATTTAAAGCAATTTTTCTTGCCTTCAGCAAATCATGTCACCCAAACCTTGATATTTTCATGTGTCAGCACATAGACAGCCTTCTCCTATCTCGGCCCAGAGCTTTGGCCTTTTGCATTTCTTTCACACAGCTAACTACGAATGTAAAGAGATGTGAAGAAAAAAAAAAATGATTACAATAGGTATGCGGGAGAATTGAAGGAGGGCATGGTGGAGGTTCATGAATTTTTACTAACTCTAAATATGATCCCAAGAACATACAATTGTGCAATTAAGTAAAAACGCATTCCACATTTAATGAATGTGAAATGTCGTGGCAAGATTGCCATGGGGAGTGAATATATTGAGTCAGGTAGAAACCACAGATTAAAAAGTACTTTTTAAAATAAGTAGTATGTATTCATTTTTAATCCTAGTATTTAACCCTCATATTCTTTTCAAATAATGGACTATAGCTTGTACAATTAAATTAATATAAAATTACAGCTAGAAAGGATCAGACATAATCAAAAAAGAGTAGTGAAAGTCAGATAATCCATACATCCTAGATAATTTTTATTTTTGTTATTATTATTAAACCAATGGTACTCATTAAAAATTCACACAACAGAAAATGCTCTGAAGAAGAAAGTGAGAATTATCCAAAATAGCAATACCAAAAGATGACTATTCACGTTCTATTATATATTCCTCACATTCTCCTAAACATAAACACATATGCAACATACTTTTTTATAGCCTGTGTTTTCTCTTAATACTAGATTGTAAATATATTTCCATTTCAATAAGTAAATATAAATATACATTACAAATCCTAATTACTGTATTATACCCATTGTACAGATGTATCATTTTTATATCTATGTTTCCAATTCTGCTTTTATAATTTGAATTGTTTTTAATTTTTAAAGTATGATAATCAATTTTAGTGACTGCCTTAGGGTAGACATATAGTTTGTGTTTATTTGCAAAAATAAAGAAGCTCTAGATGGTACAATGGCTAAGAACTATAGCTACTAACCAAGAGGTCAGCAGTTTGAATTCACCAGCTGCTCCTTGGAAACTCTATGGGATGGCTCTACCCTGTCCTTTAGGGTCTCTCTGAATCAGAATCGACTAGACAACAACAAGTGGATTATTGTCCAAATTGTTAGAATGGCTGAGAGAGAGAGTACTAGACTATGCCTGTAGAAATAATTTCCAGAACAATACCGTGGAAGGGGCCTACAAAGAAAATATCTATATTTCCCCTGAGGTGGAAGGTTAGCCATCAAGAAGCAGTTATAGGAACTCTCAACTCCAAAAACACAATGCCTTATTTGTGATCCATAGATGTGGGAGCAGTCACTACTAAAGATTACGGCCCAAGGAATAGAATGCCTTAGCTCTCATCTCAAGAAACTGGGAAGTTGCTGTTGTGTCCTCACCTGTTGGTCCCAAGAACATTGTGTGGAGCTTGATTTAGGCATTCAGAAGCTGATGTTGCTCCAGTTTTGAAGAATTTTATTTTCTTTATGTTGAAGTGTAATCCATGCTGAAGGCTGTAGTCTTTGATCCTCTTCAGTAAGTGCTTCAAGTTCTCTTCACTTTCTGCAAGCAAGATTGTGTCATCTGCATAAAGCAAGTCATTAATAGGTCTTCTTTCAATCATGATGCTGTGTTCTTCATATAGTGCAGCTTCTTGTATTACTTGCTCAGTATACATATTGAATAAGTATGTTGAAAGGATACAACTCTAACACGCACCTTTCTTGACTTTAAATCGCACAGTATTCCCTTGCTCTGTTTGAACCACCGTCTCTTGATCTACACATAGGTTCCTCATGAGCACAAGTAAGTGTTCTGGAATTCCCATTCTTCACAACGTTATCCATAATTTGTTATGATCCACACAGTTGAATGCCTTAGCATAGTCAATAAAACACAGGTAAACATCTTTCTGGTATTTTCTGTTTTCATCTGAGATCCATCTGACATCAGCAATGATATCCCTCATTCCACGTCCTCTTCTAAAGCCAGCTTGAATTTCTGGCGGTTCCCTGTTGATGATGTACTGCTGCATCTTCAGCAAAATTTTACTTGTGTATGATATTAATGATATTGTTCTATAATTTCTGCATTCTGCTGGATCATCATTCTTTGGAATAAGCATAAATATGGCATTCTTCCAGTCAGTTGGCCAGTCTTCCAGTCTGTCTTTCAAATTTCTTGGCATAGACAAATGAGCACTTCCAGTGGTGCATCCATTTGTTGGAACATCTCAGTTGGTATTCCATCAATTTCTGGAGTCTTGTTTTTTGCTAATACCTTCAGTGTGGCTTGGACTTCTTCTTTTAGTACCATTGGATCTCGTTCATATTCTACCTCTTGAAATGACTGAACATCAACCAATAATTTTTGGTACAATGACTTTGCATATTTCTTCCATCTTCTTTTGATGCTTCTTGTGTCTTTCAATATTTTGCCCATGTTATTTTGCTCACAGAATCCTTCAGTATTGCAACTTGAGGTTTGAATATATTCCTGCTGTTCTTTCAGCTTGAATAATGCTGAGCATATTCTTCCTTTTGGTTTTCTAACTCCAGGTCTTTGCACATGTCATTATAATTGTCTTCTTGTGTTGCCCTTTGAAATACTCTGTTCAACTCTTTTACTTCATTTCTTCAGTTCCCTTTAGGTACTTGACTTACAAAAGCAAACTTCAGAGTCTCTTGTGACATCTAATTTTTTTTTTTTTTTCTTTCCTGTCTTTTTAACCACCTATTGATTTCTTCATGTATGATGTTCTTGATGTCATTCCACAACTCCTCTGGTCTGCAGTTATTATAGTGCTCAGTGTGTCAGATCTATTCTTGAGATGGTCTCTAAATTCATGTGAGATATACTCAAGGTCATACTTTGGCTCTTGTGGACCTCTAATTTTCTTCAACTTCAACTTGAACTTGCATATGAGCAATTTGATGATCTGTTTCACAGTCAGCCCTTGCCCTTGTTCTGACTGATGATATTGAGTTTTCTATATTCTCTTTCCACAAATACAGTCAATATGATTCCTATGTATTCTATCCAGTGAGGTCCACATGTATAGTGATGTTTATGTTGTTGAGAAAATGTACTTGCAATGAGGAAGGTGTTGGTCTTGTGAAATTCTATCGTGTGATCTTGGACATAGTTTCTGTCAACAAGGCCATATTTTCCAACTACCAACCTTCTTTGTTTCTGATTTTTGCATTTGAATCGCCAGTAATTATCAGTGTGTCTTGATTGCATCTTTGATCAATTTCCAACTGGAGATTTTGTAAAAATCTTCAAATTTCTTCATCTTTGGCCTTAGCGGTTGGTGTGTAAATTTTAAAAACAGTCGTATTAACTGGTCGTCCTTGTAGGCAGATGGATATTATCCTATCGCAACAGCATTGTACTTCAAGATAGATCTTGAAATGTTCTTTTTGATGATGAATGCAACATCATTGCTCTTCAAATTGTCATTCCTGGCATAGTAGACCATATGATTATCTGATTCAAAATGGCTAATACCAGTCCATTTCAGCTCACTAATGTCTAGGATTTTGATCATTATGCATTCTATTTCATGTTTGATAACTTTCAATTTTCCTAAATTCATACTTAGCACATTTTATGTTCCTATTATTAATGGATGTTTGCAGCTGTTTCTTCTCATTTGGAGTTGTGCCACATGTGCAAATGGAGATCCTGAAAGCTTGTCTTCATCCATGTCATTAAGGTCAACTCTACTTTGAGAAGGTAGCTCTTCCCCAGTTGTATTTTAAGTAACTTCCAACCACGGGGCTCATCTTCTGGCACTATATCAGGTGATGTTCTACTGCTTTCATAAAGTATTCACTGGCAAATTATTTTTTTGGAAGCAGATTTCCATGTCCTTCTTCCTAGTCTGTCTTAGTCTGGAAGCTCAGCCAAAACCTGTCCACCATGGGTGACCCTGCTGGTAATTGTATATTTGTGGCAATGCTTCCAGCATCTCAGCAACTCACAAGCCATCACAATATGACAAATTGAGAGACAGGTGGGGATATTTAAATAATTGGAAATTTTGAAAATGAAAAATAAGGTAAATAAATACAATTTGCAAATATTCCAATTGTACAATCCAAATTCTCATAGTGTTTTTTTTTTTTTCGTGTAGATGCTAAGTTCATATTTTAAGTAACCTCCTCTAAGTTCCTGTTTATTTGTAAATAGTTTGATTGAGTTGGAAGCAAACATATTTACCCAATGTAATTATTAGGCAGTTTTATGAAATATTTAATGCAGGAGAGACCAAGAACAAATTGTCTTTTACATTTTCAGCTCTTCTTTTACTTTACTCTACTTCTGTTTCTCTGGTCATTTCTCCACAAGCTCCTCTCTTTCTTGCTTGCATAGTTGCTTGCTTGCTTGTTTGCTTGCTTGCCTGACTGCCTGCCTGCTTGCCTTCCTTCCTTCTTTCCATTTTTTTTTTCTTTCTTCCTTTCCTCCTTCCTCTCTTTTTTTCTTGCCTTTCTTCATTGTAAGTTAAATACACACTTAGATATTTGGACAGAAGCAGGTTTGGAGATGGTGGTATAACTAAAATCAAATAACGTTAATGCAGTAGAAGATCTTGGAGAGCACTTACTCAAAATCTCTTTTGTGAATAAAAAAAATGAGGCTTACAGAAAAAGAACTTCATTGTGTGTTTTATGAGTGTGTATATGTATGTTTGTGCTTCTCCCTGACGTGAGACAAATTGCAAAAGAACCAGGGCTAGAAATAAGTGCTCAGTTAAAAGGTTTCTTAAGCAGATTATGCCTTTTTTTTTGGTCTGATTGAAGGAATGGAGGAAGATATATGAGACAAATATAAAACATATAAACTTAGAATAATCCGTTTTACACTATATCATTATCTTGCATTTTGTTTTCCATCCTGTAGGGTTCAACCTCTCAGTACCAATACTGCTTTTACTTAAAAGCATGAAAAATAGATGGTGAGTCTGTGAAAAATCATTAGCTAGAATATTTGATGTTTTTGATTTTTTGACCTAATCAATGAATACTAAATTGAAAGCTTGCATTAGTTTCCTAGGGCTGTTACAGCAAATTACTACAAAGTTGGTGACTTAAAACAATAGAAATGTGTTCTCTTTCACTTCTGAAGGTTAGAAGTCTGAAATAAAGGGTGTCAACAAGGACATACTTCCTCTGACAGGTTTAGGGTAGAATCCTTTCTTGTATTTTCTTAGGTTTTAGTGGATCTCCACAATCCTTGGCAATCGCTGGCTAGTGGCTGCATCACTCTATTCACTTCCTCCATTTTCACATGCCCTTCTTCACTCTGTGTATCTGTATGTCCTCTCCTCTTCTAATAGGAACACCAGTGATTAAATTTAGGGCTTACCTTAATCTAGTACGGCTCCATCCTAATGTGTTTACATCTGCAATAAACCTATTTCCAAATATGGTAATATTTAGTTATGAGAGGTTAGGACTTAAACACATGTTTTGGGGGAACACAGTATGACCAAATGCAGAGCACTTGAAAATTTACAACTTTCATATAATGTTATTTAATTCATCAACAAAATGGTTAACTAAATATATTATACTATATTTTGGAGCTGAGGACACTAACACATGCCAAGGCAGGTGACTGGCACATGACAGAGCTGAGATCACAGAGTAAACGCTGAAGGTGAGACCATCCCTGGCCAGAAGAACAGGAAGTCAGACTTTTTCCACTGTGTCACATTTTGTCTAGAAAACGAAGCTAAATGAGAAATCTCCTTCTGAAAACCACTAGTTTTCACTTCCTGCTAAAGAAGACATAATTTTCTACATCCCATTTAATTTTTTGCCTATCTCAAAGTTGAATATTTGGGATGCTAATTTGTCAGCTAATAAAAAGACTATAATTACAAATCTTAATTGACTGACAGGGTAAGTCTCTTTTTCTAACTTTTCCAACAGCCAAACCCTCAAATTTAGATTCTAGGGAAATTTGATAAATGCTACTTGTTTTCAAAGACCTCTCTGAATAGATTTTCGTCTAAGAGTTGCAATTTAATCAGTAAAGAGGCTGAGATAGAAGCGTATGTTCTTCTTCAAAGACATGATTTGGTGGTAACCTGCCATTGGTTTTAAGATGAAAAATCTCTTTTTTTTTCTGTTCCATCTATGTGTTAAAAGGGAATTAGATGTCAAGGCTATTTGTTAAATCATGCTGAGCATTACTAATTTAGCAAGGCTGTTATTTGCTGTAGACTAAGACAGGTAATTAGGAACATTTCCATGAGTAATTTTGAAATGTGACAACTCACTTCATAATGATCATCAGTGTATCTTTGGTCCCTGGAAACAGCAAGAATTGCCTTGAAATGTTCAATGTTATCCACTTCCATAGGCTAAGGGCATGACTTAATTACCTACAACTTAAAATTATACCATGCTCAATCAAAACTGAGTGCTTGATGTATGTACTGGACTCCAACCTGCTCAGTATTTCTATGTATTGCTAAATTCTTGAAAACACTAGACTAACCTGGAGCATTAAACTTGTAAACTTCTTTTGCCTTTTCAACAGGTTTATCCCTTGTGCCACCTATGCTTTATTGTGTTCTTGCGGAAAAACCTAAACGAATGAATCAAGGCCAAAGTCTGGAGAATGTTATTAAAGACCTTTTATGATTATTTCAAACTATTTTGTAGGTTCATTTACCACCTTTCCAAACACTCTGTAAGGTTTTAGCTTCTGTGCCCCTTCTCCTCTTCTTCTTCTAGAAAACATATATTTCTGGAGATCTCCAAGACCCTCCAAACTTTACTCTGTCTGCAAAGCCATCTCTGAACCCTTTCCACCCAACCTCCTGCCCCATGCCCTTCCCTTGCATTGTTAGTCTGAGCTCCCAAAGCAGAGACTTTTTTTTTCTCACATGGAGTTATTATGATCGTTGATTTGTTGCTTATCTGATTGTCCTTCCCACTAAAATGTTTGTTCCTTGTGGCTTGGGGATGACTGACTGATATTGTTCCTATTTCTAGTGCAGTCCCAATGTATAGTAGATGTTCAATAAATGTTAAATTGAGGCAGCAGCAAGAGACGGTCCATACTATGTGCTTTTTCAAGATCAAAGCACCTCACTAAGTGCTTAAAATTTTCAGTGTTTCTAACCACTTAAGAATTATTCTTCCTATTTTACAGTCATGGAATCAAGGTTTAGAAGGTTTAAATAAATACTCCAAATTCACATGGCTAGGAAGTGATGGAGCCAGGTCTTCTTTGAATTCACAGCATCTGTATCTATCCATCGGAATCAACTCGACAGCAATGAGTTTTTTGACTATCTATCCTGGTTGTGATCCTGAAGGAGCCTTGGTGTTACAGTGGTTAAGCACTTGGCTGCTAACCTAAAGGTCAGAGATTTGCACCTAACAGTGGCTCCAAAGGGGGAAAAATGTCTTGAAAACACTAGCCTAGCCTTGAGCATTAAACTTGTAAACTTCTTTTGCCTTTTCAATAGATATATCCCTTATGCCACCTATGCTTTATTGTGTTCTTGCGGAAAAACCTAAACAAATGAATCAAGGCCAAAGTCTGGAGAATGTTATTAAAGACCTTTTATGATTATTTCAAACTATTTTGCAGGTTCATTTACCACCTTTCCAAACACTCTGTAAGGTTTTAGCTTCTGTGCCCCTTCTCTTCTTCTTCTTCTCGAAAACATACACTTCTGGAGATCTACTTTTGTAAAGGTTATAACTTTGGAAAGCCCATGGGACAGTTCTACTCTGTCTTACAGGGTCACTGTGAGTGGAAATCCACTCAATGACAATGGGTCCGTCTATCCTAAAGATGACAGTCAGGGTAAAGTTACCCTCACAGGGAGGGAGGGATTACTGGTGGTTTTTCTAGGACCCAAAGTTCTCAGAATGAAAGTGGAGGGAAAAAGTCTTTTCTTTAGCAAATTTAATCTTAGAAGAGTAATCTATTTCAAGTTATGGCATTTTTGCCATTTTGCAGTGGTATTTTTGTAGAACATAAAAATGTCTATTTCAGTGCCTTGCAAGCATAACTTTATATAGAATGTGAAAGTACAGGGCGAGAGAAGGAAATACTTGTTGCTTTAGTGCAGCAGCAGTGATATGCTCTGAATATAATGCCTGTCCTCAGAGATTAGAGGTGAAAACAAAACTCTTTGTCTCTGCATAAGGAGAAAATACAGTGATTGCTTCTGCAGCCTCACCTGCCCATGCAGGTAGTAGCATGCACCACCTGTTGTGACCTTGCCATCTTTTACCCACGACTGGTGTTTCCAGCAGAGATCTTGGAGGACCCATAATTAGTCAGTTGCCTGGGCCCATTTCACCCAGTACAGGTATGAGAGAATTTACTCTGACAAAATATTGATTAAAAGAGGGACGAGAAAAAACAAGACTAAAACAGACCTCTAGTCTCCATATATTGTGAGAAGGCAATGAACGACAATGTGTGCCCCTCACACCTGGCTTTGAATGCTGGCTTTGAGCCTTCCTATGTGACTGTGGGCATATCACAGAACCTGAATCAGAGCCTTGGTGACTTCTTTTATAAAAAGAGGGGAACGATTTCTACCTTGGAGAAATTGAATGAGAATTCATAATAAATTGATACTTTCAGTTTTCAACAAATATTAGTACTTGTGTTTAGTATTAAATCCGTGGCTTAGACCTGGTCTGTCTCCTCAGAAGAAATATTAGCTGTTAAACAAAATGGCCAAATATTTGAAAGAAAAATAGAAATTCTTTTTTTTTAATTCCCTTATGTTACATTAATCGGAATAATCATGCACTATTTAAAGTGTTAGTCTCCAGGAATGTTCCCTGAATAGTGATAACTGCAGCTTTATTTCTCTCATCAATGCAAACAGTTTGTGATCAGCTGCTCACCTAAAGGTTGGTGGCTCAAACCTACCCAGCAGCTCTGAGGAAGAAAAGGCCTAATGATCTGCTTCCATAAAGATTGCAGCCAAGAAAACACTATGGAGCAGTTCTACTCTGTAACACATGATGTCAGCTAACAATGACAAATACAGTTAGTTTCCTTAACACGTGCTTAACTATTAACTGACAAAAACCGAAAAAAAACAAACCCAATGCCATCAAATCGATTCCGACTCATAGCGACCCTATAGGACAGAGTAGAACTGCCCCACAGAGTTTCCAAGGAGTGCCTGGCAGATTCGAACTGCCAACCTTTTGGTTAGCAGCCGTATCATTCAACCACTACGCCACCAGGATTTTAACTGATAAATTATTAAAATTATTGCTGTAATAAGATAGATCCAATGATAGTGTTGCCTTAATGGTGCAGTAATTAAGAGCTCAGCTGTTAACTAAAAGGTCAGTAGTTTGAGTCCACCAGCTGCTCCTTGGAAACTCTATGGGGCATTTCTACTCTGTCCGATAGGGTTGCTATGAGTCGGCAATAGGTTTGGTTTGGCTTTTGGTAGTGTAGCAAATGGGGATAAAAGGGAGATGAACTCTGTGGTTTGGGGTTCCTTTCCCTGTTTCAAGCTGGTTAGTTCAATTTTCACATCTATTTTATGTGTTGAGGAGTTATGTTTTGTTGTTGCTTGTTTGCTTTGGTAAAAGACTTCACCACTTTAAGATATTTGAAAACCACAAGTGTGTACACTTTTTTTTTTACATGTAGTTTAGAACAAGGGAGTAGATATGACTTGGAATATATTTCATAACTTTTTAACATAGAAAGAAGAGCCTTTGTTGGTTCGCTTTTCATGGTTCCTCTACATGTCTTCATCTATAAGCAAACAGAGTTTGACAAAAAGAGGAAGAATCATGGCTAGGGGTGGAGGAATTCTTCACAACTCCTGACTAAAACACAAAAGTCCCCTGAGAATAACTCTACGCAAAGAATACGCTGATTTTATGTTTTCCGTTGAATTTTGAGATCGTGACCATGAAACCATGCAAAGGAACATACACTCCCTATGTTAAATTAAGATTGAGCGTGGAGGGAAAGCAACATAATCTTCCACCATTGAATGCCCTGAGTTATTCTGCTGAATGACTGCTAATGGAGTTCCATTGTAGCATTAATGTACTTCCTAAATTGCATTGGCAGGCTAGCTTTACTCTTTGTCTGTTTGTTTTTGCCCTGGTTCTCATATGTTTTCTAAAAGTTGCATGTCTAAAAACTAAGAAAATAATAATGCATTTCACAGAGGGATTAGGATCAATCAATTGGACAGTTGAAATATACTCTCAATATAACTGTTTCTTGTAAGAATACGTTCTAAAAATTCTACTATTTTTAACTGGATTGATAAAAATAGTTTAAAGAACATACATTAATGAAATGCAATTTTATCTTTTAAAAAAGCAAAAACAAGTCTTCTGATGATTTTAGTCAGTATGGATGCATCTTTTCACCAAGAGTAAATGAATCAGCTTAAAAAATCATCTTGTTTATGGGCCAACTCCCATAATCACATTCTGTTTTTTTTTCATTCACCCATGTGAAAATAGGATGGACTGAGTACTACAGATTATGCAGAAAAGAATAAACACATATGGCCCTCTGAGTGTTTGCCTAATAGGATTTTATACATGAATTTTTTATCTTTAATAAAATAAAGATAAAATCAAATTAAGAAAGAAGACAATTGAGTAGAGAATACATACACCCTACTGGAGAGCACTCCAGTTGCCACTGAGTTGACTCAGATTCATGGTGACCTAACGTGTGTCAGAGTAGAACTGTGCTCCACAGGATTTTCAATGTCTGATTTTCTGGAAGTAGACATCCAGGTCTATTTTGCAAGCAGTACCTCTGGGGGGAGTTGAACCTCCAACTTTTCAGTTAACAGCTGATCACATTAGCCATCCGCACCACCCAGGAACTCCACCAGTGAGTGCAGCCTTGTTATTTTTAAAATTGAGAAATTGATCCCCAAATTTTAAAGAAACATCCTGCTGATCAGACAAGAACATTTGGTGGTAGGAGATTTCATTTACTGCCTTTTTTAAGCCTGAGTCCTGAAATAGCTGTGATGAGCGAGCTGATTCCCCGAGGACTACAAAGGCGTGGGAACCATGCGTGCTAACGTGAAATTAGTTGAGTGTACACCAAAAAAAGATACCCTGGGCCAGGGCCTGCAAGGGGACTATAATGTGCACAGTGGCCATCATCCCTTCTGCCTGCTGCACTCCTTTCCCATACCTAATAGGCGATGGCTCTGATCCAGCCCTGCACTTTTTTTGAAGTCAGTACACTAAGCTTTTGAGTTGGTTGATTCAAGCCTGTTAATTCTTGATTTCTATGAGGATACTGTCCAGTAACCACTTGAAAAAATGTAGGAATTGAAGTTTTACATTCAAATTTGTCTCAGAAAAAGTCACAATAGGACATAGGTTTATGTAGAATTTGTGACATTGGCATCTAGGTCAAACAGACTATCACATAAGGTTTTTATCACCACAAAGACAGATAAAGTACAAAGTCTTCCTTGTAGCACAACATGAATGATTCTCTGTGGTTTAAGGAAACCATGAAATCCCTTCTCATAAAAGGGCAAAAAAATGTTTCCACCCAAGTGTTGACAGAAGAAGACACCACACTAGATATAGAACTACCCATTGAGGAACTTAGTGACTTACTTTTCCTATTAGAAACAGAGGCACATGTCTCTGTGAGCTTTAAAACTTCTAGCAGTCTAATAAACTCCTCCAGCCTGGCCCTTTTCAGTCATTGCTACTTATTCCTCTGATGTTTTTCATTGGTTCTGCACTAACTCTTCACGTGTGTTTATTTATTTATTTATTGTACTTTAGATGAAGGTTTACAGAACATTGTTTTATGACATTGGTTAACAACCCCACGACATGTCAGCACTCTCCCGTCTCAAACTTGGGTCCTTTACTACCAGCTTTACTGCTTCCTCCTGCCTTCTAGGCCTTGCCCCTGGGCTGGTGTTCCCCTTTAGTCTCATTATGTTTTATGGTCCTATCTAATCTTTGGCTGAAGCGTGAGCCTCAGGAATGACTTCCTTACTGAGCTAAAATGATGCCCGGGGCCCATACTTTCTGGGCTTCTCCAGTCTTTGTCAGGCTGGTAACTCCAGTCTTTTTTTGAGAGTTAGAATTTTGTTCTACATTTTTTCCCAGCTGTGTCTGGGACCATTTATTGTGATCCCTGTCAGAGCAGTCAGTGGTACTCACAGGGCAACATCTAATTATACTGGACACAGTCCGGTGGAGGCTGTGGTAGTTGTGGTCCATTAGTCCTTTGAACTAATCTTTCCATTGTATCTTTAGATTTCTTCATTCTCCCTTGCTCCCTCCTGAAGCGGTGAGACCAGTGGAGTATCTTAGATGGCTACTCACAGGCCTTTAAGATGCCAGATGCTACTCACCAAAGTAGAATGTAGAACATTTTCTTTATAAACTATGTTATGCCAGTTGAGCTAGAAGTTCCCAGAGACCATGGTACCCATAGCCCTCATCCCAGCAATTGGGTCCCTTAAGGAGTTTGGATGTGTCTCTAGAGCTTCTGGAAACCCTGGTGGCGTAGTGGTTAAGAGCTACTGCTGCTAACTGAAAGGTTGGCAGTTCAAAGCCAAGAGGCGCTCCTTGGAAACTCTATTGGGCAGTTCTACTCAATCCTATAGGGTTCCCGTGAGTCAGAATTGACTCAATGGCACCTTTTTTTTTTTTTTTTCCTGGTGCTTCCATGACCTTACCTTGTACAAGTTGTCCTGGCTTCCCCAGTATTGGGTATTGTCTTACCCTTCACAAAAGATACCACTTAACTATTGTCTATTTAGTGTTTTTCCGTCCCCACCCTTCCCCTCCCTCGTAACCATCAAAGATTGGTTCTTTTAGTGTGTAAACCTTTTCATGAAGTTTTGTAGTAATGGTCTCTTACAACATTTGTCCTTTTGTGATTGACTTATTTCACTCAGCATGATGCCCTCCAGATTCATCCATGTTATGAGATGCTTCGCAGATTCGTCATTGTTCTTTATCATTGCTTAGTACTCCATTGTTTGTATGTACCATAGTTTGTTTATCCATTCATCTGTTAAAGGGCATATAGGTTGTTTCCATCTTTTTGCTATTGTGAGCAATACTGCTATGAGCATGGGTGTGCATACGTCTATTCATGTAACAGCTCTTATTTCTCTAGGATATATTTCTAGGAGTAGGATTGCTGGATCATATAGTATTTCTGTTTCCAGCTTTCTAAGGAAGTACCATATCATTTTCCAAAATCGTTGTAATATTTTGCATTCCCACCAGCAGTGCATAAGAGTTCCAGTCTCCCTGAAGCCTGTCCAACATTTGTTATTTTCTGTGCCTTTTTTTTTTTTTTTTTAATTCATGCTCCTAATGCCAGGGTGAGATGCTATCTCATTGTGGTTTTGATTTGCAGTTCTCTAATGGCTAGTGATTGTGAGCATTTCCTCATGTGTCTGCTGGCCACTTGAATGTCTTCTCTGGTGAAGTGTCTGCTCATTTCCTTTGCCTATTTTTTTTTAACTGGGTTGTCTTTTTGTTGTAGTGGTGTTGAATTTTCTTGTAGAATTTAGAGATTAGACCTTTGTCTGATTTGTTATACGCAATTTTTTTTTCCGACTCTGTAGGTTCTCTTTTTACTCATTTGATGAAGAATTTTGATGACCATAACCCTTTAATTTTTAGAAGATCCCAGTTATCTAGCTTATATTCTGGAGTTTATGTGTTGTTAGTTATGGTTTGTATCCTATTAATGCCTTGTATTAGGGCCTCTAGCTTTCATCTGATTTTTTCTTCTATGGTCTTTATAGTTTTGGGCTTTATATTTAGTCTTTGATCCATTTTGAATTAGTTTCTGTGGATGATGTCAGTTATGGGTCCTGTTTCTTTTTTTATCTTTGCAGATGGACATCCAGTTTTGCCAGCACTATTTGTTAAAAAGACTGTCTTTTCTCCATTTGATGGACTTTGGGCCCTTGTCAAAGATCAGGTGTCCATAGGTGGATGGATTTACATCCAGGCTCTCAATTCTGTTCCATTGGTCAATATATCTGTTGTTGTACTAGTACCAGGGTGTTTTGACTATCATGGTTGTATAGTAGGTTCTGAGGTCAGGTAGTATGAGTCCTCCTACTCTATTTTTCTTCAGTAGTGCTTTCCATACCTGGGGCTTCTTCCCTTTCCATATGAAGTTAATGATTAGTTTTTCCAACACTTTAAAGAATGTTGTTGGTATTTGGATTGGGATTGCATTGTATTTGTGAATTGCTTTGGGTAGAATTGTCATTTTCACAATGTTGAGTCAACCTACCCATAAGCATGGTATGTTTTTTTATTTATGTTGATCTTTTTTTGGTTTCTTGCAATAGTGTTTTGGAGTTTTATTTGTATAGGTATTTAACATCCTTGGTTAGATTTATTCCAAAGTTTTTTATTTTTTCAGGGGCTATTATAAAAGGTATTGCTTTCCTGATTTTCTTTTCATCGCTATCTTTATTGGTGTATAGGAATCCAACTGATTTTTGTATGTTTATTTTGTATCTTGCTACTCTGCCGAATCTTTCTATTAGTTCTAGTATTTTTCCAGTGTAGTCTTTTAGGTTTTGTAGGTATAGTATCATATCATCCACAAATAGGAACAGTTTTACTTCTTCATTACCAATTTGGATTCCCTTTATTTCCTTTACTTGCCTTATTGCTCTAGCTAGGACTTCCACCACAATGTTCCATTGGTCAATTTATCTGTGGTGACAAAGGGCATACTTGTCTTGTTTCTGTTCTATAGGGCAATGTTTTCAGCCTCTCTACATTAACGATGATGTTGGCTATTGGTTTTGTATAAACCAAAAACCAAACCCAGTGTCGTTGAGTTGATTCCGACTCATAGCGACCCTAGATGCCCTTAAAATGTTGAGGAATTTCCCTTCTATACCTATTTTATTGAGAGCTTTTATCAGGAATGGGTGTTAGACTTTATCAAATGCCTTTTCTGCCTAGATTGAGATGATTATGATTCTTTTACTTATGTGGTAGATTACATTGACTGATTTTCAAATGTTGAACCATCCTTGCATACCTGGTATGAATCCTACTTGGTCATGGCATATTATTTTTTTGATATGATGCTGAATTCTATTGGCTAGAATTTCGTTGAGAATTTTTGCATCTATGTTCATGAGAGATGCTGGTCTGTAATTTTGTTTTTTTGTGGTGTCTTTGTCTGGTTTTGGAATCAGGCTTATGCTGGATTCATAGAATGAATTTGGATATATTGCTTCTTTTTCTATGTTCTGAAATAGTTTGAGCAGTACTGGTGTAAGCTCTTCTCTGAGTATTTGGTAGAACTCTGCAGTGAAGCCATGTGGGCCAGGGCTCTTTTTTTTTTTTTTTTACCTTTTCGATCTCTTGTTATGGGTCTATTCAGATTTTCAACATCATTTCATATTAGTTAGGGTATGTAGTGTTTTTCTAGAAGTTTGTCCATTTCCTCTAGATTTTCAAGTTTTGGAGTATAGTTTTTCATAATACTCTGTTATGATCCTTTTTATTTCAGTTGGGTTTGTTGTAATGTTCCCCATTTCATTTTTTATTGAGGTTTTTTGCATCCTCTCCTGTTTTTCTTTTGGATGCCTACTGGAACCATCCTGTCCTGTTCTTTTTTTATATGTTTTGATATTGTCTGCTGTCTTTGGGACATTCAATTGTTATTTTCTTCATTTATTGATTGTAGATTTGTTTAGTCCTGTTTCTTGTTTTATTTGCTTATGTCTGAGCAGGTGGGCTGCATATTCTTTGTTATTTGCTCATCTGTGGGCACAATATTTTCACTTCCTTGTTCAATGGTCAGGGCCAGTTGCTCAGCCATGGAGCAGCAGGGCAGGTTTAGCTGAAAGAGAGTGGCTGGGATGAGTTGTTTGTGGCACCTACTGGGGCTGACATTGGGGGCTGGGGGTCAGTGCAGGACAGGTTTTTGTAAGCCATGCCTGTGTTGCTCAGGGGAATGATGTTCAGCGCATGGTGCAGGTAGGCAGGAGGGAAAGGAGAGCTTGTGATGTGTGGAGCTAAGGTGGATATGGGACAGAAGACAGAGAGAAGAGAGAAGCAGGAGCCAAAACAAACACAAAAAAAGTGCTGAGGAAGCTTGCCATTGGAGTGAAAAGATGAGAAACCAAGAGATGAAGAAAATCAAAAAGGAATAAAGAAAAAGAGAAATAAATAAATAAATGTAAATTAAAAAAAAAAGAAAGAGAAAGAAATACCCCCAGGGACCCCCCCCCCTGGTGACCAAGTAAGTGGCTCCCAGGCCTCTGGGCATAGCCCACCTAGAAAGGGTGGAGATGGCACACAGAGCCAGGTATTCAGAAGACAGGAAAAAAAAAAAAAAGGAGAGAGATGAGAAGCTAAGAAAGGAAAAAAGAAAAAATAAATAAGTAAAAAAGAAAGGCCCCCAGCAATCCCACTGGTGCAGCTGCACAGACCAGGAAGTGACTCCCAAGCCACACAGTACAGCTTGACAAGGAGGGGCAGAGATGACACATAAAGCCAGGTGTTCAGGAGACAGGAAAATAAGGTAAGTAGAGAGAGACCCGAAACTGAGAAAAGAAGAAATATGTAAAGAAAAAAATGAAAACATAATGAGAAAAAAGAAAAAAAGTCCCCAGGGATCCTACCAGTACTCCTGCACTGACTGGGGAGAGTGGCTCCAAAGCCACACAGTGCAGCCTGGCTAGAGAGGACAGAGATGACACATAGTGCCAGGTATTCAGGAGACAGGAAAGAAGGTGAGTTGAGAGAGACAAGAAACTGAGGAATGAAGAAAGATAGAAATGAAAAAAGAAAAAGAAAAAAAGAAATGCCCCCAGGGATTCCAACAGTTGCGGCTGCCACAGACTGGGTAAGTGGCTCCCAAGACACACAGTACAGTCCGTCTAGAAGGGGCTCCCAAGCCTCAAAAAGAAAAAAAAAAGAAAAAAAAAAACATACAAATGAAAAAAAGGCCCCTGGGATCCCACCAGTGTGGCAGTACAGACTGTGGAAGCAATTCCCTAGCTGAGCGGTGCTTCACAGCCTGTCAAGAAGAAGCAAAGATGGCGTACGAAGCTAGATGTTCAAGAGAAAGGAGGGTGATGAAGTGAGAACACCAAAGGAAAAAAAAAAAAAAAAAAACCCAGTGCTGTCGAGTCGATTCCAACTCATAGCGACCCTGTAGGACAGAGTAGAATTGCCCCATAGAGTTTCCAAGGAGCGCCTGGTGGATTCAAACTGCAGACCCTTTGGTTAGCAACCGTTGCACTTAATCACTACGCCACCAGGGTTTCTGAGGAAGTGAGAGGCAGGGAATAAACCAAAAAAAGCTTCAAAAAGCAGCACCAGCAACAAAGAAATGGCACTGAAGGAGGTGGCCGATGTGGGTAAGGTGAATCCAAGCAGCACAGAGCTGCAGCCACTCAGCCTGTTGCAAAGCAGCTGAGGCTGAGCAGGGGGAAGAAGGGTGGAGGGTGGGAAAGTGTGTTACTGGTTACCTGGTGCTGTCTCCTGCTGGGAACCCCCTGAAGCTGGTTTCCCATACTCCCTGACCACAGATCTCTGACAGGAGTCCAGGATGGCGAATCTGTGCTGTGTTAGCTGATAGGGGACCTCAACTCATTTCTCTCCTCACTATTCTCTGTCACTTTCTTATTCCATTTGGTGCTCGGTTGAGCACTTTATCTCTTCCCTTGACACTTAGGGTTCCAGTATTGTTTGTCTCTGTTTTACTTAGTTTTTTGGGTCTTTGCTGTGGAGAGATGGCGTGGTGCTTCAGTCTATAGTGCCGTGTAATCATGTGTTATTTTTTAGGGGTGGGGATATTTACGAAGGGAATGGAAACTTTACAAGTGTTAAATTTTTACAATGCTCTCTAAATATCTTTGTTCCTTTTGTTTTGTTCTCACAAACCATGCTATCTCTGAGAATTCATGGTACAATACATGCTATTCTCACTGAGCAGACAATTCTATTATTTATCACGCACATATCAACCTGAAAAAATACCTAGCCTCAAAGCCACTGTCTTTGACAAATCTTCTTCATCTGATTGATTTAGTTGTTCTATCCTCTGGACCTCCCCAGAAGTTTCTCATGAGCTCTATTACAGTCGTATCACATTATATTCTATTTAGTTTGTGAATTCTTTAAAAACTAAAGGACTATTTTGGTTTTTTTCTTTGTATCTCTGGTGCATACTGCAGTGCCTGACAAAGCCTGGGCACTCAAGAAATGGTACTAAATTGAACTAAATAGAAGGTTGATGAGATAAGCCAATGAGCAAATCTAAACATACTGAATGTCTGTTATTAAATTTCTGAATGGTGTTACCAGATTGATTTTCTGTCCTACGTGGTTATTTGTTCGTCTGTGTATATGTTATTCGTTTATGTATTCATTAATTTAGCAAATATTTCTTAAGGATCCACTTTGTCCGGAGACATAACAAACACTGGAAATACATGAATGTATAAGACAGGGTGTTTGCCCTTAAATTACCAAAATATAGCAATGTTCAGGGTTTATTTTTTCAGGTATTTTCCCCTCCTTAATCAGAAAAAATACAAGAACATCACAAAAGAGATACTCAGCATTATAACCAGCGGTACAGCCTAAAATATCTCTAGCTAAAAGCGTGACTGAGACTCCACAGCTGATATTACCCAGCTGAGCCAAAGAGTCAGCTCCATAGTCTCAAAGCCACCTTTGTTATTTGCTAATTGCTTTTATCCTTCCAACTTACACATTCCTGTCCCATTACTATTGTTTGATTTATATTGTTAGCCTGTGTTTCTTTATTCTCAAAGTCATGACTTGCTGTAAAGGTAGTTGCGTACTCTCTGTCCCTTTGATCCCTTATGAAAAAAAGAAACGGCATTTTCAGAGGCTGTTTCTGAAGGACGATTCTTAAATCATCACAGCCACAGTTACAACCACCCTATAAACACCCATACTCATAGACACATATATTTATCTTTAAAACAACTAAGTGAGGCCTAGTTTTGCAATGGATTCCATATTCTTGGATTCTAAAGTGACACGTCTTGATAACACACCTAAGGTTGACACTATTGGAAGAAAATATCTATGTGTGAAAATTGCATTTTAATATTCCCACAATCATTTGTGTGACTTTATCACTTACATTTCCCACATAGGAGTGTTCCTTTATTCCTATTTGGGAAATATAAGTTTAAGAGAAACTTGGAATTACTTTTATTCTCACTTCTCTGGTTAGTGAATGATTTATATTGGCTGTGATGGTAATTTTCTTTCTTCTTGTTCATGGGATAACATTGTTATCCTCACTTAAATTACTCATGCTGTTTTCTAAGTTAAATGTAACCTTACAGCATTAAATAATAAAAAAAATTAAGCTTTGTTCCTTAGAGACTTAAGAATGTTGTCAACCTTTCAGATTTTCATGACAATTATGTCTTTAATTGAAAAAATAAAGTTACATAGTAGTATGTGTAAATTGCCCTATAAATTTTCCATGTTTCTCTACTTACTGCCTCACCTCTTCCCCATCAACTTACTGGTGTACCTTCATATAGATGCATTCTAAAATTGAGATAGATAGGTTTTAGTAAAATGTCCATTTGGCATCTCCTCTCAAGACTGGTATGCCGGGACAAGAATATGGGGATAGCATCTAAATAAATTATTTGATTTTTGCAGCTCCTGTATTATTATGTTCCTTGGGAAAATGATGTTAACTGGAACTTTCATGAGTTAAAACAGAATGCTTTGTAAATTTTAGAGTCCTATAAAATAATAGGTGAAAATAAGTATTATAATAATTACAGGGCAGTTACAAATAAAATGTCATAGAGACATTTCTTGTACTTTTTTTTTTTTTTAAATTGAGGATATAGCCATCAAGATGCTCTTCAAATTAACAAACATGGAAGACAAATTTGGATGTTAATAATAAGGAAAGTTTTGGGTTATTTTTAGCTCAGGTCTTATTGCCTTAAGGCAATAAAGAGGTTTTAGTATATTACTCTTTGAATATTTTCCTACAATGAATTGTGACCTTAAAAACTATAAATAGAACAACTGCTGTAATTAGAAAAGCAATTAGCAAATAGTCATTAAAGAGTTGGTAAGTGTGAAGGTGTATAGTTATATGAAATTTTAAACTTTTTTTCCCCCTTTGGCTCAAGAACTTTGAAATAAAATTAAGGAGATACAAGTACAAACGTAGTATGGAATGTGTGTCCTAGGGTGCTGATCTTTTTGCCTGAAAAGTATTTTCCTCTCTCCTTGTATCTTATTTATCTGACCAACATCATCATGTCCTGGAATTCTCAGTTCAATGCCACCTCTTGCAAGAAGCCTTCCTGCACCAGGACTATTCCACTCTGGGTTGGATGCCTTTCTTATACAATCACATAAGATGGAAAGAGACAAGATAATCAATACTATGTCAAACACTAATAAATTTAAGGGTGGAGAAGCCAATTTGAATTGGATATTGAAAAAGTTTTCATGGAGTATGTGCAGCTTAATCCAAAACCTGAAGGATTGCCAAGTTTGTCTTCAAAGAAAGGCAATAGAAGGATCATTTGGTAATTTTCTGTGAAATTTAATAAAAATAAATAATAAAAAGAGTGGATATGAGGATTTCCAATCAGTTAGGAAAGTAAGTAGTATCAATTATATGATGTTAGGGCAATTGGATAACTACTTGGAAATTACATTTAAATTTTATCTTTACTTCACACTAATAATAAAATTAACTCAATTGAAATAAAGACCAAAATGTAAAGCAAAACAAAAGCTAAAAAAAATATTTTTGTTATTATTAGAAAAAATATATAGGAGAATAGTTTTATAAGCTTGATTTAACAAAGACCTTCTTAAAATTACAAAAATAAAATTATTAAAGATAAGACTGATAAATTAACATCAAAATTTTAAGCATATCAAATAACCAAAACCAAAATAAACAAAATTAAGTCAGAAAATAGCCTGGAAAAATCTATCACAACATATAAAAAGTAAGGGAAGGAAGGCAGAAAAAAGGGAAAGAATGAAAGAGACACCCTATAACCTAGCAATAACATAATATACTATAGCATATAATGTACAGCATATAGCATTCTGACCATATTTATGCTATGTAATAGTAAAAAATATTTTAAAAAATTCATGAGTAAAGAAATGGATAATTAAATGTGATTTAGTCATAGAACAAAATTTATATATATAAAAAACACAGTTTTATATAAAACTCATCCTATAAAAATACAAACATACAATTCCATATACCTTTCATTTTCACATAAATATCCATGTGTCCATATCATGGATTGAATTGTGTCCCCCCAAAATACTGTGCCAACTTGGTTAGGCCATGATCCCCAGTATTCTGTGGTTGTCCTCAATTCTGTGATTATAATTTTATGTTAAAGAGGATTAGGGTGGGATATGACCCTTACTAAGGTCATATTCCTGATCCAATGTAAAGGGAGTTTCCCTGGGCTGTGGCCTGCACCACCTTTTATCTTACAGGAGATGAAAGGAAAGAGAAGCCAGCAGAGAAGGGAGACCTCAAACCACCAAGAAGGCAGCACTCAGATCAGAGTGTGTCCTTTGGATCTGGGATCCCTGAGCCGGAGAAGCTCCTCGACCAGGGGGAGATTGATGACAAGGACCTTCCTCCAGAGCCAATAGAGAGGGAAAGCCTCCCCTGGAACTGATGCCCTGAATTTGGACTCATAACCCACTAGACTGTGAAAGAATAAATTTCTCTTTGTTAAAGGCATTCATTTGTGGTATTTCTCTTACAGCAACACTAGATAACTAAGATAATCTATATTGTTTCCAAATACAGGGGGAGGGAGGGAGGCAGAGTAGAAAAGGAAATCAAGTAATGGTCAATTGGAACTTTAGCTTCATCTTTAATGTATTACTTGAAGGAAAATGTATTTCTGTATGTCTATTAACTAAAAATAAATTTGAATATCAGTGTCTATGAAGCTCTTCAAAAAATAATAAATATGTAATAAACAAACTCTGAGTGTTTTAATTGGGGTTCTATGATGAGATGCAAATAGCTGGCAGTATGTATTCTTTCATTAAAGATGATGTCTTCCATAATTAAATTTCATACTACCTGACAGGTATTGAGTTTTTTTTTTAATTGTGGTAAATATGTATGCAATGAAATACTTGCCATTTCACCATTCTTCACATGTATAATTTAGTGACATTAATTTTGT
This sequence comes from Loxodonta africana, assembly GCF_030014295.1. NCBI lineage: Eukaryota > Metazoa > Chordata > Mammalia > Proboscidea > Elephantidae > Loxodonta > Loxodonta africana. The sequence continues at coordinate 43,383,692 of NC_087348.1, forward strand.
TCATTATGTTATGCAATTATCACCAAATGTTTCCGTCACCTTTAAGAGAAACTCAATATCTCCTAAATATTGAGTTCCCTTTCCTCCTGCCCTCTCCCCATCTCTGGTGCCCACTAATGATTTTAGGTCTGTATACACTTGCCAATTCTAGATATTTCATATAAGTGGTATTATGAAATATTTACTCTTTTGTGACTATCTTATTTTACTCAACACGATGTTTTTAAGATTCATCCACGTTGTAGCATGTATCAGAACTTCATATCTCTTTATGGCTGAGCAATATTCCATTGTGTGTATGTATCACATTTTGTTTATCTAGTCATCTGCTGACAGACATTTTGTTGTTTTCCATCTTTTGACTATTGTGAATAGTGCTGCACTGAACATTGGACTATATATATCTACCTGTTTTTTTTTTTTTTTTTTTTTTTGAGACTCTTGAAAGGAACTAATCTATATGGTCTAAAAATGCCAATGGTACACAGTCTCTGTCATTTCCAAAACTATGGTGTGGGTCAACAAATGAGATTAGAAGTTTGAAGATCTTTTGGAACCAAAATAGCTTAACCTTGGGATGTGGTTCTTTCAAGGCGAAGATTCAGGTACATTGTTATGGGAACATGAGGTTTCTTATCTGTCCCCAGAAGATGGTGGTTGGTTGCTGCAAGAGTTAATCTTGGAGTTTAATTTACTTTTTAAAATGAGGTTTTCAAATTATACAGTAGATTATAACCATGCCCCAGAGTCATCTCCTTTTTATTGTGTTATCCTTACATAGAAGCCATCGTGATTCTGATGGCAGAGATTAGCTTGAGTAGGTGGTACTGAGTTAATTCATATCCCCGTTGCCCTGGGAGACCTAAATTTAAGCTGCCTATTCTTTCTCAGGGCAAGAAATAAAAACGAGTCGAGTGCCATTTTCTTGGTGCTATGCATTTCAAAACCCAGGCTTTGTCTCATTTCTTCTCTTAGAGCTGCCATTTATTTGCATTTCTCTACAATGGAGGTTTCACATGGCTATCTTTGGTTGAACATCAGTGAAACCAACAGGAGCTTGGTGAACGTGTACCTTTGGAGTTTAGGCATTAAATAAATGAATGAGCCTATGAAAAAATAGAATGATGACTCTCTAGCTCATTCATTCACTCCATTTGAATAAATCATAGAGGCCATACATTCAAAAATCAAGTGGGGAAAATCATAGTTAGATATCCCCTACTGAGATAGATGGGGCCCCGGTGGCCCAGTAGTTAAGTGTTAGACTGCTAATCAAAAGGTCAGTAGTTCAAATCCACCAACCAATCCTTGGAAATTCTATGAGGCAGTTCTACTCTGTCCTAGAGAGCTGCTATGAGTTGGAATCGACTCGGGGGAGTGGGTTTTTGAGTTTAACCAAGATAGTAAATGCCCTGAAAGTAGGAACTGTTTCTGAATCTCAGTGATCCACTATTTGAGAAATATTTACAGAGTGCCTCCCCTGTGCTGGCCATTGTGCTAGGCCCTGAGTATACAGAGATGAATATGTCAGTGTCATATCGTTCAATGGGGACATGAAGTCTAGAATAGTCAGATGCATAAATTGTTATTTTCAAAAACATTCAGAGCAAAGTGAAATACTTTTATTATTTGCCCTCCATAATTCCTTTAATGGAGCCTGCACATTAAAACAAAATGCTTAATGAATATTTCTTGAATGAATTGATGTTTACAGGTAAGCTTCCTTACAAATACAAAAAGCTTCATTATCTAACCTCCTTCTCTCTTGATGTCTTTGATTTAAGGAAGCTAACAAAAACAAAAGCAGATCTATGGTTTTATAATGCCATTCACTGCGGTGATAGGATTGCGGGGTTAAAGCTGGAAGATACCAATATCAGATTTGATTGAAATCAACACATACTTTGCGACTGAAATACTTTCTGTGGCTACCCAACAGGAAACCCCTCCAGCTCTTTTACAGCCTCTGATTAAGAAAAAAGACAAGAAACTTTAGTCAAAAGCTGCCTGACCTTTTGGGCACAGCTGTTGTCAAAACTGTTGCCACTTTGCACTTGTATGATCAGAAATTGCAGCCGTGCTGCATAAAATAGAGTCAAATGACGGCTCTGCGTGTAAAACAGGGCTCTGAGTGTCCTTCCTGAGCCCTCCGCTTACAGTCTTCTCCCAATGTTTACTGTCTCCACGGTAACAGCATCACTGTGATTCTGTTGAAGTGTATTTTGAAAGCTGCTTTTACCTGAGAAGTTAGCATATGACACAGCTGTCCATATCTCTAGTTCTCTCAGATTATTTTACTGTGGAAAAGGAAAGGCACCTATAGAATAAACCCCAAAACCAAACAAAACCATTGCTGTCGAGTTGATTCCAACTCTTAGCGACCCTTTAGGACAGAGTAGAACTGCCCCATAGGGTTTCCAAGGAGCACCTGGTAGATTTGAACTGCCGACATTTTGGTTGGCATCCACACCTTTTAACCACTATGCCACCAGAATTTCCACGTATAGAATAAAAAAAAAAAAAAAAAAAGGTCTGTATTATTTCTTCTTCTTCTTTAAAATTTTATGTGGGTTATTACAAACAATTACGATGCCCAAAGTGTGTCGTGTTTTTCCATAAGTTATGAACACAGTTTTAAAAAGTGAATAAATTGTAATTTGGCCAACACATTTAGATTATTCTTCTCAAGTATAGAAAACATCTGTGGTAAGAACCTTGGGTCAGGAATTGGGAGGCCTGTGTTTTTATCCAGGTTTTGTGGCTGACTAGTGCCCTCAGTCCAGCCATGTCTTCTGGGACTGTTTTCTTACCCAGAAAGTGAGTTTAAACAAAATGTTATCCAAATTTCACTTTCAGCTCTAAAATTCTGTCATTCTCTGTGTATATCTACCTCCATGGCTGAAATATCCTTTGCTTCCAGTAATTATTGACTGAATTAAATTGAAATAGAAGTCTCTCTTTCATAAGTTTATGTATGTGCAGTTTATATTCTTCAAATTGAAAATATGTAGGATAATTTTCAGTTAACAATCATCCAGTGATTCCTTTGAATGTCATGATAAATAATAAATAAATAGAAAATTGAAAGATGGAAGAGACAAATTGACAAAGCAAGGAAAATGCCATAGCCCTAAGCCAGTAACCTTGAAGTACATCTGCCAAATACTATAATGTTTGTGACAAGGGAACATGCTGAGAGCTTACACATGGTGCCTCGGATGGCCGGTAGCATACAGATTTCCTGCAAAGTAAGTGTCACTTTCCTGAAAGGCATATTCAATGATGCTTTGATTTAAAACAGGCAGTCTAAGGCTGTGGAAAAGCCACTATGAAGGTGGGAAGTGTCCCTACAGAGACACAGTTCAATACCACAGAATGTCAGGAGAGGGGTTAGCTGATTGGAAAAACTCACCAACAAGATATTTCTCTTGTTTATGACTGAGTGTGCTAGCTAAACGTGACTATAGGAGATAAAGTGAAATTAACAAGGAAGGGGCCATGAGTTCTACACTGATAGCCAAAGAATCTGAAACATGAAGGGATTTACTATGAATAACACTGATTTCTTGAACAGCAAAAGCCTGAGGGAAATATAACTTTCTGCCCTGGAGTGAAGAAAATAACATAGTGAATGAGACAGAGTTTGAGACAACAAATCCAAGCAAAGATTTCTCACTCGGTCTTGCCACTCCCAGTGTTATTCCTCATCAGGCAGCTGGTCCTTTCAAGGGTATTAACAACAAATATAAAGGAACCCACATGAATGCCATGAATATAATCTGCAAAAATTAAATATTTTTAAGTGACAAAAGGAATATAACCAAACCCCCCCCAAAAAAAAACAATGAAAAGCACACATCACAAAATATAATCTGTCACCTCCGAAATGACAGACAACTTGAGTTATCTTTAAAAAAAAGCTCAAAAAGTATAAACACTCAAGGAAACAATAGAAGACAGTGAAAGGAGATGAAAAGCAAAGTAGCAAAATTCAGGTAAGAGTTGAAAGACACATAAAATGTCTGTAAGTGTGAAAGCCACAGTAAAGGCAAGAAAAATAGAAACAAGAGAAAATGAAATCTAACCTCTCTTGAATGTGATTCATAGGCCTAAAGATAACATATTGCATGAAACTGAAAGAATCAGTGGCGTGATAGGTAAGGAAGATAGTTGATAGATGAGGGAAAGGAAATTCACCATCAACATAAACATGGTTTCCAAGAAACACCAAAAAAAAGAAAACATAAAGTTATATATAAAATAAAGTTTTTATAACTGCAAGGCCTACATCATAAATTAAAATTGGTAATTGTTCCCCAGGAGTAATTGATAGATACAATCATAAGATATGTTGTTGCTGTTAGGTGCCATCTAGTTCGCTCTGACCCATAGCAACCCTATGTACAACAAAATGAAACACTGCCTGCTCCTGTGCCATCCTCGAGATCATTGTTATGCTTGAGCCCATTGTTGCATTGAAGAAAAAATATCACTAGAATATACTAGCAGGAAAAATTAGGTTTCATAAGTTGTTGTGGGCAACATAGATACAGATGGTCCTCATGCTTCCCTGATAGCCAAAAACTGAAGAATAGATTAAATTCTATGAGACAGGTTATAACCTCAGGGCTATATACACATGCCAATCGTCTTTAAACTCTAAGGACTAGCAAAAAATACCCTCAAGCCTGTATGGTCTCAGGGATTATAGTACCCAAGTGTTTATCTTCAAAATAATACTTGATGATGAAATGTAGCCAATGATGACTTAAAAACAAAGAGTTTAGAAAGAGAAAACTTGTAAGAGCTAGAGAATAGCACTAAATTGATTTAAGTGAAAGTTTAAGCACATTTTTGAAAAACGCTTGCATAATAAAATAGTAATAATATAAAAACCAATTGCTGTCAAGTCTAGTTTGACTCGTAGTGACCCTATAGGACAGAGTAGAACTATCCCATTGGGTTTCCAAGGAGCAGCTGGTTCCAACCTTTTGGTTAGTAGATGAGCTCTTAATCAGTGCACCACCAAGGCTCCAAAATAATAACATAGTCAATGCAAAAATGATATATTTACAAAATATTAGGCATCTGTAGAAGGAATATGAGTATCATCTTTCAATAATACAGAGTCAATGGATGTTTTATAATGTTATAATATCAGGTATCCAATCTCGTAAAGAATCCAAGATATTGTTCCTTAACTTTAGAGGGATTTTCTAAAATGTAATATACCTTCTTGTGAAGATAGATATTTTTTTCTTTTCTAAAGTTCAGTAATGCCTTTATCTTCCCTTCCACTTCAGTTTTGTTTGGTTAATTTAAATAAAATTAAACCAATTTTTTTTAATTTAAAAAATATAGGTCTCCTCTATCTTTTGTGTGGGGGGGTGTGCATATGTGTGTGTGTGCATAGGCAGAGGCGTCTGGGATAAAACCAAAAAAAAACAAACCCAGTGCCGTCGAGTCGATTCCAACTCATAGCTGGGATATTGCTCACCAAATGTTGGTAATGGTTGTTAATGGTGGAATTTTGTAAATTTTCAGTTTTGTATTTGTATGCGTGACTTGATTTAAAAAAAAATGGATACGTGTCATTTCTTAACAGCAACAAAATTTCTTACTCTCTACAAATTTATATAAAAAAAAAGGTCAAACTCAAGTCAAACTGAGTTTTAAGAATGTCTTCTCAAAGAGGAGACAGGCCAGTTGAAAAGTCCAACTTTTTTGGAAAAAAAAAAAAATGCAAATGAACCTGAGTTTCTTGGTAGAACCCTCTTCATAATGTGTGTGTGTTTAATATATTGGAGAATTGCTTAGGATTCTGAAGGATAAAATACATCAGTACCAAAATTTCTGTCTTGGTCATCTAGTGCTGCTATAACAGAAATACTACAAGTGAATGGTTCTAACAAAGAGAAATTTATTTTCTTATGGCCTAGTAGGTTACAAGTCCAAATTCAGGGCGTTGGCTCCAGGGGAACGCCCTCCCTCTCTGTAGGCTCTGGACTAAGTGAGACAGATAGGGTTAACTGTGCTGGTGGAACAAAAGAGCTTTTAAAAAGATTACCATTCAGGAGCTGGGTAAACAGGAACCCATACTGTCAACATGAGATAGGATTGGGGCAGCCCATGAATTACTATCTCCTTTTGGTTTTTTTTTAGTGTCTTTCTAGTCCCTCCTCCTTTGCAGGTTCTGTTTTTGCAGAGGAGCAGAGTGTGACTGCTGTTTGACCTTTTCTAGCTCTCCAAAGATGGCGATGTAGTGCCGAAGATCAAGTGCGCTTGCGCTATATCCCATAAGTGGTGCCAAGGGCTACTGAGAGGACTCCATCTTGAATATCAGCAGGTTCCATCTTAGATTCCAGATGCACACGCAACCTGATTAAATACACCGCTATTCTGAGAAGTACCTGCCTCTTGAAAGAGCCCCTGTAAATATTCATTCTTCTATTGTCTCCATGGAATCCACATAAGCCCTAGCCTTGCTTCCCTTTTCGAGTCAGTCTTTTGAGAGGCTTAGATCCCCCCTGACTCTTTTTGCTCAACTCAAGCAAAATAAAGCTTGCTGAAGATAAAGTTTGTCTTTCGAGTGTATTCTTACTTGGGAAAAGACAAGGACCCTTTGTGTCAGATTGGCAATTGGTAACAGAAGGTCCTACTCCTTAACCTTCCCCTGGTCAAGGATCTTCCCAGGCACAGGGTTCCCAGGTCCAAAGGATGTGCTCTGCTCCTGGTGCTGCTTTCTTGGTGGTATGAGGTCTCCAACTCTCTGCTTGCTTCCCTTTCCTTTTATCTCTTGAGAGATAAAAGGTGGTGCATTCCACACCCCAGGGAAACTCCCTTTACATTGGATCAGGGAGGTGACCTGAGTAAGGATGGTGTTACAATCCCACCCTAATCCTCTTAACATAAAATTATAATCACAAAAGGGAGGACAACCATAGATTACTGGGAATCAAAACCTAACCAATTTAATACACACATTTTGGGGGGACATAATTCAATCAATGACAATTTCTTTCCCAAGCTCTTGATAAAGTCACTGGATTTCTCAAGCCTATCAATGTGAGAGAAGGAACAGAGGGAGATGGCCAAGAACAGTTACCAGGTTACCACCACTTGAGATTTGAGGTAGAAGGAATGCAGCAGTTAAAGCATGCACCATGGAATCAAGAAGACAAAAACCCTGTAGCTAGCGCATTTGATGTTCTCTTAATAAAGTCAGTCTCTGGGGAGAACAGAGATAGGAATGAGAGAAAGGCTCATTCTTGCTGTCTGAGCTTTTATGGCTTTTCAGCAGGCCACAAAAGGCCAACCCGCTAGAATATGAATCAGATCTAGTCAAGGTTCCATGGAATAAGTAAGAGGCATCAGATCCCTTTGTTTGGATCCTAATAGCTTTTTCCACCTTGGCAACCACTTACTGTAAACAAAAAGCCGGGATATTTCTTTCTTTCCCCTTGGTTATTATCCTGTGGACCGTAGATAATTCTCAAGGACTTAAGAGCAAAGTGCAAATCCATGGACAAAGTTTTTTAAATCATTTTTGTTTCCATCATCTGGCGTATGATTTTAAAAAGTATGACATTGTCCCTTGTTTAGACTTGGGAAGTTATGATCGCTATGCAGCAGGGAAAGGAAATGTATAAGAGAAAGCAAAGACAATAATTTGCATCCCAATTTCATGCTTCAACGTATAGCAGAGGACACACCACTTTTGGTAATGGGGACCGTTAATGACTTGTTAAGTTAAATGAGGATAATAAAAGTATAAGTGTGTTGTGCCTTCTCACTCCTAATTTGCTAAATTGATTCAACTTGTGATCAAAAAAAAAAATTTTTTTTTTTTTTAAGCGCACGAAGAAGACTGCCATTCTTCTGCTGTCAGTGATTTGTAGAAATAGTCTCATAATGGGCTTATGTTGTTAGGTGCCATCAAGTAGGTTCTGAATCATAGCAACCGTATGCACAACAGAATGAACACTGCCCAGTCCTGCATCATCTTTACAATCATTGTTATGCTTGAGCCCATTGTTGCAGCCACTGTGTCAATCCATCTCATAGAGGGTCTTCCTCTTTTCCACTGATCTTGTACTTTACCAAACATGACGTCCTTCTCCAAAGGACTTACAAAGTATGTAAGATGCAGTCTTGCCACCCTTGCTTCTAAAGCGCATTTTGGTCGTACTCCTTCCAAGGCAGATTTTTTCATTCTTTTGTCAGTCCATGGTATATTCAGTATTCTTCGCCAGCACCACGATTCATAAGGCGTCAATTCTAATTTGATCTTCCCTATTCAATGGGCTTCAAGTAACTGGATATGTGCCCAATTCCACAAACTTATAACTTGCAACACTTTTTAACTCTCTCCCTAATCATTGTATTCAAAAAAGTCATTGTATTTGCCAATTTTTGCTTCTATCTTTTTCTTTAGTATTCAGAAGACAAAGCATTTTGGCCTACTCTGTTGCAGATTTAAGAAGCTATTTCCCTTCCCCTGACCCCTCGCCCACCTATCATGAAATCCAATTTGGTGTTTTAAATATCTTGTATTTTTACATTTTTATTGTGGTGAAATATATATGACAAAATATTTGCCATTTCAACTATTTTTATGTCAAAATTCAGTATATTGATTATTTCCAATATGTAGTGCCACCATCACCACTGTCCGTTTCCATTTTTTTTTTTATTAGCCTTAACAAAAATGGAGTGTCCCTTAAGCAATACCTCACCATCTCCCCCTATAACCTGCCTCTGGTAGCCACTAGTAAACTTTGACTGATGCATTTACCTATTCTGGATATTTCATGTAGGTGAAATCATAAAATATTTGTCCTTTTTTATTTGATTTATTTCAGTTGACGTAATATTTTCAAGGTTTGCTCCTGTTGTAGCATGTATCAGAACTTCATTTTTTTATGGTTGAATAACATCCTTTTGTATGTACATACCACATTTTTTTAATCCATTCATCTGTTGATGGACACTTGGGTTGTCCCCTCCTTTTGGCTATTGTGAATAGCTCTGCAATGAACATTGAGGTACAATTAACTGTTTGAGAAGATACATTTTATATTTGAAAATCTCAGGAGATAGTTCTCATAAGCTTCTCCTTTCCCTAATATATGATACCATAACCCATAACTCTTGGCTTAGTTTAGTCAAATGCCTGCACCCTGAAGGTATCTGAGCTTGTGGCCCTTGGCTCAATTTCCTTGGTAGGTATGTCCCATGCAGTTCAACCCAACCTGGAGATTTAACTTCAATATGCAGAGTATGAAACTAGACTGTAAGCTACATGACGTCAAGGGCCATCTACATGAAGCTTGTTATTGTATCATAACACCCAGCAGAGCAACTGGTATTAAGAAAGTGATTAATAAATGAGGTAAAACAAAGAAAAGGTGAAAAGGAAAAAAAAAAAAATATGCAGGGAGAAAACCATGGAGCAGATGAGCAATTTGTGTGAGATGTTTTGTGTGTGTGTGCGTGTTTTTTTTTTTTTATTGTATTGACTTACACTGGAAATAAGTTTCTCAGAATCTTCTTCCCTTAATAGAGTTGTCCAAAAGAAATATTTTCAGGACATATGTGCAAACCGGAAGAGAAGCAGAGCCATTAAATGAGTAAGGTTTATCATAAACAATGGGGAACAGATGGAGAGATGCTGATGAATTCCAGTTTGTCTTTATGGCCATCACTCTCCATCAAGCTCTTCCTCACCACAACTCAGTTAACCAAACAGTAAGCCCAGCCCAACCACTGGATAGAGAATGGCCGTCCACAGACACCTACACCTGCTCCCCTTTGAAAGCCACTATGGTAGCTGATCATAGGTGGCTGCCCAAGTCCCCTTGCCTTTGCACCAGTGTTCCAGGAAGGCTGCTTAATGACTTTCCTCTGACACTCCAGCTTCCCCTTTCAGACTGCTATTTCTGCAGCTGTTTTTTTTTTTTTTTTTTACAGTTGTGTAATGTTTTAGTTCTACAATAAATTGCCTATTCCATAATATTTATAGTGGTTCTCTTTCCTTGGTTGAACCCTGATTGATACAGACTTATTTTTATAATTAAAAATTCTGGAATGCATAAGAGTTCTAAGAACAAAAGTGCAATTTTCTGGAGGGTATAATCTTAATATTTGCTCCCTCCCTCCCTCACTTTCTCTCTCTCTCACACACACACGTAAGCACACAAACACACAAATATATATACACATTTTGAATCTGCAGTCTTTTCCACCGGAGTCTAATCAAAACTTTTTTCTTTGTGCAATATTTTAAAAGTGGTAATTTAATATACACAAAACAAAAACTGTTTTTTTATCCATATAATTTATAATCCATTCCCTACCAGGTATTATTTTAGTGTTTATTAGTCAAAGAAGCAAAACACGAGAATTGTTTGCTTCTGTGCTCTGCCACAAAGTTTTCTGGTTCTGCCACGAAGTTGTTTTCATGTCTATATATATTTTTTTCTTTCTTTTTTCCATAAAGAAACTAATCAACACATAGAAAAACAGATATCTATAGATATCTGGTAAACCCTGGTGGTGTAGTGGTAAAGTGCTACAGCTGCTAACCAAAAGGTCGGCAGTTCAAATCCACCAGGCGCTCCTTGGAAACTCTATGGGGTAGTTCTACTCTGTCCCACAGGGTTGCTATGAGTCAGAATTGACTCAACGGCAATGGGTGTAGATATCTGGAGCCCTGGTCTTGGCTGTGTTGACTCCTTCTGTGAGACTTTCTCTTACTTTCTGGTGTTTGCCGGAGTTCCTTGGAGCCCTGGTGGCCAGTGCTTAAGAGCTCAGCTGCTAACCAAAAGGTTGGCAGTTCTATTCCACCAGCCACTCCTTGGAAATCCTATGGGGGCAGTTCTACTCTGTCCCATAGGGTCGTTCGTTATGAGTCAGAATCATCTTGAGAGCAATGAGTTTGGTTTGGCTTGGTTTGGTTCAGCCAGAGATCCTTGGCATTCCTTGGTGTTCCTTGGTGTTGTCTTTCCCCTGTGGGTGTATTTGTGTCAGTTCTGTTTATTTTATAATTAAGAGGTGCTTAGGTTTAGGAAACAGCCTATGGTAGCATGACCTCATTAACATAACAAAAGAAAGCCTCTGTTTCCAAAAGGGGTCACATTTACAGGTGTCAAAACCTTCCAGTCAATTCCAAATCATGATAACTCTGTGTGTTACAGAGTAGAACTGCTCCATAGGATCTTTCTGACTATAATCTTTATGGAAGAAGATTATTGGGTCTTCCTTTCACAGAGCCACTTGGTGGGTTTGAACCACCAACCTAGATAAGCACAAACTAAACACAATTCAATCAACAAGAGCACATTATAAAACATTTTAATTTCCCTTATAATTCATTGGATAGTTGTATTCTGTGTTTTGCTTATATTTTGATAGGCCTATGTATATTTTTTTATGTTTTTGCTTATTTTTTAATAAAAAATATAAGTATTTTATTAACCCCATCAAGAAATATTTTATTGGTCTTAAAACATGGTATGTGTTCTATTTTTAATTGTGGGATTAGGTACAATATCATTTTCATCCTTGTTATGACTTTCATAATATTTGAGATTTTTACGGTCACCTAACTACCATTGTCATTCTAGGCAAAAGCAGTTTGTTCGTTTTCCTGTTTTCATTTCTTTCTGCTTGCCTTCTTGAGTTTCTGTTTTCCTTCCTCCTTTCATACCTCCATTGTATTATTATTTTTTGAGGTTTTTTTCTTGTTGTTTCTTGATGTTTACTCTTGTTGGAGTTACAGAGCATATTTTATATCCTTTTCATCATTTTTCTTCCTGTCCTCATCAAACGCATCATGATTTTTTTAAACTACAATTCTGAAGGTATTTGCAACATTCCTTGTATGGCTACACTAAGGCTGTACATAAAGGAGAAATATATTTTTATTCTCCTTTACTTTTAATATTATATTAATAATATTTCATCTTCTCTGGATATATTTGGCCAGTGCAATTCCACTAACAGAAAAAAAAAAATAGTAGGGACTTTTTTTTTTTTTTTGTATCCATGTGTATTATTTGTTCATTTACGTCTTTTACTCAGAAAGGGAGTTTATTGTTTAGACCTTTGCAGGTATCTATGTGCCTTTTGACAAAGTGAATTATGACATTTAAAATTATTAGATAAAGTATACCTTATTTTATAAATGGATCTTGCAAAATTCTAATTTGTTATCAATAAATTGATCTCTATATAAATATAAGAAGCCTTGGTGGCATGGTGGTTAAGTGCTGTGGCTGCTAACCAAATGGTCAGCAGTTCGAATCACCAAGCACTCCTTGGAAGCCCTTTGACACAGTTCTACTTTGTCCTATAGAGTCACTATGAGCCAAAATCGACATGATGGTAATTTTTTTTTTTTTTAATGAAGATATGATGTTTTATTGGATAGGGTATTTTACATAGATTAAAAATATGTATTTGTCAAATAGAAATGAAGTTCAGAGAACTTTTCTTAGGACTATGTATTACCCTTTTTTATTACCCTTATTTCTGTGATGTCCACAAAAGAATTCTAATGCTGTTAATCCCGCTGGTTCTGCTCTCTGTAGAAGGAACAATAAATATTCCCTATTGTGAAAGATTTATTCTGTGCACCATCATAATTGAGTCAATAAAAAAAAAAAAAAGTAAAAATAATGTTTCCCAAGGCAGTCTGCTATGCTCAACAGGTTTTATCAATAAGTGCACATGATTAAAACACCTAAAACTCCCTGTGGCAGATACATTACTTTAGATATTAAAAATGTTACTATTACTGCTACTACTACTACAAACCATAAACATATAGCCTAAGAATTAAGCAGCTAAGTTCTTTCCTTCTTATACAAAGTTATTTGGACATTGGAGTCTAAGTTATAAGGTCCCTGAACTGAAAATAGAAGATACAATTAAAATGTTTAGATATAGTTCTTAATACTAAATTAAAGACGCCAATAAGGGACGTGGAGACAACCCTAGACCGATGCATCATGCCATCCCTCTGTAGCAATGACCCGAAAAACTAAGTAAAACAGATACAAATGTCAATCCTTGAAACATAAACGTTAAGTGAAGGGATAAAGAAATAGCTCAAACATTGAATGGAAGAAAAAACTGAAAGAAGATAAGAGAATGAGGAAAGATACAGAGTGGAACTCCCCTGCCAGCTACTGCGTGGCATTGCCATCTTGGAGCACAGTCAGCAATGATACCAGACAGGGAGTACAGGAATGCAAATTTTCAGAACTCCCAACAGAAGACAGAGCACCGATAACCAGAGAAATGTGCTTCACCATCCCTCACCTTTCTACACTGTATGACACCCGCACCAGGTCATGCGTGTTGCTTTGCTAGAGAGCTACTGGCCTGGCTTCATCTCAGATCGGCACCCCCATCCTACCTGCCAGTTTCTGCCATGACATTTTTTCCTCTTTCTTCCTTTTCTTTCTCCCTCTCACCTGGCCCCATACATCACCTCTACCCATTCCTTCTGGGACACAAGACACTGCCTCAGTTGGAGAGTTCCTGGCCCATTGCCACCCCAGTGACCCCCACACACCCACCTGCTGGTTCCAGAGGCAGCAATTATTTTCCTTTTCTTTTTTTTTTTTTTTCTCATCGCCACCTGGCCCCATACACTACTTCTACCCCTTCTTGATGGTCAGTGCCACACTGCTGTGGGTAGAGAGCCACTGGCATGCTGCCAGCCTGGGTACTCCATACTTTCACCTGCCGGCTCATGCCACATCATGTTTTTTTTTCTTTTCTTTTTCCCTTTCTTCATTTTCTTTCTCCATTCTACCTAGCTTCATATGCCACCTCTCTCTTTTTGTGCCAGGCCAACCTGCACCACTGCAAGTAGAAAGACACTGTCCTGCACCCACCAGTTCCCACCACACCATTTTCTTTTTTTCCCGTTTCTTTATTTTCATTCTCCCTTCCACCTAGTCCCATATGTCACCCTCTCCCCTTTCCACCTGCCCCAAGTTCTCTCCCACCACTACCCACCAACCACCCTTTTTTTTCTTTCTCACTCTTTTCTTTCTTTTCCCCACCTACTCCCATATGCCACCCCTAATAGCCCTTGCCATGCTGCCAGGGAGACTGTCCCCAGCTCAGGCCTACCACTTCACTGATCCTACCCTGCCCCTTCTCTCCTGACAATGACCAGCTGCTGAACAATGGGAAGCAACCCTGTACCACTCTCCATCTGACACCTCTCCTATCTGCTGCAGGGCTGTGAATGCTCCCACACCACAGGACCGATACCAGGAGGCAAACAGTTCCATTCCAGCCCTCCCTCAGTTCCCTTGCCAAAATAGTGTACAGCAAAGCAGGCTTGCCCTGCCTGCTGCTGCCCTGCACATCCAGACAAGGCAGTGAGAGATATCACCCAGCCAAGCATGCTTGGTTGCCTGCCCTGACATATAAAAACAAAACAAAGAACAGGACAAAATGAACATACAATCAGTAAACAAAGAAAATAATTCCTTATTGTCTCAAAGACAGCAGACAATATCAAAATATATTAAAAAACAGGACAAGATGGCTCCAGCAAGTGATCAAAACAAAAATCAGTTGACCTTCTGGTAGAAGACAAAGCAGTGGAACTACCTGATATGGAATTCAAAAAACTGATATTTAGAGCATTCCAAGGATTAGGAAACAGAGCAAGGAAGACACAGACAAAATCAAGGGGAAAAAAAAATTGATAAAACCATGGAAAACACTGACAAAACCAATGAAAACAGCCAAAATCAGGGAAAACAAAGACAGAAATAGAATTCATAAAAAGAAAAAGAACAAAATATCAAAATACATAAACAATTCGAAATCACACAAAAACAACAACTAGAAATCCAAAAGATGAACAATGAAATTTCAGAAATAGACAAGTCAATAGAGGGTTTTAGGAGAAAACTGAAAAAAAAAATGGAAGGCAGAATCAGCAAAATTGAAAACAAATCCATGGGTGCCACTTTGAGGAAAAATTAGAGAAAATAATGAAGAAAAACAAAGAAATTATATGAAGAATTATATGGGATACAATCAAGAGCAAGAATTTGTGCATGATGGAAATTCCAGAACGGGGGTGAAAATGGAAAACTCAGAGAAGATTGCTGGCAATTTGCTGGCAGAAAACTTACCAAATATGAAAGATAAAAAGCTTACCATCCAAGAAGCTCAATGAACTCCATATGAGATAGACATCAAAAGAAAGTCACCAGAACATATCATAATCACACTTGCTCAAACAAAAGGTAAAGAAAGAATCCTTACAGCAACTCAAGAAAAAGGAGAAATAGCTTACAGAGGAGAGAAAATAAGACTATACTCTGATTAGTTGGCAGAAATTATTAGAGCAAGAAGAGAATGGGATGACATATATAAATACTTGAAAGAAAAAAACAAACAGAAAACAACTGCCAACCAAGAGTAATATATCCTGCAAAACTTTCTCTCAAATAGAATGATAATATTAGGACATTTCCTAATAAGCAGAAATTAAGGGAATTTGTAAAAACCAAACCAGATTTACAAGAAATATTAAAGGGATCCCTTCGGTTAGAGGACCAACAATATCAGACAACAACTCTAGTCTAGGACACAGGACCACATCAACCATATAACAACCTAGATAAAGAACTCTCAGTAATAAAACAAAGCTAAAAGATTTATAACAAGGCAACAGACATCAATCTGTAAATGATGACAATGTCAAAACAATAAAAGGGGGAATAAGTGGTGTAGGTATACAGTTTTAAAATGGAAAGAAAATCAAGGAGATTTAATCAAAACAATAAAAGGGGGAATAAGTGGTGTAGGTATACAGTTTTAAAATGGAAAGAAAATCAAGGAGATAGCAAGTAACAAATGACAAGTTCAAACTTAGCAAGATGGGGGTACATTTCCAGGTAATCACAAAAAAGCATTAACAACCCTACTCATCAGAATAAAAAAGAAGAAAAACATAAAGCCTCAGTAACAGCAAATCTGTAAAAATGAAAGAAAAGAAAATCTACAAACAACAGGAACTCAGCACAAGAAAGTAAGAGGAGCAAGGAAAACATCAGCACAACACAAAAATAAAACACAATATGACATCTATAAACTCTTACCTGCCAATAATCACACTGAATGTAAATGGCTTAAATGTACCTGTAAAGAGACAGAGAGTGGCAGAATGGATAAGAAATCATGGCCCATCAACATGCTATTCATAAGAGACATACTTTAGACACAAAGACATAAATATATTGAAAATCAAAGGATCGAAAAGCTATATCATGGAAATACTAACCAAAAAAGGGCAGTAGTGGCAATACTAATCCCAGGTAAAATAGACTTGAAGGCAAAATTTATCATAAAAGACAAGAAGGGACATTATATAATGATGAAAGGGACAATTCACCAAGAAGACATAACCTTAATAAATATCTACACACCTAACAGGGCTTTAAAACGCATAAAACAAACTCTAATGGCACTGAAAAAGAAATAGTTCCACGACAATAATAGAAGACTTCAACACACCACTCTCAGTAACAGGCAGAACATCTAGACAGACACTCAGGAAAGATACTGAAGATCTAAAGGCCGAAATCAACAAACTTGACCTCATAGGCATATATAGAACATTCCTTCCAACAGTAGCAAAGTATACAGTCCTTTCTAATGCACATGGAACATTCACCAGAATAGACCACATTTTAGGCCACAAAGCAACTCTTGATAAAATCCAAAATATTGAAATAATAGGAAACAATCTCTGTTATTACAATGTCATGAAAGTAGCAATCAATAACAGGAAGACTAAGGAAAAAAAAAAAAAATACATAAGAACTGACTAACACCTTGCTTAAAAACAAATGGGTAATAGAAGAAATCAAAGAGGGAATAAAAAAATTTACAGAATTAAATGAGAATGAAAACACGTCATACCAAAACCTTTGGAACACGGTTTTTCAAAGAACCAGCTTTTGGCTTTGTTAATTCTTTGTTAATTCAACATCGTGTTGGAAGTCTTAGCCAGGGCAATTAGGCTAGACAAAGAAATAAAAGGTATCCGGATTGGCAAGGAAGAAGTAAAGTTATCACTATTTGCAGATGACATGATCTTATACACAGAAAACCCTAAGGAATCCTCCAGAAAACTACTGAAACTAATAGAAGAGTTTGACAGAGTCTCAGGTTATAAAATAAACATACAAAAATCACTTGGATTCCTCTACATCAACAAAAAGAACACCGAAGAGGAAATAACCAAATCAATACCATTCACAGTAGCCCCCAAGAAGATAAGATACTTAGGAATAAATCTTACCAAGGATGTAAAAGACCTATACAAAGAAAACTACAAAGCTCTACTACAAGAAATTCAAAAGGACATACTTAAGTGGAAAAACATACCCTGCTCATGGATAGGAAGACTTAACATAGTAAAAATGTCTATTCTACCAAAAGCCATCTATACATTTATCGCACTTCCTATACCAACTGGTTTTTGTATCAGGGAGATGGTGGCTTCATAGAATGAGTTGGGTAGTATTCCGTCATTTTCTATGCTTTGGAATACCTTTAGTAGTAGTGGTGTTAACTCTTCTCTGAAAGTTTGGTAGAACTCTGCAGTGAAGCCGTCCGGACCAGGGCTTTTTTTTGTTGGGAGTTTTTTGATTACCGTTTCAATCTCTTTTTTTGTTATGGGTCTATTTAGTTGTTCTACTTCTGAATGTGTCAGTTTAGGTAGGTAGTGTTTTTCCAGGAATTCATCCATTTCTTCTAGGTTTTCAAATTTGTTAGAGTACAATTTTTCATAATAATCTGAAATGATTCTTTTAATTTCATTTGGTTCTGTTGTGATGTGGTCCTTCTCATTTCTTATTCGGGTTATTTGTTTCCTTTCCTGTATTTCTTTAGTCAGTCTAGGCAATGGTTTATCAATTTTGTTAATTTTTTCAAAGAACCAGCTTTTGGCTTTGTTAATTCTTTCAATTGTTTTCCTGTTCTCTAATTCATTTAGTTCAGCTCTAATTTTTATGATTTGTTTTCTTCTGGTGCCTTATGGATTCTTTTGTTGCTCACTTTCTATTTGTTCAAGTTGTAGGGACAGTTCTCTGCTTTTGGCTCTTTCTTCTTTTTGTATGTGTGCATTTATTGATATAAATTGGCCTCCGAGCACGGCTTTTGCTGTGTCCCAGAGGTTTTGATAGGAAGTATTTTCATTCTCGTTGCTTTCTATGAATTTCCTTATTCCCTCCTTAATGTCTTCTATCACCCAGTCTTTTTTCAGAAGGGTGTTGTTCATTTTCCAAGTATTTGATTTCTTTTCCCTAGTTTTTCTGTTATTGATCTCTAGTTTTATTGCCTTGTGGTCTGAGAAGATGCTTTGCAATATTTCGATGTTTTGGACTCTGCAAAGGTTTGTTTTATGACCTAATATGTGGTCTATTCTAGAGAATGTTCCATGTGCGCTAGAAAAAAAAGTATATTTTGCAGCAGTTGGGTGGAGAGTTCTGTATAAGTCAATGAGGTCAAGTTGGTTGATTGTTGTAATTAGATCTTCCGTGTCTCTGTTGAGCTTCTTACTGGATGTCCTGTCCTTCTCAGAAAGTGGTGTGTTGAAGTCTCCTACTATAATTGTGGAGGTATCTATCTTGCTTTTCAATTCTGTTAAAATTTGATTTATGTATCTTGCAGCCCTGTCACTGGGTGCATAAATATTTAATATGGTTATGTCTTCCTGATCAATTGTCCCTTTTATCATTATATAGTGTCCTTCTTTATCCTTTGTGGTGGATTTAAGTCTAAAGTCTATTTTGTCAGAAATTAATATTGCTACTCCTCTTCTTTTTTGCTTATTGTTTGCTTGATATACTTTTTTCCATCCTTTGAGTTTTAGTTTGTTTGTGTCTCTAAGTCTAAGGTGTGTCTCTTGTAGGCAGCATATAGATGGATCGTGTTTCTTTATCCAGTCTGTGACTCTCTGTCTCTTTATTGGTGCATTTAGTCCATTTACATTCAGGGTAATTATAGATAAAAAAGTTTTTAGTGCTGTCATTTTGATGCCTTTTTATGTGTGTTGTTGACAATTTCATTTTTCCACATACTTTTTTGTCTTGAGGTGTTTTTCTTAGTAAATTGTGAGATCCTCATTTTCATAGTGCTTGACTTTATGTTAGTTGAGTCGTTACGTTTTTCTTGGCTTTTATCTTGAGTTATAGAGTTGTTACACCTTTTTGTGGTTACCTTATTATTTACCCCTATTTTTCTAAGTAAAAACCTAACTTGTATTGTTCTATATCACCTTGTATCACTCTCCATATGGCAGTTCAATGCCTCCTGTATTTAGTCCCTCTTTTTGATTATTGTGATCTTTTACCTATTGACTTCCATGATTCCCTGTTATGTGTATTTTTTTTTAATTAATCTTAATTTGTTTGTTTTTGTGATTTCCCTATTTGAGTTGATAGCAGGACGTTCTGTTTGTGACCTTGTGTTGTGCTGATATCTGATATTATTGGTTCTCTGACCAAACAATATCCTTTAGTATTTCTTGTAGCTTTGGTTTGGTTTTTGCAAATTCTCTAAACTTGTGTTTGTCTGTAAATATCTTAATTTCGCCTTCATAGTTCAGAGAGAGTTTTGCTGGATATATGATCCTTGGCTGGCAGTTTTTCTCCTTCAGTGTTCTGTATATGTCGTCCCATTGCCTTCTTGCCTGCATGGTTTCTGCTGAGTAGTCAGAACATATTCTTACTGATTCTCCCTTGAAGGAAACCTTTCTTTTCTCCCTGGCTGCTTTTAAAATTTTCTGTTTATCTTTGGTTTTGGTGAGTTTGATGATAATATGTCTTGGTGTTTTTCTTTTTGTATCAATCTTAAATGGGGTTCGATGAGCATCTTGGATAGATATCCTTTCGTCTTTCATGATGTCAGGGAAGTTTTCTGTCAGGAGTTCTTCAACTATTTTCTCTGTGTTTTCTGTCCCCCCTCCCTGTTCTGGGACTCCAATCATGCGCAGGTTATCCTTCTTGATAGAGTCCCACATAATTCTTAGGGTTTCTTCATTTTTTTTAATTCTTTTTTCTGATTTTTTTCAGCTATGTTGGTGTCGATTCCCTGGTCCTCCAGATGTCCCAGTCTGCATTCTAATTGCTCGAGTCTGCTCCTATGACTTCCTAGTGCGTTGTCTAATTCTGTTATTTTATTGTTAATCTTTTGGATTTCTACATGCTGTCTCTCTATGGATTCTTGCAACTTATTAATTTTTCCAGTATGTTCTTGAATAATCTTTTTGAGTTCTTCAACACTTTTATCAGTGTGTTCCTTGGCTTTTTCTGCAGTTATCCTAATTTCATTTGTGATATCATTAAGCATTCTGTAAATTAGTTTTTTATATTCTGTATCTGATAATTCCAAGATTGTATCTTCATTTGGGAAAGATTTTGATTCTTTTGTTTGGGGGGTTGGAGAAGCTGTCATGGTCTGCTTCTTTAAGTGGTTTGATATGGATTGTTGTCTCCGAGCCATCACTGGGAAACTAGTTTTTCCAGAAAATCCCCTGCGTCCAGTCCAAATCCCTGCGGGACAGTTCCACGGCTCGGACGCTGCTCTTTCTGCTCCAAGACCAGTCACTGCCTCCCGGGGACTTCTCCTACTGGCTGCGTCCCACGCCACCCGTGGAACCGGCTGGTCCCCCTCCCGGGGTTAGTTCAGGGGGGTGGAGCCGCTCTCTGTGCTTGTGCCGTACCTGACTGGTACGCTGGCTCCAGGCTCTGGAAACAATCGCTGCTTCCCTGTATTAGTTCGTTCTCCATCTCTAAATCTGTGTTTGTTGTTCAGGGTTCGTAGATTGTTATGTATGTGATCGATTCACTTGTTTTTCCGTGTCTTTGTTGTAAGAGGGATCCGAGGTAGCGTCTGCCTAGTCCGCCATCTTGGCTCCCGTTCTCACAAACACCATTCTTTATGAGGTGGAAAAACTAATCTCCAACTTTATATGGAAAGAAAAGAGGCCCCAGATAAGCAAAGCATTATTGAAGAAAAAGAACAAAGTAGGAGGCCTCAAGCTACCTAATCTCAGAACCTACTACACAGCCATGGTGATCAAGACAACCTGGTACTGGTAAAAAACAGACACTTAGACCAATGGAACAGAATCGAGAACCCAGATGTAATTTCATCCACCTATGGTTATCTGATCTTTAACAAAGGACTAAAGTTCATTAAAAGTGGAAAAGATAGTCTTTTTCACAAATGGTGCTGGCAAAACTGGATGTCTGTCTGCCTGAAAAGTAATGAAATAGGACCCATATCTCACACCATACACAAAAGTAACTCAAAATTGTTCATAGACCTACATATAAAACCTAAAATATTAAAATCATAGAAGGCAAAATAGAGAAAAAGACAGAGACCCTAATACACAAACAGAATACAAAGCATAACTAACAATGCACAAAACGAAAGATAAACTAGATAACTGAGAGCTCCTGAAAATTAAACTCTTATGCTTATCAAAAGACTCCAACAAAAGAGTAAAAAGAGAACCTACAAATCAGAAAAAAATCTTGGCTAAGTTATATCTGACAAAGTTCTAATCATTAAAATCTATAGAACACTTTAACAGGACAACAAAAAGATGAATAATCTAATTAAAAAATGGGCAAAGGTTATGAAGAGACATTTCAGCAAAAAATACTTTCAGACAGCTAAAAGGCACATCAGGAAATATTCTCGATCATTAACCATTATAGAAATGCAAATCAAAACTACAATAAGATGCCATCTCACCCTGCTATTGCTGGCACTAATCAAAATAAACAGAAAATGACAAATGTTGGAGAGGTTGAGGGGAGATTAGAACTCTTATGCATTGCTGATGGGAATGTAAATGGTACAACCACTACAGAAAACAATACGGTGCTTCCTTAAAAAAAAAAAGAAGAAATAGAAATACCATACAATCCACCAATCTCACTCCTAGGAATTTATCCTAGAGAAATAAAAGCCATCACAGGAATAGACATATGTACACACCCATGTTCGTTGCAGCATTATTCACAATAGCAAAAAGAAGGAAACGACCTAAGTGTCCATCAACAGATGAATGGATAAATACTACACAATGATAAAGAACAACAATGAATTCGGGAAATCTCACTACATGGATGCATCTGGAGGGCATTAGGCTGAATGAAATAAGTCATTAAAGAAAGGACAAATATTGTATAAAACCACTACTATAAAAACCCAACAAAATGTTTTTACACAGAAAAAAATACAATCTTTGATAGTTACCAGGGAGGGGACAAGTTTTAACTTTGGTGAAGGGAAAGGCAACATACAATATAGAGCCGGCAGCACAACTTGACTAAGGCAAAGTCATAGAAGTTTCCTAGACAGATTGAGGGACTGAGTTACTGGGGCTGAGTGTTGGGGGCTATGGTTTTGGAGGACATCTAGGTTAATTAGCATTACATAGTTCATAAAGGAAATGTTCTACATCCTACTTTGGTGAGTAGCATCTGTGGTCTTAAAAACTTGTGTGTGTCCATCTAAGATACATTTTTTCACCCATCATGGACAGAGCAAAGGTGAACGAAGAAAATCAAAGACATAGTTATATATTAGGCCAAAGGAAAAATGGACCACGTGAACCACAACTTCCACCAGGCTGAGCCCAGAATAACTAGATGGTGCCCACTACCAGCACAGACAACTTTGACAGGGATCACAACAGGGGTTCTGGACAGAGCAGAAGAAAAGTATTGAACAAAATTCAAATGCACAAAAATAAATAAGACCATACTTACTGGTCTGACAGGACTGGAGCAACCCCTGAGACAATGGTCCCTGAACACCTTGCTATCTCAGAACTGAAGCCACTCCTGAAGTCCATTTTTCAGCTAAAATAAAGAAATAAAACAGAAATAACACTTGTGAGGAATGTGCTTTTTAGCTCAATCGAATATACGAGACTAAGTGGGCAACGCCTGCCCAAAAGCAAAGATGAGAAGCCAGGAACGGACAGGAAACTTGGACGAATGGACGCAGAGAGCCCAGGGTGGAAAGTGAAAGGGGCAGAGTACCGACACACTTCAGGGACTGCAAGCCATGTCACAAAACAATTTGTGTATAAATTTTTGAATGAAAAACTAATTTGCACTGTAAACTTTCACCTAAAACACAATTAAAAAATAAAAAATGAAGCCGATAGAGCATATTCTACATACAAAGCTATTTTCCATAGAATGAAACATTTGGTTTTATTTTTTATATTCATTGTTTCATGACTTTATAGGGATTGAGAGGTAAAAGTTGTAATATACCATAAATACAGCGTGAGAAAAAGTGATGCAAATTCTTGGGCTATATCAATACTATTTAACTTTCGTTAAAATGTGTCTATTTTACTAAATATATCTGGCTTATTGTAATGGTTATTCATTTTTCTCTCTCTCCTTCCCATCCTCTTGTCTGTTTATTTGTTTTTAAACTGATGGGCCTCAAAATGATAGACCCATGTCCTGGAACCTGTGGATATGACATTATTTGGAAGATGTAATTAAATTAAGGATTTCGAGATGGATTATCCTGGATTATTCTGGTAGACCTTAAATCCAATGGCAAATGTTCTTATAAGAGCGAGGCAGAAGGAGATTAGTCAGGTGAAGAGGAAGAGGCAATGCAAAGTCAGAGGCAGCGATTAGAAAGATGTGGCCACATACCATACACACAGAGGGGAGGCCACGTGGAGACTGTGGGAGAGTCTGAAGTGATATAGCCACAAGGAATGTTGACAGCTCCCAAAAGCTGTAAGAGTTAACAAAAGATTCCCCCTAAGAAACTTCCAAGGGAATGTGACCTTGCAGATACTTTGGCTTTGGACATTCGGTCTTCAGAACTGGGAAAGAATAAATTTCTATATTTTTAAACCATCAAATTTGTGATAACTTCCTATGGTAGTCATAGGAAATGATTACAATTAATAAGTATATAATGAAATAAAGGAAGCCAAATGTTTTGTTTCTATACTTATAGAGCAATATTTGCCCAAATTCTAAAGATATCAAAGATAATGAGGCTGCTTTTCATCTTCATTAATTTCAGTTTTCTACAATAATTTTGTCACCATGTAAACTGGATACACATTGAATTTTAAAGCTGGCCTTAAGCTTTAAGTTTACCTTGCTCCTTAGGTAGAAGCAAGGATGGCAAGACTTCATCTCACATACTTTGGACATGTTATTAGGAGGGATCAGTCCCTGGAGAAGAACATCATGCTCGGTAAAGTAGAGGGTCAGTGAAAAAGAGGAAGACCCTTAACAAGATGGATTGACACAGTGACTGCAACAATGGGCTCAAGCATAAAAACAATTGTGAGGATGGAGCAGGACTGGGCAGTGTTTCAATCTGTTGTACACAGGGGTCACTGTGAGTTGGAATCAACTTGACAGCACCTAACAACAACAACCACCTTAAAATGGATTTGTCATTCAAGTTATAAAGTTTTTTTAAGACATATATTTATTGAAAGAAATGAAAACTAGAACATAAATGATTCAGGCATTTGAATCCTTTTAAATATATAAAAATATATTTACTTCTATGGAAAAAAACAGTCAATCTATTGAGTGAAAACATAAATTACAAAACAAGAGACATCATTTGGCTTTGTCTTTGTTGAGGGATAACTATATACTTAGGTTTTACTAATTTTTATATTTGGGTAGTAGGATTATGTTTGTGATTTTCTTTATGTTTATTTAAATGATTTTAATTTTCTAAAATAAATATCAATAGTTGTATATGAAGAAAGAAGTATTTTAACCATTCAGATTCAGTGCAATTCTAAATAAACTCAGGATCAAAGCTAGTGTGATTGTTCTCCAAGGAGGACAATGGTTGTGTGCCCACTCAGGAGTCTCCAGCTGGCTTTTCCTTTGGATTGGCATACATAAGGAAGTGGTTCTGGATGGTGACTGGGGAGTATATTACTATCACAAAAAATTACAGTGAACTTAGTGTCTTTAAATAATAGACATTTATTAACTCACAACTTCCGTAGGTTAGAAATTTGGACAGGCTGGATTGGGTTCTCTGCTTAGGGTCTCACCAGGTCAAAATCAGACTTTCCATGTAGCTTCCTATACCTACGAACCAGAAAAGGCAGGTGAAGCCTTTCTCTTACTTCTAATTTCTCTGACTTCCTCTTCTGCTTTAAATGTTCATGTGATTAAATTGGGCCTAACTAGATAACGCAGAACAATTACCCTATTTTAAGGTCAGCTGATTAAAAATAGAAACCTTAAAATACAACTGCAAAATTCCTCTTCCATGTAATGTAACACGGGTGGAACACCAGAGGGCTCATAAGCTTATGCGGAGAACTAAATAAGATATGAGGCTCCCTGGGTGGAGCAAACAGTTAAGTGCTCTGCTACTAGCCAAAAGGTGGACAGTTTGAACCCACCCAGAAGTACCTCAGAAGACAGGCCTGGTGATCTGCTTCTGAAAGATCTCAGCCATGAAAACTCCATGGAGTACAGTTCAGCTCTGCAACACTTGGGGTCACCATGAGTCAGAATCGACTCAATGGCAAGCGGATATGTATACACATATCAACACCCAAATAGTTTATTTTTTTAATGACCTGAATAGATATGTTTGCTAGACTTTTTCTCTCTTTATGGTATCGGGCCCAGAAAAATTCTTATTCTTTGAGTACAATTTTTTGGCCTCTATTAACTGCCTCTTTTTTATATAATAATACTTCCTTTATATATTTATTTTTAGCTCTATTAGCAGAATTTATTCTGTTATAGCTTTCTTTTTCATTAGTCACATTTTAGTCACAAGATTATAATTTGCCTATCTGGTTTAGGCTGGGGTGATTTGCTTTTCTCTTTTCAAAGTTCTATGTTCTCCCTGACATGATTTCGTAGCATCTCATATTTCTTCTATGTACTTCATTAAGTTTGTAATTTTTTCCTCTGCTTGAGGAACAATACCTAATTTGTTTACTGCTATACCTAACAAACAGTACAATGGCAGACAAGTACTGGGTGTTCAATAAATATTGAATGAATAAATAAGAGAGTAAATGAATGAATTAATGAGTACAGAAAAATAGTCCCAGTTAGGTTATTATTTTTGTTTCACTCTAAGAATGCGTTATTTCTAGTTTTGGGGTACTCTGTTCTATTTTCCTTCTGGATTAGCTGGTAAATGATCTAATAACATTAGCCTGGTATCATAAACTCAAATGCCAACAAGGTGTGAGGAGTAATATAAAGGAGGTAAAATGGTGCCATGGGTAAAATGACAAATGGCAATTGACATTCTGTCTCAGTGTGAAGAAGGGAGTAAATTGTGGTAACTGGAGAGACATGGCCTGTTTAAAAAGGAAAAGACTCTTCTCATCAGTAGCTGATCTTTGCTCCATGGAAATTTAAGCTCTTTATTATCCAATTTTTCAAGAAAAGTCAGAGATCTGAATTTTTTTCCTACCGAATGAGTTTTCCTTGTGAGTCAACTTTATTTTATCATTGTGGTTTCACTTTTAAAAGCCCAAAAATATTACAAAAGAAAATGGATTCTCTCCAAACCTAGTATTCCCAAGGCAATACTGATAGCCATGTGTAGATGTTCATATCGGTCTCATCATTTTTTTTTATTTGGAAGTTACACTCCCTTCCTAGGGAAGACTTTCATTTGAAAGGCCTTTTCCTCCTGCTCTGTCCCACATAGAAATGTAACACGAGTGTCCCCCTTTGTCATCTCAAAAATTAATTTTAGGGCTTCACATTGAGATATCTAGAAACCTTTCAGGGGAGAGGGAAGAGGAAAAACCAAGGTACTGGGTAATATTACAGACTCATCACTACGCCTTCAAACGGAACCACTGGCTTATGCTTCTTTATAATTTTTTGTTGACAATTTTTTTCTTACTTTAAAAAAAAAAAAAGAGACTTTGACAAGAGCCTTAAATAGCATTTGGGCACAAAAAAGAAACTAGAAAATATCAAAACTGTCACTTTCATTCAACAACATTCGATTCATCTTGCTACTTGATATCCACAATTATCAGACGCCATGATGGATTCAGCTAGTTACAACAAGCATTTAATATGTAACTTAATTGAATTTCCAATGAAGAAGGACATCTATTATTCTGAGAGAGAGAAAAGTCCAAATTCACTGGGGTTGATATATCTACCGAGATGTTCTTGAAAGAATAATTCAGAATTCCCTTTTCAAGTCTGACTTCAAAGCACCAGTGTTAGATAAAGCAAGGGGGAAATGTAATTAAAACCAATTAAATTCAAACAAAAGCAAAATTGTTTAAGGATATTCATCATCCAGTATGAATCTTATCATTGTGTTCATTTATCCCTAATTTCAATGAACATCAACTTGTCAGTTTAGGGTGCATCCTACGGTGGACAGTGGGAGGGATTATGCCATTGTAAAACTCCATTACTTCTGAGACCTTAAAATAAAACTCGAAGAATTTTGAAGGTGAAACAAAGACAACAAAAATCAGAGCTATGATTAAAGTCACAAATACCTATAATGTTCATAGATTTGTCACCATTGTCAGAAATCCTAAAGGCTGTGGCATTTAGTATTTTGAACCTGAAAATATCACGTATACATATTGGCCTTTATATGGCTACTATAATTGCATTTAAAAGGAAGGCTAGGTGAAATAGATTTCTGGAGAACAGAAGAGGATGTAAAAATAGATTAATCAGTAGTAAGAATGAGCGGTAAGCAGCAGGTTTTACACATCATCTTTTCAAGAAATGAATGCTTTTGTAAAGCCACTTTTAATCTCTTGGTCAACAAGTCAAAAATATATTTCTTGCTTCTGGGAAAGCCCTGATACAAGCAATATCAGGCACTAGCAAGTGGGTAGGTGCATATTTATTCTGAGGGCATGATAACAAGGCTCATTGTGTATGCCAGATACATTTTTTAGCTCATCTGGATTTTAGAATGAAGCTGGTTCACTTCTTTCTGAAATGTAATGAAATATTTTTCAAAGGGAAAAAAACACAAGCTTTTCTTTCCATTTGAAGGTGGAAGAAATAATACACTCCACACAACGAAAGCCAGAGAAAGTTCAATATCTAGACCACTCCTTGCGGAATCAATTTTATGGAAAACTGAAAGACCACTGAAACGGCAAAACAAAAACCACAACAGAAACAAACAAACACAACCTAAAGCAGCAACAGAGAGTCCTGCTTCTGTTAGAAGTTCACAGAGAAAACACTTCAATTAAAACGGAAGGGACTATTCATTTGTTTATGGATATATTTTCTTCAGCAATTCATTTCACTGATACATTGTAAAACACTTATATAATATTCTCTGTAGTGAGGTATACTTTGGAGTTTGCGGTATTTCATATTTGGGCTAGACATGCGGTTGATAAAGCCTCCACGAAGGATTAGATGCTCACATAAACAGTAGATACAGTGATGGGGTATGGGAGGAGGGTAATATTTAACTTTTCAATTTTTTCATAGAAAATTACTCACAACCTGAGTTTTGATGCTGATATTCTTCATCTGTTGGTGAAGAATATTGAACATACCATGGACTGCCAGAAGAATGAACAAACCTATCTTGGGGGAAGTACAACCAGAATGCTCATTAGACGCAAGAATGGCACAGACTTTGTTTTACATCCTTTGGATATGTTCTCAGGAGGGACCAGTCTCTGGAGAAAGACATCATGCTTGGTAAAGTAGAGAGTCAGTGAAAAAGAGGAGGACCCTCAAGGAGATGTGTTGACACAGTGGCTACAACAACAGGCTCAAGCATAACAATGACTGTGAGGATGGTGCAGGACTGGGCAGTGTTTTGTTCTGTTGTACATAAGGTCAATATGAGTTGGAACTGACTTGACGACATCTAACAATTCTTCATCCAATGATATTTTCATATACCTCTTAATAGAGTATGCTAAGTTGGTATAGTACAGCAGAAAACTTAAAGTATCATTTGCTATTTATTTGTCATAAAATAATAAACACAGAATGTTGGAAGCATTCTCCAAAATATGGGGTGGAATCTACTCATTTACCAGGTAAGAAAAATAAAGACCATAAACTAATAACTGATTTGTACCTAGTCACCCACTGTGGTAAGCAGAATAATGGCACTCCAGAGATGTCATGGATGGAGTAACCTTCTGGCCCTACATTTGTTGATGTGGCACAACTTAAAATGAGAAGAAACAGGTACAAACATTCATTAATAATCAGAATGTGGAATATGAGAAGTATGAATCTAAGAAAATTGGAAGTTGTCAAAAATAAAATGGAAAGCATAAAAATCAATATCCTAGGCATTAGTAAATTGAAATGGACTGATATAGGGCATTTTGAATTGGACAATCATATGATCTATGCCAGGAATGACAAATTGAAGAGAAATGGTATCACATTCATTGTCAAAAAGAACATTTCAAGATCCTTCCTGAAGTAATTTCTGCTGTCAATGATAGGATAATAACCATATGCTTTCAAGGAAGATCAGTTAATTCTACTATTATTCAAATTTACACATAGACCGCTAATGACAAAGATGAAGAAATTGAAGATTTTTACCAACTTCTGCAGTCTGAAACTGATGAGACATGCAATCAATACATTTATAATTGCTGGTGATTGGAATGTGAAAGTTGGAAACAAAGAAGAAGGATCAGTAGTTGGAAACTATGGCCCTGATGATAGAAATGATGCCAGAGATCTCATGATAGAAATTTGCAGGGCTAATGACTTCTTCATTGCAAATAACTTTTTTCAACGACATAAAAGGGACTATATACGTGGACCTCACTGGTTGAAAATCCCAGGAATCAAACTGACTGTATCTGTGGAAAGAGACAAAAGAGAAGCTCAACATTATCAGTGAGAACAAGGCCAGGCGCTGACTGCAGAACAGACCATCAATTACATGCAAGTTCAAGCTGAAGATGAACAAAATTTAAAGAAATCTATGACAGCCAAGGTATGACCTTGTGTATATCCCACCTGAATTTACAGATCATCTCAAAAATAGGTTTGATGAGTTGAACACTAATGGTCGAAGACCAGATGAGTATTGCATTTGGCAAATCTGCAGCAAAAGAACTCTTTAAAGTGTTAAAAAACAAAGATGACACTTTGAGGACTAAGGTGCACCTGTTCCAAGCCATGATATTCTCAATTGCCTCATATGCATGTGAAAGCTGCACAATGAATAAGGAAGACCAGAGAAGAATTTATGTCTTTGAATTACGGTATTGGAGAAGAATATTGAATATACCATGGACTAGTAGAAGAATGAACAAATCTCTCTCAGAAGTACAGCCAGAATGCTTCTTAGAAGTGACACATGTTATCAGGAAGGACCAGTCCCTACTGAAGGACATCATGCTTGGTAAAATATAGCATCAATAAAAAAGAAGAACCTCAGTGAGATGAATTGACACAGTGGCTACAACAATGATCTCACACAAAGGGTCAGTTGTGAAGATGGCACAGGACTGAGCAGTATTTCTTTCTGTTTTAACATAGTGTTGCTATGAGTTGGAATCCACACGGTCGCACCTAACAACCACCAAAATAGGAAATGTCCACATCCTAATTTATGAAAAAAATCATGTAAAAATGCCCTTATATGGCAAAAGGGACATTGCCAATATGATTAAATTAAGGATCTTGAGATGGGGAGGTTACCCTGAATTATCCAGTTGGGCCCAATATAACGACAAGGGCCTTTATAAGAGGGAGGTAGGAGGGTCAGAGTTAGAGGGTAAGCGATATAACTATGGAAGCAGTTATGAAAGTTTACAACAGAACAGAGGTCTTCTTTTACCTCATTTAACAAAAAATTAAATGAATTTAAAACAGACGCTTCACATCCTCATTCTCACACTCCATTCAGCCCCCAAATTCAATCAATGCAAATTTCTACAATAGCAGGATGATAGCTTGCTTTCTTTCTTTTTTTAAATTATGAATGTGGACTTTTCCCTTGCTTCAACCATTTGATTAACAGGAAAACAACTACAACTATAGAATCTAACTATATATCAAATTCTCTTTAAAATTTTGTGATTTAATCATTTAATTACTCCATTCAGGGAACATTGAGTCTCAGTGATAAAAATGCTCAGTTTCACTCAGAGCTCCCCTTTTCATTCCCCAGTTATTAGGCATCCCAGTACAAGGAGGGAGAGACTTACATTTTCTCTCAGTAATGACAGAATCAGGATCTTTGACACGTCTTTTTACTCCTTTGATCTCTGGGGCTAGATTATGCGTTCACAGGTGTGTTGCTTGTTCTATTGGCATTTATGGCTAATATAAATTGTTATCTAACTTCTTTTGGCTTGATAGCCCTCCATAGAGGACTCTTCCTAATCTCACCTGACCACTGAGTGGCTACAGGCCTCCAGGTGCTAGCCAAGTTTCCCATTCCACCTGCTCACTTGACTCTGCATGTCCAGTAAACAGAAGCTAACCTATTCTATTTCCAAACCCTCATCCTTAACCTTCCATCACCACTTCCTTCCTGGCCATACTTAAAACCCTTTTAGGATCCATGGAATATAGAATGGACCACCCACTTTTTCTGGCTCTCAAGTTTTTTAGGAAGTAGTTTTGTCAATGATAGTTCATGCTGTCACAAGGCAGCAGCCTTTTAGACTGTATGCAACTGAAAAAAGCAGATGTGCCCCACAAATTATTGTTTCTACAGAGTATTGTATGAGGTGTGTGCATTTTCGGTAGGAAAAATAGAAAATTTTTTTTGTGGGGACTTATATGTCCCTCATTATATGTCCCAGTGGACTCTGGTGGAACTCTGATTTTTGAGGTTCAAATTAGTAGGATTGGTGGTGCAGTGTTAAGCATTTTGCTGCTAACATATTGTCCCACTGATCTCTGAGGGTAGGCTTGAGGGAGGGGGCAAAAAAAAAAAAATCCATACTACCTACCAAGAATCCAGGCACCCTCAATGATTCAGCATGCTTTCATTAATGGAAACACATGGTATCAACAAAAAATTCAAAGCAGAAAATAATAGGGTTTTGGAAAGGTCACTATGAGTCAGAATAGAAGCTGTCAATAGGGTATAGTGGGGAAAGGGTTAACTAGCTAGTATACATATCAAAAACTCTTCCTTACTTTCCAAATAGATGTACACAGAGCAGAAATCAAAAGTCAAATTTAGGCTACTTTGCTTCCCTATCCTTTTTTTTCTTTTTCTTTTCTCCCAGCTGCCCTCCAACTGAGGAACCCTGGTGGTGGAGTGTTATGTTGCTTGGCTGCTAACCAAAAGGTGAGCAGTTTGCACCTACCAGCTGCTCTGAGGGAAAAAGATGTGGCAATCTACTTCCATAAAGGTTTACAGCTTTGGAAACCCTATGTGGCAGTTCTACTATGTCCCATAGGGTAGCTATGAGTTGGAATCCACTCTACAGCAATAGATTTGGTCAGGTTTGGCCTTACAACTGAAAAGGGGGTGGATTTTTCTTTTTCTTTCCCCTATAGCATATATTCGTTCTTCCTTACTTCAGCTAAGACTGGGGATATCTACATCAGCTAAAATCTATGAGTGTTTTCGTACACTAATGTCAGATGATTTATATAGTGGGTGAGATAAGATCTTTTAAGATCCTTCTTAAGAGTTCAAGTATTCCTCTCTCTTGAACGTGGCTTCAAGCTCCACAAATTGTGTTCTGTGCATGTCATGGCAGTTTGGTGGTGGCTGTGAGAAGTTGAACTTAATTTAACTTGAGAATTCAAACTGAATCAGCTTAATGTAAAATTGCTGTAACTAAACCAAACCTGTTGTCGTCGAGTCAATTTCAAATTCATAGCAACCCTTAGGACAGAGTAAAACTGCCCCATAGGATTTCCAAGGAGTGCCTGGTGGATTTGAACTGCCAACCTTTTGGTTAGCAGCCAAGCTCTTAACCAATGTGCCACCAGGGCTCCTAAATTGCTATAAACCCATTGCTGTTGAGTCAATTAGGATTCACAGGGACCCTATACAGAAGCACTGAAATATTCCTAGCTACTCAAATATTCACTTATTTTGCATACTTTATTTTCTCGGTCAAGAAAGCTATCCATTCTCATTCTTCAACCAAAAAACTTTTTTCCTACCCTTTGAAAAAATCAGATGTCACTTTTTTTCTGTGAGATTTCCTTGAAACCTTCCTCTAAATTTTCTTAGCAATTTATGTATATACCTCTATCAATGATTAAATGCATTAAACTCCTGTCATTAGATTTAAATCTCTGGGGGCAGGTTTTATTTATTTTTTAATCATGTTAGTCTCCTTACTATACAAAAAAGTTCCTGGCACAGCATTATTGTTGTTAGGGTTCTTTGAGTCGATTTGAACTCATAGCCACCCCATGTGTCAGAGTACTGCCCCATAGGGCTTTGTTGGCTGCAATCTTTAAGGAAACAAATCACTAGATCTTGATCCTTAAAAAGTGGCAGGATGGGTTTGAACCACCAACCTTTTGGTTAGCAGTTGAACACTTAACCATTGCAAAACCAGGGCTCCTTTGGTACAGTATAGTACTCAATATATGATCTCTGGCTTTGTAAGTTAAACTTCTCTGTAATATTATAATGGAATTGAGGAAATATGAAATGGCTCTGTGAAGTCCTAAATGAAAAGATAATTCAATTTATTTACTATAACAGTATAAGAAAGATCACAGGACATTACATGATTGTCTAGTGAGTAATACACAATAAACACTTGTCAGGTTTGGAGAGAGAGATTGTTATAGGCTAGGGTTGTCTCCACCACTCCTCTGTCAATTCGTCATACTATGGTGGCTTGCAGGTTGCTGTGATACAGGAAGCTATGTCACTGGTGTTTCAAGTACCAGTAGGGTCACTTATGGTGGCCAGGTTTCAGCAAAGCTTCCGGACTAAGCTAGACTAGGATGAAGGACCCGACAATCTACTTAAAAAATTGGTCAGTGAAAACCTTATGAATAATAGCAGCATAATACTTTCTGATTTAGTACTGGAACATGAGCCCCACAGGTTGTAAAGCATTCAAAATACAACTGCGGAAGTGCTGCATTCTCAAAATAGAGTTGACTTTAATGACTTGGATAGAGTAAAGTTTTCTGGGTCTTCATTAGCTGATGCGGCACAACTCCAAATGAGAAGAGACCGCTGCAAATATTCATTAATAATTAGAACACAGAGTGTACAAAGTATGAATCTGGAAAACTGGAAGTTATAAAAAATGAAATGGAACACATAAAGATCAATATCTGAGGTATTAGTGAGCTGAAATGGATTGGTATTGGACTTTCTGAATTGGCCAATCATATGGTCTATTATGCCAGGAATGACAAATTGAAGAGGAATGGCACTGCACTCCTCATCAAAAAGAACATTTCGAGGTCTATCCTGAAGTAAAAAGCTGTCATTAATAGAATAATATTCATATGCCTACAAGGGAGACCACTTAATATGGCTATGGTGGCACACTGGTTAGGAGCTATGACTGCTAACCAAATGGTTCTAATGCACTAGACTCTCCTTGGAAACCCTATGGGGTAGTTCTACTCTGTCCTTTACTGTCGGCTACGAGTCAGAATCTACTTGATGGCAACAGATTGGGTTTTTTGGTTTTTAATGCCAAAGATGAAGAAATTGAAGATTTTTACCAGCTTCTGCAGTCAGAAATTGATCAAATATGCAATCAAGATGCACTGATAATTATCAGTAATTGGAATGTGAAAGTTACACCAAAGAAGAATCAGTAGATGGAAATGATGGCCTTGGTGTCAGAAATGATGTCAGAGATTGCATGGTAGAATTTTGCAAGACCAATGACTTCTCCATTACAAATACCTTTTTCAACAACATAAATGGTAACCACACTAGTGGACCTTACTGATTGGAATATACAGGAATGAAATCAACTACATCTGTGGAAAGGGATGATAGAGAAGCACAATATCATCAGTCAGAACAAGGTTGGGGCTGACTAAGGAACAGATAATCAATTGCTCATATGCGAGTTCAAGCTGAAGTATAACCTTGAGTTCAGAGACCTTCTCAAGAACAGATTTGGTGCACTGAACACCAATGACTGAAGACCACATATGTTATGAGATGACATCAAAGACATGATACATGAAGAAAACAAAAGGTCGTTAAAAAGACAGAAAAGAAAGAAAAGACCAAAATGAATATCAAAAGAGACTCTACAGCTTGCTCTTGAAAGTAGAGTAGCTAAACTGAATGGCAGAAATGATGCAGTAAAAGAGCTGAACAGAAGATTTCAAAGGGCAGCAATAGAACAGAAAGTAAAGTGTTATAATGACATGTGCATAGACTTGGAATTAGAACACCAAAATGGAAGGGCGTGCTTAGCATTTCTTCATGTATCAAAAAGAATCTGTCAACTTTCAACCATTTTGGGAGACAGCACATGATCAAGAACCAATGGTATGAAGGGAGAAGTCCAAGCTGCACTGAAGGCATTAGCAAAAAACTGGGCTCCATGAATTGATGGAGTACCAACTGAGATGTTTCAACAATGGATGCAATGCTGGAAGAAATGCCAAGAAATTTGGAAGACAACTACCTTGCCAACTGACAGGAAGAGATCCATATTTGTTCCCATTCCAAAGAAAGGTAATCTTGAAATTATCAAGCAATATCATTAACATTTCTTGGATGCGCCTGATCCAAGCCATGGTGTTTTCATTTGCCTCATATGCATATGAAATTTGGATGATGAATAAGGAAGACTGAAGGAGAATTGATGCCTTTGAGTTATGATGTTGGTGAGGAATGTTGAATATACCCTGAACTGCCAGAAGAACGAACAAATCTATCTTGGAAGAAGTACAGTCAGAATGCTCCTTAGAAGCAAGAATGGTTAAACTACATCTCACATACTTTGGAAATGTTATCAAGAGGGACCAGTCCCTGGAGACAGACATCATGTTTGGTAAAGTGGAGGGTCAAAGAAAAAGAGGAAGACCCTCAACAAGACAAATTAACAGTGGCTGCAGCAATGGACTCAAGCATAACAATAATTAAGAGGATGGTGCAGGACCCGCAGTATTTCATTTTGTTATACGTAGGGTCATTACGAGTTGGAAACAACTCGATGGCACCTAACACCAGCAACAACATCATTAATATCACAGACAAGTAAAATT
Source organism: Loxodonta africana (assembly GCF_030014295.1). Classification (NCBI taxonomy): domain Eukaryota; kingdom Metazoa; phylum Chordata; class Mammalia; order Proboscidea; family Elephantidae; genus Loxodonta; species Loxodonta africana. The sequence continues at coordinate 43,419,934 of NC_087348.1, forward strand.
TTGCTGAAGATAATGCAAAGCAATTGCAGCAGTACATCGACAGGGAGCTCCCAGGAATTCAAGGCTGATTCAGAAGAGGACATGGAATGATGGATATCTGCTGATGCTAGATGGGTCTTGGCTGAAAGCACAGAATACCAGAAAGATGTTTACCTGTGTTTCATTGACTATGCAAAGGCATTTGGCTATGTGGGTCATAACAAATTATGGATCATATTGTGAAGAATGGGGATTGTGCTCATGAGGAACCTGTACATAGCAGGCATTTGAACAGAACAAGAGGGTACTACTGAGTGGTTTAAAATCAGAAAAGGTGAGCTTCAGGGTTGTATCTTTTCTCCATACTTATTCAATTTGTATGCTCAGCAAATAATCTGAGAAGCTGGGCTGTTTGAAGAGGAACATATCATCAGGATTGGCTGAAGACTCATTAACAACCTGTGATGTGCAGATGACACAACATTGCTTGCTGAAAGTGAAGAGAACTTGAAGTAATTACTGATGAAGATCAAAGACTACAGCCTTCAGTACAGATTACACTTAAACATAAAGAACACAAAAATTCTCACAACTGGACGAATAATCAACATCATGTTAAATGGAGAAATGATTGAAGTCATCAAGGATTTCATTTTACTTGCATCTACAATCATCACCTGTGGGAGCAGCAGTCAAGAAATCCAACATCATATTTCACTGGCCAAATCTGCTATGAAAGATCTCTTCATAATGTTAAAAAAAACAAAGATGACTCCTTGAGGAGTAAGTATGCCTGACCCCAAAAATGGTATTTTCAATTGCTTCATATGTGAGCAAAAGTTGGACAACGAATAAGGAAAACTGAAGAAGAATTGATGCCTTTGAATTATGGCGTTGGTGAAGAATATTGTATATTACATGGATTACTAGAAGAACGAACAAATCTGTCTTGGAAAAAATACAGCCAGAATGCTCCTTAGAAGGGAGGATAATAAGACTTCCTCTTGCATTCTTTGGACAAGTTATCAAGAGGGACTATTCCCTGGAGAAGAACATCATTTTTGGTAAAATAGAGGGTCACCAAAAAAGAGGAAGACCCTTAAGAAGGTGGATTGACACAATGGCTGCATCCATGGCCTCAAACATAGCAACAGTTGGGAGGATGGCACGGGACTGGGCAGTGTTTCATTCTGTTGAACACTGGGTTGCTGTGAGCTGGAACCGGCAAGACAGCAATTAACAATAACAACAACATGTAGCAGTTTTACTCTGCATCCATTGGGTTATTATGAGTTGGAATGGACGTGAAGGCAACTAATATCAACAGTAACAATGACAGCTTGACTTTATATAACATCGATCATATGTTGACAAACTTAAATTTATATCTCCAGCTCTGATTTTTCCTGTGAACTCTAGATTCATATATTCTGCTGCCTACTCAACTGTCCACTTTAATATGTAATGAACATCGAACAGTTAAGTTGTGTAAAACTGAGCTTCTAATCTTTCCCCAACCCGACTACAATCTGGTTCTCTTATTATCTTTTTAATCTCAGTAAAGTGAAACCCATATTTCCAGTAACTCAGCCCAAATACCTTGGAATTATTCTCAATTCTTCTTTTCCTGACATATCCAACATCTTATAAACTGACAAATCATGTCACCTCTACCTTTAATATATATTTACATTGAACACTTTCTCACAACCTCTGCTTTTATCCTCTAGTCTGAGTCTACATCATCTCTTACATGAATTATTTTTTTCAGTCTATTTAATGCAGCAGTCCCACTGGATTCCCTACAATATGTCAGAGGACATTCTTCTGTTCAAAACACTAATGTCTTTTCATCTTATCCAGAGCTAAACTGAGTAGATGATGGCATATCCAGTTCTAGAAAATATGCTTCTTTCAAATCACATTTCGAACTTCATCTCTTACTATTCCCCACATTATGTAGTCTATTTCTGAAACTTCTGCTCTCTTGTTTGTCGGCGCTTTTGTGTTTGCTATTCTCTCTACTTGGGGAAATTATGCTAACCCTTTTTTTTTTATTATTCTCTACTTGGGAAAAGTATGCTCAAATAGTGACAGGACTTCTCTATCAACTTCTTCAGGTCACCTTCTAGATAAGCCTTGCCTGGTCACTTTATTTTACATATAATTTTGCAGCAACAGTTTCCCATTCTGGTGCACACCATGAATCGTCTTTGCTTTTATTTTCTCTGTTTATTTATAAGCATCTAACAAGTTATATCTTTTCACATATTTATTTACTATCTCTTTCTCTTCCTCAATACTCTCTAAAGAATGTAGATTCTAGGAAGACAGAAATTTTATATATTCACTTATGTATAACTAGTATGTTGAACAAAAACATACCTGGTGGGGGCTCAATACATATTTTTGGATAAATAAATGAAAGATCATGCAGGTATATATTAAGATTCAGTTTAAAGTGTTTCTTACTCTTATAAAGAGAAAGAAATAGCAAGAACTATATCTCAGCTTTTTTTGTTCATACTCATCTTACATCAAATGCCTGAAGTCTATAAAGACATAATCACTTAAAAAGATTGAATTTTCTAAAAATTCCTCAATATTCAGATGGAAACTTCAAAAATTCCTTCCTGTTCCTGGGCTTGCTTTGCCTACGCTTTTTGTGGTTTGCGAAACTTCAGGTATTTTTTATGCATAACTATTTCAGGTTCGGCCAGAAATCAACTGATCAAACCCATAAGCCACTCCTTAGAATAAAAGACCTGGTGATCCGCTCCAATAAACATTAAAAAACAGCCTAGGAAATCCTATAGGGCAGTTCTACTCTGTCCTTTAGAGTTGCTATGAGTTCAATTTATTAGATAGCAAACAACAACAATGAATTATATCTATATTATATATGGATATTTGATCCATTATTAATTCAGAATTATTTGAGAGCAACTCAAATGGTGGGTAAAAACAGGAAATATACTAGTTTATGAGTAAATATCAAAGATATCAAAGAGGGTGTAGGTAGTCTTGTCTTAGTTATCTAGTCTACTATAACAGAAATAACACAAGCAGATAGCTTTAACAAAGAGAAATTCATTCTCTCACAGTCTAGCATGCTAGAAGCTGGAATTCAGGGCGCCAGCTTCAGGGAAAGACTTTCTCTGTCTGTTGGCTCTGGAGGCAGATCCTTGACATCGATCTTTCCCTTGGTCTAGGAGCTTCTTCTCACAAGAAGCCTGGGTCCAAAGGACGTGGTCTGCTCCTGGCGCTGCTTTCTTGGTGGAGTGAGTCCCCCACTCTCTGTCACCTCTCTTGCCTTTTATCTTTTGTAAGATAAAAGGTTATGCAGGCCACACCCCAGGGAAACTCTCTTACATTGAATCAAGGATGTGACCTGAGTAAGGGTGTTACATCCCACTCTAAACCTCTTTAACATAACCGAATCTTGCCTCGTCAACCACAAGCAGAGATAAGGGTTTACAACACATAGGAAAATTACATCAATAATGAAACGGAGGACAACCACACAATACTGAGAATCATGGCCTAACCAAGTTGGCACATATTTTGAGGGGGTACAATTCAATACTTAAAAAGTCTTCTCCCATCTTTTCATTTTTTCAAAAAGTATTATTGAGTACCTTCTGTGGATCCACATACAAGAGCATGTACATTTTCATTTAATCCACTTAACATAGTCATTGAATCATTCCATCATTTCTCTATATATGGTAGTATTGTTAGAAAATCTTTTCAACAGCTAGACTCTATTCGATTTAGGAAGTATTGACTTGCATTTTAAAAAGTAATGGATAACCACCTTCTGTGGATCCATATACAAGAGCATGTACATTTTCATTTAATCCACTTAACATAGTCATTGAATCATTCCATCATTTCTCTATATATGGTAGTATTGTTAGAAAATCTTTTCAACAGCTAGACTCTATTCGATTTAGGAAGTATTGACTTGCATTTTAAAAAGTAATGGATAACCACTAATAGTCTACTATTATTCTTTATGGGAAATACTTGCTTTTCAACATGACAGTTTGTATCCCTACAGCTATAATTAATTCCTTAGGTCTAGATTATATATCTTCTACTATTTAGGCTAATTTACATATTCTGGAATTCAATATATATTATTAAAGTGAGGATGGGGTAAATGACGTAGTTAGAATGCTAATTAATTTGTTCATTTAACAGAACTTTATTGAATGTCTACAATTTTTTTTTTTTGACACTGGGTCTTTTGTTGAGCTTTTAATTATGTTCTATAATTTCTGTAGATATTTCCACTTTCAATGATTAGTCTTGATTTTGACACTGCTGGTTTTCCTGCTTACACAGTCATGTGTTGCTTAACATCCACAATATATTCTGTGATATAGGACGTTATGTGATTTGGACTTTGTGGGAGCATCATATTATACAGGAAGTCCTGAAAGGGACCAGAATAAGCAGATGTTTCCTGTATTTAAAATTTGCTGAGGCAAATGACCTCCCTCTACAATTGAGACAGTAGCTGAACAATGGGCTCAAACATAACAATTGTGAGTATGGCGCAGGACCTAGCAATGTTTCGTTCTGTCTTACATGGGGTTGCTATGAGTCAAAAGTGACTCAATGGCACCTACCAACAACAATAATTAATTTATCTAAAATTTCAGCAAATTCTTCTGCTGCGTTCCCATCAACACTCACAGACTCACCACTCCCTTTCACGTTATGCAGTAAGAAACGTTGTTTGAAGAGCTTGACCACTCAGAGCTAGCACTAAACTCAGTACTGCAGTCTGGTCCTGCTTTTTCTTTAAGCATCCCAAACAAGCTTCGCGCCTTAGCAGTGATCACCAAGGTGCTGAGAGGGATTCACTTTTGTGTTTGGTCCTTAGTTCACATCATTAGCAATTTCTCCATAACTGAGACAGGTCCCTCTAGCATTTACAATAACTAGACTTTCATCTTTCAGTGGAACCAACCCTTTAACAGCTCCGAGAATTTTTTCTTTATTTTTGAGGATCTTTGTGATTATCGAGTACCTTGTACCTAAATCTGCTACTCCATTCTTCTGTTGGGATTTCTGAACTCTGTCATAACCTTATAGGACCATAGATGTATAAGTTCCATGCGGCAATGCCCAGACATGAAGCACATGGCTATATAAACATGTGCTGTACACACTCGCCTTGGCTTTGGTGATGACACAAAGATAGTTTATTCAAATCTCCCACCCATGTTTACGAATCTCTTTTACCTTTTCAAATGGTTTTCCAACTTGCAAGTAAACATCTCCATTGGTGGTACAATTCTGTGTACAAATGATTGAAGTCAAATACAAACACATGATAACTTGGAAAAATAAAAGCTAAGCCTGATTTTTGGTAAATCTGGAGTAGTCTGGATTTTTTTAAGGTTAGTAAAATTCACATGTTCTTAAAATATGTTTAAAAAAAATCACACAGTGGTTTCAAGCCATCACCATGGCAACTATTTGCATCAGAATACTATTTTTTCCCAGAGCTATTTCTGTATCATTAAATTCTTGATAATACTTTATTATTTGGTATCTGATAAGCCCATATGCATTTTAGTGTCTAATTTACTTAACAAATTATGTCTGGCAAAAGAGAAAACTTATAGAACAATAAACAACACTATTAATTACCTCACAAAACAGGAAACCACTGTATTTGTCAGCAGCATTATGTCTTTAAAATAATGGCACCAAGTAATTAAGTATGAACATAGTCCATTATTAAGCATATATCGTTTTTCAAATTTATTCATTATAATGAAGCAAAACTAGAAACAGACTAGTGAAATTGCAAAATTGCATTTATTAGAGAGGTTTTCATTGTACAAAACAAAGCAAAGGAAATGGAAAAAGAAAAAAATATTGTCTAACAGTATGTAAGAGAAAAAAAATGTTGCTGCGGCAACTGCATGTTGTTATGTTTTCCTCATTAGACTACTGAAGGTGATTACTTGAAGAAGAAAATGGGCCTTTGATTTAAGACAATAACTTGATGGGGATACATATTTCTATTTTCTCCTTGAGAATTTATGAAGTGTTATTTTTATTTGAGAAATAGCAATCATATTTAAGATTTATAGAGATTTATGGGCAACGTGAGGAATCCAAAGACAGACCATTGTGGTCTATTTTCACTTGTTTTTTCCTAATGTGGTGAGAGAAAAAAAAGATATAAATAAAGAAAATCTTACAGAAGAGAGTAATAAAGTTCAGTTTGTTTCCATGGCCTCTAGGGCATCATAAGTTTAATGTTTCATAACTTAGGTGAGTCATATCATCCATTTTTGTTTGTTTTGTTCTGTTTTTATCACTGAAATACACCTGTCCAATGGCAGATTCTAGGCACTGTTGCATTAAATGGCCCAAGGGTTGGCTGCAAAACACTGAACATGATGTAGTTTCACCTTAAACGTTCAATCCATATATCCCAATTGTTCTGTGTACCTACTGGGCATTCAAAGGTTGACTTTATAAATGGAAACAGGGATTTAATACATTCTCACTATGTCTCAGACTCTCTGAGCCACTTCTCTCTGTTACTCTTATAATGACTGTAACATAGTTCTTTTCTATCCTATAGAGTCTCTATGGGTCAAACTTGACTTTATGGCAATGGGTTTGGTATTTTTGGCTTAATAGCTTCATTATATAATGCTATAGCTTTATATAATGAAGCAACATCATGACAAATGGAGGAAAGTTTGAGGTTGTCAAGGATTTCATTTTACTTGGATCCACTATCAACACCCATGGAAGCAGGAGTCAAGAAATCAACAGATGCATTGCATTGGGCAAATCAGCTGCGAAAGTCTTCTTTAAAGTGTTAAAAAGCTAAGATGTCACCTTGAGAACTAAGGTGTGCCTGACTCAAGCCATGGTGTTTACAATCACCTCATATGCATGCAAAAGCTGGACAATGAATAAGAAAGACCGAAGAATAGACGCCTTTGAATTGTGGTGTTGGTGGAGAATAATGAATATATCATGGACTACCAAAAGAACGAACAAATCTGTCTTGGAAGAACTACAAGAAAAATGTTCCTTAGAAGGAAGGATGGCAAGACTATGTCTTACAAAGTTTGAACACGTTATCAGGAAGGATCAGTCCCTGGAGAAGGACATCAAGCTTGGTAAAGTAGAGGGCTAGCGAAAAAGAGGAAGACCCTCAATGAGATGGACTGACTCAGTGGCTGCAATAATGGACACAAGCATAGGAACGTTGGGAGGATGGCACAGGACTGGGCAGTATTTTGTTCTGTCATGCATAGGGTCATTATGGGTCAGAACTGACTATACCCCACCAAACAACAACAACAATGAAGTAGTTTAGTATATCATCTTTGATAAACATAATTGTAATTTACTCTGGATGCTGTTTTTAATTTCAGAGGAGTAGTATAATCTAATATAGGAACTGCTGGGAATTTGTCTGATTTCTATACCCTAGAATAAAATATTCAACTCTATTGTCCAGTTGCTTCACATAATATTTAAATAAATTCATCTTTCCAAATTGCTGCCTCACTTGGGTTTTTGAATAGAATTGGTTTTCCACTGCAAGACTAATTTAAAATGACTAATATTAATTTAGACATGTAAACATCTTCATTGTCATAAGCTCTTGTGGTGAAGTGGTTAAAGCCATTGACTACTAACCGAAAGGTTGGCAGTTCAAAACCACCAGGGGCTGAGGGAGAAAGATGTGGCAATCTGCTTCTGTGGAGATTTACAGCCTTGGAAACCCTGTGGGATCACTATGAGTCAGAATTGATTTGGGTTTTAAATTTCTTCATTATATGTTTGATGCATTTTTACACTATTAGCAGTAGCCAGATAAACCATTTATATCTGTAGGTTTTTACGCTTTGAAGAAAAAATTAGATTGTATAAACATCATTGGGATTACAAGTTATTGTAAAAGTACTGAGGGAATAAAGGAACATTTACCATTGAAGCTATGGAAATATTTTCAATAACATGAAAATACTAAATATTCTGGTGTGAGCATGATTTTCCCCCTAAAGCAAAACAATTTTTCTCTAGGATGTGGTAGGTGACAGCATATCATTTAGAATGCAATGGCTTTTCATGAGAGTTGCTAAAACATGTTGAGTTTACACTGAGCTGCTGAAGTCATCTTTGTCCCAGTCCAATGGCTAATAAAATTACAGTGTTAAGCAGTACCGAAGAGAATAACTGAAAATACAACTTTTAAAGTGTGTTACCACTCTAAGACTAGGGACATGCCTGACTAGGGATTGTCAAAGCTCACCTAAATATTTCTTGAGCTTTCCTTTTTTTTTTTTTTGTCATCATTCTTTCAAGGGAGTCCTAATTCTTTAGGGCAGAGTAGAACCGCCCATAAGGTTTCCAAGGAGAAGCTGGTGGATTTAAAATGCCAACCTTTTGTTTAGGAGCTGAGTTCTCAACCACTAAGCCACCAGGGCTTCTTTATATTTCCAACATGAAGATCCAGTTGCTGACTCCTGGTTACTTCACATAACTTTGACCTTCAAGCACTAGCCAGCCTTCCTTTTCTACAAGAATGACTGCTCCATTCCAGGCTCTGAACATCATAACTGGAGTTAATTCACAAGCCTCACATCTTTCTTTTTCCTGAGCCTCTTGAATTTGTAGAGCAATGTATTCTCACACGAAGTGCTAAGAACCCACGGGAGACTAGTAAATAATTACTTGTGAGTTTAGGTGCATTTGTGGATTCCGAAAGTACTTGTAATATTTCACCAATTAAGTTGAGAAAACAGGAACAAAAAGAAGCTATAAAAAGTTATTGTACCTCTCTACCTGCTTCTCATCCCCATCTTCTAATCAATCAATAATATCTAAGCTGAAGGAATCTTTCTCTCTCTATATATATAAGATAGATGGAGAGAAAGATGTGCACATAGATTTGAATATATTGCCACAAACCAAAGTTCAGAAAAGGATGGGTTCTATTTTCTTTTCCTTTTATCATCCCCCAGCTTTGTACAAGATGACAATGTATACTTTTCTTGAAAAAGGAGTGACATTTATCATTTATGTAATGATCCCAACTGAATAACAATAATTGAATGTTGTTAAATTACTCAGTATGGGAGCCCAAACACAGTAACAATGGAAACAACATACTTATTTTAAAAAGATAGAGAAAAGTAAGCTATTAAGAAGATTACAAGAGTGAGTTCCCTAAAGTCAATCAAACATTTCTGTCCAACTTGCAGTGTTTTTTAGCTGTGCGATTTTAGATGAGTTATTTTGCTCTTCTGAGCCTCCAGGTTTCTCATTTGTTATAAGGAGATAAAAACAATAACATCATCATGGATTTTCTGTGGGCATTAAATGAGTAAATGCACGTGAGGCTCTAAGAATGCCTACATAAATGTTAAAAATGGCCAACATCATCTATCTTCATCCTGCCATTGTCATCCTCCTTCTCCGCACCATCTTTATGGTATTCATTTGTATTATGATAACAACTTTTGACCAGAAAATGGCCTTTAATTAGTGGCACAGTGAAAAAACCAGTGAGGGCCCTGAATTTAGACTGTCAGTATATAAATTACCACTCTGCCACACATAAGCTGTGTGCTTATACATAGTATTCTCGGTCTTCCAAATTTCAGCTCTTTATTTGTGAAATGAAGCCAATCATATACTTAGTTTATACAATGATAGTACTAATCAATTGATGTCAGTTGTATGCTTTCTGATACTCCGTAGGAATCTGAAAGCATTACTTTCCATCACCGCAATTATTATTGTTATTAATATTATTGCATAGGATAATACTTTGAGTCAGCCCACTTCCTACATCCTCTTCTTTTAACTACCTTCCACAGATAAGGTAGTGCTCAGGATATTATCTGTCAATTTCTTGAGGAAGAACACCAAAGAAATAGAGATTTTTATTTTTTTAGTTTTTTATTGTCTTTTTAAAAACAAGTTTATTGAGGTTTAATTTACATACAATATAACATACCCTTTTTAAGTGTGTAGTGCAATGAGTTTTGACAAATGTATCTTCCTTAGAATTATTACCTGAGGCTTTTAGTTTGTTAAGTCAACTTTTGACAACGTTTTGAAGAGAAAAAGCAATTTGAAATGCAAGAATTTAAATCATTGGGCTTCAACTTCTTGAATCCTGCAGGATTCAGAACATTACATTTATGTCCTTGACAGATATTAAAGACTATCTGACTCATGAGCGGTTAAGTGCTATGGCTGCTAACGAAAAGGTCAGCAATTCAAATCCACCAGGCACTTCTTGGAAACTCTGTGGGGCAGTTCTACTCTCTCCTGTAGGGTCACTATGAGTTGGAATCATGAGACATAAATATTCCCTAGGCTAAGTGTAGGAGAAAAAAGAATCACAGAGAAGGGGCCCTGTGCCCTGCCTTCCAACCAAGGGAGTGTGGAGAGGTAAAAAGGGGTGACAGAAACTCCAGAGATTTGGTGGCTATAAAAGCAGGGGGCAACATGTGAGAACCCAGGAAGACGGCCAGTTTCATGGAGTTCTCACTTCACAGCATGACTTAGGTACAGAAAAAAGGAGATGGACTTAGAAAAATCTAGGCAATGATCTGTGTCCTACTCTAGGACACTCCCCAAACTTCCTGAACTCCAGCAGAGTGTGAAAAGAGTGTATGTGTTACCTGAATACTTAAGAAAAGCACCACAATACCCGAGAGAGAGCCAGAGCTGGGGTCTGTGGTCAAGAACATAGGTGAAGACCAATGATTAAATACCAAATGTGATTTTATTGTCCCAAATTTCATGTGGATGGACAAAATGTGGGTTAAAGAGACAATGCTTATTTCAGTATATTTCATCATGGATAGGTGGCAATGACTCAGACCCAGATAGCCACCTCCCTACCCCAAGAAATTCAGACTAAAACTTAGGCTAACCAAAACACGAACCCAGTGCCGTTGAATCGATTCCAACTTATAGTGACCCTATAGGCTAAAGGGAAGGACAATTCTCAAGTCACTGAGTTCCTGAATTGGCCAACCTAAATTTTCAACCACAGCTAGAACTGGGACTGAAAATAGAAATTAATTTTTATTATGGGAAAATAGTGTTGTTTGTACACCTGGAATGTGGCATGAGATGTGTAGCTGGCATCTTACATATTAATAGAAATAAATTATATATATTAATAGAAAAAAATCTTAGGAAAAGGGTGGATGGGGCAAGCATTTCTTTCATTATGGGGAAGATGAAAGGCTTGAGAGGAAGATCAGTTTAAAAAATAAAAAGCAGAATTCTTGCTTTTTTGATTACAGAGTACTGTATTTTTGCACCCATCATCCATTTGTTGATATGTTGATAACATACCTAAAATTACATTTCCTGTTTTTAGCTTCATCAATTGCATATCACGTACTCATCACATGACAAAATTTCATTTGCTGACCACTATTAACCCTGGGTTTCTTTCCCTGTTCTTTTTAAGTCTTTCTTTTTCTCAGTTCATATGTTTTTCTATCAATTAAACCAAATTTTTGACCAAAACTTTTAACCGAAGGCATAGAATCATTGTTTCAGAATATCAACATTTTGGAAATAAACACTTAGACTTAAATGTGAGTTACAACAGAATAGAATCATTCACCCCCACGCATCTGTCAATTTGTCATACTGTGGGGGCTTGTATGTTGCTATGATGATGGAAGCTATGCCACTGGTATTCAAATACCAGCAGGGTTACCCATGGCAGACGAATTTCAGCTGAGATTCCAAACCAAGACAGGCTAGAAAGAAGGACCTGGCTGTTTACTTCTGAAAAGAATTAGCCATTGAAAACCTTATGAACAGCAGCAGAACATGGTCTTATATAGTGCCAGAAGATGAACCCCTCAGATTGGAAATCTCTTAAATGATGACTGAGGAAGGGTTGCCACCACAAAGTAGAGTCTACCTTAATGACATGAATAGAGTCAAGGTTTCAAAATCATCATTTGCTGATGTGACATGACTCAAAATGAGAAGAAACAGCTGCAAACATCCATTAATAATCAGAAAGCAGAATGTATGAAGTATGAATTCAGAAAAATTGTAAATTGTCAAAAATGAAATGGAATGCATAAACATCAATATCTTAGACATTGCTGTTGTTGTCAGGTGCCCTCAGTCGGTTCTGACTCATAGTGGCCCTATGTACTACAGAATGACACACTGCCTGGTCTTGCACCATGCTCATAATTGTTGTTATGCTTGAGCCCATTGTTGCAGCCACTGTGTCAGTCCATCTCATTGAGAGTCTTCCTCTTTTTCACTGACCGTCTACTTTACCAAGCATGATGTCCTTCTCCAGGGACATCCTGATATCATGTCCAACGTATGTGAGACATAGTCTTGCCATTCATGTTCCAAGGTACATTCAGGTTGTAGTTTTTCCAAGACAGATTTGTTCATTCTTTGGCAGTCTATGGTATATTCTATATCTTCACCTACACCACAATTCGAAGGTGTCCATTCTTCTTTGGTCTTCCTTATTCATTGTCCACCTTTCACATGCATATGATGTGATTGAAAATACCATGGGTTGGGTCAGGTGCACCTTAGTCTTCAAGGTGACATCTTTGCTTTTCAAAACTTAAAAGAGATCCTTTGCAGCTGATTTGCCCAATGCAATGCATCTTTTAATTTCTTGACGGCTGCTTCCATGGCTGTTGATTGTGGATCCAAGTAAAATGAAATCCTTGACAATTTCAATCCTATCTCCCTTTATCATGATGTTGTTTGTTGGCCCAGTTGTCAGGATTTTTGTTTTCTTTATGTTGAGGTGTAATCCGTACTGAAGGGTATGACTGTTGATCTTGATCAGTAAGTGCTTCAAGTCCTCTTCACATTCTACAAGCGAGGTTGTGTTATCTGCATAACACAGGTTGCTAATAAGTCTTCCTCCAATCCAGGTGCTGCATTCTTCATATAGTCCAGCTTCTTGGATTATTTGCTCAGCATACAGACTGAATAAGTATGGTGAAAGGATACAACTCTGGCACACACCTTTCCTGACTTTAAACCATGCAGTATCCCCTTGTTCTGTTGGAACAACACCTTGATCTACATACAGGTTTCTCAAGAGCACAATTAAGTGTTCTGGAACTCCCATTCTTTGTAATGTTATCCATAATTTGTTATGATCCACACAGTTGAATCCCTTTGCATAGTCAATAAAACACAGATAAACATCTTTCCGACATCCTCTGCTTTCACCTACGATGTGTCTGACATCAGCAATAATGTCCCAGGTTCCATGTCCTCTTCTGAATCCCAGCCTGGATTTCTGGCAGTTCCCTGTCAATACATTGCTGCAACCACTTTTGAATGATCTTCAGCAAATTTTACTTGTGTGTGACATTAATGATATTGTTCTATAGTGTCCACATTCGGTTGGATCACTTTTCTTGGAAATAGGCATAAATATGGATCTCTTCCAGTCAGTTGGCCAGGAAGCTCTCTTCCAAATTTCTTGGCATAGACGAGTGAGACCTTCTAGCACTCCATCCAATTGTTAAACATCATTAATTGATATTCCGTCAATTCCTGGAGCCTTGTTTTTCACCAATGCCTTCAGCGCAGCTTGGACTTCTTCCTTCAGCACCATCATTTCCTGATCATATGCTTACCACTTAAAATGGTTGAATGTCGAACAATTCTTTTTGGTATGATGACTCTGTGTATTCCTTCCATCTTCTTTTCATGCTTCCTGTGTTGTTTAATAGTTTCCTCATGGAATGCTTAACTATTGCAACTTTAAGCTTGAATTTTTCTTCAGCTCTTTCAGCTTGAGAAATGCTGAGCGTGTTCTTCACTTTTTGTTTTCTATCTCCAGCTCTTTGAACATGTCATTATAATGACTTACTTTGTGTTCTTGAGCGACCCTTTGAAATCTTCTGTTCAGTTCTTTTACTTCATCATCTCTTCCTTTTGCTTTAGCTACTCGACTTTGAAGAGAAAGTTTCGGAGTCTCTTCTGACATCCATTTTGGTCTTTTCTTTCTTTCCTATCTTTTTAATGGCCTCTTGCTTTCTTCATGGATAATATCATTGATGCCATTCCACAACTCCTCCGGTCTTCAGTAATCAGTGTTTAGTATGTCAAATTCATTCTTGAGATGGTCTCTAAACTCAGCTGGGATATACTCAAAGTCGTACTTTGGCTTTCATCGACTTGTTCTAATTTTCTTCAGTTTCAACTTGAACTTGCATATGAGCAATTGATGGTCTGTTCCGCAGCCAGCCCCTGGCCTTGTTCTAACTGATGATTTTGAGCTTTTCTGTCTTCTTTTTCCACAGATGTATTCAATTTGATTTCTGTGTGTTCCATCTGTTGAGGTTCACATGTATAGTCACCATTTATGTTGTTGAAAAATTATTTGCAGTGAAGAAGTCATCAGTTTTTGGAAAATTCTATCATAGGATCCCTGGCATTTGTTGTGTCACCAGGGGCCGTATTTTCCAACTACTGATCTCCTTTGTTTCCCACCTTTGCATTCTAATCACCAGTAATTATCAATGCATCCTGATTGTATGTTCAATCAATTTCAGACTGCCTAAGCTGGTAGAAATCTTCAATTTTTTCACCTGTGGCTTAGTGGCTGGTGCATAAATTTGAATAATAGTCATATTGACTGGTCTTCCTTGTAGGTATATGGATATTATCTTATCAGTGATAGTATTGTTCTTCAGGGTAGATCTTGAAATGTTCTTTTTGACGATGAATGCAACACCATTCCTCTTCCAGTTTTCATTGCAGGCTTTGTGGACCGTATAATTGTCCAGTTCAAAATAGCAAATACTAGTTCATTTTAGCTCATTAATGCCTATGATATTGATGTTTATGTGTTCCATTTCATTTTTTATGATTTCCAATTTTCCTAGAGTCATACTTCATACAGTCCATGTTCTGATCATCAATCGATGTCTGCAGCTGTTTCTTTTTGAGTCCTGCCACATCATTAAAGGAAGATCCTGAAAGCTTGACTCCATCTACATCATTAAGGTCAACTCTACTTAGAGGAGGCAGTTCTTCCCTAGTCAACCTTTGAATGCCTTCCAACTTGGGGGGCTTATCTTCCGACACTGTATCAGACAATGTTCCGTTGCTATTCATAAGGATTTCACTGGCTAATTCTTTTCAGAAGCAGACTTCTGGGCCCTTCTTCCTAGTCTGTCTTAGCCTGGAAGCTCAGCTGAAACCCTTACCCTGTACGTGACCCTGTTGTTACCTGAATACCAGTGGCATAGTTTCCAGCATCACAGCAATATGCAAGATCCCACAAAACGACAAACTGACAGGAATGTGGGAGATATTAGGCATTTGTGAACTGAAATGGACTGGTATTGGCCATTTTGAATTGGATAATCATATGGTCTACTATGCTGGGAATGACAACTTGAGGAGAAATGATGATGCATTCATTGTCAAAAATACATTTCAAGATCTATCCTGAAGTACAATGCTGTCAGTGATAGGATAATATCCAGACCAGTTAATATGACTGCAAACCAGACCAGTTAATATGACTATTATTCAAATTTCTGCATCAATTGCTAAGACCAAAGGTAAAGATATTGAAGTTTTTACTGACTTCTGCAATCTGAAATTGATGGAATTCTGCAATCAGAATGCATTAATAATTACTGGTGATTGGAATGTGAATATTGGAAATAAAGAAGGCTGTTTATTTGGAAAATATGGTCTTTATGATGGAAATGGTGCTGGAGATTTTATGACAGAATTTTGCGAGACCAATGACTTCTTCATTACAAATACCTTTTTTCAACAGCATAAATGGTGGCTATACACGAAGACTTCAACAGATAGAATACACAGGAATCAAATCAACTACATCTGTGAAAAGAGATGATGGAAAAGCCCAATATTATCAGTCAGAAAAAGGCCAGGGGCCAACTGCAGAACAGACCATCAATTGCTCACATGCAAGTTCAAGTTGAAGCCAAAGAAATTTAGAAAAATTCCTTGAGAGCCTAAGTAGGACCTTGGGTATATCTCACCTGAATTTAGAGAACATCTCAAGAATAAATTTGACAGGTTGAACACTAATGATGGAACACCAGACACTTGCGGAATGACATCATAAGTGAAGAAAGCAACAGTTGATTAAAACTACAGGAAAGAAAGAAAAGACCAAAATGGATGTTAGAAGATACTCTGAATCTTGCTCTTGAACGTAGTAGTAGCTAAGCAAAAAGAAGAAATGGAGAAGTAAAAAAGCTGAATGAAAGATTTCAAAGGAGAGCTCCAAAAGACAAAGTAAATTATTATAAAGACATGTCCAAAGATCTAGAGTTAGAAAACCAAAAAGGAAAAACACACTCGACATTTCTCAAGCTGAAAGAGCTGAAGAAAAAATTCAAGCCTCGAGTTCCAATATTGAAGAATCGTTCTGAGAAAATACTAAATGACCCAGGAAGCAACAAAATAAGATGGAAGCAATACACAGAGTAACTGTACCAGAAAGAATTGGTGGACATTCAACCATTTCAGGAGGTAGCATGTGATCAGAAAGAGATGATACTGAAGGAAGAGGTCCAAGCTACACTGAAAGCATTGGTGACAAACAAGGCTCCAGGAATTGGTGGAATACCAATTGAGTTGTTTCCATAAACAGATGCAGAGCTGGAAGTGCCACTCGTCTGTGCCAAGAAATTTGGAAGACAGCTACCTGGCTAAAGGACTGGAAGAGATTCATATATATGCCTATTTCCAAGAAAGGTGATCCCACTGAAGGCAAAAATTATCGAACAGTATCATTAATATCACACACAAGTAAAATTTTGCTGAAGATCATTCAAAACCGGCTGCAGCAGTACATCAACAGAGAATTGCCAGAGATTCAATCAGATTCAGAAGAGGATGTGGAATGAGGGATATGACTGCTGATGTCAGATGGATCCTGCCTGAACACAGAGAGTACCAGAAAGATGTTTACCTGTGCCTTATTGGCTATGCAACAGCTTTCATTTGTGTGGATCATAGCAAATTATGGATAACATTGGGAATGGGAATTCCAGAACACTTAATTGTGCTCGTGAGGAAAGCGTACATAGATCAAGAGGCAGTTATTCTAACAGAATGAGGGGAATCTGTGTGGCTTAAAGTCAAGAAAGTTGTGCATCAGGGTTTTACCCTCTCACCAAGCTTATTCAATTTGTATGTTGAGCAAAGAATCCCAAAGGCTGGACTGTATGAGGAAGAATGGGGCACCAGGATTGGAATAAGACTCATTAGCAACCTGTGTTATGCAGATAATGCAATACTACTTGCTGAAAGTGAAGAGCACTTACTGATGAAGATCAAAGACTGCAGCCTTCAGTATGGATTATATCTCAACATAAAGAAAACAGAAATGGTAGCAAGTGGACCAATAAGCAACATCATGATAAAGGGAGAAAGGATTGAAGTTGTGAAAGATTTCATTTTACTTGGATCCACAATCAACACCCATGGAAGCTTCAGTCAAGAAATAAAAAGACATTTTGCATTGGACAGACATGTTGCCAAAGGTCCCTTTAAAGTGCTGAAAAGCAAAGATGTCACCTTGAAGACTAAGGTGCTCCTCACCTAAACCATGGTGTTTTCAGTCACCTCATATGCATGTGAAAGGTGGGCAATGAATAAGGAAGACTGAAGAGGTATTGCTGCCTTTGAATTATGGTGTTGTTCAAGGATGCTAAATATACCACTGACTGCCAATATCTATCTTGGAAGAAATACAGCCAGTATGCTTTTTAGAAGCAAGGATGGTGAGACTATGCCTCACATACTTTGGGCATATTATCAGAAGGCATCAGCCCCTTGAGGTGGACATCATGCTTGGTAAAGTAGAGGGTGAGGGAAAAAGAGGAAGATCCCCAATGAGGTAAATTGGTTCTGTGGCTGCAGTAATGGGCTTAAGTATAACAGTGATTGTGAGGATGGGCAGGAGTGGCCAGTTTGTTGTAGATTTTTAATAATAGTTATTATAAATAGATGATAAGCTTCATAGGTTTTTTTTGACACCTATTAGTTGATTAAATTATTTTTCTTGTTATTATTGTAAAATATATTAATTTTGAAACATCCTGTTTTTTTCCAGCATTCCACAGTTTTCTATGTTTTTGATGAATTTGTATATTATGGAAGTTTATTAACCTTGGACATTGTTAAGCTCACCTATAAAGTTGATTTTGTGTCTTTTGTGTGGAGTTTTGCAAATGTTCTCAGAGTTTTTAATGGTTATCAGTCATCTACATGTAGCAGTTTGCTTGACGTATTCTTTTCCATCCTTTGATTTTTAATAAATTTATATTTTTGTTTCTAAGTTGTGTTTCTTGTAGACAGTATATTGGTGGATCCTTTTTTTTTTTTTTTTAATTCCATTCTGTCACTGTCTGTCTCTTTATGAGTGCATTTAGGCCATTTATTTTCAGTATAATTATTGATAGGTGTGAGTTTATTGCTGTCATTTTGTAGTGCATTTCCTTTGTTCCTTTCACTCTCCTGAGCTGAATTCCTCTGGTTTGTAATTTTTTTTTTTACTTCTTTTGTTTTTTGTACATTTTGTGTTTACTGAGACTTCATGTTTTTCTTCTTTATTTCAATAAGTAAGTTTGTTAACTTTCTTTGTGGTTACCTTGAAATTTACCCTCATCTTCCTAAGTTTGAGCCAGTCTTTTATTCTTTGGTATCGCCTTGACTTCCTTTCCATAAGTAAGTTCTATACCTACATCATTTATGCCCTCTTTTATTGTTTTAATGCTGTTGTCATTTACAGATTAACCTCTCTGATTCCCTGCTGTAAATCTTTTAGTTTTGAATAGTCCTTGAGAGTTCATTTCCTAGGTTGCTATCTAGCTGGTGCAATCTTTCATCTTAGATTCAGTCTGTTGTCTAATATTGTTTATTCTCTAGCTGAAGGGCTCCCTTTAATAATTCTTGTAAGTTTGATTTGGTTTTTACATGTTTCCTTAATCTCTATCTAGTAAATCCTAATTTCCCCATCATATTTGAATGAGAGTTTTACAGGATATATTATTCTCGGTTAGCAATATTTTTCTTTCAAGGTCTTATATGTGTCATCCCATTGCCTTCTTACCTGCATGGTTTCTGGCAAGTCATCAGAGTTTAGTCTTACTGTTTCTCCTTCTTATGTGACTTTTCATTTTTCCCAAGTTGCTCTCAGGATTCTTTCTTTGTTTTTGGTTTTAGAGAATGTGATTATGGTATGCCTTCGTGATTTTCTTTTGGCATCTATCCTATATTGGGTTCATTAAGCTTTTTGGACAGTTAGCTTTTCATCTTTCATGATATTAGAGAAGTTTTCTGCCAGCAATTCTTCAGTGATCCTCTCTGTGTTTTCTATTTTCTCGCCCTGTTCTGAAACTCTGATCACTTGCAAATGTTTGCTTTTGATTGTATCCCATATCATTCTCAGGGGTTCTTCATTTTTCTTTGTTCTTTTTTTTTTTTTCTGATTTTTCTCCAGAAAAGTGGTATAAAGTATTTGCCTTGAATTTTGTTAATCCTGTCTTGCATTTTTTCATACCTGCTACTCAGACCTTCTATGAAACTGTCCGTTTCTGAAATCTTGTTGTTAGTCTTTTGGATTTCTACTTGTTTTTGTATGATTTCTAGTTGTGAATTTATTTTACATTTTGTCCCTGTATTATTTCCTTGAATTCTTCCATTTTGTCTGTATTTCCCATGATTTGGTCTGCCTTTTCAATGAATTTGTCTATTTTTTCCTCATTTTTGTCCACTTTTTGCTTCAACTTTTGCACAGCTTTGAATATTAAAGATTTGAATTCCGTATCAGGTAGTTCCAGTGCCTTTTCGTCTACTGGAAAGTCATCTGGTGTTTTACTTTGCACACCTACTGGAACCACCTCGTTCTTTTTTTTTTTTTTTAATATGTTTTGATATTGTTTGCTGTCTTCTGGATATTCAATAGTTTTTTTCTTTGTTATTAATAGCAGATTTGTTTCATCCTGCTTTTTTGTTTTTTTCTGAGCAGGCATGCTGTGAGTTCTTTGTTATTTTCTCATCTGTGGGCACTATATTTTTCACCTCCTTTGTCGATGAACAGGGCCAGTTGCTCAGCTATGGTGCAGCAGCGAAAGTCCATCTGAAGGGGAGGGGCTGGGATACATTGTTTATGGCATGTACTGGGACTGAAGGGGTTGGCCACAGATCAGTGCAGGGCAAATTCTGGTAGGTTGTGTCTCTGCTGCTCAGGTGTACAATGTTCAGTTCATGGTTCAGATAGGCAGGAGGGAGGGGGGAGTTTGTGATGTGTGGAGCTAAGTTGGATATAAGAAAGAAGAGAGAGAGGATAGAGAAACAGGAACCAAAAAAGGAATGGTACTGAGGAAGCCTGCCATTGGAGTGAAGAGATGGCAAATCAAGAAATGGAGAAAAACAAAAAGGAAAAAAAAGAAAAAAGAAATGCCCCCGGAGATCCCACCAGTGATTGGGGAAGTGGTCCCCAGGCCTCAGCACACAGCTTGTCTAGAAAAGTCAGAGCTTTTACACAGTACCAGATATTCAGGAGACAAGAAAAGAAAGAAAGTAGAAAGAGTTGAGAAACTGAGAAATGATGAAAAACAAAAAGGAAAAAAAGAAAAAAAAAAAAGAAATGTCCTGAAGCATCCTGCTGGAGCGGCTGTGCTGACCAGGGAAGTAGCTCCTAAACCACAAAATACAGCCTGTCTACAAAGGGTAGAGATGCACACATGCCAGCTATTCAGGAGACAGGAAAAGAAGGTAAGTAGAGAGAGACAAGAAACCAAGAAATGAAGAAAAACAAAACGGAAAACAGAAAACAAACTAAAAAAGGCCCCAGGGATCCCACCAACATTTCTCACAGACCAGGGAGCAGTTCCCCTGCCGAGTGGCACCTTATAGCTGGTCAAGAAGAAGCAAAGATGGTACACGGACCCAGGTGTTTGAGAGAAAGGAGGAAGAGGAGGTAAGAGACAGGGAAGAAACCAAAAGAAGCTGAAAAAAGCAACTCCAGCAACAAAGAAATAACACTGAAGGAGCCAGTAAGTGTGGGTGGGGTGAATCCAAGTGGCATGGAGCTGACACTTCCCAGCTGAACTGGGAAGTAGCAGAGACCAAGGAGGGGGAAGAAGGGTGGGGGGTGGGCAAGCTTGTATCTATGGTTACCAGCTGCTCTGTCTCCTGCTGGAGGTTTGTGAAGCAGCTCTCTCATACTCCCCATCGCTGATCTCAACAGGAGTCCAAGATTGTGAATCTGTGGTGTGTTAGCTGATAAGAGACCTCTGCTCCATATCTCCCTTCACTCTCTGTTCTCTGTCAGTTTCTTATTCCATTCAGTGTTTGGTTGAGCTCTTTATCTATTCATTTGACACTTAGGGTTCCAGGATTGACTTTTATCTCTGTTTTACTTATTTTTTTGTATCTTTGCTGTGGAGGGATGGCGTTGTGCTTGTGTGTATGTTGTGCATGTTGGCTCTGCCTCCTTACCTTATTTTTTACAGACAAAATTAAAACCTCTTATTTTCAATTTAAGGGGTCCTGTTTGCTCAATGGTTAAAGTGCTCATCTGATAACTGAAAGCTTGGAGGTTTGAACCCACCAGCTGCATTCTGTGGGAAAAAGACGTGGCAGTTTGCTTCAGTAAAGATTTACAACCTTGGAAACCCTATGGGGCAGCTCTGCTCTGTTGTATAGGGTTGCTATGAGTTGAAATTGACTCCATGGGAGTGGATTTGGTTTGGTTTTGGCTTTGTTTATCTGGGCCTCTTTCCTTCCATATAAAGTTGGTGATTATTTTTTCCATTTTGTTAAAGAATGCTGTTGGTATTTGGATCAGGATTGCATTATATCTGTAAATCTTTTTGGGTAGAATTGACATTTTCACAATGTTGAGTCTTTATATTCATGAGCATGATATGTTTTTTCCATGAATGTAGGATATCTTTTGGTTTATTGTGTTAGTGTTTTGTAGTTTTCTTTGTGTCAGTCTTTTATGTCCCTAGTTAGATTTATTCCTAAGTATTTTATCTTTTTAGGGATTATTATAAATGGTATTGTTTTCCTGATTTCCTTTTTGAAGTTCTCTTTATTAGTGTATAGAAATCCAACTGATTTATGTATATTAATTTTATATCTGGCTACTCTGCTGAATCTTTCTATTAGTTCCAGTAGTTTTCTTGTGGAATCTTTGGGGTTCTGTATGTATAGAATCATATTATCTGTGAAAAGGGATAATTTTATTTCTTCCTTTCCAATCTGAATGTCCTTTATTTCATTTTCTTACCTTATTACTCTAGCTAGAACTTCCAAAAAGCACAGTGTTAAATAAGAGTGGTGATAAAGGGAATCCTTGTCTTGATCCTGTTCTCAGAGGGAATGCTTTCAGACTCTCTTTGTATAGAAAGATGTTGGCTGTTTGTTTTGATTGGCACTAGAAAAAAAAAAAAAAGTTTGTTTTGTATAGATGCCCTTCTTATGCTGAGGAATTTCCCTTATGTTCCTATTCTGTTGAGAGTTCTTTTCGTGAATGAGTGTTGGACTTTATCAAACGCCTTTTCTGCATGGATTGAGATGATCATATGATTCTTGTCTTTTGTTCTATTTATGTGGTAAATTATATTGACTGATTTTCTAATGTTCAAAATCAGGTATCCTTTCATACCTGGTGTGAATCGCACCTGGTTTTTTTTTTTTCTTTGATATGATGCTAAATTCTATTGGCTAGAATTATATTGAGAATTTTTGCCTTTTTATTCATGAGAGATATTAGTCTGTATTTTTCTTTTTTTGTGGCATCTTTCCCTGGCTTTGGTGTCAGAATTACGCTGGCTTCAACAAATGAACTCAGGCATATTCTTTCTTTTTCCATGCCCTGAAATAGTTTGAGTAGTACTGGTGTGAGCACTTCCCTGAATGTTCAGTGGAATTCTCCACTGAAGCCATCTAGATAGACCAGGGATTTTTGTTGGGAGTTTTTTTTTTTTTTTTTTTTTAATTATCTCTTCAATCTCTTCTCTTGTTATGTGTCTGCTCAGATTTTCTATCTCAGCTTGTGTTAGTTTAGGTAGGTGTGTGTTTCTAGAAATTTGCACATTTCCTCCAGGTTTTCAAATTTGTTGGAATGTAATTTTTCATATTTAGTGGTATTCTGTTATGATCCTTTTATTTCAGTGGAGTCTATTGTAATATCCCCCATTTCATTCCTTGTTTGGATTATTTGCTTCCTCTTCTATTTTTCTTTTGTCAGTTTGGTCAATAATTGATCTTTTCAAAGAACCCAATTTTGGTCCTATTGATTCTTTCTATTGCTTCTCTGTTTTCTGTTTCATTTTTTTTTTGCTGTAATCTTTATTATTTTCTTTCTTCTGGTAGCTGTGGCCTTCCTTTGCTGTTCTCTTTCTATTTGTTCTAGTTGTAAAGCTAACCTTTTGATACTGGTCCATTCTTCTTTTTGATGTGTGTGCTTATTGATATAAATTGACCACTCAGCACTGCCTTTGCTGTGTCCCAAAAGTTTTGGTTTGATGTGTTTTCATTCTCGTTTAAGCCAATAATTTCTTTTATTCCCTCTTTGATTTGTTCTATTACCCAGTTGTTTTAATTAAGGTATTTTTCAGTTTCTATGTTTTTTTTTATTTTTTTCTGCTTGCTCTTCCTGTTTTTGTTTTCTACTTTTATGGTGTAAGCAGAGAGAATATTTCGTATTATTTTGATGCTTTGGATTTTATTGATTGCTGCTCTGTGGACTAAAATGGGGCTTATTGTTGAGAGTGTTCCATGTGTATTGGAAAAGAATGTGTACCTTGCCTCTGTTGGGTGGAGTGTTATGTATATGTCTATGAGGTCAAGTTGGTTGATTTTGACCTTTAGATCTACTGTATTTTTGTTGAGCTTCTTCCTAGATGTTCTGTCCTTTACCAAGAGTGGTGTGGTGAAGTCTCCTACTAATATTGTGGAACTGCCTATTGCTCTTTTTGGTGTTGTTAGAGTTTGCTTTATGTATTTTGGAACGCTGTCCTTGGGTTTATTTAATATTTATTAAGATTTTACCTTTTTGGTGGATTGTCCCTTTCATTATTATATAATTTAATTTCTTGTCTTTTGTGGTTGATTTTGCCTTAAAGACTATCTTATCTGGGATTAATATTGCCACCCCTACCTATTTTTCATTGTTGTTTTCTTGATACATTTTTTCTATCCTTTTATTTTTAATATATTTATGCCTTTGTTTCTAAGGTGTGTCTCTTATAGACAGAGTATTGATGGGTCATCCTTTTTTATCCATTCTGCTACTCTCTGTCTCTTTATGGTTGGTTTTAAATTATTTATATTCAGTGTGATTATCAATAGGTATGAGTTTATTGCTGTCATATTGTTGTGCTCTTTTTTTTTTTTGTGGTGCTGATGTTTTCAGTGTTCCTCTTACTTTCCTGTGCTTAGTTCCTTTTGTTTGTGGATTTTCTTTTCTTTTGTTATTCTAGATTTTGTTTTTATTGAGGCTTTTTTCTTCCTTTTTATATGAATGAGTAGCTTTGTTAACTTTCTTTGTGGTTACCTTGAAATTTACTCTTACCTTGCTAAAGGTGGGCCAGTTTTTTTCTGCATCTGTCTAGGGCATCATATTGGCTCCTTGACCTATTTTGATGGAGCCAAATATGTAAATAATTTTGAGGAAATTTTTGAGTGCAGAGGGTCTAGACATGAATCTTCTGGGTTTGGGAAATATTTTATATCTTTATTTGACTAGAGGTCACATGGATATATGACATATGTAAAAATTAATTGAACTGTAGTTTTAAAATTTGTTCAACTTATAACTGGTTTTTTAATTTAATTATACATCAATAAGAAGAGATCTCTTTAAAAAAAATAAAAGCAGTGACATATATTTATACCTGGTCTTTTTGGAAAGAGGTTTAGAATAATATATTGCAGGATTAAAAAAATGTTTCTGTATAAAAATATAGTATTTGTTGCATCAAAAAAAGGATATTATATATATACATACACACCAATATTTAATTATGTATTATATGTAAAAGTGTGTGTGTGTATACATGTATGACTGAATAAATTTATATACTACTATGTGATTTTTCTTGAAGAATAGACAAAAATTTTCTTTTCTTAGTGGTTTTTTGGGCACAGAAATAGGATCTGATTATAGGGAAGGATGTATGTGCCTTTATTTTGTATGTTTCTATATTTTTTAATAATATAAATTATTTTTATCATAAAATTTTGAAAAATTACAACTGAGAGGGGGCCAAGATGGCTGACTAGGTAGACGCTACCTCGGATCCCTCTTGCAACAAAGACTCAGAAAAACAAGCGAATCGATCACATTCATGACAATCTATGAACCCTGAACAACAAACACAGATTTAAAGAGTTGACCTGAGTGACAGAGACGGAGAACGAACAACTACGGGGAAGCAGTGACTGTTTTCGGAGCCTGGAGCCAGCGTCCCAGTCAGGTAACCTTGGCGCTGGGCTTAGGACTGGGCGCAGGAGAGCTGAACACAACATCTTGTGAGGGCGCAAACATGGGGGGCAGCCCTACCCCCCTGAACTGACCCCAGGAGGGGGCCCATCTGGTCCGCACGGGCGGCGTGGTGACACGGCTTTTGGGAGGAGAAGTCTCCGGGAGGCAGTGACTGGTTTTGGAGCTGGGAGTGCAGTGTCCCAGCCGGGGAAACTTGGCGCCGGGCTTTGGACTGGGCACAGGGGACCTGAGCACGGCATCCGGTCATGACGCAAACACGGGGCGCAGCCCTACTCCCCTGAACTAACCCCGGGAGGGGGCCCAGCCAGTCTGCGGGGGTGGCGCAGCAACGTGGCTGGCGGGACGAGAAGTCCCCGGGGGGCAGCAACTGATTTTGGAGCTTGGAGTGCAGTGTCCCAGCAGGGGAACCTTGACGCTGGGCTTTGGACTGGCAGCGGAGGATCTGACCTGCAGCTTCTGCGGGCCTGACCCTCGGGGGCAATCACTACACAGCCAGCACACATAGGCGACAGGCCCCTTGGGAATCTCAGATAAAATAGTCATCCCAAGCAAGATAAGCAACTTTGGCTATATTCCGGGGTGCTGCTCGCTCATGTTTTTCTGAACCCTCCCCTCCCCTTCCCAGGCGGCTTCATTAACATTAGAATTTCCTGAGCCAAAGGGAGAATGGCTCTGGCTCCGCAGCTTTGCTTTTCCTTTTTTTTTTTTTTTTGGTCTTTTCCTAACCCATTCTTCCGGCCTGAGAGAAGCAACCACAAAAAACCCAGAGACCAAAAATCCTTCCCTAATTGGACTAAAAACACAGAAGCAGCTCGAGCCAAGCACATATGATCCAGATCTCGGGCTTTCATCCTTACAGGGAACAAGGTGGCTGTTATAATGCAAAGGCAGTTCTGATAGGGATCTGACTGCATTTTTTTTTAGCGGATTTACTGGAAAAACAAGTTTCCCAGGTCTGATATCTCTCCTTATTCAACAGAGCCCTAACTGACCCACAACAGGGAACTGAGAGCTAAAGCTTCCCCCGGACCACCTAGCCTCTTGCCTTAGGGATCTAAGGAGGGAGACACCTACCAATCAGTAGAGGTACCTGCATTGGGGTCCTAAGGTACAGCTGCAGAGCCCTGCCACAAAGGTGCTTTAGGAATAGAGACACACCTACCTCACTGACACTTGGGGGAAGTCTGCCAGCATCCTGCTCCCCCCCCCGGAGTGTGAACCCCAGCTGCTAATAGAATCTGGTGCACACAACTATCACCACTACTTCTCGAGGTGGATAGGTGTTAGGGTGCAGCACACACTTGATGACCCAAAATCAGATTCTACTCAAGAATAATGAATAGACTCCGGCATATATATCTGGCAACAGCCCAAACCAGCTGGTAATAGGTCATAAGTAAGTCAAGGGCTACAACAAACAAGACAGCACAATCTAGTAGCCCATCCACGTATATTGAAAGAAAACAAAACAAGATAAGACTCAGTGAGCAAATATAGAATAAATCACTTAAATTTTTTTTTTTTTTTTGTACCTTAGTGATGGCTTGGAGACAGCAGTCGATATCAAACCACCTAAAAGACCATGACTGCTTCTACAACCCCCCAAACAAAAGAATCAAAATCTTTCCCAAGTGAAGATACAATCCTGGAATTATCAGGTACAGAATATAAAAAAACTAATTTACAGAATGCTTCAAGACATCAGGGATGACCTCAGAAATGAAATAAGGCAAACTGCAGAAAAAAGGCAAGAAACACACTGATAAAACTGTTGAAGAACTCAAAAAGATTATTCAAGAACCTAGTGGAAAAATTAATAAGTTGCAAGAATCCATAGAGAGACAGCATGCAGAAATCCAAAAGATTAACAATAAAATTACAGAATTAGACAACACAATAGGAAGTCAGAGGAGCAGACTCGAGCAATTAGAATGCAGACTGGGACATCTGGAGGACCAGGGAATTAACACCAACATAGCTGAAAAAAAATCAGATAAAAGAATTAAAAAAAATGAAGAAACCCTAAGAATCATGTGGGACTCTATCAAGAAGGATATTTTGTGTGTGATTGGAGTCCTGGAACAGGGAGGGAGGACAGAAAACATAGAGAAAATAGTTGAAGATCTGCTGACAGAAAACTTCCCTGACATCATGAAAGACAAAAGGATATCTATCCAAGATGCTCATCGAACCCCATTTAAGATTGATCCAAAAGAAAAACACCAAGATATATTATCATCAAACTTGCCAAAAACAAAGATAAACAGAAAATTTTAAAAGCAGCCAGGGAGAAAAGAAAGATCTCCTTCAAGGGAGAATCAATAAGAATAACTTCAGACTACTCAGCAGAAACCATGCAGTCAAGAAGGCAATGGGAAGACATATACAGAGCACTGAAAGAGAAAAGCTGCCAACCAAGGATCATATATCCAGCAAAACTCTCTCTGAAATATGAAGGAGAAATTAAGATATTTACAGATAAACACAAGTTTAGAGAATTTGCAAAAACCAAACCAAAGCTACAAGAAATACTAAAGGAAATTGGTCAGAAAACCAATAATATCAGATACCAGCCCAACACAAGGTCACAGAACAGAACATCCTGATATCAACTCAAATAGGGAAATCACAAAAACAAATTAAGATTAATTAAAAAAAAAAAAATGCTCAAAACAGGGAATCATTGAAGTCAATATGTAAAAGTCACAATAATCAAAAAGAGGGACTAAATACAGGTGACATAGAACTGCATTATGGAGAGGGATACAAGGCAATACAGAACAATACAAGTCAGGTTTTTACTTAGAAAAATAGGGGTAAATATTAAGGTAACCACAAAGAGGTATAACAACTCCATAACTCAAAATAAAAACCAAGAAAAACGTAACGACTCAACAAACATAAAGTCAAATACTATGAAAATGAGGATCTCACAATTTACAAAGAAAAACGTCTCAGCACAAAAAGTAAGTGGAAAAATGAAATTGTCAACAACACACATAAAAAGGCATCAAAACGACAACACTAAACACTTACCTATAATTACGCTGAATGTAAATGGACTACATGCACCAATAAAGAGACAGAGAGTCTTGGACTGGATAAAGAAACACGATCCGTCTATATGCTGCCTACAAGAGACACACCTTAGAGACACAAACAAACTAAAACTCAAAGGATGGAAAAAAATATTTCAAGCAAACAATAAACAAAAAAGAGCAGGAGTGGCAATATTAATTTCTGAAAAAATAGACTTTAGACTTAAATCCACCACAAAGGATAAAGAAGGACACTACATAATAATAAAAGGGACAATTGATCAGGAAGATATAACCATATTAAATATTTATGCACCCAATGACAGGGCTGCAAAATACATAAATCAAATTTTAACAGAACTGAAAAGTGAGATAGACACCTCCACAATTATAGTAGGAGACTTCAACACACCACTTTCGGAGAAGGAAAGGACATCCAGTAAGAAGCTCAATAGAAACACGGAAGATCTAATTACAACAATCAACCAACTTGACCTCATTGACTTATACAGAACTCTCCACCCAACTGCTGCAAAATATACTTTTTTTTCTAGCGCACATGGAACATTCTCTAGAATAGACCACATATTAGGTCATAAAACAAACCTTGCAGAATCCAAAACATCGAAATATTACAAAGCATCTTCTCAGACCACAAGGCAATAAAACTAGAAATCAATAACAGAGAAACTAGGGAAAAGAAATCAAATACTTGGAAACTGAACAATACCCTCCTGAAAAAAGACTGTGTTATAGAAGACATTAAGGAGGGAATAAGGAAATTCATAGAATTCAATGAGAATGAAAATACTTCCTATCAAAACCTCTGGGACACAGCAAAAGCAGTGCTCAGAGGCCAATTTATATCGATAAATGCACACATACAAAAAGAAGAAAGAGCCAAAATCAGAGAACTGTCCCTACAACTTGAACAAATAGAAAGTGAGCAACAAAAGAATCCATCAGGCACCAGAAGAAAACAAATAATAAAAATTAGAGCTGAACTAAATGAATTACAGAACAGAAAAACAATTGAAAGAATTAACGAAGCCAAAAGCTGGTTCTTTGAAAAAATCAACAAAATTGATAAACCATTGGCTAGACTGACTAAAGAAATACAGGAACGGAAACAAATAACCAGAATAAGAAATGAGAAGGGCCACATCACAACAGATCCAACTGAAATTAAAAGACTCATATCAGATTATTACGAAAAATTGTACTCTAACAAATTTGCAAACCTAGAAGAAATGGATGAATTCCTGGAAAACCACTACCTACCTAAACTAACACATTCAGAAGTAGAACAACTAAATAGACCCATAACAAAAAAAGAGATTGAAACGGTAATCAAAAGACTGCCAACAAAAAGAAAGCCCTGGCACGGATGGCTATACTGCAGAGTTCTACCAAACTTTCAGAGAAGAGTTAACACCACTACTACTAAAGGTATTTCAAAGCATAGAAAATGACGGAATACTACCCAACTCATTCTATGAAGCCACCATCTCCCTGATACCAAAACCAGGTAAAGACATCACAAAAAAAGAAAATTACAGACCTATATCCCTCATGAACATTGATGCAAAAATCCTCAACAAAATTCTAGACAATAGAATTCAACAACATATCAAAAAAATAATTCACCACGATCAAGTGGGATTTATACCAGGTATGCAAGGCTGGTTTAATATCAGAAAAACCATTAATGTAATCCACCACATAAATAAAACAAAAGACAAAAACCACATGATCTTATCAATTGATGCAGAAAAGGCATTTGACAAAGTCCAACACCCATTTACGATAAAAACTCTCACCAAAATAGGAATTGAAGGAAAATTCATCAACATAATAAAGGGCATCTATGCAAAGCCAACAGCCAACATCACACTAAATGGAGAGAACTTGAAAGCATTTCCCTTGAGAACGGGAACCAGACAAGGATGCCCTTTATCACCGCTCTTATTCAACATCGTGCTAGAATCCTAGCCAGGGCAATTAGGCTAGACAAAGAAATAAAGGGCATCCGGATTGGCAAGGAGGAAGTAAAATTATCTCTATTTGCTGATGACATGATCTTATGCACAGAAAACCCTAAGGAATCCTCCAGAAAACTACTGAAACTAATAGAAGAGTCTGGCAGAGTCTCAGGCTATAAGATAAACATACAAAAATCACTCGGATTCCTCTCCATCAACAAAAAGAACATCGAAGAGGAAATCACCAAATCAATACCATTCACAGTAACCCCCAAGAAGATAAGATACTTATGAATAAATCTCACCAAGGATGTAAAAGACCTATACAAAGAAAACTACAAAGCTCTACTACAAGACATTAAAAAGGACATACTAAAGTGGAAAAACATACCTTGCTCATGGATAGGAAGACTTAACATAGTAAAAATGTCTATTCTACCAAAAGCCATCTATACATACAATGCAATTCCGATCCAAATTCCAATGTCATTTTTTAAGGTGATAGAGAAACAAATCACCAATTTCATATGGAAGGGAAAGAAGCCTCGGATAAACAAAGCATTACTGAAAAAGAAGAAGAAAGTGGGAAGCCTCACTCTACCTGACTTCAGAAGCTATTATACAGCCACAGTAGTCAAAACAGCCTGGTACTGGTACAACAACAGGCACATAGATCAGTGGAACAGAATTGAGAACCCAGATATAAATCCATCCACATATGAGCAGCTGATATTTGACAAAGGCCCAGTGTCAGTTAATTGGGGAAAAGATAGTCTTTTTATCAAATGGTGCTGGCATAACTGGATATCCATTTGCAAAATAATGAAACAGGACCCATACCTCACACCATGCACAAAAACTAACTCCAAGTGGATCAAAGACCTAAACATAAAGACTAAAACGATAAAGATCATGGAAGAAAAAATAGGGACAACCCTAGGAGCCCTAATACAAGGCATAAAGAGAATACAAAATATTACCAAAAATGACAAAGAGAAACCAGATAACTGGGAGCTCCTAAAAATCAAACACCTATGCTCATCTAAAGACTTCACCAAAAGAGTAAAAAGACCACCTACAGACTGGGAAAGAATTTTCAGCTATGACATCTCCGACCAGCGGCTGATCTCCAAAATCTATATGATTCTGTCAAAATTCAACCACAAAAAGACAAACAACCCAATCAAGAAGTGGGCAAAGGATATGAACACACACTTCACTGAAGAAAATATTCAGGCAGCTAACAGATACATGAGGAAATGCTCTCGATCATTAGCCATTAGAGAAATGCAAATTAAAACTACGATGAGATTCCATCTCACTCCAACAAAAAAAAATTAATCCAAAAAACACAAAATAATAAATGTTGGAGAGGCTGCGGAGAGATTAGAACTCTTATACACTGCTGGTGGGAATGTAAAATGGTACAACCACTTTGGAAATGTATCTGGTGTTATCTTAAACAGTTAGAAATAGAACTACCATACAACCCAGAAATCCCATTCCTCGGAATATACCCTAGAGATACAAGAGCCTTCACACAAACAGATATATGCACACCCATGTTTATTGCAGCTCTGTTTACAATAGCAAAAAGCTGGAAGCAACCAAGGTGTCCATCAACGGATGAATGGGCAAATAAATTGTGGTATATTCACACAATGGAATACTACGCATCGATAAAGAACAGTGACGAATCTGTGAAACATTTCATAACATGGAGGAACCTGGATGGCATTATGCTGAGCGAAATGAGTCAGAAGCAAAGGGACAAATATTGTATAAGACCACTATTATAAGATCTTGAGAAATAGTATAAACTGAGAAGAACACATACTTTTGTGGTTACAAGGGGGGAGGGAGGGAGGAAGGGAGTGGGTTTTTTACTGATTAATTAGTAGATAAGAACTGCTTTAGGTGAAGGGAAAGACAACACTCAATACATGGAAGGTCAATTCAATTGGACTGGACCAAAAGCAAAGAAGTTTCCGGGATAAAATGAATGCTTCAAAGGTCAGCGGAGCATGGGCGGGGGTTTGGGAACCATGGTTTAAGGGGACTTCTAAGTCAATTGCTAAAATAATTCTATTATGAAAACTTTCTGCATCCCACTTTGAAATGTGGCATCTGGGGTCTTAAATGCTAACAAGTGGCCAACTAAGATGCATCAATTGGTCTCAACCCACCTGGAGCAAAGGAGAATGAAGAACAAGAACACCAAAGTCACATGACAACTAAGAGCCCAAGAGACAGAAAGGGCCACATGAACCAGAGACCTACATCATCCTGAGACCAGAAGAACTAGTTGGTGTCCGGCCACAATCGATGACTGCCCTGACAGGGAGCACAACAGAGAACCCCTGAGGGAGCAGGAGATCAGTGGGATGCAGACCCCAAATTCTCACAAAAAGATCATACTTAATGGTCTGACTGAGACTAGAGGAATCCCGGCGGTCATGGTCCCCAAACCTTCTGTTGGCCCAGGACAGGAACCATCCCGGAAGACAACTCATCAGGCATGGAAGGGACTGGACAGTGGGTAGGAGAGAGATGCTGATGAAGAGTGAGCTAATTATATCAGGTGGACACTTGAGACTGTGTTGGCATCTCCTGTCTGGAGGGGGGAATGGGAGGATAGAGTTGGAAGCTGGCAAAATTGTCAAGAAAGGAGAGACTGGAAGGGCTGACTCATTAGGGGGTGAGCAAGTGGGAGTACGGAGTAAGGTGTATATAAACTTATATGTGACAGTCTGACTTGATTTGTAAACGTTCACTTGAAGCTCAATAAAAGTTAATAAAAAAATTACAACTGAGAAATATAACAAGTACAGGTATAGACCATTTTCATCTTGTTATACACTTCTATATTTTAAAATCCCATAAAAGTTTTAAAAGTAACTATATAATTTTTCTCTTCAAATTTATTATTATCATTAATGCTATTATAATCAGAGGAGAATTCATTGGTTCTCTTGCTTTGCACAAGTTTAGATTCCCACCTGTCAGGTATTTACAAAGAAAACTCATAATAGTAGCATTCCATTGAGTGGAAAATACATTATGTAAATTTTCTTTATTTTGGAATATTAATTGTTTGTCCTCATTACTTTTATAATTAACTAGTTTTATTTACTTTTCATTACATTAAGTCAGCATCTATCTAAGAAATGTTTGGAGAATGTAGTTTCTCCATTGACGGCCAAATTAAGTCTAATATGCTCTCATTTTATTGAATTACCCAGTGTCTTAGTTATATAGTGCTGCTATAACAGAAATACCACAGTGGGTGGCTTTAATGAACAGAAATTTATTTCCTGACAGTTTAGGAGGCTAGAAGTCCAAATTTGGGGTGCCAGCTTTAGAGGAAGGCTTTCTTTCTCTGTTGGCTCTGGAGGAAGGTTTTGTCTCTTTTCAGCTTCTTTTCCTCAGTGATTTTCATGTGGCTTGGCATCTATTTTCCCCTGTCTCTGTATACTTGCTTCCTTATTTAATCTGCTTTTTCATATCTTAAGAGAGATTGATTTAAGACACACCCTCCATTAATACTGTCTCATTAACATAACAAAGAAAACCCAATCCTAAGTGGAATTATAAACATAAGTATACTCAGTACCAGTACCCATCACCATTGAGTCAGTATAGGAAAGAGTAGAACTGCCCCACAGAGTTTCCAAGAAGGACCTGGTGGAATTGAATGGCAGATCTTTTGGTTAGCAGCTGTAGCACTTAATCACTATGCCACCAGTGTTTCTGACATAGGCATATAGGTTCAGATTTACAATATATATTT
This sequence comes from Loxodonta africana, assembly GCF_030014295.1. Classification (NCBI taxonomy): domain Eukaryota; kingdom Metazoa; phylum Chordata; class Mammalia; order Proboscidea; family Elephantidae; genus Loxodonta; species Loxodonta africana. The sequence continues at coordinate 43,454,281 of NC_087348.1, forward strand.
TGGGAGGACACAGTTCAATGGATAACACCCAATATCTTCCATCACCTGGCTATTATAGTAGCAAACACAACATAATTCTCATGTAATAGATTAGTACATATTGTTTTCAACCCAAGTCATTATATCCATGAAATATTAGTAAAATATATTTATGGTAAATGTATTTATGAAACAAAGAAAAGCTCTAAATGCCCAACATCTACAATATGATTATTACATTTTAGCATATATTAATAACTGGTGATGTATACTTTGTTATTTTTTCTATAAAATTTTATATGAGTTATTAAATAATTTTACTTGCACTGAATTAGTAATTGGGTAAAATCTTAGCTGTGGTTATGGAAAGAATTTTGGATTCAATGTTCTAAAATTTATGTAGGAAAGTAAGTTATATAAAAGTATGCTTTAAGGAATCTTACAAAAGAACACAAATTAAAACAATATATATGTCTACCAATAAACAATTAGTTAGCAATTTAAATTAAGGGACATTCACACCTGAAATTCTCAAGCAAAGTTTAAAAAGAATGAACTAATGTTATATCTACTTTCATAGTTTGATCTCCACAACATGCCTTAGAAAAATAGCAAAGTAAAGCAGTTCACTTTTCCAATTCATGTTTAAAATAATAACATAAAACAGTACACATAAGTGTGTGTCTGTGCATCGAAATGTCTTCGTGAGTACGTAACCTAAAGGTCTAGAAAGATACATCAAACTGTAAGCAATGGCTAGCACTGGAGAGGAGAGTAGGGCCCATGGGGAAAGAAAATAGGCTTTAACTCTTAAATTTATTCAGTTGCATAATGTTTGAATTATTTCACAATAAGCATATACTCATGCAGTACATTTATTCTAAAACAATGAATAATAAAAAATAAATCCTGTAAATGGTAAATGATTCCCTAAACTATAAGTGCCAAGAAATAAGAGCCTGCCTATATTGAAATAAAACCTCAAACTGACAATGCCGTATCAGTCACATACTGTCAAGGTAGTTACCCACATAAAACAGTCACTTTGAAATCCATTTTGAAAACATACCATGATATTCTGTTTTTAAAAATAAATATGCGATCTTGCCCAGTTTGAGAGAAATGAACCAATGGCCCAAAACCAGGAAAGTGTAGTCAGTGTTTTTCCAGTGTGTTAATTCATCTCTGAGGGCTATCTTTTCTGAGTAACAGAATAGGTCACTTATCTTGTGTATTTTGGTAATTACTGCTCATGGCTAGGATGGAGGCTTTTGATGAAGTAGCTTGAGAGTAAAATGAGCAATGGAGAAGTGATAAAAATGGTCGTACATGTAGTGACCGTTTCCTTGAGCTGGCTGAAAACACAGGACTTCAATTTTCTGATAAGACCAGCCACTTCTGCAAAAATATCCCATTTAGTCAGTACAAACCTTAACAGCCACTCACTTAAATGAGCTGTCCGTCCCTGAAAGACATTGCCCAAGTGAAACAACAATCAAATGTCTGTTGCTGGGAAGCTTGACTAAACTTCAGCATGGAACCCAAAATGAAAATTTAAGTACAGCAAATGAGATCACCCAAAAAGTAGGTTACAATACAAGAAAGTCATAAGACAGAAGGAAACATTCTTATCTAAATCCATTTATATTTCTCCTTCCTAAAGAATGTATAAGAAGCCCTGGTGCCACAGTGGTTAAGGACTCTACTGCTAACTGAAAGGTCAGAATTTCAAACCCACCCAGCCACTCCATGGAAGAAAGATGTGGCAGATTGTTTCCAAGATTTACAGCCTTGGAAACCCCATGGGGCAGCTATACTCTGTCCTGTAGGGTTGCTAGGAGTTGGAATCTACTGGACAGCAATGGGTTTTCAGTTTGGAAAGAACTTATTTGGAGCCCTGGTGGCACAGTGGTTAAGCACTCAGCTGCTAACCAAAAGGCCTGGAATTCCAACTCACCAGTTGCTCTGGGAGAGAAAGATGTGGCAGTCTGCTTCCGTAAAAACGACACCCTTGGAAGCTCTATGTGACAGTTCTATTCTGTCCTATAGTGTCACTATAAGTTGGAATCAACTTGATGGCAATGGGTTTGGTTTTTTGGAAAGTACACACAGGACGAAGACAGCAAGTGAAGATTCTTCTACAAACCACGAGTTGCCAAGAAAAGTCTGGGACTACCAGAATCTGAAAGAGATAAGAGGATCTTCCCCCATAACCACCCTGCTGATGCCCTGAATTTGGACTTCTAGCTTCTAGGACGGTAAGGAAATCAATTTTTGTCCTTTAAAGCCACCCATTTTGTGGTATTTTGTTATGGCAGCCATGTCCACTTTGTCACATACACTTAGGTAACACAGAGCTTAACTTCCAATTAGATATAATTAAGACTTCCCTGCTCTTGAAAGCAAGAAAAAAATGTATACAATTTAGAAGCTTTGATGAAGCTGCCATGCTCTCAAAGTCACAAACTACCCTGGAGACAAAGGTAATATTATGGAAAAGAACAAGTATTCATTGGTAAGGAAAGAATTCATTCTCTTAGACAAGTAGAAAAACAAGGAAAAAAGTTGTTAAAATGATCCAGTAACAGAACTACCTTAGGGATGGTTCTTGTCAGTTTTAAGTGAAGCCAAAGTTGCCTCAAAAGAAGATACCCAATCATTACTCCCTAATTGTTACCGACAGTGTAAAATAATTCTTGAATTTTCCACTTACGATACTTCCAGAACAACCATCATTGTTATAAGTATCCACTTAAAGATACCACTATGATTCAGATTTTAATTCTGGGAATCAATTCCACAAGAAAACACACTCTTAGTCTAAATAAAACACCACAGGGTTGAAGAGGGAGAGTTGGTTTAAATTGTGGTTGGCCCAGGATACCAATTAAATGATTTATTGACTCTGCATAGCAATATGTGCTCAGTCAGATGTTACAGCCACACAAATGTCACACACTTACACAAGCACTGCTGGTCAGTGTTTGCATACCTGTACTCTGCAGATGCCAAATTTTCATCTTCTTCTATTGTCTACTTTCTATTGCAGAGAACTGCTATTTTTGCTTTCTGTGTTAGAACAGAAAGTGCTTCTTGGTCTTCAAAAGGCTAATCTCTCCAGGCATTGCAAGCTTCCCACGTCTTTCTCATGACAGTTTTTTTTTTTTTTTTTAATAGATATTTGATAAGAACAAAGTTTAAAACCTTGGAACTGATTAATGTTTTTCTAAGAAATGGTACTTCTTAATGATCTTCAAGTCCTTGTATAGAAAAACTTCCAAAAGCCAGAATCGTTATAAGGCAAAAACCTGTCAAAGAAGGAAATCTAAAACATTTTCCATTAAACTGAGCAATACAAATTGATAAGACTGCACCCTGTCAAAGGCGGACATCGTTGAGTTTCACTGTATATGTCAAGGTTTTTTTTTTTTTTTTTTGACTTCTAGCTATCTTATTTCTCTCTTTTTCTGTCCTCCCTAATTCTCCTATCTTCGCATATCACATACTCCCTTCTTTTTCCTATCTTAAACTTCTTAGAATTATCTAGTCCAAGTTAATAAAAGTGGTTTCACCAAGTTATTTCCTAATATATCAAAAGGCAATTTAATTATAAACCTCCATGATATTGCAAAGATTCTTGCCAGACATTAGGTTCATCTGTGCCCCTCAACCTGACTATAAGGGACCTTTTGGAACTACTTATGGAAAATGACATTGAGCTCTCTTATCAGAGGACATTTGTCTCTCCTTGCGGAGGAAATCTGGATAGAAGAGACAACTCTTTTACTTGGGGGACTTCTTTCCCTCCTGCTTCCAATCAGATACCTTTCATTAAATCCTTATCTGATTAGTATTCCTTTAAAAATTAAAGTTATTATGTATGCAATGATCTCTCACTATTCCAAAAGTCAAGTTCGAACATACTGTTTGTACCTTTACCATATGTTGGAGTCATTAGATAATGATCTTTCATGCTGCAAAGGCTTTGCAGGAAAGATGCACATACATTTTTCTACTTAAAGTAGCCTGACTTAAGAGAGTAATTAGCAATGCCATTTTTGTGTAGAAATTAGCATAACTGCTATTCTATTAACTGGCTTGAATATCAACGTACTCCCACAATGTAAGGCATATCTCTGAAGTATTGTTCTGACATTTCGGGTTGGTCTCTGACAGGTGGACAGACTTAATTTGTCAGGTTTTACATGGCTAAAAATCAACAATTTGTCTCTTTAAATGTTTGAATTGGCCAAAGCTGCTGCTTTATACTGAGTGTCAATCTTACCTTGTGTACAAGTATCTGTATTCATTTGTTGTGATTAAAGTAAATATTTTCTCGCCAAGTGCAATCAAGTTATGTAAGATGTGTTTAAGAAGTTGTTTGGTTTCAGAGGTCCCAAGGCACAGAAATGAATTTCTTCCAGAATTTGACATTGCATCCTTATGGGAGATAAACTTGCCTTTTGGCATGGAATGCATTCAGCAAGGATATATATTACTCAGAATCCATAAAAGTGGGTGCAAACACAGAAAGTCAGAGGTTTCAATTTGAAAAGCCTTAGTACACCGGTCATCCAAATCTGATAATATTTTGTTTGCATTTATAAAATACGGGTCCATTCCACTAGACTGGTCCTTCTTTAAATAGAAACTTTCTAACCTGCCGTCAGTGAAGAATTAAAACACGTTGTTCACAGGTGCAGAGCTAGACTCAGTTACCTGAAGAAATGTTGAAAAATAAGCTTTTATTTTTGTGTTGTTAGGTGCCATCCAGTTAATTCCAACTCATAGTGACCCTACGTACAACGGAATAAGACACTGCCCAGTCCTGTATCATCTCCACAATCGTTGCTATGCCTAAGCCCACTGTTGCAGCCATTGTGTCAATCCATCTCCCTCAGGGTCTTTCTCTTTTTCACTGACCCTCCACTTCGCCAAGCATGATGTCTTTCTCTAGGGACTGATCCCTTCTGACATGTTCAAAGTAAGTGAGACAATCTCACCACCCTTGCCTCTAAGGAACATTCTTATTGTACTTCTTCCAAGACAGATCCGTTCATTCTTCTGGCAGTCTATGGTATATTCAATATTCTTTGCCAACACTACAATTCAAAAGCATCGATCCTTTGGTCTTCCTTAATCATTGTCCAGGTTTCACATGCATAGACAGTGATTGAAAATGCCATGGCTTGGGTCAGGTGCACCTGAGTCCTCAAGTTGACATCTTCACTTTTCAACACTTTAAAGAGGCCTTTTGCAGCAGATTTGCCCAATGCAATGTACCTTCTGATTTCTTGACTGCTGCTTCCATAGGTGTTGATTGTAGATCCAAGTAAAATGAAATCCTTGACAATTCCAATCTTTTCCCCATTTATCATGATGTTGCTTATTGGTCCAGTCGTGAAGATTTTTGTTTTCTTTATGTTGAGGTGTAATTCATATTGAAGCCTGTGGTCTTTGATCTTCATCAGTAAGTGCTTCAAGTCCCCTTCACTTTCAGCAAGCAAGGTTGTGTCATCTGCATAACACAGGTTGTTAATAAGTCTTCCTCTAATCCTGTTGCCTCATTCTTCTTTATATAGTCCAGCTTCTTGGATTATTTGCTGAGCAAACAGATTGAATAGGTATGGTGAAAAGATACAACCCTGGCATACACGTTTCCGGATTTTAAACCACACAGTATCTCCTTGTGTTTGAACGACTGCCTCGTGGTCTATGTAGAGGTTCCTTGTGGCCCTTCCATCTCTAAAGGCAGCAATATCTGGTCAAGTCTTTCTTACTTTGCATCATTCTGACACACTCATCTGCTTCTCTCTTCCACATTTAAGGACTCTTGTGTAGGGTTGCTATGAGTCAGAATCGACTCGACAGCAGTGGGTTTGGTTTGGTTTTGGTGATTGTATTTGTTAGTCCAGGATAATCCCTCTATCTTAAAATGAGCGATTTAGAAAATGTAATTCCATCTCCTACTCTAATTCCTGCTTTTCATGTAAGGTAACATATTCATAGGTTCTAAGGAATAGGATGTATACAACTTTGGGTGCCAGTATTCTGTCTACTACAAGATTTTACTGTTTGAATCAATCTAGTACTTTCTCTGTAAACCTGAATAGGCAAGATTATTTTGAGAATAAGAGAAAAAAGAAGTATTAGCATCAAAATCAACAAATGAAACAGTTGGTACTAGAGGAAACAGTAATAATTCAGGAAGTATAATTAAAAATAACATCCTCAGAAGAATTGAGATGTTATAGTTATAAAATAAGAATAAACTGTGATGAAAAAGAAGAAATCACAAATTAAAAAGTTATGCTTATAAATTAAAAGTATGACTATGAAACAAAAAATGGAAGAACATCTGAACGAAAAAGTTGAAAAAACACAGATATGGAAAATATAAACTCAACACTAAGAGACCCGGTGGGTTAATTCAGGAGGAACATTCTGTTAAGTCAGATTTGGAGAAACAAAAAATAGAGAACAAAGAACTTTTAGGGGAAGAAATATAGAATAACAGAAGAAATTCTACCTGGACTCCCCTCCTCCACTCCCTTGCCCTCTATATCTTTTGTTGCTTTCCTTTCCTCTAGAGCACCAACCACCATCTGTCACTTTATATGAGAAGGTGATTATTATTTTTTTTTTTTCTGTGACTCCATAAGAATATAAATTCCATGAACAGGAACTGAGTCTATACTTCTTCCTAACAGGTAATTAGAAGTTAGAATTATGCCTCACATATAATAAACTGAAAAACCAAATTAAGCCCGTTGCTGTTGAGTCGATTCCAAATCATAGTGACTCTATAGGACATGTTAGAGCTGCCCCATAGGGCTTCTAAGGAGCCCCTGGTGGATTCGAACTTCTGACCTTTTGGTTAACAGCCAAACTCTTAACCACTATGCCACCAGGGTTTCAATATATCTGTTATATGAGTGAACTAATCATTTTTTTTACTTAATAACTTTGTGTCTGATGAAAAAAAGACAATCATCTGCCCATCTCTTGCTTCTCACTTTCCCTACCCCCAGTCCAAGGAGTTTGAAATCCTACTATGAAGTTAATATTTAAGCTTGCCTTTAGGCCTTGAGGATTGTATAGTACTATTCTTTAAATTTAATAGTCTCAAGATTTCATAATTACAGAGATATTAACCATTTGATGTGTTTGTTCTTAATCTCAAATAAAAAATTACTTGCAGGCTCTGACTTCTATGGTTGCCAAAACTTCAATTATGTCTTTGAGGGAAAAATCAAAGTGACTTTTAAATCCTTAGCTCTACATTCAGAATTTTAATAACATAAATTTTGCCAAGAATAGACAATTATTTGACAGTACAGTTAGTTCAACAATAAGAAATTATAAATCTTCCAAAGCCAAGAAAATGTTGGCTGGAATCTTTAGAGTCTTACTGCTTTCAGTAATATCAAAGTACCACCAAATTAGTATAAGTGGAAGGTTTATTTCTATATTTCTCTGATATAAATTTTGAGTTGGTAGAGGCATGGGCAGAAACACAGTGTAGTTTTCATATTCTTTCACCTAGTTGTAAGCTAAACATAAATCTTTCATAAAATTTACACATTTTTTTTTTTCCCTCTGGTTATGATTTGGCAGTATTGTCTAGTTAGGCCAAAAACGGTAACAGGCATATTTTTGTTGTTGTTCATGATGTTTTTGGCTTATTATTATTATTATTTTAAATCAGTATAAATGAATATGAGAAGATATCATTTGGACTTGTTATATTCTAATCTGTGTTAAAGTGCGGTGCAGTTCTACCAGTGAGAATCCAAGTTTATCATTGTCTCAAGAATTTTTCAAAAATTCATTTATCTGAAGACTAGACAACTTACCCTCATTAAAGTAAATATCCCCGTCCCAGGTTAAAGTGCGGTGCAGTTCTACCAGTGAGAATCCAAGTTTATCATTGTTTCAAGAATTTTTCAAAAATTCATTTATCTGAAGACTAGACAACTTACCCTCATTAAAGTAAATATCCCCGTCCCAGGATAATAGTTACCATCAAACACCTGTTTATCCTTCAAGAAACAAACAAAAAAACCTATTGCCGTCCAGTAAATTTCTACTCATTGCCATCCTATAGGACAGGGTAGAATTGCCCCACGGGGTTTCCAAGGAGTGACTGGTGGATTTGAACTACCAGCCTTCGATTAGCAGCCAAGCTTCTAACCACTGCACCACCAAGGCTCCAAGACTCATTCTAAATGCTGCCTTGTTCTATGCACTAACCACTAACACTTCTTCATTAATTTGACCAATCCTAATCAATCCCACCCTCTGTAAACTAGACCTCCAAACCCTCATAAATACCCTACCGTTGTTTTGTCCTGTTCAAGACACTGTGAAGATTCTGCAAAGATTCTCAGCTTTGCATTCTCAACAGGTTATTTTTGTAATACCTTCAGAGAGTCAGCATCCAACAATTCAAAGATACCCTACATTATAATTTTAAGTACCAGGAATAAATGAAAAGAAATTGTTACTAGTGTAACTATGAAACTAAGTATAACTTGGAGTGTGTATTCTTATTAAAACAGCTGTTTCAGATTTCCTTGATATAGATCTATTATTTGTCACTCTTGTGTGCACATAAAAAAGAAAAAGTAGGTGAAATAAATTGGTTAATGTATTCTTATGTCTCTTGGCATTGAAACATCTGAATTTCAAATATGTTAAAATGTATCATGTGCTTCTTCGATTTGAGGAAACTTCTGTCTCAAACTCTCAGTTACAAATCTGCCTCTCAGTGATAGAGCATCAGTTAATCTCCTCGAAGGCCCCAAAAGAGATCTTGCTTTCTTTCAGCTGAAGACAGTCATTCACAATGAGAGAGATTTGAGTCTGGGACATGGTGGTCTTTTCCAAAGAATTTCTGTTGATGGGATCCATTCTCTCTAAAGTCTTTCACTGAAAAATGAGCTTCTTGGGTACTCAGTATTGCAAACCTTGCATTGCTCATCATGCTTCCCCTAGTCTGTTGACCCCTGGAAGCTGAAGTAAATACACGTTGTGTTCTAACCTATCACATTCCCTTTAAAGGTCAGGAACCAGGAGAAAGTTGGCAGAGATAATAATGAGTATATGTGCTTGGATAATTTTTTTTTCTATAAAGTACTACCTTATAGTATAATAAAAAGCAGGAGAGATTTTTCAGGAAATATTCAGAGGACAAGTGAAGACAGATACTCTCAAAAGGAACACTAAAAGAGATGTGAATCACCAGGATATTTTTCATCTTTCTCTCTCACCTCCTTTCTGTAAAAATACTTTAAAATAACATTTTATTTTATTTTCTTCTCAATAAATATGTAAAGAGCTTTTGGATCTATAGTATGCCATTATTTAAATAATTCTCAATAAACTCGCACAGTTTTAGGATGGCACTGGATCCAGACTTACATGGTATAAAGAACCACCCCATAGGGTTTTCAAGGCTGCAATCATTATGTAAGCAGACTGTCATATCTTTCTCCCACAGAACAGCTGGTGGGTTCAAACCATTGACCTTTCAGTTAGCAGCCGAGTGCTTAACCTATGTGCCACCAGGGAAACAATTAAAAAGGACATCTTTAAAAAAAATTTTTTTTTCAGGTTCTCTGGTATAGTAACACATTAGACTACTGGCCACCATTGCACTAACCACTTAGAAAGCATGTGTATTAGCAATGGAGGAAAAGATAGGGATCCAATGACGTTATGTTTGACCCTGCCGTATTAGTTTCCCAGGGCTGCCCTGACAAAGTTTCACAAACTGGGTGACTTAAAACAACAATAGATTGTCTCACAGTCCTGGAGGCTAGAAGGCTAAAATCAAGATGTCTGCAGGACCGTGTTCTTTCTGAAGACTCCAGGGGGGAGAAATTCCTTGCCTTTTCTGAGCTTCTAGTGGTTTCTGACAATACTTGATGTTTCTTGGCTTGTAGCTGCATCATCTCAATTGCCTCTAACTTTGTGTGGCTGCCTTCCTACTTATCTTGTTTGTGTTTCTTTTCCTCCTTTTATAAGGACACCAGTCATGTTGGATCAGGACCCGCCCTGCTCCAGTATGACTTCGTTTTAACTGAACACATCTTCAGAGACCCAACTTTCCAACTAAGATCACATTTATAGGTTGGGAATTAGCACATTAAAAATATCTTTTGAGGGAACAGAATTAAACCCAGGGGAGTCCTGGTGGTGCTGTGATTAAAGTGCTAGGTTGCTAACTTAAATGTGAGTGGTTCCAAACCACTAGCCGCTCTGTGGGTGAAAGGGGTGGCAGTATGCTTCGGTAAAGATGTACAGCCTTGAAACCCTATGGCGCAGTTCCACTCTGTCCTATAGGGTTGCTAGGAGTCAGAATCGACTGCACGGCAGTGGGTTGATTAAATCTATAACACTCTGTATATTCATGCCTAAAGCCAATTCTATACCTGAAATTTAGTATATGAGCCAATGTGTTATTTCTCATTAACCTTGAGATACTATGAACTAACAACAACAACAAAAAAAAACATTGCCCTCAAGTTGATTCTGACCGATAGCAGCCCTGTAGGCTAGAGTAGAACTGCCCCACAGGGTTTCCTAGGAGCCCCGGTGGATTTGAATCGCCAACCTTTTGGTTAGAAGCCGAACCCTTAACTGCTACGCCACCAGGGTTTCCTGAATTATGAAGGAAAACTCAAACATTTTCCACTAATAGAAGATAGAAAAGTGGTAAGACTGCACCCTGTCAAAGGTAGAAAACTTGTGAGACCTGGAAAAGCAAGGCAGCCCCACTGAGTTCTGGCTCTTATAGGCTTCACTGTAGTTTCTTGGGCTGGCACTCGAAAAGGTACTGATTTAATGAAGAATTTCTTAGACTTTAGTGGTAATAAAATGTATTTATGAGAAAACTAGGTACCCTTTACCAAAGGCCCACTATGTGTTTGTGTGTTGGATATTTATTTTCTTCTTTAGGACTTAATTCCAGCATTTATTCTTTCTGTATTAATACCTACTAACAAAAGTTCTTCTTTAACCCTACTTGTGGCTGCATTTCCAGCCACCCTCCTCTTGTTGTTTCTTTACATACACACACACACACAGACACACACACCAGAATTCTCTACACATACTCTATCAATTGATCACCTCTTATTAACTTGGCAATCTACTCCACTTTTGCTTACATCCTTATTATTCAACTAAAACTGCCTCTTTAATGGCAACAGAAACCACCATGTTTAAAAAAAAAACACACACACACAATTGCTGTTAGGTGCCATCAAGTCAGTTCCAACTCATAGGGACCCTATGTACAACAGAATGAAACACTGCCTGGTCCTGCACCATCCTCACAATCATTGCTATGTTTGAGCCCTTTCTTGCAGCCACTGTGTCAATCCATCTCGTTGAGGGCCTTCCTCTTTTTCACTAACCCTCTACTTTGCCAAGCATGATGTCCTTTTCCAAGGATTGTTCCTTCCTGGTGACCTGTCTAAAGAAAGTGAGGTGAAGTGTCACCATCCTCCCTTCTAAGGAGCATTCTGACTGTAATTCTTCCAAGACAGATTTATTTGTTTTTCTGGCGGTCCATGGTATATTCAGAATTCTTCTCCAATACCATAATTCAAATGCATCAATTCTTCTGTCTTTCTTATTCACTGCCCAGTTTTCGAATGCATAAGAGGGGATTGAAAATATCCATCAGGTGCACTTTAGTAAAGTGATGTCTTTGCTTTTTAACACTTTAAAGAGGTCTTTTGCAGCAAATTTGCCCAACGCAATGCACCTTTCGATTTTTTTAACTGCTGCTTCCATGGATGTTGCTTGTGGATCCAAGTAAAATGAAATCCTTGACATATTAAATATTTTCTCCATTTGCCTTGATGTTTATTGGTCCAGCTGTGAGAGCTTTTGTTTTCTTTATGTTGCGGTGTAATCTATACTGAGAGCTGTAGTCTTTGATCTTCCTCAGTAAGTGCTTCAAGTTCTCTTCACTTTCAGCAAGCAAGGTTGTGTCATCTGTGTATCTCAGGTTGTTAATTAGTCTCCCTCCAATCCTGATGCCACATTTTCTTCATATAGTCAATATGAATTATCAGTTTAATAATCAGATCCTCCTCTTAATATTTCAGAAGTAATAAAATAGTTTTTCATATTTCCCTTAAGGAAAAACTCAGCCTGAGTTTACTATGTACTAAACATGGTCTAAGTAAAATAGACAAAGCAAAACCTACTCTTCCCACAAGTTTCTCTACCTTAGTAAATGACATCATCATCCATCAAGACCCTTAAGTTACATGACTTGGAATTATTTTTTATTATTTCCTTTCACATGCAATATAGCTAGTCCTGCTGGTTCCACCCCCAAAATATAGCTTGAATCCCTTTACTTCTATCTCTAGTCATACGATATGACTCATTAGTACCAGAATTGCAGCCAGTCTCCCCGCTCTTGTTTTTTTGAAGATCTCTCATAGCAGCTAGTGGTATTTTAAAAAAGAAAATCAAATATATCACCCACTACTTAGAATAAATGCTAAACTCTATTCAAGGCTCTCACATGATCTGCACTGTATTTATGTCTTCTCTCTCCTATTCATTTCAGCTCAGTCATTCTTATTTCTTTGTTGGTCTTACATTCATCACATTCTACCTACATTCAGAGTCTTTGCATTTTCTGCTTTTCCCTCTGGATGGTATTCATTCATCCTTCAAGCCCCAGGTGGAATGCTACTTCCTGAGAGACACCTTTCGTAGCAGTTTAATTACTCTTTAACAGATAAACCTGTTTAACTTTCTCATTAGCAACACCACACTTTGTAATTATCTTGTATATTTATTTATACTTCCTTATTTATTCTGTATTTCCTCCACACTAAACTGAAAGCTCCATAGGGTAGGCATTGCCTATCATTTTCATAGTTTTATCTCCTGTACCTTGAATAATATGTACTCACCATAAAAATAAATACTTTTTAATGAATAAATTAGTAATTGGATAAATAGGGTTTTAGAAAGTTAATCTAATTTCCTTTCGCAATAGGCCTATGAGATAGATAGAAACTGAAGTTTTGAGAATGTATTTATCATTTATGCTTTTATTTATTTTCACAGGCACAGTTCTCATAAGTGGTAAAGCTAAGGTTACAACCCTAATCTGGATTATATTTTTATTCACTCCATTATTTCATTCCCAATCGAGGTACATATTTGTGATTTGTTTAAAAGTAGAACTCGATCTTTTTTTTAAAAAAAAAAAGAGGAGAAAATTGCTATACATCCAGCGTGTGCAACCTAAATATCTTTATATTTTCCAGTTTTCTGTGGTACTCCTTTCCTTAAATAGCCAAAAAAAGAAAACAGCTGAAATCCTGCATCCTAAGTGACTGCGGGAATAAAAATAAAAGTGTTGTAGCTTCGTAGGGCTGCCATACAAACTAGCACAAATGAGGTGGCTTATAAGAACATAAATTTATTTTCTCACAGTTCTGGAAACTAGTAGTCCAAATTTAAGCTGTCAGCAGGATCGTGTTCTCTTGAGACTAGCGAAAGGTCCTTTCTCTTCTCTCCCAGATTCTGGTGGCTCCGTGCCATCTTTGGCTTGCACCTGCAGGGTAACTCTGTTGTCACATGGCCCTCTTCCCTCTGTGCCTCTTCTTTTACAAGGATACTGATAGGATTAGATTAGGACCCACCCTACGCCAATATAAAGTCATGTTAACTCCTAACATTTCAGGAGATAGTCACATTCACAAGTACCAGGGCTTAGGACTTGAACATATTTTTTGGGGGGACACCATTCAATCCATAGCAAGTAGTAATGAAAGTAACAGTAATAATCATAGCTAACACATAATAATAACTTACACATAAACCTAGCATACGAGTCTATTCTATTTTTGTTTTTGACAACCTGAGAATTAAAAGAAATGGACTTACTATTCTTATGAGGCGGCAGATCCTCCTCTGTTAAGGACCTAGTGAGTTAAAAAAATAAAATAAAAAAGAAATATTTAAGCAGAATCTAGTTAACCCAAAGAATGAAGCTGTGGTGTTGGGGAAAGAGAACTGCCTCAGAGTTAGAAATGACCTAAATACATAATTTGGCTCTGCCATAGCCTGTGATGTACTTTGGGGAAAATTATAGATCACTCAGACCTTCAATCCCATCTAGCGTACACTGGTTGGACGTTACAGAAATTGAGTCAGGTTTGTTTTGAGCAGACAAGAGACCAAGAACTCATTATCTAAAGGTGAGGGGAGGGAAAGGAGACAGAGGGAGATCTGAAGACTTGGGTAGCCAGAATCCAGCCAAAGTCAAGGAAATCGAATCCCCATACTGGCACTGCCACTGAAGCAATTAATCATCAGTTCTCCCCATGCTCTTGCACCAATTTAACAAGACTCAGAGTCACCGGAGAGTGCACAGGATTTTCCAGGCCTGGGGTATATTAAAGAATTCCCACACTACTTCCCATCAGGACTATATAAAACGGGGAATTTTCCAAAAGGGAGATCAGAGAGCCCCAAGGATGAAGGACATAGATTGTGGTTGGAGTTTCCTCATCTATAAAATGAGGTTTGTAATACTTAAGAATATTACAGATGATGGTAAAATTGAGTGCACCTGGTACAGAATACGGCATTTCATTTAGCATTTGGTTAAATCTGTAGAAGTTACTGGAAAAAAAATAGACTGTTTAAATTTGATTTAAAAAAAAAAAATGTCGCTTTATGCCAGGAACATATGGAAGACAAAAATCTTGATGAATAACATGCGCTAGAGTTTGTCTTCTCTCTAGTGTGTAGGCTCTCCTTTAAATCAAAAGGAGGCGCAAATCCAGGGAGATTTGATTATCGCAGCATAATATGCTAGATCCGAAGATATTGTGCTAACCTACTATTCATGAGGCTTTTTTTTTTTTCTTCAAAGCAGACTTGAGCACCTCCCTTCATCAAATGGAAAGAGAACATCAAAAACACGTAAGGTCACCATTAGAAAGAGAGATTCAAAGTCTTCCTCCTTGGCAACAGCAAAATATACGATCCGGTGACAGAGAAAGGAAATCTGCTTGTTTGTCTCAGAGCTTATATTTATATGGTCATGGCTTAACTCTGAAGCTGTTCCTTGAGCTCATTTGAGATCTCAAGTAGAAATAAATGTCACCCAGTGCTGAAATATTGTAAAAGTAATTCTATGTTTATTTATAAACATGACAGACAGGAAACTTGTATATATTCTCGAAATAACCATCAAAGGTGTAGTCACTTCAACCAGAATATATTCCCAATTATTTAAATTGCTGTGGTATCAGGGGTATCATCTAATTAGCTGTGCAAGTTATGAATTTTTAAGGATTATTTAATCGAAAATCTTCATACTAAATCTCAAAAATGCTTTGGAAATCTTGATTTTGATCTAATATGAAAATTGGAAGCTAGAGAATATGCTCTTTTCAAAGATTACTCTGATATGTGCTTACTTCTTCGTTCAAATGTCTCCGGGTATTCCAAGGTATTTCATTAGTGATTTTCTAGCTCATTTTCTAGACTACAGCATAATAGAAACCCATTGAAAGTGCTGAATAATGCCTCGATAGCAGGATATGTAAGAGACATGAGTATTGATAAGTGTGGAAGGACATTTAGTTAAGGATTTCTTCTTTCTTGTACTTTGCTCTTGTAGTTTCAGTAGAGATCAAATCAAAACCAAATAGTGATTTGGCAGTTAAGTAGAGTTGTGAAAATATGAACCTTGCAAATAATTTAACTAGGGATAAGTATCCAGGATCATAATTTATCTTAAAATGTCTTTAATAAGTTATAAAAAAGCAAAATGTTCTGATTTGTTGAGAAAAAAAGAGGAACAATAAAAAAAGGAGAAATAAAAGCCTTAAGAAATATATTTTTTGATATAACCAACTGTTACAATATTGATAAATTTATGAAGAAGATAAATCATAAAGTATCTTTTAGATTGAATTCCAAATTAGTCAAAGGTAATTTTAAACCACAAGTAGCATATACAAAATGCTGAGGTTGATTAGTGTTGACTCAAACAATATATAAAAGCATTCATATCCACAAAATGTAAGCTTGGTTTCATTTATTAGTAGCCACAAATGATGTATAATAAAGGTACAATGAATCAGCTAAACAAATAATTAGCTTTGTGGCATGAGATGTAGATGAAAAATGGATTCTGGAAGGTTCTAATTGTTTTCTTGATTGGTATATCTAACTTGATGTTTAGTATTCTACTTTGACTTAAATCTACAAATCTTGCTCTGCTCAAATTTAATTTTGTCTTTTGGGTGAAAAACAAAAAGCGTAAGGATAAATATTCCAGTTGTTTGAAGGGGCTAATTATCAATTACAAAACACTTCTTAGAGGAATATCAGCTCTTTGGACTAATCAACATTTGATATTGATAACCTAATTTGTGGCCAATACTTTGTGAGATATTTTGTGAGAAGAAAAAAACAAAGAACTGTATACGTCAGGTGATTATTATACATTTCATTTTGTAGCATTCCCCTATGTTGTTGTTTTGTGCTGTCGAGTAGATTCTTACTCATAGTTACCCTACATGACAGAGCAGAACTGCCCGGTAAGGTTTCCTAGGCTATAATCTTTATGGGAGCAGATCGCCGTGTCTCACCTCCCTCAGAACTGCTGGTGGGTTCGAACTCCTGACTTTCTGTGAGCAGCCAAGCAATTAACCATTGTGCCGCCAAAGCTCCTCTTCATTCCCCTATGTGGTTTCTAATTCATAACAATCAGTCTGGCTACATATTCAATTAATTATATCTAAAGGCTAAATTGAAGAAATTTTGCCATTCATGTTACTTCTAAAATACTAAATGCCAACCTAAAAAACAAAACAAAAAATCTTTATAATCCTTCAAATAGAATTGTGAATTTCAACATTATTCACTTAATAATTCTTTCTTCTTGGATGAGTTGTACTCACATAAGAAAACTTTGATATAAAGTCACATCTGAGGTAAAAAAATTCAAATTTAATTGTTAGGTTATAAAAGTTTTATTTTTAATTACCTGCAATTATGATGTAATCTACTACTGAGAGAAGCAGTTAGCAAACTTGTTTACTTAAAGAAGTTACCAGACATTCTCACCGACTGCAAACCTTACTTTGTGGTAGTAGTCTCCTCATGCTTCATAATATGTGTGTATTAAGAGTCTAAAAGTAATTTTGCAAGGTTTAATAAAAGCCAGAAAGTCTAAAATTGTGTTATGTTTTGTTCATTTTTCTGGTTCATTTTGATTTTCAGTGAGATTGAGATTTCATTTAAAGTCATTTAAATTAGTATTCTCAGGTCAGGGAAAAATCATCAGTGTAATCAGTTTCTCAGCATTTATCAAACGCTGCATATGCAACAGAACGAAACCCTGGTGGCGTAGTGGTTAAGTGCAGTTCAAATCTGCCAGGCGCTCCTTGGAAACTCTGTGGGGCAGTTCTACTCTGTCCTATAGGGTCACTACGAGTTAGAATCAACTCAATGGGGTCACTACAAGTTAGAATCAACTTTTTTTGATGCTTCCTGCATCATTTAATATTTTCCCCATGGAATCCTTCACTATTGCAACTCGAGGCTTGAATTTTTTTCTTCAGTTCTTTCAGCTTGAGAAACATTGAGCGTGTTCTTCCCTTTTGGTTTTCCATCTCCAGCTCTTCGCACATGTCATTATAATACTTCATTTTGTCTTCTCAAGAGGCCCTTTGAAATTTTCTGTTCGGTTCTTTTACTTCATCAATTCTTCCTTTTGCTTTAGCTGCTCGACGCTCAAGAGCAAGTTTCAGAGTCTCCTCTGACATCCATCTTGGTCTTTTCTTTCTTTCCTGTCTTTTCAGTGACCTCTTGCTTTCTTCATGGATGATGTCCTTGATGTCATTCCACAACTCGTCTGGTCTTCAGTCACTAGTGTTCAATGCGTCAAATCTATTCTTGGGACGGTCTTTATATTCAGGTGGGATATACTCACGGTCATATTTTGGCTCTCATGGACTTGCTCTGATTTTCTTCAGTTTCAGCTTGAACTTGCATATGAGCAATTGATTGTTCCACAGTCGGCCCTGGCCTTGTTCTGACTGATGATATTGAGCTTTTCCATCGTCTCTTTCCACAGATGTAGTCAATTTGATTTCTCTGTGTTCCATGTGGCAAGGTCCAGGTGTATAGTTGCCATTTATGTTGGTGAAAGAAAGTATTTGCTATGAAGAAGTTGTTGGTCTTCAAAATTCTATCATTCGATCTCCGGCATTGTTTCTATCACCAAGGCCATATTTCCCAACTACTGATCCTTTTTGTTTCCAACTTTCGCATCCCAATCACCAGAAACTATCAATGCATCTTGATTGCATGTTCAATCGATTTCAGACTGAAGCAGCTGATAAAAATCTTCCTTTTCTTCATCTTTGGCTCCAGTGGTTGGTGCATAAATTTAAATAATGGTTGTATTAACTGGTCTTCCTTGTAGGCGTATGGATATTATCCTATCACTGGCAGCATTGTACTTCAGGATAGATCTTGAAACGTTCTTTTTATGATGAATGCAACACCATTCCTCTTCAAGTTGTCATTCCCAGCATAGTAGACTACATGATTGTCCAATTCAAAATGGCCAATACCAATCCATTTCAGCTCACTAATGCCTAGGATATCGATGTTTATGCATTCCATTTCAGTTTTGATGATTTCCAATTTTCCTAGATTCATGCTTTGTACATTCTAGTTTCTGGTTATTAATGGATGTTTGCAGCTCTTTCTTCTCAGTATGAGTCATGCGACATCGGCAAATGAAGGTCCCGAAAGCTTTTCTCCATCCACTTCATTAAGGTCTACTCTACTTTGAGGAGGCAGCTCTTCCCCAGTCATCTTTTGGGTGCCTTCCAACCTGGGGGGCTCATCTTCTAGCACTATATCAGACAATGTTCTGCTGCTATTCATAAGGTTTTTACTGGCTAATGCTTTTCAGAAGTAGACTGCTGGGTCCTTCTTCCTAGTGTTTCTTAGTCTGGAAGCTCAGCTGAAACCTGTCCTCCCAGGGTGACCCTGCTGGTATCTGAATATAGGTGGTATAGCTTCCAGCATCACAGCAACACACAAGCCCCCACAGTACAACAAACTGACAGACCCGTGGGGCCTTAATAGCTTACCATTTAAAAAAAAAAAAAAAACAAAAAACTTCCCATGAGATTGGTCATACTTATAATTCCTATCTCAAACATTAAATTATTTGGCTCAAGACAAGTGAGACATATTTGATCAGTATGGTTAATCCTTAACTTTCCCTGAAGAATAGTGATACTGAGCAGGTCCTCATATTGTTACCAGCTGTTCGTATGTTTTCTTTTGTGAAGTGTCTGCTCAAGTTGTTTGTGCTCCGTTTTATTGATTTTTTTTTTAATATTTTAATTGTGTATGTATATATTGGAGCCCCGGTGGCATAATGGCTAAGATCATGGCTGCTAACCAAAAGGTTGGTAGTTGGAATTCACCAGCCTCTGCTTGGAAATTCTATGGGGCAGTTCTACTCTGTCCTAAAGGGTTGCTGTGAGTTGGAACTGGCTCAATGGAAACGGGTTTGGTTTGGTTTTTTATATATGTATGCTGGATGTGAGGTTTGTTTTTTTTCTTTTTTGTCAGATATATGTGGTACAAATATTTTTCTCCCAGTCTCTGCTTTCCTTTTTAAATATGTCTTTTGATGCAAAGAATCTTTTAATGTTTTCAAATGCAATTAATTCTTTTTTTCTTTTGTGATTTGTCACTTTGTGTTCTCAGAAGTCTGCCTACTGGTCGGTCATAAAGATAGGCTTGAATGCTTTCTTAGAAAAAGCTTTGTAAATTTGCCTTTTACATTTAAGTCTATAATTTATCTCACATAGGTTTGTTTATGATATGTGAAAGTGATCAGACTTATTTTATTTTTTTCATATATGTGTACCTATCTGCGGTGTAGTACCACCACAGGCATGTGGCACCACTGAGCAGCTTCTACGAACTCGGTAATGCCCAACGTCCTTCCTCAAGCACTACAATGTGTTAATTAAAAGATTAACAAGCTTGACTTGTATTTTCGAGCTGATATTATGCTCAGGTTATCTAAAAGTGGGTGTCAAATATCTGGACAGGGGTGCCATTTCAGTGCTTGCCCCAGGCTCCATATTCTGTAGCTATGCTACTGGCTGTCCTGGGTAAATAGAAGCTGCTCAGTGGTGCCATGCACCCAGGGCCAGTGCAATACCTGCCATACTCTAGTTACACCTCCGCTGAGTCCTTCAGACACCATTAAAAGCCCACTGTGCTTACTTTAGCGGAACAGAATCCTTCTGCTTATGGCAGGCTGTCTCCTGCACCTGGTAAGGTGCAGAGTCAACAAATGGCTCCAGTGGCAACTGATCTCTGTTCCCCTAGGAAGGACTTATAGCTTTCAACAATTTCATTTCTTTGGAAGTCAATTAGCCAATAACTTTCTGAAATCTTTAACATAATGAAGTTTTTATTTATGTAGAGGTTTTGTCTGTTTATTTTTTAATTATAACAGTGGAACTAATAGTCTTAGCTAAAGTAGAACTCCTCATCAATACATTTTTAGAAGTTTCATTTGTAATATTTTCCCAATGCTTTAGATGACTGCAGTGACAAGTTACATCAGGGTGTCTATCCCACTATATTCCTGCAAACAGAAGGCCATCTCATTGTCTCTAGTGTCAGGATTATTTCTGTTCTTTTTCACCACCTTGTGCCCTGATCCTTGAGGAATAAACATTCTACAGATGACCAAATAGCAGCTAGGATATTGTCTGGACATTGGATCAAAATAGATTGAATTTCCAGCTCTCTCTAATTTCTATATTTTATTTTGTAGGGCACAAGCAATTACAAATATTCTTTACCCCTAGGAAAACCGACCTAAGTAATAGCTTGAATTTAGAGACGACTTATGTGTGATTGCAGAATTACCTTTCATCTAATTTTCCAGAAAGGTAAAAACAAAGTATTCTGCAGTGAGCTAAATTCTCAGCAGGGGAACAATTTTTTAAGCTGGTTGCCATGGTAATTCCATTCCTGTATGTAATTCCCACTCAACTTAGCTTGATGACATTTGGGCTGAGTAACGAAATGGAAGGACCGGACCGATGTTTTTACTTGCTTTCAAAATACTCAAAATTAGAAGTGTACGTATTTCACTTTTTCTGTTTATCCTCCTCTCATTGTTTCCCTTTATCCCAAGGCCACTACTTTCTCAACTAGTATAACAATTTTGTGGATAAATCCATTTAAAGTCCATCACATCAAGATTAATAGCAGGTCAGGATAAGCTACTGACAGAATTAAATTCTTGGACACTGATCATTCATGGACCACATCTACTAAGTTAGCAATACCTTTCTACTTCGAGCTAATTACGGTCAGTTAGACTACACAAACCTGTATTTCATTTCAGAATTAAAATGCTTACCTGATCTTCTCAACCTTCAGTTTTTGGTCTAAGAAAACTGACTCAGAACTTAGAGTGAATGCTTTCAATTTTTTTTTTCTCAAAGAATCAGCATGGCATGGAACTTTCATAGATAGATAGACATTCATGTTACTGCTTTATACTCTCCAGAGGTGAGGTACTGCCATACATATTTTTAAAATGTGCTACAAACCATTGTGGTATATACAAAAACATGAGAAAAACAACTGGCCAAACACACCTCAAAGAACATTGAATAAAAATTTTCTGTCATTATCTGTGTGTGCTCTTTGTAAGGTCTTTCGCATTTAGACATATTATTTTTTTTATAAAAACAAAAACAAAAAACAAACAAACAAACAAACAAAAAACATGGCCATGAAAGCAGTAGTCAAGAAATCAAAAGACTCAATGCATTGGGCAAATCAGTTGAAAAGTTGAAAAGCAAAGATGTCACCTTGAGGACTAAGGTGCACCCGACCCAAATCATAGTGTTTTCAATCGTCCCATACTCATGTGAAAGCTGGACAATGAATAAGGAAGACTGAAGAAGAAAAGATGTCTTTGAATTGTGGTGTTGGTGAAGAATATTGAATATACAATGGACTGCCAAAAGAATGAACAAACCTGTCTTGGAAGAAGTACAACCAGAATGCTCCTTAGAAGCAAGGATGGCGAGACTGTGTCTCACATACTTTGGACATGTTGTCAGGAGGAATCAGTCCCTGGAGAAGGACATCATGCCTGGTAAAATAGAGGGTCAGTGAAAAAGAGGAAGACCCTCAATGAGATGGATTGACACAGTGGCTGCAACACTGGACTCAAGCATAGCAACAATTGTGGGGATGGTTCAGGACCTGGCAGTGTTTCATTCTCTTGTGTATCGGGTTGCTATGAGTCGGAACTGACTCAAGGACACCTAACAACAACACATGCCTTGTTACTGCAACGATCAACTCAAATATGTCTATAAAGGCAAGAAACTCAGGAAAGTTTTTTCTTGTAATTGTAGATGACTGCTGTGTTGCGTGGGAACACTGGTGGCATAGTGCTTAAGAGCTATGGCTGCTAACCAAAAGGTCGGCAGTTGGAATTCACCAGACTCTCCTTGGAAACCACACAGGGCAGTTCTACTCTGTCCTATAGTGTCGCTATGAGTCAGATTTGACTCAACTGCAACAGGTTTAGTTTTGGATTTGGTTTACTGTGTTGCACACAACTATATATTTTTGCAGTTCTTTTTTTTTAATGCTCAAGTCCCTAAGCAAGGTTTGTGGGATAATTCTTTGGTGGAATAAGTAGGTGAGAAAGAAGGAGCGTGCCAGTGTAGCATGTACACAGAAGGAAAATAGCCCATTAAGATGGTGTTCTGAGAAGGTGCTACTGATCTTGTTCCCACACTGAGCACTATAGTCTCAATGAAAGTTGTCAGTTTGGATTCACTCATTCTGGTTAACTGTATTTCACTGACTGGTGGTGTTCTTTAATTTACCACTATGTAAGGGTAACTAAGGAAACCCTGGTGGCGTAGTGGTTAAGTGTTATGGCTGCTAACCAAGAGTTCAGCAGTTCGAATCTGCCAGACGCTCCTTGGAAACTCTATGGGGCAGTTCTACTCTGTTCTGTAGGGTCACTATGAGTTGGAATCAACTCAACGGCAGTGGGTTTGGTTTTTGGTTTAAGGGTAACTAAAAGATTAAGTGGCAATAACTACATTCATACTAAGGAATGAGATTCACAGAAATATAATGCTAGAATTTATTCTAAAAATCTGAAACACTATAAATACTATACAATGCTTTCTAATATAATATTCTAGTCCCTTTTCCTTAAGAAACTGATAAGAATATAACCAGAGCCATTAAGGGGAGATTTTTTTGTTTTTTAGTTGTGTATTGTTTTTCTGGTCATTTCCGTTCCTTCCAGATTCCACTGATTTGTGCTCCAGATTGTTCTTGTACAATTCAATTCACACTGGAATGGATTGTCCCCTTCTCTCAGTGCCCTTATTCTATTTGAGGAAGGCTCACACTCGTTTATTTATTGTGAATTTCTATGAAGATCAGCTCTTTAAATATGCTCTATGAAATGCCTTTTGGTTACTTGTTAAATCTGGGAAGAGATATTTCCCTTCTGTTGTGCTCTGTGCTGAATCTTCATTCAGTTTCAGTGCTACATGGGATACAATATATTAAAAAGAAAAACAAAAAACAAATCAATTATTATCGAGTTGATTCCTACTCATAGTGACCCTATAGGACAGAGTAGAACTGCCTCTTAGGGTTTCTAAAGAGCGCCTGGTGAATTTGAACTGCCAACTTTTTGGTTAGCAGCCATAGCTCTTAACCACTGTGCCACCAGGGTTTCCACATTGTATATCACTCACCACTGCCATTGAGTTTCTGTAAAATGCCAGGTCATAAATATTTTAGGTTTTGTGGCCCATGTGATCTTTGTTACAACTGCTCATATCTGCCATTTTAGGTTGAAAGCGGTATAGACAATACCTAAATGAACGGGTAAGGCTGTGTTCCAATAAAAAAAATTATTTACAAAAAGAAACAAGCCAGGGTTGGCCAGCAACCACAATTTTTCCCACCCAAATATCTCAAATTAACTTGCATTAATCTAGACAACTTTTTGAAATTTTATATCTTCATATTTCATGCACATGTTGCATTCTTTTCCATTATAGATTTTAATATAGTTGTTAGAGAGTAAAATTGATGATAGAGGTACATGTGGGCTAATTACCATTTGTCTCCTCCTGTGCCAAATCCAGGGATACAGGTAATCCATTCTGGGAAAGATTGGCTTTCAATTGACTTTTTATCCTGCCCTTCAACAGCCTTTGTGTTCTTCCTAGCAGAAAATCTAGACACTACGTTCTCAAGCCTACCATACTTGTCTGACCTTCTGGTAGCCTCTTTTCTGTGTTTGAATGACATCTGTATTCACTTTTATACATCTTGAAGGTGAAACCTAAGTACTTCTTGCCCAATCCCTCTCTGATTCATCCAGCTGGAGGTAAATTTGAACACCCCTGAAATCTTAAGGCTTTCATCTATATTTCTCTTATAATATTTTATGCAGTAGTAACTTATTTACATATCTCATCTCACCAATTACTCTGCATAACCCCAAAGAAGGGTAGAGTTTGCAGATTATTTATTTTTGTAAATACCACAATGCTTGATATAGAATAAGGATTTCATAAGTATTTATTATATGAATGGATGTAATTATGTTTTTTCTTAGTGAAATGGTGTCAAGAGTATAGGTTCCTTTTTGGCCAATGGTGTGATTACCAAGGTGAAAGCTCAACATTATAGAGTCTTTCTTCATTTAATAACAAATATTTATAAAATGTTCATTGGGTGTTAGGCACTCTTCTAGACACCAGACTTAAACACAAATAGGGTCATTCCTAGATGACCTCATGGTGACAAGGGGTTGGTAGGATAAAGAAAATACATGCATACATATGTAACATCAGACAGTCCTATGTGCTATGAATAGTAATTTATATATATATAAAAATATAGCTTATATATATATTATATACATAGTTTTGCTATAGCAAGTGGATGATGGAGGTGTCTACCTTGAGACTAGGTGATTTTAGAAAGACTCTCTAGGACCTTACAGTTGGCCTAAGATCTGTAAAACTGGGAGGAATGAGATATTCAAAGTTTTGCAAAATGAGCATTCTAGGAAGGAGAAATAGATGAGAATAAGCTTTATGTATTTGGAGAAAAG
The DNA here is from genome assembly GCF_030014295.1 of Loxodonta africana. NCBI lineage: Eukaryota > Metazoa > Chordata > Mammalia > Proboscidea > Elephantidae > Loxodonta > Loxodonta africana. Next base: position 43,479,500 of record NC_087348.1, read on the forward strand.
AAAGCCAGCACACTTGGAAGGAAGTAACCTCTATCTTTCATCTCTACTGGAAAAAATGAGATTACGTATGTATATATATACATATATGTATCCTAGAAAGGGAGAGATGCTACTGGGATTTCAGTCTCACAGACAGAATGTACAAAGTAGAAAGCATGGTTATGGCCAAGGCTCAATAGTCTAGTAAAACATCAGGTTGACTTAACAGAAAAGAAGAGATGTGTTTTGTTTTTTTAATTTGTTTGTTTTTTGTCTTTAACTAGTAGGTACACACAACTAGGATGAGCTTTAGGAGAAGTGTGATACAGACTTGGAACTAAGAAGGGAAGGTGTTTTGGGGTGCCTAATTGTCTAAAGCCGCTATATCAATTTTGAATGGGCACTTGCATAGTGAGTGTCATATATTAGTTCAAGAATCCACAAGAGATTCTTATGTGTGTTACACATCTGGGCAAGGTTCCTTCACGTCCTCACTTAGGGACCAATCCAGATACACTAGGCACTAGAGAACTTGCTAGTTTTTGTTCCTGTTTTTTTTTTTTTTTTTTTTTTTCGTCTCTTCATCTTTAATGTTTGATTCAAGGCTATCTTAAAAGCTATCAAAGCTCCCTGCTGGTCTTCAACACACATCAAATAATAATGAGAAGAGGCTTGAAGGTGACATCCTTCTAATCCAGTTTACAGGGACAAGTTTGTTCTTGCAATAGCACACCATGAAACTTGAATAATTTAATAACCTTGTAAAAGCAAGAATTTGCCTATCTTTAGAGTTCTCTCTTTCTCTCTTCCTAACATCCATGAGGTATTTTTAGAGAATTCATGCTTAAAGTTAAAATGTGTTCCACGGATGATTCTATGCAGAGACTAGTATGGTTGTTTGTTGTGATTCTCTGCAGTGGGGTGACTTCCTGAGAAAGCAGTGGCAGTGCAAGGCTCATGGTGGTCTTTCTTCAGTCAGGAATATGCTCATCTCCCACTGCTCTGTTCTCAGCACAAAAAACAAGGGCAAATATCAACAAGCATTGCAAATTTACTGTCAAGATTAAAAAAAAAATAAAACCCTGTGACTTTATTGTTGTAAGAGGAATAAAGGAAAGCCTCCCACAGGATAGTTAATTACATCACAATCTTACAACCTCAGTAGTCTAGGTATTGTGGGTTCTGATTATGTCTGTGCTGAAGGGCATGCTATGATGATTTCGGAAGGAAGTGCCCCAGAAAAATAAGCAAAACTCTTGGTACCTGAATCCATGGTCTTTTCTTTTTAATAGTCTGAGTTTTTTTGTGTCCTATCTAATAAATGCTTGTCTAATCCAACGTCAAAAGGGTTTTTTCCATGTTTTCTTCTAAATGTTACGTGAGTCTACCTTTTAAATTTAGGTGTATGATCTATTTCAAAGTAATATTTGTATATAGTGTGAGGTAAACTTCAAGTTTTTGTTTTTTTTCTTAATCCTTGTATTTTTTTCTTAATACTTGTATGTATGAGCCCATTGCTGTTGAGTAGATTTCAATTCTTAATGACCCTATAGGACAGAGTAGAACTGCCTCATAGGGTTTCAAGGAGTGGCTAGTGAATTTGAACTGCTGACGTTTGGTTTGTTGCCATATGCTTAATAACTGCCCCACCAGACACCACTTGCATGTGTAGAGATATCTCCTTTTTTTACACTGAGCCATCTGGAGTATGTGATAAACAGTTATACACCTGAGAAATGTAGAGCCTTTATACCTAAGCAACTTAAATTTGGGAGACCCTGGGTGGTACAAACTGTTAAGTTTGGTTGTTTGAATCCCTGCCCACCACCCCAAGGTGCCTCTAAAAATACACCTGGTGATCTGCTTCTGAAAGATCTCTGCCTTCAAGTTCTATGGAACAGTTCTGCTCTGCACACATGTGGTTGCCATGAGTAGGAATCCACTGGACGACAAAGAACAGTCAGGTCAATTTGAGTATTTATTTAGTTGCAGTGGGGTAAACTTAGGGGCAGAGAAGGTAATTGTTTGCTCTTTTTTTTTTAAAAATTATGATTGAATCAGTTGCTATGTTATCTTCGATTTCTCAGGTTAAAAGACTTTAAATTATGTTTGATCATCCAGCAAATTGTCACTTGTTCATCTCCATGGGGTGCTGATAATGCTGGGTGGCCATCTGGTCCTTGTTTCCAATGTGAGGATGCAGGCACTTGGCAGGGCTCAAGCCAAGAGCATTTTAGTTATATTTAAAGGCAAACGGGATATTTCCTTCTCAGCCTGAAGCCACGAATTATACAGTTTAACTTCAGAACTCAGACTGGGAAAATAAGGAAATGTTTTATCTTTTTATATCCACTTCAACTTCTCAGTTCAGATATTTACACCACTTAGAACTTACAGACTGAAATACAAGCAGAATTGAGGTCTGCTTTTTGTCTTCTTCCCCTCAAATTTTTTAAAGGCATTCCTTTAAAAGTTACAAATATAGTCTCAATTTCTAACTTTAATGAAATAAAAATAAACTCTATTATATTTATCACATATCAATTTTTATTAAACCCTTATTTAAAAAAATCTCACAGACGTATTCTGCAATTCAAGCTTAACTCAACTGTAATTTGAGTATTAGTCAGGCCCTTATAATCCTGTTGGAAATATGGGTATTCTGACATTTTACTTCATATACTATTTTTCATAGTATTAATGAAGCCAAGTTTGGTAGCTTGCAAATAAATTGGAATGCATACCCTTGATAGCTCTTAAAAAACCAAAGCTGTCTTCAAAACAATAATGTGGTTATACCCATTTTCTACACTGGTTTATTAGGGCCCTTAATGGAAAACTTAGATCCTTAGATGTCCCCTTAGGTTGAGAATTCTCTAGGTTCTCTCCACTGTCAAATTAACTAAATTCTGAACTCCTGAGTTTGTCATTCAAGTCCTCTATGATCTGGCCCTATCATTTTATACAAATTTATTCTCTAAGCTTAACCTTTACATATCTCACTTATTAACAACCTTATACAATTAACTGGGATCCTGTTTCAGGCCAGGTTTTTCCCTAATTCAGTATCATCATTTATCCGGCAATACCTTTCTTGCATTGACACTACATGACCAAATCCTAGAAGAGCAAATTTTAGGAGATTTGGCCAGTTTATCCAAGAATTACTGGTTAGCTAGCTCCAACAGCAAGCGACCTATCCCAGGAGTCTAGTTTTCTTATGGTGTTTATTATTCATCTTTGATATATTTCTATGGATATACTTTTTTTTTTTTAATCCAGCTCCCTTGAAAACATGATCTACAATTCATTCAGTATGAATCCATGCCTATTTCAGAACAGATCACAGTATATATCTCAGGATCTTGGTTATAACAGTACCCTTTACAAGTCTGATAATTAACAAATAAAGTATTTGACCATTTTCCAACCTGAAAAATCCACACTAAAAATGGTTTAGATACTGCTTCAAGCTTAACTCATACATCTTTGTAATTCTAGCTGTCAATCATTTCTGAAACTGACAGTCTCCCATTTTAATAACTCAATATTAAGTTCCTCTAAATGAAGTGTATGCATTAATCAGCATCTGATATGAATAACATCTGGCATAGCTTCATGAGTGATTCATTTTCACTGTTCAAGTTCAACACTCTAGAGTGTTACTACAATAAAAAATTACTCTTGTAAAACACTTCATTGGGTCATGGTTGATAGCATAGCATTTCCAATCAAGCTCACTCTATCTAAGTGCTTCTCTCTCTGAAATATATAAACTTAAATATATGTTGAAAACCCTTTCCCAACAACAACATTATAATCAAATGTAACTTTATAGATGTATTTCAGATGACATTCCTATATTGTTATCTGAACAAAGAGATGTCTCACAGGATTCCAAAATTCTGTTTTTGCTCTGCTTATAGATCCTGAGTAAATAACCATTCAATAGCAGAGAGAGATTGGTAGCATGACAAATGACAACTATTGTCAAGGTTATCTATGTGCAGGGGGTTTCAGTAATTGGTATGGAGAGTTTGGTTTTTATTGTTTGAGCCATTATTTGCAGTATTCAATTTATGAGAACTTGGGATGGGAAATACACATTATAGTCTAAGAAATTTAAGTACAATTATTCTTAGAATCAGTTATCATCAGATAATTGAATATTGAGCACTCTTAAAAAATAGAAATAGAATTCTGGTGATGATTTTAGGTGTATTGTTATTACATTAGATGAGAAGTTCTTCATTTAAGGAAAGGTATGGTAACCATATAAAAACACACAGAAAATGCAGTATTCAGGGAAGTGCACAAGTGATAATTCATTGATCATAGAAAACCTCTTGTTTAGAATGGAAAAAGATAAGCAAAAGACAAACAAAAACCCCAAAACTCTACTTTCTGCTCTTTGGAAATATGTGAGCCTAATTTGTATATACATCCTTGATAGTTCTTTTCAAAAACAAATAATAAAATATAGACTCATAGATGTTTATAACAAAAAAACTTTTCTAACATTCAATAAAAAATACTCCCCATTAGAGGCAGGTGAAGACTGAAGGGTGGTGGTATTAGTGGTCATTAGTGAAGAACCAGTCAAACAAGTTGAGTTTTTTAATAAGTAAATAAATAGAGCAAGCCAAATTAAATACCAAGACTTGGAAAGAATTGAAGGATCAAAGGATGTTGAAGACAAGTGTTCTATTTTTCTACTGGATCTATAGCTCTTGAATCTAGACTTATTTACAGAAATTCCAGAATCCATAAGTTATTTAATGTGTGATAAAGTTAAAAATGATTGTTGTTAATATTTGCATGCAGCCAAATGATAATTAATATTATTTGTTTTTCGCTGATGTTATAGTTCTCTACAATTGCTAATATGAGTATTTCACTTGATCGAACCAATATAAAATAGTACTGGTTAATTTCGGTCAAAAACATTAATCCCTCCCTAGCCACATGCTTTTCATTCACAATAGTCTTATGTAATAGTATTTACATGGTATTTATATTTTATAAATGAGGACGTTTAAATAATATTTTCCAATAAAAATTGCTTTGTGTCACAGCATAGAAAGAGTAATTAAATTATTCTGAATTTAAAAAATGTAAATAAGGCATGTACATAATCAAGAAGAATTAAAAAATAATATACAAATTTTTATATAAAAAGTACTAGGACTTCTGAAAATTTTCATATGGAATGCTAAATAGAAATAGGTTTTAACACACTCATTGTTTTGAATGTAAGATATAAATTCTTATTTATACAATACTTATTGATATGTTATCCTTATATATTTGCAAAATATGTATTTGTAAGGATTTTGAAATATTCTATGATGAGTTCAGCTCCTAACAGTAATTTATTGATTTTTTTTCACAAAGAGTTAAGTTCCTAAACTATTGATTCTTCTTCCACAAAGAATTTTCTGCAACTTTAATCTCTTGATTTTGGATACAATTTTAAAATGTCATGTACCTATGAATCTAAGAAAAATATTTTTCATATATGCCTAACATTTACCTTATCTTTCTTTTAAGTAGACTAAGTTTGACATTCTCGTCCTCCACCTGGTATTTCCTCTAACAATTGTTATATATAGCTTCTGAGACTCTTTTTAATTTATCGGAATATGGAAACATCCCACACTGACCTAAAACTATATCCCTAGCCACTTCATCAGATATAGTTCATAATAAAAAGAAGCCCACAACAGAGTAACAATAGTCATAATATATTTACCATTTTTTGATTGTACATTATGGACCAGACGTATTACTAGATACGTTTTTATGTTTGATTGTTTTATCCTTATAAAACACTGTGAAGTAGGTATTAATATCCCCATTTTGTTGATTGGGATGATCAACCGTTGTTCAAAGAGTTTAAGCATAGTGTCTAGCAAATAGTAGGCACTCAATAATTATCATTTGATATATGAAATATATAAAGGAAAGAGTGGATATAAAATGAGCAAAGGAATAAACAAACAAATAATGAAAGAATAGATGAATGTGCAAGTTTGCTCATGGCGACAAATTTAGTACATAATGAAACAAAAATTTGGACCTAATCTTTATGACTACAGAGTCATAAACTTTCTTTACAAGATCCTTCCTTAACCTCAGTATCTACCCCTATAGCCAGAAATTGTTTGAAGCAACAGAGTGAGGTAATTGGAGGCATAAATAGTGATGGATCTCTCAGTTAAAAAACCTAGCTCTATCACTGTGTGACCTTGAGTAAGCAATTAATCTACTATGAAACTTCCTTATCATATGTAAAATGACATAAACCAAAAGAAAAACCCGACTCATAGCAACCCTGTAGGACAGAGTAGAACTGCCCTATAGAGTTATAGAGTTTCCAAGGAGCACCTGGCGGATTCAATCTGCCTACCCTTTCGTTAGCAGCCATAGCACTTAACCACTGTGCCACCAAGGTTTCCATAAAATGATATAGGGATTGTGAAATAATTAAATGATTAACATAAATAAATCGGTAAAAAAAAATTGTGATAATTAATATTGATCATGTTTTCTGAGAACAATAAATATACTTGAATTAAATTGCCATTTCAATGTGACTACAGTACCACTGAATGGGATTAACTGGTAAGAGCCATATGTCCCCAATTACAATTCAATAGAAATCCTAAATCTGAGGTGATTTTTTTCTAGTTTTCATGGTGCATGTCAAGAAACTGTCAAGGTCTCATGTTTTACCCTACTCGCAAACTAAGAATTTAGTCTGCCTTAGTATTGTTAATGCTGACAGAAGATAAAGAATCTTATTATTCAAAGCTCAGCAGGACACATAAGCTTCGTGTTCCCATCAGTCCCCCTTGGCTACTAAGCCCTATGGAGACAATGTGGAGATATCCAGGTTGATGTTGTATACACAATGGGTTTTTGTCATATCTGCAGAACACCAAACTTAGGAAACACCAGTTTTTAAAGTGGGACTGCTGGCAAAATGGCCAATTTTTGCTTTGGAGAGAGACATTTCATGATAATCAAAAAAATCTTCTCTCTGCCCAAGAGGGAGATAGCATCTCTACCTACTATCTTTTTGTTATACAAACAACCTTGAAAATCAGTCTAAAATAAAAGCTCATATAAGACCTGAAAAGACATCAAGTACCTATTGAGAGTTGTCCCCAGATAGCCCATTTCTTGAGGTGATTTTATTAGTTTATATTGTTAAGGTGATTTGAACATTTGGGGTTAAATTCTAGGACCACGAGTTAATGGCTCACGACTGTGGGTAACCTAAACTGACACAGTATTTTCATGTTTTTCTCCGATCTATAAACTGGAATAATTATAAAATCTAACTGAAAGTTTCAGTGAAGAAAAAAAAAATGTGCAAGTTCTCTTGTAGTGTGTCAAGGTTTTATAAATATATGTTAGTTAAGAGTAACAATAAATTATCAGTTGTCTTATCTGAAAAATACTAAAGAAGATATTTTTTAAAAAAATGATAAAACTTGATTGTGGTAGAGTTGTTTGGAACTAGTTCAGATAATCTACTTATATAATTATTTTTTTCCTTCTGGTTAAATTCAATAAATTCTTTTTAAATATGTATATTATATATGGGATATTATATATAATGTTATATATAATATTCTCCAGATAGTAATATTATACATAGTCTATATTAGCTCATTTTTTTTTTATATTAGCTCATAGTACAATTTATGTGAAGGAGACAGCTTATTATTCCATGCAAATGTACACTATCCCATGGAGATCTTATGATATATCGCCATATTATTGGATGAAAAAAAAAAAAAACCTGTTGCCATGGAGTCAATTCCAATTCATAGCAACTTTATAGAACAGAGTTTGCCCTATATAGTTTCTAAGGAGTGACTGGTAGATTTGAACTGCCGACCTTTTAGTTAGCAGTCGTAGCACTTATCCACTGCACCACCAGGGTTTCTAACTCTTAGATGAGGCAAGCATATATCTTGCAACTCTTCAGCATATGTTCTGCTCGTTTAATCTTAGTTATGCACTAAAGCACACCACGGTTGAATCTAACTCATAGTGACCCCTATAAGACAGAGTGGAAATGCCCCAGAGTATTTCCAAGGCTGTAAATTGTTACGGAAGCAGAATGCCACATCTTTCTCCTACAGAGCTGCTGGTGGATTGGAATTGCCAAACTTTGGGCTAACAGTTGAGTGTTTTAACCACTGTACCACCAGGACTCCCTCTTAATTATCCAGTGCTGCTATAACAGAAATACCACTAGCGGGCGATTTTTTTTTGTTGTTGTTGTTATTTTAATTGTGCTTTAAGTGAACGTTAACAAATCAAGTCAGTCTCTCACACAAAAACCCATATACACCTTGCTACACACTCCCAATTACTCTCCCCCTAATGAGACAGCCCGCTCTCTCCCTCCACTCTGTCTTTTCGTGTCGATTTCACCAGCTCCTAACCCACTCCACCCTCTCATCTCCCCTCCGGGCAGGAGATGCCAACATAGTCTCAAGTGTCCACCTGATCCAAGAAGCTCACTCCTAACCAGCATCCCTCTCCAACCCATTGTCCAGTTCAATCCGTGTCTGAAGAGTTGGCTTCGGGAATGGCCCCTATCCTGGGCCAGCAGAAGGTCTGGGGGCCATGACTACCAGGTTCCTTCTAGTCTCAGTCAGACCATTAAGTCTGGTCTTATGAGAATTTGGGGTCTGCATCCCACTGATCTCCCGCTCCCTCAGGGGTTCTCTGTTGTGCTCCCTCTCAGGGCAGTCATCGGTTGTAGCCAGGCACCATCTAGTTCTTCCGGTCTCAGGATGATGTAGTCTCTGGTTCATGTGGCCCTTTCTGTCTCTTGGGCTCATATCACCTTGTGTCCTTGGTGTTCTTCATTCTCCTTTGATCCAGGTGGGTTGAGAAAAATTGATGCATTTTAGATGGCTGCTTGCTAGTGTTTAAGACCCCAGATGCCACTCTTCAAAGTGGGATGCAGAATGTTTTGTTAAGAGATTTTATTATGCCAATTGACTTAGATGTCCCCTGAAACCGTGGTTCCCAGACCCTGCCCCTGCTACTCTGGCCTTTGAAGCATTCAGTTTATTCAAGAAACTTCTTTGCTTTTGGCTTAGTCCAATTGTGCTGACCTCCCCTGTATTGTGTGCTATCTTTCCCTTCACCTAAAGTAGTTCCTATCTACTATCTAATTAGTGAATACTCCTCTCCCATCCTCCCTCCCTCACCCATCTCGTAACCACAAAAGAATATTTTCTTCTCAGTTTAAACTATTTCTCAAGTTCTTATAATAGTGGTCTTATACAATATTTGTCCTTTTGCAACTGACTAATTTCACTCAGCATATTGCCTTCCAGGTTCCTCCATGTTATGAAATGTTTCACAGATTCCTCACTGTTCTTTATAGATGTGTAGTATTCCGTTGTGTGAATATACCATAATTTATTTATCCATTCATCCATCGATGGGCACCTTGGTTGCTTCGAACTTTTTGCTATTGTAAACAGTGCTGCAATAAACATGGGTGTAAGTATACCTGTTCGTGTAAAGGCTCTTATTTCTCTAGGATATATTCCAAGGAGTGGGATTGCTAGATCATATGGTAGTTTTATTTCTAGCTTTTTCAGGAAGCATCAAATACATTTCCAAAGTGGTTGTACCATTTGACATTCCCACCAGCGGTGTAGAAGTGTTCCAATCGCTCCACAGCCTCTCCAACAATTATTCGTTTGTGTTTTTTGAATTAATGCCAGCCTTGTTGGAGTGAGATGGAATCTCATTGTAGTTTTAATTTGCATTTCTTTAATGGCTAATGATCGTGAACATTTCCTCACACATCTGTTAGCTACCTGAATGTCTTCTTTAGTGAAGTGTCTATTCATATCTTTTGCCCATTTTTTAATTGGGTTGTTTGTCTTTTTGCAGTTGAGTTTTTGCAGTATCATGTAGATTTGAGAGGTCAGGCACTGATCAGAAATGTCCTAGCTAAAAACTTTTTCCCAGTCTGTAGGTGGTCTTTTTACTCTTTTGGTGAAGTCTTTGGATGAACATAGGTGTTTAATTTTTAGGAGCTCCCAGTTATCTAGTTTTTCTTTAGTGGGTGATTTTAAGGAACAGAAATTTATTTTCTCAGAGTTTAAGAGACTGGAATTCTGAATTCAGGGTTTTGGCTCTCTAGGAAGGCCTTCTCTCTTTTGAATCTGGGGGAAAAATCCTTGTCCCTTTTCATCATCTGTTTCTTGTTTCCCTGGGGATCTCATGTAGGGCGTCATCTATCTTCCTCCATCTGTGCTATTTCTGCTACTTTCTTAATCTACTCTTTTATATCTCAAAAGAGATTGACTTATGATACACACACACAAATAATAATAAAAAAAAAAACAACAACATGGCCATCGAGTTGATTCCATCTCATAGCAACCTTATAGGACAGAGTAGAACTGCCCCATAGGGCTTCCAAGGAACACCTGGTGGATTCAAACCGCTGACCTTTTTGTAAGCAGCCATAGCACTTAACCCCTAGGACACTAGGGTTTCCTAACATAACAAAGAATACTGTATTCCCACATGGGATTGTAGCTACAGGTATAGTAGAATTTACAACACATATTTCTAGGGGACACATTTCAATCCATAACATATTCCCATTTCAGTTAAGTACTTTGCTGCTGACCAAAAGGCTGGAGGTTCAAATAAACCCAAAAAGCAAACGAACAAAACAAAACAAAAAAATATATATATATATTTTGAATTAAACAAAATCAAAGAAGAAATTTTTATTAATAGGCAGAGGTAGCTGTTGGTAGTGGTATTCGAAGTTATTGATTTTTGAAATATAAATATGGTAGTTTAATGATATGACAGAAATTAATAAATTTATAAAAAATAAAATATACATTTTGTCTAATATAACTTGAAAGTTATTCAGATGAAAGAAGGAATAAAAAGAATGAAAATCAAGGGGAAAAATGTTACTAATCTCCTGTGGTTCTCCTTCTCTGTGTTATCATCATCCACTGTCCATTAGTGTTCTAGGTTCAACATGACCTTATATAAAACAGAATTGGAACAAACTCTATTCATTCACCTGAAAGACTCAGAGAACTTTAAATCAGCTTTTGGCATGCTTGCTCTTGTTGCCTTATGTGTTAATAGTCAGAAGCTATTATGAGGATAATACCTTTTTTTTTTTTTTTTAAATAAAAACTTATTGTTGCTGTTGTTAGGTGCTGTCAAGTTGGTTCCAATTCACAGTGACCCTATGTACACCAGAACAAAACACTATCAGATCTTGTGCCATTCTGTGTTTGAATCCATTGTTGTTGATCAAAGGCCTTCTGCATGGATTATGCCTCGACATAATGTATTTACCATTTTTTCAGTGTTCTAATCCATTGTTGTAGCCACGGTGTCAATCCATCACGCTGAGGGTTTTCCTCTTTTTCATTTATCCTCTACTTTATCAAGCATGATGTCCTTCTCCAGGGACTGGTCCATCCTCATAACATGTCCAAAATACCTAAGAAGTCTCACCATCCTCCCTTCTATGGAGCCATCTGGCTGTACTTCTTCCAAGACAAATTGAAGAGAAACAGTGTCACGTCCATAGTTAAGTAGAATATTTCAAGATCTGTCCTGAAGTACAATGCTGTCAGTGATAGGATAATAGCCATACACCTACAAGGAAGACCAGTTAATATCACTCTATTGAAGTTTAAGCCCCAATAACTAATGCCCAGGATGAAGAAATTAAAGATTTTTCTGCAATCTGAAATTGATCAGACATGCAATCAAGTTGCTGTCGTTAGATGTCTTCGCGTTGGTTCCAGCTCATAGCTACTCCATTTACAACAGAACGAAACACTTCCTGGTCCTGTGCCATCCTCACAATCATTGTTATGCTTGATTCCATTGTTGCAGCCACTGTGTCAGTTCATCTCATTGAAGGTCTTCCCCTTGTTTGCTGACCCTTCTCTTTAACAAGCCTGATGTCTCTCTCCAGGGACTGACACCTCCTGATAACATGTGCAAAGTATATGAGAGGTAGTCTACCAATCCTTGCTCCTAAGGAGCATTCTGGTTGTGCTTTTCCCAAGACAGATTTGTTTGTTCTTTTGGCAGTCCATGGTATATTCAATATTATTTGCCAACACCACAATTTGAAGGCATCAACTCTTCTTCAGTGTTTCTTTTACATTGTCCAGCTTTCCCATACACATGAGGTGATTGAAAACACCATGGCTTGGGTCAGGTACTGTTTAGTTTTCAAAGTGACATCTTTGCTTTTTAACACTTTAAAGAGGTCTTTTGCAACAGATTTTCCCAATGCAGTGAGCCCTTTGATTTCTTGACTGCTGCTTCCATAGATGTTGATTGTAGATCCAAAAAAAAAATGAAATCCCTGACAATTTCACTCTTTTCTCCATTTATCATGTTGCTGCTTATTGGTCCATTTGTGTGGATTTTTGTTTTAAGTTGAGGCGTAATCCATGCGGAAGACGGTAGCCTTTAATCTTCATCAGTAAGTCCTCCAAGTTCTCTTCACTTTCAGCAAGCAAGGTTGTGTCATTTATACAATGCAGGTTGTTAACGACTCTCCCTCCGGTCATGAAGTCCTATTCTTCTTCACATAGGCCAGCTTATTGGATTGTTTGCTTGGCATACAGATTGAATAGGTATGGTGAAAGAATACAACTCTGACACACACATTTCCTGACTTTAATCACACAGTATCCCTTTGTTCTGTTCAAAGGAATGCCTCTTGATCCATGTACAGTTCCTCATGAGCACATTCAAGTGTTCTGGAATTCCCATTCTTCGCCATGTTATCCATAACTTGTTATGATTCACACAGTCGAATGCTTTGCATAGTCAATAAGACACATGTAAACATATTTCTGGTATTCTCTGCTTCAGCCAGGACCCACCTGACATTAGCAATGATATCCCTGGTTCCACATCCTCTTCTGAATCTGGCTTGAATTTCTAGCAGTTCCCTGTGGATATACTGTTGCAGCTGCTTTTGAATGATCTTCAGCAAAATTTTGCTTGTATGTGATATTAATGATATTGTTTGATAATTTCTGCATTCGGTTGGATTGCCTTTCTTGGGAATAGGGATAAATATGGATCTCTTCCAGTAGTTTGGCCAGGTAATTGTCTTCCAAATTTCTTGGCAAAGACGAGTGAGCACTTCTAGCATTGCATCCATTTGTTGAAACGTCTTAACTGGTATTTCATAAATTCCTGGAACCTTGTTATTTGCCATTGCCTTCGGGGCACTGTGGACTTCTTTCTTCACTATCATTGGTTCGTGATCATATGCTACCTTCTGAAATGGCAGCATATTCTTTTTAGTATAGTATAGTGTATAAAAAAAAATAGTATAGTATAATTCTTTTTAGTATAGTGATTCTGTGTATTCCTTCCATCTACTTTTGATGCTTCTTGTGTCATTTAATATTTTCCCAGTAGAATCCTTCAATATTGCAACCTGAGGCTTGAATTTTCTTTTCAGTTCTTTCAGCTTGAGAAATGTCGAGTGTGTTCTTCTCCTTTGGTTTCCTATCTTCAGGTTGTTGCTCATGTCATTATAAGATTTTACTTTGTCTTCTCAAGCCACCCTTGGAAATCTTCTGTTCAACTCTTTTATTTCATTTCTTTCTTTTCTCTTTTAATTGCACTTTAGATGAAGGTTTACAGAACAAAGTAGTTTCTCATTAAACAGTTAGTGCACATATTGCTTTATGACATTGTTTAACAACCCTACGACATGTCAACACTCTTCCTTCTTGACTCTAGGTTCCCTATTACCAGGTTTCCTGTCACCCACTGCCTTCTAGTCCCTGGCCCTGGGCTCTGTGTCCCTTTAGTCTTGTTCTGTTTTATGGGCATGTCTAATCTTTGGCTGAGGGGTGTTACTTCATCATTCCTTCCTTTCATGTTAACCTCTTGATATTCAAGAGCAAGTATGGTCTTTTCTTTCTTTCCAGTTTTTAATGACTTTTTGCTTTCTTCATGTATAATGTCCTTAATGTCATTCCACAACTCATCTGCTCTTTCGTCATTAGTGTTCAAGCCATCAGATCTATTCTTGCGATGGTCTCTAAATTCAGGTGGGTTATACTCAAGGTTGTACTTTGACTCTTGTAGACTTGTTCTAATTTTCTTCAGTTTCAACTTGAGTCTTCACATGAGTAATTGATGGTCTGTTCTGCAGTCAGCTCTTGGCCTTGTTCTGACTGATGATACTGAGCTTCTCCATAGTCTCCTTCCCCAGATGTAGTCAGTTTGATTCCTGTGTATTCTATCTGATGAGATCCATATGTATAGTTGCCATTTGATGTTGCTGAAAAAGGTATTTATGATGAAGAAGTTGTTGGTCTTGCAAAATTCTATCATGCAATCTCTGGCATTGTTTCTATTATCAAGGTCATATTTTCCAACTGCTGATGCTTATTCTTTGTTTCCAACTTTGGCATTCTAATTACCAGGAATTATCAATGAATCTTTTTTTTTTTAATTGTGCTTTAAGTGAAAGTTTAAAATTCAAGCCAGTTTCTCATATAAAAACTTGTACACATATTGTTATGTGATCCTAGTTGCTCTCCTTACAATGTGACAGCACAATCCTCCTCTCTACATCATATTTCCCATGTCCATTCAGCCAGCCCCTGCCCTCTCTGCCTTCTCATCTCATCTCTGGACAGGAGCTGTCCATTTAGTCTCATGTATGTACTTGAGCCAAGAAGCCCACTCTTCACCAGTATCATTCTACGTCTTATAGTCCAGTCTTATCTTTGTCTGAAGAGCTGGCTTAGAGAAAGATTTTAGTTCTGGGCTAACAGAGAGTCTGGGGGCCATGTCTTCTTGGGTCTCATTCAGACTATCAAATTCTTTTTACTACAATTTGAGTTCTGCAACCCACTTTTCTCCTGCTCCATCTGGGACTCTCCATTGTGTTCCCTGTCAGGGCAGTCATTGGTGGTAGCTGGGAACAACCTAGTTCTTCTGGTCTCAGGCTGATAGAGTCTCTGGTTTATGTGGCCCTTTCTGTCTCTTGGGGTCATAGTTTCTTTGTGTCTTTGGTGTTCTTCATTATCCTTTGCATCAGGTAGGTTGGGACCAATTGATGCAACTTAGATGGCCACTTGCTAGCTTTTAAGACCCCAGATACCACTCACCAAAGTGGGATGCAGAACTTTTTCTTAATAAACTTCGTTGTGCTAATTGACCTAGATGTCCCCGAAACGATGGTCCCCAGACCGCTGCGACTGCTACTCTGTCCTTAGATGTGTTTGGTTATATTCAGGAAACTACTTAGCTTTTGGATTAGACCAGTCGTGCTGACACCCCCTGTATTGCGTGTTGTCCTTCCCTTCACCTAAAAAGATTCTTGTCTACTATCTAGTTAGTGAATACCCCTCTCCCTCCCTCCCCACCCTCGTAACCATCATAGAATGTTTTCTTCTTTGTTTAAACATTTTCTTGAGTTCTTATAATAGTGGTCTCATGTAATATTTGTCCTTTTGTGACTGACTAATTTCACTTTGTCTGGGTAATTTCACTCAGCGTAATGCCTTCAGGATTCATCCATGTTATGAAATGTTTCACAAATTCATCTTTGCTCTTTGTCATTGCTTAGTATTCCATTGTGTGAACATACCATAATTTGTTTATCCCTTTGTCGGTTAATGGGCACCCAGGTTGTTTCCACCTTTTTGCTATTGTGAAAAGTGCTGCAATGAACATAGATGTGCATGTATCTATTCATGTGAGGGCTCTTATTTCTCTAAGATATCTTCCAAGGAGTGAGATTCCTGGATCGTATGGTAGTTCTATTTCTACTTTTTTAAGGAAGTGCCAAATCAATTTTCAAAGTGGTTGTACCATTTTACTTTTCAACCAGCAGTGTATAAGAGTTCCAGTCTCTCTACAACCTCTCCAACATTTAATATTTTGTGTTTTTTGGAATAATACTAGCCTTGTTGGGGTGAGATGGTATTTTATTGTAATTTTGATTTGCATTTCTGTAATTGCTAATGATTATGAGCATTTTGTCATCCATCTGTTAGCTACCTGAATGTTTTCTTTGGTGAAGTGCTTGTTCATATCCTTTGCCCATTTTTTAATTGGGTGTTATCTTTTTGTTGTTGAGGTCTTGCAATGTCTTGTAGATTTTAGAAATTAGACGCTAATTGGATTTGTTGCAGCCAACTTTTTTTTTTTTTCTAGCCTGTAGATTGTCTTTTTACTCTTTTGGTGAAGCCTTTGGAAGAGCATAAGTGTTTGATTTTTTAGGAGCTCCCAGTTATCTAGTTTTTTTTTTTTTTTTTTCCTGCTGTTTGTGCATTGTTAGTAGTGTTTTGATTCTGTTTATGCCATGTATTAGGAGTCCTAAGTTGTCCCTATTTTTTCTTCCATGATCTTTACCATTTTAGATTTTATATTTAGGTCTTTGATCCATTTTGAGTTAGTTTTTGTGAATGGCGTGAGGTATGGGCCTTGTGTCATTTTTTTGCAGATGTATATCCAGTTATGCCAACATCATTTGTTACACTGTCTTTTCCCCAGTTAAGAGACTTTGGGTCTTTGTCAAATATCAGCTGCTCATAGGTGGATGAATTTATATCTGGATCCTCAGTTCTGTTCCATTGGTCTATGTATCTGTTGTTGTACTAGTACCAGGCTGTTTTGACTACCACGGCAGTATAATAGTTTCTAAAATCAGGTAGTGTGAGGCTTCCTACTTTGTTTTTCTTCTTCAGTAATGCCTTACTTATCCAAGGCCTATTCCATTTCCATATGAAGTTGGTGATTTTTTTCTCCATCTCATTAAAAAATGCCATTGGAATTTGGATTAGGATTGCATTGTATCTATAGATCGCTTTGGGTAGAATTGACATTTTCACAATGTTGAGTCTTCTTACCCATGAGCAAATTATGTTTTTCCACTTATGTAGGTCTCTTTTGGTTTCTTGCAGTAGTGTCTAGTAGTTTTCTTTGTATAGGTCTTTTACGTCTCTGGTTAGGCTTATTCCTAAGTATTTTATCTTCTTGGGGGCTATTGTAAATGGTGTTGATTTTCTGATTTCCTCGTCAACGTTTTCTTTGTTAGTGTAGAGGAATCCAACTGATTTTCTTATGTTTATCTTGTATCCTGATACTTTGCTGAAATCTTCTTTTAGTTCCAGTTGTTTTCTTGTGAATTCTTTAGAGTTTTCTGTCTATAAGATCATACCATCTGCAAATAGAAATACTTTTATTTCTTCCTTACCAATTTACATGCCCTTTATTTATTTATTTATTCATTTATTTTCAGGCCTAGTTGCTCTGGTTAGGCACTTCAGCATAATGTTGAATAAGAGTGGTGGTATCAGGCATCCTTGTCTGATTCCAGATCTCAAGGAGAAAGCTTTCAGACTCCATTTAAGATCACGTTGGCTGTTGGCTTTGTACAAATCCCCTTTATTATGTTGACTAATGTTTCTTCTATTCCTGTTTTGCTGAGAGTTTTTATTATGAATGGGTGTTGGACTCTGTCAAATGCCTTTTCTGTATCGATTGATAAGATCATGTGGTTCTTGTTTTTTGTTTTATATATGTAATGGGTGACATCAACTGTTTTTCTAATGTTAAACCATCCCTGCATACCTGGTATGAATCCCACTCAGTCATGGTGAATTATTATTTTGATATGTTGTTGAATTCTACTGGCTAGAATTTTGTTGAGGATTTTGCATCTAAGTTCATGAGGGATATTTGTCTGTAATTTTCTTTTTTTGTGGTATCTTTTTTTTTTTTTTTTTACCTGGTTTTGGTATTGGGGATATGCTGGCTTCATCAAATGCGTTTGGGAGTATTTCATCCTTTTTTATGCTGTGAAACATCTTTAGTAGTAGCGGTTTTAATGCTTCTCTGAAAGTTTGGTAGAATTCTCCACTGAAACTGTCAGGCCAGGGCTTTTTTGTTGTTGTTGTTGGGAGTTTTTTAAACTACATTTTCAATCTCTTCTTTTGTTATTGGTTTATTTAGTTCTATCTCTGTTTGTGTTAGTTTAGGTAGGTAGTGTGCTTCTAGAAATTTATCCATTTCTTCTAGGTTTTCAAATTTGTTAGAGTACAATTTTTCATAGTATTCAGTTATTATTCTTTTAATTTCACTTAGGCCTGTTGTGATATTTCCCATCTCATTTCTTATTTGGGTTATTTGCTTCGTCTACTGTTTTTTTTTTTTTTTGTCAGTTTGGCCAATGGTTTATCAATTTTGTCGATCTATTCAAAGAACCAGCTTTTGGTCTTGTTAACTTTTTCAATTGTTTTTCTGTTCTCTTTTTCATTTAATTCTACTCTAATTTTTATTATTTGCTTTCTTCTGGTACCCGAGGCCTTTTTTTGCTGCTCTCTATTTGTTTATTTTGTAGAGATATTTCTTCCATTTTGGCCCTTTCTTCTTTTTCTATGTGTGTATTTATTGCTATAAATTGACCTCTGAGGACTGCTTTTGCTGTGTCCCAAAGGTTTTGGTAGGAAGTGTTTTCATTCTCATTTGTCTCTAGGAATTTGTTTATTCTGTCCTTAATTTCTTCTATAACCCAGTCATTTTTGAGCAAGGTGTTGGCCAGTTTCCATGTGTTTGATTTTTTTTTTTCCCTTGCTTTTTCTGTTATTGATTTTTACTTTTATAGTTTTATGGTCAGAAAAGATGCTTTGTAATGTTTCTATGTTTTGGATTCTGTTAAGGCTTGATTTATAATCCAATATGTAGTCTATTCTGGAGAATGTTCCATGTGCACTGGAAAAGAAAGTACACTTGGCAGTTGTTGGGTAGAGTGTTCTGTATATGTCTTTGAGGTCAAGTTGGCTGATTGTGGCATTTAGATCTTATGTGTCTTTATTGGGTTTCTTTCTGAATGTCCTGTCCTTTACTGAAAGTGGTGTGTTGAAGTCTACTATTATTGTGGAGCTGTCTATCTCTTTTTCAGTGCTGTTAGAGTTTGTCTTATGTATTGAAGTCCTATCATTGGGTGAGTGAGTATGTATTATGGTTACGTCCTCCTGGTATATTGACCCTTTAGTCATTATATAGTGGCCTTCCTTATCCTTTGTGGTGGATTTTGCTTTAAAGTGTATTTTGTCAGAAATTAGTATTGCCTCTCCTGCTCTTTTTTGATTGCTGTTTGCGTGATATATTTTTTCTATCCTTTGAGCTTTACTTTGTTTTTGTCTTTAAGTCTAAGGTTTGTCCCTTGTAGGCAGCCTATAAATGGATTCTGTTTTTTAATCCATTCTGCCACTCTCTGTCTCTTTATTGGTGCATTTAGTCTATTTACATTCAGCATAATTATTGATAATGTATGATTCTGGAAGCATAAGTGGACTCTCCACTGCTCATTTTCTCCCTATGCGTAAAACACATCCCTAATGCTACTGCTTGTGTCAGTGGGCTTGCACCAGAGGCTCCAGCTTGGGGGGTGCTGGTTCCCTCCAGGCCAGGTCTTGCAACCCTCCCCTGCTTCTGAACCTTCTCTCCCTCCCTCTACCACATAATTTGATTCCTCACCTTTGCCTGATGTTCACTGTTTCTAGGTTGTCATACATAACTGCTTCACTTATTTTTTCAAGTCTTTGATGTAGGAGGGACCACGGGAAGCCTCTGACTACTCCACCATCTTCTCCCCACCTCCATATCAATGCACCTTGATTGCATGCTTGATCAATTTCAGACTGCAGAAGTTGGTAAAAATCTTCCATTTCTTCATTTTTTGCCTTAGTGGTTGGTGTGTAAATTTGAATAAAAGTTGTACTAACTGGTCTTCCTAATAAAAAATTAAAAAAAAAAAAAAACTGTCATCAAGTCGATTCCAACTCATAGCAACCCTATAGGACAGAGTAGAACTGCTGCATAGAGTTTCCAAGGAGCGCCTGGTGGATTAGAACTGCCAAACTCTTGGTTAGCAGCTGTAGCACTTAACCACTATGCCACCAGGGTTTCCATACAATCCAGCAATCCTACTCCTTGGAATATACCCTAGAGAAATAAGAGCATTTACATGAACAGATATATGCACACCCATGTTCATTGCAGCACTGTTTACAATAGCAAAAAGTTGGAAGCGACCAAGGTACCCATCAATGGATGAGTAGATAAATACACTATGGTATATTCACACAATGGAATATAGGCATATGGGTATCATCCTATCGTTGACAATATTGTATTTCAGGATAGATTTTGAAATGTTTCTTTTAGTGGTGAATGCAACACCATTCCTCTTCAAGTTATCATTCCTGGCACAGTAGACCATATGATTGTCTGAGTCCAAAATGGCCAATATCAGAACAGTTTAGCCCATTAATGCTTAGGAGATCAATGTTTACATGTTCCATTTCATTTTTGATGATTTCTAATTTTCCTAGCTTCATACTTTGCCCATTTCATGTTCCTATTATTAATGGATGTTTGCATCTGTTTCTTCTCTTTTTGTGTTGTGTCACATCAGCAAATGAAGGTCCCGAAAGCTTGACTCCATCCATTTCATTAAGGTTGACTCTACTTTGAGGAGGCAGCTCTTCCCCAGTTGTATTTTGAGTGTCTTCCAACCTCAGGGGCTCAGCTCCTGGCACCATATCAGACAATGTTTCACTGCTATTCATAAGGTCTTCGCTGACTAATTGTTTTCAAACATTGACAATTGGGGCCCTCTTCCTAGTCTGTCTTTTCTGAAAGCTCAGATGAAATCTGTCTCACATGTATGACCCTGCTCTATTTGAATATTAGTGGCATTGCTTCCAGCATCACAGCAACACACAAGCCCACATAATACAACAAACTGATAGATGCATGAGGCTGTGATTAAGTACAATCAAGATGCACCGATAATTACTGGAGACTGTAAAAATAAAAATTACTTATAAAAAAATGTAATATGGAGCTATTTTTTTATGATTTTTTGCCCTTATATCCCCTTTTGTGATTAGTAAAGGATAGTGGAAATGTATTATTTTTCCATTCATTGTCTTGTAGGGTTTATATGTCTCAATCACAAACATACTGAGAGCCCCAGAATCTATCTGAAAACTCACAAGGCTAGTCTTGAGGCCAGAGTATATCAAAATACCCCTTTAGGAAATTAAATATGCCCCTGGAAGGTTCTCACTGTTTATTGTGTGTGGTCTTGGTTGTACTGGTTACTATAGTGGGCTGAACTTTAAGGAAATTAGAGAATATACTTCATGGGTGAAAAAAGTCTCAGTGTACGAAACATTCAGTGAAAAGTGTAAGTATTGGAACTGGGCTTGGAGATACTAGTATTATTGTATGCATTATGATAGGCAGTTAGGTTACAATTTGGTGCCAAACACACAAGACTCTCTATATCTTAAAGACATGCAATTGTAGTTTTTGCATACATTGTCTGTTTTATTGTAGTAAAGACTCGAACAGATAGAGACTTTATTAATTTATGACTCTACCATTTCAACAGAAAGGTTTATTGTTCACTCCTTTAAAAGTGAAAAGAATGTGAAGTACACACTGGATTTTAAATGCTCTCTTCTACAAGTGGTAAACATTACTACTGCTCATATTTAACTGACTAAAGTAAGTCACATAGCCACGCATAACTTCAAAGAGCAGAAAAGTATAATCCTATATGGGTCTGGAGAGAGAAAAGAACAGGAAATACTGTTGAGCACTTAATTATTACAGTAATTAAATTAAGTTAAATGTTTTTTGCTTTAAAGTTGTCCTGGCTCAAGCACTACAGGAAACAAGATTTCCTTTATTTATTATTTTATTTCAGACTCTCTCTGTGTATACACAGTGGTCAAGTTTTTCAAATAAACTGGTCAATATTATGTTAATTAACAGGTATTAAATTTTGAGTAGGGGTGGGGAGTAAAAAAAGAATAGAGTTTGGGAAACTACGAATTTATGGGACAAGTAGAACAAAAAAACTCTAGGAAAGAATTGGCTACAAGTGACCCAAGAGGTAGAAGAAAAATCAGAAGTGAGTTAATATCATGGAAACTAATGATTCAAAATTGAAAAAAAGAAAAAAAAAAAAAGGCTCATTCAGGAATGCCAACTATTGTATTTAACCAGTCACCAGAGATTTTAGAATACTTTAATGATGTGATGAAAAGAGAAGTCCAATTTTAGTGCATTCAGGTATGAATGGAAGATGAGGAAGTTAAAACAATAAGCCAGAAACCACCCTCTTTTTGTTCCCAAAAAGTTAGCTATAAAAAGAAGATAAAACTAGATAGAAGGTTGTAACAACATTTTTCTATAAAACAAGCCACTCAAACCTCGTGGCATAAAACAACAAACTATTTGTTCACAATTCTGAGGATTTGGCAATTTGGTCTGGGCTAAGCTCCATGTGATACCAGCTGGGCTGATTCATATAAATCAAATTTTGTAGCTGGCAATGAAAATGTCTGTCTTCTAGATGAAAGACGGGTGAGCCTGAGGTATTCTTGTAGAGAGAGGGCCATGTACTTTACCATGGTAGTTTTTTTTTTTTTTTTTCCTACATTGAATTGTCACAATACAAACTAAAGGAGCAAGAAAAGGTAATAAAAAACTGCCCCCCCCCCCCAAAAAAAAGCACTGGCCCACATGGCTTCACTGAAGAATTCTACCAAACATTCAGAGAAGAGTTTATACCAGTAGTACTCAAGCTATTTCAGAACATAGAAAAGGAAGGGATACTTCCAAATTCATTCTGTGAAGCCAACATAATCCTAATTCCAAAACGAGGCAAAGACACCACAAAAAAAGAAAATTACAGACCAATATCTCTCATAAGTACAGATGCAAAAAATTTCAACAAAATTTTAGCCAGCAGAATTCAGAATCATAATAAAAAAACTAGTACACCCAACCAAGTAGGATTCATACCAGGTATGCAAGCATGATTCAACATTAGAAAATCAATCAGTGTAGTCCACCACATAAATAAAAGAAAAGCATCACATGATCATCTCAGTTAATGCAGAAAAAGCATTCAACAAAGTCCAACACCCATTCCTTATAAAAACTCTCATGAAAACAGGTATGGAAGGGAAATTTCCCAGCGTAATAAAGAAAATCTATATAAAACCAACAGCCAACATCATTCTTAATGGAGAGAGGCTGAAAACATTCCCCTTGAGAACAGGAACAAGACAAGGATGTCCTTTATCACCACTCCTATTTAACATTGTGTGCAAAGTCCTAGCTAACATAATAAGACAAGAAAAAGAAATGAAAAGCACCCAAATTGATAATGAAGAAGTTAAACTGTCCCTATTTACAGACGATATGATACTATACATAGAAAACCCAAAAAACTCCATGAGAAAACTACTGAAACTAATAGAAAGATTGAACAGAATAGCAGAATACAAGAGAAATATTCAAAAATCAGTTGGATTCCTATACACCAAAAAAGAAAATGAGAAAAAAGAAATCAGGAAAACAATAACATTTAAAATTATTTAAAAAAAAAAAAAAAAAAAACACTGCCATCAAGTTGATTCCTAAAAAAATAAAATGCTTAGGAATAAATCAAATCAGTGGTGTAAAAGATGTAGTATACAAAGAAAACTACAAAACACTGCTGCAAGAAACAAAAAAAGGTCTACATAAATGCAAAAACATACTGTGATCATGGATGTGACTCAACATTGTGAAAATGATAATTCTACCGAAAACAATCTACAAATACAATGCAATCCCGATCCAAATACCACAGTATTCTTTAAAGAGATGCAAAAAAAAAAAAAAAAAAAATCATTAAATTTATAGGGAAAGGGAAGTAGGAAGACTCATACTACCTCACCTCAGAACCTACTCTACCGCTACAGTAGTCAAAACAGCCAATGACAGATTCATTGACCAAAGGAAAAGAATTGAGAACACAGATGTGAATCTATTAACCTACAGACACCTGATCTTTGGCAAGGGCCCAAAATCCATCAGATGGGGAAAAGACAGTATTTTTAGCAAATGACACTGTCAAAATTTGATGTCCATCTCCAAAAAAGGGAAATAAGACCCATACCTCACACCATACAGAAAAACTAATTCAAAATGGATCAAAGACCTAAATATAAAATCAAAAACTATGAAGATCATAGAAGAAAAAATAGGATCAATGCTAGAGACGGTAATATGTGGCATTAGCCAGATACAAACCATAACTAACATCAAACAAGCTTCAGAAGGTAAGCTAGATTACTGGGATCTTCGAACAACTAAACATTTAAGCTCATCAAAAGACTTCACCAAAAGAGTAAAAAGAGAGCCCATAGACTGGGAAAAAAAAATTGGCTATGACAAATCTGACAAAGGTCTAATCTCTAAAATTTACAGGGAAATCAACACCTCTACAACAAAAAGATAAATGATCCAATTAAAAAATGGGCAATGATCAGACACTTCACCAAAGGAGACATTTTTCCGTCAGCAGACACATGAGGAAATGTTCTCGATCACTAGTCATTAGAGAAATGGAAATCAAAACCACAATGAGATACCATCTCACCTCGGTATCACTGGCAGCAATCAAAAAAACAAAATAACAAATGTTGGAGAGGCTGAGGGGTGACTGGAACCCTTATGCACTGCTGGTAGGAATGCAAAATGATGCAACCATTTTGGAAAACAACATGGCACCTCCTTAGAAAGCTAGAAATAGAAATACCATATGATCCACCAATCCCATTCCTAGGAATATGTCCTAGAGTAATAAAAGTTGTCACAAGAATAGACATAGCACATCCATGTTCATTGCAGCATTATTCACAACAGCAAAAAGATGGAAACAACCTAGATGTCCATCAACAAATGAATAGATAAACAAACAATGGAGTATTATGCAATGATAAAGAACAATGATGCATCTGTGAAGCATCTCACAGCATGGATGAATCCGGAAGGCGGGCATTATGCTGAGTGGAATAAGTCAGTGGAAAAACACTAAATACACAATAGAGAAGTGGTAACTTTGGTGAAAGTTCAGACAGGACACAATATTGGGAAAGCCAGCACAAGTACAGGGTAAGGTCATGGAAGCTTATCCAAACTCTCTTAGGGACTGAATTACTGGGCTGAGTGCTGTGGGGATTATGGTCTCAGGAATATCTCGCTTAATTGGCATAACGTAGTTTATAAAGAGTATGTTCTATAGAAATGTAGAATATTTGCTTTATAAACATTGGTGAGTAGGGTCTGGGGTTTTAAAAAGCCTATGAGTGGCTATCTAAGATACTCCACTGGTCTCACCCCTTCAGGAGCAAGTGATAATGAAGAAAACTAAAGACACAAGGGAAAGATTAGTTCAGAGGACTAATAGACCACAACTACCACGGCCTCCCTCAGACCGAGTCCTGTACAACTAGATGGTGCCTGCCTACCATCACTGACTTCTCTGACAGAGATCACAATAGAGGGTCCTGGACAGAGCTGGAGACAAATGTAGAAGAAAATTCTAACTCAAAAAAAAAAAAAAAAACAGACTTGCTGGCCTGACAGAGATTGGAGAAACTCCAAGAGTATGGCCCCAGTGACCCTTTTAGATCAGTAATGAAGTCTCTCTGGAGGTTCATCTTTTAGACAAAGATTTAACAGACGCATAGGACAAAATGACACTAAAGGAGCATATCAACCCAGAAGCAAGGACTAGAAGGTAAGAGGATAGAGGAAAGCTGGTAATCGGGAACCCAAGGTCAAAAAGGGAGAGTACTGACATGTCATGGGGTTGTTAACCAATTTCATAAAACGATATACGCACTAACTATTTAATGAGAAGCTAGTTTGTTCTGTAAACCTTCATCTACAGTACAATTAAAAAAAAAAACCTAAAAGAGCAAAATTCTGTTAAACAAGCTAGAATGAGTGCTTTGAAATAAAATTTCAGGCCGCTTTTCATTTACTGTGTTTTGCTGATTCAAAAGTTCCTAATAAAAGTCTGCGCTTCACTTTTTGTTCCCGTTATTATATCATCAGTAACTTTCACCAGTTTTTGAACAGATGAGGCCAACAGCACATTCCCAGTCAAAGCCTGTGCACTCTGGATTTTGCCTGACTGTGATCCACTTGGAGAACTAGCTTCCAAGAACACATTGCATCTAAAATGGGCACTGCCTGCAAGTGAATTTCAGAAAACAAAAATATGTGAAGATGGAGACAGTCTTAAAATAAAATATGCTGGCGAAAATAGTAACTAAGGCAACAGGAGTAATGGGAGAACAGTTCAGTACAATCTACAGATGGCCATCTTAAGTATTCCAGTTATTCTGCAACTGATTTGGCAAGGGCGCATCCAGAGAAAATGAATAGAATGATAACAACCCATCATACTAACTGGTTCTGCCATAGTTCAGGCTGTTGTTTTGGGTTATATTAACTCAAATCTGACAACTGTTCCCATCACTTATATATGTTATGTTGAAGGGAATTTTCACACATAGTACTTTATGAAATCCTTTGTGTACAAATTCTTTACTCCACCTGGATTTTAATGCCATGAATGCAGATATATCATCTTATTAGATGTTGATACCTTAGTTGATAATAATATCTGTTGACAGAAGACTCACTGCAGTGAAAATCAGGAGGTTAGGGTTTGGATCTCAATGTGGTTACTACTAAATTGTGTGGACATAGAAACATAATTTATTTCCTAAGCCTCAAATTCTAATATAAAAATGGGAAAGTTGGTTTCAATTTGGTGGATTAAATTCTATAGTACATCCATTTTCGTGGCCATTTTTGTGTTGGAATCTGCTAATATACAATCAAGTGTTTTTAATTAACAGCAAGTTAAGACATATAGGTTACATTGGGGAGATAATACAATTGAAGGGTTAACAAACAATTCTTGGAGTGGATTCAAATTCTGCCTTTACTACTTACTAGTTGGATAATCTTGGGCAAGTTACTTAATATTGCTGTATCTTTTTTCATGTGTAAAAGGATAAACTGATAGTATTACTTTATAGGCATATTGTGAATGATAAATAAGAGGGTATTGGGTAAAGCACTTCAAATATGCCTGGCACATTGGAAGATGCCATTACATAGGTTATTTTATGCTATTTTAATTTAAGAGGCAATCTGGATGTTTGCTAGGACTTATTTTCATTCATTACAACAATCTGAAGAACTACTAGTCTGCATGGTTATAAGCTGACTCACAAAATAATACATTTTCCATCACTGGAAGGCTTCAAGAAGAGGCTACCTCTTTGTCAACAGTTATGCTGTTGACATCCCTGCATTTTTTGAGACTGGATTAAATGATGTCTGAAGACTCTTATAATTCTAAAAATCTAGAATTTTTTTTTCTAGACAGCATCAAAATCCATTGTGCATTCTAAATGAAGAAATTAGTGAATGATGTTGCCATGGGGAGAGATGAAGGGGAAGCGGTTCTACCATCTATGCTTTGCTGAGAGAGGGTTATTGACTGAGAGTATAGCTAAATGAGTCTTTGGATGTTTTAGGTTAAGCTGATGAAGCCACATCCTTTTGAATCACTGTCAAATAGGCTGAGGGGCAAGGGGAATTGCTGCATTGCACATGCCCTGGAGAAGATTCCAGAATAGGTTTATTTCACAGGTTATTTCTTCTCTCATTTTACTCTGGTACAATATTATGATTCTATATTGCATGCTAATTTCTTCTCTTGTCTTTATGTCTTTATTTATTAAGCAAGTATTTGTTCACCATGTATGGTTATAGCACATCTAAAGAGAATGAGTTGCCTGATAATAACGTGTCATACTAACTGTTTCTACCATATTCCATACCTGGTGTTTTGGATTATATTAATTCAAATTCGACATTGAGGGTACAAAAATGAACAAAACAGAAGTCCTGAAGCATACCTTCTACTTCATTGTAATACAAAATGATCGAAACTAAAAAGTAGAAATAAAATTAAGCTTCTTTTACTCAGTAACAAGAAATGCAGTCTGGTAAATTAAACGTGTGGTATGCCATTTTTGGGAAACCCTGGTGCTATAGTGGTTAAGTGCTATATCTGCTAACTAAAAGGTCGACAGTTGAAATCCACCAGGTGCTCCTTGGAAACACTATGGGACAGTTCTACTCTGTTCTATAATGTCTCCATGAGTAGGAATCGACTCCGTGGCCATTTTTTTTATGCCATTTTTGAGTTTAAAATATTTATTATAGATTTGAACTGAGTTATTCTGTATTCTCTTACTCTCTCTTTTCTTATTTTTCTGTATAGAATAGAAATAGGGGGAGAGGATGCACGTGCTGTCCCAGCACTGGGGAGGAGACACCCTGCAAGCATGCCATCCTTTATGCATTTGAGCCTCTGCTGAGTTGTAATTCAAAAGGCCCTCATCATTGTGCACTCTTGTCCTCTACTACTGTCTGCAGTCTCAGCTTCCCTTGGGTCTTCAGATGCAGATATCCTCCATAACAAATATGAACGCTTTTCAAACATAGCCCCAAGGTGGGCATAGAAAGAAGTGTAGAGTTACAGATGGAGTACAGGGCTCATTCTCAGGAATCCAGGGAGTTTTTAATCTAATCATATCAGTTTGAATCCTACTACTTCTCACTCTAGCAGGTAGAACTTTAAATCCTTTTGGTTTGGAATTAACTTCACAGTGTTTCACCTTGCCTTTCCAACTTCTCTCTTTCTCTCTCTTTGGTCTTTGATATACTTCAGTTTGCATTCCTTTAGTTCTTGACTCTTGATCTTCCTAAACCAAGCCAATTAAATTCAGAAAAAAAAAAAAAAGCACCACTTCTCTCTGAAGTTCTTAGCTCTTAGATATTAAAAAAAAAAGAAGTGGGAATTTTAATACTCTCTTTTCTTCCAATAGATTTTTGAAAGTCTACCTCAGAGCCTAAGACTCTGGAATTGAGCTCTTGTCATTCCTCTTTTTTCTTTTCCTTTTTTATTGTTGTAAAAAATATATAGGTAACATATTTGATAACTCTACATTTTTCACTTGTACAATTCAAAGAAACCAGTTACACAAATTATGCTGTGGAACCATCACCAATATCTATGACCATATTTTCTATCCCCACAAAAAGAAACTCAATGCTAGCTAAAAAAAAATTCTTCTCTTTCCTCTTTCCCTTTGGCCTTAGTAACCACGGTTAAACTCTAATCTCTATACGTTTGTCTATTCTAAGTGTTTTGTATTAGTAGAATGATACATTATCTGCTTTTTTGTGATTGGCTTATTTCAGTCAGCATCATATTTTCATGGTTCATCCCTATGTGGTATGTGTCAGGACTAGGTTTCTCTTTATGGCACAGTAACATTCCATTGTGTGTATATACTGCATTTTATTTATCCATTCATCTTTTTGGATGTTTCCACCTTTTGGCTATTGTGAACAGTGCTACGGTGCCATTCCTCTCTCACTCCTACCCAGAAACCAGGGCAGAAAGAAAATGCTACAGATTGACCAATGATGGGAAATATGAGAGTTAAAAAGATTGTCAATTTTTTTTCTGCTTCTTTCATTTTAATTTAAATATCCAATAGCTAAATTTACTTTTTACACTTTTTCCAACCTAAACCTATAATACTAATTCAAAGACCAGATCAATAGAGCCAGCATCATCATTTGATGCAACTTTTCCAGATTGGTTCCAAGAAGCTATATATATAATCTTGGCATTCTTTTCTTCTTTATTTCCTTTTGAGTACAAAGGGAGATAAAGATGATCACAGGAAGATTAAGCTTTATTACATTGTTCATCTACTCATAAAATTATCCATTTAGTGACTCCTATTGTTTTGGCATTATGATATTTTGCCTCTGCTAATATTTAATCCTCCTAACAGCCCTTCAATATTGGTGTTATTTTCTTTTCATTTGAAATGAAGCCGTAATTCAGAGAGATTAACTAATTTGCCAAAGCTGCAGGGAAAGTATTGAATAGGCATTGTTCTTATCCCCATACTATTTCCACCACCTTATATTATCTCTAAAAAATATTAAGTTTACTGGGTTTAAAAAATGTAAAAGTGTGCTATACCAAGTTTGCCATGAAATATTTAGGAAAAAACAAAACAAAACAAAATGCTTGTCTCTTAAATGGAAAAACATCTCTTATCTTGTTATTTTACTTTTCACTGATAATGCTGTATTTAAAAAAAGACATCAAATCACATCTAATATTAATGCTAATACTAGAATGAAGCTGCTACAACGTTTAAAATATATGACATATCTTAGCCTGAGTCTTGTGTGCAACAAGCATAAATACAAAAACAGGCTGACACTGGGACTCCTTTGGCTTCTGGCTTTTTTCTCTTTCACAAATCTTCTTGAGCAGCTCTACAATAGCCTTCTCCAAGTCATTCCCATTTATATTCTTGAAAGCAGAGCTGGTCCTCAGTAAATTTGAGGAAATCCTCCAGAGGATGAATCCTAAAAACACTTAGGAGACTCCCCGAGGTTTATATACTAGCTGGGCTAAAGGTACAAGTGCTCTTTCTTCCCACTTTCTTCTGCTTTTCATAGAAACACTGTGAGCACAGAAATAAAAATATCTCAAACTGTTTGCTACATTGCCCAAACCTATGCTTCTTTCCTCACAAAAGGGTAAACAAAATGGATTCATGGTCTGGGAAGATTCTGTTCACAAACACTACTAATTAAGGATATTCTTACTACATATAATCCACTCCCTGCTTTCAATTTCTTTCATGACTCATTATCATACTTATAATTTATTGAGTCTGCTATGTGACAGATGCTGCCTTAGTTTCCATACATATATCACATTTCTTCTTTTCATTGTTCCTGCTTTTATGTGCCATTGAGTGTTTCTGAATCAGTTACCTTATTTCTACACAATGATGCACTCCCTGGTCCTACGCCATCCTCACAATCCTTAGATGTTTGAGCCCACTGTTGCAGCCACTGTGTCAATCCATCTCATTGAGGGTCTTCCTCTTTCTCACCGACCCTCTACTTTATCAAGCATGATGTCCTTCTCCAGAGTCTGATCCCTCCTGATAACATGTCCAAAGCATGTGAAACAAAGTCTCCCATCCTTGCTTTCAAAGAGCACTCTGGCTGTATTTCTTCCAAGACAGACTTGTTTGCTCTTCTGGAAGTCCGTGGTATAGTCAATATTCTTTGCCAACACCATAATTCAAAGGCATCAATTCTTCTTTGGTCTTCCTTATTTATTGTTCAGCTTTCACATGCATAGAAGGTTGAGTTAAAAAAAAAAAAAAATCCCAAATCCATTTCCATCGAATGGATTCAGACTCATAGTGACCCTATAGGATAGAGTAGAACTGCCCCGTAGGTTTTCCAAGAAGTGCCTGGTGGATTCAAACTGCTGACTTTCTAGTTAACAGTCAAATGCCTAATCACTGCTCCACTAGGGCTTCATGGCTTGGGTTAGGCACACTTTAGTCTTCCAAGTGACATCTTTGCTTTTTAACACTTCAGAGAGATCTTTTGTAGCAGATTTGCCCATTGCAATACATCTTTTGATGTCTCGACTGCCATTCCATGGGCATTGATTGTGGATTCAAGTAAAAGGAAATCCTTGACAACTTCAATCTTTTCTCTATTTATCATGATGTACCTTATTGGTCCAGTTGGGAGGATTTTGTTTTCTTTATGTTGAACTGTAGTCCATACTGAAGGCTGTAGTTGTTGATCTTCATCAGTAAGTGCTTCAAGTCCTCTTCATTTCAGCCAGCAAGGTTGTGTTATCTGCATATCGCAGGTTGTTAACGAGTCTTCCTGCAATCCTGATGCCACATTCTTCTTCATATAGTCCAATTTCTCAAAATTATTTACTCAACGTACAGATTGAATAAGTATGGTGAAAGGATACAACTCTGACACACACCTTTCCTGATTTAAAACCATGAAGTATCCCCTTGTTCTGTTCAAACAACTGCCTCTTATTTCTACTTATCAATGAAGAAATCAATGTTTAGGTAATTTAAGAATATGCTTAGGTCATGTGGCTAGTAAATGAAGGGGCCAGGAGTCAAAAGTAGGTCTTACTCCAAAGCCTGTGCTTGAGACATATCAGCATGTTTAGAATGAAGTAATTTGGAAAATCCAAAGCTTCTCCTGAAGGCAGAAATCTTCTTATAAACACCTTCTCATTAGAGGCAGGTCTTTCCACTGATTTGCCTGCTGCCTATGTGCTTTCTAAATATAAACTGTTGATTGTACATAGCTTCAGAGAAAAATCACTTTTCCATAAATTGCCCACTATGGAGTGTCAACGAACATGATAATGTGCATAATTTACTTCATTGGAGTATGTAATTAGAAAATTAACCTTTTAATTTTTCCCTGTTAATAAGTTATAGAAAATGATAAAAAAAAAAAAAACACATTAACAATCATGTCTATGGTATTATTGTTCTTTCAATTTCTTAGCTATTAGATAGGAGCAA
This sequence comes from Loxodonta africana, assembly GCF_030014295.1. Lineage (NCBI taxonomy): Eukaryota > Metazoa > Chordata > Mammalia > Proboscidea > Elephantidae > Loxodonta > Loxodonta africana. The sequence continues at coordinate 43,511,920 of NC_087348.1, forward strand.
AATTCTCAAAGACTAGAGTTGGAATGTATTAAGCAAAAATGGATTTTGCACATGAAGAGGAACCTACCTCCAATGAATTTCATATTATTTTTAAAAATTCTTTAAAATATACCTATATTGCCACCTAGTTGATTCTGACTCATAGCAACCCTATAGGACAGAGTGTAACCACCCTATAGGGTTTCTAAGAAGCAGCTGGTGGATTTGAACCACTGACATTTTGATTAACAGCCTAGGACTTAACTACTACTTCACCAGGGTTTCCAAAAATAGTTGTACTTAAATGAGACAGGGAGTACAGGGTTCAATTCTCTCCTCTGAAACTTTTCAGAAAGTCTGGTTTTTATATAAGGTCCATGCCTGTGCTTTCTTGAGTGGTTCAGGAACATGTAAGGCAAGAACGAAGTGCCCTGAAAACTTGGGAGGGGATGAGCAGTTTTGCTATCATGCTCTTTCTCCCCCTACAACATGCCGATTTGCTTTGTCAACTCCCAGAAGAGCTTTATTCTCTGAACTTCAAGAGAGTAGAGTCCATGTCATAATACTGAAGTTTTTGAAAACTTCACTCTGGCGTTGTGTCTCTAAACCATGGGTGAATCATTTTTGATATTGTACTCCCTAGAGTCACTGAAATTTAAGAAGTCAGAAAGAGTAGATTATGCTGGGGGGGGGGGCAGGTAAGGAGAAAAGCATTGAACTTGGAGTCAGAAGTCTTGGGCTTTACTAGCTGTGTGGCCTTGAACACATCACTTAAGCTTTAAGAGCCTTAGGTGTTTCATTTGCAAAATAGGAATACTATTTTTCTTGCACACCTCACAGAATTTCTAAAGAGACAAACTGGATTTAAAAAAAAAAAAAAGTATGCCAAACATGGTAACTGTAAGCACATGAAAATGTGAAATATCATTATTTTTACCTGCCACTACACTTGAGTAGCAAAACTTTGATTTTTATAGCAAACTTGAAGAAAAAGTAGCATTCTATATCTTCTTATTCTCAAATTCTCTGCAAACAGACATATGCACATTTTAAAAATGTCTGTAAATCCTTATCTCAGAGGTCACTGATATAAAGTCCTTGACCTTGAAGCCTTCTTTACCTCTTCAGCCTCTTGCCTAATCCCCATCTGTGGTAGTCTTAATAATAGACCCCAAAATATATCAGGACCCAATTCCTAGAATCTGAAAATGTTATCTTATTTGAAAAAAGAGTTCTTGATGATGTGATTAAGTTAAACATCTTGAGGTGACAAAACCATCCTGGACTAACTGGGTATGCTCTAATCCAGTGACAAATGCTTTTAAAAAAAGAGAGGCAGAAGGAGATTTGACACATAGACAGAAGGGGAAAAGGCGATATGACCATGGAGGCAAAGACTGGAGCAATGCTACATAAGTGAAGGAATGTGAGCAGCAACCAGCAGCTGGAGGAGGCAAGGAATAGGTTCTCCTTTAGAGCCTCTAGAGGGTTCATGGCTCTTCTGAAACCTTGATCTCAAGCCATTGAAAGTGATTTCTGATTTCTTCAATTCTGAGCCATAGCCACTCTATAGGACAGAGTAGGACTGCTCCATGGAGTTTCCAGAGAGTGGCTGGTGGATTTGAACTGCTGACCTTTTGGTTAGCAGCCATAGCTCTTAACCACTGCACCACCAGGGCTCCCACAGAACTGTAAGAAAATAAAAGTGTGTTGTGGTAGTTGTTACAGCAGCCATAGAAAATGAATGCATCAAGCTTCCAATTACACCAAAGAAAATTCATGGAAAATTCCATGAAATTCTGCGTGACTCTGGAATTCTCTTCCTAAACACCCAAACTGCTTCATAGCCCACTTCTAGCTTTTGAGAAGTCATTTTAAGACTGAAAAATGCAAATATTCTTTCTTAACAAGAGAAATTGTGTGACACTTTGCCTTCTATAATTAATACCCCCTTGCATCTTTTTTTTTTTTTTTTTTTTTTTGCATCTAGCCTACTTATGATAGAAAAGGAAAATATTTTAGCTGGTGAAAATTGTTGGAATTAAATGGAAATGTAAAATATGAAGTAAAATTTTTCAAGTGGAATGATTTACACAAATTTCTCTTTGATGGTATGAGGATAGATCCGATTGTTTTTTAATTGTGAGATATGGAATCACCTTGTGGAAAGCAATTTGGCCTTTGTCCTTGGTTCTTTTTAGCCAGACCAACACCTAAGGATAATGAGTAGAAGCAGGCCAGTCCAAGAGGGACCACCTGGGGCCTGCCTGATGCTGACTAATTCTTATGAGACATGATGCAATCTATCATGGCCATGTGATGAGACAAATAAGAACACTGAACCCTGAGGCTCAGAGAGGCTTCCTTGTTGGTAACCAGGCATGAGAGAGGGTAATGATTCCTTTTTTGGGACATGGGAGCTCTAAGCTGTGACCCCTCACAGATCTCATCTTATATGTCTCTTTGTTCATATCCTTTTTGGTTGCAATAAATCCATAGCTGTAAGTATGATGTGAACTCTGTGAGTTGTTCCAGTGAATTATTGAATCTGCAAGGGCAGTGATAGTCATTTGGGGTTGGTGTCTACCTATTTGGCAGTCTGAAAGAAGGTACCATTCTAATGTTTGAGTTCTGACCTAGCTCCTGGTGGCTAGGGCTGAAAAATAGTGTCTATCTAACTTGTAAGCACTGACCTAGATCTCCATGGTTGAGGTCATAGAGAGAGCACCACATGAGCAGCTGTTGATCAGGATGGAGAAGTGCGAAGGTGAGGACTGGGACCATTTCCACACTTTGGGGATGGGACTCATGCAAATCCTCACCACAGAGTTATCAATGGAGGTGGAATTTGCTCAATATGTCCCTTGCTTAGTGGAAGATTCTTTCATTTGCTTTTCTGTAGTAAGTTATTGGACACTATATGTCTTAGTGAAGTACCTTAAAAAATGAATGAAAATGCCAAGGAGTATCTCTGCTAGTATTTTCCCTTCTTCTCCTTTTAATCCACTTTGTTGATTTTACTCCCCTCCCCCCATTGGCAATTTAGTTTTCCTATTCTTATTGGCCCCACATGTCTGTTGGGTTGTTGTACTGTAATGACTTGCATGTTTTTGTGATGCTGGAAGCTATGCCACTGGTATTCAAATACCAGTAGGGTCACTTATGGTGGACAGATTTCAACTGAACTTCCAGACTAAGACAGACTAGGAAGAAGGAACTAGAAGTCTACTTCTGAAAAAAAAAAAAAAAAAAATTAGCCAATGAAAGCCTTATGAATAGCAGTAGAACACTGTCTGATATAGTGTCAGAAGGCAAGCCCTTCAGGTTGGAAGACACTCAAGATACAACTCAGGAAAATCTGCCTCCTCAAAGTAGAGTCAACCTCAATGACATGGATGGAGTCAAGCCTATGGTACCTTCACTTGCTGATGTGGCATGACTACAAATGAAAGAAACAGCTGTGAACATCCACTAATAATAGAAACATGGAATGTACAAAGGTTAAATCTAGGAAAATTGGAAATTGTAAAAAATGAAATAAAACACATAATGATCAATATTCTTGGCATTACTAAAGCTTAAATTGACTGGTATTGGCCATTTTGAATCAGACAATCATATGGTCTACTATGCAGGGAATGACAAATTAAAGAGGGGTGGAATCACGTTTATCTTCAAAAAGAACATTTCAAGATCTATCCTGAAGTACAGGATAATACCCATACACTTACAAAGGCAACCAGTTAATACAAAAAAAAAAAAAAACTACTACTATTCAAATTAATGCAACAACAGCTAAGGTCAAAAAGGAAGAAACTGAAGATTTTTTAATCAACTTTTACACTCTGAAATTTATCAACTAGGCAACCCAGATGCATTGATAATTACTGGTAATTGGAAAGAAAAAGTTAGAAACAAAGAAGAAGAATTATTAGTTGCAAAATATGGCCTCGTTAATAGAAATGATGCTGAAGATCACATGATAGGATTGTGCAACATGAATGAATTCTTCATTACTGCAAATATCTTTATTCAACAACAGCAAAAAATGACTATACATGTGGATCTCTTCAGATGGAGTACACAGGAATCAAATTGGCTACATCTGTTGAAAGAGAAGATGGAAAAGTTCAATGTCATCAGTTAGAACAAGGCCAGGGCCAACTGCAGAACAGATCTTCAGTTACCCACATGCAAGTTCAAGCTGAAGCTGAAAAAAATTAAAACAAGTCCAAGAGAGCCAAAGTACAACCTTGGGTATATCCCACCTGAATTTAGAGACCATCTGAAGAATAGATTTGACACGTTTAACACTAGCAACCAAAGACCAGACGAGTTGTAGAATGACATCAAGAACATCATACTCGAAGAAAACAAGAGACCATTAAAAAGACAGGAAAGAAAGAAAAGGCCAAAATGGATGTCAGAAGAGAATCTGAAACTTGCTCTTAAACATCGAGTAGCTAAAGCAATCTGAAGAAACAAAAAAGTGAAAGAGCTGAACAGAAGATTTTGAAGGGCAGCTCAAGAAGATGAGTAAAATGTTATAATGACATGTGCAAAGACCTGGAGTTAGAAAACCAAAAGAAAGAACAGACTCAGCATTTCTCAAGCTGAAAGAACTGAAGGGAAATTTAAGCCTTGAGTTGCAATATTGAAGGATTCTATGGGCTAAATATTGAATGACACAGGAAACATTAAAAAAAAAAAAAAAAAAGATGGAAGTAATACACAGAGTCACTATACCAAAAAGAATTGATTGATGTTCCACCATTTCATATGATGAAGAACCAATGGTACTAAAGAAAGAAGTCCAAACTGCACTGAAGACACTAGTGAAAAACAGGTCTCCAGGAACTGACAAAACACCAATTGAGATGTTTCAACAAACGTAGCACTTGAAGTCTCCCTTGCCTATGCCAAGAAATTTGGAAGACAGGTACATGGCCAACCGACTGAAAGAGATCCGTGTTTATGCCTATTCCAAAGAAAGATGATTTAACAGAATGCAGAATTATTGAACAATAGGGAGGCAGATCCAACACGGTGCTATAGACAGAAGCACCACACTGTCCCTCCACAGCAAAGATACCAAAAAAACTAAGTAAAACAGAGACAGACGTCAGTCCTGGGACATTAAATGTCAAATGAAGAGATAAAGAACTCAACCAAGCACTGAATGGAATAAGAAACTGATAGAGAAAAGAGAGAGAGGAGACATACAGAATGGAGGTCCTCTATCAGCTAATTGGGCATGGATTTGCCATCTTGGACTCCTCAGCCACAGAGATTGGTGGACAGGGAATACGAGAAGACAGGTTCAAGGAGCTCACAGCAGGAGACAGAGCACTCGAAACTCATCACACTTTCCCATTCCCTACCCCTCTTCCCCCTGCTTGACCTCTGTCACTTCCTGCTGGGCCGAGGTCCCTTAGCTGGGTTGCTCTTTGCTGCTTGGATTCACCCTGCCACACTGGCCAGCTCCTTCAGTGCCATTTTTTGTTGCTGTTTTTGCTTTTTTTTTTGGTTTCTTCTCTCTCTTTCACCTCCTTCCCTTCCTTTATCTATAACAACTAGCTCCATGCTCCATGTGCCGTTTTTGCTCCTTCTTGACAGGCTGTGAAGTGCCACTCAGCTGAGGAACCACTTCTGCCATCCACATTGCCAAACCAGTGGGATCCCTGGGGGGATTTTTTTTCTTTATTCCTTTTTGAATTTCTTCATTTCTCTGTTTCTTCTCTGTCTCTGCTTTCCTTCTTTTCCTGTCTCCTGAATACCTGGAGCTGTGTGCCATCTCTGCCTTTTCTGGAAGGTCTGTTCAGTCCCACGTAGCTGAGGAGCTACTTCCCCATCCACACCACCACACCAGTGGCCTCATTTGAGGATTTTCTTTTCTTTTCTTTTCTTAATTTCTTTTCTCTCTCTACCGTCTTTCCCTTTTTTTCCCCCTGGACAACTTGTACTGTGTGCCACCTCTGTTCCTCCTCAATGGGCTGTGCTGTGTCCCATGGTTGGGATCCATCTCCCCGGTCTGTATCACCACATCAGTGTGCTCCTTTGGGCATTTTTTTTCTTCTTTTCTTTTCTTGGTTTCTTGTCTCTCTCTACCTTTTTTCCTTTCCCTTCTCCTGAACACCTGGTGCTGTGTGCCATCTCTGTTCCTCCTTGATGGGCTGTGTGGGAGTGCTCAGCTGGGGATCTGCTTCTGGAGGGCCCCTTTGGGGGCATTTTTTTCTTTATTTCTTTCTTCTTTTTTTCTCTCGGTTTCTTGTCTCTCTCTATCTTTCTTCCTTCCCCTTCTCTTAAACACCTTGCACCATGTGCCATCTCTGCTCCTTTTTGACAGATTGTGCAGCACTGCTCAGCTGGGCACTCACTTCCAGTGGGCTCCTTTGGGGCAATTTTTTTCTTTCTTCTTTCTTTTCTCAATTTCTTGTCTCTCTCTACTTTTCTTCCTCTCCTTCCTCCCAAGCACTTGGCATCTTTTTTCTTTCCTTTTTTTCTCAGTTTCTTGCGTCTCTATACATTTCTTCCATTCTTTTCTCCAGACCACTTAGCTGCATATGCATTTCTCTCTTATTTTTTTTTTTAAATCTAGTTTCTTATCTCTCTCTCTCCCTTTCTCCCACCCACCTCACTGCATGTGCCATATTTGTCCCTTCTTGACAGGCTGTACCTTACTTCCTGGCTAGGAAGCCACGGGCATGCAACTTCCCCAAGCCTGCACCACTTCAACAGCAGGATCCCTCAGCACATTTTTTTCTCCTCTTTTTCCCTCCTTCTTTTCTTTTGTGCACCCACATAGTTCCACACATCACAACCTTCCCCTCCCCTCCTGCCTATCTGCACTGTGCTCTGAGCATCGCACCCTCAAGCAGCACGGGCAGAGTCTACGAGAACCTGTCCTGCACTGACTCACCCTGTTGGCCCCAGTACATTCCACAAACAACCCATCCGAGCTCTTCCCCTCCCACTGACTTCACTGCTCAGCACCATAGCTGAGCGAATGACCCTGCCGTTTGAATAAGATGGTGAGAAGTATCGTGCCCACAGAGAAGCAAAGAACATCCAGCCTGCCTACGTAGACATACCCAAATAAAAGAAAAAATCGGTATGAAACAAACAAATCTACAATTAATAAATGAAGAAAATAACTACTGAATGTCCCCAAGACAGCCGACAATATCAAAACATATTTAAAAAGTAGGGCAGGATGGTTCCAGTAGGCTTCCAAAATAAAATACCAGATGACCTTCCAGAAGAAGAAACGGCACTGGAACTTCCTGATAGGGAATTCAAAACTCTAGTATTTAGAGTTATCCAGAAAAAATGAGGAAAAAATAGACAAAATCATGGAAAAGACAGGCAAAAAATTGGAAGAATTCTGGAAAATAAAACAAGAACAAAATGTCAAAATAGATTCATAACTAGGAAACGTACAAAAACAGCAATTAGAAATCCACAAGGTTTCAGAAATGGACAGTGTCATAGAATGAGTAGCTTTAAAACAATGGCAGACAGGATTAGCAAAATAGAAGATAAAGGCTTGTATACCACTTTGTTTAAGGAAAAATGAGAAATGAGAATGAAGAAAAATGAAGAAACCCTGAGAATGATGTGGAATAAAATCAAATTAAAAAATTTGCAAGTGATCAGAGTTCCAAAACAGGGGGAGAAAAATGGAAAACATAGAGAAGATCATTGAAGAATTGCTGACAGAAAACTTCTCTAATATCATGAAAGATAAAAAACTGACCATCCAAGAAGCTCAACAAACCCCATATAGGACAGACGCCAAAAGAAAATCAGCAAGGCACATCACAATCACACTTGCTAAATCCAAAGACAAAGAGAGAATCCTGAGAGCAGCTTGAGAAAAAAGAAAAGTCACAAACAGAAGGAAAACAGTAAGACTAAGCTCTGATTAATCAGCAGAAACCATGCAGGCAAGAAGGCAATGGGATGACATGTATAAAATCTTGAAAGAAAAAAATTGTCAACCAAGAATAATCCCCCATTGCTGTCAAGTAGATTCTGACTCATAGAGACCCTATAGGACAGAGTAGAACTGCCCTATAGAGTTTCCAAGGAGTGCCTGGTGGATTTGAACTGCTGATCTCTTGGTTAGCAGCCGTAGCACTTAACTACCGTGCCACCAAGAATAACATATCCTTTAAAACTCCTGCTCAAATATGATAATGAAATTAGGACACTTTCTGATAAACAGAAATTAAGGGAACATATGAAAACCACCCTCCATGCATCTGTCAATTTGTCGTACTGTGGGGACTTGTGTGTTGCTGTGATGCTGGAAGCTATGCCACTGGTATTCAAATACCAGCAGGGTCACCCATGGTGGACAGGTTTCAGCTGAGCTTCCAGATTAAGACAGACTAGGAAGAAGGACCTGGGGGTCTAATTCTGGAAAAAAAAATTAACCAATGAAAGCCTCATGAATAGCAGTGGAACACTGTCTGATATACTGCTGGAAGATGAACCCCTCAGGTTGGAAGGCACTCAGAATACAACTGGGAAAGAGCTGCCTTCTCAAAGTAGAGTCAACCTTAATGACTTGGATGGAGTCAAACTTTCGGGACCTTCATTTGCTGATGTGGCATGACTCAAAATGAGAAGAAACAGCTGTAAACATCCATTAATAATCAGAGCCTGGAATGTACAAAGTATGAATCAAATGAAAATAGCAAATCATCAAAAATGAAATGGAACACCTAAACGTCGATATCCTAGGCATTAGTGAGCTGAAATGGTGATTCTGAGTTGGGCAATCATAGGGTCTACTATTCTGGGAATGACAACTTGAAGAGGAATGGCATTGCATTCATTGTCAGAAAGAACATTTCAACATCTATGCTGAATTACAAGGCAGTTGGTGATAAGGTAATATCCATAAGCCTACAAGAAAGATCAGTTAATGCAAGTATTATTCAAATTTACACACCAACTACTAAAGCCAAAGATGAAGAAAATGATGATTTTTACCAACTTCTACAATCTAAAATTGATGGAACATGCAATCAGGATGCACTGAGAATTACTGGAGATTGAATGCAAAAGTTGGAAACAAAGAAGAAGGATTGGTAGTTGGAAAATATGACCTTCGTGATACAAATGATTCTGGAGATTGCATGTTTGAATTTTGCAAGACCGATGACTTCTTTATTGCAAACACCTTTTTTCACCAACATTCACGGTGACTATACACATAAACCTCATTGGATGGAACACACAGGAATCAAATAGACCACACCTGTGAACAGAGATGATGGAAAAGCTTAATATCACCAGTCGGAACAAGACCAGGGATTGACTCAGGAACAGACCGTCAAGTACTCATATGCAAGTTCAATTTGAAATGAGAAAATTAGAACGAGTCCGTAAGAGCCAAAGTATGAACTTGAGTATATCCCACCTGAATTTAGAGACAACCTCAAGAATAGATTTGATGTGTTAAACATTAATGATGGAAGACCAGAGGAGCTGTTGAATGACATCAAGGATATCATACATGAAGAAACCAAGAGGTCATTAAAAAGACAGGAGAGAAAGAAAAGACCTAAACGGATGTCAGAAGAGACTCTGAAACTTGGTCTTGAACATAGAGTAGCTAAGGCAAAACGATAAATTGATGAAATAAAAGAGCTGAGCAGAAGATTTCAAAGGGCTACTCAAGAAGACAAAGTATTATGGTGACATGTGCAAAGACCTGGAGATAGAAAACTGAAAGGGAAGAAAATGCTCAGCATTTCTCGAGTTGAAAGAACTGAAGAAAAAGTTGAAGCCTCAAGTTGCAATACTGAAGGACTATACAGGGAAAATATTAAACATAGCAGGAAGCATCAAAAAAGATGGAAGGAATACAGAGAGCAGCTATGCCAAAAAGAATTGGTCAACGTTCAGCCATTTCAGGAGATAACATATGATCAGGAACTGATGGTACTGAAGAAAGAAGTCCAAGCTGCACTGAAGGCATTGGTGAAAAACAAGGCTCTGGGAATTGACAGAATGCCAGTTGAGATGTTTCAACAAATGGTTGCAGTGATGGAAATGCTCACTTGTCTATGACAAGAAATTTGGAAGACAACTACCTGGCCAACTGAATGAAAGAGATCCATATTTATGCCTATGTCCAAGAAAGGTGATCTAACTGAATGTGGAAATTATCAAAAAATATCATTAATATCACATGCTAGCAAAATTTTGCCAAAGATCATTCAAAAGCAGCTGCAGTGGTATATCCACAGGGAACTGCCGGAAATTCAAGCCAGATTCAGTAGAGGACGTGGAACCAAGGATATCATTGCTGATGTCAGATGGATTCTGGCTGAAAGCAGATAATACCAGAAAGATGTTTACCTGTGTTTTATTGACTACATTCAACTGTGAATCATAACAAAATATGGATAACATGGCAAAGGATGGGAATTCCAGAACACCTAGTTGTGCTCATTGAGGCACCTGTCCATAGATCAAGAGGCTTTAAACTTCATGGTTAAACATGTACATAGACCACGTGACTTTAAACTTCATGGTTTAAAGTCAGAAAATTTGTGCATCAGGGTTGTATCATTTCATCATAATTATTCAACTCTGTATGTTGAGCAAATAATCCAAGAACCCCGATTATACAAAGTAAAACAATGGGGCATCAAGCTTAGAAGAAGATTCATTAACAACCTGCATTACACAGACGATACAACCTTGCTTGCTGAAAGCGAAGAGGACCTAAAGCACTTACTGATGAAGATCAAAGACTTCAGCCTTCAGAATGGATTATATCTCAGCATGAAGAAAACAAAAATACTCACAAATAAGCAACATTGTAATTGTCATTTCATTTTACTTGGATCCACAATCAACACCCATGGAAGCAGCAGTGGAGAAACCAAAGGACACATTACATTGGGCAAATCTGCTGAAAAAGACCTCTTTTAAGTGTTAAGAAGCAAAAATGTCACTTGTAGGACTAAGTTTCACCTGACCCAAACCATGGTGTTTTCACTCACCTCGTATGCATGTGAAAGCTGAATAATGAATAAGGAATACTGAAGAAGAATTGATGAGTTTGGATTATGGCGTTGGTGAAGAATACTGAATACACGGAATATACCACGGACTTTCCAAAGAAGGAATAAATCTGTCTTGGAAGAAATACAGCCAGAACACTCCTTAGAAGCAAGGATGGAGAGATTTAGTCTCACAGTCTTTGGACATGCTATCAGGGAGGGATCTATCCTTGGAGAAAGACATCATGCTTGATAGAGTAGACGGTCAATGAAAAAGAGGAAGACGGTCAATGAGGTGCATTGACACAGAGGCTGCAACAATGGGCTGAAGCATAAGAAGGTTTATGAGGATGGTGCAGGACTGTGCAGTGTTTTGTTCTATTGTACATAGGGTCACTGTGAGTCGTAACTGACTCAGTAGCACCTAGCAACAATGACAACACAGTTATTACCTTGGTTAAGCACTTGGCTGCAAACCAAAAGTTCGGCAGTTGAAACCCACCAGCAGTTCCGTGGGATAAAGATGTAACAATCTGCTTTCATAAAGATTACTGCCTTGGAAATCTTTGGGTCAGTTCTCCTCTGTCCTATAGGGTCACTACGTGTTGGAACTGAATTGATGGCACACATCAACAACAGCATTCTTATTGGAAAGCAAACTGGAATAAAATAATCTTCAAATTGAGGACTCTTGATATTATAAGATTAAAAAAATGAGACTTCTTTAAAAATTATAAAGTATATCCTTGATTATGTTTAAAAAAAAAAAGCAGGTTAAGAGAAAAAAAATTTTGTTCACATTCCTAAAACCTCCTACTTCTCTTGTCTAAGAAAATGTTTTTTTCTATATACATAAATATGTGGCTGTTTTTACCAGTCTTTATACTTAAATGTCCATAAACAATTCTTACCAGTGATTTGTCTAGTTTATTTGTGATGAACAATTGAGCAAAAACATTATGTTTAATTAGTTGTTGTTGTTATTTACAGTCCAGTCAATTTGAAGAATTGGTAGATATTGAATTAAAGGACTGTTCCATAGAGGTCATTAGTGATTGAGGAATATTTCTACTTAAGTGTCAACAAACTTGTTGAGATATCTTCTGATTTCCTATAATGCTTAAAAGAGAAAACATTTCCGTACGTTCTTGGTCTACATCATGCTCTGTGTACAAATACTCAAATTTTTATGTCTACTTACATTTGTTTTAGGTTAACAAAAACCCCAGAAAGGTTTTTTGATGATACTACTAAACATGGGGCATATCAAATTGCCAAAACATCCAAAAGGGGAAAATTTGTCAGCTAAGCGAAAATCAGGGGAATTTATGGCTTTAGCTGGCACAACTATATAGGATCTTTAACGTGCTGGTACCTTTCTAATTCTTATCACTGCAGCTATTTTTCTTTTATTTTCTGCCTCCATTCTTTATGTATTTACTATTCTTCCATGAGCATGTATGTGTGTGTGTGCTTAATTAGTTAGTAGGATGAATAAATGTATTAATTTTCTAGGTGTGCCATAGCAAATTATTACAAATTACATGGCTTCAAAACAACAGAAATTTACTGTCTCACAGTTCTGGAGGCTAGAAATCTGAATTCAGGATGTTGACAGGGTCATGCTGTCTCTGAAGCAGATCCTTTCGTGTCTCTCCAAGCTTCTGGTGGTACAAGGGATTCTTTGGTTTGTGGGACTATAACTCAAATCTCTACCTCTGTCTTCCCATGCTTGTCCTCTCTGTGTCTGTCTCCCTGTGTCTCTTTTCCTCCTTTTAAAGGATATCAGCCGTAATAGATCAAAGTCCACCTTACTCCAATATGACCTTATATTAATTAACTAATGACATCTGCCAAGACCCTACTACCAAATAGGGTCACATTCACAGATGCCAACCATTATAACCTGGGTATGTCTTTTGTGGGGACACAATTTAACCCATAAAAAAGAGTAACTATAAATTTCTGGACTGAAGGTAGACAGATAAAAATGGAAAAAAAAATCTGAGGAATAGAAAAAAAAAATGAGAGGAGACAGAAGCAAAGTGTAAGACAGATAATAATGCAATATTTAAGCAATAAAATGGGCTTATGAAATGGGGCTTCTGTGGTTTAATTTCAACCCAGGTACTGATTACAAATGTATGCTTATTTTATAAAAATACACCAAGCTGCATACTTGCAATTCATGTACTTTTCTGAATATATGTTATATGTATGGTTAAGAAAAAAATGATGAATGAATAAAATGTCCAAGTGATTAAAATTCATACAACCAACGAAAAGGAACATCAACTAGAAAATGAGATAACATTGGGGAATACCATAATTCCATTTTGTCCCATACTTTTGAGATTTTTACATCTTTTTTAAGAAAAATATGCTACATTTTACCTAATTCAACTACTGCATTTTTTTTTTTTTTTTTGATTTGTTAGATGTGCCTACTGATTTGGGTCAGTTACAATAAATGAATCAAACTCTGAACCATGAGTATATACATTTCTACACCCTCATTTAAAAGTTCTGAATAAATTTTAAAACCTAATAGTTTAAACCCTGGAGAGTACATTTCAAAACAAATTTAAATTAGATAAGCAAGGAGGAAACATTTTGTTTCTCTTTCTGTACAAATTTTGAAATAACAAAGGCGCTCCATTATTTTCCAGGCATTGAGTGATGTTACGTAAAACCAGTTTCTTTTGTATTAAAGTGAATAAAAGGCTTAGATAAAAGGAAGTGGAAAATTTTTGCATTCAGAATGAGAACCTCTATTTGTATCATATTAAACTTTTGTTTACATTTCCCACAAGTTTTTGTAGATGTAAAAATGTGGCCACATACCTAATATCACAGGTTGAATTATAAAATATATATCTTCTTATTGCCCATATATTTGAGAGCATACATTTTAAATAGTGAGGAGTTTCAAGAGCTCCAGGGCTTCTAGGTCCAGGAAAATTCAAAGGTGTAGTGAGGTTCTTCAAGAATTAGGAAGGATAATTCAAAGATTGCACCAGAAATCTTCAGTTACCTGTCAGATACCTTGACAAGGGGAAATATATAAATGTCCAATGTGGGAAATAAGGGAGAAAAAGTGAAGTCATTGATGAAAGAGAAACGTAAAAAATGGAAGAACACAAACTCCCATTAAAATAAATGTACTCAAGCATATCCATGAGTGGGTTAAGATACTAATAAGCCCTGGAGGATTTGTATGTATGTGGGGAATGGGAAGAGTGTAGATAAGTTAACGATGCCATCATTCATGGATAGTTTGTGGGTGACAAATAGAACAACACAGGGACTTAAATTGTGCTCTAGTAACTTTTAGGTCTTATTTCTTTAGAGATAGTTTGGGTCCATATCGGTCCTTGTATTCTTACAAGATAAAACGACAAAGGAATTAGCACAAGAGACAATGGTTTAGAAAGTTCAGGACACTCTGGGCACACTCAAATTTCCCTCTTATCCAAGGATTGCTAGTCTTACCTGGTAATACATAGTACAAAGTCAAGTTCTACTCTTACACACATGGTTTTTATATATAGACTATGCAAATGGTTTTTATATAATATATGCAAATACATAAATAAATTCGCACTTCCCTAGCTTAATATTTAATAATTCAGTCTTAATTCAATAATAAATTATATGGCAGTCTCAGTTTATGACGATCCTGAACGAAATAGACATACAGGGCAAATAACAAAGGATTTTACCTAGTCTGGAGAAAGCCAACGTTGAGCAGATGGTTGAAGAATACTGTGTCACCTAGAAAAACTGTGAGTGTATATTGGAGGAAGGTGAATGAATGGTGCTCCAGGCTAGAGACAAAAGCATATGTTAAATAGACCATGGTACATATGAGGAACTGAAGGAAGTCCAGTGTGGCAGAAGGCGACACTATATGAGATAAAATCAGAAAAATAAAATGAGTATTACATTTTTTTTTAAATTTTATTTTCTTAATTCTAAAGGCAATGGAAAACAATCGAAATATTTAAACCTAAGATGGTTATGTGTTTGACCATATGCTGGAGCCATCCAAGAGATGGGGATGATGGAATAATATCAGATTTGATGTGTTGTTAGCTGCTGTCATAGATTGAATTATGTCCCTCCAAAATGTGTGTATCAACTTGGTTAGGCCATGATTCCCAGTATTCTGTGCTTTTCTCCATTTTGTGACTATAATTTTGTATTAAGGAGGATTGGGGTGGGATTGTAACACCACCATTACCCAGGTCACATACCTAGTCCAATGTAAAGGGGTTTTCCCTGGGGTTTGGTTTGCACCACCTTTTACCTCTCAAGAGATAAAAAGAAAAGGGAAGTGAGCAGAGAGTAGGAGACATCATACCACCAAGAAAGAAGCACTGGGAGCAGAGCATGTCTTTTGGACCTGAGGTTCCTCTGCTGAGATACTCCCAGACCAAGGGAAGACACTGGCCAATCCTCTGCTATTCTCACAACAGTTGCTATGTTTGAGCTCATTGTTGCAGCCACCGTGTAAATCCATCTCATTAATGCTCTTCCTCTTTTTTGTTGACCTTCTACTTCACCAAACATGACGTCCTTCTCCAGGGACTGGCCCCTCCTTATAACATATAGAAAGTACATGAAACAAAATCTCACCATTCTCGTTTCTAAGGAGCATTCTGGGTGCACTTCTTCCAAGACAGATCTGTTTGTTCTTTTGGTAGTCCATGGTATATTAAATATTCTTCACCATACCGTAATTCAAAGACATCAATTCTTCTTCAGTCTTCTTTGATGTAGAAGTCCATAAGTTCACTTTTGGGTATAAGAATACCAAGGGGCTTTTGAGACATCCAAGTGAAAGTGAGAAATAAGTAGAATAAAAGACAAGTTTTGTTTACCATAAGTGGTATTGGAGGCCAAAAGTGAATGAAATTGCTTAAAGAATAACGAGTAAGAAGAGAGGGCTTAGGAGTGAGCCTTAAAGAATTGCAGCCAGAGAAATATCAGGAGGAAAAAAAGAGGATTGGTCATGGAATACCAAACATGACTATTTCCAGAATCAAAAAGTGAGCAGTAATGCTAACTGCTACTAAAAATTCACAAGTTGAAAACTAAAAAAAAAAAAAAAAATTTATTGAAATTTAGACTGTAAAATGTTGAATTCAGATCATTCTACAGATGAAGAAAGCAGAGAGAGATTGGTCTGCAGCCTAGGAGGGAGATACAATCATAATGGAGATAGTTCAGGCAATGTTTCAATAAGCGAAGCTATAAATGAGATGCGGGGCTGGTAGTGGTGATTCAGTGGTAAAATCCTCACCTTCCATAAGGGAAAACTGGGTTCCATTCCCAGCCAATGCCGTGTGCACCACCACCCATTTGTCAGTGGAGGCATATGTTTTGCTTTGTGGCTGAACAGGTTTCAGCAAACTCAACCTAAGACAGACTAGGAAGAAAGGGATGGACATCTATTTCCAAAAAAATAAATCAGTGAAAATCCTAAGGATCACAGTGGTCTAATCCTACTGTGCATGGTGTTACCATGAGTCAAGGCTGACACAACAGCAGCTAATGACAACAATAACTACACAACAACAACAAGCTGTAAATAGAGGGAGAAGTAGGACAGTCATTGAGGGGGGATGTGAGATGAAGGAATAGTTTAAGAGAACAGGATTAAATTGAAAAAGAGGTTGAAAATATAAGGAGTCTGATTATGCACATAAGTACTGGGAAGTTCCTGAGATGGAGGGAGAGAATGAAATTCAAGCCACAGGTATGGATCTTAGGTAAAAGACACCTACTGAAATAAACTAGGGTATTGGAGAAGTCAGGTTTTGAAATGAGTTGTAAAAGTCTGAAATAGTTGTGAATTGTGACAGAGCAAATAAACTAGAAAAAACAGCAGAATCTCTGGGGTTTGCTGAGATTGCATTTGTGCTTGGTAATCGTAAATCTAAAGTGGAACCAATCTGCACTTTTGTATTACATTCTCTAATAGAGCGCAGTTAGTTTGGTTCTGAATGTAATAGATGGATTTATCTAGTTTGTGGATTTTTCTAGATAAGGAAAATAAAAAAAGAAATACGTGTGCTAAATTATGCTACTGAGTAGTGTAAAATTGAAACAATGGACCATGAATTTCCTTTAGAATATGGAGAAAAATGAAGTTATTTCAAATAAAGAGTTTCCTCTAACATTTATGCATATAAATTTTGTGAGGATATTGAAACTAAGGTAAAATAAATGTATAAGCTCCAGACTGAAAGTAGGTAAAAAAAAAAGTTGAAGTGAGTCCACCATTGTGTTTACCTGGAAGATCTTCACTGAGCTAATTCAATGTAGCAGTGCTTAGGTATGCTTACCTTGTCTTTTATTTTACTAACTATTCTGTGTTCATATTTTGTGGTGGCCATTCATCAAAACGCAAAGATCCCTTGAGCTGCAAGGGCTATTTCCATTAGACACTCATAGCAGTATCTCGTTGTTGTTCTAAGGTGCGGTCCAGCCGGTTCCAACTCATAGCGACTCTATGTAAAACGGAATGAAACACTGCCCGGTCCTGCGCCATCCTCACAATCGTTGTTATGTTTCAGCTCATTGTTGCAGTTGCTGTGTCAATCCACCTTGTTGAGGGTCTTCCTCTCTCCCACTGACCCTGTACTTTGCCAAGCATGATGTCCTTCTCCTGGGACTGATCCCTCCTGACAACATGCCCAAAGTATGTAAGAGGCAGTCTCGCCATCCTTGCTTCTAAGGAGCATTCTGGTTGTACTTATTCCAAGGCAGATTTGTCCATTAAACTTTAGGATAAGACAAGACTATGAAAGTTATCTACTCCAATCTTATTTTGGAGGTGATGTATCTGAAATTAAAAGAAGTGACATGACAAACACAGAGTAGTTAGAAAAGCTTTAATTCAAGCTCACATCTTGCACCTCAACATGGGAAACTTCCTATAGTCTTTTAGTTGTCAGCGAAATAATGTTATCAGATTAGTTTATTTCATTGCAGATGACCCAGATAAATTAATCTCTAAGGCTTATCCAGATAAATTAATCTCTAATATTGTTTCAGGCATTGATACAGGTTTGGGTGCAGTTGTGAAATGTGAAATGTTGGTTTTATAGGTGTCCTTCAAGTTATCCTACCAAAAAGATCACCCTTTTATTACTTTTAAGAATATTGCTAGTAGATGACACAATTTGCATAATTTTGAAACACCACATGTAATGTATTTTAAAACTCTTATAAAAAGAATCATCAGAATAAGATCCTGAAATGGTGTAACTGAAATAGAGTTGAAAAATCTAATGATGACACATTTCAAAATAATAAGTATTTTGGTAATTTTAGATCACACAATTGACTTCATTTGAAGAGAGAATGAAAGTGAAAAAGAAAATGATAAAAAGGCTATATAAATATTAATATTTCTGGTAATTCATTACTTTTGGGAGATAATTGGTCAAATTTTGGTACTGTCAATCAATCAAAATATACATAAATTCTGAAGGAAGAAATTGTGGATAGCCTTCCAGTATTTTGTTCAAATCAACAGTTTTTAGAATGTAACAATGTTGATGTATATGCACCATGAGGGTGTTGCCAAGTGAGTAAAAAGGATTTTGGATATCACAAAGTGCAGAACTTTGATAGTAGAATGGTTAACATGTGTAAAAACAGAAATGTATAGTTTTTTTTTTTTTTTTTTTTTCAGGTTTCTAATGGATTATGGAGCCCTGGTGCCACAGTGGTTAAGAACTTGGCTGCTAACCAAAAGGTCAGCAGTTCAAATCCATCAGCTGCTCCTTGGCCACCCTATTGGACAGTTCTACTTTATCCAATGGATTTATAAACAGAATACAATAGGAAATAAAAATTATTAGCTATAAAGTTACACTTGAGAGCATCTCCTTGAAAAAAGCATGTTAAGAATGTTAATTCATGAGAGGTATAAGTATTTATTGACCAAATTAATAAGAATGTCAAAGGAGACAATAAAAAAGGCTGAAAAGCAAATAAATAATAGAAATATTATCAAGGTTAGAGTTGGGAAGATAATTCACAAGTAGCTCTTTTCCTCCTGGAGTGAAATTCACACTTCTTTTTTGTCCTCTGTGATTTACCTTATTTTGATTAATTTTTGGTCTGATGACTACCTAAATCTTACTAGACAAATTGCAGAAAGTTGTAGTTTTAGATTAGATTTTCTGTTATCCAACTGCAAGTTAGATAGTATCCTGCAAGTTATTTGTTATTCTTTCTTTTTTTCTTACTAAACTCATTTAGCATTGCTAGTTCTTGTTTATTTATTTTCATAACAGCCATTTGGGAAAAAAAAAGTGAGCTTTCAGTGGCATCCTCAATGTACAACTTATAACTCTGCTTTATATTCATACGGTTCAACTCCTGTTTATTTCCTCGATTAACTGAGATTCACTGAAATAAATGTTCTATTAAAAGCTTTGATGTTTTGGATTTTATGGGTTTTCAGGCTGCATGGAATCAAAGACAAAGCCAAATCTTGTCTGAAGTAAAACAATAAAAGGTACATTTCTCATAAAGGTATGACCCCAAAGGAGTTAACATCCTCATTTTAAGTGTGAACTAGAACTAATTCACAATCTCAACCCACTCTACTCTAGATAATGCTAGAGAAATTATAGTCTCATGTTTTGGGGTCGAAAAAGGGGAAACAAATAACCCTGAGAACTTTCAATCAAAAATTCAGTAAAAAATCCCTTACATCTATTTAAAGAACAGATTCATGGTGCATAAACCAAACCCACTGCAGTCGAGTGGATTCCGACTCATAGTGACCCTATAGGACAAAGTAGAACTGCCCGATAGAGTTTCCAAGAAGCGCCTGGTGGATTCGAACTGCCAACCTCTTGGTTAGCAGCCATAGCACTTAACCACTACGCCACCAGGGTTTCCTCATGGTGCATAGGTGGCATGAAAGAGCACAGAATGAGAATATAATTTGAAGTGCCTCTTCTTAGTATCTCCACTTGTCTGGCATTAAAAAAAAAAATTAATCAATCTATGTGTCGTCTAATTTTAGTAGTTGCTCTAGAGATAGAGTGCGTATATGTGATATATTTCACCTTTCTCAGCTTACTACTTGGAATCAATATTTTACTACAACCAGTAGAATATAGAACTTATCACAATGTAGTTTCTTTTATCGTCATCCTTTATGTCATAGCTGCAATATGTATAACATTTACATACTCTGAAAAATCTTTTAGAGGATGTTATAACTTTTTTTGTTTTCACCTATCAAACATATAGGAAAAAATTCAATATTATGATTTTTTTTTCTTTTTTTTACCAAGGTACTTACCATTTCTGTCACCCTTCCTTTATTCTGGATGTTCCATGTCTTCTGGTATCATTTCCTTCCTGTCTGAAGAATTTCCCTTAAAAATTATTTGAGTGCAAGTCTGCTGGCAACTAATTCTCTCAGTTTTCTCTCATCGAAGAATGTCTTTATGTCACCTGAACAATATTTTCTCAACATAAAAATTTCTGGGTTGACAGGTATTTTATTTCACCAGTTTTTAAAAATGTTGTTCTACTTTATGGCCTCTATATTTTCTGATGAGAAATCCATGCTTATTTATGTCATTCTTCTGGTTGTTTTCAATATTTATTTTTCTTTGGCTTTAGTTTTCAGAAGTATGATTATAATGTGGCTGGGCATGGATTTCTTTGAGTTTATTTTCCTTGGGGTGTGCTGAACTTTTTTTCATCTTGAATTTTCTGTTTGAATATATCACCAAATTTTGGAAGTTTTCAGCCATTATTTCTTCTTGTTTTTTTGTTTTTTTTTTTTTCTTCCCCACATCACACCCTTTCTCTTCTCCTTCTGGGATTCCAGTGACATAATTTTAGTTGTTCTTGTATTGTTCCACAGATTTATGATCCTCTGTTCATTTTATTTTTCTCACAGTTCAGGTTGTATAATTTCTATTGAAACTTCTTTGAGTTTTCTGACTCCTTGCTCAAGAGCATTCTGCTATGGAGTTTCTTTTTAATACTTTAATTTTGATTATCTTATTCATTTCTATAATTTCCATTTATTTTTTCATTGTGTCTTTGTGGTTTTGCTTAGACTTTCTTTATTGTCATTAATTTTAAGAGTGTTTGCTCTTAATGTGGAAGCACTTTTATAATACCTACCTAAGGTTTCTGCCTTTGTTATCTAGTGCTGCTATAACAACAGAAATATCACAAGTGGATGGCTTTAACAAGCAGAAATTTACTCTCTCACAGCTTAGAAGGATAGAACTATGAATTCAGGATGCCAGCTTTAGGGAAAGGCTTCCTCTCTCTGTTGGCTGTGTGGGGAGGTCCTTGTCTCCTTTCAATGTCTTTGATCCCGACATTCTTTGGCGCTTCCTGTGTGTCTTGGCACTAATCTCCCGGGTCTAGGAGGTTCTCAGCACAGCGACCCTGGGTGCAAAGGACATGCTCCACTCTTGGCTCCACTTTCTTGGCAGTGGTGAGGTCCCTCCCCTCTCTGCTTGCTTCTCTCTCCCTTTATTTCTTGTGAGATAAAAAGTGGGGCTCATGCAAGGGTGGGATTTGAGTAAGGGTATGACTTAAGTAAGTGTGTTACTTGAGTAAGGATGTGACTTAAAATGAACCCTCTTATAAGGCTGTGACTGAAGATACACCACACATTGATCTTGCCCCATAAATGTCTAGAGATTAGGATTTACAACACAGCACATAATGGAGGATAACTACATTGGATCACAAGATGGAGGACAACCAAGCAGTTCTGTAAGTTGTAGCTTATCCAAGTTGATATATATTTTTTGGGGACACAATTCAATCCATGACAAGTTCTTTGCCAGATAATTCCAACATCTCTGTCATTTTGGCGATAGTGCCTGTTGATTGCTTTTCTTATGTCAATTCAGATTTGACTGGCTCTTTCTATGCCAAGTAACTTTGAATGTATCCTGGATATTTTGAATACTATGCGACACTGGCTCTTGTTTTAATTCTATGGAGAATGCTTATAATTTTTGTTTTAGCAAGCAATTATTTAAGTTGATTTGAGGATACAATTTTCTACCAGCCTTCTCTTGGCTGTGAATCAAATGTCGGTTTAGTTTTCAATGTCTTTGTAGACCTATTTGGATCTGTCCTTTATGTATGTGATACAGTGGTCAGTATGGAACTTGGGGAGGATTCTAACCCAAAGTTTTGTTTTCAAAGTCTATATATGCTGTTTAATGACCAATCCTTACCATGCGTATTTTGGGAATGAGCCTAAGAATTTAGAAATAACTTTAAAGGGTTTTTTTTTCCAAATCTCCTTCCTTTCTGTAATTTCCCTAATACTTTCTTATTTCCTGGGGCTTCCCCTTCCTTTATTTACGCCATTCTGCTGCATCCTTTCTGTGACTGAACTGGACTATGGGGTCAAGTGGAGGTAGGACAGCTATGGAGGAAAAAAAAATGGAGTGTTTACCATTTCCTTGCCATCATATCTCCTTTTATTAAGAACAAGCTTTCCTTACTTGGGGTTTTAAGGTTTTTTTGTTGTTTTTTTTTTTTTTTTTTGGCTACTGTTTCTTCTGTTACCATCATTATCACAAAATTACTTGTGGTCTGGAGTGCAGGAGATTTCTTAGCTTGATTGGCAGTCTCAGTTGGCTTTTTACTGGGAAATTTAAAATTGGATATCACATTAGAAAAGCCAAATACAATCCAGAGTAAGAGAAAGCTAACAACTATAATGTTACAGGTACCTATTACTTACACATAATGTTCTATGTAAAGTATAAATACCCAATCAACCAATAGTTTGGTATAATATGTGTGTGTAAACAAAATCACTTCTTTGAGTCTATACTTTTTCAGAATAGTGTGGTTTTCTACAACAAAGGCTTGCCATATCAGAAACCTTGGACTCGTATGCATTATTCATAAAGTTAATTTAATTGGTATTAACACCGTATCATTTACACTCACTCTATTGTCCATATTTAGAGGGTTTGATTGTTGGTAGTCTAAATATTTGTGCCACTCACACAAATTCCCCTTGATCATGGTTGTTTGAGGTAATGTGCAAAGATTGAAATAACAGATAAGGGTATATTACCAGCTCCCCTACTCATTACGTTATAATATATATCTCTTAGAGTTACTCTGTTGAGATACTGCATAGTAATCTGTGCATGTGGATAGAGATTCCCCTTTAATAACAAGCACAGTAGTTGACCTTAAAGCAGAAGAAATCTGTTACTTACTTGAGATGTGAGGAGAATGACTTCCCTCAATTTAAAATGCTTAACCAAGATGTACACTAAGCTTGCAAAATTCATTTTTAATTTTGTCCATCGAGGTATCACAAATGCCTAGAATAGTGCCTGGTACATGGTAGGTGTTCAATAAGTACTGGTTAGATGAATGAATGAGACATATGCCAGTACTGGAGGAACAAGTGAGCTATTATAATATGGACTGAATAAGACATGCATAGAATGTTAAACATTGAGAATAACAATCCAAAAATTAAAAAAAAAGTACAAAGTAGTTATATGTTCTCGTAAGCTCTTTTTCTTTTTATTGGCATTTACAGCCAGTAAGAATATAACTTTTTTTTTAAGATTTGAAAATATAAATGATGTGTTTTTACATTAGAAACATTGCCTTTATGGCTATTAACTAAAAGAGAAATGTTTGAAGCAAAGATAAATAACAATTCTGCCTGTTGTAAGTGAATTTTACTATAGTTTGCCAGCTTGATCACCTATTACTCACTGGGAAATGCTTTATTTGTCATTACAAACTCTCCTCAACAAGCTTGAGATTTAAGTTCTTTCTAGAGTAGAAAGGCAAATAAAGATCATAAAAAAAAGTTAATGAAATTCTTGAATAAGAAAGTTGCCTAAAATGGTCACTTACAGTGGTTCATCCTTATGAGTCTGTTAGTTTGTGGTACTGTGGGGACTAGCATGTTGCTGTGATGTTGGAAGCTATTTCACTGGTATTCAAATATCAGCAGGGTCACCCATGGTGGACAAGCTTTAGCTTAGCTTCCAGACTAAGACAGACTAGGATGAAGGATCCAGCAATCTACTTCTGAAAAGAATTAGCCAATGAAAACCTAATAAACAGCAGCAGAACATTGTCTGATATAGTTCTGGAAGATGGGCTCCCCAGATTAGAAGGCACTCAAAATACGACTGGGGAAGAGCTGCCTCCTCTAAGTAGAATCAACCTTAATGACTTGGATGGAGTCAAGCTTTTCAGACCTTCATTTGTTGGTGTGGCATGACTCAAAGTGAGAAGAAACAGATGCAAACATCCAATAGGAACAGCAAATGTACAAAGTATGAATCTAGAAAAATTGGAAATTATCAAAAAATGAAATGGAATGAATAAACATCAGTATTCAAGGTGTTAGTGAGCTGAAATGGACTGGTACTGGCCATTTTGAATTTGAGCAATCATATGGTCTTGACAACTTGAAAAGGAATGGTATGGCATTCCTTGTCCAAGAGAACATTTCAAGGTCTATCCTGAAGTACAACACTGTCAGTGATAGGATAATATTTATACTCCTGCAAAGAAGACCAGTTAATACAACTATTATTCAAACTAAGCCCAAAGAGGAAAAAATCGAAGATGTTTATCAATTTCTGCCCTCTGAAATTGATTGAACATGGAATCAAGATGCATTGATAATTACTGGTGATTGCAATGAGAAAGTTGGAAACAAAGAAGAAGGATCGGTAGTTGGAAAATATGGCCTTGGTGATAGAAATAATGGCAGAGATCTAATGATAGAATTTGGAAGACCAATGACTTCTTCATTGCAAATACTTTTTCACCAACATAAATGGTGACTATAAACCAGGAGCTCCTTGGGAACTCTATGGGGTAGTTCTACTCTGTCCTATAGGGTCTCTATAAGTTAGAATTGATTTGATGGGAATTTTTTTTTTTTTTTTTAAATAAACACGGTCCTGGCCAGATGGAATACACAGGAATCAAACTGACTACATCTGTGGACAGAGACAGTGGAAAATCTCAGTTTCACCAGTCACAACAAAGCCAGGGTCTAACGGTGAAACAGACCATCAATTGTTCATACGTAAGTTAAAGTTGAAATTGAAGAAAATTAGAAGAAGTCCACAGGAGCCAAAGTATGACCTTGAGTGTATCCCACCTGAATTTAGAGACCATCTCAAGAATAGATGTGATGTGTTGAACACTAGTGAAAAAAGACCAGATGAGTTGTGGAATGACATCAAGGACATGATATATGAAGAAAGGAAGAGGTTATTAAAATACAGGAAAGAAAAAAAGACCAAAGTGGATGTCAGAAGTGACTTTGAAACTTGCTGTTTAACGTCGAGTAGCTGAAACCTACAGAAGAAATGATGAAGTAGAAGAGCTGAGTAGAAGATTTCAAAGGGCAGCTTGAGAAGACAAAGTAAAATATTATAATGACATTTGCAAAGACCTTGAGACTGAAACCAAAAGGAAAAAACATGCTTGACAGTTCTCAATCTGAAAGAACTGAAGAAAAAACGCAAGCCTCGAGTTGCAATATTGAAGGATTCTATGGAGAAAATATTAAAGATGCAGAAGGAAAGAATACACAGAGTCTATACCAGAAAGAATCGGTGGACATTCAACCATTTCAGGAGGTAGCATATAATCAAGAACAATGGCACTGAAGGAAGAAGTCCAAGCTGCACTGAAGGCATTGGTGAAAAACAAGGCTCCAGGAATTGATGGATTAGCAATTGAGATGTTTCAACAAAGTAAAGCAGCGCTGGAAGTGCTCACTTATCTACGCTAAGAAATTTGGAAGACAGCTACCCGGCCAACCAGCTGAAAGAGCTCCATATTTGCATGCATCCCAAAGAAAGGTGATCCAACCAAATGCAGAAGTTATGGAACAATATCATTAATGTCACACACAAGCAAAATTTTTCCGAAGATCATTCAAAAACGGTTGCAGCAGCATATCAACAGGGAACTGCCAGAAATCCAAGTAGAATTCAGAAGATGACGTAGAGCCAGAGATATTATTACTAATGTCAGCTAAATCCTGGCTAAAAGTAGAGAATACCAGAAAGATGTTTACCTGTGTTTTTTTGACTATGCAAAATAATGGGAATTCCAGAACACTTAACTGTACTCATGAGGAACCTATACATAGATCAAGAGGCAGGCATTTGAACAGATCAAGAGGATACTGCGTGGTTTAAAGTCAGGAAAGGTGTGTGCTGGGATTGTATCCCTTTACCATACCTATTCAATCTGTATGCTGAGCAAATAATCTGAAAAGCTGGATTATAGGAAGAAGAACAGGGCATCAGGATTGGAGGAAGACTCATTAGCAACCTGTGTTAATGCAAATGACACAACCTTTCTTGTTGAAAGTGAAGACATCTTGAAGCACTTATTGATTAAGGTTAAAGATCACAACCTTCAGTATGGACTACATCTCAACAAAAAGAAAACACTAAAATAGTAAATTCACTGAAACCACAGAGTTTATCTCCATCTCTCTTCTCTTCTTTGTTTCTA
This sequence comes from Loxodonta africana, assembly GCF_030014295.1. Classification (NCBI taxonomy): domain Eukaryota; kingdom Metazoa; phylum Chordata; class Mammalia; order Proboscidea; family Elephantidae; genus Loxodonta; species Loxodonta africana. Next base: position 43,538,478 of record NC_087348.1, read on the forward strand.
CCCAGTACTTGCTGTCAGGCACCATGCTTTATGTTTAAATGATGTATTTTATTGTCTCCCTTATTTTGTTTGTTTTATATTATTTTTGGCCCATAGTAATTAGTCATGGAATATTTACTAAATCATTAACTAATTAATCTTTTTCTCAAATTTTATTTGAACTGGCATTAATACTACACCAATTTTGTGTGTGTGTGTGTGTGTGTGTATTTTGAAATTGGTTTTTCCTGGTGTATATTTTTCTACTTATTTATATTCAAAATTTCTGTATTATAATTTTAGGCATATATTTTTTTTATTATAAATGAGATATAAATAGATTTTTTTCTAGGTCCAGTCCACTTTATAAAATATTTATTTAAAATTTATCTTTCCTGCTATTGGATAAGAAATTTCAGAGAGGTGGGTGATGAGCAACATGTTTAGATTGTATAGTGACTGGCTTATTTTCTGGCATATAATTGGAGCTTAATAATATGTTAGTTGCATGAAGTTGATAAATGAATAAATCTTTTTATTTCAAAATATAGAAGTAAGTAACCATTTGTAATGAAGAAAAAGTAAATCGTAAATTTAAAATAATAGGAGCTAAATCTTTTCCAAGAAAAACTAAAAATTATTTTTTTCAAGTTTTCTGTACTTAGGCATATTTATATAAATATTTTAATTATAAAACATGTAATTACATATATGTATAAATGTATGTATCCACTCAATTGCAGTTAAAACAAAATAAAAATTAAATCAGTTTCCTGTCTTCAGGTAATAGTGAGAAAATGTATAATTTCCATATTATATATATGTGATATACTCTATGAGGCACTATTTTTTTTTAAATGTTGAGACTATAAAGATGAAACAACTTATTTTTGTTTAAATTGTAATTTAATTTTTGGTGTTAATATAAATGCATTTTATGAAAGAGTTTAGTATACAACAATAGTAAATCAGTTAGCATATATTAGCATTTTTTCACCCAGAAATCAGTAATGTTATCAAGTAAAAGCATGTTGAATGTTGTGTGTTCACTAAGGCTTTTGTTGAACAATGAGCATATTATTTTCTTGGTAAAATTTTTAATTTACTTTTGAAAAATCTTGGTGGCTACAATCCTACTGAATCATTTTTTTCCTACTCTAAGGCAGTATGCATGGATCACAATTCACATTTTGATAATCAGAATTACAAAGGGATAGAACTCTGGGAAATGTATTAGGGCTATAATAATACAAATCACAAAAAAGACTGATAAAACATAAGCAGCTAAAAGCACGAAAAATCTTTTTCCTCATGAATCCTTATGGCTTTACTACTGTGGTAGATAATCACCACGGTAAAAGGTTTTCAGACAGAATAAGGATAGAGTGAGTCTTGGAAGATAAATTAAGAAAGTAAAATCCCATTATTATGGATAATACTATTCAGATTACCATGTCAGAAGGGCTGAATAAATTAAAGAAGTTTGATCTTGCTGAGACTTAAAATAATGATCTGGAAAACACTGCACTGATACTGTTGAATCTTTGGGTTTCTTCAAAGAAAATTCTTATTTAAATGTCTATAAGAGTTTCTTCGTTTTCCTACATAGGTTGCAAAGGCGAGAACAATACAAATGTTGCTGATTTTCCTTTTAAACCTCTCTTGTTCACATCTATAATTTTTATCTTGCATTCTTTGGAATTGAAGTAATACAAATTTAAGAAAGGTAACTGAAAAATTTTCCAAACTTGAAAAAAAATCCAATTCTATTATTGTTTCTGTTTTCCTCAGAATTCATAACATTCCTGATTTTCATTAAGTGAGAGTAAAGTCAATTTCTAATTAAATGAGGTAATTGATTATGCTATGGACCCTGATTGCATAGTGGTTAAGAGCTCGGCTTCTAATCAAAATATTGTCAGTTCGAATACACCGACCACTCCTTGGAAACCTTATGGGCCAGTTCTACTCTGTCCTATAGGGTAGTAATGAGTTGGAATCAACTTGATGGCAATGGGTTTGCTTTGGTTTGATTTATGGGTTCATAGTTTCTCCCTTTCCAATTTGAGATGACTCTGCTTTGGGCTCCCTATTTCTCTGTGGGATTATTCTACTTTCTATCAGTCTTCTGCTCAAGGAAGCTGACCAGTTACCTAAGTCAGCTTCTTGAGGATATCAGAAGAAATATGCCCAGAGGCAAATGCATCCTCATTGAGGTGACGGGGGAAAGGTAGGCTTTAAATTATGGAGACATAAAATTTGAGAATCTATAATTTCTATGACATCCCCCCATTATCATCGAGTCGATTCTGACACACTTAGGGAGCCTGTAGAACACAGTAGATCTGCCCCAAAGTGTTCCCAGGGAGGGGCTGGTAGATTTGAGCTGCTGACCTTTTGGTTAGAAGCCTCAACGCTTAACCACTAGACCACCAGGGCTCCTCTGTGACATCCCAAAAATCCATTGCCATGGAGTTGATTCTAACTCATAGCAACATAGCATCAAGGGTTAAAAAAAATATTGCAGACAATTGTTCTGGAAAGAAGACCGGAGGCTACCACTATATTGCTATGTTTTACATGTTGTTATTATTTTTGTTTTTGCTAGTAATTGTGAAGTCTATTCCCACTCACATAAATACATAGCAGATGAGTGCACATATTTGCAAATGTTTCTTTATCTCCCCCACTCCTTTAAAAAAAAAAAAGAAGAAGAAGAAGAAGAAGCCAAGCCCATGCAGTTGAATTGATTTTGATTCATAGTGACCCTACAGGACAGAGCAGAACTGGCCCTATAGGGTTTTCAAGGAGCACCTAGTGGATTCTAACTGCTGACCTTTTGGTTAGTAGCCAGGCTCTTAGCCACTATGCCACCAGGGTTTCCTCTCACGCCTTAGTTCTCCCTTTTATCTAATCATCTGGTTACTTCCTCCTTTCAAGTTAAACAAAGAAAATTCAGGAACTAAGGGAGAGGAATGTTTTCCTTGGTGTCTTTCCACGTTAATTTCAAAACCCCACATAGCCCTTCTCAATTTTTTCATCTATTGGCCTTCAGATGCCCCTTCTTTGCACTTTTTCAGTTAGGTTTGAGTGGCTTATAATATTGTTAAGTATGTGTTACTCCCTTTTTAATGGAGAATTTAAGAAGAGTAATATGCTAATAATCAGAAATACAAGGCAACAGATGAAAGAGTAACGGAGAACTATGTGTACTAACGCTCACTAATGGAAACTCTGGTGGCCTAGTGGTTAAGAGCTACAGCTGCTAACCAAAAGATCAGCAGTTCGAATCCACCAGGTGCTCCTTGGAAACCCTATGGAGAAGTTCTACTCTATCCAATAGGGTCTCTATTAGTCAGAATCAACGCGACAGCAATAGGTTTGATTGGCTTATGTGCACTAACATGGATGGAACTCTAATGTATAACTTCCAATAAAAATTACAGTAAAGATTCAGGGGGGCGGAGCCAAGATGGCGGACTAGGCAGACGTTACCTCGGATCCCTCTTACAACAAAGACACGGAAAAACAAGTGAATCGATCACATATATAACAATCTACGAACCCTGAACAACAAACACGGATTTAGAGACGGAGAACGAACTAATACGGGGAAGCAGCGATAGTTTCCAGAGCCTGGAGCCAGCGTACCAGTCAGGTACGGCACAAGCACAGAGACCTGCTCCACCCCCCTGAACTAACCCCGGGAGGGGGACCAGCCGGTTCCACGGGCGGCGTGGGACGCAGCCGGTAGGAGAAGTCCCCGGGAGGCAGTGACTGATCTTGGAGCAGAAAGAGCAGCATCCGAGCCGGGGAACCGTCCCGCAGGGATTTGGACTGCTCGCAGGTACGCCATAAACACGGAGAGTTGCTCCACCCCCTGAACTAACCCCGGGAAGGGGACGAGCCGGGTCGCGCGGGCGGCGTGGGACGCAGCCGGTAGGAGAAGTCCCCGGGAGGCAGCGACTGGTATTGGAGTGGGGAGAACAGCGTTCCAGCCGGGACACTTGGTCGCGGCACAAGCACGGGGAGCTACTCCACCCATCTGAACTAACCCCGGGAGGGGGCCCACCTGGTTCACGGGGGCGGCACGGCCACGCGGCTGGAGGGACGAGAAGTCCCCGGGAGGCAGCGACTGATTTTGGAGTTGAGAGTGCACCGTCCCAGTAGGGGAGCCTTGACGCTGGGCGTGGGGCTGGAAGCGGAGGATCTGACCGTGACTCCAGCGGGCCAGACCCCCTGGGGGCAATCTCCACACAGCCAGCACACATAGGCGACGCACCCGCGGGAATCTCAGATATAACAGTCATTCCAAGCAAGACAAGCAACTCTGGCTATATTCTGAGGTGCTACTCTCCTATCTCTCTGTTCCCTCCCCCACCCTCCCCAGGCGGCTTCATTAACATCTGAATAGCCTGAGCCAGAGGGAGAACTCTGATAGGGATCTGACTGCAGTTTTTTTTAGCGGATTTTCTGGAAAAACTAGTTTCCCAGTGATGGCTCGGAGACAACAATCCATATCAAACCACTTAAAGAAGCAGACCGTGACAGCTTCTCCAACCCCCCAAACAAAAGAATCAAAATCTTTCCCAAATGAAGATACAATTTTGGAATTATCAGATACAGAATATAAAAAACTAATTTACAGAATGCTTAATGATATCACAAATGAAATTAGGATATCTGCAGAAAAAGCCAAGGAACACACTGATAAAACTGTTGAAGAACTCAAAAAGATTATTCAAGAACATACTGGAAAAATTAATAAGTTGCAAGAATCCATAGAGAGACAACATGTAGAAATCCAAAAGATTAACAATAAAATAACAGAATTAGACAACACACTAGGAAGTCAGAGGAGCAGACTCGAGCAATTAGAATGCAGACTGGGACATCTGGAGGACCAGGGAATCAACACCAACATAGCTGAAAAAAAATCAGATAAAAGAATTAAAAAAAATGAAGAAACCCTAAGAATTATGTGGGACTCTATCAAGAAGGATAACCTGCGGGTGATTGGAGTCCCAGAACAGGGAGGGGGGACAGAAAACACAGAGAAAATAGTTGAAGAACTTCTGACAGAAAACTTCCCTGACATCATGAAAGACGAAAGGATATCTATCCAAGATGCTCATCGAACCCCATTTAAGATTGATACAAAAAGAAAAACACCAAGACATATTATCATCAAACTCACCAAAACCAAAGATAAACAGAAAATTTTAAAAGCAGCCAGGGAGAAAAGAAAGGTTTCCTTCAAGGGAGAATCAATAAGAATATGTTCTGACTACTCAGCAGAAACCATGCAGGCAAGAAGGGAATGGGACGACATATACAGAACACTGAAGGAGAAAAACTGCCAACCAAGGATCATATATCCAGCAAAACTCTCTCTGAAATATGAAGGCGAAATTAAGATATTTACAGACAAACACAAGTTTAGAGAATTTGCAAAAACCAAACCAAAGCTACAAGAAATACTAAAGGATATTGTTTGGTCACAGAACCAATAATATCAGATATCAGCACAACACAAGGTCACAAAACAGAACGTCCTGATATCAACTCAAATAGGGAAATCACAAAAACAAACAAATTAAGATTAATTTAAAAAAAAAAAATACACATAACAGGGAATTATGGAAGTCAATAGGTAAAAGATCACAATAATCAAAAAGAGGGACTAAATACAGGAGGCATTGAACTGCCATATGGAGAGTGATACAAGGCGATATAGAACAATACAAGTTAGGTTTTTACTTAGAAAAATAGGGGTATATAATGAGGTAACCACAAAAAGGCATAACAACTCTATAACTCAAGACAAAAACCAAGAAAAACGTAACGACTCAACTAACATAAAGTCAAACACTATGAAAATGAGGATCTCACAATTTACTAAGAAAAACGCCTCAGCACAAAAAAGTGTGTGGAAAAATGAAATTGTCAACAACACACATAAAAAGGCATCAAAATGACAGCACTAAAAACTTATTTATCTATAATTACGCTGAATGTAAATGGACTAAATGCACCAATAAAGAGACAGAGAGTCACAGACTGGATAAAGAAACACGATCCATCTATATGCTGCCTACAAGAGACACACCTTAGACTTAGAGACACAAACAAACTAAAACTCAAAGGATGGAAAAAAGTATATCAAGCAAACAATAAGCAAAAAAGAAGAGGAGTAGCAATATTAATTTCTGACAAAATAGACTTTAGACTTAAATCCACCACAAAGGATAAAGAAGGACACTATATAATGATAAAAGGGACAATTGATCAGGAAGACATAACCATATTAAATATTTACGCACCCAATGACAGGGCTGCAAGATACATAAATCAAATTTTAACAGAACTGAAAAGCGAGATAGATACCTCCACAATTATAGTAGGAGACTTCAACACACCACTTTCGGAGAAGGACAGGACATCCAGTAAGAAGCTAAACAGAGACACGGAAGATCTAATTACAACAATCAACCAACTTGACCTCATTGACTTATACAGAACTCTCCACCCAACTGCTGCAAAATATACTTTTTTTTCCAGCGCACATGGAACATTCTCTAGAATAGACCACATATTAGGTCATAAAACAAACCTTTGCAGAGTCCAAAACATCGAAATATTACAAAGCATCTTCTCAGACCACAAGGCAATAAAACTAGAGATCAATAACAGAAAAACGAGGGAAAAGAAATCAAATACTTGGAAAATGAACAATACCCTCCTGAAAAAAGACTGGGTTATAGAAGACATCAAGGAGGGAATAAGGAAATTCATAGAAAGCAACGAGAATGAAAATACTTCCTATCAAAACCTCTGGGACACAGCAAAAGCAGTGCTCAGAGGCCAATTTATATCAATAAATGCACACATACAAAAAGAAGAAAGAGCCAAAATCAGAGAACTGTCCCTACAACTTGAACAAATAGAAAGTGAGCAACAAAAGAATCCATCAGGCTCCAGAAGAAAACAAATAATAAAAATTAGAGCTGAACTAAATGAATTAGAGAACAGAAAAACAATCGAAAGAATTAACAAAGCCAAAAGCTGGTTCTTTGAAAAAATTAACAAAATTGATAAACCATTGGCTAGACTGACTAAAGAAATACAGGAAAGGAAACAAATAACCCAAATAAGAAATGAGAAGGACCACATCACAACAGAACCAAATGAAATTAAAAGAATCATTTCCGATTATTATGAAAAATTGTACTCTAACAAATTTGAAAACCTAGAAGAAATGGATGAATTCCTGGAAAAACACTACCTACCTAAACTAACACTTTCAGAAGTAGAACAACTAAATAGACCCATAACAAAAAAAGAGATTGAAACGGTAATCAAAAAACTCCCAACAAAAAAAAGTCCTGGCCCGGACGGCTTCACTGCAGAGTTCTACCAAATTTTCAGAGAAGAGTTAACACCACTACTACTAAAGGTATTCCAAAGCATAGAAAATGACGGAATACTACCCAACTCATTCTATGAAGCCACCATCTCCCTGATACCAAAACCAGGTAAAGACATTACAAAAAAAGAAAATTATAGACCTATATCCCTCATGAACATTGATGCAAAAATCCTCAACAAAATTCTAGCCAATAGAATCCAACGACACATCAAAAAAATAATTCACCCTGATCAAGTGGGATTTATACCAGGTATGCAAGGCTGGTTTAATATCAGAAAAACCATTAATGTAATCCATCACATAAATAAAACAAAAGACAAAAACCACATGATCTTATCAATTGATGCAGAAAAGGCATTTGACAAAGTCCAACACCCATTCATGATAAAAACTCTTACCAAAATAGGAATTGAAGGAAAATTCCTTAACATAATAAAGGGCATCTATGCAAAGCCAACAGCCAATATCACTCTAAATGGAGAGAACCTGAAAGCATTTCCCTTGAGAACGGGAACCAGACAAGGATGCCCTTTATCACCACTCTTATTCAACATCGTGTTGGAAGTCTTAGCCAGGGCAATCAGGCTAGACAAAGAAATAAAAGGTATCCGGATTGGCAAGGAAGAAGTAAAGTTATCACTATTTGCAGATGACATGATTATATACACAGAAAACCCTAAGGAATCCTCCAGAAAACTACTGAAACTAATAGAAGAGTTTGGCAGAGTCTCAGGTTATAAAATAAACATACAAAAATCACTTGGATTCCTCTACATCAACAAAAAGAACACCGAAGAGGAAATAACCAAATCAATACCATTCACAGTAGCCCCCAAGAAGATAAGATACTTAGGAATAAATCTTACCAAGGATGTAAAAGACCTATACAAAGAAAACTACAAAGCTCTACTACAAGAAATTCAAAAGGACATACTTAAGTGGAAAAACATACCTTGCTCATGGATAGGAAGACTTAACATAGTAAAAATGTCTATTCTACCAAAAGCCATCTATACATTTAACGCACTTCCGATCCAAATTCCAATGTCATATTTTAAGGGGATAGAGAAACAAATCACCAATTTCATATGGAAGGGAAAGAAGCCCCGGATAAGCAAAGCACTACTGAAAAAGAAGAAGAAAGTGGGAGGCCTCACCTTACCTGACTTCAGAACCTATTATACAGCCACAGTAGTCAAAACAGCCTGGTATTGGTACAACAACAGACACATAGACCAATGGAACAGAATTGAGAACCCAGACATAGATCCATCCACGTATGAGCAGCTGATATTTGACAAAGGACCAGTGTCAATTAACTGGGGAAAAGACAGCCTTTTTAACAAATGGTGCTGGCATAACTGGATATCCATTTGCAAAAAAATGAAACAGGACCCATACCTCACACCATGCACAAAAACTAACTCCAAGTGGATCAAAGACCTAAACATAAAGACTAAAACGATAAAGATCATGGAAGAAAAAATTGGGACAACCCTAGGAGCCCTAACACAAGGTATAAACAGAATACAAAACATTACCAAAAATGATGAAGAGAAACCCGATAACTGGGAGCTCCTAAAAATCAAACACCTATGCTCATCTAAAGACTTCACCAAAAGAGTAAAAAGACCACCTACAGATTGGGAAAGAATTTTCAGCTATGACATCTCCGACCAGCGCCTGATCTCTAAAATCTACATGATTCTGTCAAAACTCAACCACAAAAAGACAAACAACCCAATCAAGAAGTGGGCAAAGGATATGAACACACATTTCTCTAAAGAAGATATTCAGGCAGCCAACAGATACATGAGAAAATGCTCTCGATCATTAGCCATTAGAGAAATGCAAATTAAAACTACGATGAGATTCCATCTCACACCAGCAAGGCTGGCATTAATCCAAAAAACACAAAATAATAAATGTTGGAGAGGCTGCGGAGAGATTGGAACTCTCATACACTGCTGGTGGGAATGTAAAATGGTACAACCACTTTGGAAATCTATCTGGCGTTATCTTAAACAGTTAGAAATAGAACTACCATACAACCCAGAAATCCCACTCCTAGGAATATACCCTAGAGATACAAGAGCCTTCATACAAACAGATATATGCACACCCATGTTTATTGCAGCTCTGTTTACAATAGCAAAAAGTTGGAAGCAACCAAGGTGTCCATCAACGGATGAATGGTTAAATAAATTGTGGTATATTCACACAATGGAATACTACGCATCGATAAAGAACAGTGACGAATCTCTGAAACATTTCATAACATGGAGGAACCTGGAAGGCATTATGCTGAGCGAAATTAGTCAGAGGCAAAAGGACAAATATTGTATAAGACCACTATTATAAGATCTTGAGAAACAGTAAACCTGAGAAGAACACATACTTTTGTGGTTACGAGGGGGGGAGGGAGGGAGGGTGGGAGAGGGTTTTTTTATTGATTAATCAGTAGATAAGAGCTGCTTTAGGTGAAGGGAAAGACAACACTCAATACATGGAAGGTCAGCTCAATTGGACTGGACCAAAAGCAAAGAAGTTTCCGGGATAAAATGAATGCTTCAAAGGTCAGCGGAGCAAGCGCGGGGGTCTGGGGAGCATGGTTTGCGGGGACTTCTAAGTCAATTGGCAAAATAATTCTATTATGAAATCATTCTGCATCCCACTTTGAAATGTGGCGTCTGGGGTCTTAAATGCTAACAAGCAGCCATCTAAGATGCAGCAATTGGTCTCAACCCACCTGGAGCAAAGAAAAATGAAGAACACCAAGCCCACATGACAACTAAGAGCCCAAGAGACAGAAAGGGCCGCATGAACCGGAGACCTACATCATCCTGAGACCAGAAGAACTAGTTGGTGCCCGGCCACAATTGATGACTGCCCTGACAGGGAGCTCAGCAGAGGACCCCTGAGGGAGCAGGAGATCAGTGGGATGCAGACCCCAAATTCTCATAAGAAGACCAAACTTAATGGTCTGACTGAGACTGGAGGAATCCCAGCAGCCATGCTCCCCAGACCTTCAGTTGACACAGGACAGGAACCATCCCCGAAGACAACTCATCAGAAATGAAAGGGACTGGTCAGCGGGTGGGAGAGAGATGCTGATGAATAGTGAGCTAATTATATCAGGTGGACACTTGAGATTGTGTTGGCAACTCTTGTCTGGAGGGGGGATGGGAGGATAGAGAGAGAGGGAAGCCGGCAAAATTGTCAAGAAAGGAGAGACTGAAAGGGCTGACTCAAGACGGGGAGAGCAAGTGGGAGTAGGGAGTGAGATGTATGTAAACTTATATGTGACAGACTGATTGGATTTGTAAACGTTCACTTGAAGCTTAATAAAAGTTATTATAAAAAAAAAAAAAAAAAAAAAAAAAAAAAAAAAAAAAAATTACAGTAAAATAGTTTCGGTATGAAATAGCATGTTAACATTCCCTTATAAAAACACACATGTTCTATTGGTGCATACATTTATGTAAATACTAGAAAAAGAACGATGACTAGCTGATAGTGATGCCAAGATTAGCATTAGAGAGGGATGGTGAAAGGAGGATTTGATTCTCTCCGCAAAGCTTGTACTATTTATTTTTTATAAGAAGAATGAATTCATGTCTTATAGTTTACAAGAAAAATAGAAAAAAAAGAAAGTGAGAAATGGATGGAAGGAAGGAGAGGATGGAGTCTTGATGGAGCTGCTCAAAATATTTAAAAAGCTATTATGCAGCTAGCTGGTATGGGGTAGATTTTCAATAAATGTTTGCTGAATTGATAAATACCTGAAACTTTTAAAAGACCTATATATCCTTAAGTCTTATGGCAGTGTGATTATTAGCAATTTAATGAGGTAGAATATTCCTATTAAGAAATTAACTGTGTCTCATTTTTCTGCTGTAAGCTTTTCATGGATAATGAAATGCATGTTACATCTACATTCAAAGAGGATATATAAGACTTTTGAGTCCTTGAGGTCCCTATGTGATTAAAAACCTTTTGATTCTCAGCCCTACTAGTAGTAACCCCCTGGAAAATATTTTTACATTCCCTGTAGTATCCTGATTTAAAATTTACAGATAATATTAACTAACTAAACATATAATTAAAAAATCAATATAACTGAAATAAATAGAAAAATAAATTTATTATAAAGTAATATGTATTTCGATTGTATACCTTTACATTATTTTATTAGAAGACATGAATTTAAATGAATTATGAATTAATTGGTGGTTAAAACCATACAAACTCAGAATAAAATATGTGTGTTGCATTGGTCATCCAAATAGCCCAAAAAATGCTGCCCTTGGAAACACGATAATTCTTAGAGAAGTTCTGAACAGAATATAAGACAGTCTTCCATAAATACACATATATGAAAGTTAATGCATGAAAAATTCATTTTTATATTAAATTTTGAAAAGTTATTTTGCATTAATATATAAAAGAGGATTAAATTGTATGATCAGATCATTAGAAGCACTGCTTCCATCTACGTGAATATTTGTCAGAGTACTCTGACATTTGAAAGTCATAAGTTATGCAAGGAATTTTTCATTATGTGGAAATTTTCAGAGCATTACAGAATGCCTAGTATGGTCCCCCATGCATCTGTCAGTTTGTCATACTGTGGGGTCTTTCATGTTGCTGTGATGCTGGAAGTTATGCCACTGGTATTCAAATTCCAGCAGCGTCACCCAGGGCAGACAAGTTTCAGCTGAGCTGCCAGACTAAGACAGACTAAGAAGGACCCAGCAGTCTACTTCTGAAAAGAATTAACCATTAAAAACCTTATGAATGGCAGTGGAACATTGTCTGATATAGTGCCAGATAAGCCCCTCAGGTTGGAAGGTACTCAAGAGATGACTGGGGAAGAACTTCCTCCTCAAAGTAGAGTTGACCCTAATGATGTGGATGGAGCCAAGCTTTCAGGACCTTCATTTGCCGATATGTCATGATTCAAAATGAGGAGAAACAGCTGCAAACATCCATTAATAATCACAATGTGGAATATATGAAGTACGAATCTAAGAAAATTGGAAGTTATCAAAAATGAAATGGAATGCATAAAGATAGATCTCCTGAGCATTACTGAGCTGAAATGGACTGGTATTGACCATTTTGAATGAAACAATTATATAGTCTACTATTCTGGGAATGACAAGATGAAGAGGAATGGTGTTGCACTCATCATCAAAAAGAACATTTCAAGATCTATCCTGAAATACAACATTGTCAGTGATAGGATAACATCCATACACCTACAACGATGGCCAGTTAATATGACTATTATTCAAATTTACCCACCAACCACTAAAACCAAAGATGAAGAAATTGAAGATTTTTACCAGCTTCTGCAATATGAAATTGATCGAACATGCAATCAGGATGCATTGATAATTACTGGTGACTGAAAAGTGAAAGTTGAAAACAAAGAAGAAAGGCTGGTAGTTGGAAGTTATGGCCTTGCCATAGATCACATGATAGAATCTTGCAAGACCAAAGACTTCTTCGTTGCAAATACCTTTTTTCACCAACACAAATGGTGACTACTATACATGTGGACCTTGCCAGATGGAGTTACACAGGAATCAAATTGGCTACATCTGTTTAAAAAGACGATAGAAAAATTCAATACCATCAGTCAGAACAAGGCCAGGGGTCATCTGTGGAACAGACCATAAAGTGTTCATGGGCAAGCTGAAGGGGGAGCTGAAGAAAATTAGAACACGTCCAGGAGAGCCAAAGTACGATCTTGAGTATATCTCACCTGAATTTAGAGACCATCTCAAGAATAGATTTGATGCATTGAACACTAATGACCCAATATCAGATGAGTTGTGGAGTGACATCAAGGACATCATACCTGAAGAAAGTTAGAAGTCATTAAAAAAGACAGGGAAGAAAGAAAAGACCAAAATGGATGTCAGAAGAGACTGTGAAAGTTGCTCGTGAACATAGAGAGGTAAAGTGAATAGAAGAAATGATGAAGTCAAAGAGCTGAACAGAAGAGTCTGAAGGATGGCTCAAGAAGACAAAGTAAACTATTATAATGACATTTGCAAAGACCTAGAATAGAAAACCAAAAGGGAAGAACAAGCTCGACATTTCTCAAGATGAAAGAACTGAAGAAAAAATTCAAGCCTCAGGTTGCAATACTGAAGGGTTCTATGGGCAAAATATTAAATGACACAGGAAGGATCAAAAGAAGATGGAAGGAATGCACAGTCATTACACCAAAAGGAATTAATCGGCGTTCAACCATTTCAAGAGGTAGCATATGATCAGGAACTGATGGTACTGAAAGGAGAGGTCCCAGCTGCACTGAAGGCATTGGCAAAAAACAAGGCACCAGGAACTGATAGAATACCAGTTAAGACTTTTCAACAAACGAATGGAGTGCTGGGCATGTTCACTCCCCTATACTAAGAAATTTGGAAGACAGTTTCCTGTGCAACCAACTGAGAGAGATCCATATTTATGCCTATTCCCAAGAAAGGTGATCCAGCTGAATGTGGAAATTATGGAACAATTTCATTAATATCACACACAGGTAAAATTTTGCTGAAGATCATTCAAAAGTAGCTGCAGCAGTGTATTGATAGGGAACTGCCATAAATTCAAACTGACTCAGACAAGGAAGTAGGAAGAGGGATACCATAGTTGATGTCAGATGAATCCTGGCTGAAAGCAGAGAATACTAGAAAGATGTTTACCTGTGTTGTTTTTTTTTTTTTTTTAATAATTTTTATTGTGCTTTAAGTGAACATTTACCAGTCAAGTCTGTCACATATAAGCTTATATACAGCTTACTCCATACTCCCACTTACTCTCCCCCTAATGAGTCAGCCCGCTCCCTCCTTTCAGTCTCGCCTTTCGTGAAGGTTTTGCCAGTTTCTAATCCTCTCTACCCTCCCATCTCCCCTCCAGAGAGGAGACGCCAACACAGTCTCAAGTGTCCACCTGATACAAGTAGCTCACTCTTCGTCAGCATCTCTCTCCAATCCATTGTCCAGTCCCTTCCATGTCTGATGAGTTGTCTTTGGGAACAGTTCCTGTCCTGGGCCAACAGAAGGTTTGGGGACCATGACCACAGGGATTCTTCTAGTCTCAGTCAGACCGTTAAGTCTGGCCTTTTTATGAGAATTTGGGGTCTGCATCTCACTGTTCTCCTGCTCCCTCAGGGATTCTCTGTTGTGCTCCCCATCAGGGCAGTCATCGATTGTGGCCAGGCACCATCTAGTTCTTCTGGTCTCAAGATGATGTAAGTCTCTAGTTCATGTGGCCCTTTCTGTCTCTTGGGCTCATAGTTATCGTGTGACCTTGGTGTTCTTCATTCTCCTTTGATCCAGGTGGGTTGAGACCAATTGATGCATCTTAGATGGCCACTTGTTAGCATTTAAGACCCCAGACGCCACACTTCAAAGTGGGATGCACAATGTTTTCATAATAGTATTATTTTGTCAATTGACTTAGAAGTCCCCTTAAGCCATAGTCCCCAAACCCCCACCCTTGCTCCACTGACCTTTGAAGCATTCAGTATATCCCGGAAACTTCTTTGCTTTTGGTCCAGTCCAGTTGAGCTGACCTTCCGTGTATTGAGTATTGTCCTTCCCTTCACGTAAAGTAGTTCTTATCTACTAACTAATCAGTAAATAACCCTCTCCCACCCTGCCTCCCTGCCCCCCTTGTAGCCACAAAAGAATGTGTTCTTCTCAGTTTACACTATTTCTCAAGATCTTATAATAATGGTCTTATACAATATTTGTCCTTTTGCCTCTGACTAATTTCGCTCAGCATAATGCCTTCCAGGTTCCTCCATGTTATGAAATGTTTCACAGATTCGTCACTGTTCTTTATCGATGCGTAGCATTCCATTGTGTGAATATACCACAATTTATTTAACCATTCATTCCGTTGATGGACACGTAAGATGCTTCCAGCTTTTTGCTATTGTAAACAGAGCTGCAATAAACATGGGTGTGCATATATCTGTTCATATAAAGGCTCTTATTTCTCTAGGGTATATTCCGAGGAGTGGGATTTCTGGGTTGTATGGTAGTTCTATTTCTAACTGTTTAAGATAACACCAGATAGATTTCCAAAGTGGTTGTACCATTTGACATTCCCACCAGCAGTGTATAAGAGTTCCAATCTCTCCGCAGACTCTCCAACATTTATTATTTTGTGTTTTTTGAATTAATGCCAGCCTTTTTGTTGGAGTGAGATGGAATCTCATCGTAGTTTTAATTTGCGTTTCTCTAATGGCTAATGATCGAGAGCATTTTCTCATGTATCTGTTAGCTGCCTGAATATCTTCTTTAGTGAAGTGCGTGTTCGTATCTTTTGCTCACTTCTTGATTGGGTTGTTTGTCTTTTTGTGGTTGAGTTTTGACAGAATCATATAGATTTTAGAGATCAGGTGTGGGTCGGAGATGTCATAGCTGAAAATTCTTTCCCAATCTGTAGGTGGTCTTTTTACTCTTTTGGTGAAGTCTTTAGATCTAAAAAAAAAAAAATTTTTTTAGATGAGCATAGGTGTTTGATTTTTAGGAGCTCCCAGTTATCTGGTTTCTCATCGTCATTTTTGGTAATGTTTTGTATTCTGTTTATGCCTTGTATTAGGGCTCCTAGGGTTGTCCCTATTTTTTCTTCCATGATCTTTATCGTTTTAGTCTTTATGCTTAGGTCTTTGATCCACTTGGAGTTAGTTTTTGTGCATGGTGTGAGGTATGGGTCCTGTTTCATTTTTTTGCAAATGGATATCCAGTTATGCCAGCACCATTTGATAAAAAGACTATCTTTTCCCCAATTAACTGACACTGGGCCTTTGTGAAATATCAGCTGCTCATATGTGGATGGATTTATATCTGGGTTCTCAATTCTGTTCCATTGGTCTATGTGCCTGCTGTTGTATGAGTACCAGGCTGTTTTGACTACTGTGGCTGTATAATAGGTTCTAAAATCAGGTGGAGTGAGGCCTCCCACTTTCTTCTTCTTTTTCAGTAATGCTTTACTTATCCGGGTTTCTTTCCGTTCCTTATGAAGTTGGTGACTTGTTTCTCCATCACATTAAAAAATGTCATTGAAATTTGGATCGGAAGCTCACTGTATGTATATATGGCTTTTGGTAGAATAGACATTTTTACTATGTTAAGTCTTCCTATCCATGAGCAAGGTATGTTTTTCCACTTAAGTAGGTCCTTTTTAGTTTCTTGTAGTAGTATTTTGTAGTTTTCTTTGCATAGGTCTTTTACATCTTTGGTAAGATTTATTCCTAAGTATTTTATCTTCTTGGGGGCTACTGTGAATGGTATTGATTTGGTTATATCCTCTTTGATGTTCTTTTTGTTGATGTAGAGGAATCCAAGTGATTTTTGTATGTTTATCTTACAACCTGAGACTCTGCCAAACTCTTCTATTAGTTTCAGTAGTTTTCTGGAGGATTCCTTAGGGTTTTCTGTGTACAAGATCATGTCATCTGCAAATAGAGATAATTTTACTTCCTCCTTGCCAATCCAGATGCCCTTTATTTCTTTGTCTAGCCTAATTGCTCTGGCTAGGACCTGTAGCACAATGTTGAATAAGAGCGGTGATAAAGGGCATCCTTGTCTGGTTCCAGTTCTCAAGGGAAATGCTTTCAGGCTCTCTCCATTTAGAACAATGTTGGCTGTTGGCTTTGTATGAAAATTTTTTTTTTTTCTTTTTTTTATAGATGCCCTTTATTGTGTTGAGGAATTTTCCTTCAATTCCTATTTTGCTGAGAGTTTTTATCAGGAATGGGTGTTGGACTTTGTCAAATGCCTTTTCTGCATCAATTGATAAGATCTTGTGGTTTTTGTCTTTTGTTTTATTTATATGGTGGATTACATTAATGGTTTTTCTAATATTAAACCAACCTTGCATACCCGGTATAAATCCCACTTGGTCGTGGTGGATTATTTTTTTGATACGTTGCTGAATTCTATTGGCTAGAATTTTGTTGAGGGTTTTTGCGTCTATGTTCATGAGGGATATATGTGTGTAATTTTCTTTTTTTGTGATGTCTTTACCTGGTTTTGGTATCAGGGATATGGTGGCTTCATAGAATGAGTTAGGTGGTATTCCACCATTTTCTATGCTTTGGAATACCTTCAGTAGTAGTGGTGTTAACTCTTCTCTGAAAGTTTGGTAGAACTCTGCAGTGAAGCCGTCCTGGCCAGGGCTTTTTTTTTGTTGGGAGTTTTTTGATTACCTTTTCAATCTCTTTTTTTGTTATGGTCTATTTAGTTGTTCTATTTCTGAATGTGTTAGTTTAGGTAGGTAGTGTTTTTCCAAGAATTCATCCATTTCTTCTAGGTTTGCAAATTTGTTAGAGTACAATTTTTCATAATAATCTGATATGATTCTTTTAATTTCAGTTGGGTCTGTTGTGATATGGCCCATCTCGTTTCTTATTTGGGTTATTTGTTCCCTTTCCTGTATTTCTTTAGTCAGTCTAGCCAATGGTTTATCAATTTTGTTAATTTTTTCAAAGAACCAGCTTTCAGCTTTGTTAATTCTTTGGGTTTTTTAATTCATTTAGTTCAGCTCTAATTTTTATTATTTGTTTTCTTCTGGTGCCTGATGGATTCTTTTGTTGCTCACTTTCTATTTGTTCAAGTTGTAGGGACAGTTCTCTGCTTTTGGCTCTTTCTTCTTTTTGTATGTGTGCATTTATCGATATAAATTGGCCTCTGAGCACTGCTTTTGCTGTGTCCCAGAGGTTTTGATAGGAAGTGTTTTCATTCTCGTTGCATTCTATGAATTTCTTTATTCCCTCCTTAATGTCTTCTATAATCCAGTCTTTTTTCAGGAGGGTATTGTTTAGTTTCCAAGTATTTGATTTCTCTTCCCTGATTTTTCTGTTATTGATTTCCACTTTTATGGCCTTGTGGTCTGAGAAGATGCTTTGTAATATTTCGATCTTTTGGATGCTGCAAAGGTTTGTTTTATGACCTAATATGTGGTCTATTCTAGAGAATGTTCCATGTGCGCTAGAAAAAGATGTATACTTTGCAGGTGTTGGGTGGAGTGTTCTGTATAAGTCAATGAGGTCAAGTTGGTTGATGGTAGCAATTAGGTCTTCCGTGTCTCTATTGAGCTTCTTACTGGATGTCTTGTCCTTCTCCGAAAGTGGTGTGTTGAAGTCTCCTACTATAATTGTGGAGGTGTCTATCTCACTTTTCAATTCTGTTAAAATTTGATTTATATATCTTGTAGCCCTGTCATTGGGTGCATAAATATTTAAGATGGTTATATCTTCCTGGTCAATTGTCCCTTTAATCATCATGTAGTGCCCTTCTTTATCCTTTGTGGTGGTTTTAACTTTGAAGTCTATTTTGTCAGAAATTAATATTGCCACTCCTGCTCTTTTTTGATTGTTGTTTGCTTGATATATTTTTTTCCATCCTTTGAGTTTTAGTTGGTTTGTGTCTCTAAGTCTAAGGTGTGTCTCTTGTAGGCAGCATATAGACGGATCGTGTTTCTTTATCCAGTCTGAGACTCTCTGTCTCTTTCTTGGTACATTTAGACCATTTATATTCAGGGTAATTATAGATAAATAAGTTTTTAGTGCTGTCATTTTGATGCCTTTTTGTGTGTGTTGTTGACAATTTCATTTTTCCACTTACTTTTTTGTGCTGAGACGTTTTTCTTTGTAAATTGTGTGTTCCTCATTTTCATAGTAGTTGAATTTATGTTTGCTAAGTCATTATGTTTTTCTTGTTTTTTTTTTAAGTTATGGAATTGTTATGCCTCTTTGTGGTTACCTTATATTTACCCCTATTTTTCTAAGTAAAAACCTAACTTGTATTGTCCTGTATCACCTTGTTTTCCTCTCCATATGGCAGTTCTATGCCTCCAGTATTTAGTCCCTCTTTTTGATTATTGTGATCTTTTACATATTGACTTCAATGATTCCCTGTTTTGAGCATTTTTTTCTTTTTAAAATTAATCTTAATTTGTTTTTGTGATTTCCCTGTTTGAGTTGGTATCAGGATGTTCTGTTCTGTGACCTTGTGTTCTGCTGGTATTTGATATTATTGATTTTCTGACCAATTTCCTTTAGTGTTTCTTGTAGCTTTGGTTTGGTTTTTGCAAATTCTCTAAGCTTGTGTTTATCTGTAAATGTTTTAATTTCACCTTCATATTTGAGAGAGAGTTTTGCTGGATATTTGATCCTTGGCTGGCAGTTTTTCTCCTTCAGTGCTCCATATATGTCATCCCATTGTCTTCTTTACTGCATGGTTTCTGCTGAGTAGTCTGAACTTATTCTTATTGATTTTCCTTTGTAGGAGACCTTTCTTTAGCCCTGGCTGCTTTTAAAATTTTCTCTTTATCTTTGGTTTTGGCAAGTTTGATGATAATATGTCTTGGTGATTTTCTTTTTGGATCAATTTTATATGGGGTTCTATGAGCATCTTGGATAGCTATCCTTTTGTCTTTCAAGATGTCAGGGAAGTTTTCTGCCAACAGATCTTCAACTATTCTCTCTGTGTTTTCTCATATCCCTCCCTGTTCTGGGACTCCAATCACATGCAAGCTATTCTTCTTGATAGAGTCCCATGTGATTCTTAGGGTTTCTTCATTTTTAAAAAGTCTTTTATCTGATTTTTTTTTTCAGCTATAGTGGTGTTATTTCCCTTATCCTCTAGGTAGCCCACTCTGCATTCCAATTGCTCGAGTTTGCTCCTCTGACTTCCTGTTGAGTTGTCTAATTCTGTTATTTTACTGTTAATCTTTTGGATTTCTGAATGCTGTCTATGGATTCTTGTGGCTTGTTAATTTTTTCACTATGTTCTTGAATAATATTTTTTAGTTCTTCAACTGCTTTATCAGTGTGTTCCTTGGCCTTTTCTGTAGCTTGCCATATTTCATTTATGAGGTCATCCCTGATGTCTTGAAGCATTCTGTAAATTAGTTTTTTATATTCTGCATCTGGCAATGCCAGGATTGTATCTTCAT
Source organism: Loxodonta africana (assembly GCF_030014295.1). Taxonomy (NCBI): domain Eukaryota; kingdom Metazoa; phylum Chordata; class Mammalia; order Proboscidea; family Elephantidae; genus Loxodonta; species Loxodonta africana. The sequence continues at coordinate 43,558,870 of NC_087348.1, forward strand.
TTGGGAAAGATTTTGATTCTTTAATTTGGGGAGTTGTAGAAGCAATCATGGTCTGCTTCTTTATGTGGTTTGATATCGACTGCTGTCTCCGAGCCTTCTATAAGATATTGTAGTTATTTATTTTATATTGCTCACTGAGTCTTATCTTGTTTTGTTTTCTTTCAATATATGTAGATGGGCTACTAGATTGTGCTGTCTTGATTGTTGTAGCTCTTGAATCACTTATGTCCTATTACTAGGTGTTTGGGCTGTTGCCAGATATATAAGCCTAAAAGTCCATTCACTAGTCTTGAGTAGAATCTGATTTTGGGTCACCAAGTGTTTAGTGCAGACTGTCACATATCCACCTGGAGGAGTAGTGGTGATAGTTATGTGCACCAGATTCTAGTAGCAGCAGGGGTTGCACTCCAGGGGAGGCAGGATGCTGACAGGCTTCCCCCAAGTGCCAGTGAGGTAGGTGTGTCTCTACTCCTAAAGCACTTTGGTGGGTGTGCTCTGCAGCTGTACCTTAGGCACCCAATGGAAGTACCTCTACAGATTGGTAGGTGTCACCCTCCTTAGACCCCTAAGGCAGGAGGCTAGGCAGTCTGGGGGGAGCTTCAGCCCTCAGTTCCCCAGTGTGAGTCAGTGAGGGCTCTGTTGAATACGCAGAGATATCAGACCTGGGAAACTTGTCTTTCCAATAATCCGCTAAAAGAATTACAGTTAGATCCCCCTCAGAATTGCCTTTCCATTATAATAGCCACCTAGGGATGAAAGCCCAAGACAGTGTATCTCATATGCTTAGCTGGAGCTGGTTCTGGATTTTTAGTCCAATTTTGGGAAGTCAGGGAAGGATTTTTCGTCCCTGGGTTTTTTGTAGCTGCTTCTCTCGGGCTAGAAGAATGGGTTAGGAAATGACCAAAAAATGAAAAAAAAAAAAACGCAGAGCACTTCACTCTCTGGCTCAGCAAATTCCAATGTTAATGAAGCCTCCTGGGAAGGGGAGGGGAGGGATCAGATACATAGGAGAGGGTAGCACCCCAGAATACAGACAAAGTTACTTACCTTGCTTGGTGATGACTATTTATCTGAGATTCCCGAGGGGTGTGTAGCCTGTGTGCGTTGGCTGGGTCTAGATTGCCACCAAGGGTCAGGCCCGTGCCCTGTGCTTGTGCTGTCTCAGAAGCCATGGTCAGTTCCTCCGCTCCCAGTCCAAAGCCCAGTGCCAAGTTTCCCCGGCTGGGATGCAGCACTCCAGGCTACAAAACCAGTCGCTGCCTCCCAGTGACTTCTTCTCCTGTCAGCCGTGTCGCTGCGCTGCCTGCATTCACTGGCTGGGCTTCCCCCGAGGTCACTTCTGGGGGCTAGGGCTGCGTCCCATGTTTGCGCCTTCTCAGGATGCCGTGCTCAGCTCTTCTGTGCCCAGTCCAAAGCCCGGCGCCAAGGTTTTCTGACTGGGACGCTGGCTCCAGGCTCTGAAAACAGTCGTTGCTTCCCCGTGGTTACTCGTTCTCAGTCTCTGTCACTCAGGTCAACTTTTTAGATCTGTGTTTGATGGTCAGGGTTTGTAGATTGTCATGTATGTGATCGAATCACTTGTTTTTCTGAGTCTTTGTTGCAAGAGGGATCCGAGGTAGCTTCTACCTAGTCAGCCATCTTGGCCCCGCCTGTTTACCTGTGTTTTATTGACTATGTAAAGGCATTTGACTGTGTAAATTACAGTGAATTATGTTTTTTTATGGATAACATTGCAAAGAACGGAAATTCAAGAATGCTTAATTATGCTTATAAGAAACCTGTCCATAGATCAAGAGGCAGTCTTTCGAACAGAACAAAGGGATTCTGCGGCGCTTCACATCAGGAGAGGTATGTGGCATGGTTTTACCCTTTCACTGTACCTATTCGGTTTGTATGTTGAGCAAATAATCAGAAGAGCTGGGTTATATGAAAAATAATGGGAAGTCAGGATTGAAGGAAGACTTATTAACAACCTGCATTATCCAGGTGACACAACCTTGCTTGCTGCAAGTGAAGAGGACTTGAAACACTTACTGGTGAAGATCAAAGACTACAACCTTCAGTATGGATTATAACTCAAAGTAAAGAAAACAAAATCCTCCCAACTAGACCAATAAGCAACACCATGATAAAAGGAGAAAAGATTGAAGTTGTCAAGGATTTCATTTTACTTGGATCCAAAATCAACACCCCTGGAAGCAGCAGTCAAGAAATCAAAGGACGATTACATTGGCAAATCTGTTGTAAAAGACCTCTTTCAAGTGTTGAAATGCAATGATGTCACCTTGAAGACTAAGGTAGCTCTGACCCAAGCCATGGTGTTTTCAATCTCCCCATATGCATAGGAAAGTTGGATAGTGAACAAGGAAGACCGAAGAATTGACAGCTTTGAATTGTGGTGTTGGGAAAGAATATTGACTATACCATGGATTGCCAAAAGAAAGAACAGCTCTATCTTGGAAGAAGTACAGTCACAATACTCTCTAGAAGCAAGGATGGTGAGACTAGATCTCATATACTTTGGACACATTATCAGGAGGGATTAGTCCCTGGAAAAGGACATCGTGCTTGGTAAAGTAAAGAATCAGTGAAAAAGAGGAAGACCCTAGACAAGATAGATTGACACAGTGGCTGTAACAATGAGCTCAAGCAGAGCAACAATTGTGAGGATGGTTCAAGACCAGGCAGTGTTTCTCTCTGTTGTACATGGGGTAGCTAATAGTAGGAACGAACTCGGTGGAGCATGACAAAAATAACAGTATGGTTCTGTGCCAGTAAATGGCAATATTTCCCCCGTCAATGTAACAATAGGTAAAACATCTAACAGTGTCCCTTAGGTGTATCCTCTTCATTAAGAACAACTGGTTCAGACCCTTGAAAGTAAATTAGGGCAGGCTACCATGGAAAGTGGTCTGATACAGTGGATTCTCAGAAATTAGAAAGAGTGATAATCTAGGATATAGGGTATCATTGGAAAGAGACAGGGAAGATTTTGTTTCCATGACTAGCAGGAATCTAGTGCCAGCCCATATAAGCCACACATAGGTGGTAGAATATTGACTGAGGGTATGTGTGTAGCATTCTTCCTGAACCTGAAAATGTGTATAGATGTTTGGGAACTCCATGCACAAATTTGATGCAGAATGGGTGAGTGCCATCTGAGGACCCATCTACTGTTGAGTGGACCTTGTGAGTCCTGGCGAGGAATTCTGGAAGTAGCCAACATGACAGCTAAAGACCAATTCAGAGCAGTTTTCCAAGTTCCTGGATTATGTACTCCTAAATTTTGTGTATATACTAAGAAAATAGACTCACACTACTTCTAATTGAAAGGTTGGAAGTTTGAACTCACCCAGCGGCACCACAGGAGAAAAGTCTGGTGTCTTAGTTATCTAGTGCTGCTATAACAGAAATACCACAAGTGGATGGCTTCAACAAACAGCAGTTTATTCTCTCACAGTCTGGTAGGCTAGAAGTCCAAATTCAGGGTATCAACTCCAGGGGAAGGCTTTCTTCCTCTGTCAGCTCTGGAGAAAGGTCCTTGTCTTCAATATTCCCCTGAACTAGGAGCCCTGGATTCAAAGGATACACTCTGCTCCTGGGACTACTTTCTTGGTGGTATGAGGTCTCCATATCTGTCCGCTGGCTTCTTTCTTTTATATCTCAAAAGAAATTGACTTCAGACACAACCCAATATGGTAGATTAAGCCCTGCCTCATTAACATAACTGCTGGTAATCCCACTCCATTAACATCATAGGGGTAGGATTTACAACACATAGGCAAATCACACTGGGTGACAAAATGGTGGAGAATTAGCCATTTTGTGGGGGGGGGGCACAATTCAATCCACAACACCTGGTGATCTGCTTCCATAAAGATTATAGCAAAGAAAACTCTATGGACTTCAGTTCTACTTTGTAACATGGGGTCACCATGAATTAGAATCAACTCAATAGCAACAGGTATGGTATGGTGTTCTCTATTTTACTTACAAAATGAGACCAGAGTCAAGTTTGTTGTTGTTAGCTGCCACCAAGTTGGCCCCTGACTCATAACAACCTCATATACAACAGAACAAAATGTTGGCTCGTCTTGGGCTATCCCTATGATTGGTTGTAGATAGGAGTGTTGTCATCTATAAAGTTTCCATTGGTTGACTATTGGAGATAGATTGCCAGGACTTTCTTCCTCATCTCTTTTAGTCTTGGAGCTCCACTGAAACCTGTTCAGTCTCAGAAAAGAGAAAGCTTCATTTGGCAGACAGGTGGCGAATTGGCTGGGAATCAAAACTGGGTATTCCTCATGGAAAGTGAGAATTCTATCAATAAACCACCTATGTCCAAAATTTAATTTCATGAAAAAAAGCAATGAAATGGGAAAGTTCTGGTTAGAGATGTTAGCTTAAACACCAGCATTTTGATCTATTCTCTTTTGAAATTGCCATACTGCTACCACAACAAAAGTAATTTTAGACACAAAACCTGTAGAGGCAAATGACAAATGAGAAGGGAAAAGAACACCAATTTTATATTTGAAAATATAAAGTAGGACAGGGGTCAATTAACTTAAAAAACATGAGAACACCAGTCTTATCCTTGCTGTGGGGAAAGCAAAGAAACAACTCTAATTACATCACAGAATTCCCCCAAGTATTAGAATAAACTCTCCCATATTATTCTGAAAAGGGGAGCAAATGTCAGGCCAAATATAAGAGAATTGTTTTAAAAATACTTAAGATGTACATTCACTAGATTCTCTCACCTATTTTGAAGAGCCAGTAATATGCCCCTTTCCCATTCTGGCAAGATATGGGAAATTTGTTCATGAAAGAAAGTAAAAAAATAGGATCTCTGAACGGAGGGACATGTAGTCCAGTTAAACGTGGGAGAAGGAATTTTGAGATATGCAGATTTCTTCCACTTTTCAGTTTCCAGAACTCTGATCATGTATTTGACTTTTAGAAAGGCTAGAAACTGGAAAAGTCTTTTCTGTGAATTGTGACCAAGGAAAAGACATTATTATACAGACATCAGGAGCTGTCCAACAAATTGGCATAGCTCGATGCTTTACAGATAATCCCACAGTTGAAATATTCCATCCACAGCAACAGAGCTGCCAACCAGGTTTCAATGCTGCAATCGAAAATGTGGACAGAAAGCCAAGGATCACTAGACACTTGAGTAATCACCTAATAAGAATATAGGAATAAGATACAAACACAGAAAGGACAACTGGGGGGACACAGTTTATGCAGGGATAATAAAGCTTCAAAAATATAATTTACGTTATAAATGACAAAAAAGATACATTTGAAAATATAAAAATATATGATTAAACCAAAAAGAACATTCAAGGAATGAAATAATAATTGTGATTTTTAACTTAAAGTATGATAACAATACTGAAAAAAATCAAGAGAAGTTTTGGAAACTAATATTAAAGAAAATGCCTAGAAACTAAAGCTTGAGAATAAAGAATGGAAATAGGACAAAGATTACCAAAAAAAAAAAAAAGTGAAAGAAAACAAAAATATCTTACAGGAAAAATTTACAAAATAAAACATCCGAATAACAGAAGTTCGAGAGAGAAAAGGGACAATGAAAACATAGAAAGGAAGAAATAATCAAAGAAGTACATCAAAAAAGGTTTCCAAAATTAAAGAACGTGAATTTCCAGATCGGAAGAGCTGTACGATGTGTGAATATAAGAATACATAAAGGCACATCATTGTAAATTTCAGAACAATGAGGCCAAAAAGGTGAATCTAAAACTTTCTGGAAATGAAAAAATGTTTCATATAAAAGGTCAGGATTCCTTATAGTGTTACAGTAAATTCTGCAAAAGCCAGAACCTGTGTCAGATGGAACCTTCTCAAAGAAGAAAAACTCTACTATTTTTCACTAAAACGAGAGATAGAAAAGTGACCTGACTGTACCCTGTCAAAGGTGAAAAATTTGTAAGACCTGGAAAAACAAGGAAACCTCTTCAAGTTCCTGCTGTTACATGTTTCATTGTATATTTTCAAAAGCTACTAGAAGCTATACGACAATGGAGTGAAGCCGTAAAAGTTCTAAATTTTTCCCAACCTAGAATTCTGTTCTCAGCCAAATTATCTGTTAACTCTATGATTAGAATGGACACTTTCAGGCATCCAGGTCTCAGCATATTAACTTCTTCCACAGAACACTACTAAAATATTTGCCCCACTAATATTGAGAATAAAAAAAGAAATGAGAGCTAGGAAATAAGAATCCTACATAAGACATAGGGTAAGAAAATGAGTAAGGTTATAATGAAGAGGTTGATGTAAGCAGTTAAGACACTCAGCTGTTGACCTAAAGGCTGGAGTTTCGAGTACACACAGAGTTACCTTGGAGGAAACTTCCGAAAAATCAGCCATTGAAAACCCTGTGGAGCACAGTCCTACTCTGAAACAAAATGGGTTGCCATAAGCTGAAAATGACTCAAAGACAACTCGTTTATATTGAATGAGAATTCCAGGATGACAACATGTTGAGCACAGAGAGCATAGAGATTAATAAGAACCCCCCCAACAACAACAACAAAAAATTGCCATCAGTCCATTCCGAATCATAAAAAAACCCTATAATGAGTGCAGAATACAGCAAATCAGAAAGCTCTGACAGACTTGGATGTATTGAAAGAAGATTTTAAAAACTTGGGAAGATTTTAAAGACAGATTAGTCATACGTGGATTGGAATCAAAATCACTAGGGTGTTAATTATTTTACTCATTTATGTATCCTTTAAATATTTGCTGAATGCCTAGGGAACTATAGTACATGATAATAAGAGTGGTTTTCAGAGAACTCAAGCTGTATTCTATTCTCATTAAAAAAAATATTTTCTGAATCAAAATTCTTCTAGTTATTAGTTGTATGATCAGAGTCAGTTGCTTAAACTTCCTGAGATTTTTTTTTTTTTTTAATTTAATTTACAAAATAGGATGAGGGTAATAATTTCTTTTCTTGGACAATTGTGAAGATTGAAATAAAGAACTTGTACCTTGCTGGATAGTAAGCTACCCAATAAATATTTAGTTCCCTTTTCCTCCGCATGTCTTATACTATGTATAATTTGGCAGTCTTTTTTTTTTTTTTTTCCACTTTTGGGTCTATAAAGCATCTGCTATGAAAACATTTAGGTCTTATTAAAGCAGGCCTTTCTTTCTTACTACTCCCATGTCATTCTTTGTCACATACACCTAGATATCCCACTTAAAGAGGATTTCATGTGTTCTGACCACTTTGAACTATAAATATTAAGACTGCTAGTATTAATGAAAATTGCTGTCTTAAATGAACTGTTGTTGATATTGAGACATAGACTGATTAAAGAAAATAACAAAAAACAAATTTTCTTTGAATATCTTAAATAAAATTTTATTTAATAAAAATACCTTTTTATGCAATCTTTTTTGGAACATACATTTTATACAAAATATAACTGTATACAAATTTAGAAAGCTCTGAGATTTTCTCATATCTAAGAATTAAACAAAATTCAGAAAATTTCTGTTGTGCAGAGATGGCCAGTAGAGTGCCTTCATAAATATTAATTGACAAATTACATTCTGACATTGAACAATATGACTCTGGACAATAATTTGAGAGGAGATTAAAACCAAGGTCATAAAACCTTGCATTCATTAAATAATCCCTAGAAGGCTTGAGGAGGAAGGTTGGTTTTAAACTCTATTAATCTGATTATATTTCAGACCATATAATGAATGTGACCTACTTGGTTTTTATAACCATTAGTGTTCCAACTTTTCATTTCCCAGTAAAAATTCTCATGATATCATGAGTTTCTTAATAACAGTATTCCTCTGGGGCTTCTCCTGTGTTATACTTAAACATGTAATTAGAGGTTGTTTTATACATTGACAAAGAAACAGGGAGAACACATTTCTAGAACTTCACTCAGTTCCTGGGGTCATTATTAATTTACCAGTTATACCTAAAAAATCACTATAAATACAATATTCAATGACTAGAAATTTTCACCAATAACCATCTTCATCTTACATCCTAAGAGTGACTTTAATAGCATTCACAGACATTAAGTGCAGGCACACCTTACTTTGGGTACGACTGTATATCTGACAAACTGTATGTTAATCACACCCCATTTTCTCATTGAACTACAGAAACAAATTCCAAGAGACTTTGTCATCAAATGCAATTTATTCTTGGAGGGTTGTAGCTTTTAAGACTTAACTTAGAGTTTCTCTTGTATACTGAGCAGCAGTCTAACATGCAAACATCAAAAATCAACTGTGACTTACTTAAGCAGAAGAGGAGTTTGTTCAAAGGATATGAATTAGTACCCAGATATGTGAAGGGTTGGAAAGCCAGCTCAAAAAATGAGCAGCAATGAAGAAAATTGGGGAGCAGCCAGGCTCAGAGCAAGTATTATGACCCAAATCCAGCCGGTCGAGAAAGTCATTGCCACGAGTGCTCATGGGACCCCTACAAACTGGATTTCAGTGCTTCCGTTGCTGTTGTTAGAGCCCAGGAGGTACAGCGGTTAATTGTTTAGGCTGCTAATCAAAAAGTCAGTATTTTCAATCTACCAGACACTCCTTGGAAATCCTATGAAGCAATTTTATTCTGTCCTACAGGATCACTCTGAGTCAGAATCGACTAGATGACAATGGGTACAGGTTGCTGTTGTTCCTCTTGCTAGCTGCTTGTGCTTTCTTGGTTGAATAGTTTGTAATGTCATTTTGGTCAAGAATTTGTCAAAAGTACACTTCTTAGGAACAACAACCTGGGGAAAAAAGAACAGGAGGCATTTAGGGCTTCTCTAATGTAAGATTGTTCTGCCTCCTACCCACAGGCTTGTTCTGGAAGAGTCCTCAAATGTACTAAGGGGGTTTGGCAACAAAAGGAAGGCAATTTCATATTTTCTTGATTCCCGCATTGGAGATTAGTATTTAATGGTTTATAAGTTAACATATGCCCCAAGGGTGCATAATTAAAAGAAATCTGTAATTGCTATTACTTGAAAGCTTATTTTTATGTGAATAATCTGTATTATTAATTATGTAAAGGCATTCGACTATATGGATCATAACAATTTATGGATAATGTTGCAAAAAATGAATATTCCAATATGTTTCATTGTACTCATGTGGAACCTCTACGAAGACCAAGAGGCAGTTGTTTGAATAGAACAAAGGGATACTGCTTAGTTTAAAATCAGGAAAAGTGCGTGTCAGGGTTGTATCCTTTTGATATACTTATTCAATCTGTATGCTAAGCAAATAATCTGAGAAGCTGGACTATATGAAGAAAAATTGGGCATCAGGACTGGAGGAAGACTCATCAACAACCTTTGTTATACAGATGACTTGCTTGCTGAAAGTGAGGAGGACTTTGAAGATCAAAGACTGTAGCCTTCAGAATTGATTATACCTCAACATAAAGAAAAGATCATATGATTCTAGCGATGGATCTAGTCTGATTCATATGATCCTGCTGTCCTGTCCCCAGTGGATTTAAACAATAACTGACCAAATCTAGACCAATGAGAATCCACAAGATTTGTTTCCTAATGGAAGTGAGGGCTAGAATGCCCTTCACGGGGAGGGAGGCTCAGGCACCCTTAGTGATGAAAGACCCTGTCAAGTGGTCTGAGATGAAAGAGAATGTGTGCATGCATGAAGTTAAGTACTCCAGCGGAGGGCAGAGATGAGACACAGTAAGTCTTGCGGACATCCTAATCTATTTGCTCCTCTTCTTACTGTAGAAATTTTTAACCATTCTTTCAATTATTAGTGATACTCTAGTATTCTTCCAATAAATTACCCTTCTTGATGAAGCAAATTCAATTGGTTTTCTGTCAAGTGAAAATCAAATTGTTATGACTATTACTAATATTGAATAGCAAGTCAAAGCATCTGCTTTACAGATGGTCTTTAGGTGGAAAATCTTACTTCTCCGTCTTCCTTTTTCTTTTTGGTGTAGGTTCTTTAGCTCCACTCCCCAGGAGAGGGCAGGTATTAGAATGAACTCTTTAAGTCTCTTTCTTCTGCTTTACTTGATCTATCCTAAGAGGATAGACTTTCTTTTCTCCCTTTCTCTACCACTATCTTGAATCTACAAAAGAATCAAAGGTTGTCTCCATTCTTCTCATGTGGTCATCAGATGTCAGGCCTATCCAGAACCCTAGAGGCCTATTTTTGTCTAGTTTCTGTTTTCCCAGTGATGGAATTTGTGAGGTTGGCTAGGTTGGGGTTCATGGAGTTTACCTTGAAAAATTCACTCCTCTCATAGGTAGGTCAAAGTTGAAAATTCAGTGTGGTTAGCAGCAAATTCCCAGATTGCTTTTGGTCCAAGCTCTGTTCTCTAATCTAGCTTTATAAGGAAGACTTTTACTTTTGAAGGCATTAAGCCTCCAGTCATAAAGCTTATATTTTGACCCGCATTTGCCTTCTTGTTTTTCATTTCTAAAGGCTAAAGCTTAAGAAAAGATGGACAGAGGACTGATAAATTAGCAGTTCTGTCCAAAAATATTATTATTAAGTACGATTGAGTTGGTTCCGATTCATAGTGACCCTAGGTACAAGAAATTGAAACGCTGCTGGGTCCTGTGTCATCCTCAAAATCATTGCTATGCTTGAGTCCATTGTTGCAGCCACTGGATCAATCCATCTCATTGAGGGCCTTCTTCTTTTTCACTGATCCTCTACTTTACCAAGCATATTGTCCTTCTTCAGGGGATGGTCACTCCTGATAACATGTCCAAAATACATAGGACAAAGTCTTGCCATCCTTGCTTCTGAGGAGCATTCTGGCTGTACTTCTTTCAAGACAGATTTATTTGTTCTTTTGGCCATCCATGGTATATTCAATATTCTTTGCCAAAACTATAATTCAAGGGCAACAATTTTTCTTTGGTCTTTCTTATTCATTGACCAGGTTTCACATGCATATGAGATGACTGAAAATACCACAGCTTGGGTCAAGCACACCTTAGTCCTCAAGGTGGAAATTTTAACACTTTAAAGAAGTCTCTTGCAGAAAGTTTGCCCAGTGCAATGTGTCATTTGATTTCTTAACTGCTGCTTCCATGGGTATTGATTGTGGATTCAAGTAAAATGAAGTCCTTGATAACCGAAATCTTTTCTCAGTTTCCCATGATGTTGCTTATTGGTCCACTTGTGCAGATTTTTGTTTTCTCTATGTTGAGGTGAAATCCATACTGGAGGCTGTAGTCTTTGATAGTCATCAGTAATTGCTTCAAGCCCTCTTCATTTTCAGCAAGAAAGGTTGTGTCATCTGCTTATTAGTGGTTGTTAATGAGTCTTCCTCCAATCCTGATCCTCCATTCTTCTTCATATAGTCCAGATGCTCAGATTATTTGCTTAGCATACACATTGAATAAGTACGATGAAAGAATACAATCCTGTCACACACCTTTTCTGATGTCCTGTCCTGAATTAGGCTTGAATTTCTAGCAGTTCCCTGTCCATGCCCTACTGCAACAACTTTTGAATGATCTTCAGCAAAATTTTACCGGGATGTAATATTAATGATATTGCTTGATAATTTCCACATTTGATTGGATCAGTGTACAGATTGAATCAGTGTGGTGAAAGGATACAACCTTGATACACACCTTTCCTGATTTTTAACCATGTGCTATCTCCTTGTTCTGTTTGAATGATTGTCTATGGTTCTATGTACAGGTTCCACATGAATACAATGAATCGTTCTGCAACTGCTATTTTTCACAATGTTATCCATAATTTGTTATGATCCATGTAGTCAGATGCTTTGCATAGTCAATAAACCACAGGTGAATATCTTTCCAATATTCTCTGCTTTCAGCCAAGATCCATCTGACATCAGCAATGATATACCTTGTTCCATGTCCTTTTCTGAATCCTGCTTGAATTTCTGCTAGTTCCCTGTTGATGTACTGCTACAACCGCTTTTGATTGATCTTCAGCAAAATTTTGGAGGGGGTCTTTATTATCAGTTTATTATAGATGTACACAGAATAGCATTTCGTTCTGTGTTTTGATGTATTCTTCTCCATTGTGAATCACATACCTCTCATCAATAAGAAAAAGAAGAAAAATTTATCCTTATGTCATAATTTATATCTACGAAAAATAGGTCATTGGTTTAGTCATTCATTCTTCGAGAGATTCAACAAATGTTTTCTGGACAACTACTGTAGTATCAGGGCCTTTATGAGGTGCTAAGAAACAGATAAACTATATATCTCTGCCCTCAATGTGTTTAAGAGAGCAGTTTATCAACTTTGATTAGAGGTTTCTTTTTTTTTTTTTCTGTTTGATCAGAGGATTTTCTCTTACATCAGAGATTTCCTTAAGGACACTGGTAGAGTGCATTATACTCAGTAGCTGTGAAAATATTTGTCTGCTTACAATAGCAGTATTCTCTTTAGGTACAAAATACGGAAAGGTCTTTTTGTAATATGTTGTACTGATAGACCACAGAGTCTCTTGCAGGTATATTTGGCTTTCATCCTTTCTCTACCATGTAGTAGATATGTATCATTCAATAAGTCGTGTATACTTTATAAGCTTTGATTTTCTCCTCTCTAAAATGGAAATATGATTTGTTGTGCAGATTACATAAGCAGGTATATGCCACATAAATGTCAAAGTAGGCACTTGTGGTATGTGGACTAGCAAGCAGTAGTGATAATTACCCATCTAGGCCATGCATTCTCAACAAGGTGATATAACTCCCAAAAGAATTAAAATTGTTCTTGGGTGGGAAAAAAAAAAAAAGCTTATTTTTTATATGTATAAAGCACAAATAAACATGTACTAAGTGTATAACATCTCTGTGGAATTAAGATTTCAGAAGGAGGGGTGATTATGCAAAAAGTAACCAGAAAAACTCCCTAGCAGGAATGATGAAAAGAAAAAAAGAAAAAAAAAAAGGGGAACACTGACCTAGGTCATAGTCTAGTTTTCACCTCTAAGTGTCTGTAAGAATTTGGGATGTTATTTCTCCTATCAGCTTTCTCTTCTAATGTTGTTAAGTCATATATAATCAAACCTGTCTTACCTACCGAATAGGATTGTGGTGATGATCAAATGAAATGAAGTCTGTGCAAGTACTTTGGAGTACATTACGTGTTATGAATTAAGAGATGATATTATTGACTTGGAAACCCTGGTGGCACAGTGGTTAAGTGCTATGGCTGCTAACCAAAGAGTCGGCGGTTTGAATCCACCAGGTGCTCCTGGAAAATTCTATGGGGCAGTTCTACTCTGTCCTATAGGGTCGCTATAAGTCAGAATCGACTCGATGGCACTGGGTTTGGTTCTGGATTATTATTGACTGTATCAGATTGTGATGACTGTTGGGGTCCTAGTATTGAGAAGGATTCTGACACTGAAAGCATTCTTGGGGAGAAACAATACCCAATGTTATCCAGTGTTTTCTACAGAAGGAGCCCTGGTGGCACGGTGGTTAATCACTATGCTGCTAACTGAAAGGTCAGAAATTAGAACCCACCAGCCTCTCTATGGGAGGAAGATGTGGAAGTCTGCTTCTGTAAAGATTTACAGTCTTGGAAATTCCATGGGCAGTTCTACTCTGTCTTACAGGGTCACGATCGACTTGAGGGCAACCGGTTTGGTTTTGGTTTTCTACACGTTTTGCAAAGAGGATAGATGAACATGTAAATCATATGAACCACCCTCCTTAAGCTTCCACTCAGGTTTCTCCAGGTTCTTTTGTTTGGTTCCATGACACTTTTCATCTCATTTTGTGGTTCCCGTTTCCTAAACTCCCAGATGCTTTCCTTACTGACATTTTAGTTACCCGGAGGCTCCTTTAGCCCACCAGTAAGACAATCAGCCAATCTTCTTTTTTCTCTTTCTTACACTCACATACTCCTTCCTCTTGTGTTATCTGAATTCTTGGAATTTGTTTCTTTATTGCCTTTATTGCCTTGTTCATTTTCTATGTGTGTAATTGATAATGAGTGAAATTTGGTCTCTTTCTCTTGGATCAGATAAACTTGTGAAGGCCAGAATCAGAAGGAACTTCTTGAGACAAAACATAAGTTTCATTTCCAGGCACCTTATATGGAAAATCACTTTAGTTATAATCAACAATCAACGGCTTTGTTATTCTTTTGCACTAGATTTTCTAGCTTTCCAAAAAACTTAAAGGTGGTAATGCCATGTGAAAACAATAGCTGATTTTAAATTTTGAGATTACAAATGGGAAATTTACAAGTAAAATTCAAGGTTGTACTGAAGATAGTGGTAGTGAGGAAGTGGGGTCATTGTGGTCGGAGTGCAAAAGTACGGAAAGGGAACATTTTCACTAATACTTCATAGAAAAAGAGTGAAAGTTTGGATTTACCCTTTAGTTTTTTTCTTTTGGAAATATTGTTTCCAGAGAAAATAAACTATTCAAGTGTAAAACCAAACTTTACAAAGGAGACAAAACTTTTTCATGTTCTTTCCTTTATTAGTATGTTTTTAAGAGAACCAGAATACAATAAGCTATTAAATAAAACAATACAAATGATGCGTGAAAACTACGTAGTACCTAATTCCTTTTCCTTTAATGGAGGCAAGGATTGATTGTTTTAGCGTTTCTGCTGAGGTACATGTGTTTTTCCCTGGACTCCTCTTTCATTCTGGATCTCACCTTTCTTTAACATGAAAAATGGAATAACAGCAATGAAACATTTTTTTTTTTTTGAAGTTTGCAAAACATCTGAGAATAGGGAGCCATCTGCTACTATCATGTAAACAGGCCAAAAGGACTGGATGGAAAAGAGAAAGGCTGGCATCGTGACCACATCAGCTGGCCTAGATCTCCTCCAGGTCCCTGCCCCAGAGGTGTGAAAAGCCCAGGGACACTGATTCTGGCAAGCATTTTTATGGGCATGCTGGTGTTCTGCAGAACAACAAGGAACAGCTGCAGGGATCAGGGGTAATACAGCAGGTTGTGAAATGAGATATGGGCTTATGTCAGAGTCATTAAGCCTTTGTGATAAATGGGCTGCAAATTAATTGGTGGTTCCACTAATTAATTTATTTGAGTTGCTGAAATCCTTAGCCCTGGCTGTGGCTATCAGCAGAGCAGAGTGATACTTCAATGTTGAGAGTGTTGTTATTATTTCTTTCCACATAAATAAATTGGATTTGGGCTTGAGTAAGCTGGTGGAGCTTTTCAAAACACAACAGCAACATAGATATCAAACAACTCAAAATAGACTTTAACTGCCTAGAAATATATGAGTAGTAATTTTTGCAATCAGAACAGTAATCAAACAGCAAATCCTCACACGTTTCATTGGATGACCTATGAAAGGCCTGAGATGCCATCAACCGACCAACAGATCTACATGGATGTGCTGCTGTTGATTTAACTGGCTAAGTATATACTTCTGGCCTAGATGGAGATGATACGCCCTCTAAATTGCAGGACTAGGAGGAGAATATAGATAATATGCTCATCTTATCTGTTTCAGAAACAATTCCTTTTGATGTCCTGACATATATCCATATAGTTCTTTTTATTTTTTAAAATGAGATTATTTTATTAACCCTTTCATGTAGGCTGGTAGATGAAATTACTACTCACATGTTCTACCCCTGGAGGTTTACTGACAGGCATTTGAGTCACTTTAGTACATTCTGCCAGATGAGTTATGGAATAACATCAAGAACATCATACATGAAGAAAGCAAGAGGTCATTGAAAAGACAGTTCAGAAAGAAAAGACCAAAATAGATGCCAGAAGAGACTCTGAAATTGCTCTTGAATATGAGTGCCTAAAGCAAAATGAAGAAATGGTGCAGGAAAAGAGCTGAACAGAAGATTTGAAAGGGCTGCTGAAGAAGACAAAATATGCAAGACCTGGAGATAGAAAACCAAAAGGGAAGAACACATTTGGCATTTCCCAAGCTGAAAGAACTGAAGAAAAAATTTAAGTGTTTCATTGCAATACTGAATAATTCTATGGGGAAAATACTAAACGATACAGGAAGCATCAACAGAAGATTGAAAGAATACAGAGAGTCACTGTACCAAAAAGAGTTGGTCGGCATTCAACCATTTCAGGAGGTAGCCTATGACCAAAAACTGATGGTACTGAAGGAAGAGGTCCCAGCTGCACTGAAAGCACTGGCAAAAAACAAGGCTGCAGACATTGATGGAATACCAATTGAGATGTTCTGACAAACAGATGCAGTGCTCACTCATCTATTCCAAGAAATTTGGAAGATAGCTACCTGGCCAAATGACTGGAAGAGATCCATATTTGCACCCACATCAAAGAAAGATAATCCAACAGAGTGTGAAAATTCTTGAACAATATCATTAATATCACACAAAGTAAAATTTTGCTGAAGATCATTCAAAAGCTGTTGCAGCAATACATTGACAGGGAACTGCCAGGAATCCAAGCTGGATTTAGAAGAGGACATGGAACCAGGGATATCATTGCTCATGTCAAATGGATCCTGGCTAAAATCAGATAATACCAGAAAGATATTTACTGTGCTTGATAGGCTATACAAAAGCACTCCACTGTGTGGATCATAACAAATTGCGGATAACATTGAGAGGAATGGGAATTCTAGGACACTTAAACCTACTCATGAGGAACCTGTACTTAGACCAAGAGGCAGTTTCGTTCTAACAGAACAAGGGGATACTGTGTGCTTTAAAATCAGGGAAGGTGTGCATGAGGGTTGTACCATTTCACCACACTTATTTAATCTGTAGGCTGAGCAAATAATCCAAGAAGCTGGACTACATGAAGAAGAATGGGGCATCAGGTTTGGAGGAAGACTCATTGACAACCTGCAATATGCAGATGACACAAGCTTTCTTGCTGAAAATGAAGAGGACTTGAAGCAGTTACTAGTGAAGTTCAAAGACCACAATCTTCAGTATGGATTACATCTCAACATAAAGAAAACAAAAATTCTCACAACTGGACCAATAAGAAACATCATGATAAATGGAGAAAATAATGAAGTTGTCAAGGATTTCATTTACTTGGATCTGCAATAAATACACTTGGAAGCCGCAGTTGAGAAATCAAATGAAGTATTGCACTGGGCAAATCTGCTGCAAGAGACTTCTTCTAAGTATTAAAAAGCAAAGATGACACCTTGAAGGCCTAGATGTGCCTGACCCAAGCCATGGTATTTTTCAGTCCGCTCATATGCATGCAAAAGCTGGGCAATGAGTAAGAAAGACTGATAAAGAATTGATGCCTTTGAATTATGGTGTTGGCGAAGAATTTTGAATATACCATTTACTACCAGAAGAACAAAGAAATCTGTCTCTGAAGAAGTACAGCCAGAATGCTCACTAACAGCGAGGATGGTGAGACTTTGTCTCACATACTTTGAAAGTGTTATCTCCTGGGGAAGGACATCATGCTTGGTAGAGTAGAGGGTCAGTGAAAAAGAGAAGGACCCTCAGTGAGATGTATTGACATAGCAGCTGCAACAATGGGCTCAAGCATAACAACAATTGTGAAGTTGGGGCAGGACCTTCCAGCATTTCATTCTGTTTTACATGTGGTTGCTATGAGTCAGAACCAACTCAACGGCACCTAAAAAAACAAAAACAATTATGTGGAGGATACTGGTGTAACTGACTGAAAAACAAGAAAGTTGGTCTGTACCACATTTGAGTGTTGAGAGGCATTCGTATGAGGGGACTCTTCCTGGAGTAGTGATTGTGTGCAACCTTAGTGTTTTTTGGCTTCTGTACAGTGACATAAGGCTTACAATTATATTTACTAGTTTCTTTGTGTTATTAGAAAAGTATGGTTACCAATATTTGGAAATATTCAAGAAAATAAGTTATTTTTACAGTGAAAACAGTTTCTGATGTATTCCCTGGGCCATGGGACTGGTATGTATCAAGTATGCGATACGCTTCATAGCACATGGGACTGATAGGGTCCTCTTGCCTTAGTCATCTCCCTGATGACATATTTTATAAATTGCTCACCTCCCTGAAAACAGTTTGTGATGCCCTTCCTGTGCCATGGGTTGGGCATGTACCAGCATTGTGATGAATTTCATGAAACACAGGGTGGATATGACCCACTTGTATTTGGCATTCCATTTTTAACATAATAAACTACCAACAAACAATGATTCAGCAACCATTCCATTAGTGAAAAAACATGGCGTCACAAAAAAATTAATATGGCCAATATGTCCCAGTGGATTGTTACTTTATAAAAAGTGGTTAGTCATAAGAAACAACTAAGAGTCTTCTAAATATACTTGTTTAAAGTAGCTGCCATTATCAGCATATCAGTTAAAATCTATTTTCTACATCAGTCTTTCTTTGTCTTTATTATTTTTATTAGAGAAATGATATGTTTTTCTTAAAAATTATGTGCACAAATATTAAAAAAAAATTATGTGCCCAAATATGGAGACTAGAAATTGACAGCCTTTAAAACCTATCTTTTTCAGAGTTAACCACAGTGAACGTTTCACTAAGCAAACATGAAATTGTAATTTCCAGTTTTTTGAATACATGTATTCGTATGTGTTATATATTCTGCTTTTTCTTTTGTCCCCTTAGTCATATTTCTTAATCATCTTTCCATGTCAGTTCATTTAGCTCTCTCTCCTTCTTTTTAACAGTTTTATAATGCTCCACCGTATAGATGACAATAAGGATTTTTAGTAAGAACTCATAAAAGAAAATTGATGTAATTTCCAACTTTTACTGTTACATACAATTCTTTATTGGTAATCACAGCAGATAATATCCTTACATACGCATGCAGAGATTTCTGTTGTATAAATTGCTAGAACTGGAAATTTCTGCCACAGGTATGCACATACTTATTTTGAAGGTTGAGTAATCAGCTGGTTGGTTTCTTTAAAATTTTTTTTTTTTTTTAAAGAAACCAACCAGCTGATTACTTAACCGGTTTCTTTAACTAATTAAAAAAAAAAAAAAAAGAAGAGGAAGGAATAAGGCAAAAGTGATTCAAAAGAGGGAAAATAATGTTTTGTAATGCACATCATATTTCTCCTGTAGTTGTTTTCATAGAAACTTTTTATTTTCTCAATTATGATTAGCCTTTCTTGAATACTGACTTTCTTTAAGGGACATATGTTCAGTTATGTTACTATCTATTGAATTAAGGCATCAACATTTGAGTGTAGGTCTGTTGGGTATGTCCCAGAGGAGCAAATGGGTGAGCTCTAAGCAAAGAGAATAATTATTAGGCATACAAATGGAGATATTGCAGAAATTACAATAATTCTTTCACAACTGGAATATTGACCTCATTTCTATTAGGAATTGAATACTGATTAATAGATAACTTAAAGCTGAACCTAGCTAACCTCAGTTCTTAAGAAAATAAATAAATACACTTAACAAATCTACACTTGCAAATAACTAATATTGAAATAAGTCACGTTAGACATACTGCAGAAATAAAAACCATTGTGGAAGAAATGAATGAAAATACAAGCATTTTTGTTTTATGTTTTCACATGAGTAGTTAGTCCAACACTCTTTCTTACTCGTGGATAAAAGTGTTCCTTTCAGGCTGTTATAAACTTTGTAATAAAATATAGAAACATTTTAAAAGCATATCAATTAAATATAGCTTGGTGACTCTTTTTATTATTATATTCAAGATTGGTATACCCAGAGATCCATTCAACACCCTATATTTGATAGAGAAGGTACATATCTTTCTTTCTGGTATATTTACATTCTTTGTCCTCCCTTTATTCTATGTAGTTACAGGACAGCAGCCACCAAAAACCAAACTGACTAATTATTCATAAGTCAGGAGACATGCAGTCTTTTCAGAAGGTTTACAAGTTGACTGCTCTATTCTCTAAACAAAGTCAGCTGGATGAAATTTTTCCCAAGAGATATTAACTCCTAAATTTTTCAAGGTAGCACCTGGAGACTTAGACAATTACCTGCTACATTTTTCAAGCAGTACATTGTTTTGAATCTTATTTGTTATCTAAATGAGCCAAAGCTGTATGCCCATGTGTTGAAAGTTTGATGAACGTAGAAGAGTATCTGAAAGAATTTCTTGTTTATAGGTCAAGTTACTAAAATTTCAGAATATGGCATCCAGAAAAGAATATTTTTCTTCTCCTTCTAGTGACTATGGTTATACAACTAAGAGCTCTGTTATCTACTTGACATGTCTCTTTGACATGTGCTCAAAAACCCTTTGATATCACAGAAAGAAGGGTAAAGTTGTAGCTAGTTTGAAATCATATGGAGCCAGGTTCAAATTTAAGATGTGTTAATTATTACCTATGTAGCCTTGGACAAGTTATCCTAAACTCTTCATGCCTCACTTCCCCTATTTAAACAAATTGTGCTTGGGCCTGTGACATAAACTGAAGGAAAATAAAGAAAAGTTACTTCTTTCCATATTACATATAAATAATAATCTTCTTAGTTTGGAATCTTAGCTCAAAACAAGTAACAATTTGTCTAAAGTAATTTATCCATGCTATTAAGAAATAACATTAAATTAAGTTACTTCTGAAGCTTAATTTATTTGCATAGTACATAATATGTCTATGATTGTAATTGCGTAATACATCAAATTCTTCAGTTTCAAAATATTAGAAGAAATACCCAAATTTGAAAACTAGTCTACCCATCATACAGCCTCTCTGAATTTAATTTTGTGATTTGTAATGCTAATATGCTTCGTTTATAGAGCTTAACACAATGCCTTTGTATATAAGGAGAATAATATAATTTGTAACATTTGTTGTGCAATTGTAGAAGCAGACACTCTATGTGCTTCATACTTATTAACTCATTTTGTAAGATTAGATGGCATTACTATTTCTATTTTCAGAGGTGAAAACTAAGAATCAAAAAATTTATGAGGCTTTCCCTCGTTTACACAATTAGTAGATATCAAAGTCAAAATTTGTTCAGAGGTGGGCTATTGCCCTAGCTCATGTCCAACCAGCGTGCTCTATTATCTACATTTTTAAATTAAATTTAAGAAAATAATAATTTTAGAAAGAAAAAACTTACACAATTTAGTACTAGAATCATGATTTCCACCATTTTTTTTATGTGTGTGTGTTCTATTTGAACCAAGTGACACATCAAATAATTAAACATTTCTAATCGAGTTGCATTATCATAGTTCCTTTTACTGGGGAAATAAGTTCTTTAAAACCTGTAGGAACAACTTTATGAGGTAATACACCATTTTCTCAAAGTCAGGATTTCACAAATTATATTCCATGAAACACAAATACCACTAAAATATCTGATTCGAGTTTTCAGGTCAAATAACGTTGGGTAGTTCTGTCCCTTATCTGGAGATCATATTTCAGAAATTTTCAAATTAAAGACCTTGAGAATTCTTGCAGGGTACAGATCTCTTTAACTTGTCCTAATCCAACATTTTCTACACTTGGTTGACCAGAAAACCTTGAATGATTTGCCATCCGACTTCTTAGTGTTCTGCACGCTGAGAAATGCTAATCTAAGTGGAACATCTTGACAGGGGGTTTGTATTTTTTGACACAAGATTTGTGTTCTATTTCAATATTTTAAAGACTCAAAAACTCAGAAACATTTTCTGTTCCCAGTTCGCAGCCCATTTTTAAAGCAATAATTGCAATAGTAATCAGAGTTCCTTGAGACAATCACCCACAACCTGTTATTTGCTGATGATTGTGTCCCCACAGATATGCAAACATACATGGTCCAATACAAGCAAAATGAGGATATTTTAATGCGTGATGATGCACACTGACAAATTGATAAAGGGAGTTGCATGAAATCATGTGAGTGGGAATTTAAAACAATTAAAATACACTTTGGATATTCAACTGTTACCAATAGTGTATAGGCAAAAACAGCCAAAAATGCCATCCCTCGATTGTCCTCCAAAAAAGACACATGCTATTTAATCATCGGAAATGTAATAGAGTTTTCTGAGAGAAAGTGATCAGTCTATGTTTTGTCCATACAAGTTCAATAAATATTTGTTGAGAGAATGAAAGGAAGAATGAGACAGACTGTGAAGCTCAAAGTGAGTTCTGCCTGTGTAGCTACAGAATCCCCAAACAACAGGGCTGTCTTTATACTCACTCAGTATGGGACAGCCTATTCATCTTTTCAGTGTTACCCGCACGTGGAGTTTTAATCATTATCAACAACGCATTCTCATTATAGGAAGCCCAGTGGCATATAAAGCCTACTGGAAAAAAAAAAACTTATATCTGCTCTTGTTTTGTAAAAGATTTTTATGAAAGACCCTATTTCTCTCAAGGCATGTTTCTCATTCAATGTGATTGCTCTTGGATTTCACGGTGCTAATATTCTGTTTTTTGAAGTTGCATCTTTGCTTTCAAGGACACCATTGTTTTGTTTGTTTTTTCTCTACTCCTTCAACTTCTCTGTTTTCTTCACTGACACTTAACTACAGGCAGTCACACACTTGGCCTTTCTTACCTTCTTCTGTTTCCTTCCAGTTTCTCATCTCTCTCACCCCTTCCACTCTTTTTTATTGCCATAATTTCAATTCTTTATTCAAAGGAAATGGTTTTCAAATGTTTCCCATAAACTAGGGAGACTTTTTACAGAATGTGGAATCTGGTACTTTTGAATTTTGCAGATATTTTCTACTTGAGTATCCCATTCACGACTGAACACATATCTAAAAGAAATCATCTTCCTCTAAAGCCACGTCTGTCTTCTGTTTTTAACTTGTCCTTGGAGTCCTACTGGCTGCTTTTGAAGACCTTCTTCCTATCCTCTGGAAATTATAGCTATTTCCATTTTGAAGTGACAGTCCTGAAAACTGATTTGTCCCATTGCCTATTGTATCACTTAAACTAGCCTCCTAAATAAGTAAAGTCAGTTTAAGCTATAGTAGACCCATTGTGGGAGGCCTCAGCAAGATCTTTTATGTATTTTCCATATACAGGTGGCTGCTGGAATCAATTATTTGAAAAGCTTATGTTCACTTAAACCTATAACGCTTCACAGGCCTGCTATGCTTGGTCATGTCCTAAAATATTAGTAAATACAATCAATGATTTTTATTTTATTTTATTTTATTTTATTTTATTTTATTTTATTTTATTTTATTTTATTTTATTTTATTTTATTTTATTTTATTTTATTTTATTTTATTTTATTTTATTTTATTTTATTTTATTTTTACTTTAAGTGAAAATTTACAAATCAAGTTAGACTGTCATACAAAAATTTATAAACACCTTGCTATATACTCCTAATTGCTCTCCCCCTAAGGAGACAGCACGGTCCTTCCCTCCTCTATTTCATTTTGTGCCCATTCAGCCAGCTTCTGACCCCCTCTACCCTCTCATCTCCCCTTCAGACA